>NC_086154.1:197054729-198329729 GCF_035149785.1 Candoia aspera
AGTGTTACTAATCATGAAATAAAGTTTAATAAAATCATTGAGATGCGCAAAAACCAGGGGAACAGAAACAAAAAAAGATTTCAGTCTAAACATTGACAGAATTATTGGAAATTTACCAAATAGGTGCAAACGAGCTTGAAAATCAAGTCTAGAACTGCAGAGTATTTAATGTAGTTATGTTAGAAATTAATTTAACTGGAGGACATCAAGATTACTATATGAAATGCTGGTATCTAAAGAATAATCATCCTTCTTTAGATTGTGTTAGCAAGGTTGTAAGTTAATTGGTGCGAATTACTGTCCTTGGTTATAATGCCCAACTAGCCAGTGCTTTCAGTTAAACAAAAATACTCCAACACTCCTCACTTTTAATCCTGTTATTGGTTTATTGTCCATATTTCCAACATTATATATATTGTCACATATGAAATTGATTCAGTTTGTATTGTTAGCTACCTGGTTTGTTACTGTAACCCCCTGAAAAACTAAAATACATATTTCATTGGATAAGTGGTATTTGAATGCATGGGAAAATCCTTTGCCTGAAAAATAGTGAAACAAGAAAAACCTTGAAGAATCTTATGGGAAAGAACACATTTATCAGTTATAGAAACAATATTTTTCCTAATAGATTACCTATTGGTAATCAGATGGACTCATTACAAAATTAACTATAGCCCCCCCCCCCCAGGCAGAATAGTTTTTCCACAATCTCAGGATCCCTTAAATTTAAAATATTTATGTCCTCTTGGAGTGTAGCCCTTCTATGACATCATGTCCAAGAAATTCATCTATATGTTTAGCTCCCCTTCAGCCTTCCAGTGTCTCTCAGTTACCTGCTAGCTTTCAAAGGGTTTATGATATCTCTATGGTAAAGATAATGATTATTGGAGCAGGGACAGAGAAGCAATCACCAGCAAGTTTTCACATTTTTTCTTGCCTTTTTTGAGAGGTGGAGGCCTCAACCCAAGAAATTGCCTTTGCTTAGATGCAGTGACAAGAGGGGGAAAACCTGTGCATCAGAACAAGGACAATAGTTGATTAATCAGCTTGGACATCAGCAAGAACAATAGCCAACATAAGCAAACATCCTGGTATTTCCCACCAACTGAAGCGAATGAAATGTTGGTGTCAGAATAGCAATGAGAATGTACAGACCTCTGCAAATGAATCCAAGGGAAGTTACAGTTTACCCAAAGTGTTTCTGCAAGTTTTAAATAGCATTTAATCTGGAAATGCCCAGTATCTACAGCAGCTTCTTAAAAATAGCATAGGGTGCTCCAATTTTCCAATGTTTCTAAATTCTTGTCCATGAAGGGTCTTTCTAAGTATCTATCCTAGTGCATCCTTCTTTAATACAATACAATTTATATTTCAGTATAAGGCAATTTGATGTAGTGCTTAAGGCACTAAGCTAGAAACTGGGAGACTGTGAATTTTAGTCCTGCCTTAGGCATGATGCCAACTGGGTCACCTTGGGCCAGACACTCTCTCTCAGCCCTAGGAAGAAGGCAATGGCAAACCACTTCGAAAAACTGTGCCAAGAAAACTACAGAGACTAGTCCAGGCAGTCACCAGAAGTCAACACTGACTCAAAGGGGCAATGAATATATATTCAGGACCTCAGGTTGAGAAAAAAATGGATTGCTAGTAGAATAAGAAATTGAGGGAGATGTCTATGGCTAACTTTATAAATATTGCAAGTACAAAATATCTCAAAATACCAAGAGAGGGAGGGAGGGAAGGAAGACAGACTTCACAATAGTTAGTTTGCTGAACTCTCTCAGGATCCTGTTCCATTTTCCTGTTATACTCTGTGTGGATAAGTGCATTTAACCTGTCATGGAATTAAATATACTGTCACTCGAGGCCTAATTTGAAAACTAATTGAATAATAAAGAACTGTTGTATTTTCTAACATATTATCTTTTGAAAGGAATGTCTCAGCCTATTAAACTATTACGCTTGGGAGGGGGGAATTAAAAGGGCTTTGGATAATACTGTAGAAGAAGAAAGAACAGGTATGAACATGGTACGAGAAGGAGCTGATTGGTAGAGAAATGAAATGTTTTCTTTTCCATTCTCATTAACCAAGCCAGTTTCAATTACTTTCACTCTCTTAAATATATTAAGCTTAGTTTCATATTAATTTCTATTTAAAACTGTACACTGAGATTGCAGTCATATATTACCTTGCTTAGAAAGATATACTGTGGAGAAAATCTTCCACAAATGTAGGCTTCAGCTTCCTTCTCTGCTACAGCTTTGTTCTCTTGCCATTGTCAGCATTTTGAAAAGCCCTTTGCATCATCCCTAGGAAGTCCTCCATTTTTCCAGGATTGCTCTAGAAAACTCACTTGTTTCTCTCTGTCTTAACTTCTATTTGGTTTTCTCTTCTTTGTTTTGTTTATGGAAGTTGAAAAAGGAGGGAGTCAACTGACAGAGAAATGGACCAAATTCCACATGTGTGTCTTGCAGAACTTGAATGTTGTCCTTCCTCTGGGTTTCCCAGCAACCTACCTATCGATTTAGCAAGAAGACTTGTATTGGATGAAGAAAAGAAAGGGGAAGGGGGGGAAGGAAGAGGAAGGAAAAACAAATGTAAGATGCTGAAACAACTAAAAGATGTCAAAGTATATATTAAAAATGATAGAAGTCACCCAAAAAGTAGGAGAGAAAAATAATAAGAACAAGAAGCACAGGTAATGCTACTGAAAGTCTCTTTAAAAAAAAAAAAGCTCTGTTTTTAATAACTTCCTAAAAGCTACCAGGGAGGGGGCTGGTCTGATCTCAGGGGGAGCTCATTCCAGGCACTGCAGTGGAGAAGCAGGATCTTCTAGCATTGGCTGCCCTAATATCCCAGAAATGTCAGACGACAAAGAGCTGCTTCCTACATGATCTACCAGTAGCCTTAAATCCAGTTGGCCAAGTTGGTCCTAACAATAGCACTTTAAATCTACCTAGAACTGAACAGGTAACCAGGACCTGCAATATACTGTAGGCATAATATGCACTCAATGTCAGGAGCTATTTGAGCCACAAGCTGCTGCATTCTGGGCTACTTAAAATTTCTGGGTAGTCTTTAAAGGCAGCCCCACCTAAAGTACCTTGCAGTGGTCTATATAAGTGATGATGAAAGCCTGAGCTACTGTCACTGGGTTCTCCTGTCCCAGGCAAGGATGATACACAGTAGAGAACAACGAAGCGCATCTGTTCTCCTCACTGTCTTGCTACACCTTTCCTCTGAAGGTAAGAGGACTCCAATATTCCTTGCATTTTGCAAAGCAGTAAAAACTTTCTAATTCTGAAGCACTTTGGGAGCAAATGATGAACCTGGGTTACTTCTGTAATCATTGTTTTTTAACAATGGTCTTAGTTTTGTACGAAAACTTTCTTGAGTTGCAAGAAGTAAGGGCAGTATAAAAATGTTGTAATGAATAAACATCAATAAAAAAGAAATTCCAGGAATTACAAAATACAATCTAAGAAAATTCTTAACACCCCAGAATGAGTTAGGAAAAGAAAAACCTCTTCCTTAGGAGAAGAAAACTTTTGGGAATTTAAGATTTATTTTGGCAGAACTTCAGGCATTTTAGGAAATGGGCAATACCTATGTATAAGTACACATTTGGGGTACACTGAAGAAACTTTAGTACTTAGGATATGTGAATAGATTCTTCTCAGTGATATTCAGAGTTCAGCTTTGAATTGGGACTGGGTTGTAGAGTGCTTGGAAAAACATTCATCAGGAGAAATGTCCATGAAGTTTATGAAGAAGGTAAAAGATGACACAGAGAAACCTTTGAGGGTGGTACATGTAGAATCTAGGTACATCATTAAGCAGGGCATCAAACCAGGGTTTTCCTAGTCCTGGGTCAATGATTTAACTACTTCACAACACAGGACTACTGTGGCTCATGCACATTTTTTGTTACTCTGTTAACCATGGGAAAAGAAAGGAAGGAATGTGCGATGTGAATGTTCAAAATAGATGTCACAAGGACATCTAGTTTCACATAATGCATGATGTTAACTTGTTGTGTGTTTCTCTGCAGCCAGTAATCTGAGGAGGAGGCAGAGAAATGGATGCATTGTGTAAAAGTAGGTATTTCCAGAAAAGGAGGAGAAGAAAAATGTGTATGTTCCCTGCTGAACAGCAAAACTGGACAGATAATATGGATGCTATGCTTTTCCATCTCATCCAAACATACCCAGTTCAGCAGTCCTTTACTTTAACTTTTCCAAGGTTTTATTTTTCTAATGAAATATAAGAACCAAAATATAATAATAATAATAATAATAATAATAATAATATAATGCACAGTGATAATATAATTAAAAATAGAAAATAATGAATTAAACTGAAGAAAAAAAAGTGGGGGAGTATTGTCAACTGATGTATCAACTAATTTTTGTGTTAGAAAACAGTTCCATGGTATTTGCAAGAGTTTTGGGACAAAGGAATGGATGGACATGAAACCTAGAATCTTCATTCTTGCTTCCTGTTTAGAATGCTGCACAAATATATGCATATAGCATTTAGGAATGAAGGTTGTTAGCTTGTAGTATTCATTGCTGGTGTGACATCCATTCTTGTCCTGATTTAAGTAACAGTCTACCATTTCTAGACAATAATGAGTCCCTGGAGATGTGTTAACAATTTGAAGTTTACCTTTCCTCTCAAAGACTACCCAGAAAGAGTCACATTTCAGTCTGCTAAGAGTGATTAGATGCCCCTTTCTCTGAGGAAATGTACAGTATTTATATCTTGAGACTTCTTTGTTAAATGCCATCATTATTAAGAAATGTTGATCTCCTTTAAAAAGAGTTCTGTTCTATTTTTTTATTCTTGAAGAAAATTTCAGGTCAGAGATATGGCAGAAGAAAGAATTAAGACATTCTTTCCAAGGTTCAAAATGATAATAATTTATAACAATTTGCAAAGGTTGTTGATCACACTTGTGTCCTGTTCAGACTATGCAACCAGGCAGAGTAATATCAAAAATACCCTCTATTAAATAACTATTTACAATAAATAAGTCCTTGATGTACAAAGAGCGGGGTTCAACAAGCCCAACTGGGCCACAAAAAGGCAGTGGAACAGGACTTTCTAACTGGAACTGGGAGGCTGGAAGAGACTGGAGCACAAGGTGCTGCTAAAGCTGAGGACACAGGTCTCGAACTGGAACAGTACTGGAGTTGCACTGGCACTGGAACACTGGGTGGGGCCAATGACCCACATCAGACTGGAAGCCGGTAACTGGAGTCTCGAAGCAAGACTACGATCTGGAAACGAGGCTGGACTTGACTAGGAACCCTGGACTGTGTTGGAGACTTGTAGCAAGACTGGAACTCAGAGTAAGGCTAGACTCAGCTGGAAACCCTGGACTAGACTGGATTCTCTGGACTGAAGACTGGGAGCAAGGCTGGGAATTTGGGGCAAGACTGGACTCGACTGGAAGCCCTGGACTGGGCTGGATTCTCTGGACTGGAGACTTGGAGCAAGGCGGGAAATTGGAGCAAAGCTGGACTCGGCTGGAAGCTGGGACTAGGCTGGATTCTGGTTGGAGACTTGGAGCAAGGCTGGGAAACAAGTTCACAAGATCGGTGTGAAACTTCGGAGCAAGGCTGAGCACCCGTAGCACAGTTGAGCTGCACTGAAGGCACGCCGTGGAATGGAGAATCAAAGGAACAAAGACACTGCGTGGAAGACTGCGGGGTTCCAAGGCTGGATTCAAGGCTGTGATCGCTGGGCACAGTGAATACAAAATCCTCAATGGCAGCAGAAGCTGGATTCAAGTCCTCTTCGGAATGAAGCAAAGGCACTGGTTTCTCTTCGGCAACAGACACTGTCTCCGATGCAGGTAGGGACTCTTCCGCTGAAGCTGCAGGCTTGAAAGATTGGATGTCTCTGGCAGCTCGCTCTTCGCGCGTCTGCCTTTTATCCCGATCCTTCCCGTGGTTGGACCCTTCTGCAGCCAATCGGGCTGCCTTTTCCTTCATGCACTTTTCTGCCCATTGTTGGTGCGCGCTGATAGGAGGATTTGAATCCTCCCCGAATCTTGGCCAATCAGCACCTTAAGTTCTTCCCGCGCTGCTGATTCATCTTCTAGTTTCAGTTTCCCGGTTTCAGCCCAGTAAGTTTCTATTTCCTCCTCTGACTCAGAAGGGGTTTCGCTTTCTGAGTCAGAGGCAGGCTTGATTCTGACAAGTGGTAACGTTTTCACACAGGACTGGAACTGAAGAAGTCTTAGTCTGTAAAGAGATATTATCTAGTTCAGAAGTAACCATGCATTACTTTTAAATATTGATTGCTATGAGGAAAAGCATTCTGCGTTGGCAAGTGTTTGTTCTGCAGAGGTGACATACTCTGCCTTGATGCTTTGATTAAAAGTGTCAAGGTGGCTCTTTTTCCAACCTCCAGAAAAAAAAAAATCCTCATGTTCCTTAGGAATAAAGGTTAGTTTTTTGTTCTGGTTTTTGTTTGTTTTCTGAGGCACTTAGAGGTACATCTTTGTCAAGCATTCATTCAAACCTTGCACATACCTACATTATCTTTGATCCAGTTTTCCTAACGTGGAAATATTTGGTGGATATTTCAATTTGAATTTCTGCACTTAGCAGGAGTTTGAACTTGATGGCTTAAATTCCCCTTTCTGACTCTCTGACTTGGTGTCTTGGGACTCCAGTGCCCAAAAATTCTAGGCAGGATATTTCTCTAACAATTACAAGACCCCATCCATAGGCAATTGCTGGATGAGACCTATGAGAAGGCAGCCATGAAGCAGAAATGCCTGCATCCTTCTCTTACCAAAAAAAAAAAAATTACATTTTTCAAGGACACTCCCAGTAAGGAGAGGAGCTGACCACTTGAATAGGGGCAAGGCTGGCTGGCTAGCTAGCTAGCTTGCTTGCTTGCTTGCTTGCTTGCTTGCTTGCTTGCTTATCTATCTATCTATCTATCTATCTATCTATCTATCTATCTATCTATCTATTATCCCGCCTTTTATTATTTTTTATAAATAACTCAAGGCAGCGAACATGTCTAATGCTCCTTCCTCCTTCTATTTTCCCCAGAACAACAACCCTGTGAGGTGAGTTGGGCTGAGAGAGAGGGATTGGCCGAAGGTCACCCAGCCGGCTTTCATGCCTAAGGCAGAACTAGAACTCACAGACTCCTGATTTCTAGCCCTGCATCTTAACCACTAGACCAAACTGGCTCATTGTGTGGGTTCGATGAAAAAGACAAGGCAGCATTGGAGAGGAAGAAGTCAGTGTTTTGAATGGGGGGAGGAAAAGAGGAAGAAACTAAAGAATGCCATGCAGAGAAGGCCTGGCAGTGAGGAGGAACACATGCTGAGAGAACAGAAGCTATGGTGGCACACTTGGCTGTAGAAGAAGAGCTCTCAAAGGGCCTGGAAGAACAGTGGCACTGCCTACTAATGGTGTACCCCACCAACAAGACTAGAGGATGTGAAGGTCCCAGCCACAGCACCCAGCAGAAGTCAGTTCTGGCAGCAAAGGCAGCAGAGGAAGGGTGACCAGAGATGTCTTGGACTGGGACCAGGAAGAGGAGATCCTTGGCTGCTCACCATGCCACAGCTGGGAGAACAACCAAAGCCAACCAAGCCCCTGATCATTGTTGGCAGGTGCCTATCATAAGAGGCTCCCTCCAGAAAAAACAGGGTAGAGAACAAATTATAACAGATAAGTTATAGATTTATTATTCACCCCTGCAAAGACCCAACCACATGTCTTCTCCCAAGTGGCTTTGACCAACCAGGAAATGGCTATGCAAACAGCTCTGAGAAATTCAGATCATAGAAATAAGTTTAGAATGCAAGATTTGTAACATATCCCATGATAGTCCATAGAAATAGAAGATAAGAAATGGGAATATTATCAAAAGAAGAGAGAGAGGGAGAGAGAGATATCACACCTTTGTTAGATAAACAGTAATATTTATTTTGCATCTTCCTCTTCTGTAATAAATATACTTTTTCCCAACAGGAGTTGGCCTGTGTCCTACCTGAATCTGTACTATCCTGCAACCTATGGCAGAGCCTACATTGGCAATCAAGGAAATGATGTGCATCTATTTTCATTCAAATACTAAGCTTGCATTTGCAGAGCCTTAAATATGGAGAACCAAAATCACCCCACCATTCCCAATAGCTTTGTATGTACCACTGGACTGTCAGTTCTGAATTTACCGCTTGGTGTGGCACATGAATGAACTATGCTTTCAGTACACATTAGAGGAAATGCATTAACTACTTTTTATAGAAGGGTCCTGAGCTGCACGCGAGCAATGCCAGAAGGAATGGCAATCAGAGTATTCAGTGAGGGTAGGCAGAGATCTTGGATATTTTTTCTGCCCATGAGATCCATTTATAAATCCATACTTGCCTTATTAAATGGTCTTCTGATACTTCTCTGATGAAATCTAGGTTTGTTTCATTCAATGGGATAATTGGTTCAATCAATAACATGTTTAGCATGGAGGAAAGCTTAATCTTAGACTAAACATAACACCAAAAATAATCCTGCATGGTGGGATATAATTAATCCTACCTATTATGGAACTGTCTTTGCTCATTATAAAACTTGGGAGCATTGCATTTTAACTGATCCTTGCTTTAAATATGAAGAACTGTTACAGGATTTTAAGATACTGAAGATCTTAAAAGCAGCATTGCTGAATGTCAGGGAAACGATCGTGGAAGTAATTAAGTTGGTTGGGACTTTTCCAAAAAAGATACACTGCAGATATACTGACAGCATTTTATTGAGTTGACAAAAAAGCCACAAACTGTTATAATTTTTGCCTTGGTTTAAGTACAAATGTTCAGATGTTATTATGATACTTCATAAAGGATTATGGTCACTACATTCACACAATATGCTTAACTTGGTTATTGAATAAACCTATTTTCTGGGTTAACATAAATTACTGAATCGTAAACCTGCACCACACCCTGTACTGCAAGAAGAAAATAATTAAAATTAAAACTAACCAAGGCCAGCATGTTGAATTAATGCCTAGGTACCCTCCAGACATTGCTGCACTATAACTCCCAGCAGCCCTACTGCCATTATGGCATGCCATCATAGCTATTAAGCAGGGGCGTCATAGTTCAGTGACATGTGGAGGACATCAGTTCACCATACCTAGTTTGCATCATTAGCACCCATCCCTTTTGTTGTTTTTGAAGTTGCAGGAGCCAGTTTGTGTGATTTTGATACAACAGTTCAGGAAAAAATAAAGCCTGAGAATACTTTTGGTAATTGTGGTGGTGAATTATCTGTTCCAAACTAGCATAATGCTGTAACATAAATACATCTGAAAAATGATCACAAATCCAGTCTTCCTGAGATAATCTTGGAAAATATAAGTCAAGGAGTACCATATGAGTAAAAGGAAGGAAGGAAGGAAGGAAGGAAGGAAGGAAGGAAGGAAGGAAGGAAGGAAGGAAGGAAGGAAGGAAGGAAGGAAGGTCCTGCCAGTCATACTTGAAAACTGAGATAATTAAGTATTTAGTTTGACTAGTCATTTGATTTTTTTTTTGTCTTTCGTGTTGAGATAGGATAGCCAGGTCACTATAGCAGTGTTTATCCAAAACTAGAAGGAAAGTGATTGCACACATGCTGCAATTGCTCCTTTCCATCATCATCATCATCATTGTCATCACCATCATCATCTTTACTACTAACACTACTATCATCATTCTGCATTGGATAGAGCAGGAAGTTGTGGAACGAATGCTTTGTTAAACTTCTGTTAATAAGTCCTCCCTCCCACTGCATTTCTCTTGGGCTCATCTCTCATCCCAGGATTTCTATTTATCTCAATTAACTAAAGATTAACTAAAAATTTCTCTTTATCTCAATTAATTAACTAGTAGGGTGAGTGGGTGCAACTCCCTAGTGTACATGCATTTAAATATGGGTGCATCAGTAGCCTATGTACAGCTGTCTGGGCAAACCTGTCATCTGGGACCCCTTGTGGTGAGATTGCTTAGGACCTGAGTCCTTCCCCAGGCTGTGGCAACTGAGGGCAGATGAGAGAAAGAGGAAGACAACTGTTGCAAGTTGGATGAACTAAAGAATATGGCTGGGTATAGAGCTAGCACTTTTTTCCCTAAACTGGAACATCTCTCTGTGGGCATGCATGCATTCTTTTCTAGCAGTATCCAATATTGGATAGCCTAATCAAGCACCTCTTCTATTTAGACAAAAAGGCACCAGCTATGAATACGAAGGCAAGGTTAGCATTCTTAAAAAAAACAAAAACAAAGTATAGAATGGAACCATTACAGAAGAAATGAAGGATATAGAAGGAAAGGAAAGAATCCAGACAGACAGAATGTGTTGTTTCCTTCACTGGATTTGGAACCTGGGAAAAGCAATGGCATAGAATATTGGGAAAAGATGTCGCCGAATGGTCCAACCTTGAATGGGAGAACTCAGTACTGCACACTGTGTTGTGGGCTCCCCTTGTAAAGTAACATAGCAGCACAACCTGGGAACATTAGGCTCCTGCCTGCTAAGATTTAGACAGTTACTGAATGCATGGAGCTGCTTCTTCAGTTCCCTTGGGGACACAATCATCATCATCCCTCCTCAACTACTTTCTGGAATCTTTCTACAATAGTTAAAATTGTTAGCAGAAAGTCAACGGTTTGCTTCAAAACAGAGGGAGGGATTAGAACATTCATATTTCGGAGCACCATACTAAGGAATAGTGCCCCTTATATACATGCTGTTTTGGTAGTTTATGGCCTCAGAGTTTCTCATAAAAAGCAGAAAGAATGCTCTCTGATATGTCCACAACAGTAGATGAAATGCATGTTAATAAAACTAATCTCATGAGGATGACACAGAGAGGGAGGAAGTTTCTAATTAGATGCCATTTTTAAAATAGCCATCATTTTATTTATTACAGACTTCCTCCTCCCTCCCTCCCAAATACCTATGTGGAAACAACTTCTGCATTAGTAAGTTCCATATCCCAGTGTATCTTGGGCAATTACTTGTCTATATGTCAGAAATGATATCCCCAAATAGTTTGACATTTCATCTATTGAAATGACTATAGCACGGATGTCTCTAAGCAAGATAAAAGCCTTTCATCTTACTAATGCAACAGTAGTCATTTGGCAAATCTGATATGTCCCATTGTGAAAAGAGAGTTTCCTTTGGCATAGCTTATGATTCGAAGAAAAGCACAATGTAGAAGAGAATGAAAGTGAATCAATGCAAATGGGGCTCCAGAAACCAAATTCAAGACTTTCTTCTCTTTGCAAAGGAAAAAAAAATTATAAACTCCATACAGGGAAAAAAAAAATCATTTCAGTCAAAATTGAACCTCTTCCAATTAAAAAAGATTAGAGTATTATTTGGCAATAGCCTATGCATAAATATATTTCTGTTCACAATATTAATAGAATATTAATTGAATTACTATTCTACCTTCATACCTGTGGTACTGGGTCTTCATAAGAAAGATCTTAGAGACACCTGCCAAAATATGAAATGGCCAGGTGACAGTTACTTGATAATTCCACCCATATTCAACCTGAGTACAACACGTTTAGGCGGGTGGGATCTATCACCATAGTCTGCATGCTACATGACACATGCATATTCTGCAGATACACTGCAAAAAGTTTGTGGGCTTTTTCCCTCACATGGGGGATGTTATTCCTTAAAGTTTGCTCTTCCTAACACTGTATTGTTCTGTGTGCCAGAAAGGAGAAGGATTCAATTAACTTCCCATGTATAGAACATCTGCACGTTCTTGCTTTATCAGGAAAACGGGTAGACATTGTAACTACATAAACAGGAAAATAAATTTAAATATTCAAACCTGTTGATTACTTACCTAAACGTTTGCACTTTAAAATATGCATAGATATGTATATATACAATGAGTATGTAAATCCCATGTATCCTGATATAATAGTTAACAATATAGCAACGTAGTTTTGTTTTGCCTCATTAATGTTTGGAACAGTTTGTTATATGCAATGGTTGACTTTAGGGATTTGGAATGTGGTCCAAAGGACTTTGAGAAGAAGAACTTGACATCAGTTAAATAAAACTTTTTCAAAAAAATACAGGTTAGCATAAAGAGGATATAATGTAGAGAAAGATGGGTAAGTCAGTCAAATATAATTTGCCAGGAAACAGGATACAGTGGGAAAAATGCTCCCTTAGAAATAGGAAGAAATGGTACAGTGGCTATGAAGAACTGAAGCTTCTGCAGACTGGAAAAATAGAAAATGAATGGTACATTATTACAGCAGATGAACATTAAGCTACAACTGGAATATTTGGAATAATTATGAAGTGTGTTTTCACAGAGGAAACATGATGTAACGGCAGTCAAGATGAGGAATTATCTCATTACTGGGATGGCATATTAGAATGATTGGTGGAGAGAAAAAATGGTATCCCAGAGAAGGTTAGAAATCAGGAACAGAGATGAGCAGAGAAAGATAGCAAGGATACCACCTTGAGAAATCTGTAGAGAAAAACCAAGCCTTCAAAAAGCAATTCCTTCCCTTTTAACTATTTTAACATCTAGACAAGAAAGTGTTCCTGGAAGATTCAAAGCTAAGAATGTGATAAAAGTCAGAGTGTAAATATTAATTTTACTGTAAGGTGTATAGCTGTCTAAAACAGATGGTCAATCTTTACTTGGAATTTGGTGAAAGTGTATGTGGATCATGTTCACATTAATACCCTCTCATTCCACAGGATAGGACCTATCTACAGTAACTGTTTTGTGTGGATACTAAACAACTTGATGGAAAAGATGGAACTGGGCAGAATTCTGGGAAAAGTTGGAACTGGACAGGAGGAGCAAAGCTTGCTGGGAAAAAAAATGTTATTCCACATACTGTCCGTTCCCTTATTTGAATTGATAAATATTCTCCTATAGAACTCTCTGCTACATTTTTTTTAAATAAAACTCTTCTACTTCATTAACTATAAAGCATTGACAATTGGCATATTAAGATTTTGAGAGGATGCTGTGGTACTCTTGTTAAATGCCTAGTATAGGGAGTAGATTCCTATTCACCCCTAGTCTCAAGAGGGTTTGTTTTTCATTTCCAAACAAAAAATGGACCATAATCATTTTTTTCCCCTCTGAAAGTCTGTGGAGATATGGTCACAGGCCCAGACATTTGGTGCCCAGAAGAAACACACTGAGGACTTCTGCCACCAAAATTAACCTCTGTATCTTCCAGAAACACGATTCATTAGTTTTCTGTGACATACATATGGGATTAATACCACACTTAACAACTAGCTCATAAGATGAACAAATTAAGATGTTTATTAGGGAAATTATTTACATAATGGAATAATGTGTTGCTTTTCAAATGGAAGGATAAGATTGCTTAAATGTACGGTTCTTAGCTTAAATATGCTTAGTTGCAGTTCGTAGTACATGAGAGAGTTTTTCTCAACCAAATACTTTCTCAATAATATTTGCCTCAGACAAGACTTCCTTAAAACCCTAGCCAAACCCACACCAGCAGGAACAAAAGCTACATAGCAGTTTTATTGAAATTCTTCCTGCTGCTTTTGGTTCGTAGGATAATTAGGTATTTCAAGTCCTACTTGTTGAAATTCCTTTTGCTCGAAGTCTTCAAGTGATGGGTTGTACAACACTACTTCAGAGCATATCTTTCTGCTTTATTCAGCTGTCAGCTGCATCAGCTGTTTTTCAAGCAAGATTGTCTCAGATTTTAAAGCAGGGATATACAGTATGCAGCCCTCTAAATGTTGCTGATCTCCCATAAGCTGTAGCAAGCATATTCCAAGGGTAATCGCAGTTTAACAACTGAATGGCCACATAATGCCTATCCTGACTCAGTAGGGTCAGAAATAACCTAAACTATTTGCTAATTTGGCAAAAGAGTTCTTTCTGGCCATCCTATTATGTAATAAAAGATGCTGTTTTATACCAAGATAAATCACTAGTCAGTTCCTCTTATTACTCTGCATAGCCCAGCAGTAGTTATTTCCACAAGATCAGACATAGATATATATGGGGCAGCAGAGATTGATATCATGGCATTTATGCATGTATCCAGCTATTCACATCTCTTTTACCCATACAGGTATTGATAAGAGGATGGATTCTATTGCCAAAGCATTAAATACTCTACTGGTAGGATACTAATAAGACAGAAGATATGTTATGTGTGAGGTTGATCATCTGAGTTATATTAGTCATACTGCACCACACTGAGAGACAAGTGATTGAAGAAGCAAAAGAAGAAAAGAAACATAAGGAACAGAGAGAAAATGAAGAATCTAGGTATACGTTGCTGGCTTTCCTCCCATCTAAGTCCTGCATCCAGATGATAAACGAGGGTGGTACATGGGAGAGGTGATGTGGGCCAAAGGCTCCCATGTGCACAACACAAAGGCCTTGCTTGTATTTAGGAAACCTTTTTCTCCAAATAAAATGAACTGGAAGAATAGAGAATCTGTAAATGCTTACTGACCTTGCTCAGCTATGACTTTATTGCCCTATTTGGGCACCTGAACAAAACTCAATACAATATTCCATTATAGTTCTTGGATAAATGTATGCATAAATTTGCAAGGCATCCTGCTTAGATATCAGAGACAAATAACTTTTTTTATAATGTGCTCACAAAATCCATTAAAGACAATTATAGACCAAAACGGGCTGAATTGGATGTTGCCTCTTGCATCAAAAACACTTTTTTGTCAAAGGAACTGAAAGTGTCATATTCCAACCTTGCTCCTTATCTATGGAGGTTATACCCTTAATTCTCATGAAGTTTTAAAATATGATGGGATCTTTGCCAATTAATTAGCTCAAGAGAAATTTTGCACCCATGTTGTCAAAATAATATGGGTTTTCAATGTAATCTGATGCACTAATATTTTAAAATTAGCATCTACATTTCATATGACATTACAATTAATATCTATTTATTCTGCTCAATTTATCAGCTTCACACCAGCTAGTAATAGAAGTTAGTAATTCATGCATAATAGATGAACAATGATTCTTTCCAGGATTATAATTTATCTACCATTTGTTTTCTAATAAGGTAATTAGTTGCCGTAATTGTAGAAGAAATATATAGACTGCTTAGTAGCTTCTCTACATGCCAAGCAAAAGAAAAGCTTGCTCTGGGATTTTCTGAGATACTTCAGTCATTAAACACACATGCAGCAACCTAAGTGTGACTGTATTTATTTTAACTATCTCCTTCATTTGAACATAGATGAATAGAAAGTGCTGATAGTTAATGTTCAAAGTGGTGATGGGTGGGGTTTAGCCTTGAGGCTCCCATTGATCTTAATGGATGTTTCTTGGCACTGACAGAAATCTCCCTGCACCACTTAGAACAATTTTCTTTCCATCAAGTAGGCTGCCATTAACCTTACAGAGAGCAAAAGCATGGAATGTTGAAAGACATCTATCATTTTGCTGAGATTATCTATGGAATGAATAAAAACGACTGAGGGAAAATGATAATCTTACTAGAACTTCTTTCTTTTTGGTTAATTGCTTGCCAGGATGACTGAGCCCCTATGTAAAGATGTGGGACTGGATGACAAGGTACATTATAGAGTTTCCATTACCAGATATTTCTAGACAGTGTTTTACAAATATCTCTTTTGCTAACCCATCCTGGACTAGATGTATTAATGGTAGCCTGGTAGCTTCACTGGATAAAGTCTACCTTAAACTTAAGCAGCTTAAACTCACTGGTGTCCATTGGTGGAACGATATGAGCTGCTTATGTTTTATTGATCAGTGATGGACCACTTTGCATGCAGTTAGCTTACCGATTAATGTCTTCTACTGAACAATGGAGAGAAAAATGGTCATTCCATTTGACATTTCTGCACCCGCAATAGTTATTTTTACATTCTTGTAAACAGATAACTTCCCATGTCTTATTTTTATAAACTTAGTTTAAGGCCTAGCTCCTAACAGCAGATTTCCTTCATGTATTTATTCCTTGATCAGTACCAAATGATGGTTTAATACTTTCTAGCAAGTGACCTAATCTTATAATAAGCAATGACTTTCCTTTTTTCTTTAAAAAATAATTACGTTGGAAATGAATATTCTCAAAAGGTGGGTTAGCTCCTCTTCATAACAGACTGATAAAAGTAAGCTAAGGCATATCGTCACTTTTGGCATTTGTACTTTAACTGTTACATATATAAAATCAAAGTTGTTTATATAAAGAACTATGCCAGTAGAATCCAATGTTTTATAGAAGCCTCACTGACTGTTGTCCCCTTGAGAATCTGACCTCCAGGTAAGTATAAACTTTATTCATAGTTCCCCTCTCTTTTTTTTTTCCTGTCACAAGTTCAAGTAGTGAGTGAATCAACAATATAGAACAGTGAAGTTGAATAATGAACTGGAACATTACCAAGGCAAAAAAAGCAGACTTTTAATTGCTTTAACTTCAGTTTTGCTAATAAAGGATTTTCAAGGTGATTGTGTGTTGAGAGGTTTCACCATGCCCTAAATTTTGAGTAATGCGCTAAATAGAGTTGTATCTGCTCTAACTGCTCATTCTGCTGTGACCTTGCTAACACTGCTATTGATGATCTTGGGCTCTGCTTACTTAACCCCCTGACACGGTGGAGAAGAAGACTCCCCTGAAGGTATTATCTTCTCACAGTTTCACAGAACTGAAAGGGGGAAATAATTTATTTCAACTCCCTGCTCAGTCTCTTCACAAAGCACCTTATGGACCATAGCAGAACAACTTATGGACCATAGCAAACCAGAGTGCCAGAATAAACAGTCTGCAATTAAATTTGCTCCAGATTAAGCCAGTCAACCAATTAGCCAGCCAATTAAGTAAGAGAAGATAAGAATGCAAACAAACTCTAGTTTTGCCTGGGGTAGGTTTTAATCTTGGGACATCCATGACTATAGCTTATAAAACCTATGGTTTTTCATGAGCAGTGTCCCAGATTATTTTGCATGTTCACTTAGAAAAGGATTTTAAATAGTTGTCAGTTGGAGAAGTGAAAACTTGCTTACTGAACCAATGGCTATAAAAATATCCATAAAAATATCCATAGGGTTTCATGCATCCCCTGAAGTACGTGGGACATGTCTAAACCACACTCCAAAAGTGGGCAGGAGCAGAGTCCAGTCTGGAAGCAGAATCCAGGAACATTAACAGCTAAAATGGGTCCCATAAGTATCTGTGGTGCGTAAGGCATTCATTTTTTCTTCTGCCCCCAAACAAAACAAAAACATCAAAAATATAAAAAGCGGCCTAAGTGTTTGGTACCGCTGATTGTGGGCTGGGTTTTGAGTACCACAAAAAGGATTATGGTAGGCCACCAGGGGCTCACAGGTCACAGTCTTGTTCCCCTAAATAAACAGTGGGCAACTTTTTCTGCATCTCCCAGAAACCCCTCAAATTGCATTGCTGAGTTTCAATTTCCTGGTGTTATGAGGTGGGAAATTCATGAAAATTGAAGTATGTCTGTCAGAATCTCAACAAAACCCTAAGAAAATTGGAAAAAATTTAAAATTGGAAAAAAGCTAAAAAAAAACCCTAGCTTTTTCCACATACCCAATATAGCTCTTGACACTTTGAAATCATCACTCCACCCATTGTCACCCCACTCCCCCAAACTATTAAATATGGCCTCTGGCCACTAAAAATCTATTCATTCTTGTCCTAAAAAGAAAGCTTTGCATGATAAATGGAAGAAAATTTTGACGTTAATTTCTATCATCTCTTGTTTGCTGACCTTGTTCAATTTACAAAGATCAAAAGAAGTAGAAAAAACAGATTTGAAGACTTTTGGATTACAATTTCTTGATATGCTGAGAGGAGTGACATTACATGAAGTACCTAAATCTAATGCAAACAGCACGTGATACTGGTTGCAATATTTGCTTACTGTGCTGTGTTGAACTTATATTAATAATGTCAATTTCCTTGCATTAGGAAGCATTTCCGGTGAAAAATATTAGCCCTCATTTTTCAAGCTCAGTTATTATATTTTAGGGTCCATCTATCTGTATCAAAGTGACAGATAATGCTCTAGATATGATACCCTGAAACATGGCATTTACTGACTTACGATTATAGCACAAGCATCTTATCCCTTCCTCAATGTCTTTAAATGTTCCAGGTCCCCAACCTCTCCACTTTAAAGTGAGAAACCTGTAGAGGGCTTTGACTTGCATTTGCTGGCAATTAGAACTATTTATGTGTCAGAAGACCTTGATGGAGCAAAGGTCTCTGTTGGGTGGGGGAATGAAATTTTCTTGCTGATCTCCCAATGTAATGCAAAGACTTTCTGGTCAGGGCCATTAGAGGATGCAAATGCAACAGTAGGTCTTTTACACCAAGTTCCTGCATAATTCTTGGGTATGGCTGCCTGTAACAGTTCTGAATCTTAACACAGAATACCTTCCACCTATTTATAAGAGAGAGAAAAGTGTGTGATAGTTACCTTTGATATCTTTAAAAGATTATTGATAGGGAGAAAATCCCTTGTGCATGAGAAGTTTCAATTTTGACCCATAGCTAAGATTCTTCAAAAAGGAATCAGTTTTCATTGGAATAATTTTCCAGAAACAGCTCTGTAGTAAACATTTCTGGGGAAGTGCCTTTAATGGGCCTTAGAACCCTTGATAGTTGATACATGTGGTTGGCAGGAATATGCAGATATGTTGGCAGCAGTTGTAGCTTTCATGGCCATGAGTATGCATGCTAAGATCTAGGCATACTAGAAAGTATGTCACTTCTATGCCATCCTTAAAAGTCCTCTGTATCCATTTTATAGCTTCCAGATAACCCACGAAGGAGCTCAGTAGCTTCTGTTCTGAGATACAGGTTCCAAACCAAATTTTCCATCACTCTGGTTTGCACAGAATCCATATATTAAGGTCAATCATCTATTTCACTACTGATTATCCTTTTCACTTCAGAACTGTCAAGATTTATATAGTGTTTTCTGACTTCAGGGATTTTGCTTTCATTACATAATTAATAGAGTGTTCAGAACTTTGCTTCTCATTAGAGCTTACATTACGAGCAGTTATTTCCCTTTACTTGCCAAGTTTTTTTTTTCTTTTAAATTGATATCTACTTGTTATTACTGCTCTGATAAATTGGCTTGACAGAGGTGTCTCATGACTATCAAAAAATCATGACTATTCCACCAAGGTTTTTCTCTTCCATTTAAAGCTCATTTTGAATGGCTAATGTAGCCTCTAGGCTTGTCTGAGGATGCACTGGTTTGACACTAACCTTAATTACTGGAAAAAAGAGAGAAGGAGAATTGTATAAACTCCTTAGGAAAACTGTCATTACATTTTATCTTCCACCTCAAAGAGATTTATCTGACTGCTGATTTTCTCAGTTCCCAACTTATATCAGAGTAATCCATACTCAAAATAATTCCAAGCATCATAGGTTTCTTGAAAGAATTAAGGCTAAAAAGTTATGTGTGCTGGGATTAGTGAGTCGATAAATTTATTACAGTCTTAGACTAGTACAAGCAATGTGTCCATTTTCTGGGATTATGACATGAAGCTAGCCATTTATTATTGGACTCCAATATTCTAATGTTTACATGGTAAACTGCAGTATTCAGAATTTGATTTAAGACATTTCTGCCCTAGCTGACATATAGCATCTTCAAAGCATTATCCAGCTATTGCTGAAGTGATACAAAGCCTGTCTGCACAACTGTTATTTTGACATTATGGTTGGTTGCATTGTCAGCCAGATGTCTAGACTGGATTTAGCATTTTTGTCTACCTATCAAGTCCTTCCCAAGGACCTGGGATAGGCAGATGTTGTTGTTTAATAATGTTAAAGGTATTGTTGCAGAAAGTAAGCTGTTCCGAGGAAAGCTGCCTTTGCAATTGACTGATGGTGATTTTGTCAATGCTGATGGGGTTCAAGTGGTGCTCCAGACGTTTTGGAATTGCATCCAAGATGCCTATTACTATTGGTACTATCTTTACTTTCTTTTGCCACAGTTGTTCTACTTCTATTTGCAGGTCTTTATATTTTGTGATTTTCTCCAGTTCTTTCTCTTCTATTCTTCTGTCTACAGATATTGCAATATCCACTATCGAGACTTTTTGTTGTTGTTGTTGTTGTCATTATTGTTGTTGTTGTGCTTGTCATTATTGTTATTGTTGTTATTTTATCCCACCATTTTATATATCTATACTTTAAGGCAGCAAACATAACTAATATTCCTGCCTCTTATTTTCCCCACAACAACAACCCTGTGAAGTGAGTTGGACTGAGAGAGAGTGACAGGCCCAAAGTCACCGAGCCGGCTCCCATGCCAAAGAGAGGCCTAGAACTCACAGTCTTCTGGTTTCTAGGCCAGCACTTTCACCACTACACCAAACTACCTCTTATCAACAATGATAGTTGAATGACTCTACAGGAAACTGTAAATCACTAATGCAGAAATAAGCTTAGTCTGATTTTCTCCAATCAGTTAGGACAGATTAATGTGTTTCTCCAGTAAAAAAAGTCATGATGATAGTTGTGATTGCACAATCGGAATCCCCCCCCCCCTTTATGTTGCATGTTTTAAAAAAGGTCCTGCTAATTGTTATGTATGCTAAGCTTTCTACAACCACAGCTGGATTTGACCTGTTAACTTTAGGAAACTATATTCTGATAATGTCACCACCACCCTGCTTTCAAGGAAGGCTGACACTGACATCAGTTCTAAGGTAGTTTTTTTTTTTGTCTTTTTCTCCTCTGTGCATGTTTCTAATTTTTACAAAGGGGAGGAAGAGAAGCAGTGAGGAAACATAGAGGGCTATAGAGTCTGTATGCTTCATAAATTTTACAAAGGAGGCAGGCAGGAGAAAGCGATGCATCTAAAAGCTTCACAAATCAACATGTATAACACAGACAGGAATCACTAGGAATATCACCTGCTAAACCCATGACTGGGCTAATGGCAAATCTCCAGCACTATAATGCAACTGAATTGATATCCAGTTTTGCTTTAGTTTTTTTTTAATCTTCTGATCATGAGTGATTCCTTCTAGATTGCCTGGTGCGCTGGCCTTCAGTCATTTCAGGGCAATAAGGAACAGTGAAGTGAAAAGAAGTCATGACCTAATGTTTTCACCTTTCTGTCACAACTGTTTCTGCCTTAAACATCCTTTACTTGTTCGTTCTAATTTGGGCTTGAATGTATTTTAGGCAGGGTCCCACTGCTTATCACATGCCACCTCCCAACAACTTCCTGCCTTTCTTTGTCATTCTGAAAACCCTGGGGGAACTGATATGTTACATCAAGAGTAGGCAATCTGCAACCAGACCTCATTTATGCAAACCTCAAGAGAACCCCAAATTTCAGGAGCACACTTTCATGCTTTGGGACAAAATAAAGGGCAAAATATGCGCTTTAAGCCTCTCCTCCTCTCATTTTGTCGCTCTCTGAATGAGATGGGCAGGGAATACATTTGATAAATAAATAAAAAAATAAAATAAAATGTCAGCCCTGCCTATGGCAGGTGATGTCACTGCTACACTCCTTCTGCCTCTCAGAAACCAAATAGTGGTTAAATGACCAACTCTGACCTGAACATGAAAAGATTGCTCTCTTCTGCCTTCCCCTTGTTCATAAAATGACCAGGAAATATCTGTTTTTCTCAAAAATAGTACAAGTTAGTACTGTGCAATGTTTTAGATTCAAAGGGAAAGAGGTATTTAGGAGCATGTAGGGGCCCTTATGTAGACCTTGCTGACCACTCATTAAAGCAGCTGCCTCTATTCTCAGGGATACGTAGCTGCATGATCCCAGGAGAAGATGCATTTGGTTTAATGAAATGTACCTGCTCTCCTCTGAATCCAAAGCACTGCTGAGCTCCAGTGTATGAGTCCAAAGTTGGGCAGCCCTGAAGAAACACTTTCACTTGAAAAAAGCTTAAGCTCTCTGCAGAGCAAACTATCTTTAAAGGGGGTCATTGGGTTAAATTTAAAGTTATCACAATCTGGTTGCACAAGGCTAATTTAATTATTTCCATTAATTTCTTTCACCTTTACACTCAACTAATTTCTTTTCCTTCCTTGGGCATTTTTGTCAAGGTTACCAACTATTCTGACTATATTAAGGTGAACCGAAAGGGAGATGCTCTTCTTCTCCTTCTGAAACCTGCTATAACTCAAAACAGCTTCAACACTTCTAAATATAATATCCATTTTATAGCTCCTCATTTGCTGAATCTTGCAACAGAGGTTTTTTTTTTCCCATTAATTCTTTGCCTCTGGCCATTCTTCAACTATAATTCTGTTTTACTTAATTATGACTAAAAGGTTCCCTTCTGCTTTGGAATAAACTTTACAAAAATTGAGCAGAATCAGAACTATTTCAAGTGCAGCTTAACTTTTTAATGCTGATCATACATTTCATGCCTTTGGTACTATTTTTCCTCCCTTTTGCTTTTTTTTTTTAACCTTTAAATTTGGTGATGGGAAAACACAACCTGTGTTGGCAGGCAGAAGGAATAAGAAGGAAGCATTTTTTTTTTTTCAAATGGTAGGGAATAGAATAGGAGGGTGTGATGTGAAAAGCCCATGTAGCACAATAGAAAACTTTGATGTTAAATTTTAAAAATAGGAGGAAAAGCAACTCATCCTGTTCAGCCAGATGATTGGTGGGAAGTCCTTGTTGAAATCTTGGGATGCCACCATCTGCCATTGTATGGAATACTGAGGTAGAAAGATGTTATAATTAGGGTTACTAGATCTGGAGTAACCAAATAGGTGGCACAAAATTTTTGAGTTTTCTGCATCTCTTTGCTGGTATATAGTAGTATTTAGGAGTTTTGCATCCCAGATCTGGTAGCCCTGGGTGTTATCAGAGTCACTACCCTGGTTTACAGGCATTATTAAGACTGAATATGGTTTGGCTTGGGGCATTGTGATGTGTGAATCCATCCATTATAATTTACTGTAATGCATAGGCCAGACTATTATAACTTGATTTGCACAAATCACAATCAGCTAGGAGTGCATGATACAGGTAGTCCTTGCTTAACAACAGTAATTCGGTCCAGGATTTCCACTGCTAAGTGACGTGGTCATAAAGTGCGATGTCACGTGACCATGCCGCTTAGCGACAGCAGTTCTGGCATTTCTAGTTGCCATCAGTAAGCAAATCCCATGCTGTCATTAAACATGACATCATGTGGTCACCATTTGTGACCTCCTGCCAGTTTCACCATTGACTTTGCTTGTCAGAAGCCAGCAGTGAAGATCACAAATGGTGCATGACCACGAGGACGCTGCAACAACTGCAACTATGATGACCAGTCATAAGTACCACTCATTCAGCACTGAACATTCAGTTATACGTTCAAAAGGTCACTGAGTGAGTGGTTGTTAAGCGAGGACTACCTGTACAGTTAGCCATAAACAACTTACAAACACAGTGGTTGAATTCATGCAACACAGAAAGTCATAGAGAAGCAAAGCACATTATGGATTATCTTGATGTGATCAAAATCTGCAGTTTGTTCAACAAATCATAGTCTTAAAATATCTCAGCTAAATATGATGTATTCATATAATTTCCTCATTATGTCTTGGGTCCAAAGGGCAAATCACCCTCTGAGGATGAAGTAGGATCTCCAGAGCCCATTTGCCCAGCCTCCGAGGGGAAGGGCTACTAGGATTGCTTTCATAGGATCACAGAGGACCACACCCAGCACTGATGTGGTGAACAAGACCCCATCATGACCTCCTCCAGCAACAGTATAGATGGTTGGAGCACCAAGAAGGGCTCAAGGAAAAACATCTTGTTTTGCTGCAAGAAAGAATTCATAAGCCTTGCCTATAAGTAGCTCTTCTGACCAGTTGACTGCCAAGCTGGGTTGGTATATGCATGCATGTGTGTTTTCAGTTGATCAGACCATGGCTAGTGAACTGGCCTTTGTTTGTCACTCAAGGCCTTGCTTGCTGCATTTATTTCCATTCCCAGTCTTCCCAAAGCCAGCTGAAGCTGACTCAGGACCACATGAGCTGCTACTGATTTGAAATGCTGAGCCTCTGTGAGGGGAGGGGACAGGAGTTCCATCCCATTGGAGAAAGAGGGCAGAGAGCTCTGCAGCAGTGCAAGGCTTCAAGCTGAATGACTGGCTTTGCAGCAGTTGCAGGGACTTATTGAAGTGGAGCTGGCAATCCTGGACACGGCTAACGTCATGCGACTAGGCAAGTCTGGAGCTCTTCTGAACCAACACAAGGTCTCTGTTGGTAAATAGGGGTGATCGTGGAGGGAGGAGAGGTTAAAAGTCAAGATGGAAATCATAACAGAGCAATCAAAGCCAAGCTGCTTCTTCACATGCACGTGACTTCTTGCAAGCATGTAAAAAATGGACAGGGCTTTGATCATACAATCAAAATTGCCATCTTGACTTTTTTGACACATCCCTCTCTGTGAACACCCCAGGAAGTGTTCTCGGTCTCTGACTGTTCTGGACTGCTTTGAGACTTTGCTTCAGTTGCTTTTCCTTTGCTAGATAGATAGATTTTACATTAAAAATAAAATAAGAATAAAAACACAACAGGAGAAGAATGTTACAATTGGTGGCAGGTTGTTGGTGGGCAGACAGTGTGTCTAATTTTACAGACAATGTAACAGAATTTGGCTACATTTAAGGAAACTAAATCCTATTGATCTCATAATAACTGTACATCAAAAGAATAGAATTCCCTGAGTGTTTTACCAGGTAAGGAGTTATAAGGCGGGTTCTATAGAGCAGTGTTTCTCAGTCTCAGAGCCTTTAAGGTGTGTGGACTTTAGCTCCCAGAATTTTCCAGCCAGCCATGCTGGGAGTTGAAGTCCACACATCTTAAAGGCTCTGAGACTGAGAAACACGATTACGGAGAGCACAGTATCCCAGGACATGAGCTGTAGTTTCAGTAGTTCCTTGTCCACAGCATCACAGTCTTAGCTCATAGGGAACTTTTTGATATTGGTCCCCCAAAACTGCTGTCGGGAGAACATCGAAATGTGCTAAAGTTAGCGCTCGTTGAAATTTGGAGGCTGCTATAGGATATAAATATCTCATTGGTTTGAAGAAGAGGGCTTGACTGCTCAGGAAAACATTATTGAGTCAAGCAGGCTGGTCCAGTTGGGCTTCTAGATCTTTAATACATTGTTTAAATGCACTAAGTACATGTTCAGAACCCATCATTAAAAACATCTGTCGAGAAAATCTGAGGTATTGGAGCTTTCGTAAAGTTGCCCTGATCAATGCTGATTCATAACGATCCTCAAGAAACAAAAAACTCAAGTTTGTGGGCAGGGCCGAAATTAGGGGGGGGGCAACCGGGGCATGTGCCCCGGGCGCCGCACTGGTGGGGCGCCAAAATGAGTGCCGGGGGGGTGCCAAAATGGGTGCAGAATCTATGTTTGCCCCGGATGTCACAGACCCTAGTTGCGGTCCTGCTTGTGGGAAAAAACAGTAAGTTCAGCCATATGCTATGATGCAAGTTCATGCACCCATTTTGACTTTAGTCAGCCCTGCCTCCCTTCCTAATACTACATTTGGAACTCAAGGAGCTATGTACCTGGATATAGTCCTTAGGGATTTAGATTGGACTTTTCAAGAGCAATAAAGGAAATGTAAATCTTAGTTGGGCACCTTTTCTTTGCTTCACCTCTTGATTGCACTACTTGATCCTGGGCATGCTCTTCAACTGTTGTATTAGACTATGTTAGACTATGTTAGTAGTCTAATATAACTAGGCTATATTTCTGTGACATGCTCACCTATGATTGACTTAACTATGATTTTATTTGGTGAATTCAGATTTCTGAGATTATGTGAAGGACTGAACTCTAAACTAACTCTACGGCCTGGGTTTGCACAACACACTCAACAAATATGTAGGTGGCTAGTTGTTGGTTCAGTGTGATGTGCAGACATAACCAAAGTCCCCACAAGCTAACTTATCTTTCCAGAAACAGGACATAGTATAACAGAGTGTTTCCCACCTAAAAAACAGTTACAAAAAATTCAGCCGATATAGCTTCAGAGAAGACACAGGGCAGAACGTATTTAGGGGTACTGGATAAATTTGATCTTTCTGAAGTTCCTTTGCCTTTCAGGTTTCCCCAATATTCTGGCCTAATTCTTGGCTCAAAAAAAAAGAGAGAAAAGAATAAAACTATTTTCTGAAATATATAGTTTGAGATGAAAAAATAAGCATGTGTATTTTGAGGAAAAATAAATTCAGTGTAAGTGTTTGTGCAACGTTTTAAGATCACAGATGAAAGCAGCAGTGAAATAGAACAGAACAGATGCATGCCAAAAATGACACTGCTTTACCTCTTCCTGAGCCATTGAGGATTTTGTATGGTCTAGTCACTGGGATGGGGACAGGCATCTGCAGGCAGGATCAAATCTACGAGATGGGAGGTGCAGCATCACAATCCAAGCCCCACCCCTTTTGTACATGCCCAATGCAGATCCAAAAGGATCAGGACTCAGATCAACACAACATGTCCACCACCTTGCAGATTGTGACATTCCCTGTGGATGCCAGTAGATAGGAAGCTGTCTTGTGTTTTAGTGCAGACATTTCTTGTTGCAGATACTTTCTCGAATCATCAATTCTTAAGGAACTTCACTGGCTGCCCTTGGGGCATTCCCTTTTTTCATCCCAATCCACCTCACAGGACTTTTGTTGTGGGCGGGAAAAAATCGGAGGAGGAAGTATGAGCTATACTGCCTTAAGATTCTGAAGAAATATAGAATACAACTGTAATGAACAAGGAACTAGATGGGTAACTCATAGAATTGTTGAAGTAATATTAGGATAAGACCCCTATGCACACTACACAAAATATACTTATTTATGTTCCCAAAAGTAAAGTTTCCAAAGAAAAGGAGTAGGAAAGGAAGGAAGAACAACCATTTTTGCTGTAAGTGCAAAAGGGAACCTTTTCTTTCGAAGAAATGTCAGTTCAGGGCATCAGATGCACAACCAGCTCCTCAAGCCTTAACCGTACCCAACACATTTCCACTCTTCATAATATTCTGCCATTTTACTCTTAGAGTAGGGACAGCTCAAAGCTTTGAGCTGAGCTTTGGGTTAGTTTGGATCACGTTTAACTACCCCATGCATCCCCATACCAAATTCGAATCAGGGTATAGTAAAAGAGTCATTCATAGCAAAAAGGCATGTTTATTGTGATGACATGTATCTTTAACTGTCATTTTGTAATATATATGGATGGGTCAGAAAAGTCAAGATGGTAGCTGTGTCCAAAGCCTGCTTATGAAAAGGATGCAGGGCTACAATCAAGGCTGCCATCTTGATTCCCCCTGCTCCCCTCCCCAGCAGCCATGAACAGAGCCTCCCATGTTAGATAATGGTATTTATTTCTGTGCTAAATGCAGTTGAAGTACTTTCTGCTAAAACAACATTTCCAAGCCTGAGCAACTTCCAGATGTGTAGAAAATTTTCAGCAGAGAGACCATGATCTCTGGGAATTCTGGGAGTTGAAATGTACATGTCTAGTGGTTGCTCAGTTGGGAAACACTGTGCTATGTAGTACTAACTTTATTATCGATCCTGACCATGCATGAAAAAACGTTTGTGTTGCCTAGCAATCCAATCTCCTCTCTCTACTGGATTTCCCTAAAATGGACTAGGTATTACAGCCACAGAAGAAACCTTGCTGTCTTAAAATATCGTATGACCAAAGCCCTACATAAGTGGCCCAGGTGGTTTGAAAGAGGATCATACCACCCAAGAGCAAAGTAGTGATTTAATCCAAGCTTCCTAAACAAGACAAGTTTCAGCACTAGAGAGCACCTAACGATGTATAACTCATTTAGCCACATGGGGATCTAGGTGCATGACAAGGAATTATTTTAGAGCTCCATCTCAGAAACTAGGTTGTCTAACTATAGTGGTAAAACTATACTGATAAGAAGAGGTTGTGATTCTGTCATTGATGGATGCAGCTGCATATACTGCATCTCAACTTCCTTATGCTAGAGGCAACGTGATGTGGCTATTAAAACTTTGCTTCAGCTATGCCTGAACAAAGTGGGGAAGCTCTGAAGGCAATTTGAAATCAGTAAATAAAAGTCATTTTTCAAAGAAATCATAAACAGCCACAATAAAGTACCAAAACTACTGTGAAGTGTCAGATATCTGTCTAGGGTTCCTTCTACAGCACCTTGGTTAGTCTTTCCTGAAACTGTCCCATAAGATATTCTTTCTTTCAGCTCCCTCCCTCAAGTCCCAGTCTCACAAATCTGTGTGAGGGGGATCTGTGATTCAGGGGATCATAGCAATTCAGATGTATCTAATCATACATGCTTATATTTGCTTTCTCCCCTTCCAGTCCCTGTAAAGAAATCATTAAGCAAGTTTTCTTTTTTTTGAAGAATTCGTCTTGTTTCAGATGCAATGGTGGGCAGTAGAATATTTTTGGGTGCCTTATTTTCTATTTGCAGTTGCTTACTGGCTGCAATACATGTGATGGTTTCTCGGTGGACTACCAGTACCTACCACTGACTACCATATTCCATATTATATTCTACTTGATTTTTTTAAAAAAAAATGGTATTAAGTACACTGTCCTGTCCCTGATTTTATTAGTGCCCAGAGGGAGGAGATTTAAAGTCATCTCCTTTACTATAATCCCAATATAAACCAATTCCACTCCAAAATTGCAACAGGAAAAATTAAGTCTCTCTTTGACATTAAAAAAAAAAGAATTACCACCCTTGTCTGGAGCTGTTTCGGATTGAACCAAGGACCACTGCATGTAAAATATATAATGTATGGGTTTTGTTCCAGTCCTTCTGGACTGGATTCAGAGCAATGATGATTCAAGGTCCCTCTTTTATCACCTCAAGATAATTTGCAGCACCTCCATTCAAACCTACTTCCCCATTCAGAAGAAGTCAATAATGGCATCAATGACCTTCATGCAAGAATCTTTTCCTATTTGTTAACTGGTTGACTTCTGCAAAAACAACAAAACCAAAGCCTGTTGGAGGAGAATTTAATATTACACTTTTTAATATATATAAAAGTTAGGTTTCTTTTCTAGAGCTTTCTCCCACTGACTTACTGAACATCCTTTAGACTGAAATTCCTTTCATAGTTGCAGCATCTATCACACACAAGAGACAGACTTATGAGTGACCACTGAGGGAGTCAATGGGGATATTTGGGCTTATGTTGCAAAGATAACTGACACAGATAGATCTCAGTGTAACTTATTTTTGCTCCTTTCTTTCACTCCAGTCAACTCCAAAGTAACAAAGCTGATTTTTGTTGCAGTTTCATAGGGTGTAGACAGTAGGAAAAGCCATCCTATGCATTATAGATGCTCTGAGCTCCATTCCATCAGTAGGCATTTTAATTTCAGTAGATCCCTTTACTCATAATAGCAGGAGGCTGGTGAAGAAGCTCCTGAAGAAAGACAGTAAACTTTGTCCTACATAGAGCAAGCTCAATTTTGGGCCAAGTTTGTGAGGTAAAAAGCTTTAGGGTTTGTCCCCACTACAGCATATTTCAGGAAGTAAACATTAGCAACTGCTAATTTCAAGTGCGCAATTGAAATTCTCAAATCTGCACCTGATGCATCCTTCTGCTCATCTCTGTAAGCAGTACACACTCCTCCATAAACATGGAAAATCACTCAGTGAAAACAAAGGCCTGGCCTTATGTTATAAAAGGGAATATGCACATTTTCAATCTGGAAATCCTTTTTCCCTCCCAAGCAAATGGCCATACATTTAATTGACCGATAAAGGTGTTAGTACAGGGCTGGCATTCCTGCCATCAGAGCCTTTGACTCACAAGGACAGACAGGAGGAACTTTCAGATCTGTCATGTCCAAGTTGGAAATTTTCTTCAGCAACTGTGCAAAACCACAAAGCATCTTGCTTCACTAAGTTACGTATGGGATCCAGGGAATGGATGAGTGGGGGGAATAGAAGGTTGCTTCAATGGATGAGATCAAGCTCACAAAAGGACCAGGAGGAAAAAAAGGGATGGCTGTGAGGCCTAATTCTTCTAATAATAATTGTCTGATTCCAACTGCTAAGTTGTAATAGTAATAATATTGTTTATGATGAATTGCCCTTAGATGGGGGAGATCTTAAAATCCACAGCTGAGCAATATCTTTATTACAACTCCAACATACCGTACTTTGTGGCATTTTGCATGGAAAATTGAACAGCATTACACATGAGACTTTCATAACCATTTAGCTGTTTTTTTCTCTATTAGATGGCAAATGACATGTAACTGGGGCTGAGGGAGGGAGACTGAGTTTTGCAAACCTACTTCCTGTATCAGTCGCACCATTTGCACCACCTACTATTGTTGCTTTCTATTGCGCCAATGTATATGGCAGCCTGTTACAATTCCCATACTGATTTTTCTTACGATCTTGAATCACTCCAATTACAAACTAAAGTTAGAATAGTTTAGTTACTGGGAAGGGCTGAGGCAGAGGGATATAGTCATGTATTTTGAACTGATAACAGCAGTGATCAAAAGCTGTTCAAGAGCCATAGATTCAAATTAGAGTAGATAGTGATCTCAGAAGTAAGTGGTTGGGAAGGGGAGCCTGATATAGCAACATTTATCTGTTACTTAAAGCCACAGTACATTCATTGAGGTGCATAGGGAGATAATATAGCCTTATGCCTTTGGGCTGGTTGTAAGTCCTACTTTATAGAGGATGGCTCTGTATAGAGATATATTTGAAGATGCTCAAAATCGAGACCTTAAGTTTTGTCTGGTCCAAGTCCAGTTTAAAGGATCATAAAAGGTGGCTTGAACCTGCTCATCAATAGTTAATATCTGGGTAGCAGACACAGAATCACCTGGTCACAGCCATCTATTCTGTAAGGAGATGTCTTTTTCCTAATGAAAGTAGGGACATAGAAAGCAGTGTTTTATTGAGTTTGCTCATGTAACTCAGTATTATAGATACTGAATGGCAGCCATTCTCCAGTAACACAGGCAGGAGTTTTTATCATTACTGCAAGGATTTAGTCTGGAAGCATTTGTGTGCAAAAAAATCGCCCTACCACTGAGCTGCAAATGTGCACAATTATAGTACTTATTTCTGAAGTGTCCATAGATACACATCAGCATATGTAACTTGGAGAAAACATCTCCATTTTCTATTTTGGCAATGAGCCTGAAACCACTCAGTGAAACAGCCTTTAGCTTCAGCAGCCATCCAATATATTTTGACAATAAAACTATTTTAATAGGCCTGGAAGGCAACATGGCCCACTGTAACACAGCCTGGACCTTCTCTTCAGCTGACCTTTCAGAAGGTAAGTCAAGAAGGCTTCTGGGCCATTTTATGGGAATGTTGCTTCTGTGTCATTGTCATGTCCCCACTAAGTGGCATCCATGCAACCAAACTGATTTGTAGAGGCCACATTTCAGCTCATTTCCCTCTTTCATCAGGGAGAAGACTTGTTTCTCTGGAGCAGAAAGATGCTTCCTCCTGCTTGTCCTGCACATCCTTACAAGTAAAAAGAAGATGATGGAGGAGCAGGTGTGAAGAATGTTCCTATTAATTTGAACATTAACCATTGCAATAGTTCATGTAGTTATTTTCCAACTTGATTTCAAAAGTCAGCTGATCCTGAATTCTAGAGGCAATTATAGTAAATCAAACTGTACACCATCCCTAAGGGGTAGTTTTGAGATACCTTGGCACTGTGCTTTTTTTCTCCTGATTTCCCTTCTAACCTAGAGCTCACACATCTAGCAGCTGCTTTCTTTTTAACAATTCGTCACTCCTGAAAAATGTTTGCAAGCACTTTGGATAATTTCCAATTCATTCTTGCAGGAAATGAGGATTTGCTTCCTCACTTGGGATACCTGCTGCTAGGTTTATTCACTAATAAGCATGATAAATGTTTTAGCCTTTGATCAGTGCTAATTTAACAAGTAAGCTCCACAGAAAAAAAAAGTCTTTGAGGCTCAGGGGCTCAAGACGATGCATGAGTTGGAAATATGATTGATTGTGTAGCTGTGAGAAATTTCCATAAAAAATCTTTTATCATGCTGCTGTGTTTTGAACAATTAAATCAAATGTGAAAGGTATCGCTACTTTACAACAGAGGGAGAAATGAAAATGGAACTTCACACGACTTTGTTTCAAAACCATGTATATTGATTTTCCAGGTACATTTTCAATTTCTTCTTTAATTAATAGGTAGATTTAAAAAAAAAAATCTATTGGTCTTTTTTTTCCTCCTGGTTTATTCTATTTTTGTTATACTATAAAACACTATCTTCCAGTCTAAAATAAGTGAATGTAAGCCATCTCTCTAGAGTAAAAATGGGGCTATACCAGTAAAAGTCACTTATAATCATCAGTATTTTCTTGATGCCCACATTCCTGTAGCACATATAACAGAAGGCAAAGTACAACATTTATCATTGGAAGGAGTTCCTCTACCAGTAGAAGCAAATATTTGTAGCTCAGGGTTGAACTGTGGAGTCCTTGGTGCTCTCTGAGCTTGGTTGTTGGCTTGCAGACGTTTCAATGCCTGACTAGGCAACATCTTCAGTGGTAGAAGGGAGTGCCATTTGCTCTCTGTTTATATACAGCAGCTTATAGCCCTGACAGTGTTGGTGGGGGTGTTGTTCTCTCCTTGACAGTTCCTTGATTAGGCTGTTGTTTACTGCGTGATTGTTTGTCTGATGTTAATCCTAGTGCGGTATATTAAGGTATAGTAGCATTCTAACTTGCTCTGTGATTCACAGATGGCCCTGGAAAATAATACGCAAATAACCTCCAAATAGGAAGTGACTGACAAGTGGGTGCTGAGGTATCTAATTTATTAATATCATCTGTGAAATATTAGGAAGGTCTGGATCCATTTATACCTGGACTGTGTCATTTTTTCAGGTATCCAGTGATACATTTAATTTCTATTATCAATTCTATGATTCTCTTCTATGATGATCTATGATTCTGTGATGAATCTCAGTATCATTCTTGATGTAAAAAGGCACAATAGGAAACCTTGTCCATATAAATCCTGCTGATCATTGCATTTGGTATGCACGTTCTGTAATATATGCATTCTCCCTTAATTATTATTTATATATCTCTTTCTGTAACATATGCATTTCTATATACAGTTCTTGATATAAGAACTCCATTGCAACATTCAGATAAATGCGCAATCCAATTTTATTTATTTATTTATTATTCAAATTTAATTACCTCCCATCTCCCCCAAAAGAGGGACTCTGGGCAATTTTACCTCTGTAGCTGTTGGCAGCCAAAAATAGCTATAAAAAAGATTTTATTTTGTTTATTTTTTTATATTACTATTTCCAAACTATTTTACTTCTGGGGTGTTAGACCCCCCCCCCCAAGGAACATGTGTGGTTGGATGGCCTAGGACAATTAATTGAAACCAGTCTGAACATACTCACATAGGCACACACATTCACCAGACTTCAACTTTTGCAGTATTCGTTTCTGTCCCATAATGCAGTAGAACTTTTGACATTTGTGCACTTTCAATAAACAAAAATAGTCTATGCAAATGCTATACTTGGATCTTTTCAAACAAGGTACTTACCACCACGGTTGTGACTACTTTCATGAATGACTGCTGAAAATGTCCTGTCACTTCATCTCCTAGAATTCTACTATAGGCATACAGCAGTGAGTAATTCTTGAAGTGTATAGTTACCGATTTCCTCTCTGACTTGATGTGCAAAACTGTGGTTAGAGCCATAAAATAGATATCTGTCATACTTGATATCTGTTTCCAGCAGTGTATATTATGAATAAATGCATACGATTCATATACATTTCCTCAAGTTGAAAGGACTTTTTCAATCTGTACCTCAAAGGAATTCAAAATGCCAAGTCTTGTGAATATTGAGGTTGCAGCCGCTTTTGTTTTGCATTGGATTAAAATTTCAAAGTGTGAAATTACTATGTATCACATCTATGCCACTTTTTAGTATACAAAATATTTTGCATTTCTTGGAACTTGGTGATAAAAGCTAAGGCTCATCATATCTTGGGGAAAAAATACCTCTGTGATTCCTAACGTGTGCGCATACATGCTTTCAGCAAAACATAATCCAAACTGATTTCATCAATGTTCCCAGTAGGTGTGGGCCCTTGGAGGCAGCCATATTTTCCCCCATTGAATTGGATAGTGTGGAGGCTTCTGAAGCAAATCACATTCAGATCTCCCTGGGAACTGTAGATCAGGTGAGACTGTCTGGGAATTTGCACCCACTAAATTTCTCAAGCATTCTAATTCCTAGCCATCACTAAACTGAACCACCATGAATCTGTATGATCAGCAGTTGAAAGCTACTGTATGTAAGTTGTGGCCATTATCACCACGTGCTATTTTTAACTATGGGCCATGGCCAAAAACTTCCTCTTCCCTAACATGTGCCCTTGTTTCCACTTGTCAGGGGTGGGCAATCTGTAAGTTATATGGTCATTGCAATTATTACTATTATTATTATTGTTGTTCTTCCATTTTTGCACCCCTGCAGCCTACCAAAGTTAGTCCACTAAAATTCAGCAGCAGAATGCGAAATATCAGTGGCCTAATAGTTTTGCAGCTTTATTTAGAAAAAGAAATAAGCAAAAAAGTCCAGTAAGCTTCTGATAGTTTTCTCATCCAAATTCCATTGTATTCTAACCTCTCCCCAAAGCTCTTTTTAAAACAAACACACACAAAAACACACACACAGAGACACAAAATCCAGTGTATAATTCCTTGAAAAAATGCTTACATTTAGCTGATTCCTGTCATGTTCATCGTTCCAATGTTCTGAATACATCGTAACATTTCGCATGTCACTTTCCTAATCCGTGTTTGCTGGGTGGAGATTTCCAGCCATGCCAGGCTGTAATCTCCTTGCTGTAACTGTGGAATGTATGTTTGGGTTATGGAATGTGTTCAAGGTTACTTTCTCAGGCCGATGGGGGCAACGGTTGCTAGCACCTGGGAGGGGGTGGTTGCTAAGCGTGAGCGAGGGCGGAACCGGGTTTGAAGCAAGGGTTTTTAGTTTGTATTTGGCACGCTTTTGCTCATTCTCAGCTTTCTTTGTATTTGCATACTATTCTTTCAATAAATCAGTTATCCTTAAGCACCTGCTTATGAGACTGAGTTTGTCAGAATAGGCAACCATTACATAAAGCTGAGAATCTCAAAACCCTTATTCTGCTAGCCCCTATCCAGATTCATCTGTGAAGGGGAGCGCTAGCGAGGAACGAACCGTGATTGCAAGAGATGGAGAGCGAGGCATCGAACGAAGGGGAACTGAACTCCATGGTGGTTAGAGCGGAGAAGGTACCCTGCAGCGACGCTCCAGGGGTCCGGGCAGAACCCAACCCCAACTTGAAGGAGAAGGAGGGACGTCAAAAAGTACCTGAAACGACCAATACTTCGGCTGGTGACTACCTTACTTGGGAGGAGGAATCGGACCCTGGGGCGGCTCAAGCCTCCTGGAAGCAGCGGTACCCGCTGTCACCCAAGGTGGTCAGGAAAGAAGCGCCCGAGGGGTCCCCCACCCCTGATAGTATAAAGGTGTTGGAGGCAAAATTAGACTTGGTTGAATTCATGCTGAAGAAGATGTCAATGGGATGGGGGTCACCTGAAAAAGGAAGGGAAGGGTCCCGCCATAGGCATTCCCCCTCACTGTCACCCCTACCATCCCCCAGAGGGAGAAGCAGGGTCCGGCGTTGAGGAGAGGAGAGGGGCCCGAGGGTGACAATCTCGAGGTCCCCTCCGGCGGAGAGGCGCTCGCTAGGGGCCGTACAAAGGGCTGAGCGACCAGAAACTGCAAGACCCCCACCCTTCACAGTAAAGTTCGATGGGGACCCTACCAAATTGTCCTTCTTCATAACTAATGCTAACAGTTATATGGAGGATTGGGAACAGGGGTTCCGGTCAGAGTGGGGGGAAATAAACGCCATTGCTACCAAGCTGAAGGGGAGGGCAGCCGATTGGTATGTACAGCTGTGCCAATCGAACGCTCCGGAGTTAGAAGACTTCGAGGAATTTCTGTGGGTGTTACGGCAACATTTTGAAGACCCGCTAGCTCAGGAAAGAGCGAAGCGGGCATTAAAGGGACTGTACCAAGGGTCACAATCCGTGGCGGATTATGCGCTGGAATTTAAAGCACTGGTGGGGAAAGTGGAGGATTGGTCCCAATCCACGCTGGTGGAGATGTTCAAGGATGGACTGGAAACTGAGGTTCTGAAGTGGTCTCTGGGGCGTGAGGACCCTAGAACCCTATATGATTGGATTCAGCTGACGAGCAGCGCTGAGCATGCCCTAGAGACGTTTGCCCACCGAAAATCGATGAGATATGGGAGATTCAGTAAAGGGTCCCGCACCTCGGCTCCTCCAGGGAAATCCAGCCAGCAGACCTGGGAGGAAGAGAAGGAGCGACGCTATGCGAGAGGGCAATGTCTGCAGTGCGGAAAAGAGGGGCACCGAGCAGCGGCGTGCCCGAAGGGAAAGACCGAAGACCAGCTGGGAAAGTCATCTGGAAAATCTCCTTCCCTACCAAGGAAGATGAAGGCGGCGCTGGCGGAGGTCGAACCTGAGGAAGTCCCTTTCTTTGGGGATGAGAAGGAGGCTGTTTGCAATCAGCCGGTGGGAAACGCCAGCCACCTGATTTAAAGGGTGCCGCTGGGCAGGTGGAAGAGGAAGGGCGCGATCACGCTTCGGTGAGTGGAAATTTCCCTACCATGACAGTGATGGTGAAATTGGGGTCACGGACAAGAACTGTGGAAATGTGGGCTATGGTTGATTTGGGGTGCTCACAGTGTTTAATGCATCCTGATGTGGTAGCTGTGTTGGAGTTACCCACGTTCCCTTTGAAACGGCCCATGATCTTCACCCAATTGGATGGATCTACAGCGGGGGGGAAACCGGTGACTCACTCCACAGGGATGGTGGCATTGCAAATGGGAAGCCACTGGGAGAAACTGCCTTTTGTGGTAGTGCCTGTGGGGGGTCCGTTTGTCATTTTGGGGATGCCTTGGTTTGTTCAGCAAAACCCCCACATAAATTGGGTGCACAGGACTGTGACTTTTGCAGATGGATTCTACAAAGCCCCTGAGGGGGATGAATTGGATAGCGGCGAGGTGGGGAGGGCAGCAGCAACAACTCCGCATCTCCTTACTGGTCCGCTAGATGGACTGCCGGAACAATACCAAGACTTTGCAGATGTGTTTGGCAAAAAGGAAGCGGATCAGCTACCGCCGCACCATAAAACTGACTGTGCCATAGACTTTATCCCTAATGCAAAGTTGCCTAAGCCAAAAATTTATGCTATGACCCAGAAGGAACTGGCAACACTAAGAGAGTTTGTCGATAAAAATCTAGCCAAGGGTTTTATCGAACCAGCCAGTTCCCCAGTGGGTGCTCCTGTTCTATTCAGACCAAAGAAAGATGGGACTTTGAGATTATGTACAGATTTCCGTGGATTGAATGCAGTCTCAATATTAAATAAATATCCCATCCCGTTAATCAAAGACATGTTATCACATCTGGCAAAGGGTAAAATATTCTCTAAGTTGGACCTGAGGGAGGCATATTTCCGCATTCGCATAAGGGAGGGGGATGAATGGAAAACTGCTTTCAATTGTCCTTTGGGCTCTTTCCAGTATAAAGTGTTACCTTTTGGGCTGGTGGGGGCGCCTGGAGTTTTTATGCAACTGATCAATGAGGTCTTGCATGACCATTTATTCAAAGGGGTCTTGGTGTATTTGGATGATGTGTTAATCTATACTGAAACCATGGAGGAACATATAGAACTGCTTAGACAAGTGCTCAGCAAGCTGAGAAAGGCTGAACTGTATGCTAAATTGTCCAAATGTGCTTTTCATAAATCTCAAATTGACTATTTGGGCTATAGAATTTCAGACAAGGGTATTGAAATGGATCCAGCTAAGATTGAAGCCATTCTAGCATGGGAGCCACTACGCACGCGTCGGCAGCTCCAAAGTTTCCTCGGATTCACAAACTATTATCGCCAGTTTATCCAGGGGTTCGCGGGGATAGCGTTGCCCCTCACTGAGCTACTAAAAACTAACGGGCAGGGGGATACATAGAGGGCAAAGAATCCTGGGGCGTTGTTGAAATGGACGCCCGCATGCCAGGTGGCTTTTGACAAGCTTAAAAAGCTATTCACAGCAGAACCCATTCTACAGCATCCCGATCCTAGCAAGCCATTTGTGGTGCAAGTGGATGCTTCTGATTTCTCCATTGGAGCGCTCCTGCTACAAGCAGATGAGTCGGGATGTTTGAAGCCTTGTGCTTATCTCTCCCGTAAATTCTCTGAGACTGAAAGGCGGTGGCACGTTTGGGAGAAAGAGGCTTTTGCTGTCAAGGCGGCTTTAGACACTTGGCGCCACTTGTTGGAGGGGGCTACCCACTCTTTCGAGGTTTGGACTGATCACAAGAACCTCGAAGCACTCAGTGCACCTCATAAGCTCAACCCAAAGCAAATCAGATGGGCTCAATTCTTCAGCCGTTTTGATTTTAAGTTGAAATTTATTCCAGGAAGGAAAAACTTTCTGGCTGATGCACTTTCCCGCAGACCCCAGGATTCCAGCACTGTACCTGATGTAGTCAGTACACTGTGGATGGACCCACAATTGAGTCTGGCAGAGGTGACCCGCAGCCAGACTCGCGTGCAACAGCCAGACGCTTCAATTTCACCCCATCCCGGACGTTTGCCAGTTCCCTCAGACTTGCAACAACAGTTTCTTTCCCAATTGAAATCTGACACTTGGTTGCAAGCAAATTTACACACTGTTACTTTTGACCATGATTTTGCCTGGAAAAACGATCATCTCTATGTGCCTGAGACTTTACGCAAAAACATTTTACTCCGTTGCCATGATGACAAACTGGCTGGACATTTTGGGTTTGTGAAAACACTCCACTTGGTTAGACGCCAATTCTGGTGGCCAACACTAAGGTGAGATGTTAAGGAATATATTGCTTCCTGCCCTGTCTGCGCTGGCTCAAAACGGAAGGTTGGTAAGCCCCAGTGGCCAGTCCCTCTCACCCTTGGGAGGAGATCTCTATGGATTTTATCATTGATTTACCTCCAAGCCAGAGGAAAACTGTGATTTGGGTTGTGAAGGACTTTTTCTCAAAACAAGCCCCTTTCATTCCATGCGCTTCCATTTCCTCAGCCCAGCAGCTCGCCCGCCTCTTTTTTGTACACGTGTACAGGCTCCAGGGAGCCCCTCCCGTTTGGTGACTGACAGAGGCACACAATTTACCTCCCAGTTTTGGTGGGCTTTTATGAAATTGGTGGGTACCAAACAAGCGCTCTCCACTGCGTCACATCCTGAGACTGATGGATCTACAGAGGCGCTTAATTCCACACTGGAGCAATATCTGCGTGCTTTTGTTAACTATCAACAAGACAATTGGGTCGATCTCCTGCCCTTTGCTGAAGTCGCCTACAACAATGCAGTGCATCAGAGCACTGGTCAGGTGCCATTTCGCATTGTCTTTGGTCAGGATTTTGTGCCCATCCCAGAGCTGCCACGACCAACGTCTCTTCCATCTTCCCCTGCAGACTGGGCAGCACATCTTGGGGACTCCTGGCCTCAAATCAAACAGGCTCTCGCCGATGCCCAAGCTGCTTACAAACGCCATGCTGACACCAAACGGGCACCTCAGCCACCCTTCAAAGTTGGGGATAAAGTTTACCTCTCCACAAAGTTCATTAAATCACTCCAACCATCTAAAAAGTTGGCACCAAAATTCATGGGTCCCTTTCCTATTGTGGCTCAAATTAATCCTGTTACTTTTAAATTAGATTTGCCTCATAATCTTAAACATTTGCATCCCATTTTTCATTGCAGCCTGCTCAAGCCTTTCCACCAATCCGATCGCTGGCACCCACAACCCTCACCACCTGCTCCCATTATGATTGATGGGCAGCAACACTTCGAAGTCCAGGAGATTCTTGATTCTTGACGCCTTTGTTCTACTTTGCAATACCTGGTCTGATGGAAACATTTCCCTCATCCAGAATGAGTTGCTGCCCGCGATGTTCACTCCCCTGTTTCATGCTGCCTATCCTGCTAAACCTGCCCCTTAATTTGGTGTTTTTTAAGTGGGGTGGTATGTCATGTTCATCGTTCCAATGTTCTGAATACATCGTAACGTTTCGCATGTCACTTTCCTGATCCGTGTTTGCTGGGTGGAGATTTCCAGCCGTGCCAGGCTGTAATCTCCTTGCTGTAACTGTGGAATGTATGTTTGGGTTATGGAATGTGTTCAAGGTTACTTTCTCAGGCCGATGTGGGCAACGGTTGCTAGCACCTGGGAGGGGGTGGTTGTTAAGCACGAGCGAGGGCGGAACTGGGTTTGAAGCAAGGGTTTTTAGTTTGTATTTGGCGCGCTTTTGCTCATTCTCAGCTTTCTTTGTATTTGCATACTATTCTTTCAATAAATCAGTTATCCTTAAGCACCTGCTTATGAGACTGAGTTTGTCAGAATAGGCAACCATTACAATTCCAGGAATATCAGGACTTATAGCAGCATCTAAAGCCACTTCAAAACATGCTCTTGGGCATGAAATAAACACATAGTCATGACAAGGGCCAGGGTCTAAATATGATTGGTATCCAAACCAACATGAACACGCAAATGGCATTTCCTATTAAAACATACTCAATTAGAACTGGGTACTCCATTGGAAGACCTGAAATGCCAGGCTGAGGACAGATCATCCTGGAAAAGGTCTAGCTTTGTGGTCACTAAGAGTTGACACTGTCTTGATGGAACTTAATCATTAAAACATATCTTTAGGATTCAGGATCCTCACTCATGCTAGCAACCTAATTAGTTTATGTAGAAGAGAATATACAGCTCCATATAAAGACTTTTAACCCAGGTCTACAACAAGAGTTTTGCTGGAGGCCTCTGCCGTTGTCTCTACTGATCAAGTAGTAATTGATGGGATTTTAACACTGGATTTAAGCCATGGAATACTGGGGGTAGGCAGATAATCATAAGTATGATCATAATGGTTGACCCTAAATAGGATAGTGAAGCATAATCCAACCCTTTGGTGATATAATCATAAATCTTAACCAAGGTATAGATGCAAAAAGTCTGCTTAAGCAGCACCAATCCAACAGAAAATCACAATATTAGCCTGCTGGAAATTCTACTGAATTTTACAGGATTTTCCCGGTGAAAGCATAGATGAGAGCTTACAAGAAAAATGTGCAAACTCAGAGTTGCATTGCCATTTAGTCTCATACGCTGGTGCAAATCCACAAACAATCCTAAACCTTTTTATAGATGGCAGATCATCTAATGCAAAAGGGCAACCTTATGTATGAAAAAGAAGCTACACTAGTAACCTTCACTTCTTTCTTAACAACTGAGGATTATTGGAGTCCAGCCTGGATACCACACAGGAGGAAAACAATAAAGGGGGCTTAAATGGCTTCTGATGCCAAAAAAGGAAACAGGAAGAATAGCTGCCACAAATTATTTAATAATTTGTGGAAAACAGCTATTGCCAGATCTAAAGTGCCAGAGATTTCAAATATCGGGCATTGGCTGGTTGTGCTGAGCTTTGAAGCAGAACAGTCTAAACAGGAACCTGAATCATTTTTAAGCCCAGCTGTTCTCATAACAGAAGAGTGAACATGGTTGCGTGCAAGGGCTTGTCGAGCACACAGACATCTTGGGCCTGTCTAGTATGTGAAGGTAGGCATAGGTACAGGGCTGAGCGATACATTACTTCTCCATCTTCTCTTCCTGATTGGTTTTTAGCAAGAGTTTTGCTTGATACCCCAACCTGGAAAACCTGGCTAAATCAGTTCCAGGCTTATTACACTGTTTCATAAGCTGATATTAAGACCAGGTTCTCCAGTTCACAGCACAAGGCATAGTCAAAACAGTCAAGACAGCAGTCACAATGTTGGGATTGAAGCTCTGCCAGTTTTGTGTGCACTGCAGATGTGCATCCCGGAAGTGCTAAGCCAATAAACAAGGGGGAAAAGGCAAGCAAGGAAAAGGGAGCATGGGTCTTCACTTGTCTCTCTGTTTAACACACACACATGTATATATTTATTCATGCTGGAGAGTGGGAATGGAACAGGAACTTTTCAGGACACACAGACAGTTACTTGTCTAAACCAGAGTGATCTTTATTGTCAGTAGTTTTCAAGTAAATAATCTGTGCTTATTCCTATTACTTAACTCCACAAATGAATTTGTGAGTATATATAGCGGAGAGAGAGAGAGAGAGAGAAATTTATATGCAGAGCTTTTCACAGTTCCTTAACCATCTCACTTGCTCCCTCTCTTATGTCAGGGATGTTATTTCCATGGCAAAGCAGTCTGGGAAATGTAAGAATGCGAGGCAGAGAAAAAGTGCTGTCTAATTGTCTGATGCAATGTCTGGCAATGTCTGATGCAATGTCCAGCACAAGACAGCACAAGAGAATGACAGAGCAGGCCGATGCAAGGTGACATTTGATTGGCTAGCAGCCACATAAATATGGAAGCAAAGCATAGGCATTCTCTCTCTCATTTGTGAAAAGTCTTCCTGTTACTCTGCCGGTTTGTTTGACAATTTAACTGCTGTATTTGGATATTGGATTTACTGTACACTGGACTATGTTTATTGGATTATGGACGTTGGTTTCTCTATGGAATTTGTATCCTGTATATACCAACAACTTCTAGAGTGCTATGCGTAAGTGTTATTGTTCTTTGCATATTTTTCTGTAAATGAACGTGTAAATAGTGCACCACAAGGATTGAGATTTTTAACCCCAGAGACACACTTAGTGAAATTCTTTCTCCATCATCTTATTCATATACATGTTACTTATCACTGCTTTGGTGTACTTAGTCCCTTAAACAGTAGTTTCACTATCAGGGTTGCTCTTAGCCTAGAAAGGAAGAGGAAAAAGGGGGAAAATAACTCTTTCCTGTTGTTGTTTATTCATTCAGTTGCTTCCGACTCTTCGTGACTTCATGGACCAGCCCATGCCAGAGCTTCCTGTCGGTCATCGCCACATCCAGCTCCCCCAGGGAAGAGTCCGTCACCTCTAGAATATCATCCATCCATCCATCTTGCCCTTGGTCGGCCCCTCTTCCTTTTGCCCTCCACTCTCCCTAGCATCAGCATCTTCTCCAGGGTGTCCTGTCTTCTCATTATGTGGCCAAAGTATTTCAGTTTTGCCTTGAATATCAGTCCCTCAAGTGAGCAGTCTGCCTTTATTTCCTGGAGTATGGATGGTTGCTACTTGGTCGTTATACAGATTCCTCAGGAGGCAGACAAGATGACTTGGTATCCCCATACCGCTAAGAACTTGCCACAATTTGTTATGGTCCACACAGTCAAAGGCTTTAGAATAGTCAATAAAACAGAAATAGATGTTTTTCTGAAACTCCCTGGCTTTTTCCATTATCCAGCGGATATTGGCAATTTGGTCCCTAGTTCCTCTGCCTTTTCTAAACCCAGCTTGTGCATCTGGCAATTCTCGCTCCATGAATTGCTGAAGTCTACCTTGCAGGATCTTGAGCATTACCTTACTGGCATGTGAAATGAGTGCCACTGTTCGATAGTTTGAACATTCTTTAGTGTTTCCCTTTTTTGGTATGGGGATATAAGTTGATTTTTTCCAATCTGATGGCCATTCTTGTGTTTTCCAAATTTGCTGGCATATAGCATGCATTACCTTGACAGCATCATCTCAGAAGATTTTGAACACTTCAGCTGGGATACTGTCATCTCCTGCTGCCTTGCTGTTAGTAATGCTTCTTAAGGCCCATTCAACCTCACTCTTCAGGATGTCTGCCTCTAGCTCCCTGACCACACCATCAAAGCTATCCCTGATATTGTTATCCTTCCTATACAGGTCTTCCGTATATTCTTGCCACCTTTTCTTGATCTCTTCTTCTTCTGTTAGGTCCTTGCCATCTTTGTTTTGATCATACCCATTTTTGCCTGGAATTTACCTCTGATGTTTCTAATTTTCTGGAAGAGGTCTCTTGTCCTTCCTATTCTATTGTCTTCTTCCACTTCCGCGCATTGCTTATTTAAAATAATTCCTTATCTCTTCTGGCTAACCTCTGGAATTTTGCATTTAATTGGGCATATCTCCCTCTATCCCTGTTGCCTTTTGCTTTCCTTCTTTCTTGGGCTACTTCTAGTGTCTCAGCAGACAGCCATTTTGCCTTCTTGGTTTTCTCTTTCTTTGGGATGTATTTTGTTGCCACCTCCTGGACAATGTTGCGAACTTCTGTCCATAGTTCGTCCAGGACCCTATCTACTAAGTCCAGTCCCTTAAATCTATTCTTCACCTCCACTGCATATTCCTTAGGAATATTAGTGAGCTCATATCTAGCTGATCTGTGGGTCTTCCCTAATCTCTTTAGTCTGATCCTAAATTGTGCAAGAAGAAGCTCGTGATCTGAACTAGTCAGCTCCAGGTCTTGTTTTTACTGACTGTATAGATGTCCGCCACCTTTGGCTGCAAAGGATGTAGTCAATCTGATTTCGGTGTTGTCCATCTGGGGAAGTCCATGTATAAAGCCATCTCTTAGGTAGTTGGAAGAGAGTGTTTGTTATGCAGAGTGAGTTGTCTTGGCAAAATTCTATCAGCCTATGTCCTGCTTCGTTTTGTTCTCCCAGGCCATGCTTACCTGTAATTCCAGGTGTCATCTGACTGCCCACCTTAGCATTCCAGTCTCCTGTGATGAGAACAATGTCTCTTTTAGGCGTATTGTCCAGTAGGTGCTGCAGATCCTCATAGAACTGCTCTACTTCAGCTTCTTCAGTATCTGTGGTTGGGGCATATATTTGGATCACTGTGATGTTAGATGGCTTGCCCTGAATTCGAACTGAGATCATTCTATCGTTTTTTGGATTGTACCCAAGCACTGCTTTAGCCACTTTGCTATTAATTAGGAAGGATACTCCATTTCTTCTGTGGTCCTCTTGTCCACAGTAGTAGATCTGGTGGTCATCTGATGTGAAGTGGCCCATTCCAGTCCATTTCAGTTCACTGACGCCCAAAATGTCTATCTTTGATCTTGACATCTCACCAATAACCACATCCAATTTGCCCTGGCTCATAGATCTTACATTCCAGGTTCCAATGGTGTGTTGATCCTTAGAACATCGGATTCGTTGTTCACCACCAGCACCGTCGGCCGCTAGCCGTCCTTTCGGCTTTAAGCTAGTTGCGTCATCACATCCGAGGCTAGTTGAATTCATCCTCTGTTCCTCCCCAGTAGCATTTTGACCATCTTCCGACCTGGGAGTCTCATCTTCTGATGGTATACTGACATATCTCTGGTTGTGCTGATCCATTTAGTTTTCATGGAAAGAATACTGGGGTGGGTTGCCATTACCTTCCCCAGGGATCGCATTTAGTCTGACCTCTCATCATGGCCTTTCCGTCTTGGGTGGCCCTTCACGGTTTAGCTCATGGCATCATTGAGGTGCTCAAGCTCCAGCACCACGACAAGGTAACGATCCTTTGCTGAAGAACTCTTTCCTGAGCCTCTAGGAAATCAGCCTGTTCATGCCTTTCCAGCCTGACTCCTGGTCTTTTCCAAACACTTCAGTCTTTTGACCAGCCCATTTGCTCTACCGACCTTTCTTTCAATCCTGTTTACTCCTGCTGGTTCCTCAGTTACACATTCCTGCTTCCCCTTGGAATCATTTTTCAAACACAATGACTGCATCCTCCAGCATCTCCAGTCTTTCCTCACATACCACAAACTCAGTGCCAGCAACTTCCTGCATTGCTTACTGGATCTCCCCATATATATTTTCACCCAAGACAGAGTGCCTGCTCACAGGTGTCTTAATTAGGGAACAAGCTTCTAGATGGCTATGTAACTCTTTGCATAGAGCTGGCAAAGAGAGAAAAATGCCAAGCCTTGAAACTCACCACAACTCCATCTCAATCGGAGCATCTCACTCAGCCACAATCTAATCTGTTAGAGGAAGTGTCCAACCTTTTGGGGGTGGGGGGGTAAAAGCTTTTGAGTTGTGTGTCACAGTTGACATATTCCAAAACAGGTATGGTTGGGTTGTTCAAAAACTAAAGTTGATATAATGGATTTTAGTTTTAATTTTTTAAAATTATTGTAGTTGATATGATTACTCTCCAGCCACTTAAATCTGGCCTCTTTCAGTCATGTTTGGAATACAATTTGGTGACAACTTACAAGGCTTTGGAGACAACTGATTTGCTTGAGGTTATACAGAACTGCCTAAATGCCATCACTGCTCCAACTGAATGTATGCAGGCTTCAGAGGAAGAGGTTGTATAGTTACTAATGCTTATCTTGATGTTCTGTGGGCATTCCATCCATAGTAAAGCCTATACAAGAAAAGAAATCTGGCATGTTAGCGGGTTGGGGGTGAGGATTCTTATTCCTACCTTCCCTTTCTGAAAACTGGGGAAGGAAGCTACATTTACAGTCTAGTTAGCAAAGTTACATACTCCTCTACATTTTAGGGAAGGAAGGAGGAAAAAAGGAAAAGAAAATCTCTGATACTCTAACAGGGAGCCAACAGAAGACTTTATTCCTTCTACAACCTTTTCATGTTTGGCATATTTTTAAGCTCTGTTTCCTGATCTGTATTACCTATTTCTGAAGTCAACAAACCTGTGTCTTTGCCTTCTTCGATCATCTCCTTTGAAAAGCAATTTTTACAAGTGAGAAGTCCTGAGCTTGGACACATATTCACCTGGTTTGGTCAAAAGTTCAGTTGTTCATCCCTGCTGCGATGCTATTGTAAGTTTAGAGTGATTCAAGGTTCCAGAAGCTTACTTTGACACCTCTTTAAAATGATTTACCAGAGTTGGTCTTTTTTGCCATGCAGATAAAAATTAGCTTGGGTTTCTGCCAGACCCTGGTTAGATTCATTGCCCTGCAGGGCAAAAGCAATGGACACTGCCTCTGTATTTTCAATGTAGCCATCTATTTTGTGAAATATAATCACGATAACATTTGGACAAAAGCATGAATATGTGCCTCTAGGCCTATGCATTAGCCCACTGAGTTAGCCATCTTTCACCTTCAACTCAGAGTTTAACTTTGCTAAACATGAATTGGAAAGGCTGCTTCCTAAGGATCCCAGACTAGATTGTAAACAGGAAAAAGAGCTCATTTTGGGTGAGGACCTGTAGCTCATAGGTGGAACATATATATGCTCTGTATGCAGAAGGTCCCAGATTTAATCCTTAGCATCTCCAGATAGGGTTGGAAACCTGGAGATCCATTTCTAATCAGTGTTGACAGTACTGGCTTAGATGGATCAAAGTTCTATCTCAGAATATGATAGCTTCTGATATTCTTATGTTTTGCAAGCAGAAAAATCTGATGTTCATTCTGGCAAAAGATTGTAGGTGATGGGTAAGATCTCTGCTGGAAAGATGCTACCAGCCAGTGAGAGATGGCAAGATTGGACGAGAATGGGCAGTGTGATGTCTTTAGTTGTCTTAGTGGAGTCTGGTCTACAACTTGCTGTCTTGTATGCAATCAACCAACTGTAGTTTAATCAACAAGCCATGGTCAAAAGAGCCCCAGCTGAGAAGCCAGTCACAGTCTACTTGATTTAAAGGCAGGTGTTTAAAGGCAGGCATTTATCTTAAGGATTTATCAGAAGGTTTTTATATTGTTCTTTTTTTTTATTGCCAAGATGCTGTGGTGGCAGACAGAGCCCTTGAAAGACTGACCTGCCTGTTGAGTTCTATCCAAGATGAGAATGAATATAAGTGCAGGATTGATATGCTGCCTTTGTATTCGTTCCTATGAATGGTTTTATCAAGTGATAATTGGATAGTCACTTTCTGCATTCTGATTGCCTGAGGAGCTTCACTTCACTCTAATAAAACAGATGAAAGTAACATAAGAAAAGTACAGCTTTCTGTTTAACAGCACAGACTGTATTGATCTATGTATTTAAGGGTGTGATTACTTTCTCTCCGAGTTTGAAATTCCCCCCTTTAAAAAAAAAAAAAAATCCATAGTGCCTGCCAGCCGGAGTGGAATTGCCTTGGAAAGAGTGATCAACCAAGTCTCTGATTATAAAGGGCCAGCTCTCGAATCCACCATTCTGATCCCCAACCAGATGACTTCTTCATTCAAGGCAAGGGAGTGAGATTTGCAAAGAAAACTGCAGGAATGACACCCCATGATAAATCATGTCTAACAGCATCCTGAAAAATGGGCGAAAGACAGCTTGTACTGTGACAAATACAGCTGACAACAAGTATATACATCTGCTTGGGAGGATTTATGAGAAGAGAATACAAATAAGGTAATGCAACATTTGAGTCTGATTTTTTTTTCTTAAGATCATTATACTATATGGCTAATAAAACATTCTTTAAAGTGCATGAGTATAGATAAGTTGTACCTTATTCTACACATGTTATAGCAAACATCTGAAACTTAATAAATGTTAGCATTTATTGGTAATTGTTAAGATTTTAGAAAACAGGGAAAGTGAAGATGTCAACACTTTTCTCTGAATTTCAAGGACAGCTGAGTGCTTCTTCTGAATGCTTTTTGTATTCAAGGAAGGCTGATTTCAGTGTGAACTTGGTGAATCTCTCTTCCCTCCCAAGCACATAAAGCACCTTCTGTATCCTGAATCAACCAAATACCTCTTCTAAATACTCAGATTTCATTTACCAGCATAGGATATTTAGCACAGGACAACAGGAAATGTAAAAATGAGGCATACAAATCTCACAATAAACATTTCTCTTTTATTATTAAGCATGTTGGAAAAAAAGAAAAAAAAAACTAAACAAAGCTCTTCATCAAAAAGTTACTGATTCAGAAAGAGTTTTTGGAATGCTTTCTCAGCTCTGGAAGGTCAAGTCTGTTCCTTGTCTCCTCTTCTTCTCATACCATTGTTAGGAGGACCTGGAAGCAAGAAAAAGTCGGGAGAAGGTTTCCAGGTGCTGGGCAAGCATTTCAAGCAAGGTGATATAAACCTGAGGTTCTCTTCAGCCTCCAAAATTTGGTTAATCCAGCCAGCAGCTAACCCAGTCAGATCTCCTTGCCAGTGCTGTTGGCAGGACACAGTCATCATAACTGGTCAAAGTTGTCTGTATTTTGAGAATACAGAGTCCCCAACCACTTTCTTCCAGAGATCTCGTATCTTCTAAGCCCTTGCACTAGAAAAGCACTTCTCAAGGATGCAACAATGGGCCTGGAAGAGAAAGGGAGATTTTAAAAGGAGGAGGAGGAAAGACAGCAGTGCCCTGATTTGTGTGGGCCACCTTTTCTTTCTGTCACTCTCTTCGGCAGCAGCCTCTCCCCCACCCTCACATCAAACCTCCCCTTTGCTGATCTCTGTCTAATGGCACCCAATGCAGCCCACAGAGAACAGAAGACAAAATACCAGATGGATGGCAGAACAATCTCTTTTCCCCAATTAAAAAAAAAATGTCTTGCATGGAAGGCTTTCAATGAGAGAGAAAAGCAACCACCTGGAAGGCCATTATCCAAAATCACAACCAGCTTCAAAGGGGACAAAAAGGTAAGGGGGGAGGAGGAACAGAGGAAGGAAACAGAAGAAAAACTGTTGCGAGTAACTCAGCCACAGGCATGCAGGGTTCTACCTCTCTGCTTTGAAACACGGCACATGTGTGCATACATGTACCCTTGGCTATTACAGGTACAGGTCCCTGAAGTTTTCTTAGCCACTGCCTTCTTCCTAGAGCTAAAAGAGGTGACAGGCCCAAAGTCACTTCATGCCTAAGGCAGGACTAGAACTCATGGACTCCCGGTTTCTATCCTGATGCCTTCAACCACTACACCAAACTAGCTCTCCAAAGTATTGCACCATTCCACAAATGAGCCAATCTTGCCCTCATTTCTACAATTAGAGTGTTCCTAGAATTAGGGTGAGCAACTGCCTCAAATATTGGGGTCCCTGCAGTTTCTTGTGCACAATTCAGATCCAGTATATATGTGAGATTCAACTACCCATCCAATCAGCTTCCTTATTTCAAATACTGGACTTTGGAGTGGGCTGCCTGTCTACACCTGCAAAAATCTGGATGAGCCTGAGATGGCAGCAAAGAATTAAAGTTCTCTGTATCTATTTGCTGCCATTTAGTGATTATCTGGATTTTTGCCACCCAAATATGGCAGTTCTATCCATGATAGTTTCCTTAGATAGTAGACTATCTCACCATGGGATGTTGATAAAAGAAAATTCTGGTTAGAAGAGATTTGGAAATGTCCAGAAGATGAAGGAAGGTTTGCTTTTCATGCAAAATCTTGTATGAGTTGTTCTGATTAATAGTATTAAGGTTTTTAGAATAGGACCTGGAGACTCAGATTGGGTGATTTTGGCCATTCACCATCTCTCAACCCAATCTTCCTCACAGAGCTGTTATTAGGTTAAAATGAGGAAAACTACTTCCTAAGAAAGTTAAGTGATACAGTAAAGTAAACGTAATCAATGAATTGATAGATTATGTGCTATCAAATTGATGTCAACACTTTCTCCAAGAATGAACTAATAATGCTCTACAAGTTAAATGAATTTCTAGTTTCTATTTCTTTGCACAGAAAATTAGGAATTTGTGTTTTCCTGTTTTTTTTTTTTCACCTTTAGAGGTAAACAACGTGTGAGTGAGATAGTAAGTGAACGAAGGTGACAGTCGTATTTGATGGAAAGAAGACTTTCCTGAATTTCTAAGACTTTCCATAACTTATTTTATGTATGGGGAAAAATTATGCATACATGTTGCAAGTCTTCCTTTCTTCCATCCAGATTACAAATGGGTGGTGTCGATTTGCATTTTGATTATGTGTTATGGTTCCATATATCTGATGAACTGATATTAAAACAACTCTTAAAAACATACTGATTAATGACACATTGATGCTGCTATTTTTAACATGTCTGTTCAGGTGTAAATCAGGGTTCTAAATTCTTTTATAAGGCTATAGTGTAGTGGGGAGAAAAAAAGGCTAATTGTCCAATTATTTTTCCTTTTGGTTTTCTTCATCTTTTTTACTTTTTGAAATTACTTTAAAAAAAAAAGTCACTAATCAAACTTTCTTCAATTAACTTTATCTTATGAAATAATCAAGGTGCCCTTACTTTTGCAATCATGGAATCCCATATCACTGAAGTTTAGAACTTAGCACTTTGTATCCATTGCCTACATTGTACATTGCTACAGCTTATGGTTCCTGAGATATTAATTCAAGGAGTGAAGTTTTAGGCTTTTACCCAAAGCATTGCTGGCCATTATTTGTTATAATAACTGTTATGCATTATTATAAATGGAAGATAACAGCTATGGTGGATTAAATGAAGTCCATACAATACAAACCTGTGTTGCAGTGATTGCTGGACCATAAACCAAGCCTGAACACATTTACATCTGTTTCTCTGTGTCTTGGCTCTTTTGTTGTTGCAACTGTTTACATCCCTCTATCTTTCTCTCTGCTTGAAGGGGAAAAAAATATACAGAGCAAGGTGGAAAATAATTCACTCCTAATTATTTGTGTATATAGTATCATGAGAGTGACATAGTGGTGAAAAAGTTAGGCAAGTTGGGGGAAGACCCAGGATCTAGTCTATTCTTGGCCACAATCTTCCTCTCTCACTACTTCCTACCTCACAGGATTGTTTTCATGGGGAAAAATAGGAGAAGAGAGGGCTATGTATGTCTCCTTGAGCTCCAGAATGAAAGGTGGGAGTTAAATCTAGTACACAGATACAGCGATGGAGATAGAGATAGAAATAGAGATGATAGATATAGAGATGGATAGAGATGGATAGAGATAGATGATAGAGTTTCCTCACAAAATGGTTGTGACCTTTGCACATTTTCAAAAAATGCCGTATGTGCCCCTTGGCTTCTCGTTTGGTACTTCATAAGTCCAAAAACTTGCTGTAGTGTATGTGAGTGGCAACAATTTGTAATCAGCCACATAAAGCCCACAACCAACCCGAATCTCTGGGAGTCGGGCACCATATAAATATAAAATTTATTACTACTATTATTACCAAAAGTCCCAGCTCTAGTGGTACCATTCAAAGGCCGACAAAAAAAGTGTGGTCCATCATGATATCATCTGCAGAACCACTTTCTCGCTGAAATGCACATTTGACAAATAGAAAATAACTTGCCTATATACCACATGATGTTATAGCCTTTTAAGGCTGAGCTCTGATAAGCAGTATGCTTAATCAGTTTAAATAAAATCCAGGTTTTATTTATTTATGAAGTTTACCTATTGCTTTCCAGTGCTTGGCACTAGTATTCGGTACTAACTGTATTATACATGCTGCAGTTTTAAAAAATAAAAGAGGGATTATGAAGATTTGTAAAATAAATATGTTTTTTAATATTATTTTGTAAACATTCCAGTAGGCAAAATACCAGCAGTGAGTGGAAGCTCCTGATGTGCCTACTGATTCCACAGTTTCCTGGTTCTTTTGCAAAGCTAGCAGTATGACGATCTGGTCTGGTTGATTGGCAGACTGAGCATTTAACATTCTGAGTTATTTAGAATTTATGAACTTTCCAAGGAGTTCTGGAAAGTTCTGGAAACCTCTGCAGAATCATAAAAAGAGTTCTCTCTGATATCAATGAAGACTGTAAAATGAGTATTTCTTTAAAAAGAAAAGACAAGTCTTTTTCTAGGTTGGCAACTTATGAGTTCTGGTCTTATTTTTAAAACAGTTGCTTTTCCCTTTATTAACCTGATATGGTCTAGAATGTAGAAATGGGTTTGACACTGATGGAAGAGAGTAATGAATGAGTAAATACATGCAATACTGGCTCAGACTGGTTATAGATTACTCCATACTAGCCCATTATAACTTACTTAGAGAAGCTGCTACACAAGCTTCTTCTGGCATTGTCAGGGCTGATCCAAGGTCTTTTTGTAAAGAAGGGAAAAAATAAGTAATTGTCCCCATTTGTTCACATAAAAGAAGCAACAACTGAAGCAAGGCTCAGGATTCTGAATTATGCACCATTGTTAAACTAGCAGCCAAAATGTAAAGTCCAGAATTACTCCACTCCCATTTTTCGAACCACTGGCCTCAGTGGACAAAAAACAAGAGAGGAAATGCTTTGATGGAAGAGGCAAGCTGGGGGCTCATTCTTTTCATGTCCTCCAAGATCATTACTCTCAGGACTTTCAAAGGGATTGAGCATATCCTGAGCGATGTGCTAAAAAAGATTAAATTGCTTCCCATCTCCAGCTGTAGCACCTATTTAATACAGGGGTGCAGGTTCCTGCACAGTGAAGGATTGCCACAACATCATGAGCATGCATTGCTCTGCTTTGACAAAACACCCTGCAGATGTGCAAGGCTGCAGCGGCGTCCATGGGGAGGGGAAGTCAAAAAAGTCAAGATGATGCCTGCAGCTACATGATCTGAGCCCTGCACAAAATGGCCAGGGCTTCAATCATGTGATTGTGACCACCATCTTGACGTTTTTGACACACACACAAACACACTGTACTTGTGTGGGTCAACCTGGTGGAGAGTGGAAATGAGGTTCCACATGGAGCAATAACAAAAAATAAGCACCATTTGGTGATCTGGACCATTCTGACAAATCAGAATGTGTGAATAAATACATTGGAATTTTAAGTTAGTGGGATCAAGCCTGAGTCAGATTTCAAAGGGGTCTGGTCTAAGCATGATAAAAAGTGGTATGGCAGCATCATCATCATCATCATCATCATCATCATCATCATCATCATCTCCAAAGCAGCAGAAAGAGACAAAATTAATATTCAGAGTATTAAGTACTATAAATGGGACCAGCAATGCAGGATCAGGTAGACCTCTCCCGCATAAATATCAAATTGTGCCTGAAGATTAAAGCTCTTTTTAAAATATCCTTCTATTGCATAAATTTCTCCTAGCATCACCATCTTTCTTTCATCAGTCTTATGGTGAGCTTTACTAGAGTTTTCCTTTTTCACATTTTGTCAGATATAACCTATACATGCAATTATTATAATTACGTCTAAGCATATAATTAAGGTAAATACATGTAATTGCCTCATTGTAGTATGCAGTAATCTTGTAACTGTTCTTTTGAGACCATGGTAGTAAAATTGTTGGCAGCACATGGATTGGCAGTCTTCGTTAACACACCTATTAGCTGTGCTGGCTTTTTGGCTTTAAAATAATACATGGATTTAATTGATGTTATAATGCAGCATCTTTCAGAACTGCCATTGAAATGTTTATCCCAAAGTAACAGGATGTTTTGGAAATCTCTGTTAAGTTAGCTTTTTTCTTTCTTTCTTTCTTATTTGTCAGAGATCTCAGCAATATGAAGTATCTTTTGAAAAGTTGCAGTCACACAAAATTTGGCTTTGAAATATAAGCTCAATTATTTATTGGTCAGGGATTTAGAAGAGCAACACCCATTAATATCACTGCCGGTCCTGTCTCAGTGACGTGGTATTTTTTGCAGAGAGCAGAATGCTTTAATTTAATGATGGTCCGAGGAGAATTGTAAAATAACTCCTTGGGCAGAGACTCTTTTTCAAGTAGATATAAGAATAAAATAATTTGGGTAATATTGCTTTCAGTAGGGTTGCAGTAGTGTGATCTAATTCCATTATGGTGATATTGCTCTAAATCTTAGCAAATCTGCCTTGTGATGCCTGTGTGTGTCAGTGTGTGTTAACCTTGTACATGTATTTATGTTAACCTTAATTTTAATTTTAAAAAGAAAAGCAGTTTTCACAGAAGATATTTAGTGTAGCTTTTCCCTTAAATTTTTACATTAGTTTCTTTTGATAGACCACAGTTGTTGTTGTTTTAAGTTTTATCACAGAACTTTCACACTCCAGCATAGATGGCTGCAAATTCTGTTCAGTGGTCTGAAAGAAATTGTGGACCTGTTGCCAAATTGTGGATCTGTACTTAGCCTTGTATTTGATTCCTGTTGATAGAGACCAAGCCAGCTTGACTAACCAATGGAGATGGCACTGGGGATGCTTGTGTGGGGGATGCTTGCCCTGAATCATCATCATCATCTCATGGTGCAAGAAGATCACACAAACTGGCTATAAAAAACAACATAACACAATGGCCAAAATGATTCACTGGAACATCTGTAAAAATTACCATCTGCCAGTAATAAAAAAATGGTGGGAAACTGAAAAACTAGTCAAAAATGATCAGGTTAAAATACTATGGGATTTCCAATTACAAACTAATAAAGTTCTAGTGCATAACACACCAGATTTAACTGTGGTTGAAAAGAAGAAAGTGTGGATAATTGATGTGGCAATACCAGGGGATAGTAGAATAGAAGACAAAGAACTGGAGATCATAAAGTATCAAGATTTGAAAACCGAAGTTGAAAGATTATGGCATAAACCAGCTGTGGTAGTCCCAGTGGTTATTGGCACACTGGGTGCCATACCAAAAAACCTTGGATGGAACTTAGAAAATCTGTGCATTGACAGAATTTCAATCTGTCAATTACAGAAGGCCACACTGCTTGGATCTGCACATACTGTATACTACATTGATACATTACAACATCCTAGGTTCTTGGGAAGAATTCGATGCAAATGAAGGCCAACACTAGCTAAAGAACTGGCAGCTATGATTTCCCATTGTGAGACAGCATTGATCAGTTTAATCCACAGCTTTCTCAGATCCCCTACACATATTGATGTAATACTGATTTTTTCCCATCTATTAATTAGTTAAATAATTATTATTAAAAAGTAGGAAGAGAGACAGATATTCCTCCTCCCTCATTACCATCCTACACTGTAGGGTTACTGTCTGAACCATCTGTCAAGGTTGCTGGTGTAACTACTGCCTGACATTCTTTATGTAGAGCCAAGCTTGTTGTGAAGGTAACCAGGTCTCCTACTTTACAGAGCACAATCCTGCATGTGAAGGACCATCAAAAGCCTTTTTTAATATTTGCTGAGTTGTGTAACCTGTAACTGGTGAGCTGCATGTCATCTCTAATACCCCCCCATTTTTTTACAGTTCCCCAAAAAGCACCCAGTAGCAGTTCAGTGGCAAATTATCAAATTACTGAAACACTATTTTGTACTCTTTTTCCAATATATGTCTTCAGAGTGGTTTTGCATACAGTAAAAACCAAATAAAGCTAACCCACTCAAGACCATGCCTTCCCCCAGCCCTACCCATTTGCATGAGGGCAAAACACTATTATTCTCATCCTGTGATCTTTGATCATGGGTTGGTGGTTGTAGGTGAGGAGGCAACCCAAAATTTACCTGCCTGTGGTCTATAAGAAGGAAGAAATGTCTACTTCATGTCTAGACTATGAGAAGTAAAAGTACAGATCTTGATGTTGTCTATCAACAGTTAGTATCCGGGCAGGAAATTGAACAGACCCATAGGTTGCATGGTCAGATTTTCTCCTAGCTGCAATTTTATATAAACTACAATAATTATTTTTGATATTTTTAATCTATCTATCTATCTATCTATCTATCTATCTATCTATCTATCTATCTATCTATCTATCTATCTATCTATCTATCTATCTTTGTTTAGATTACCCTGCTGCTGTCTTGCAAATCTTGGTATTACAATCTCACAGTCCAAAGAACAACAATGGCATTAAAACAACATACAATCCAAATTGCAAAAGCAAAAGAAAGAAAGACAATAAGAACAGCACAGGTGATGTTAACAGAAAGGCTTTTGAAAAAATCTCCACTTTCAATAACTTTCTAAAAGCTACCAGAGAGCCAGTTTGGTGTAGTGGTAAAGGCATCAGCTAGAAACCGGGAGACTGGGAGTTCTAGTCCCACCTTGGGCACGAAGCCAGCTAGGTGACCTTGGGCAAGTCACTTTCTCTCAGCCCTAGAAAGAAGGCAATGGGAAACTATTTCTGAAAAGAAAACCTTGCCAAGAAAACTGCAAGGACTTGTCCAGGCAGTCTTTGAGAATTGGACATGACTGAACAGATTAAAAAAAAAAAAGCTACCAGGAAGGGGGCCAGTTTGATCTTGGGGAGCCCATCCCATAGCATTGGCACTGCTACAGAGAACCAGCAGCTTCTAGCTTTAGCTCCCTGACATCTTGGAAAGGCTGGACAACAAGAAGCCACTCCCTGCATGATCTAACAGGCCAGGTCGAATCCAGCTGGTGGAGTCAGTGCTGTAGGTACTCAAGTGCCAACCTCTGAAAGCTTTATAGGTTAACACCAACCTTTAAAGTGCAGGATTATGCCTTGTTTCTTAGGGATGCATTTCCTTTCTTTAATGATGAAAAAATGGCCACTTTACTGTTGATTGCCCCACAGAAAAGCTGGAGAAACTTCTGAAGCCAGGCCACCTACACTATTTTGAAAATACCACAAATGGGAGCAGCAATAAAGTCTTTTCACTACAGTATCAATTAATATAAAGCATTGTTTTATTTTGCCTGTGGGTGGCAGGTCAGTGATTTAGGCTGTATTTTTGCAGTGAATATCATGAATTATCTCTCTGTATGTTTATTTGTATATCTATAGCTACACTCACTGCACATGTTACTACTATTTGAAGAACAACTGATTTGAGAGGAAGGCCTTCTCAAATTTATTTTGAGTGTTCCACATGTTTTAATATGCCTTTTGAACCAATAACTTGGTTCTTTGGGGAAATCTGAGGCAGTTAGTAAACAACACCCCCCCACACAAAAAAGAAAAGAAATCACCATCCAAATCTTTTTTATTGTATCACCCTTACTGTAGTATCATGTATACGTTTGTGTGATAAATTGACTAATGAAATAAATAGTTCAAAAAAGGCTAAACCCAGTGACTCTCTCTAGAGTGCAGACAGACTGGCTGAGGAAATAAATAAATAAATAACATTTCCAATCTGAATAATGTGAAACTGTACACAGGGTGCTGTTATGGCATTCCGAAGAGTACCCTGTTGTGAGGATTAAGGCTTCTTTCCTAGTGTATGTTCCTGAAGTGTCAACACATTCACAGTGGAAAGAAAATTCCCAGGCTTCATCTGTGGCACCAACACCTATCAAGAGCTAAAGCTGCATACCCTGGCATTGCTAATTATACTAATAATCCTGTTAAGTAAGACTATATATTCACACCAAAGAAGCTCTAGAGCGCCTTGAAGTTCAGAGAGAAAGATGGGACGACGTATCACAAAGAGCTGCTGTGATGGGTGAGAACATAATTCATCACTTGTCTCCCCAAAGATCTGGGAGGCATCAACAGAACATGGGAATTACAATGGAAACTGCTGCAACATTTGGTCTTTCTAGGACAGGTGATATGAGTTGGGGGATCTTGTCCTTTCTGCTGAGAGGTCTATGGACTTAAAATCTGTGCCTGTATTTGGGGGATGAAAGTGAAGATAATATTGAGGGTTGCCATGCTGAGATACACCTTCCCAACAGTTTTTCTGATGTCAAGGAGAAGCGAGTTCAAAAATGAGGTCTTCATGACATGAAATGACATCAACACAGGATTTGCCATTTAGAGGTGATAATGAAGCCTCTGTTTTCACACAATTGGAGTTATTTTTGTAGTCTCCTCTCAGCTGTTCACATTTCTGAATATTCATATTGTCAGATACTGTAGTCTTGGATGTCAAGTATTGTGCACTGTATGTGAGTGTGTGCTGTTTTCAAAATAGTCCTCTTTAAGGAAAAAAAAAGTCCAGATTTTGCTGAGTTTAAAGATGGGATTTGTTGTTACTGGCAAAGTTTTTTTCTCTCTGTGGGGGACTTGAGTCCCGTGTCAGTTGTTAAAATGCTTAGTTTAGTGTATCCAATTTTCAGTAACATTAATTTCAATCGCTCATGCAATCTGATTTTCTGGTATTGACTGAAATTTTACCTGGCAGTCAGGATTCTAAGGAACACTTCTTTTTCAAAACATACTTCAATAGTTGGATATACCAAACAAAACAGAATGTTGTGTTGGAGATCCTGGCAAATCTGGCATGCCTCATTAGCATGAAAATGAGTTTGTCCCACAATGCAACTCTTCATGCTTCTGAGGAAACTGTTTGTTGCCACTCCCACTTCCTCTCTCTCTCTCTCTCTCTCTTCCTCCTTCACCATTGGAGAAGAAGCATGTTTTCCTTCTCTCTCCATCTTGGGTGCCATACGGTCAGCCTAAGAAAAGAAACTTTTTCCCCTTTTCTTCATGCAGCCCTTAGCAGCTATGAGGGCTAAGGGTGAACTAAGTTTAAGGAAAAAAGAAGAACAAAGATTTTATCCTTTCTGAATGGAAATGTAACTGGACCAAGAATAAAATGAGTAAGATATTCTTTTACTTTACTTTGAACCTATTCTGTCTAAGCGTGTAATTCTTTATGCTTGGGAGGGATGAGTGTGTAAGATCAATAACCTGTGTTTCTCTGAAATGCTCATTAAAGCTATTTAAGATAATATTCCTTTTCTGTGCGCAGCTTCTCTGCTGTGTTAAGCTCTGCTCCATTCTGTGGTCCTAGCAGGCCACTAATGGCTTCATGTTGTCTGTATTTGTTGTTGCCAACTGTTTTGTCAGCTTCTGTTCCTGTGCTTGATTTTCAAGTTATAGCAAGTGATACTTTCTTTCCTATTGCTACATGCTTCACCTCTTGGTTTCTACTGATCAACCTGCTATGTTGATGTGAGCAGGCCTAGTAGGTTGGCAGCTCTGTCAGTTGGCAAAGTCATCTGTATAAACAGGGTATTTGAGAAGAGATTTAGAACATCTGATTGTCCCTACTCATATATCTCCTTCATAGCATAAAGAAATAATAGCCTGTTCTGGGCTTATGTGTGTGGAAGAAAGTAGGTTTTATTTATGTTCAATTAATTAATGTAATTCTGGGTGTAGCAAGGTGCGTGTCTTTAACAGTTATATTTGTATGTATTTTCTTTAGCTTGAAATAGGTAAGATGATGTCATTAGTAGCTCACCACAAGCAAATCATGCCAATATTATCTTGCAACAGGAAAATCCCTCAAGCAGCCCTTTCATGCACTGGGTCCAAGGAGAGCCAGAGATGCCCTGAAACTGCAAGTCTGGGTGTCATCCCATAGATGGATATTTTACAGCATACAATGTGATACCCCTTAACCATACATACATTATTTGCCCTTAGGGGAATCTAAGTCAAACACACACAATTCAGCATTGGAACAAGGGTAGTCAAAATGAGAGCATCCAACAGGTACAGCCAGGAGGAAGAGATAATTCTTGTCATTGTTGTCCCCATCCAGCCAGCCCTTCCAATAGTCTCAACTTCAAGCAAGCAAGGTAAGAGTTATTTCACAGGACAGAATAATACATTCAGGATAAAGCTGAAGATGCTGGCTTCGTTTTGAGCTGAGTGGAAAATAAGGCAAGATGAACGTCTATGGTAGCTGGGTCCAGTCTGCTTTTAAAGGTGGTGTGTGTGTGTTTGTTGCCAAGATTTATTACTACATGTCTGTATGGGTGAATGAGAAAAATAGAGGGAAGAAATGAATGGTTTTCTCTACTGAATGAGATGCATAACTACAGCTGAGCTATGGTGGAGCTATTGACTGAGTGCTGTTAGCTTTCCCTGTAAGCTTATAGATCTATAGACTGTCCTCTCACTATCAGTAAATTGCAGACCAGGCAGTTTTGTTCTTATGACATTAGGAGTCTTCAACTCAGTCCTGGAGGGAGAAGATGAGAGGCACAGAAAGCGAACAAACAACAACAACAACAACAACAAAGAATGGGAGAGGGACTGACATAGAGAAGAGGACAGTGAAGCACAGTAGAAGAAGGAATAAAAAGGAGGTAATAGAAAGACAAGGGAAAAGAGAGATCAAAATGGATGGAGACAGTTGGGAATGAGTGTGTCAGTGGGTCTGAGAGAGAAAAAAAGACAGAATAGAGAATGGGCTTCTTGTCCTGACTACTTTTGACCTTGACCTTATTCTTAGTCAGTAGGTGCTGTAAACCTTTACAGATTTCTCAGAGGGAACACAGCCCTTACAGAAAAAAATTGTAAAAAAAAAAATCCTTCCTGATCTGTTAGTCTTAGAACAGTTATAAATGTATTTATTACATTATTCATGTTTCTGGGCAGATCTTCAAAAGAGTGCTTGGCTTCACTGGAGTCCAAGAGAAGCAGTCTTTCAGAGTGATTCTGTGACACGAAGCAGCGTCCCCCTTATCATCAGTGGAACAGCTATTCACATCCCCTTCTCTGTGTATATGCACAGTGCATGAGCAAGCAGCATCAGCCACTCTAAGTAGATCAGCCCTGCCTCAACTCATGGGTGAACAGATTGACATGTCTGCATGATGTAAAGCACCTCATCAATACCAGGCAATCGATGCATCCTTAGATTTTGTTTGTGAGATTGCTTGTTTATTATGTTTAAAATTTGATGCTGCCTTTCAAAAGAAGATTTTCACAGGGTCGCTTAGAAGGCCCTCAGATCACCAACTGCAATTCTGAACAATTCAAATACACAATCAAATAAAATAATTAAAATACCTAGCACAAGAGAAACCAACCAGAGTACTGAAAAATATTTTTTCTTATGCATCACATACGTTTAATATCAAATTCACAAATTAAAATATCAAGGAAAATAAAAATGTCCATTCCAGACATACCTCAGCAGGTAGGTCATCCAAAGTAGGGGAGGAACCACCGAAATGTCCCACCACAGGATAGCTACTTGCCATATTTTGTCATGGGGGGTTATCTGAGGGAGGACTCTAGATGTCCCTAGGTACAGTTAATAACATCAGGAATAGGCTTTTTTTTTTTTCAGATATTGTGGTCCGAAGCCTTGAAGGGATTTACTGTATAAGTTAAAACTAGCAACTAGAATTTGTTTCTTTGTTTGTCCATTATGTTTTTATACTGCCCTACTTCCAAAGGCCTCATGGCAATTTACATTTAAAAATCACAATAAACATCTAAAATGATGGAAATGCGAATGCTCCAATGGTGCCTTGGACTAACGCAATTCGACCACACCATGAACGATGATGTCCGACGATGACTGGGAGTCAAGCCAATCATGGCAAAACTGCAGGAAGGAAGGCTTAGATGGTATGGACACAGCAAAGAAGACTCGGTGGCGAGAACAGCCATGCGCCTGGACCCTGGTGGCCGGCGGCCCCGTCGTAGACCCAAGAAATGGTGGATGGACTGCATTAAGGAGGACATGGAATGTGTGAACGTCATCCCCGAAGATGCCTTGAATCGAGTCAAATGGAGATGGATATGCTGAAAAGCGGACCCTGCCATAGCACGGGAATAATGCTAAGAAGAAGAATAAACACCTAAAACATTACCTAATAATTAATAATTATAACATTACTATTAAAAATGTAAAACCCATAATTATGATACTTACTAGGCATCCTGAATGACAAGGATCTTAACCCTCAAAGAGCCTACAGTTTTAACAGCCATTCCTAAAATCAGGAGCAAGGTCACCATCTTGACTGTGGATTGGCTCTAGAAGGATGGTTGTACAACTGAGAAAAATGGATTTCTTTCATTCTCCAGATCTCCTGCAGATGAGGAGCCTTCAGTGTTCCTACTTGGAACATGTGAACTGGACAGGAAGATTCAGTTTGAAGTAGACAGCCCTGCAGATACCCAGATGCTAAGCCATATTAGGGCTTTATAGGTCAAAACCAGTGCTGGTAGCCTGCATCCAGTGTTATTGGCATACAGCAGGTTTCACCTGTGTATTCTGAATAGTCTTCAAATAGCCCCATATAGATTGCGTTGCAATAATCTACAGTATACTGTATGTGAAGTGACAAGGACATGAACTGGACCTGAAATGAGTTGAGAGCCAATGGAGTAATATCATAATACTCAGTCCTCTTGCTGTAGTGTTTTGTACTAACTGAAATTTGTGGACTGTCTTCAAGGGCAATCTCACATGGAACACAAGGCATGAATTACTGTAGTAAGGCTCTTTCTATACACTAAGGACCGTAACTACACACAGTCCTAAGCTGGTAAATAAAGCTTCGTATCAGAGAAGATGCCTCTAAATCCTGAGACAAAGATGGATCTAGAAGCAACCCCAAGCTATGAATTTGATCATTTAGGGGGCGTACAACCCCTCCTGAACACAATGAATACTACGTAGCTGGATAGATAAACTCTCCATTAACAACACCTCTGTCCTGTCCAGATTAGGGTTAAATTTGTTGGCCCTTATCCTATTTATTACTGCAGTCAGGCAGCAGTTCAATAGTCCACCACTTCACCTGGGTTTAATGAAAAAAAGAGGGAGAGCTGTGCGTTGTCAGAATACAAATGACATTTCACTCTAAATTTCTGAATGAGGTCCCTTGGTGCTTTATATAAATGTTAAAGAGCATGAGGAATAAAATGGAATCTTGAAAAATGTCCAGGAATTGAACAGAAATTCTTTATGCCATACCATGGAAAAGGCTATCCCGTTATGACCAGAACCACCACATCTAAGTAAGATAACCTCACGAAAAGGATACCATGTTTAATAGTGTTGAAAGCCATTGACAAGTTTATGAGAATTAATAAGGTTGTTATTTCTCCTGTCTCTGTTCCAGCAGACCATCCCACAGTGTCACTAAGGCATTTTCTGTACCAATACCAAAACTAGATCTAAGTCCCAAATGATTTGGATCTAGAAAATCTGTCCCAAGCAAGAATATCTAGTTCAAATAGAATATATGTAGCTCAGGGTTGAACTGTGGAGTCCTTGGTGCTCTCTGAGCTTCGCTGTTTGCTTGCAGATGTTTCATTACCTGACTAGGTAATGTCATCAGTGCAAGTGAGTGTGGGGTTTGCACCTTGTTTATGTACAGTAGCTTGCTCTGCCAGTTTTGGTGGGGATGTGGTTTTCTCCTTGGTAGTTCCTTGATTAGAGTATTGTTTTCTGCTTGATTGTTTACCTGGTGTTAATCCCTGCTTACCTGGGTGTTGCCTGCAGGAGGTGATGTCTTCCAGTCTTTTTTGTTTCCTTCTTAGTTTTTTGTTGTCTCTTTTGAATGGTGTGAAAATATTGTTTATTCCTATGTGTCTATTGATGGCTGATTTGTCTGAATGCCAAGCTTCCAGGAATTCCCTAGTGTTTTGAGATTTGGCTTGGTCTAGGATGCTCACAGTTTCCCAGTTAAAACTGTGGTTCAGTGGTTGAAACCCCACACTCACTAGCATTGACGATGTTAGCTAGTTGGGTAATGAAATGTCTGCAAGTGAACAATGTTCAATATTATGTTCAATATCATATTTGAATTTATATTTATTTATGGTATTTTAAGACTTTTATCTCTGTTGTAAACCACCCAGAGTCCCCCTTTGGGGGGAGATGGGCGGTGGCAAAATTTAATAAATAAAATGAACAACAACCAAGCTTAGAGAGCACCAAGGACTCCATAAGAATATCTAGGTCTGATCAGCCACCATATATTTATATCCTGTCTCTTTAAGACAGCATACCTGTGGTTGCCCTTCATTTGATCCTCATAGCATCAACTTTGAGAGGTAGGTTTGCTTTTGTGAGTGACCTGAAATCATCCAATATTTATTAATTTATTTTATTTTATTTTATTTTATAAATTTATTCACTGCCCATCTCTCCCCTATGGGGGGACTCTGTCTTCCATGGTTGTATAGGTACTTAAATCTGGGTTTTCCTAAAACCCATCCAATATTGGTTCTCCAAATATAAATCCATAAATCCAGGAGCTGGTGAAAGGTCTAAAAAACTGTCAACTGGATATGTGAGTTTGACTCATGTAATCTCTTTGCAACAGTTAGATCTTTAGTCACTTTCTCCAACTTTCTCCACACATGTCTAAAAGAGACAGAGAGGCATGAAGTTTCCACTATCATGACTGACCCTGCACTGTGCCCACCTAGGCCTTAATGAGGAAGAGATCACATTTCCCCCAGTTATTTAGTACATTTCCTTCAGGTTGTCTTCTACATCGACAACTTTGGCACTAGTATTGACCCAACTAATCCCAGTCCAATTCGTTTCAAAATCCATTGCACACCCTGACAAGTTCTGTTCTAGGCTTGCTGGTGTAGGTACCATGCCTTGGAAGAATGTTGACGTATCTGTTTAGATATAACTGGCAAAGCAGCACAGTGCAGCCATTAAAAAAGTTTTAATTTGAACTGTGAGACACTATAGAGCAGGGGCTTTAAACTTTAGACCCTTCCTGTTCTAAGGTAGTGTTAATAAGAGAAAACTAAGCACCGCAATAGGCAAGTTTTTAAGTGACATCCCTGATTTGTAGCTGTAGCTTATGGAGTTCTGCTCAAGGTCTTTCTGCACTGGGCTTTAAAACCAGGGAAGGTACTTGTTAATTCATATCTGTGGCTCATATGATGTACCTTGGTTCTCACTAACAAGGGAAGTTAATATAAACAAATAGACGAATGCTCAAATAACCGCCACTCAATCTTTCCATTCACCAGCACAATTAATTAATCAATAGCACAGGATAAAGAATATGGACTTCTCAAATACAGAACTAATAAACCCTCTACAAGTCTTCATTCTGAGTAATAAGACTACATGTGGATGCCTACTGAAAATCCCTCCATTCTCAGCTCCTCTAAAGGTCTCATATTTAGGGCTAAGATTTCCAAAAGGCATTTAATGCTTAAGTCTGCAAATGAGACCTTTAGAGGAGCTGAGAACAGATGTAAAAAACTCGGGAGGTCTGCACACCCAGGAACACTGTGAGGAGTACTGTATTTGCTGTCCCCGTTTACTGTTCTGTCATAGATGTGAACAGGGAAATATCAGCAAAGGGCTGAAATGTGGGCAGTGCAAGATATTAGAGGAATTGTAGTCCAAACCATCTGGAGCACATCAGTTTCTCTACTTCTGGGCAAAGCACTCTGCAAAGAGTGCATTTGAGCCATGCACATGGTGTTCACTGTTCTGTAGTTTATTGTGGATTTTGAATATCCCATACTTTCCATCATGGACAGTTGCTAAAACCAAACTAAAACTGTAAATTTCATTGTACAACAAGCAAATAACAATAGTTTGCCATTCTTAAATATGATGCTAGGACAATGTAATGAAACAAATTTTCTATTTACATTTATATAAAACATTTATTAATTTTCATTGGGTAAATATGCAGAAATGTTTAGCATCAAAAAAATTAAGATGTTTGTCAAGGGTAAGCTACCTTTTCTTTTCTTTTTCTTTTTTTGGCAATCTCTAGAAGCTTTTCCCAATTACAATGGCCAAACACTGGTGGCATAACAATGAGATAGGCAACATGTGAAAATGGCCACATATGCCCTAAGTAAGCTTAAAATAGGCCCTCTCCCCCTTTTTATTTTAGCATGACACAATTGTATTTTAGCATGGCACAATCATAGAATGTAAGAGTTGGAAGAAACCTTTGAGATCATCTAATCCAATCCACTGCCCAGGGCAGAAGCCCCCTACTACAGCATCCCCAATAGATGGCTATCCAGGTGGTTTAAACACCTCCACCAAAGTAGAATCCACCACAACCCAAGGCAGTCTGCACCATTCTTGTACAGCTGTTACTCTTAGGCAACTTTTCCTTATGTCCAAGCAAGGTCTACTTCCTAGTAGTTTCAATCCACTGTTTCCTGTCTTGACTTCTAGACCATAACTAAGCCCTTCAGATACTTGAAGACAATTGTGACTCCCCATGGCCATCTTTTCTTCAGATGCTACAGTACCTAGTGTCTCAAGCTGTGCTTAATACCTCTTTTTCATTTCAAGAGCTTTATCAACTTAATTGTTCTCCTTTGAACACACTCCAGTTTGTTAATATCCTTCCTAAAATGCAGTGCTGAGAATAGGAGATGCTATTCTAGGTGTGGTCTGACCAACTCAGATAGAAATAAATTACAACTTCTCTTGATCCTTATATTGTACTTCCTTTGATGCAGCCTAGAATTGCACTTGGGATTTTTTTGCAGCTGCATCACACTGTTGGCTCATTTCAGCTTATTATCCACCAAAACACCCAGATCCTTTTTGGATATCCTAACAACATGAATGTTCTCCCTAGCTCCAGTGATATTCCCTCTCTCTCCATCCCAGCCCATGAGTGAGATTGACTTACATTATTATTGATTGCACCATATAAAAATAGTCTCTTGAAGTCTGGGAGCCAGTAGTGGTTGAAATCAGAGGTGTGGGGCTTGTGGGCTAGGCAGCCTCCACCTTAGCTAATCTTCTCCTAGTCTTTGTCCCCCTATTAGCAGTCCATTACCTGAGTTCCATTCATACTTTTACCTCTGCTTCCTCCTTTTTACACCTATTTCAATTTAAGCCAACCAATCAGCAAGAGGACCCAGGAAGTTGGATTTGAAGCATCTTTGCCCACTTCAGATCCAAATACTGCCCACCTCTATAATAGAGGAAAGAAAGGAATAGGCAATGGAGACAGCACTTTTTCTGTTGGCATTGCTTTAGGCCAGCTCAAGGATGAATAGATAACACTTTCTCTCAGACTCAGACAATGAGAATGACTTTCTGCCTCTGCTCTTTTATGTCACTGGCCACTCCATTGTGGAAAGGATGCTAACCAAGAGTATCTGCAGGAGTGGTGGTGCAGAACATCAAGATGGGGGTTATGTGACCTCACTACTGAAGCCTCACTTCTTTGATGTCAACACACATACAGAAAGGCAAGGCTTTGATCAGGTGATTGTGATCACCATCATGATTGGTATATAGTATTGCTTTATTATTTATATCTCAAGCTCACCATTCTGGAAACTATTGGGCAAAGTAGAATAAGCAACTGTTCCAGGAAATAGATACATTCTATAGGGGTAATTTTTTCTTGTTCCTTGAGTGTTTCTTCTGCTGTTGACTGCTAAGCTGTTCACAGATGCAAAATGAGGATAACCTGTGATAACCTGTGTGGTCTATCTATTCCAGTGGGGCTATCCAGGGAGCACTTGATGCAGTTGGTTTTCTCTGTTATTGTCTCTTTATACAAGGTGATGATCTCTTTGAACTGATTGGTCTTGGTGGCTCTTCTCTCTCCAGATCTGCGAGTGTTTCAGAGTTAATTAGAGACCTTGGCTAGGATGTGGGGAAGGTAGCTGGGAAAGGCTCAAACTGTGTTCAGACAAATACCTCAATTATAGATGTTTAGACATGTGATCTAAAGGATTCATTGTGACACGGCCTTGCAAGCTGTAACCCCTTATTTATCACTATGTTACAACTCAGACAGGTCAGCTTGGATGCTGGAAGTACCTAGGGAAATATTACTGTAAATTTGTTGACAGTTCAAATCCTATGGGAACCAGAGATATTTATTGTTTTTGTTCCTTCAAGCCACATACTTATAATACAGATTGGTTATGTTTTAATACACTGTTACGATTCCCTCCCTGGGTGCTATACTAAGAGTCTGGATAGATAAATGGATGTGCCTTTTATGTTTTGAAGTGAGAATTCTGATCTGCAAGATTGGTACTCTAAAAATAGAAGGTGATTTTTTTTTTTAGAATAACTAAGACCAACTTTCTAAAAAACACTCAGAAGTAACACACTTGCACTTTTGTCTTTCCAGCTTCTGTGTATTCTTCCAACACCCACTGCTTGCCTCCCTCCTCTAATTCCTCCTGCAAATTAACACCAGCTTGCCCCCCCCCACATCTGCTTCATATGGGAAAGCATTATGTGATGTATTCAGCAAGGGGTCTCCCACACCCACAATTCTTTGGGCTCTTGGCTATCAGCACCACCATGTTTTAACTATTCTTTATTGCTTCTCTTCTATTCAGGTTAATTATCCACCCTTTTTGTGTATTATCTACCTGGTAGAAAAATAGATGGGCACACTGGCCACAATGCCACTCTGAATATACACCCAAACACACACAGAGTCAGACTGCTTGGTTCAAAAAAGGGAAATGACAACTATGATGTTTCTTTTATTAATTTCAAGATATTCATTGAGACCTGGGAAATTCTATGGAAATTTTAACCTGAATTTATTGCTAGTAAACAATACTAAAGATAAAGTGATCAAGTCTGTAGAAGGTCAAGGTGTGGTGAACCACAGTTCAGCAATCTTTGGCAAAAACTTGTTCATTCCCACCAAACTTCTTTCATTAAGAGAACCAGTTTGGTGCAGTGGTTAAGATGCTGGACTAGAAACCAGTTCTAGTCTTCCCTTAGGCTTGGAAGCTGGTTGGTGATTTGGGGCCAGTCATTTTGTCTCAGCCCAGCCCATCTTACAGGGTTTTTGTATGGGAAAAATAGGAGGAAGGAGCATTATGTAGACTGGCTTGAGTTGCACAAGATAAAAAGTATATCAATATAAAGCTAATAACTAAATTGTAAAGAACATTGACAGCCACACAGAGAGTACTTCTTGATCTATTGCCTCCCCTATGTGGCAGACTGTCATGAGTGCCGTTGAGCTGAAGACATCAGCACAATGGCACACATGACAATAACAAGGAAACAGGGGAAGGGGCTCAAGATAAGTAGCCATCAACTTACAAAGACTGAAGGACAAGAGACAATGGCTAAACGGATCGCGAGGCACACCCAAGCTGTTAGCGCTAACGCAACGGAGATCGCCCAGCTGACAGCAATCACCGGAGGAATAGGGAAACCGATGATGGGCGATCCCGGAACGCCAGCGGGGCCTCGCAACCCCTCACCTACTGGCAGGACAGCGTGTTGGACAAAGGGGGGTGACGTAACCGCGAGTGAGGGGGCGCTGACCGGCGCGGGGTATTTAAACCCCGCACCGGCGCGCTCCTGTCACTCTCAGCTTTTTTCCTATACTGTATCTACACTGCGAATAAACCAGAGCCTGTTTCACGGAATCAGCATCTGTGTATTACTCGGAGGTAGGCAGTGCATGACATAAAGCTGAGAGTCATAAACTCAGCCTCGCCGAGCCCCACCGGACGACAACGAGCCACGGGAGGAGTAGACGGCGAGAAGACCAGGAAGATGAGGCCGGCGCGACGCGGACAAGGGGGGCGAGCCGCACGGCAAGAAGCAGAGGAGGACCGATCGAGGCCAGAGGCACCGCGGACTCCCGGAGCCATGGACGCCCACCCGACCCAACCCAAGCCTCAGCTCCAACCCCAAGGGGAGATGGCGACGGAGGCAACCCGGCCACGGGAGGGAGCAACATACCTCCTGAGACCAGCGGAGAACCCCGCGCCCCACATCGCACCCCAGCAACGGGCGTGGAGCGGCAGCCCAACGGTGGTAAGCACGGGGGAGGACGATGAAGCAACCCAGCAGACGGCGGAGGAAGCGGACCAACGGCCGAGAGAGACTGAACCCCACCGGCAACCCACCCCCACCGACACACCGACGGAACCGGCCCCAGCGGCGGCGCGGATCGCGGACGAGGACGCACAAGCTAGACTCGCGGCCATGGAGACCCAACTGAAGGAACTCCGGACCATGCTTCAGTCGCTCATGCCCCCCGCGCCGCCCAACAACGTCCCCGCACAGGTCCACACCCCGAGCGAAGCGCCGAACCCCCACGGGCCAAATGAAGGTCAACAGACGGCCCAGGCGGACGACACCACAGGCCGGGAAGCGAGAGGAAGGGGTGCACAAAACGCCCGGGCCCCAAAGGACTTCCCCATCTTCTTTGATGGGAACCCCGCGAAACTGTCGTTCTTTATCACGAACGCCAGGGAGTTCATGGGGAGGCACGGACACTCCTACGACTCCGAAGCGGACAAGATCGCTGCCGTGGCGATCAAACTACAAGACCGGGCGGCAGACTGGTACGTCCAACTGTACGAGTCCAGCTCCCCCGCCCTCGCCAACTTCCCCGCCTTCATCAATGAGATGAAAAGCTACTTCGAGGACCCACTAGCCAAAGTGAGGGCGAAAAGCGCACTCCAAAGACTTAAACAGGGCACACGCACTGTCCCAGACTACGCCCTCGAGTTCAAAGCCCTCGCGGGGAAGGTCAACGACTGGTCCGAGACCACCCTGCTGGAAATGTTCAAAAGGGGGCTCAACCGCGACGTACTTCAATGGGCCCTCTACCGCGACGACCCAGAAACTCTACACGGGTGGATCCACCTCGCGGGGAAAGCAGAACACGCGCACCGCACCTTCCTCATGACAACTACGGAAGACACGAACAACACCTGCAAAAAGGTACCCGCATCACACGTGGGGACGGCCGGCCCCACATACCCAAAGAAGAAATTTAATCGGGGGCCCTGCGGGAGGTGTGGAAAACTAGGGCACAAGACGGCAGATTGCTTCGCCAACCGACCGCCGACCAGTGTGCCTAAACCCACCCCGAAAACTAGCCCCAAACCACCTAACCCGCCGCCGCCCCCTCACCGCCGAATGACCGGAGCCACAGCGACACCAGAGGAAGGCTGGGACGCCTACTGGGGGGAAGAGGACGACGTAGACCCAGACCAGCCGGCGGGAAACGCTCCCCGCCTGCCCTGAAACGCGTTGCGAGGCAGGCGGTGGGACAGCAGCGCGGACCACCTCGACGGAACGGCGAAAGCTCCATGATAATGGCGGCAATCAAACTCTCTGCCGGCAATGGAGCCACCACGGCCGCGGCACTAGTGGACTCGGGGTGCTCAAAAAACCTCATCCACTCCGACTTAGTCGCCAAACTCGACCTCCGCTGCTTCCCCCTCCCCACGCCGTTGGCATTCCACCAGCTGGACAGCTCAACAGCGGGAGGGAAACCAGCCACGATGCAAACCGAGCCGGTCACCCTGCAAATGGGCACTCACACCGAACGCACATCGTTCGTCGTCACCCACATCGGACGACCCATTGCAGTCCTGGGAATGCCATGGCTCGCAACAAACAACCCGCGCATCGACTGGGAGACCCGCACCTTCACATTTGGCGACGGCGAGTATCGGGCACCAGTTCCGGCGGGCAGAACCAACCCCACTGTGGGACGAGCAGAGGCGACTACACAGGACAACGCCGCTACCACAGCAGACCTACCGGAACAATACGCCGACTTCTCCGAGGTCTTCGGAGAGGCGGAAGCTGACCAACTACCCCCCCACCGCAAGACGGACTGTCGGATCGACCTGCTGCCCGACGTCCCCTTACCTAGACCGAAGATCTACTCGATGACCCCGAAGGAGATGGCAACCCTCCGGGAGTTCATCGATAAAAACCTAGAGAGGGGATTCATAGAGCCAGCATGCTCACCGGTCGGAGCCCCCGTCTTATTCCGGGAGAAGAAAGACGGCACCCTACGGCTCTTCACCGACTACCGGGGCCTAAACGCGGCTTCCCTGTCCAACAAATACCCCTTACCCCTGGTGAAAGACATGCTCGCCCACCTGTCCACGGGCAAAGTCTTCTCCAAACTGGACCTTCGCGAGGTGTACTACCGCATCCGAATCAGGGAGGGGGACGAATGGAAGACTGCGTTCAACTGCCCCCTAGCTGCCTTCCAGTACAAAGTGCTGCCGTTCGGACTCGCGGGGGCCCCCGGGGTGTTTATGCAGCTCATCAATGAGGTCCTGCATGAACACCTGTTCAAAGGGGTCCTTGTCTACATAGACAACGTCCTTATCTACACTAAAACGCACAAGGAACATGTGACCCTAGTCAGGCAAGTCCTCGACAAACTCAGAAGGGCGCAGCTCTATGCCAAACCCACAAAGTGCGAATTCCATAAAGCGCACCTAGACTACCTGGGGTACCGAATCTCCGGAGACGGCATAGAAATGGACCCCGCAAAAGTCGAGGCGGTGCTGAACTGGGAACGCCCCCGCAACAGACGCCAACTCCAGAGCTTCCTCGGCTTCGCGAATTTTTACAGGTCATTCGCCTGGGGATTCGCAGAGATAGCCCTCCCCCTAACGGACCTCCTCAAAACCAAAGGGGTGGGGGACACCCGACGCGCCAAGAACCGGGGCACAGTATTGAATTGGACTCCCGTGTGCCAGACCGCATTCAACAAGCTGAAAGCGCTGTTCACCACGGAGCCAATCCTCGCGCACCCAGACCCAGAATGGCCGTTCGTGGTCCAAGCCGACACCTCAGACTTCTCCCTGGGGGCCATCCTACTCCAAAAGGACCCCACAGGACTCCTGAAACCATGCGCCTACCTGTCGAGGAAATTTTCCGAGACAGAAAGGCGATGGCACGTCTGGGAGAAAGAAGCCTTCGCGGTAAAATCGGCGCTAGAAACATGGCGACACCTACTCGAGGGAGCCACCCAACCATTCGAGGTCTGGACCAACCACCGGAACCTCGAGGCCCTCTGAACGCCCAGACGCCTCAGCCCAAAACAGGTCCGATGGGCCCAATTCTTCAGCCGCTTCAACTTCCAGCTGAAGATCATGCCGGGTAAAAAGAACTTCCTGGCTGACGCCCTTTCCCGACTGCCCCAAGACGAAGAGCCCGCCCCAGACACCATTGGGACGGTCCTATCCGCCTCGCAACTGGGGATGGCCGTGACCACCCGAAGCGGCGCTCGGAGGCAGCTCGACTCTACGGCGCAACCGACGGCGGGACAACCTGTGACCAGACGACGCCAACCGCAACTACCAGGGGGGATACGCACGGACCTCGCCGCTGCCCTCAAAACCGACCCCTGGTTCCAGGCAAACCCCGACAAGGTAACGATGGCACAGGACCTGGGATGGGGGGAAGGCAGAATCTATGTCCCGGACTCGCAACGCCAAGCGATCTTGCATAGATCACACGACGCCAAGCAAGCGGGACACTTTGGGTTCCTTAAGACCCTACACCTAACAAGGCGTCAATTCTGGTGGCCCGCGCTAAGACGAGACGTGAAAGCATACGTAGCGTCCTGCCCAACATGCGCTAGGGCCAAACGGGCACCAGGCAAACCCGCGGGGCTTTTACAACAGGTGGAAAAACCCTCCCGCCCATGGGAGGAAATCTCCATGGATTGTATAGTGGACCTCCCACCCAGCCAGAAGAAAACGGCCATTTGGGTGGTGAAGGATTATTTCTCGAAACAGGCCCACTTCATCCCCTGCACGTCGGTCCCGTCTGCACAACAACTAGCCAAACTCTTCCTCATCCACGTGTACAGGTTACACGGATGTCCCGCACGTGTGGTGACCGACAGGGGCACACAGTTCACTTCTAAATTCTGGCGGGCCTTCCTAAAGCTGACGGGGACCCAACAGGCCCTATCCACTGCCTGGCACCCCCAGACGGACGGAGCCACAGAGGTCCTCAATGCCACCCTAGAGCAATTCATACGCTCATATACCAACTATCATCAAGACGACTGGGCCGAACTGCTCCCGTTCGCCGAAGTCGCATACAACAATGCCGTCCACACGAGCACGGGGAAAACTCCGTTCGAGGTAGTCTCGGGGCGCGACTTCGTCCCCATACCGGAGCTACCACAACCCCCGGAACCCCAGGTGGACGCTAGCGACTGGGGACGGAAGATTGCGGAATCGTGGCCAATAATCACGGCAACGCTGAAGGATGCACAGGCGGCCTACAAAGAGCAGGCCGACAAGCACCGGCGCCAACAACCGACGTTCCAGGCGGGGGATATGGTCTACCTATCCACCAAATTCCTAAAGTCACCCCAACCCTCGAAAAAACTGGGGCCTAAGTACATCGGGCCGTTCCGAGTCACGCAGATAGTGAACCCGGTGGCAATACGCTTGCCACACAACCTACGGAGACTCCACCCAGTGTTCCACACCAGCCTCCTGAAACCGGCAACCACCTCTCGATGGCACCCAAGCACGCCACTGCCCTCACCGGTGATGATCGACGGGCAACATCACTTTGACGTAAGGGACATACTCGACTCTCGCAGGCAACGGGGAACTTTACACTATTTGGTCAGGTGGAAACACTTCCCCCACCCAGAATGGGTGGCAGCGCACAACGTTAACGCGCCTGACCTGACCCGGGCTTTTCACCGGGCATACCCCGACAAGCCAAAACCAAGACTAGCAAACCGTCACCTGCATAACCCCTCCCCCGCGGGCCCCTCCCCGCCTACCGTGCCCCAAGGGAAAGGGCCCCCCCAAGCCCGCGACTTGGGTGGACCTCCCCCCCCCGGGACTCACCCCCCCGCCCCGGGCCCACGAGGCAGTAACAAGCGTTCGCCAGCACCCTCCCCCCGCCCCGGGCCCACGGGGGGCAAGCAAGTCAACAGTGCATCCTGGGGGCAACGCCCAGGAGCACACATAACAAAGGCGACGCACTTAGAATAAAAAAGAAGGGCCCTACCTGGAGCTGATAAGCACCCGACCAGCCACGCCTCTCTCCTCGTCGAACTGAGCCAAACAAACAGGGTGTGGCCGGAGCATGTGCACTAAGAACACACCCTAGAGAGGCACGTGGTAGAGGGCGGAACAAAGGGAGGGGTGAAAAATACTCCGGCGGGAAATTAAAAAACAAAACAAAAAAAAAAACCATTTTGACAGCTCTCCTGGTAAAAAACCAGAAAACCGGGGGGGGGGCACTATTCAGACAGGGGGCAGTATGTCATGAGTGCCGTTGAGCTGAAGACATCAGCGCAATGGCACACATGACAATAACAAGGAAACAGGGGAAGGGGCTCAAGATAAGTAGCCATCAACTTACAAAGACTGAAGGACAAGAGACAATGGCTAAACGGATCGCGAGGCACACCCAAGCTGTTAGCGCTAACGCAACGGAGATCGCCCAGCTGACAGCAATCACCGGAGGAATAGGGAAACCGATGATGGGCGATCCCGGAACGCCAGCGGGGCCTCGCAACCCCTCACCTACCGGCAGGACAGCGTGTTGGACAAAGGGGGGTGACGTAACCGCGAGTGAGGGGGCGCTGACCAGCGCGGGGTATTTAAACCCCGCACCGGCGCGCTCCTGTCACTCTCAGCTTTTTTCCTATACTGTATCTACACTGCGAATAAACCAGAGCCTGTTTCACGGAATCAGCGTCTGTGTATTACTCGGAGGTAGGCAGCGCATGACACAGACCCTCTCACCAAAACTTCCCAAGTTGGATGTCTATTTCTCTTGTGGTTCAGCAACTGTCTAGTTCTTCTGTCTAGTTCTGTCCTGAACCAGAATATCCTTTTGGGTAAGCAGCTACATAATAGTTACTGAGAAAAACATTCACCAGCAGACTTCCAGTGGGGACATGGTGGACTGAGCAACTGTGCCCGCAGGCTTAGCAGGCAGAACTGACAATGCAGCAATTTTGTGAGGGGGCTCAGGCAGGTTTTCCTGAAACCCAAGAGTGTTCTCCGGACAAAGGAAAACACCTGGAATCACCCCATTTGTCCTCTGAATGGCTGCTTGCAGCCAGAAGATCGCAAACAGTGTTTCACATTCGACTGGTAAGTGCTAGCTGGGAGGCAGGGCTGTCATCATTTTCCAAGCTGCGCTGTAGCCTTAAAGGCTACACTAAGACTGGTCACCCCATTTCTAGATCACGAAATGTATGTATGTATGTATGTATGTATGCGTACCCTAAGAGAGGTTTTCTATGGCAAGGAGAAGCAGGCTGTCTTGGTGCTTATTGTTATTTTTGGGATTACTTTTCAAAAAATTCTTTTTTAAGTTTTGGAATTCATTTTCCTTCCAAATATAAAGGATGATTGAGAGTAAGCAATTGTCTTCATGTTATTATGCTGGTATTAAATTTGAAGATATTAGCATTTTCCTACATGTTGAATTGGCTGATTTAAACCTTCAGCTTTCTGTTTCTACTTTCCCTGGGGAACTGTCTGTTTATGTCACTTTCACTTTGTGTAACTATACTTTGGAACTTTTCCATATCTTCAACTTTTGCTGGCTAAGCTCCTAGGGAGCACCATAATCTACTGAGTGAGACATGGAGGATTTTAAACAGATCTTTTCTGACTTCTATCAAGTTTTCATACAAGACATTCAGGACACCGTAGAAAATATGAGCTCTAAAATTTGTCATCTGGTTGGGGATGTAGTGGATGAAACTGAGGAATTCAACAGTGATAGAAATGCTTTTTCTAAGAATGAGATTGGGATTTCTTTTGAGATGCTGAATGAAGATTGGATAATGGAGTTGGAGAAATTTAACGGAGAGAGGGATCTGCAAGCAACAATTGACTTTTTGGTGAAATGCCATGAAAAAGAAGGGATCATTATGTATGGGAGGTTTTCTGAAGAGAAGTTTGGAATTTTTGAGGGAGCCCGTTGGGTTGTTTGATTTTTTCAAGAGAAAAGCTCTGTGGACATTGTGGGGATATACAAATGCTTTGGTTTCTTTTGAAGTGGGATAAGGGTTAAATAATGTTTATCTGGATTGCTTTTAGGGTTTGACTGATGTTATTTGCTTTTAAGGATATGGATTAAGATTATTAGGGTATTAAAAATGTTTATTTGGATGGTTTTAAGAATTTGATTTAAGGTTATTGTTTCAAATTGCTTTTCTTTTTTGGGTTTATTAAGATTAAGATTATTAAAACTGTTGTATTATCTAGTATGAAAGAGTGAAAGGTCCCCTACGCAAGCACCGAGTCGTGCCTGACCCTTTGGAGGCACACCACTTTCACGATGTTCTCTCGGCAGACTATAGAGCGGGGTGGTTTGCCATTGCCTTCCCCAGTTGTCACCTTCCCCAGCAAGCTGGGTACGCATTTTACCAACCTTGGATGGAAGGCTGAGTCGACCTGAGCCAGCTACCCAAGAATCCAGCTTCCGCTGGGATTGAACTCAGGTCGCTGGGAGAGTTTCATCTGCAATACTGCCACCTACATTCTGCGCCACACGAGACTCATTATTATCTAGTATAATGGCAGACAACTTATGTGCTTTTTAGTTTGATTTTTTTTATTATAGTAGACAGAAATGTATAGAATAGTAGTAGGAAGGGAATAATTAAATAAGTGTTATTTTTTGGGGTGTGGGGAGTTGTTTAGGAGGTTTATATGAATTCTTTTTTCTTTATTTTAATACAAGGGGAGGGAGTAACTGTACTTAGTGAGTTTTATAATGTGCTAAAGGGGAATGATTTATAGAAATAATGTGATTTAGGTTTAATATAAAGTAAGAGATTGATTATGGAAAAATTTTGTATATTCTTGCTGTTAAAAGTCAGAAGTCACATCTTTCTGTAATGTTGAAAAAAAAATTATTCTGTGTTTTCACACCTTTTTAGTTTGTCTTCTTTTTTTTGTAGCTTTTATCTTTCTCTTCAAGCTTAATAAAATTCGTAATAAAAAAGAAAGGAAAAACATTAACCAGCAAACTTTTTGAATGTGGCCTGATGGAGTCTGTTATGGTTCACAATCTGAGTAAGAGAAAGCAAGCAGGATATACACCAAGTCCCAAATTGTTCCTGGATAAGGTAGTTTCAAGAAACTGGATTAATCTGCACTGATATAGATTAGTGAGCTCACAACGGTCAAGGAAAACTAACTGGCAAATTCAGCAGCATCTTGAGATAAAAATAATGTACCTTGAAGAAAGGAATCTCACCTTCCTTTACTGTATACCTTAAGGTAGTCAAACTTGGTGGAGAAGGATCAAACAAGAGATTTTAAATAAAGCTCCTTCAAATGTTTTGAAGTATTTTATATGCATAATTAAACTGTAGCCCTAATAATTCTATCTGGCCTTTCAATGTGGAGCATTTGTACCATCCAACATGGGATGTGTTTCCACAGTGATACTTTCCTTAGGGAGCCAAGTTATATACTTCCACCTTGGCTGCAGGAATTTAAATTGCAGAACTTCAGTTTTGTAAGCTGCAGGGTTAGGGCCCCATGGAGCCAGCAGGGAACTCGGAATTTTTACAAAATAGCTGAATGACATAGCATTGGAAAAGGTGGCTGCCAGCAATATGGGTCTCCCCTCCCCCACTTCCCTTTCTGCATGGTGCATAGGTAAGTGGATTTTTGTTACTTCAGGGGCTGGCATAACTCAGAGGCAGGGTACTGACAATATTAGAATTTTTGCTCTTTCCTATTGGCTGACTGGAAAACAAAACAAAACAAAACACTGATAGAGTTACTCATGGTATTGTCTGCTCCTCTCAGCATTCTAAGATTGGCAGCAGTGATAGTGATTGTACAATCCACTTGTGAAATAGTGATGCATGGAAGACAGCATTTGTGTACCTTAGTATCACAGAAGGAGAGAGGCTTGATTAAGTCAAGGTGCAGTTGCAGACTTCTGAAGTCTAAATCTTAAACTGTGATTTAATCCTGCACAACACAGGATGTTCACTGCAACTTCTAAGACTTAGGAGGTCCATCTTCTAGCCATTGCATTACTTCCTTCAGTCTGAAGATAAACACACGCACATAGTACGGGAGACGGCCGTGCTCCATGTAACAGGTCTGCAATGGATGCTTTTTTCACTTTTTAGTCTCATTATGTAAACGCGGAGGATTCATAATTCAAAACAAACAAGGGGAATAATTGTTCACCAAGCCCCCAGATAAATGCTGGAATTTGCAATCCCCCAGTTGTGGCAGTTTGAAAAGGCTGCATATGCAGATTAGGACAAATCAATGGCGGTCAATGCTATCAATGGCCATTCGTCCTAATGACCATCAAACCCCTTCCGGATTCAGGATAGCAGGTTTTCTAAGGCTCATCACTAAGGATTAAAAGCCCAAGAAGGCAAATGTTTGCAAGTAAGACTCCCCTACAGTATTTCCTTGTTCTCCTATCATGCTAACCCTCGAAGGCACTGATTATTATTTTACCTTTGAGCAAATTTTAACTGGTCATTAAAAGTATCACATGCACAAATGCACACACACACACACAAACACACACTTAACAAGACAATGCAGTCAATCCTATATGGTCTGAGAGCAAAACAATTTTTGAATCCCGCAAGGCCTGAGTGGGTCCTTAGGCTTCTGTTCTGGGTCATATGCTAGGCCCTCCACCTATTAAGATGGGCCTGCTTTATTTAGGAGCACAGAGTAGAATGAGCAATATCTCCAAAGGAATGTAATAACCAAGTTTTACTGTTGTTTATTTTAAGCTGACCTGCCTCCCCTCAGTTTGATCCCTCCAGATGCTTTGAACTTTAACTTCCTTAGCTTCCAGCCACGATGGTCTGTGCTGCTAGGCATATTATCCAGAAATAACCCCTATTCAAAAGAAAAGGATATACTTTTAGGTAGGCATGTGCAATATTGCACCTTCAAGTTATGTATGTATATGTATACGTAAATGTATATAGACACACACACACATACACATACATATTTATACATAATGCTTCTAGGTTTCTAATTTTACAATAATTTGACTATTGTTATTAGTTTATTTTATTTATTTTATAGCTTTTAGAAATTATTTTCCTGTTACTTCTATTGATTTAATATTAGATAGTTTTGGGATGAAACACAGGGCTCCTATTTTTAGCAGGAGCATGGTTATTTATTTATTTATTTATTTACTATTCTCTTTAAACAAATGAGAATTGGGCTTCCCCTTTCCAACATAATGTTTGAAAAATAAGTCAGATTTCTGTTTAGATCCTCTATTACAGTGAGGTTCTACAGAAAGCATCAGTCAAAACTGCCAAGTCTACCGATATTTCTGGGAAAGATGTTCTGTCGGTAATGAAGAAAGGACACTAAGGTTTTTGTTCATTTTCAGCTTACATTTCATTATGGCTAACATTCTTTTATAGCAATGTTTTGGATTTAGTAGCCAATGGCAAGGTCATCTGTATGATAAACTAGCAGCAAAGCTCTGGAACTCTGGTCACTCTCAGAGGAGGGAAGGCATCACCACAATGACAGGACGCAGGTGTCTGTGGAGGACACAGGAACCCAATGCCACCTGAGACCCCCCTCACCTCCTACCCCCCAGCTTTCATGAGCACACCATGACTTGCCTTGTGTATTTCCCTAGCTGAGGATGATAATGGGAGCAGAGTTGAAGGGAACCATGTGCCACAGAAGAAAAGCTGATGCAAAATTGAGCCAAGAAAGTACACTGCAGCTGCTGAAATATGATGCTGCTGTTTCTTAAAGTCTTGCATGCATCACATTGATTATTTGTAGGATGGTTGCAGTGAATCCCTCTGAGACTTTGCTTTCAACATTTGTTGGTACACGTGCTAGAAGAATGGCTCTGTGTGCATATATTGTGAAACATATACTCATATACAATACATACTCTAAAGATATGGGGAAGAAAACCCTGATGTGTGTATGTGTGTGTGTGTGTTTATCTTAACTACTAACCAATTATTCAGGAAAAATCTGTATAAATCTCCAGGGGGAAAGGACTTTGGCTTGTAAATTTCCCACACTGGAGTCCCAACACATTTAGAAGGCACAGCCTGGAAAGAGGGATAATAGGCACACATATCATGGAGGCCAAACCACCCATATTTTAAGTGGAAAATGACAAGTTTGAAGAGGCAAAACTACTCCCTGACAGAGACAGTGTGGCAAGCATCTTCCAGGCCTAATCTACACCCACCTTTCAGTGGCAATGGATGACTTCAATCTCTGCCACTCCTCAACAGATATTTTTGGAGGGATCAAACAGCCTCCTCCATTATTCAGAGGCTCCAGGTATATGTGGAGCAAGCATGCACACAGCCACAGTATAGACATTCCTTAAGACCAATTCCTGGGTTTTGGCAATGTCCCAAAGTAAGAAATGATATCCTTTCTATCATAGAAATGAAACAACTCTTCTCCATCACTGGAGAAGAAAGGATATTGTGTTGATATAAGAGAGCTTGGAAGATACCATAATCCCTTGCTTCACTTCAGCCTTTTATAGTTCCAGCCAGGCTGAAGTCTCACATGCTCTGCTTTTGGTTGGCAAGAGCAGACAGACAGAGGCAGCCAAGAAAAGCATATCAAAACTATAGTCTACCTGGGCCACTGGTGATGGGGATAGGCATGAGGAGGGGAGATTCCTCTGAATTTTTCAACAAAAGCCAGGGTTTTCCACCATCAGTTGGGAATTCCCTTTGACCCATAGAAGTAGGTGATGGGAGAGTTCATGCCTGGCATGTTCACTTTAGCAAGAGAGGTAACGAGAGCCAGTGTGATATAGTGACTCAGGTGTTGAAAGCCAGCTTCAAGTCCAGTATCAACCATGGAAGCTGATTTGATGAGCTTAGGCCAGTCACTCACAGGGTTGTTGCTATGGGGGGACATGGGAAGAAATAGTGCTATGTATACCACCGTGAACTCCTAAACGAAAGCTTCGATAAATCCAGCCAACCAACAAGTAAATAAAGCACGATTACCTTATTTCAAAATTAAAAGTTTGTTTGCTCATCCAAATATTATGGGTGGGCTTCAAAAAAATCCTGAACATCTGAACTGAAAGTTGACTTCAGCAGATGAAGTGGTAACTCTGAGGGATCAGTCTACCAAGGCTACTCCTTTTGATGGTTGCATGCTATGTTCAAAACCCCAGCCAGCATAATTGAAATGCCAGCTGCTAAAAAGCACCAGTGGAAGAAAACTATCCATGCTGGTGAAGATCCTGGTTATCCACAGTGTGACACAGAGTTCTACGTAAGATGGACTCTTCTCCTGATGCAGCAGGGCTCATCTTATGTTTCAACATTCAATTCTGCCTTGATAAAAAAGAAAAGAAAAAGATGTTTCCTAACAAGCTAACTTTACCAAATGAACTCCCTCTTAAATGTGACAAAAATGAAAATAATGGAAAGACGTCCTTGATGTTTGCACAGTGTCACTATATCCAACTGCAATACAGTCTGTGTGTCTGTGTAATGTAAAGAGCTCATGTCCTGAATCCTAGCAGCCACATTATGTAACCGGAATTAAACTTGCTGGGTGTTGGAACAATTACAGAATATCACTCTTCTATTTTCTTACCTCTCCCTTAAACAAATAACACAGTTTTGTGACTGAAATGAAAATTGGCTCTGTTTTAGCTGCAGCAGTCTGAGATTGCTGGCCTCAGCAATTTGAGCCACAAAAATATGAAAATACCTTTCAAAACAGTTTCTGTGCTACTTGCTTTGCTTTCTCTCCCCTGCCACTTCAACTTACAGCTCTCCTTCTTGTCATCTTCAAATTATTGCATATACTCAGTGCCCCTCTTTCCTCCTTTCTGAACAGCAAGACATATTTATGGCTCATGAATTGCAAGATACAATGAAGGCAAGCTTTCTTTTCTAGCTTAATTCTCTTGAAAGCGAGATAAAATTTCTGCATGCTACTTTAAAACAAAAACCAAATTATTTACATTTGCAGTCATAAGATATTTCTATAACTCCTTTTTAACATTTGTTCCAGTGTAGCTAATTGTCTAATATAAAACATTCCTTGGTAAAAGACACTTTTTTTTCTTTTAAGGAAAAGGTGCTAATGCATGGCAGATATGCAATCCAGGTAACTGATTATTTGCTTATTTAACAAAGCTAGTGTAACTAAGAAGGAATAGGTTGTTCCCTGGGGGCTTTCATTCTATACCACACAGAAACATCAAAGAAATTTAAATTTATTCTCATTAAACACAGCGTCCCAGTTTCCTGTGTGGGGTGTTGAATCATCATGATCCAGTTGCATTGGTATAACCTCATTTAACTTTGATTTGATTGGATATGGACACATACCCAGAAAGAAGCCCTTTGACCGATAGATATTTGGGAATACCACATTATTGTTCCTGCTTGAACTTTCTTATATTTTAAGATATAAGTCATCAAGCAAGTTTTGCTCCCACCCAGAATGGCATGGCTAAGGTCTAAAGATACACAGTAATTCCCTGAAAGATATAGAATAAAATCCTTGTTGGTGTTTGAGGAGCATCAGTGAAACCTCAGAGATCAGAGTTCATCCCCACCACTTTCAGTATTCCTAGTCAACTTCCATTTAATATACTTTTCACTCCTGCTTCATTTGTGGAGTTATAAGAACAACATTAAAACTTAGGCTAGGTCTACCATTGGGCAGAGTGAAACACCCAGTGCAGCCAGTTGATTTTCGGTGCAAGAAAGGGCAGAAAATGGCTAGTAATTTTATTTTGTTATTGTTTTATATAAACCAGAAGTAAAAGAAGAAAAAAAATCACTTGTGGCATTTGAGCCACATGTATCAAAATAACGTGGTTAGCTTTGGCGTGGTGTTGAGGTACCCTTTGCTTGTCTCTTTAGTGAAGTTCTTTATAAGTATGAAAAGCAAAACTTATTCAACAATCGTAGAGGATTGGTATAACAGAACCAACTGCAGCACAGCCATGAACTACCAATGCTCTGTTATTGATCAACTGCCACTCATATGTAGTATCAAGCTTAGGGAAAAATATTATGACAACCAAGCTATTCCATACCTGATGGTGCCTGCATGACCCAAGGTGGAATTGTGATGGCCAACATTAGTGGATGAATCTCCATCTGCCTTTGTATAAGCGCTGCTGCAGGGACTGAGCAGCAACACCCAGCAGGGCCTAACCTTCCATAATGTCTCACTGGTATTTGAGATCAACCTTCCTCCTGCTTCTTTGCTCAGATTTATTGAGTGGCAGTGATGGTCAGATAGGAAGCCATCATGGGGAGATTTCCACAGTACAACAGTTATACCATGGAAAAATCAGCTGTGTGCAGTTTGGCACTGTACTATTGAGACTGAATGAGGTGAGCCTATGTTAATATATTGTTTTCTACTACAGATTAAGGCTACTATGGTAACTAATCATTTTGGCTGGGTGAAGAGGTTGAATTTAATTGTCCCCTTTTCATGTGTTAATGGTTGCATTGCCTAAGGGAGGAACTTGCCTGAACTTGGTTTAGTTTCAGTTTCCCTTCTGTGTAGGCTTGCAGAGAGTATGCAGCTGAGAGAAATCTCTCCTCTCAGCAAACAGCCTTTAAATATGTTTGTTTTCTGTAAATAAAATTATTTGTATAGAAATGCCTGGTGTGTGTCTTTTCTGATCTCTCCTGGGCCAAAGGCTTTCTAGCACTCTCCCAACAGGTTATGGGCCCAGTAAGCAGCCCAGTAAACCCACTAAGAAGCCCAGTAAAACCCCAGAGAGAATAGAGAGATCAGCTCCACACCTCATGCACAATTTAAAGGCAGGTAGCAAAGACCTGTGAAGATTTTCTTTGGAGCCACCTGGATATTTTTCAGCAACTGCCGGTCTACAGGACAAGCCAGCTGAGGTGACTTGCAAAAGAAGGAAGAAGCCATGGCTACCTCCCAGCCCTCAGCAATGCCTCTTGAGTGCCTATCAGAGACCAACTACTTGAATTGGGCCCTGAAGATGGAGATGTATCTTTGTAGAGAGAATCTTTGGCTGCCAATGGGTGAGCAAACCCCCCAAAATCCCAGTGCTGAATGGCTTAGACAGGATGAGCGGGCTAGAGCCACCATTATCCTGGGAGTTGAGGACAATCAGCTAGTCCATGTGCAAGGTATGCAGTCTGCAAAGCAACTTTGGGATGCTTTGAGAGACTTGTATGTAAAGGCAACAGCAGGGAGTAAAGTTACCCTGACAAAAAAGCTGTACAAATCCTACCTTGCAGAAGGAGATAGCCTTCCTGAGCACCTGCATTATATTCAGCAGCTGTTTGTTGAGTTGCAGGAGAGAGGAATGGAATTTACACCTCTCACAAAATCCTATATCCTCCTGTCCTCACTGAATGAAATGTGGGACACACTGATTTGTACCCTGGAGGCTATGCCTGAAGCAGACCTCACCCCATCGTATGTTACACAGCGCTTACTCTCTGAATGGGAGAAGATAGAAGAAAGATCCCCCCCCCATCTCTTCTGGAAAGCTGCAGTACCAGAAAACAAGGGAAAAGAAGGGAAAGGAAGCTGAGGCCACAGCGCTAGCCAGCCAGCGATGCTTCACTTGTGGTTCAGCTGGACATTTGCAGAAAGACTGTGCCTTGAGACCCAAGAGTAGAAAGACAGAGAAGAAGAACACAAGGGTAACACAGAAGAAGGCTCTTCAGACAACCCAAATTGCACAGGTTGCTGAGAAGGGTAATTCTGATGTATGGGTGTTAGATTCTGGGGCCAGTTGTCATTTATGTAATTGTAAAAGCTCTTTTGTGTCACTGTCTAAAACTGAAAGACAAAATGTCTCTTTGGCTGATGGGTCTGTGGCCAAAATTATGGGACAAGGTGACTTGTATTTATCCTGCTTGGGAGAAACTGTAAAAGGTGTGTTGTATGTGCCAAATTTACAATCAAACCTTTTATCTGTGGCACAATTGGCTACAACAGGGTATGTCATAACATTTAAGAAAAAGGGTTGTGAGATACGTAAAAATGGAAAATTGTGTGCTACTGGTATATTAAAAGACTCCTTGTACATTGTGCAAAATGCAAGGAAGCCAAGCTGCAAGGCTGCAGTTGGCAACACGCCATATCATGACCAATGTGTACACCTGATGCACAGGAGATTTGGTCATGCTAATTTCAAGTATATAGCACAAATGCCACAGCTGTGTGCTGACCTAAAGATAAAACCCTGTGACAAATACTTAGATTGTGTAGTTTCCAAAGAATGCAAAACACTAAAAATTCCTGTGAGTAAGCACAGTGACAGAGTTACAACTAGACCTTTGGAAATTGTACACTCTGACATTATTGGTCCTTTTGCTCCAAGTCTTGGACAAGCAAGGTATGCAATGACCATCATTGATGATTTCTCAAGATACACATTTATCTACATCTTAAAACATAAAGATGAGGCATTTGATAAACTTAAAGGTTTTGTGACATGGGCAAATAGAAAATTCCCTAGGTCTGTATCTGCACTCCAATGTGACAGAGGAGGAGAGTACCTTTCTCACAAATTCAAAAGGTTCCTAGTGGAAAAGGGGATAGAACAAATTCTTTCTAACCCTTACACCCCTCAGCAAAATGGTGTTGCTGAAAGAAAGGGCAGAACCTTGCAAAATGCAATGGAATGCATGCTTAAAGATTCACATTTATCTTTTAAGTATTGAGGAGAGCCAATATCTACTGCCTGTTATGTACAAAACAGATTGTATAACTCTGTGATTCAGGACACTCCATTCCATTTGTTTTATGGCGTGAAACCAAAGGTAAACCATCTTAGAGTGTTTGGTAGCACTGCATGGGTTCATATACCAAAACAGCAGAGAAGGAAAGGAGGCCCCACAACAAAGAAAGCCATCTTTGTTGGCTATGAACAAAGCCAAAGGAGCTACAGGTTCATAATGGGAGAGAAATTAATAATTAGCAAAAGTGCTTCTTTTGCTGAACAAAACTGGGGGAGATTAAATGCTAGCTCTCCAGTGGATCTGACCACCACAAGAGAACAGCAAGGACTTGCTGATGGTGATCTTTTGCCTGATGAGGACATTAAATCAGAAAAGCAAAATGAAGATCTGTCTGAAGAGACAGATGCTTCTCAGGAAAGTGATAGGAGTCAAAATTTAAGCCCTGTATTACCTCACAGATCTCAGAGAAGTAATAAAGGCGTTCTTCCATCACATTTTCAGGCTGAAACAGTAAAGGCTTTTCACATATTCACAGAACCTGAGTCTTTAGAACAAGTGAATGCTTTACCATCTGAGATTGCACAAAATTGGTATTCTGCCATGCAACAGGAGTTAGCATCCTTGAAAGAAAATAAAACATGGAAACTGGTAAATCTACCTCCCAATGAACGCTGTCTAGGTTGTAGGTGGGTTTTCAAACTGAAAAGGGATGCTGATGGCAAAATCCAAAAATATAAAGCAAGGTTAGTTGCAAAAGGGTTCACTCAAAGGAAAGATTTAGACTTTGACAAGACTTTTGAACCAATTACTAAAGGTGAATCAATTAGATTACTGTTAAAAATTGCTGCACTCAAAGGAATGTCAGTTCACCACTATGACATTCAAACTGCATTTCTCTATGGCGATTTAGACCACAAATTATATATGCAGCAACCCCCTGGCTATGAAAAAGGGGAGACTCTAGTCTGTGAACTGCAGAAGTCAATCTATGGGTTAAAACAAGCTGCTAGATCCTGGAACCAAAAATTAGATGGAAAAACTGCAGAATTTTGGTTTTGAAAAAGGAAAAGCAGATCCATGTATATATATGAAGAAAGACAAACAAGGCTGTATGTATCTGTGCATTTATGTTGATGATTTGCTGCTGTTCACATCAACAGAAAAACAAGGGCTTGATTTTGAAGCCTGCATGAAAAGCCATTTCACATTAAAAAGCCTTGGAACTGTAACAAATTACCTAGGTTTGGAAATACACAGGGAGAAGGATGGTAGCTTTCTGTTAAACCAAAGGAGAGATAATGTTAAAATAATGTAAATGGAAAGACATACAGAGTTTTCAAAGAAAATTGGTTTGTGTCTTATTCTGTAGTATAAAAAGGGGAGTGTTAATATATTGTTTTCTACTACAGATTAAGGTTACTATGGTAACTAATCATTTTGGCTGGGTGAAGAGGTTGAATTTAATTGTCCCCTTTTCACGTGTTAATGGTTGCATTGCCTAAGGGAGGAACTTGCCTGAACTTGGTTTAGTTTCAGTTTCCCTTCTGTGTAGGCTTGCAGAGAGTATGCAGCTGAGAGAAATCTCTCCTCTTAGCAAACAGCCTTTAAGTATGTTTGTTTTCTGTAAATAACATTATTTTTATAGAAATGCCTGGTGTGTGACTTTTCTGATCTCTCCTGGGCCAAAGGCTTTCTAGCACTCTGCCAACAGCCTATGCCACTATATGTAATGCAATAAAAGCAATATAATGATCTGAATATGATCAGTCAGTTAAGCTCCTCAATTAAACATGTCTCAAATAATTCTAACATTATGTTAAGTATTCAAGGGATATTTTTTAATTCTAAGACCATTGAACTTCATTTGAATCTCTATTTTCTTACATGTATGATTGCCCCCAACCAGTTTTTCACTAATGTATGATTGCCCCCAACCATTCATTCATTCATTCATTCATTCATTCATTCATTCATTCAAAGACCTGGCTTTTTACCCAGGTGCTGAGGTAGAGTACGGATGTCTGGAGTTGGTTGTGGGGCACACCAAGGGGATGATTGAAGTGCTGGGTTTTGTTCTAGTTGTATGATTTTATGTTTTATGATTTTTATAGTTTTGGGTTTTATTGTTGTTGTGAGTCACCCAGAGTTGTGTTTTTAGATGGGTAGCCATACAAATCTTTTAAATAAACACATAAGGGCAGAGAGAGAGAGAGAGAGAGACTGGCATTGCTGTAGCCAAAAGCAGCTCTTATTTGGACAAGAAAGGACATAATGCTTAGTAGTACCTAAAATAAAACTGAAACTCTAAGAACTGAATATACTTATTTGAATCAAGACAGCAAACAGGTAGACAGTACATATTTGCAATACATATCTCCTACACATCACTAAACATTAGGACTGTTCAAATGCTTTGAAAGAGGTATTCCTCAAAATTTAACAGTGCATACAAAGCACCTTTCTTTGAATCATTCAAGCAATTACGTCTCTTTCTGGGCTGTTTCAGAAGCTATCTCCATACGCAAGTGTATGAACACAACCACTTCACTTTTTTCCTACTTCCCAGCAAAGCAAAACAATTCACGTGCGTGCAGAAACAGCCAGGAGCAACTTCCAAAGCAATTACGCAGACTTGGAAAAAAGCATGGCTGTTTTTAAAATTAAAAAAAAAAGGAGGTTGCATGTGCCATCACCCATTGCAAAGTATTTTTTTGAAGGATTTGATGCAGCCCCACTCAAGCTCCCCTGTCATGTATTTTGCAGGTGGTACAGGGCATAGTTGCATCAGTGACACATTGTGGCAAAATACATTTTAATATTAATTTCATTTCTTTCGTCTCAGGAAGGATCTCTGAAGTAGATACCTCAGAGATCCTTCTCTGAGGATCTCTGAGGTATCTACCTCAGGGGTAGGTACCTTCCATATATTAAGAATAACCATGTACCTTCCATGATTAAGAATAACATTGATGTGATGCCAAAAATATCAGAATCAATGTCTTACAATGCTTGTTTTTGAAACTTCAGCCATGTCAGGTATGAACAAAATGGGTCCAACACTGAACACGACAGCAAAATCAATGTGTTCCATTTATATGGGATGAGCAACAATACATATATTTTCCTTATAGTAGGGCTGGCAGCTTTTCTTGGGTTGGGGACTACATTTTGATCCCATAGTGTGCAGGAGGGCTGTAGTGACTCTCACCACACACCTTGTCTGTGTGTGTGTGTGTGAGAGAGAGAGAGAGAGATTGAGAGAGAGAGAGATTAAAGATGAGAATGGGAACAAGAGGTCCCTGGCAAATAAACAATTCCCATTTCTTCCCCTGCTCCCACAAATAGCCCCAAATCATGCTGCCAAAATATAGTGACAAAATAGCTGAATTTCAGCCCTGTGATTTGGAGCATTTTGGAGATGGTACAGGGTTTTAAGCAAAGAAATGGGACTAATTTACTTCCTAAAGGCTTCCAGCTTCCATTAATGCTCTTTTTGGGGGTAGGGGAAGGTTCCGGATGAATTGTGTCCCACAAAATCAGCCCTTTTACATCCACATTCTGGGGTGATGAAAAGAGTGTTCTGGGGACTGGATGAGGCTGATGGGCTACGAGTTGTTTATCTCTTCACCCCGCCCCCATGTTGACAAGCTGAAGAAAAAGTAGGGGTGAAAGAGGTGAGACTTCTTGGTGTGGCTTTTATCAAGTGTTTGTTTACCAGGAAAATATAGTACAGACAAGACAGAGACAGTGGTTTCTTTTGTATGGCAAGGAAGCAGGTTAGGGAGTGTGACTTTTCATATTCTGTATGTACGTCTGAACAAACGACTGTGTGTTTGTCAGCAGCGGCAGACGGAAAGGGAGAATAACAGCCATCATGGAAGCTTTAGACAACGTGCCACTGAGCTCAATAAATCTATACAATTTCTTTATACCCTGCCAAGGTCAGAGATGACGCTGACATTGGTCTCCTAGCAACACATTCTACTAACCTACTTTTGTCCCAATCATTGGAAAATGGGATGAATGCTCTGAACGGTATTTCAACATGTGGAATTTCAGAGGGGTGTGTGTGTGTGTGTGTGTGTGTGTGTGTGATCCGTGCAATATATCTGCTCATATGCAACACGTTAGAACCAGGGAGTGTTTTTCAAGGGTCCTGTTGCTATTTCAATATGTTCCCAAGCTAAATGTTGTCCAGCAGTTCTAGACTGCAGGTTTAATGAAGGCTGGTTGTTTGTAGTAAACACATTTCAAATGCAGTCCCTTCATATATTGTAAAGAGGCTGTAGATTTTTAACTGTTAAATGGCAGCACATGGTAGGCACAAATCTAAGTTAATTCTATTTACATATATTGTACATATACTGTAGTTACTGTTATGTGCCACCCTGGCAACCTTCATTTTTTCTTATCTTCCTAATGCCCAAGGACCACTGCCAAAGGATGCCTTTTTTTCTTCTGTCTTGAAGCACCATGAGCTGCTTCACTCACCTGATGTTCTAGTGGCATGGTGTGTAGCAAGATTGTGGTCTCTTTGATGCTTTGCCGCTATCACTGCCAAGAATGGCATTTTGTAAGGTTCCAAAAGAATATGCTACCTGAAAACTACTGGCTCCAGCATTGGGAAAACTGGTGGAAGCCATGCATTAAAAGAATCAGGGGGCTGCAGCTAGCAGCAGGGATCCTTGTAACATATTTAGGGACTCCCTACTGAGGGCAGATTTCTCCCCAGTGCTGCCCAAAATCATTGCTTTCCATCACCAACTCTGCTGAACAATAGGACTTTTTGTGGCCACATCAAATCAACATGTGTGTTTCATATACTTATTTTCATATATAACCCATCTTGATTGTTTTTCATGTCTCTCCTGCAAAGGTATGGGGAAAAGGACTGGCTGGGGATGGGGAAAATAGCTGTTTGAGGTAGGCCAGGTCAAGAAACAGATGCTGTGGGAATTCTAGGAATAGAATACCCTTTAACAATTCCTTTTATTGTTAAAGGTATATGCACTGAAAGCCTGTCCAAAACCTTCATTCTCCCCTTTGAAGGCAACAAGTCTTTCTCATGCTTTCTACTTTGCCAGGGTTGAGCAACCATTTTACCTCTCCTACTCCTTTCTTTATGCCAGAGTGAAATTCTTCTACAAAAATAAAGGTTCCCCCTTACTATTTCCAATGGCTCCAACCTTCATTGGCTAAGAATCTTAGTTGGAAAAAAAAAAAAAAAACCCTGCCCCCTTTCCCAATATTGGGCTTTAAACTGCAAATGTGACTGGGTGCCAGCCCAGATGGCTCATTTCACCCTCCAGTTCCTTTGTTCTTCTGGCTCCAGATCAGGTGTTTAGGACCTTTGAATAGTGCCAGACCCAGCTTCTCATATTAGGCATTCAGGGCCATTATTGAATCCTATGCTAGCCCTTCTTGCTGTTACAGTTCAGACAGCAGTCCAGACAGCAGTCCAGACAGCTCAGACTAGCATTTGCTGCTGCTAAACTTTGACCAGAGACTTTAGGTGTGACACTTAGACACTGTACCTTCCAGTAAAAGAGTGCACAGGATTTGAGGTTGCAGTTCCATAATCATCATGGGTGGTAGCAGGAACCAAGGGTTGCTCAGTCCAGCTGCTCTTAGATGTAATACCGTGAGTTCAACAATATGCAACCTCCTTTATAAAAGATTTTTTTAAATAGCATTAAATCTTGACGCAATGCAGTAAATAAATAAATAATTATTTCATGTGTCAATCAATCCATAGAATTTTAGAGGACCATATTATATTCTTAGAACATAATTCCTTTTGTGTTTTGTTTTGTTTTTTTCTTTCATGCCAAAAATGAACCAGTGAAAGGTAATCATATCATATGTGATCTGTAAAAGCCCAGGTGATCATTAGGCAAAGGGACTGAGTTTGTTGTATCTTTCTCCTACCTTCTAGTGGACATACAGATTTTTGCAGCCCAGACACAGTATCTCTTAGAAAAGGTATTCTCTGCAGGATCAGATACTATGCAGCTCCTTATTGACGTGTATTTAGGCATGTATTAGATAAGCAGCAAATGTCTTGTGTAAGATTCCTTTAATTCATAATGTTTTTTAATGAGATGATAAAGTTATTAGCCTTAGTCATACCTGGGTCACGTGCAGCCTTCCCCACTAAGAACATGGACAGGACCAGTCAGTTTGGGCACATTTTGACCAGTATGCTACAAGAAGAACCAAAGCCCAATTTTGCTCCAGATATGTTCATGCTACCCTATGCAGGCTAGATCTCTATTCTAGATACTACCTTGCAAGCCCAAAGAGTGTGGCTGCTTCCCATCACCTAGTCTGTGTATACAGTCATGATACTGCTCATACAAGGCAATGTATAAAATGGGATGTGAACATGGTAGAAGAAAGGATTGGCTGCAAAGAAATAAAGCAGTATAGTAAATGCTGTTAGCATAAATTAATTTTATTTATTTACTTTTTTGTTATCTCAAGCCTTGAGTTTCTTTGGCTTAGTATTTCTTACTCTGGTTCTGCCCTCATTGTAACATTGCTTACCTTGACAGGGACAAAGTGATGGGTATCTATGTATAAAGTTATGCAGTTGAATTTTAACTTGCCTGAATAGTCAAAGTACTTCCAGAGAGATATTCTGCATATTTGCTACTGTGGCTATACCTTACATCTTACTGTAGACATCTGCTTTGTAGATGTGATCTACAAAGATGTAGATCTGAAAGATGTAGGCCTGAAAAGGATTCTATATTATTCAAAATATACTGCAACATGCAAGAAATCTTTCTATGTCCATTTTTTAAGTGTAAAAGTTTAAAGGCTCTGCATCCCCACATATGTTTACTAGTGATTTTGGAAATAATCATGATAAACTGATCTTGAGGTGGAATTTCACTGATAACATGTTAAAACATACAGAATATTTTTTTAAAAAAAAATGTGACTGCTTCTATTTAAAATGCCCTGTATTTGCACCATAGTATCTATATGTAATGACCCCCAGAATGTTTTATGCATTCACAAAATCATGTTGTGTTACAGCTGGACAACCCACAGCCTAAGGGTTTTTGTTGAGCCCATAGTCTCTTTCTCTGTTGCAGCCTGATAATAGAGGAATTTATGGTGGCTCCTACCACATGAATGCAAACATTGGAACAGTCAGGCATACGGCGCAAGACTGAACAGCATTTAATTCTGTTATACATAGGGTTCCCATGAGTTGTAAACAACTCAACGGCAACTAACAACAACAACAACGTACCACACAGCATTTAACAAAAGCAAGTTGACTTGGGATTTAAGATGGCCACCCTTCAAAAGGAGAGTAGACAGGGAAAAAAAAAAGATAAACAGGTAAAATCCTGTGCAGTAACCAGCTTTCCCATTTTGACAACCTAGAGTTACTAGCTTCTGCCATGTCAATCGAAATCACTCCTGGAGATTTCCTCTTCCCACTAAACATGCGCAGGTGAAATACTTATGGTTCATATATATATCTGCCAGAAGGGTCGAGGCAAAGACAAAATAATATTGATTAGGATTAATTACTTATAAAATAAGATGCCCATTTATAAAGTTAACTGATTCTCTATCTGCATATACCAATCATTCCCTTATATACCCAAAGCACCTCCATATAGAGACCAAATCTTCTCCTTCCATCAGAAACAGAAAGGAAAAGAGGAGGAGAAAAATCAGGGGGAAATAAAGAGAGGAGAAATAAAACTGAATGGTGATGAGACAAGGAAAAGGGGTAGCTGAACAGGGAAAGAGGAAGAAGCCTTGTTTGGGGTTACAAAAAAGATTAAAATGTATCAGTCAAGCAGACCTATCTTTAAAAGCATCATAGCTTTTCATTAGTGAACTCTACAGTCATTTGGCCCTCCAGCCATTTGTTTTCTTTTATCTTTTATTCTTCTCAGCAAATGCCAAACAATCCTCCCACAATTCAAAGCTCATTATTTGGAGAGGGGGGAATCCCTCATATTCCTAGCATGGCCTTTCAGCCACCCATTTTCTTGCTTTATATTCTTTGTAGAAGAAACACATTGACCCTTCCTCCATCCTTCTCTGGCCCTCCCTGATCCATGCTGTCTAATCTCCCCAACGATCTCCTCCCTGACATGAGCTTTGGAGCCTAATACTACTGCATGTATTCAGTGTTTAGCCACATGTGCTTAAGTTGCTGAGGACTTCTGCGGTAACCCACCTGTGGTATCCTATGTAAAGCAAGTGGCCCCTTTTCCTGTATTGTACTTTGAGCTGAAAATTCAGCAGGAGAGGACAGTATTGCATAACAGTGAAGTGGATATAAAATGGACAAAATGTGAAATTCAGTTTATATTTGCTGCTGCCGTGTAACTTGGTTAGCTTAGCTGGCACATGTGCTCATTACTTTGGACACACCAACAACCTTAAATGAACTAGAGAAAGCTAATGTATCTTAAAGAAGAGTGTTATGCAACTAGCCAAAGCACTGCTTTGCTCCTTGTATAGTTCAGGCACAAAGAGCAAAAACAGCCAAGATCTGCCTCCATTTGTGTGCTGCTGGTATACCTTATATGACATTAACCTACAAACAGTGTCAAATGTGCAGTTTTGACATGCCAGGTGTGAGCCAAAGACACAGTTCGTTTCCTACAGGACAAGTCAGTTGATTTAATAAAATTCATGGATCAGAAATCCAAATACATCACTTTGGTTTTTTTGAGTTTTTATCTGAATGTTCAATACTAGCAGTTCAATCCAATCATCTTTATTTTCTCATAGAGTATAATTTGGAAATAAGACAGCCCTATACAGGATCCTTCAGCAAAGGATTGTTACCTTGTCGTGGTGCTGGAGCTTGAGCACTTCAATGGCACCATGAGCTAAACCGTGAAGGGCCACCCAAGACAGGAAGGTCATGACAGAGAGGTCAGACTAAATGCGATCCCTGGGGAAGGTAATGGCAACCCACCCCAGTATTCTTGCTGTGAAAACTAAATGGATCAGTACAACCAGAGATATGTCAGTATACTATCGGAAGATGAGACTCCCAGGTCGGAAGATGGTCAAAATGCTACTGGGGAGGAACAGAGGATGAGTTCAACTAGCCCCAGACGTGATGACACAGCTAGCTCAAAGCCGAAAGGACGGCTAGCGGCCAACGGTGCTGGTGGTGAACGGCGAATCCGATGTTCTAAGGATCAACAAACCATTGGAACCTGGAATGTAAGATCTATGAGCCAGGGCAAATTGGATGTGGTTATTGGTGAGATGTCAAGATTAAAGATAGACATTCTGGGCATCAGTGAACTGAAATGGACTGAATGGGCCACTTCACATCAGATGACCACCAAATCTGTGGAAAAGAGGACCACAGAAGAAATGGAGTAGCCTTCATAATTAATAGGAAAGTAGCTAAAGCAGTGCTTCGCTACAATCCAAAAAACGATAGAATGATCTCAGTTCGAATTCAGGGCAAGCCATCTAACATCACAGTGATCCAAATATACACCCCAACCACAGATGCTGAAGAAGCTGAAGTAGAGCAGTTCTATGAGGATCTGCAGCACCTACTGGACAACACACCTAAAAGAGACATTATTTTCATCACGGGAGACTGGAATGCTAAGGTGGGCAGTCAAATGACACCTGGAATTACAGGTAAGCATGGCCTGGGAGAACAAAACGAAGCAGGACATAGGCTGATAGAATTTTGCCAAGATAACTCACTCTACATAACAAACACTCTCTTCCAACAACCTAAGAGACGGCTTTATACATGGACTTCACCAGATGGACAACACCGAAATCAGATTGACTACATCCTTTGCAGCCAAAGGTGGTGGACATCTATACAGTTGGTAAAAACAAGACCTGGAGCTGACTGTAGTTCAGATCATGAACTTCTTCTTGCACAATTTAGGATCAGACTAAAGAGATTAGGGAAGACCCACAGATCAGCTAGATATGAGCTCACCAATATTCCTAAGGAATATGCAGTGGAGGTGAAGAATAGATTTAAGGGACTGGACTTAGTAGATAGGGCCCCGGAAGAACTACGGACAGAAGTTCGCAGCATTGTTCAGGAGGCGGCAACAAAATACATCCCAAAGAAAGAGAAGACCAAGAACGCAAAATGGCTGTCTGCTGAGCCCAAGAAAGAAGGAAAGCAGAAGGCAACAATGATAGGGGGAGATATGCCCAATTAAATGCAAAATTCCAGAGATTATTCAGAAGAGATAAGGAATTATTTTTAAATAAGCAATGCACAGAAGTGGAAGAAGACAATCCAATAGGAAGGACAAGAGACCTCTTCCATAAAATTAGAAACATTGGAGGTAAATTCCAGGCAAAAATGGGTATGATCAAAAACAAAGATGGCAAGGACCTAACAGAAGAAGAAGAGATCAAGAAAAGGTGGCAGGAATATACAGAAGGATAAGAATATTGGGGATAGCTTTGATGGTGTGGTCAGTGAGCTAGAGCCAGACATCCTGAAGAGTGAGGTTGAATGGGCCTTAAGAAGCATTGCTAATAACAAGGCAGCAGGAGACGACGGCATCCCAGCTGAACTGTTCAAAATCTTGCAAGATGATGCTGTCAAGGTAATGCATGCTATATGCCAGCAAAGTTGGAAAACACAAGAATGGCCATCAGATTGGAAAAAATCAACTTATACCCCCATACCAAAAAAGGGAAACACTAAAGAATGTTCAAACTATCGAACAGTGGCACTCATTTCACATGCCAGTAAGGTAATGCTCAAGATCCTGCAAGGGAGACTTCAGCAATTCATGGAGCAAGAATTGCCAGATGTACAAGCTGGGTTTAGAAAAGGCAGAGGAACTAGGGACCAAATTGCCAATATCCGCTGGATAATGGAAAAAGCCAGGGAGTTTCAGAAAAACATCTATTTCTGTTTTATTGACTATTCTAAAGCCTTTGACTGTGTGGACCATAACAAATTGTGGCAAGTTCTTAGTGGTATGGGGATACCAAGTCATCTTGTCTGCCTCCTGAGGAATCTGTATAATGACCAAGTAGCAACCGTAAGAACAGACCATGGAACAACGGACTGGTTTAAGATTGGGAAAGGAGTACGGCAGGGCTGTATACTCTCACCCTACCTATTCAACTTGTATGCAGAACACATCATGCGACAAGCTGGGCTTGAGGAATCCAAGGCTGGGGTTAAAATCTCTGGAAGAAACATTAACAATCTCAGATATGCAGATGATACCACTTTGATGGCTGAAAGTGAAGAGGAACTGAGGAGCCTTATGATGAAGGTGAAAGAAGAAAGTGCAAAAGCACTTGCAGCTAAACCTCAAAAAAATCAAGATTATGGCAACCAGCTTGATTGATAACTGGCAAATCGAGGGAGAAAACGTAGAGGCAGTGAACGACTTTGTATTTCTAGGTGCAAAGATTACTGCAGTTGCTGACTGCAGTCAGGAAATCAGAAGACATTTGAACCTTGGGAGAAGAGCAATGATAAATCTCAATAAAATAGTTAAGAGCAGAGACATCACACTGACAACAAAGGTCCGCATAGTTGAAGCAATGGTGTTCCCTGTAGTAACATATGGCTGTGAGAGCTGGACCATAAGGAAGGCTGAGAGAAGGAAGATAGATGCTTTTGGACTGTGGTGTTGGAGGAAAATTCTGAGAGTGCCTTGGACTGCAAGAAGATCAAACCAGTCCATACTCTAGGAAATAAAACCAGACTCCTCACTTGAGGGAATGATATTAAAGGCAAAACTGAAGTACTTTGGCCACATAATGAGAAGACAGGACACCCTGGAGAAGATGCTGATGCTAGGGAAAGGGGAAGGCAAAAGGAAGAGGGGCCATCCAAGGGCAAGGTGGATGGATGATATTCTAGAGGTGACAGATTCGTCCCTGGGGGAGCTGGGAGTGGCGACGACCGACAGGAAGCTCTGGCGTGGGCTGGTCCATGAAGTCACAAAGAGTCAGAAGTGACTAAACGAATAAACAACAACACACAGGATCTCTGAAAATTGGCTTTGTACCTGGAAGGATGCAGTGCTTTCAAATATTTGCCACCCCTTGAATCTCAGGTACATGCTTGGGTAGATCTTTGACTTGGCTGCTTGACATTATTTCTGAGGTACAATAACTTGACTATTTAAAGCAGAAAACAGAGACAGTTTCACCAAATCTCTAATGAGCCCTGGAAAAAGTCTTTCAAATCTAAAGCATTAAGCTTAAAGTAATGTTTTGTGTTGCTTTTACTCTGGTGTTCTAGTACAGTTTCAGAAACATGAGGTAAATTCATGGTGAAGTAAATATAATAGTGATCATAACAGATTACATGACATTTACAAATAACTTATACAAAAATCATTTCATCTAAATAATTGTTCTTCATTAAGAGCATCCATCACATGCTTCCACTCTGATGTCAGTCCATTGCAGTAAAAGATGCCACCTGTTCAATATGTTTGCCGTTTTTGGAGAAATTAATCTTTGTTATTGTTGTTGGAGTAGCCAATGAATGTAATTCAGCACTGGCAAGCTCTGAAATAATCCTTCATGAGCTCCAACTATAACATTGACACTCCACTAATAACAACAAGGGATTTAATGGATAAGGGAAAAAAAGGAAAACTTGTCACCACCATATTAGCAGCAAATGAGAATTAAAAACAAGAAGAAACAAACCAGATATTTAGGCAGGCTATACTTTCCAGATCAATGGGTGTCCTAGATAAAGCCAGTAATATTTTAGCCAGGTAGAATGAGCTTGTGAGCCTACAACTGTTACCCCACTCAAGCTCTCACCCCAGGTTCTAGTTAGCAAATCAGGTTTTTTATAGTAATTTTATTAAAAATTACAGTTGCAACAATAAAAACTAATGCAAACTAAAGAAAAAAGAAAAAAAAGAAAAAATAGAAGTGCAGAAAAGAAAAAAATAGAAATAAAAATAGAAAAGAAAAAATAAGAATAAAGAAAAAGAAAAGAAATATATAAAGAAATGACTTCCCCCTTCATCATAACAAGTATAAACAATTTTAGTAACTTATCATCTTCTCTTAAAATATAACAAATGATCTCTTCTTCCCATATCTCATCTCTTATCTATAAAGAAATTCATAAAACCGCTTTATTTCAACCCTGATATCAGCATAAGTCAATTAAGGGTTACCAGCGATAACAACATATCTATTTTGACCTTGATCAAATAAACCAACTTTATATTCCTTCCTTTTACTTCTAACGATCTTGATCTTTGGTCCCTTTAAATAATATCCTAGATTGATACTTGACTTCTTTTCATTTTTTTCTTTGCACCTTCTCACAAAATTCTTCAAAGCTTTAAACAAGCCTCTTTTGTGAAGCCAATTTAGGAAAATTATCCAGGTCACCCTCCTGGTTTATTATTTGTATATCCCTTTATTATTAAGACAATTATGAAGACATCAGCCAGTTCCTTTTGTATGTCCACTGTAGCATCTTTTTCCATATCATTCTTGTAGCCTGTCATTTTTAAATCCACTTTCAGATCAGTCTCAATCTTGTCAGGTAAAACTTGTTCCTCTTCCATAACATCTTTTAAACCCACTCTATCTATAGAGGGACGCGGTGGCGCTGCAGGTTAAACCGCTGAGCTGCCGATCGTAAGGTTGGCGGTTCGAAACCGCGCAGCGGGGTGAGCTCCCGTTGCTAGTCCCAGCTCCTGCTCACCTAGCAGTTCGAAAACATGCAAATGTGAGTAGATCCATAGGTACCGCTTCGGCGGGAAGGTAACGGCGTTCCGTGTCATCATGCTGGCCACATGACCATGGACGGGTCCTTACGGACAACGCCGGCTCCAAGGCTTGGAAACGGAGATGAGCACCGCCCCCTAGAGTCGGACACGACTGGACTTTACGTCAAGGGAAACCTTTACTTTTACCTATCTATAGAGGCAGACACTCTTAAAATTAACTTCTGGGTCCATTGTTCAAAAATATTCTTCAATATGTCCAATGTTAGAATATTTTGCTTCATTTTGTATTTGTAAGTAGAATTTAAGTGTTCTTCTCCTTTAATTGTGAACTTTGGTTCCTTCTAGTTCCCTGTAGTGTCTAATTTTTAAAGTCTTATCTTATTACTTCAAAAAAAAAAAAAGAATTCAAAACAAAAGCATTTGCCCACAGAAAGGATTCTTATAAATAATTCCAAGATTTTATTTCAAATTTATCTGGACCCTTAGACCATTTGTAACTTTCTAAAATGAAAGTTTTAATCACCCTTTTGCTGTTCATTTCAGAAAAAAAAAATCCGTAAAACTTGTATTTAAAACTTCTTTCGCTAAGGATTGAAGAAAACTCACCCAGTTCTGTCAAATCTGTCAATCCAAAGGTTCCTAATAGCTGAAAATCAGTTAACAAGCAATTTCCGAAAGTGATTAGAAAGGAAGTGTGCAAACCCAGTGTCCTTTCAAAGGCACCAACCATGGTTTGAACAAGATCTTGCCTCATCTCCCAGAGTTCTAAACCTACTGGAGACCACTGTCTTGTGGTGTCCTTGTGAGGGGAAACTGTCTGGAGCACTTGTGAGCAAACTCAGGTCCTCTTACCTTGTCCAGAGAGGAATTACAAAGAGCCAGTCTACTTGTTGGCCATGGTCATTCAGCTCCACTTTTTGCAGAGCCATCTTCAGTTTGCCACTTCTTCCCTGGAAGAAATTAGCAAAGCAGTTAGTAAAGCAGTTTTGAGAGATGCTGAGAGTTATAGTTCGACAATATCTGAATTACCACTCAACTTTTAGATCCACCTTTTCCAAGACAATTTCAATACTGATGGAAATGTGAAGGGAAAGAAGTGAGACCATATATTCTGCTGTCCATTCTCACTTCCACATCTTTGCCAGCCTCCAATGTCTACTGCATCTCAGTTGCAAAAATGTAGAAGACAGCAGAGAACATGTATAACAATCAGCAGAGATATATAAATGCTAATTTTAATACTAGCACTAACTAACACTAAATAGAAAATTGCTAACAAAAACTACAAAAGTTGATGAAATACTGGCAGAATATTTTAAAATCTTACAAGATGGTGTACTTAAAGTGCTACTTGTGTTTGCAAGCAGGTGTGGAAACACAGCAGTGGCCTGGGTTTGGAAAAGATTCGCTTATATTCCAATATCAAAAAGGGCTCCTGAAGGATTGCATTATTTCACATGATAGTAGGTGATGCTTAAACCTTTATAATTCATAGTTCAACAAAGTGTGGATTGAGAACTGCCATGTTAAAGCTATATTTAAAAGAGGCTGGGGCACCCAGCATCATATTGGTAACATCTGATTGATAATGGAAAAGGCAAGGAAGTTCCAACAAGACATCTATTTGTACTTTGCTGATTACAGAAAGGATTTTGACCACAACAAATTGTGGATAGCCTTTAAAAACTTTGGTATATGGGCTGCCAAAACTGCCTACTGAAGGATTTGTATCATTCATTCATTCATTCATTCATTCATTCATTCATTCATTCATTCAATTTGTATGACTACATATCTCACCAAGTGACTCTGGGAAGTGAACAAAATTAAAAAGGAAAATAAAAACAATCATACAAAAATTAAAATACATAGCAGGAGAGAATAAATCACACATCATAATCGATAATGACCAGAAAACAACTGCTAGAGTGAAATATGGAGCAACTAAATGTTCAAAATTGGGAAAGAAGTGAGTAAAGGTGATCTACATTCTTGATTTAACCTCTGGGCACTCCAAAGCATCATTTTGGAATTGCATCTCAGGCATTCTACACCTTCTTAGATTGCTCTTCTCATATAGAGGGATAGGAGCGAATAGACATATGAACATGTCTAGCTGCATATATCTATACAATATTAAGTGCCACATATTTTATTTGCAAAGAAATATATTCCTTCATCCCCAACAGCATTACATAAGAGATTCATTTTGCTGAGGTGAGCCAGGCCCTTGCCTTTCAGATGCATATATTGCAGCTGCTAAATTCAGACAAAGCTGTTGCCATTACTTACAAAACCCTGCTACCTCTTATGATCCTTAGAGAAAACAATAGGTTCATAGTCAGATTTTACTGCTTCTCTGACTGAAAAAAGGGAGCCCCTTTTCAGCATTTATAGGAATTAAGTGGCTGGTGCAAGAGATAAGCTGCCTTTACAAAAGCAGTGCCAGGGTTTTTTATTTTTTTATTTATTTTTATAGTGCTGACTGTAGCCATGAAAGACATTCTCCTTCCAAGCACAAAGCAAATCTCTTTTAAGGGAGTTTTGGCAACAGTTTGGATTTTATTCTCAAATATGCTATTAGTTCTGTTCATCTGAGCAGCTAGAGTTTTTGGAGACCTCAATTACATGTCATTTTCTATGCCTGTATAATGAAATTTATCTATTTGTATAGTATATAAGGCTGAAGGATAATTTTGATTCAGGAGATTATAAGTATGTCTATTTATTTTAAAATCATGGTTATGTCTCAAACCTCTTCCAATATTTGTTCAACAAAAAGAATGAGTTGACTTAATGTGCATTTGTTCTCTTTCATACTCAAATATATCTGCAAAATTCCACTGCCAGTCCCCTACTCCATAGTTTACAAAGCTTCAGCAAAGGCCTATTTTTTACCAAAAATATGAAAGCATGGGACCTTCATTTTCAAAATGTTGCTGAAAAAGATATTATTCTTTCTCAGCATAATTTGGAGATTGAAGGCAAAATAAGAAAAGTAGGTTGTAGAAAACTACAAATGGTATATGCTTGTCTGGTACATTCCATAAGCATTGTAGAATTGAAAAATATGCCATTTGGACAGACAGCAAGATTCAACCAGGATGTGACTTGGCCCAGATTCCAGAAGGGTTTGGCATACACTTAAACTTTCCTTCAAGAAGCCATAGTGTTTAAATTCTAACACCAACATGTGTTTGTTGTAGAGCTAAACACATCACATAAAAGAAAGTTCCATGAAAGTAGTAGCAACTGTTTACAAGTAGGGTGTTTGGAGACCAGAGGTTTGCATCCTACCACGCAAATAGCAGAGCACTAACTGTATATTAATTAATTCACTGTCCTCTTCCCATTGACTTTAGTAGTCACTGTTCAATGTCAAATGCTAATCATGAAAAGGCACCAAAACACTCTGTGTGTCCTCGAATCAAGAGGTTCACCATCACTCAGTTTTTCCAGACCTGTTAGGCCCAGTTCCTTTGCCACTGATGTAGATATAAAGCAGGGGTGTGATATGCTTGGCCTAATTTCAAAGCCCCTCTGAGAGTAGTTCATTCAGATGGCTGGCACTAGCCTGTCAGCCAGTGAGAAAGAGAAAGAGCACATATAGGGTGGCAAAAAGGCAGAAAGAGTAGTCCTATCCATTATTGGCTTTAGCTTACCCATTTGGATGTGTAATGCCAACATATTATACAGAAAGGAATGAAACTTTGTGTGTATGTGTGTGTGTATTCCCTTCTCACCCCTATAGAGGCCTGGGAGTTTGAGGTTCTGCACAATACCTTAGTTGTTCCTAGCACTGCACTATTCTGGACAGAGAGCTCTGGTGTTGTTCCTGGGATCTGTAGAGCCACTGCCCCAGCTCAGGAGTCACAGCCCTGCATGCTCCTACCACCACCCAGGACCACTTTGGCCTTCACTTTTCACATCCTTTCTAGTTCCTCCTTCAGGTCCTGGTACTTCTCCAGCTTCTCATACATCATACATACCTGATGCATCATACATACCTGATGTTGCTATCTTGGCACCGCTACATCTATCACCACTGCTGTCTTCTGGTCTTTGTCTACTACCACGATACCTGCCTGCTTGTCTGGATCTGGAAGTCCCACAGGAACTTAGTCCTGTTATTCTCCACAACCTTCTGTGGAATCTCCCATCTGGATTTGGGAGATTAGGTCTACTGTTGTAGTAGCATTCCATCAATTCCAGATTCTCTTGTCTCGTCCATGTATGGTTTGTTCCAGTAGCCCACTTATCATCAGATTGTCCTGGTTCCCCAACATCTGGTGCAGACTTTGTTAACCTGGGTGACGTCCGAACCGGCATGACTCTCTTAGTTTGTGTCACTCTCATATTCGAAGTAGGCAGGTCAAGCGTTTAAGAGGTCTGGATTTTTTAGCCAAAGAGGGAAATATAGTAGATAGCAACTTGTTCGAAAAGCTAGAGCTTGCTGACAGCATAAAACCAAGCAAAAAGTTTGCCAAATACCTCTTATTTGTGGCAGAGAGGGTAAGCTGGTGAAGCCCCTACAGGATGGAGAGTAGAGTCCTCTACTTTTGCTCAAAATATCTTTGGCAAAATATTGTAGATGAAGACATCTGCAAGTGTTTATGACTTTGTGCAGGCTCTTTCATATTCTTAATATTTTCATTTTCAGTGCATGGATGATAAATGAAAATACGTGCCTGTGCCTTTCCATTTGGGTTGCTTTTCAGTTCATTATTGTCGTTTTACAGAATTTATTCTCTTTCTGTCATGTTATGTCAATATCTAGTTCAAACATAAGAACTGAGTATATTGACACTAAGTGAAATAAGAATTTACTTTAAACTGCATAAATATTAAGAATACACTGATACTCAGAACTGCCTTTTAAAAGTCTAGGCAGGGAAAGAGTAAAAAAATTAAATGAGAATATAAGGAAAACAGTAAGTTGTTTTAATGTACATGCTTTCCTCTTCCTTTCCTGCTGGGCCATTATTTTACAATGGAATTTCTTGAGTAAAGAAAGGATGCCATACTCACCACCCATTTAGACCTGGTTTCATACTGTGTGACCTTCAAATCCTGATTATTTTACAAAAAGAACAAAGTATTTTAGCTTCTATAGGCAATATTATCTGATTTGTTTATTAGATTTTTATCAGTCATAATCAAAAAAGATTCTTGAAAGCTGCCTCATTTCCTGCAGGGCTGTGCTTGCTTAGGCATGATTCAGAAGAGGTACTTCAGATTATGTGGGATAGTGAATAAAGCAGCTAAGTCTTTTGTTGTTGTTCAGGTTACTCATGAGCCTGACAACAGATGCTGATGCTTTAAGGAGTCAATTCATTAAAACAGCCATGTTTTAATGCAAGTCCTTAAAGCAGCTGTATCATTGGTGCTACTTTTTTGAAGCTGTCACACTGAGGACCATAAGTATCTCCAGTGCTACTTATTCTTCTACATCCAGAGACTCAGGCACAGAGCAACAAGTGGAAGTTTTACTGTTCAGTTTCTGAACTAAAAGCTCTACTTATTCATACAGTCTGAAATCTTCCTAAACAAATCTTTCTGCATTTTGGCCTGCTTTGAATGGGTCTCACATACACCATCTTTCACATATGACCATTTGCATATGTACATGGCATCTCCATATTATCACTATACCATGGCATTATATGCAAAAGACAACATATTGTCATTCACATGGTTACACGCATTAATAGAGAGCCAGTCTGGTCTAGTGGTTAAGGCAAAGGGCTAGAAACCAGGAGGCTGTGAGTTCTAGTCCCGCCTTAGGCATGAAAGCCGGCTGGGTGACCTTGGGCCGGTCCCTCTCTCTCAGCCCTGCTCACCTCACAGGGTTGTTGTTGTTGTTGTTGTGGGGGAAATAGGAAGAGGAAGGAGTACTAGGTATGTTCCCTGCCTTGAGTTATTTATAAAAATAATAAAGGCAGGATATAAATACAATAAATAATAATAAATAATGCCAGTATTAATGTCATGTGGTTACTAGGTATATGTCTGACATATTCTGGCAAATAAACTGTCTGTTTTCAGACTCATGTGGAACCTGAAAAAAGATATGGCTGCTTTAAGAGGTCCTTCGCTTGAGTACCCACATGTTTAAAAGCCCGTCTCTTGAATCCTTTTCAAAACATGCACAGCAACTATTTTTGCAAGGTGTAAACTTCAGGAGTTGCTTGACATACCTTCTCTGCTCTAAAGCATTTGCTTTATTAATAACTTGTCTCCAGTTTATGTCCTTATTTTCAAGCTGCCTTTTTTGATTCAGCCTTTTCATCTTCAGTCTTTATGTTTGGCCAGAATAGTCACCTGATGTAGCCAATTGATCCCTCTTGCTTGCTGCTTAGCCTCATTGTTACTTATACAAATTTACTTAACGTGGAAGCTTATCAGGCCCTTTGTATGATAGCTACGCTGATAACCCAGCAGTTCATTACATCTGGGAGGTGCTTCAGTGGAACCAGTTTGCTGAGATAGTTGCAAGACAGAAAAGCATCCGCAGGGTGGAGCAGGGGCTCTGAAAAGTCAAGATGGTGGCTGTGACCATGCAATCAAAACGTTTATGTGTGTCGTGGATGCCCCAGCTTCAAGAGATTATCAAGAAGAATGAAACAGGTGAGGGAAACAGTTGGGGAAAGAGTGGTTTTTCCTATCTCTTCAAATCCTTTTTGTAGTTCCAAAGCAATACGGAGATTTTTGTTTTAAAAGATTGTAAGCAGTCTCTTAATTTTTTTTCTCTTAATTTCTACATTTTTATTCTGAAATTGTTGTAAAATCAGCCTCCACCTATATATTGGGTCATTGGATGGAGCAACATTGATGCCTCTAAAGACTATTGTAAATGCAGAGCAGTACAGTTCTGCACAAACTAGCAGACTTGGGATATATTATCAGCATCACTTAACTGCTGACGCTACTGCTGGTGACGTTTTCTTTTACAGGACATGCTGCTGCTGAGTTCCACCTTTCATGCACTGAAGTATTTTTTAACCTAGCCCCCTGCCACCCGCATTCTACCTTTTTTGTTTTTGTTTGTTTGTTTTTGCTGTTTTTGCTGTTTCTGAAAATGTTTTCGGAATCAGTTGTCTTTGGACCAAAGTTAAATTATATGATAGCTACAGTGGAGTGAGGGAATACCTTAAGAATGACAGCATTCTTAACTATCGTATCTCTCGTGCATGGGCTAAATTATTTGAAAGAGAAAAATGAGTGACTTAGAAAAAAAACTAGATCCACAAAGAACAATCGCTATTATGTATGATTTGGAATTAATAAGCATTATACTGTATGCAATATTAAGCTGTGTTTTTGAGAACAAACTATGAAATTCTGTTTGGCAATAGAAGCCTTACAGAATGTTGAATGTTGAACACTGAATGTTGTAACCTTCCCCTGACATCAGCATTCTCTTGCCAGTTGCAAACATGTTGTAATTATAGGCACAATCCACATGAACAAAAATCCACAGTGTAGCAGTATGTTTTACACTGTGACACTTTTCAGAACTTCTGATTTGCAGAAAATTTTCAGTATGTATTGAAAACCAAGGTATAAACCACTGTAAGTGAGCAGTCCCCATTCTCTCTATCTTTGAACACCCAGATGTAGGCATTTCAAAAAAAATATGCTTGGTTCCAAAAAAATGTAATATAGGATGGGTTAATTATCATACAAGCAAAAGATTTAGAGATGGGCTAGTAAATTACAGTAATAATATACTAGCAATTAGGTGATCTCAAAAAGAAGACTGTGATGAATACTATAATGTTTAATGGAGTCTCGGAGGAAATGGAACGAAAGCAACTTGTTGTCTTCATTGTCTATTGGTTGGATTTTCCTTGTTGTGTTTAGAATTAATTGATGAACAAACTACAACTGAGGATGTGTTTGAAACTCAGTCTTATTACCATGGAGCAGGGGACATTTTATATGGTAAGGATGTGTTTTTTTAATAACCTAATTCTATATAACATTATGACAAACACTGCAATTAAAGAGCAGTTTTCTTTTCAAAATCCAGTGGTAGATGTGATGCAGTGGGTTCCCAAAAAGGCTAGCAGGACATATATGAAATAAGGCCCATGGACACTGATAGATGATGACTGTTCTCCTTCCAAAACCTGCTTCTGTGTTTTTAATATATAGTTAAAAGTTTGGTTCATTCAAAGCCAGGAAGAGTCTTGCTTCACATTTTGTAACTTTCAATTATTATGATTTTAGATAACCTAGTCAAACATAAATCTAGATCGGTTTGATCTTAAATGAACTAGCTGAACTAATGAAACCATTTGAGGTAGATGTTTCAGCTGGTTTAAAATGCAAACTAAGTTCATAAATCAAAGACGAAATTTTCTACGGTTCTGAAAGGGTGTGTGATTTATTAGCTGAACATTTCCACAAATACAAATTATGCAGCTTTAAATTTCAGCACGTGATCAGGCTGTTCTCAAACTTGTGGGGCTTTTCAAGGCTGGAAAAGCTTCCACAATCAGAGATAACAGTTGCATTCTTCTGTCACTTAAAGTTAGTCTGGAGAAGCACCAAACACAGAGTTTTAGAAGTAAAATGCATAGACATTAATACCAGTGCCAAATAAAAATAGCACGAGTAAAGAAAAGAAAGTACATCTTATTTCTATACACACTGAACTAACAGAAAGAGTTGAAAAAGAAATGTGAAGAGTATGATTCAGGGTTGTCTGAAATATGTAATAAAAACAGTCCAGCTGGCAGCTTTGATGGTGCAATCAACACTCTGACTGTTTTTTATGTGTGGTACACACAAGGCTCAGTCCTATCCCATATGTTATTAAACATCTTTATGAAACTACTGGGAGAGGTTATCCATAAATTCAGGAAAAAGTGGCCTCAGTATGCTAATGATGCTAAGTTATAGATCATCACCCTTGGCCAAAACAGAGCTGCTGCAGAAGATGTGAGCTGATGCCTGGAACCTGTAAGAATCTGGACTGGGAGATTAATGCTCAATTAATTGTGAAATGAATTGCTGTCCATTACTAAGCATCTATGAATATCAGTGGTAGCTCTTGATGAGGTCACACTCCCCCCAAAAGAACTGGTCTGTGTCTTAGAAGTCCTTCTAGACTCACAATTCCTGCTGGAATGGCATACAGAAACTGAGGCCAGGGGGATATTTGCTGAACCCTGTTGGTAAGTTAGTCATAATCCTACCTGGACCAGGATGTTCTGATGACAGTAGCTGATGCCCTGATCATTATACAATTGGACTATTACACCATACAGCTGGACACTTTATGTGGGACTGCCTTGTAAGATGACTGGGAATCTACAACTGGTCCCAATTGTGATAGCCAGGGAAACCCATTATAGCAGGATTCCAATTATTCTTACATCACTGCACTGGTTACCAGTAGGCTTCTAGGCCCAATTCAAAGTGCTGCTCATTACCTATGAAGCTCTACATGGCATGGCTCTGGGATATATCAAAGATGAGTTTGCTCATCAAGATCAGTCATCAGGTATAATGGTATGGGGGAATGACCTTGGGAGACATGAGGGAGAGCCACAGTCAAACAAGAGGCAGCTGAACTGCCTGTTGCTGTGCTGCTGCAAGTTGAGTAGCAACTGTCCCAGCTGTTGTGTTAGTTGTATCATGGCATTCTGCAAGTCGGTGACTTATACATCTACTTGCTGCTGGTGTTGCAACAATACTGCTGCTAGGTACTTGGTGGATAGAGGAGTGTCCTGGGGATCAGAGGCCATTCCTAAAACTCCAGGGGGGATCTTATGCCTCTCTTTGGAAGAAAATAGGTGTAATGATTGCCTATTCAAAATCACTATCAGACTCACACAAGGCTTTCATGGATATCTGATTTAATAATGAATAGTATGCAGGATCACAAGCAAAGCTGAGAATAGTAAAAGCGCGGGATGTCTCCCAATAAAACCCCAAGCAGCTTCCAGTCTCAAAGTCAGTACAATTCCATGCCCTGCAGGTGCCCCTAACGGTTCCTGCCAGTCTGCTGGAAATGTCCTTGACCAGGCATGATAAACCAAACATGCATTCTTCACCCCTCACATCACAGCCTGGTACAAGGAACAGGAGCAGCCTCTTTCCGCACAGCAACTCGTGTCAGCACCATGGCATGGGAACCCGTTACGATGTTTTCCAGGAATATTGGAACAGTAGGAGACTTTCATGATTGATATCAGCCTTATGAGGTAGTCTAGACAAGAAACACACCCAGAAGTACTAGCTCTAAATTTATTGTAAGGTTACATTAACAAAACTGTCATGTTCATCGTTCCAATGGTTTGCATACATCGTAACGTTTCGCATGTCATGTTTCTGATCCGTGTCTATCATCTGCAGGGTGGGAAATTTCAGCCCTGCCAGGGTGTTATCTCTGTACTGCCCTGAAGGAATGTGTGTTTGGGTTATGACATGTATTCAAGGTTACTTTCCCAGGCAGATGTGTGACGCTTGCCAATGCTGGGAGGGGGTGGTTGCGATGTTGGGGTGGGGGGCGGGATCGGCTTGGAGGCAAGGATTTTTAGTTTGTATTTGGCGCGCTTTTGCTTATTCTCAGCTTTCTTCATATTTGCATACTATCCTTTCAATAAATCAGTTTTATTCACTAATCCCTGGTGAGACTGACTTCGTTGGGATAAGGCAATCATTACAAAAACCTTGCAAGCCTGAAAGTACATCTCTCCCCTGCCCTCTCACCTTTACAGTCCAAGAAACTAGGGAGGGACCTTTCTGAAATGTTTGCCATGCCCCTATTCCTTCTGTGAACTCAGCCGCTGCTTGTCTGACTGTTGTCAGTCTGCAGCTCCCCTCCTGTCTCCCAAGGTCATTCCCACATACCATTACATCAAGAGAGAGTCTGTTGAGAATCCTGCCTCCCCATCCCTGAGAAATCCATGTGAGGCCTCTTTGGTAATAGCCACCACACTTGCATACCTCATCCTGAAAAGTATGGTTGGTTCCACTTTTCCTTTCATTTAGAAAGGCCATGAAAACTCTTTCATTCCAGCAGGCTATAGTATGATTATTGGGTGATTACTGTTCATTATGTGAAAAAAAATATTTATATATATATGTATATGTATTTATGTGTATGTGTATGTCTGTATGCATGTGTGTATATATACACACACACACACACACACACACAATAAGTTCTGCTGTTTTACTATATTTTTTGCTATCTTTACTTATTGTGTACTGCCCAAAGTCCCAGTGAACAAAAACTCACGAATTAAATAAATAAAACTATAAAGATAGATTTTAACGTGCTATAAGAATAGTTAGAATAATGGCTAAGCATTTTATACACTTCTTAATTTCTGTCGCTTGGCTTTTATCAGTCTATAATCAACCCTCTAACTCTTGGAAGGTATGCTGTATAACAAATGTCATATCTCATTTCATACTTTTCACACATTTCTTTTGCTGAGGACCATTATGGTGAAGTTGCTAGAAGATTAAACTGCAACTAAAAAAATCTCAGGTTCAAATTTGCTCTCAGGTGAAGCTTACTGGCAAGTTGATTTGGGCCAATCTGCAACACTTCTCTTACAGGTTTTGATTTTTAAAGCTAAATATAATAAATTTAACACCCAACAACATATTCTCAGGCAACATGCACATCCGGTCCAATGTGAACTCCACATCCAGTCCTGAAGAGCTCCATCGGTAAACTCAGAAAGCAGCAAGATTGTGCAGACAATCCGTTTAAATGGGATTGGGGTATAACTGGTACCAATAGAGAAAATGTAGAAACACAAAGGTGCCAGGCAGACTTCTTCGAAGGACATATTCCATCATGGAGGGCTTATTGCTAAAAAGACTGTTTCTTAGGAAGCTGCTTTGAGTTGAGTGAATCACCTTGTCAGGGTGGAATATAAAAGCAGCAGTATTTTTCTTCTCTAATCAAACATCATAACCATCAGCTTCTAAAATATGTAATTATACTGCCATCAAACCTCACCAGTCTTTCTCACTGCGCCTCAGTACATCTGAGTTCAGCCATTAAAACAACGTAAAGTGGCATTAATACCGTTAGGAGGACCTGGGATGTTTTTGAGCTCCTTCCTGGCCTTGTATATTTAAAATGTTCTCTATGCGATTCATCTGTTAGTTAGAATTTCAAGGTGTACCACATCTCCCTGGGAACCAGTTTCATGACTTATTGTCCTAAATAGTTAGCCACTCTGTTCCATTAGCTCTAGCTATGGATGGAGTGTTTTGCTGGCTTGGAAATAATTATGCTGAATATTCACCATTTTCTTGGAGGGTTAATTGGGAAAAATGAAATAGTGTTTTGTGTAACAGCAGTTATTAAACTGAGAGTATATTGCAGTTAGAGTCTCATTTCAGATCAGCAAAATGATACTTTGTGCAATCGTAGCTCTCAGCAGTGGGGTTTTGTCCTTTAATGATCTAGCTTCAAAAGGACAAGGGGAAAGTGTTTTACGGATTGCAGTGAACTTTACCATAGAATACTTTTGGATTAATCTTGGCCCAAGTCGGCCATGACTGCAAATGAACCTCCATGTCTGACAAACAGCAAGTCCTCCAGGCAATGACTTTTGATTGTTCTGCTCATAAGAGACTGTGGCCTATATGAAACAAAGAAACTTTAAACGTCCCCTGCTCCTACTAAGTGCATTGTTACTCTAGGTCATGAATGAAACACCTCGGCAATGCAATGTGATAAATGCTGAGAATGACAAAATGGCAGATGAATAAACACCAGATTGCCCTTGGATGCTAAGCAATATAAAATAATACTAAGGAAAAAAAAACCCAGAACAAATGGCACTAGACTTAATTGAGGTTGGACATCAAAATGAAACCCACAGGTAACAGTGAATATGTCCTTGAGATCTGCCTAGCTGATAAACCTATAATGCCTTCCTAACAGAAAAATTGCTGAGTGAGTTTCATATATATTGTGGGTGCTGGTGGGTGCATATACACATAATATTGAATATCCTATCACAGCTGATTTCTTGCTTTGTGACTTGCAGAATAGTGTGAGGAGGAGGAGGAGGAAATACTCATTGCTTTCATCTATAATAGTTCATTTAAGGTGTCCCTCTCACACATTGTAAGACAGATATTATGATCAGATATACTTGCAAGCCCAATCTGTTCCAGCAAACTTCCAACACTGTCTCACAGTTTCCTAAGACGATATCTAGCAGCCAGATCTTGTGGGTTTTTCCCCCTTGGCATAAACCAGCAGGAGTAGATATGCCAGTATCTCTTTACTTTCTTCTATTGATGTCTCAAACTAATTGTGCAACACACAATATGTGAGCTGCCCTATTCATATTTGTACTTCATCAGTCTGCTGCTAGGGAGCTGGTCTTGAAATCAGTGCTTTTACTTTTTCTGATATGAAGTGGAGATTTTATATTTAAAAGGTCAATTCCAAATTGTTTAGTTTATTAGAAATCAATCCTTTTATTTCAAAAACAAAAAACCCACAAACACTTTGAACAAATGCATAATAAAAAACCTTGTAAAAACCTTTCATTAACATTTGAAAAGAACAATTAAAAGAATAGCAAAGCTAAACATCTGAGGGGTGATATAAAACTTTTAAAAAGAAACATTTTAAAAAAAATTTCAAAATACAAATTACCCCAAAAATTGACAAAACACTTAAATACACTAAAAAAAAAACACAATTAAATGATACTATATGTAGCTTTAATGAAAAAATAGTAAAAAACAAAGAAAAAGATTACAAAAACCCAAACAGACTAAAGAAGGAAAAAAGAACAAGAAAACAGTAACATACAGCTAGTGACTGGCTATGCTGAGCTGAGCATGATAGAGATTTGTATTGCTCCCACCTTTTGACTTTTGGCAAACTTCTGAAGACTTGGTTAGGAGTCCCAGGCCTTAGGTTAGGATAATAGTTGAGCCCCTTTAATTTGTTTTTTTGTTGTTTGGTCTCTGTGGTCAGTTATCTCCAGTCAGCTACTTTACTTTTCTTGATACATTTTGCTTTCTTTTAATTTCTTATTGTAAGCCACCCAGAGTCATAGGAAAACCAGGCAGCCTTGAAACTGAAATAATAAATAAATATTAAATTGAAATTGAAATTAAATTAAAATATCTATAGAGACTGAGCAATACTGGGCTACTATATTATGATGTCATAATACTTCATTCATTTATGGTTATGGATTATCCAAATTTATTCAAAAGCAAAAAAAAAATATCTACAGACATATTCAGTTTAGAATAGTTTCAGCTTCTTCCTCAGTGGAACAAAAGTTAGTATCATTTTCAGTGAATTATGTCCTTCTGCTTGGTATAAATATTTGAGAGAGCTGGACCTTTTGCTTAGATTTACCAAGATGTCTAGTTTTTAAATAATATTTTTACTACAAGAGACCAACAAATGTCACTTTTAACCGAGTTAAGGATCTGATATTTGTTACGCATCTCAGACTGAAAATGATGTGATTTATGTTTGCTTTTAAGAATTACTGAATACTACTGTTGTAGCTGGTAAGTTTGGTGTTTTTTTTTAATTTGGTTAGAACTAATGTTAGTAATTCTGTATAGCTTTTCCTTTAGATTGGCTTTAGTTCCATGTTTGTGTTTTATTGATTTTTAGGTCTTACTCTTCTTTGCAAGGGTCAGGAGACCACATGCAGGAAAGCATAACCTTCACTTAAATGACATCAGTGTCAATGAAATATAACAACTGTGGTTCTCTTAAATCAGGTTTAGGGTTTATCATGTTGGATGACCTACCTGTGAATTTATGCAGAAAGTATAAACGGATTCCACAGAATTGTATTATGTCCAATCATGACAGTATATGGGGCTGAGTTAAGTCTCTCTACATAGTAAAGAGTGCTTCATTTAGACAACTAATCACACTAGTTACTGAAATCATGGAGTGATGTATGTTCCTGGGTGAACTTGCCCTTTAATTGCCAAAAATTGAAAATGGACAAAGAATATTCCATTATTACCTTGTGTGTTGCTATATCTCCTCTGTAACATTGATTATTGGGCAAAAGGAAAAGCAGCATTCTCAGTGAAGGGAACCATTATTCTGAATTAATAAGGCTGTTTTCATATTGTTCAGTTTTGTTTTATTCTCATTTTATTATTTTTGATCTCCATTATTCATTGTTATTTCTCTGTTTTCTTCTACTCTCTCATATAAAAGCTAACTTGGCTCGTATATGCATTAAAAGCTACCCTTTTAGAACATGGTCTCACACCTCTGTCAAAAGTATTATTTAATCCACAGTTATGTAAGCAAGGATGAGTGCTGTTAGCTAGTCTGAAGCCAAGGAGGAAAACAAAGAGAATAAATAAGTAAAGTATCTCCCTCTCTTCTCCACCTTTGAGATGGGAGAGGCTTTGCCAGCAGCTTTAATATCATCTAGTTGATAAGTGCTGAAAAAAACATTGCTGGCAATAAACTGGCAGAGTGGATGTGATGTGGCAATTTTTTTGATCAACAATTCCAGCTTGTAATCACAGTAATTTTATTCAGGACTCTTGGATGTGAGGAAAGAATATTGAAAGAAATGTGTTTCAGGACCACATCTGTACAGATGTGGGGAATTTATTTCATCTGCATTTTAATCTGAACTAATTTTGCATTTCGAACCAAAGTGTAAATTATGCATAACGAATTAATGTGGACTGAATATAAAAGTGAGTGACCAGTACAAAATACATACATTTGGTCATGCAGAGAGAATGAATGAGGATCATACTGCAAACAAGTATATGGTGAAAGAATATATGATCAAAGAAAAGGAAAGACCACAAAAGTTGTGGTTGGATGTGGCTGATATCCTCAGAAAGAGAGACATGTAAAGCTTAAAGAACGAAAGGATGAAGCAGTGTATGGACGTGGTAAGAGCCAGAATGGTTTGCAAGGCACTGAGAATTATAGTGAATTATATAAATGTAAACCAGATTTAATTACAGGTAGTCCTCAACTGATAATCATTTGTTTCATGACCATTTGAGGTTACGACAGTGCTGAAAAAGTGACTTGCAAGCAGTCCTCATTATGATCCGTGCAGCGTCCCCACGGTCACATGATCAAAATTTGGGCAACCAGCATGTATTTATAAAAGTTGCAGCATCCAAGGGTCACATGACCACCATTTGCAACCTTCTCAGCTGGCTTCCGACAAGCAAAGTCAATGGGGAACCATGTGATTCACTTAACAACCGTGGCATAAAAGGTCGTAAAATTGGGTGTGGTCACATGATGCCTCGCTTAATCACTACACTGGTCTCTACTGTGGTTGTAAGTCAAGGACTACCTGTAAATTTCTTCTTCTTTTCTCTTATCTCCTGCTATCTATTTCTTTTGCTTACTAGTTCTTACTCCTTTTCAGTGCTGTGTGTGTAACTCACCGCCAAAGGGAATAATGTGGGTATCTATGTATGTATGTATACATTATGAAGTCTGTTGCTTTCATAGAGGATTGCCAAACAAGCCACAGAAGAAGGGACCAGGGAAAATTCTCTTTCCACAAAAATCAGTATTTTTTCTTAAATTTTGCAGATTTTAAAAGGAAGAGTCACATCAGTGCTATGCGTCATTAATATGGCAATGGCTCACTAGCAAAAGGAAGAGTATAAACACATTTCTCCTAGAATGATGTATATAGTCTTTCAGCTTACTGAAATGCATCTTGATCTCATAAGGATCCAATTATGTCAAAAGATGAAGCTGTCAACAATGTTCTTTTTAAAAAATAAAAATGCAAACGCTCCTTAACTGACCTGTCTGAAATTCATTCCAATTCATCTTTGCAGAGGCGTCATTTTTATTCCTTCAAATATCTAATTCAATTAAGTGGGGTGTGGGGATGGAATACTCATTGGTTGATTTCCATGACTTTTAGTGGAGGAAAAAAAATTGAAATTTGAAATCAGAGTTCAAATTTGAATCCTGAATCAATTTAACATAAAGCAAGCTGCTTCTGAACTGCCAGAGCAGTGCATGAAATGAATATTATGGGTTTATACATACTGCACTCCAATCATAATAAGGAAAAGCTAAGGTGATCTTTAAACAGTCTAAAAATATGTTTTCCTAGCAATATTTTTTCTTCATATTTTAACTCTTCCTGCAAGACTTTGTATGCAGAAGACTTACTGATGTCAAGTTCTCTTCTTTCACCATTTCTTCCTTTTTATGCACTTTAAGTATGTACAAAAAAAAAAAAATCCTGCTATATATTCAAGCATGGTAGAGAATTAAAATGTCATCAATATCACTGTCTGGAACAATGACTAGAGGGGGCATTTAATAAGAAAGAATATATTTTACTTCAAAGAGTAACTTCTATTGAAGTCTGGTTAGGAAAGAGAAGCAGAAAGATTAAATGATTAACGTTTTCTTATATTTTATGGACTTAAATGTGGTTTTCCTAAGAGAGTAGCATTTGCTAGATCATTTGGTCCATTGCAGGTTGAAAGAGAGCAAATCCCTGAGCCTCAAACTTGAAATGTCATCTTAGTTTTATCAATAAATGTATGGAATAGTCTTGAACCAGAAGATCTAGAAAATTCTAAAAGGTCACTAACAAGTCCTATGCAGGGAGACTGCAGATTTCTTTCTAAAACTAGGGGAACTTAGTGGATGCAAACTACAGCACCCCCCCCCCCAAAAGGCCTCTTGTTTCTTAAACTAAAATATAGGTAGAAATGCATGCTAACACATGACATCCTAATGAACAGACAGGTTCAAAACATACATAAGCCATAGTTTCAAATCTGTACTATAGTTTCAAATGTCATATGCAGCAGAGAATATTATGTTTACTCCATCTCACAGCCCAAGCTCAGACACAGAATACAGATTTCCTTGCCTCAGATACAGAATCTACATCTTCAAGTGTGAGAGATCATTCATTGTCTCATAAACACAGACACATACCCACAGCTCTACTGTCTTTGCTGAAGAAAGGGAAAATCAGTCTCCTTTCAAAAATAAGACAGAATTTGCTGGATGGAGGAAGAAAAAACCCCCACACAAGTGGGGTGTTCCATCTCCCAGTCCGGTAAGTGGCTGGAATCTCCAGAAAACTCAGAAGTCCAGGTAAATTGGAGCAGAGGGAAACTGTTTAAAGCATCTTCTACTTATGCAGGAATAAGTAAAAATGTCTAACCAGGATTCTGTGCTAGGCTGTATGGTGTTAATAGTCTTTATTTTTCTGTATAAATTATACAAATGGGTATTAAACCTTGGTCTGTATCCATCTTTCTGTGTTATGTGCTCTAATATTTCCATACAACTTTCTTGTAATTAATAGCAATAATTTGGTATCTTCTGAGGGTAGCTGGAAAGAACCATTTCTGGCAGCCCAGCACCATCTTGTGGCCTGTCTGGAGCACTGTTTTATGCACGCTCTCTCTCTCTCTTACACAAACAGACATATTTTATTTTAATAGATATTTGAAAGCACAACTAAGAGAAAGCAAAAAGAAAGAAAGAAAAGAGCAAAAGGAAAGAGATTTACAAACTATACATGGCTGAAAAAGAATTTTCAAGTAAGCATTAGATTAATACTGCATATAAAATAATCTTATATCAATTTTGCACTTCAAAACTATTATTAGAATCAGATCAATATTCAATAATTTAAAAAGAGAGCCAATATAATAATCATCATTATTCAGAATGAACAAGTGACAGGAGTTTCTATTTAACGTAACAGAGCAGGCAAGATCTAATATTTTAAAACCTCATATTCAGAGAAACTCAAACTTTGGATGCAGTGCAAGTTCTTATGCCAATTTATAATCCATGAACCAAATTAAATTAAATTCTGTATCAAACTTCTTGGGTTTTTTTTTTTTTCAAATACGAAGTTATTTTTCACATAGATGCATATTGCCACAGCTTGGTCTGTCATTCCACTAGAGAAGGAATTACATGTAATTTCCAGTAAGGGGCATAAAGTATTTTGAGAGCTGTTATCAAATACAAAGTCAAATCCGTATATTATATAGGGTTATAAGGTTTGATGATATTTAGCAGAAAAACAGTTGGCAGGATAAAGAATTCAACTATTAAGATTTGTTTCATTCTGTAATAAATCACCTTCCAGAATTGTTGAGCTTTAGAACATTGCCTCTGCAAATGAAAGTGATCCAATCTGATTATTGCATTTCCAGTCATTTCTGGAATAAAAATAATCTAGTTTTTTTTAAATGTGTTTTATCCCACCTTTATTTTTATAAATAATTCAAGGTGGGGAACATACCTAATACTCCTTCCTCCTCCTATTTTCCCCACAACAACAATCCTGTGAGATAAGTGCGGTTGAGAGAGAGTGACTGGCCCAAGGTCACCCAGCTGGCTTTCATGCCTAAGGGAGGCCTAGAACTCAGAGTCTCCTGGTTTGTTTGTTTGTTTGTTTGGCGATCAGCACTGAAGGATTATACCAGCAGCAGAACTTCTTGTACCAGTTTTTTGTAAGTGTAATATTCACAGTAAATTTGTCTTCCAATGAAATCTTCTAGATGTTTGCAATATGGAGTAGTTTCCTGACAATCTGGCAGGTACACTGACACCCAAAGACACTTATTGCAACTTTCCAGTTCTTGCCTTAGATGTTTACTTGCTGCCATATTGATCACATCTTCGCAATTTGTAAATCTGTTTCCTCATCTAATTTCTCCCATTTACAGTAGACCAGTTTTATATTCAGTATGGAAGCAAACACTGTTGCACCATGCACATCTATGGAAACATTGGCACATTAGATACCTATTAAAAGACATAGGAATAATAGTAATAATCAACCCACACTAACCAAATGCTCCATTACCAAAGCAACAAGCCAACCTCCCACAAGAAGAGTGATGTAAGAACATTATTCAGATGAGCACTAATGCACTGCAGCAACCCAGAACAGCAGAAAAAGGAAACAGACCACCTGTACAGCATCTTCCAGCAAAATGGATACTCACGCAACTTTATCGAAAACTGCCTGACCACTCAACCCACTACAGCACAACCAACAGAAGCTATGAAAAGGATAACACTGCCATACATCAGAAACATCTCGGAAGCTATCAACAGACTGTTACAACCACATGGCATCACCGTAGCACATAAACCAACCAAAGGCCTTCAGAACATCTTAAGCAAACGAAAAGATCCAGTAGCCCAAGAAGAAAAAACAGGCGTTATCTACAACATACAGTGTAAGGACTGTAGCAGCCACTATGTAGGATAGACAGGCAGAAGACTAGCAGAGTGCATCCATGAACACCAGCTAGCAGTCAGAAGACATGATGAGAACTCCTTAATCTCATAACACATGGACAGACTCAACCATAGTTTCAACTGGGAAACTGTAAGCATCCTAAACCAAGCCAAATCCAAAAATGCCAGAGAATTCCTGGAAGCCTGGCACTCAGACAAGGTAGCCATCAAACAGACACATAGAGGTAAACAACATTTACATACCATTCAAAAGAGACAATAGAAAAGCCAAAAGACCAGTATACTCCCTTGCCAGCAATCCACACCCAGATATGCAAAAATCAACACTAGGATTAACACCAGATGAACAATCAAACAGCACAAGACACCCTAATCAAGGAACTATTAACTCAGGCAATCAACCAAGCAGCAAACAACAGCCCAATCAAAGAACTCCCAAGGAGAGAACAACACCCCCACCAACACAGGCAGGGCAAGCCACGGTATATAAACTGAGAGCAAGGCCCACTCCCTCTTCGCACTGAAGATGTTGCCTAGTCTGGCAATGAAACGTCTGCAAGAAAACAACAAAGCTCAGAGAGCACCAAGGACTCCACAGTTCAACCCTGAGCTACAAATATTCTCTTTGATATAATAACAACAACAACAGTGATACACAACTGTTACTTTTCATTATTACATTTGATTTCTTCTGTTCATTGTCTTCTGTCTTTGGAATATAAGCCCATAAATGATACGGCCATTCAGAGCAGTGAGTAATAATCTTGCACTGCATTTCATGCAATCTTTTTACTTCTTGGTAGCCAGCAGGAAGCCTGATCCTGCAGCTGGTCACAGGGACACACACTTACCCAAAAGCATTTAGTGGTGGGGACTATCCAGAATATACTCCAGTACTCCATGCTATTTTTCATTAGTTAAAAAAAGAAAAAGAAAGCTGGCAGAGAGAGCCATTAGCAAATAACAAAAGCAAAGCCAAAGCAATAGTTAAAAGCAAGGGGTGGGGGAGTCGGAAATGCAACTTACTTTATCTTATCTCTTCTCCTTTCAATCCAGATGCTTCAGGGCATAAGCTGATTGCCAGCTGAGGCACTGAAAAAAAATCCCTATTGTATAGTACTACATAATTAGATGAATTGTGGGGGGTTGTAGGATTTGTCTGGAATAGCCAGCATTAGCCACTGTCACAGACAGGAGGAGGATACTGGATTAGATGCATCATTAGTTTGGCCGGGCTGTGTCCTCCATGGCAGATATTGTGAATAACAAGGTACCACTGGGAATGTCTGAGTAATTAACAAGGTTCTGTTTTGTCTGTCAAGCTGGCTTTACCTTAGCTTACCAAATAAGTAACAATATAAATGAACCTGGGCTTTGCCTGCAATTAAAACATCAATATTACAGATTTGGCTTGCTGTATTTTAAAAAAGGAAGAAGAGTGAATATAAAATTATTTTCTAAAGACCTTGCGTTTGGGATATGTATCTGTGTATGTGTATGCATTTTTTTCTTAGTCTAAGGCACAATGCAGAGAGAGCACAGGAACTCCACAGCAGAGTTTGTTTGTTTTTTTCTCATTATCCCTGCTAAAAGAAGGGATATTCAAATTTTACTTCTCCCTCCCCAGGAAACTCAAACAAAATCAAATCATGCCCAACACTCATTGATTCTGAAGATAATGGGAGCTGTAGCCCAACAATTCCCCCCTAGAGAGCATTAAGTTTGGAAAAGTAGAGGCAAAAGATTGCAGCCCTTCCTCAGACAATCTGATTTCTGCCTGAAGGTTTTGGTACCTTCTCAACTTCCTGCCTGCCTGCATCTCTTGCATAAAATAGTACTTTAATTGAGAAATCTCCTCCATTACTTATGCTCCCATTCTGCCTTCTAAAAGACAAGGGTCCTTTCCTCATTTCTGAAGTCTTAGAACTATGGGTGGCCTCCAGGCCACTCTTCCCCAATTTGTTGCCCTCTACATACTCTGGGATTACAACTTCCATTAATTCCCACTTAACTCAACTGTACATACCTGGAGGAACAGGTTGTAGAAGTTGTGCTCAAGTAATATATAATGTGGCCCCACGAGACATACTGTTTTATTGTTAGAGCTGGAACAGTACTTGTATCAAATGGCCTCCAGGGAAAGGGACTCAGAGAGAAAAGGGCTTATTGAATGGGGAGCAAAGTTGTGCAAAATGGTTGGAGCACTCTTTGCTGACTTCTTGAAGTGCAGAGCCATCAGTGGGCATCACTGGAATATGCAGGGAACAAAATTCCCTTGTTAAGGGCTGGATCTGGCTTTTTCTTAAGGAAACACTTGTCACCTGTCACCTCCCCATGTCAGGAGCCTCCTAACAGCAGATTTAGATTCAGTTGAGTTTTAGATGTCTCTTCCCTGACATAAAACAGTAAATCTTTTAAAAGCTGGAGAGGGAGAAAGTTGGCGAAGGGTGGGGTCAAAAAAGTCAAGACTGTGGCTATGATGGTGCAAAGCTCTCTCTGGTTTTTCTGTGGCTTAAACATAAAAAACAGTGAAAGCTTAAATCATAATGGCCCCTAACTTGATTTTGTTGAGCTTACCCTGCAGATGCCCTTGGATGCTGCGAAGGAAATCTCAGGAAAAGTCTGAAAGCAAATTCCTAAAATATCTTGGAAATAAATAGCAGATGACAATTTGAGATAGAACCATCTCAGTCACTTTCCAGAATCTGGAATATACTACCCCTTTCCTGCTTATCAGCAGTGTCTGTGTAAAAAAAATTAAACACCAGATAAAAGCTGAATAGATTCAACTGATTTCTTAAAAAATACCATTGTTGAGAGCTTCACACAATTATAAAATATATATTTTATTGACACTTGGAGCTCAACAAGCAGGCTTTCTGCTAGATGCTCAAGGACAGACAAGGAAGCATAAAGCTTTGCACAATTTTAAGGATTTTTGGAATGACAAATTGGATGGCTATTGAGATGCAGTTCTCAAACCATGAAATTAAATAACAAATAAAAACCTTGCATCTATGAAAGAAAATATGCCTCTCTTTTTTCCAGTAAAAATTAAAAATTGTTTTCTTCTCTCTCCTTTCCCACATAAGTCTTTTGGGGAGAATTGTAAGGGCTGCGTTGGTGCTCATAGCACACTGAAACTCCAAATGTGGTTGGGCTACAATGCTGCCTATTTTATTAAGCCTTGTGTAGAAATCAGAGTTCCATATAATTTCCTTGTGTTTTAACTAAATAGGCCAGTGATGAAGTGTTGTATTTTATTCTATTAAGATTACTGGTCCAATATTCCTTTTTCCTGCCCATTGTTGACAGGAGAGAAGATACATCTGGATCAAATGCAGATTTGGCATAAGTACATGTCCTGAAAAAGAATATTCAGCAACTTTTCAGACCCTACTATTGAAATGTGAAAATAACCTTCTGTAAAAGTCTAAAATCAGCATATTTCCTTGCTCAGCCAAAGGGCAACAGTTCTCTTCTAAATTCATTTTGTTGTATTTAAAATGCAAATGATTTTCAAGAGTGAAAGAATAAAATCCCTCTGTTAGAAGCAGATTTTTCTCTTCATTTTACCTCTTAGCATGCAGGATTTAGAACATTCTACCTCTCCCATCCCAACTCTTTGCAGGTATTTCTGAATATAGCTAATTCCACATCTTTTAGTTAAAATGAAAAAGAGGCCCACATTTATAATTCCACACTCAGTAATGTAATGTTTGTGTGATTGTATATCTATATCTATATCTGTGTCTGTGTCTGTGTCTATGTATCTGTATTTAGATTTAGAATTCATGGGATTAAACCCTAATCCAATCCCCTGCCATATGGGATATCTATACCCAAGCAAACACCCAAGAAATGGACAGAATATATATAGAATGCAGCCATAAATGTGTGTGCCTAGCTAGATGGATGAATGACAGCCTCTACCTTCCTTTCCAATTGGACCTTGTGTTGATTCTTGCTTCTGTTTTGTCTCCACTTACTTCTCATTGCAGCCTGTCTTCTTTCACTCAGCCCTACTCAGGTTTAACCCCACCCCCATCACATGTAGTGCATGGGACTGGCTGCTGACTACAATTCCCAACAGTTCCACCTATCCTGACCAATAGTGAAAGTTCCTGGAAATTCTAGTCAAGCAAAACTACAGAAGCAGCATCTCTAAATTGTTGGAAGTCCTGGCAAATCCAGCATGCCTCATTAGCATATGGATGGTTGCTGTAGGATGCAAACTCTCCATGCTATAGAGGAAGGTGTTTGTTGCCACTCCCACTTCCTCTCTCTCTTTCTCTCAATTCCTCCTTCACCATTGGAGAAGAAGCATGTTTTGCTTCTCCATCTTGGGCCTAAAGCCATGTGGCTGCCCCTTTCTTCCATGCAGCTCTTAGCAGCTATAGAGCTAAGGGTGAATTAAGTCTAGGGACAACAGAAGAACAAAGATTTCATCCTTTCTGAATGGAAATGTAACTGGACCAAGAATAAAATGAGTAAGATATTCTTTTACTTTACTTTGAACTTACTATGTCTAAGTGTGTAATTCTTTATGCTTGGGAGGGCTGAGTGTGTAAGATCAAAAACCTGTGTTTCTCTGACATGCTCATTAAAGCTATCTAAAATAATATTCTTTTTCTGTGCACAGCTTTTCCTCTGTGTTAACTCTGCTTCATTCAGTGGTCCTAGCTGTCCACTAATGGCTTCGTAAATAAATAAAGTTTTTAAATAAAGAAAGAAATACATAAATAAATAAACCAAGTTATTTTTTATTATTTGTTTCATCTATGTGTATTTCTAGACACTTGTTTATCTCTATATGTTCACATGTATATTTTCTACTTAGGCTTACTAAGCAAAGCAAATTGCTAGCAAGACAAAGAAATGGAGGAGAAAGGAGACCATTGCAATGACTGTTTGTGCCACTAAGCCCTTAACAACCATAAAAGTGAAAGACAGCATGAAACCTTACTTTGTGGTAGATGATTCAAAGTAATAAAATGGCAAGAAAAACATAACACTAGTCCTTCAGCCAGTAGAGTACAATTTGGAGGTAGGAGACCAAAGCTTTAGCAGAACTATTTATTTTATTTATTTAATTTTTATCCCACCTTTATTATTTTTATAAATAACTCAAGGTGGTGAACATACCTTATACTCCTTCCTCCTCCTATTTGCCCCACAACAACAACCCTGTGAGGTGAGTTGGGCTGAGAGAGAGGGACTGGCCCAAGGTCACTCAGCTGGCCTTTATGCCTAAGGCTGGACTAGAACTCACAGACTCCTGGTTTCTAGCACAGCACCTTAACCACTAGACCAAACTGGCAACCAAATTAGCAGAAGGCCCTGCACCTACAGCTGGGCTGGTTTATCACATGGTGAAGTGATACATTTTATGATCTAAAACCATTCCATTAGCCAATTTTCCAGTGTCTAAAATAACCTAATGGCACGCCATCATGCCATTGCCATGCCCAATTTCTTCCTGCATGCAGTAAGACCAACCACTCTAGTTCCTGTTATGGATCAGCCTTCTTCAACCTGGTTGCCCTCCAGATGTCTAGACTTCAACTCTTGGAATTCCACAGCCAAGCAAGGACATTACTAAGGATTCTGGGAGTTGAAGTCCATATATTTGGAGGGTGCCAAGCTGAACAAGGCCTTTACACTTATTTGCATGGAATGTAGAGTCTAAACCTCACACATTATATAAAGTGGCAGAGAGGAGAGGAGGCTTTTCTGTCATTTCAAGAGCTTCAATAACCAGGAGTCCAATGATGCTTTTCATTCCCCACAGAACAGCCCATTGGGAGCTCTGGCATATCTTGGCAGTGTCTCACTCCAGGGCATTCTTGGTAGCGTGGCTCCCACTGGGCTCTTCAGCTTGCAACTTGGCTATGGCTCCAAGCAGTGACAGCTCCTTTTTCAAGTCAGAAAGATTTTGAAATCTTTTACTGCCTTTGTAACATGGTTTCCTCCTCCCATGTCACATTATTACTGCTGTTTTTGTTCTTGTTTTCCCCATCACCCAAAGACTGCAAAATAAATAGATAAATAAATAAATAAGATGGACTGTTCTTCCCCCCAGTGCTGTCTGGCATGTCATCTGTCGATACCAGGAATGTCCATTTGGCTCCACATATGCTCTCCTTTTATATTTGTAAATAAAGCAAACATTTTAAAGGCTCAAAGTCTCCTGTGCTTTACAGAAAGTAAGCTACACTCATTGTATTGCCTCTTAAAATTCTAACTGCTTAGGAATGAAGAGCTTATTATTAATATGCAATAGTTTATTAGAATTAGTTGGTTGCTTCTACTTAGCAGTCATGGAAGACATAAATTTTCAACAACATCTAGCAAAAAACCAGGTTGAGAGATAAGCTACTGTTCTTAGTTACAAATAGCACAGTGGGAATATAGTGTACATTGGTAGGATTTATATGTAATGAAGTGTATTGCGAGTATAGTGGAATAATGGAGGAGGGAAAAAGTATTCCTTTCCAAGCACAGAATGTTGCATGTTATACTGCACAGTGATTTGAATATCAAGATATACTAAATTAAGAAATCATAGTACTGATGGGAAGAAATGTGATTAGTTCCCATCCAAATGTGAACCAATGTAATGTTGCATATTCAAATCAATATATCGTAGCATCATGGAATGGTAGAATTGGAAGGGACCATAAGGATCTTCTGGTCTAATCCTCTGCAACTTGCAGGAAAAGCAATTAAACCACCATGAAAGGTAGCCATGAAACTCCAGAGATGTAGAACCCATGATCTTCACAGATACCGATCAAAACTTAATTATATTCAATAATCATGATTCTCTTAATCAAGGAATACATAATAATAATAATAATAATAATAATAATAATAATGTATTAAGAACAAATGTAGATAAAGAATTGAGAAGACAGCAACAGACAGCAAATGACCTTTCTACAAAGAAGCTGAAGAAACAGTGGACCACCTAGTTAGCTGCTGCAAGAAGATCGCACAGATTGATTACAAACAACGGCATGACAAAGTAGCAATAATGGTGCATTGGAATATCTGCAAGAAATACCACTTGCCTGCAAGCAAGAACTGGTGGGACCACAAAACAGACAAAGCAATAGGAAATGAAGAAGATAAAGTACCCTGGGACTTTAGAATTCAAACAGAGAAGCATCTGCCACACAACACCCCAGACTTAACAACTGTTGATAAGAAAGACAAAAAAGTCTGGATGGCCACCCAGAGTCGTTGTGTATGAGATGGGCGGCAGAAAAAAATGATAAATATATAAATAAATAGTGGACAATGCAATACCTGAAGACAGCAGAATAGAAGAGAAAGAACTGGAGAAAATCACAAAGAACAAAGACCTGCAAATAGAAATAGAACGACTGTGGCAAAGGAAAGCAAAGATAGTACCAATAGTAATAGGCATCTTGGGTGCAATTCCGAAACATCTGGAGCACCACTTGAATCCCATCGGCATTGACAAAATCACCATCAGTCAATTGCAAAAGGCAGCTTTCCTTGGAACATCTTACATCCTGAGATGACACCTTTACTATTATTAAACAACATCTGCCTATCCCAGGTCCTTGGAAAGGACTCAATAGGTGGACAAAAATGCCAAATCCAGTCTAAACATCTGGCTGACTGTGTGACTAACAATAATAATGTATATCAGGGAAAATTCTGTACAAAGTCATGAAAATAGCATGCAAAAACTTTAGCAACAATTTTTTGGTCAAAACTGTGTACCTCAAGCAAAACTGAAAACAAAAAGATGCATATTTTAGAAAAATATGTACCACTATATATACAAATGTTATTCCTAACTTTAAAAAAAAAAACTTATGTTGACAAACTGAACCTGACACAAAAGGGGAAACTGAGAAATTGAATTTGACAAGTTTCCTCTTCTCTAAACCATAGTACCACAGAATGCTAATGGTTTTATAAATTAAGAATCCTGGAAAACAAACTTATAAGTAGTCTTATTAGTCAAACTGTTATCATGCATTCTCTTTCACATGTTTATACAAACTTAAGGTCACATGCCATAAGGAATGAAGGAATGAAAAGGTCTTTTTCAAAGGTGCAGCATATGTAGCAAATAAAGTAGGGAAAAGCTACTTCAAGGAGGGAGGGAATTAGTTTGAAAACAGTTTAAAGCACACAGAACCACCACCACCAGCCCTGGCAGAGAGCAGGCAAATTTCCAGAGGCTGTGTGGGGAAATCCATGGTTCTGTGGCTGGGCTCAGAAAGGACAGAGCAACAGACCCCATTGTTTGATTGGAAAAAGAAAAGAACAATTCAGTGGAAATTTTTAATTAATGGATAGTTGCAAGCTAAAACTAGCTGAGTGAGCGTTGCAAAAGCCATGCTTTGTGGAACAATTGCTAAAAATATTTAGCATTATTAAGATTCCCCAGTCAGTTCCTAAAGAATTAAGCCATATTTTACACCAAGGCTCTGAATGACCAAGTTAGGGATAAACTTGTCAGTAGTTTCAAGTTAGCTAGGCATTTGCAGAGGGAGAGGGAGAGAGATTTGGAAGCCTCTATTTTTTTTTTATCCCAGTTAGTTGAGGTATTTTGCACCTGGGACTATCTGAGCATTCTAATGTCTCGCTTTTGTTGACTTTTCTGGAACAAATATGTTACTTAATTGGACTGATACCACTGGAAGTTCAGTATAAAAACTCTAGAAACTACAGCTGTTCCAAGAGCCATCAGACCAAGCACGTCTGTAACAAAAACAGTACTTTGGTGGATTTTTCAAAGAAAAATAGCATTTGAAGGACTAATTCTCATTAAATGCCTGCTTCTGTCTGTGAATCTCCCAGAAATGAAATAGCAAGAAATAAGAAGCTAAGTGAGTAACGTTTTTGGAAAAAAAGAAAGGCTGACGAAATCAGATATGCAAATGTCAGTTACATAGACTCCAAACATTTTCTTTTTATAACTGATGGTGATGGTAAAATATAAGTACCGAGAATGGGAACAAAAAAAAAAAATCACATAGAAACGGAATGCACAGTTTTTCTAAGATACTAATTTATAGCTAAACACAATACAATTCACCCCCCCCACACACACACACACAGAGACTTTACTTATGAACAAATCCACTTGTGGGCTTGTAGACTCATGTATGCTCTCACTATGAATTTGCTTTTTCAGAATAAGGTGTTACTAATTTTTGCAACTGGAAGCAATCTAGTTAGCATTTTGTGTAATTTTTTTTTTTTAATCAACAGCGCCAGGTAAAATATTCTGCAGGCAAAAATGAGCAGCAGTGGGGGTGGGGGTGGGGGTGGGGGTGGGGTGGAAATAGCAAAACCTTGCATTTTTAATAGTCAAGTTCAAGTAGTGGGGGGAGAGACATTTGGGTGATTTTAACCGGAAAACCTAACGGATTAGCCTGTTTTATTTTGTTGTAATCAATATTAGCCATTGGAGGTTGCAAAATATCCTCATGTTTGGGGCATCATAAGCACCCTTAAATACAGGGCTGCTGCATTAAATAACCTGACCTCACAACCTTCTAATGGTAGTCTTAGAGTGCAAAGTTGTTTTAATTAGCAGTCAGCAAGCAGACTGTAACTCCACTGAAGGAGCATTGAAGAATCACTGCCTATTAACAACCCAGCGGTAAGTAAGCCAGCACAAATACTTATAACCAAATAGTGTGCATTTCAGGAGTAGAACGGATTAGCTATTGGGCACACAACACAGTGGAGGAAATTGCTTTATTCCCAGTACTGCTGGGTACCAGGAGGCAAACACTGTGCCTCTAGCCCATTAACAACATTCAGAGTGTTGCTTCCCATTGAAAGGGTTATTGGCTAACCACTGGGTGACCAATTAAATGCTATGAATAAGTCCCAAACCAAACAGCGTGAGGCCTGTTTGTGGCACAGTAGTATCATTACTAAAGTGAAAAACTTGATGAGAAAGGAACATATTTAATTATAGAACTATACAAATGGCTAATTAGGACCATAAAGCGAAATGAATGACTTTCTAGTGGATTTTTGAATGTTACTGATAAGTGCTTGGCGGCTTTGGAGGCTGTGAAAGTGATCTACAGCTCCAGCCTGTGTACCATTGTAATGGATGGATCTTCATTACCGCAAGCTCATTTGACCTGTTTGCTCAGGTAGCATGGGTGCTTCTTAAAGACTGCCCTCGATTCTGTTCACGGCAAGGATTCCTCGGCTTCAACCCCCTGGTCTGTTGTGAGTTCTGTTTACTTTTCCGCTACTTCTTTCAGGCTCACAGAGAGACACGTTACTTACAGCCGGATCAGGATTGATATCATTAGGAATCAGAGCACAAGAGAGTTTTGCTTCACCTTTTGCAACCCCTGCCCTCTTTGAAAAACTGTTTTCTAATATACCAAGATAAATAAGAAGCACGGTTATCATCTTCTCAGATCTCAATCCATTTTCTGTTGTTTGGGCTGAAATTTATCCTTAAACTGATAATCATGCATTCCAAAAGATAACATTTTTTGTAATTAGCGGTGAAATTACAGAATAAATTGGTTAGTGTTTTAAGAGCAGGCTGAACTAATTCCTGGTTGAATAATCTAGATTGGGGTAACTTGGTGTTCCTTCTCCTTCTATGGGGATTTTATTGGCTAGCTTCCTAAGGCACATTAATATTGTAATCTTGAATTTAATTCATTAAAATAAACATCACTTATTTCAGTGGATCCCATACATACATATGGAATCATTACCAAAGGTTGCTATTCTAAAACCCTTAGCCCATTCCGCAGACTGGAGCTTAACTTCTGAGTGAACATTAAGAGCATAGCATTGTTTAAACATTGTTTAAACAGTTTAAAGAGTAGCACTAGGTGTCACCTTTTCCTTCTCCCTGTAACACAAATCTCATCATTCATGTTCAAAAATTAGTGATTGCTGATTGTGATAGCACACTCTACATAGAGCTGCCTCAGAATAATATTCAGAGAATTTAGCTACTCCGGAACGTCACAGCCAGCCAATTGAATGGGTCAGATTATGGGGAACACGTTGTCACAGCAGGTTCACTGGTATCCAGTTTTCACAGTTCAAGTTACTCTGTATGATAAAACAAGTCCCACATGATTCTGAACCAGGCTATTGGAAAGGCTGGTTTCTCATTTACAAGCCTCTCTGGACTTTTAGGAGGTTCTGCTCTTGATTCCATACATCTGGGAAGAAGGGAGGGGTTTCTCCCAGTGTCATTTTCAATTTTTTTGGCATTTGTTCCATTTTTATTATCCTTTCCCTAGCAAGTTTAAAAAAAAAAAATCTAGGCAGACTTTTGGCAGATATTCCACTTTGGCTCTTAGTCAGGAGAATGCCAGTGGATTAGCATTTATTTTAATGGTATATTAAATATTAAGCTTTGAACATTATTCAGAAGAATGATTTGAGCTTCAATGAGCACAGTCTTTTTTTTTCACTACTAATTAAAGCAGCCACATCTTTTTACAGGCTTGCATGGAAATTGAAAAATGTTGGGCTGTTTTAAGGAATAGCAGAAACCTGCTTGTAATTGTAAGCACAGTCATGGTCATGTGATTTTCACTTAGCAACTGCTTCACTTAAAAACCAAGTTGCCAATCCAAATTGTGGTTGCTAAATGAGGACTATCTGTATATTAAGGAAAATTGCTTGCAATACATTTGAATTCAGGTTAAACTGATAACAAAAATGTATATGTGTGAAGAACTAAGCATCAAAATATATACAAATTTTTACTATAAACTTTTTAAAAAAAAATCTGGTTTGCTGAATGAAACCCAAAAGAATTCCCAAAGGTACTATGCAGGAAGAAAAAAAATGGAATAACTAAGTAAAACTGAGAAAGTAAGAAACACCATAGTGGATAATACTCTGTTAACAATATCATTCCAGGAAATGCCAGAGAGAAAGTATTATTCTTCAGTGAGCCCAGCATTGCTATGAATGGGTTTTACAAAAGTGGGGAGAGGAAGGAAAGGAGGAAGGAAGGAAGGGCTTCATCAGCACTAGAGAAGATAAAACTCGTATTCTGGCTAGCATTCATCCTTTCATAGATTCATTGCCCATCTACTGCAGTAAAATCCCCTGCAGAATCCATGCTCGAATTCTTTTTCATTAGGGTTACTAGAGCTGGGCTGGAAACATTTAGATGACCACTAGATGTCAGCAAACAGTTAATGAGAATTCTAAGCCTTTGCTGCCATCAAATGGCCATTTGGACTTTAGCAGCCCTGAGTTGTTGTCCTATTTTAATCATTAATGTCCAATTGTATTTAAATTGCATTAATAAAGAATGCATGGTCTTATGGGACATGTGAGGAGGAATCATTTGGGTCTGATTTGGCTTTAGACACACTAAATCATAATCAGAGCATGTATGTCAGGCTCTCATCACAGGAGAAAAAAAGAAAAGGGGCAGTGTACCCAGCCTAAAAACAGGAGTTGAAATTATACTTCAATAATATTAGTTAGTTAAGAAGAACAAGTAATCCCAAAGATAGAACAGTTTTTAAAAATTCTATTTTTGTGTGTCAGCGTTGCAATCACCAATCAAACTGAATAAGATAAAAAAGATAAAAGATTAAAAAAGAAATGAGTTAACTACTTTATAAAAATCAATTCTCTTGATTTTTTTTTCTGCTATATTCTCAATCAAGATGATGAAAGAACATTTGTTTTCAGAATTTACTTCAAAGGAGAATACAATTTCAAGGAAATATCACATACTAAGTCTGGTATGCTTGCATTTTTTTAAATTTCAGATGTGGCGAATGGGTGTTCCGTAAATGTCTGATCTTTTTTTGCACAATGATCTATTCAGTGCTTCTCAACACAGCTTTGAGAAGTGTGGACTTCAACTCCCAGAATTCCCCAGCCAGCATGCTGGCTGGGGAATTCTGGGAGTTGAAGACCACATATCTTAAAGGTGCCAAGGTTGAGAAACACTGGTCTATCCTAGCACATAAGATCTGAAGGCAAAAAAAACTTTTCTTGTCCAAAATGGTGCTCAAACAGCTGCAGCATGACTCTGGGAAAAGAGATCTCTTTTTATGTACATTGTATGTAAACTGCATGTTAAAAAAGGGTCACAGCTTTGATTGCATGGTTGTGGCTGCCATCTTGACTTTTTTACCCCTTTTTGTGCCTCCCCCATGAGAAGAGAGTAGAAAAGAAATACGAATCCTGCTTCACAGAGAAAGAGAACTTCTGAGATATTACTAGAAAAAAATCAGTCAAAATGAAGACATCTAGAAATAAGTCTCTAAGGCACTGTTTTTCAAAGCGATGGTTGATCTTAACAAAGGACAGATCCAACAGTGGATTTCAAAGCTATAAACCCATATATGCTCCAGTCTGTATGTGCTGATGCTTCAAACAGTGGAGCCCTTCTCTGAAGCTGAGACACTAGAACCTACGAAAGGAGTGGAAGAGAAATTAAAAATGGTAATAGTAATAGTAAAACACTGCACCTTGTGTTGTTTCTGTTGAAACATAAGAAAAAGAAACATAAAAACATAAGAAAAAGAATGGTGTATTACCAAGCGGACAGGTACGGAAGGTAGATGTCTCTTTTAGCCTTAGAATCAAGTCTCTGGGTTCCTGTTTCTCACCTGCCTCCCACGTGCTTGTGAACATAATGGGCTGATGACAAGCAGGAAGCTGGCTGCGTTCACCATGGCTCCTGTAAGGAGCTACCAGTGTGAGAATTTCAGCCCCTCTGTTTCCTCTCTTCCCCAGCCTTTTGCCTCTCTTCCAGCACTTGTCTTAGGAGAAGCGAGGGAGAAATCCCCCTCCCCTTGCTTGCTGCCAGCTACTTTATCACTCCAGCTATTGTTTTAATAAGCTCCTTGCCGTTATGTCATAGAGCCATCATAAATATTAGAATTACCGTCATTTATTTGCAGTCAAATAGCTGACTAGGTGCTTCTCTGTGTTTTGCATGACATCTGGGCCATCTTGAAGATGATGAATGAGAACCAGAGGAGAGCTGTTCTAAAGTGCATCAAAGTACAGCTGGATCACCATGGCTTGGATTATTTTTCCTTTCTCAGAGCAGATTTCAAGGACTAGGAAATGGAAATTCTGCATACAAAGCACGCGTTAGGGCCTCCTTCTGCTTCTCTGTTGGTAATAAACTCTTGTCCCCCAAAAGGTGCAAGCCAGATTATTTTCCTCTTTCACACAAGAATATGTCTTGTATGTGCATTAACCTGGCATGTAACAAGTGATTAAGCTGCAAAAGGGCAGCTGGAGAGATGATGCTCTATTTTGAACGCATTTTGCTGTTTCTTATAAAAAGGAGGTTTTCTTTCATAAGTGTTTCTGGGGATTCCTAATGTTGTGCTTAAGAAAATAATAGGAAAAAAATGGGGGGTGGGAAAGAGTTCTAAGAAACGGAGCTGTGTGGCTTTTGTTCCACATATAGTATATTTCTATTTTCCTTTTTCTGTTTTCCTTTTTCTGTTTCTTCTTTTCTGGTCTTATCTTCGTACGCAAATAATTTTCCTTTTCTTGTAAAGGCAAAAGAATACATGATATTCTATGCAACACCATCTTGACTTTTATATACATACATACATATACTTACAACACCCCCTCTGGAACTCCCTGTTGCCCAAGCCTGGGAAATCTAGCAAAACTACCAGCCAATCCTTGCCTGCAGGAGAATGCCATGGACCTGGACATCAAAGAGAAATCCCAAACTCATTCCATGCCTGATCTTTGCAGCCCAAAGACCATCTAGCCACCAATTTCTATCTTGTGATTCTGAGTGGTTCACAATACAAAACATAAAAACAGAAATACTCAAACAACATTGCAACAAAGCCAAGGCCCTAAAAACTACAATCCAATCAGTAAATGGCCTCCTGGAGTCAGCAGTTGCACAGAGCTCTCCTAGGACTTGGGGTCTACACCAAGATGCAAATTATCTGGGGGCTGTTGCTACCTTTTTATACTTTTCTTAAGAGACAGGGCATAGAACCAATAACAGCTGAAGATGTTGCACACATTATCAGTCACTTGGTCACAACTCAGTGGCTTTCCTCACTGCCTCTGAGTCAAGACAGGATCCTGGTGGACAGCACCTAGGGATGATCTGATACCATCTCTTATCCATGACCTGGGAACCCAAAGAGTTGACCCTTTGCTAAGAATACTTTTTATGGGAAACATTAATTCTAGTATGTATCCACTGCTTCTTCACCCCTCAGCAGGTGTCTGATTAGAGAACTTATGCTGTCCTCTTTATCTTAATTGTAACAAATAGGAACACAAATAAAAAGCTCCAAGGCAAGAGTGATTTACAATACAATGATGCAATCTGCACAGCTTGCTAAGTAACTTTTTCTAAGCACACAGGTGGAGGAATTTAGAGTCTCAAGCTTATTAAGTTGCACGTTGCCACAGCTGATTAAGCAAATCTTTCTACACAAATATATCTTTTATATGCAAAGGGATCCACACCACTGTCCCCTGGCCAAACGTGTGCAATGCCACTACACCTGGCACAACGCTGCCGTTCTGCTTTTCTTGGCTAGTGTTCCCTTTGCAGGATGGATGTGCTGTCCACCAACAAAAAAGTATGGGGCATAACATTTATGGAACAATCTCCCTCCAGAGGTCAGATAAGCACCAACTCTGGTGGCTTTTTGAAAAACTGCCAAGAAGGAATGTTCATCAGGGCCTTTGCAAGTCATTGTTGCTTAGTGAAGTGTTAGCCCTATGGTACTGTAATGTTTATCATGGTTTATTTTAATTTGTTTATGTTGAACTTATATTGTGGCTTTGTTTGTTATGTTCTTATAATAGGAAACAGCCAGGAGTCAAGCAATGAAAGAGAATAAAATAAATGATAGGCATAGGTGCCTTGAGGGCCGACTCTTAGCCTGCCATAGTAATGAGGCTGGCAACTGTCAATATGCTGATGATACTCAACTATACATCTCCATCCCGGGTGACTTAAGTGATGCTGTGACCACCCTCTCTCGGTGTCTGGGGGCTCTAGGAGTCTGGATGGGGAACAACAGGCTTCAGCTGAACCCTGGTAAGACCGAGTGGCTGTGGGCTGGGGGCTCCCTGACATCCAGGAATTTACCATCTTTGGCTCTGGAGGGGGTTGCACTGCGCCAGACAAAGCTGGTGAAGAACCTGTGGGTTCTCAAAGAGCAGGTGGCAGCTGTGGCCAGGGGAACTTTTGCTCAGCTTTGCGTTGTGAGCCAGTTACACCCTTTCCTGGATCGGGAGTCCCTCCAGTCAGTCACTCATGCCGTAGTCATCTCCCGCATAGACTATTGCAATGTGCTCTAGAGGGGGCTACCCTTGAAGAGTATCTGGAAGCTTCAGCTGGTGCAGAATGCGGTTGCACAAGCAGTTTTCAGACCCCAAAGAGGACACATATAACACCTTTGCTGCGCAAGCTGCACTGGATGCCAGTTCACTTCCGGGTCCAATTCAAGGCGTTGGTCATCACCTTTAAAGCGCTACATGGCATGGGGCCAGCCAGTTACCTGAGGGACTGCCTCACCCCCATTACATCAACCTGTCCCACCCAGTCAGGCAGAGAGGGCATGTTACGGACCCTTTCCATGAGAGACTGTTGATCGGCAGGGTCCAGGAGGAGGGCCTTCTCTGCTGTGGCCCCCGCCCTCTGGAATAAGTTATCCCCAGAGGTGAGACAGGCCCCCACTCTCCCAGCCTTTTGAAAGGGAGTTAAGATTTGGTTGTGCCCCCTTGCTTGGGGTGTGAGGGGAGATAGTCAATCATGGGGGTTGTTGGCACCTTGATGGGGCCAATGATGACGCCGTTATTCACCATCTTGGATTTTATATTTTTATCTTGCATTTTTTATATTTATGTATTTATATTTATATTGTATTTGTTTTAATGATATTTTAATGTTTTATTTTTAACTGCTTGTAAACTGCCCAGAGTCTTTGTAATATGAGATGGGTGGTAAAGAAATATGATAAATAAATAAATGAAAATAAACTGGTACTGCCCTAATAGTTTCAATGTGGGGCAAGTTAAGCAGACTGATCTAATCTAACCCCATCAAGACCATAAAGTCAGTGAAAAGCACAGCCTCATAAAATCACTGATGGGGTGAAGTAGCAGAAACCTGAAATGCATCCAATGGTGACAGAATCAGCAATGCACAAATGGCATAACCTCGGTTTCCCTAGTTATGTTGACCTACAGTGCAACACAGAATTAGTGGTCTCTTAAGAAAGTGCTAGTCCTAGTTTTTAAAACTCAGTCTAGCATTCTTTCAAAAGAGTGCTAAACCCAGGTTGGTGCCTGTGTAAGACCTTGTCTGGCAGAAGGCAGTTGTCTGGTCTCTTCTGCAGTTTATCCTGAAAGGTCCACAGAGGGTGATTCCCAGGGACTGGAGGGGAGGGATCATGCCTTCAGCAGCTTCAAATGGCCAATAGAAGCTGGGGAGATCTGATCCCTGACATGTCAGCAGCCAAATCATAAACGAAATGCATCAAATTTCATCCAAGCAAAAATTGTGTTGGGAGAAGAGGAAAAATAGTATTTTAAAACTGGAAAAGCTAACGACGCCTTTAAGCTGCCTCAGTTGAGACACAGGCAACATTATGAGGACATGTCATACAAAGATGTTTACCACAGCATGTTTGTACTGCAGTTAAAGGTTTTTTCTGGGGGGCGGGGAAGGGACATCACTCCTTCACTCATGCTCCAAGGTTAACAACAAGTTCACTTCTTCTGGGTGAGGCTTCACCATCACGAGGGATGCACAATCTACCATTAGGAAAAAAGAGCAGCAAGAAAGTTACACTGTATGTTCCAAGACATCCCTGATGAAATGAATCATATTTAAAAAGACACAAACACTACATATGAGCTGGGATCTTAAGCAATAACATTAACTATTATTATTACCACTAATACTAATATGAATTTGGGAAAAATAAGTTTCAGGAATTATCTATCACCATAGAAGTGCATATATTCTTAAATGATCAGCCTAATTCAGGTTATACATTATGTCGATAATGCTGTACATAGCATCACATTTCAGGAAGGTAATGGTGGCAGACGGCGCTTTATGCTAACAATAGTTATCCAGCTACATTCATGCTCTAAAAGAATTCAGTTTTTTTTCAACCTTTACCTTCTGTTGCACAGAGAAATGAGCAGCAGATGGCATGTGGCTATTTTTAAAGTTCATATTGTATGTTGTTTGTCACTTGTAATTTGGAAATATCAGAAGAGGGCATTGTTGAACATTAAAAGATTTGGGTATGACTGTTTGGCAAGGAGATGCCCATTCTTCTGCACATCCTTTTCCTTTGACAGTGAGACAATATACTGTGTATATACACACACAGCAATGCATATATAATTCCTCTGCTGAATTAGATGATGATCCTCTTGCAATACTGCAGTGAGTTTTTCCATCAGATTTCTCGGACTCGGTCATTGCCTTGCTTTGAGAATATGGGGATAAGTTTTCCATCTTTCACTAATAGGAAAGAAAATCTCTGAAAACTACTTTTTTCATCTACCCAGTAAGAGGCATCTTATAATTGTTGAAACAATTCCATCATCACATTAGTCATTTTTTTCTAAGACATGCCTTGCAACCAGGACATTATAGCATTCATTCCTTTAGTTGATTAGTTTTCTAACCTTTCTAAAATGAAAACAAAATCACAACCAAAATAACACTGATGTCATTATGTGTATGATAACACCAAGCTACTTTTTCTGCATGAGTGCATTTCTCATTTAGACTGAGATCTAAGTCCAAACTCTTCCACCTCTTTTACTTGACCAAGCTACGCAATGGAATGAATGATCTGTTGTCTGGGGCAGGAGGCCTGGTTTCCAACTCTCTTCTTTTAGTAATTGCAGGGAGCCATGAAAGGGAGAGAACAGGTAGCAGGTGGTTTTTGGTGAGAACTAACTCTCACAACTACTTCCAGAAGCTCTAGTCAGTAGATGGTTGGATGGTTGGATTGATTGATTGATTGATTGATTTATAAATGTATACACATCTTCCTGCTATACAAGCACTCAAGACAACTATATCGAGTCTATAAATACCTCCTTTATAGGAACATTAGTAGTTCATATCACCGGGCAAAGAAGTGCCAGAGAACAGCGAAATACCCATATTTTCTGTTTTGTTCCCTGAGTCTGTTTTAGAGCAGTATGTTTTATCACCTTCTTGGCTTTTTTTAAAGAAAGCATATTATGTGAAAGAATAACAATTACTTCTGTGGGTCTGAGGTTTGCACAAACTGTTACAGCCTAAATGTGCACATGCATACCCACACCCACACCCAGGTTCCAGATATTTCAAATGCCAAACAATCTTTGCTTCTTTTACAGAGATGGATAAAGGAACTGTCCTAACAGCCAGGAACCACGCTGAGACAAGGAATAGGTCTCTAGTGTTTTATTACTGCTACATAACAGAAAATCCTAACAAACTGAAGAAGCGTGGGAAAAACCCAGACAGATAAACCCCAAAGGTTAAGACGGGCCCGATCTGTGTCTCTTTGAATGGCTACCTAATTCCTCAGTACTACGCATGCGCTTTATAGCCTGGATGGGAGCCCCCTGCTCGCCATCCTTACTCATGACAGGAACTGTAAGAAGGAATTCTTACCAGGGTTCGTCCTGAGCTGGGAATGAAAAGACGCAGGCAGTTCCTGGAACAGAGGTTGAAGGTTTATTTTCCCAAGAGCATGTACAGAGTACAAAGTATGCTGGTTGGAAGGTGGCCACACCTGTATTTCCCCCACAAGCCCTTTATATAGGAGAGCTTGGCTGTTGCTTTGCAAAGGTGTTCCTGCCCCCTAGGAACTTGAGAGAAGTGGTAGTTGACCCGATTTCAGAGAGGGGCCCTCTGTGGTCAGGCCCACTGCTGTTGGTGTTTCCTGTCCTGGTCGTCTGGGTCCCCTGCGGGGCTGTGGCTTTGTCTACTAGCTTGGACGGTTCACCATGGAAGGGATATTTTGTGATTGGATTGTGGAGATCTGTTTGGCTGGGGAAGAACTTTTACCTGGATGGGCTCTGCTAAAGTCTGTGAATGAGCGATCTTTTGTGTTCCAAGGTTTCTGATTGAATTGGAAGGGAATTCTCTGTTTAAACAGTTGGGCTTCCTTTTACATATTAATCTCTGGCATCTCCTTTTTGCATCAAACTCATTCTATTCTGTAACCTTTAACCTTTTACCTTGCTCAAGGAGAAGGCAATATTGTGGGGAGACCGTGTTCTGCAGGAAGACAACATGGAGGGCAGGGAGAGATCTTGATCCTTCCAACAGAACCACAAGTATCAGTGCATCCACCTGTGTATTACTTGCTTGGCTAAAGATTCCAAATTGTCATGTCTGCAATGCATTTCCGAGAAATTTTGCTACACGGTTTAATTAAGATTCATAAACGTTTGCCAGCTAATTTTCTGGTTTAAGTGGAAAACATAAAAATGCTGTGTAGCTGAAAGTAAGAATTAGTCCCAAGAGAGAGTAGGAAAAAAATCTCTCCTTTTGTATACTTGATTTTGTAGCTCAGCTGCGATGCATGTAGTTTATGTCTAAAGTGGAATGCTGTTTCTTGATACAAATTGCAAAGGTAATTGATGATGCAGAAGGCCCTATGTGACAAGCAATCCACAACTTAGGGGGTGGAAATTCAGTCTTAAGCGATGCAAAACTCAGAGGAGAAACTGATTGGGAAGTTTGCATAGTCTTTGACAAATTTGTTGAGAGTTGTTTTCTAAATTTTTCTGGCAATGTACAAAATAATAAATATTGTTTGTAAAAAAATGGTTTTGAAAGGATGTTGGCAGTTCATTTCTAGAATTGAGAGAGAAAAAAACCAGAGGAGAAATCTGTATAGCTAACTCCTATCATTAAAAACGGCCTCCATATAGAATAAAACCCCATTATAAGTAATTACAGTTAATAGAAGCTTTTTTAAAAAGAAGCAAGTTAGCTAAACTGCCAGAGAACAGAGTAACTGAGGGAACAATGTTTCTGAATTCTAGGCTTTAAAGCAGTTTCTAAAGCAAAGTAATTATACATACTTGTTGCCCGTGTAAATGGATTTGTGGTCAGCCTTTAAATGATGAGTTTCATTATATGTGGTTTAATGCTGCTGCTGCTCACTGCCCTATTTTGCTAGAGATGAGAATCTGTGGAGAGTGAGTCATCAGGTTATTCGCAACAAGTTTTGCCATCAGCATCTTAGCCCAAAGTTCTGATCCGAACAGTACAAGGTTACACTAATCCTTGTCTCGACATTCTGTGTCTCTCGCTTCTCTAGTAAGGAGACGATCATGTAGCTCTGGAGGGTTTCATAAGTAGAGGTATTTGAAAACGTTCTTGACATCCAAGCTAATGGTATAAAATAATGGGAAGACAGCCTATTCCTCGGCCTAATTTAAAGCCCTTTTGCCAAATTAAACCATAGCCTTTCACCTTCAGAACTGTGTATATTCTGCCCTCATTTGTCTTGTTATTCAACAGCTACAGGACAGCACTTTGGCAGACCCGTCTCAGGAGTTGAAAGTAAGCACTCAAGGGAAATCCAATAAAAAGTAAGCTTGATCTAGGATACTCAAATGGCCCCCTTGCTTTGAAGCAAAACAATGGTAGCAGGCTGTTTCATAAGGCAGCTATAATTTATAAGAGTTACCCAGTATGAAAGACTTCACATAGCTTTTGTAAAGGCAAGATTATAATTAGGATCCAGATTTAAAGAGCAAAGGGAGTTAGATCTTTGGACACAATAGGTGGTGTCAATCTGCTTCTTGGCCTGGCCTCTTCCAACAATTAGAGCCATTACACAGGGATCGAGAGTGGCTGAGGCCTAATGCAGGTCCAGCCAACTAGCTTGCCTTAATACTGAGTGAGAGCCCCTTAGTTCCATTACGAATCAGCTCGATATGTTTGAGATTTTCTTGAGAGGTTTTGTAAAAAATGAGGCATACCCTTTTCCGAGAATGTTCTCCTTGCTGATGATGTTGACGTGTATTTCCTTATATTATTTCTGCATTCTTTACAATTCGCTACGCTCTGATACTTTAGATTGTTTTTTCACGGAGCAATTCTTACAAAGAAGCTGCTCAGGGTTGGAGGAAACATTTGCTTGGTCTCAATATTTATCTGAACTTAGTCGAGTTACATCTCCAAAACATACAGACCAATGAGAATGCATTCATGTACAATATTTATGGCTTCCACAATTTTGTGATTTTTTTTTTACTAAAACTATACATCAAAATCTATACAGTTGTGAAAAACAGGCAGACATTATTAGGGGGTTATATACAAAACCAGAATATGCTAGGGGAAATTGGTTTGCAAAAGAGGTGTATGATAAGAAAGATACATACAACTGGGTGTATTAGATGAAATGTGCAAGAAAATATATTATAAAAATTCATGTAGATTTCTCCCTTTCTTTTTTTTTCTCCCCTGTCCTTTTTTCTGAATGCTAAAAATATCGTTGAAATATACCAAAGTGAATTTATGAATTATAGAGAAAATGAGAAACTGAGGAGAAGCAACACAGATAAATTTGCTTCTTCCTTATCAAAGAAGCTCCAGAGCCTTGAAGTAAAGGAACTTTCCTTGAACACTTACAGTATTGACTGTCCATCAGAAGAAGATTACTTGTGCATTATCAACAAAGTACAATTTAAGAAAAAAACAAAAGATGATAAGGAAATTGAATACAGTTTTGTTGGACACTGCATCAACTCCTGGTACCTTTGACCCTATTTGACCATGATAGAGGAGGGGAGGGATCTTCGATTATGATCATGGTCAGGTAAATGAGTATTTGTGTTTAAGAGCAAAGAGAACTCCCTCCCTCTCTCTCCTTCTCTCTTCTTTCCCTGTCATTTAGGTAGAAATGAGGAGTTTCTATTCTTATGCATTTCTTACTGAATCTAGGTTTTACTTCAGATAGAATGAGTATCTGTTAGCATCCACTGATAGCTGGGCTCAACCCAAACTCTGCACCCAAGGAGGCTATATCTCACACACACAGACACACACACACACACACATGGGACCCTGTTACTTAATTAGTGAGAATTCTTTCAGTAGTCTCCTTATGTTCAGCAGAATATCCTCTAACAAGGGTTCCTGCTAATTTCAAGTGTCCAACAAATTTGCATATTCTGATGCAAATCTGGAAATAATCCCAACAAACAGAAGAACAGGATCTCTAATAGTACTGAAGAAGTTGTCCAGGTGACTTGTATATGTGCAGTCCAGGTTTTAACTGTTGTGGTGCAACTTCAATCCTGCTGTGCTTTTGTTGTTTCTCATTTTAAGGTAGACTTGGTGTTTAAATCCTGCCCTGTACCCCATCTTCATAAACTGAATTTTCCACATAGATTATTTTTATATCTAAATTGTCAATGGTATAAACATTACAAGAAAAATCCAGAATGTGGGTTCTCTCCTTGTATACTTATTATGCACAAGCCATAAAATAGATAGATTTTAATGAAGGTAACAACAATGATTGATTGATTGAAGTTTCCTTCCAAAGCTGGCATGCATCAATATTTCAATTTAATTTATTTTTTTTAAAAAAACAATAAACTTATTTATTTGTAATCAGAACAAGCACATGTTGTACAGAATATACACAGAGAAGTATGGAACTGTGGTGGCATAAAACCCCGTAGAACATCACTTTTTTCTCTCATTCTCTTTGTATAATTAAGCAGTAAAACATGAATTATTAAAACACACTAAAGAATAAAGCCTAACACATAAAATTTACAAAGTCCTGGGTGGCCATAGAGTGCTTTAGAAATGAAATCTCAAGCACATTTGATTTTTTTAAAGAAAATAGCATTTTTCCCATAAAGTTTTCAGCAGGCCTGTCACTTCTGTGTCTGCTTAACATGTTTTTAGACTGATCCTAGAACAGCTGATAGGCAATCTGGCCACACTCTACTGTGAGTAGGCATTCCTTTCAGATGTTGCTTGACTGTCCCCTGGCTTGGGTAAGGCAACTGGTCCATTATGCTGGTATGTACATCACTGATCTTTGCCAGCATTGGGATTATTAACAGTTTACCCAAACCAGTCCCAGTACTGAACATGAGTATCACTGTTTATGTGTGGTCATTCCCAGATGCTATGAATATTAGTATTGGGATTGATTAATTCCAATGAACTATCAATTGGCTGAAAGAAATCTTGAATAATTCCATACATATTATTTGTTCTATCTATTTGGTCTTACTTTTTTTTGTATATGGGATATATTAAAGGTTGTAACATTCAAAACCCTAAGTTTTAGAGAAATGCCACTAAAAATTCAATGTTTATTGTTGAGAAATTCAAAAAAGAGTACAACAAGATGGATCTGATCAATAGTTGGGTTGTAAACCACCAAGAAATACACCAGGCTGCTGGTTAGACTGGGAAGTTGAAAAAAATATCTGGGAAGAAAGCAGTGCTAAACCACTTCTGTATTGCTCTCAATAATGCTATATCAATGTGCCCATGAAATCATTAGGAATCTAGCTCATCTTGCCAATTACACAATTTTTTTTTACAAAGTTTTATGGCTTGATATGTAGTTCTTCAATTGATTGATCTATATCGGAATTATGAGAGACATTATACAGCATTCCAAAGACATTGCTGGAAAACAGCAAATTAAAGCACAAATAAATATACTTCTTTCATTGCAATGTTGTCACAATGCTAGATTGTATCAAGGAGGCAGGACACCAGATAACATAAGGAGAGGCCCTTATTCCCTAAAGCCTTGCTCCTGCGACCAAAATTCCCCTCTATTTGTGTATCCCTTTCCTGGAAAAAAATGGGGTGGATTATTAATTATCCTGAGTTGTATACAATTTGTGTCTCTGTGAATGCAAGAGTATGTAACTACAACACTGTTTTACAAAATTGAATAGTCGTCAAGGTTTTTGATGAAGAGAGAATTTTTGCATGGTACTTAATTTGCTTTTCAATTTCTTCCATGATTATTCTATTGAGAGTATAATTACTAGTATAATAGTATAATTGGTTGCTCCATTTCTGTAAGGACAGTATCACTGGCTGTGTCACTATTCATTCTTTAGATTTCTTAAGGGCTTCTTTCAGGAGGTTTTGCTTCCTCCCTTCAGCAGACATTTTGTGTCTCATGCCCTCTTTTTTTTCCTCAACCAATTTCCATCAGCTTGAGGGCCCCATCAGGCTTTGCAGGGCAAGCCCCATGGCTGCACTTCAAAAGTGGGTGGGACCAAAGTTGATTTTAGAATGAGATACAGGGATTAGGGCCAATCATGAGGGACAAGAAGTTCTGCTTGAACTGTTCATTCTTAAATATATCTTCTTATAATAATGGGAGGGGACTAGTTCTGAAGGGAAAATTCAAGCCTTTCCACCCTCTCTAGTATTTTACAGTATACTATGACATTCCATACATAAAGACCATCCAAACAAAAGTGAGCATGCTTAATGGAAACATTTGCAGATATTTTGTGGCTATGTACACACTGGTGATTCAGAAAGATTAAACATCATGGCCAATTGACTTAAACCAAAGACAAGTGGAACTCTTGGAACAGTGGAAGGTTTTAAGCATTTTACTTAATCTACAATCTTCTGCATATTTACCTTGGAGAATAAACTCAGTTGAAGACAGTGAAACTGAATAGAATCAAATATAATTGAACTAAATATATGAAGGATTCTAACACACAGCATCACGTTCTCATACTGAAAGGAACTTTTTGTAAGAATTGAAGGAATCAGGGAGAGAGGGAGGGCAGATATTTTAAAGAGGAAAGCCAAATGTGAAACAGTCTCGCCTTCAAAGAGATAACTTTGGATGAATTTCACTGATACCTATTGGCCATTGCTTTTAATGGTGCTACGGATGGAACACCTGGTTCTGCATCTATGCTCACAATTTTGCAACCTTCTAAAAAAGGCTGTCTTACCTTTCAAAGTGCCAGAATGTTTAATGTGGTAATTAAAGAATCAAACTTGAATTGTACAGCAAAACTCTACTAAAAGAGCCTTCCTAAACCCAGCAGCCTACTGAGGTATTAAACTACAATTCCCATGTGGAGTCCTTGGTGCTCTCTGAGTCTTGTTGTTTTCTTGCAGATGTTTCATTGCCAGACTAGGCAACATCTTCAGTGCGAAGAGGGAGTGGGCCTTGCTCTCTGTTTATATACTGTGGTTTGTCCAGCTTCAAAGTATAGTTGAGTCTGTCCATGTGTTGTGAGATTAAAGAGTTTTCATCATGACTTCTGACTGCTAGTTGGTGTTCGTGGATGCACTCTGCTAGTCCTCTGCCTGTCTGTCCTACACAGGGGCTGCTACAGTCCTTACACTGTATGTTGTAGATGACTCCTGTTTTTATTTATTGGGCTACTGGGTCTTTTGGGTTACTTAGGATGTTTTGAAGAGTTTTAGTTGGTTTATGTGCTATGGTGATGCCATGTGGTTGTAATAGTCTTTGGTAGTTTCTGAGATGTTTCTGATGTATGGCAGAGTTATCCTTTTCATAGCTTCTGTTGGTTGGGTTTTAGTGGGTTGTGTGGTCAGGCACTTTTTGATAAAGTTGGGGGGTATCCATTTTGCTGGAAGATGCTGTATAGGTGATCTGTTTCCTTTTTCTGATGTTCTGGGTTGCTGCAGTGCATCCATAAATACCAACTAGCAGTCAGAAGACATGATGAAAACTCCTTAATCTCACAACACATGGACAGACTTAACCATACTTTCAACGGGGAAACTGTGAGCATCCTAAACCAAGCCAAATCCAAAAATGCTAGAGAATTCCTGGAAGCATGGCACTCAGACAAAGCAGCCATCAACAGATACACAGAGGTAAACAACATTGACATACCATTCAAAAGAGACAATAGAAAAGCCAAAAGACCAAAACACCTCCTTGCCAGCAATCAACACCCAGATATGTAAAGATTAACACTAGGATTAACACCAGATGAACAATAAAACAGCACAATATACCATAATCAAGGAACTATTAACTCAGTCAATCAACCCAGCAGCAAACAACAGCCCAATCAAAGAACTCCCAAGGAGAGAGCAACACCTCCACTAACACAAGCTGTACAAACCATGGTATATAAACAGAGAGCAAGGCCCACTCCCTCTTCGCACTGAAGATGTTGCCTAGTCTGGCAATGAAATGTCTGTAAAAAATAACAAGGCTCAGAGAGCACCAAGGACTCCACAGTTCAACCCTGAGTTACAAATATTCACTTTGATTGGTACAATTCCCATGTTCTGCAGTCTATGAGTCCATTGGGTAAAAATGATTGGATATATAATCAAATAACTCTAGAGATCACCAGGTGTTTTGAAACAAGCAATTGTTAGTCATGCTATTTCTGCAACTGAAAAATCCCAAGACTTGGATTTAAAAAGAAAAATTCTGGAGAATAATTCCAAAATTGAAAACTCGGAATGCCCAAGCTAATATTTTACTATAGCAGCAATCAAAGGTTTAATTAATAAAGAGATAGGATGCCAGCTATTTACAATAAATTGAGGGAAATTAGAGCAAATCAGAGATACAACTAGTTCTCTTTCTTCTACTTTTAGCTAGGGTTGAATTATTAGATTCACAGGTCTTCTTATTAGCTAGCTAGCAGAAAGATGATATATTTTTAATCCAACAAAATTTTCTCTGATATAACATTTAGGAAGAAAAAAATAGAAAATAAACAACAGTAGTAGATGTTCCCAGTGACACTAACTGTCATTGTACAAACTATTAGGAAGAGCTATCCATCTATCTGTCTATCTATCATCCATCTCTATCATTTTTCTCAAGCTCTATGCATTTTTTAGCATGGGTGAAAACTGTACCTCGGTTAATAAGTGCTACGTTTTAAAAAACAGTATAATACATGCAACATTTATTTAATGCTTTTTTATCTACAAATATCCCAAAGGATTTGAGATAGTTATCAAGAAAGCAGTTATCCTAGGAAATGCTAAACGAAGTTGAAGTCTGTTGGGCTTCTAGCTTTCCATCATTGTCTTTCAATCTATAGATTGAAATATAAATGCCTTGGGGAAGGAAAAGAACAAAAAGATCCAGAGCAACATCTGGCCTCCTTATTAAAGGCTAGCAAAATATAGAGGGAAAAGGTTAATGAGATTTTCTTTTTCAGGCATCATATTACATCACATTCAGATGTACCCTCCTTTCATGAGTTCAGTAGAAACACTTTCCCCCTTGGCATCCTTTTTTTAAAAGTTGATATAACAATTTCTTATGAAAACAGAATGTATGTGTGTAAGTTTGCACATGTATCTGCACATGTGTGTGAGTGAAAGAGAGAGGGACCTGTGCTATATTACTTAAGGTGTATAGAAAATACTAAAATATGACTAATACTGAATGTTGGCCCATAAAGGACCATTATTCAGCATTCCTTCCCTCATATTATTAGACAATCATTTTTATTTTTATCACCTTTTTCCAACCCCACCCCTCCGTGATTATGGTCTTTTCTTCTAAAATGAGAACAATATTGATTTGTGCATTGGTAACACAATTATTGGATTAGGGCAGTCCATTTTATGTGGGGCTGCCCTAGAGACTGATTAGGATGTTGCATCATCCTAATCAGTCTCTAGGGCAGCCCCACATAGAATAGTAATTTTCTGACTGAGATATCACACATCTTATCTAGCCCAACGATTCTGCCATGACTGATAGGCTTTCTATCAAGCTAGGTTTAAAGTGTTAGTGTTCAAGTTCCTTGGAGACATGGGCCCTGCCTTACTCATGACAGGCCCAGACAATTCTTCATCAGATCCTGGCCTGTTTGAAATTAGAGAGTTACTGTTATGCCCTAGTTGCTGCCATCATCTACTAACGTTTCTAATATCCAACTACCTTTGCACAACTTAGCCCTGCTACATCAGGATTTACTCAAGTCTTTGTGCAGGACAGTTAGGATGTGCCTCTTTGTCATCTTGTATCAAATATTTTGATATTTTGAAATCTCCCTGTTCATCGTGTAGAAATACTGACAGGGATAATTACCAAATTACCTTATCCTTATTTTGATGTAGCTTCAAAGACAATCAGAGCCAATAGGCTGTCTTTATCCTGAAGTCGAATCAATGGTAATTCCAAATCCTATGACTACATCAATTGAGACTTTAACTTGGAATTAAGAACACCAAAGGAGATATGGTAGAGGTCTATAAAAGCTGTACCTGTCATAGATCACATGCAGAGGGAGAAGTCATCCAAATACAGAAGGATTCAGATCTGACCATAGGAATGTTTTTTCCATGCATGTCATTGTTAAAGGGTGGAATTCCCTGCTAGCAGTTACAGTAATGACAGCTATGAAATTGGGATGGTTTCAAAAGGAACTAGACAGGTTCATACAGGATCAGGTTATCAATGGCTGCTAATATTGATGGCTGTTTATTACCTATTGAATCACAGGCAGAATGCCTTGATAATGGTTCCTGGGAAATGAAAGTATTACCCAGTCCACATTTATGAATTTCTGCAGTGCAGGCAGTTGCCTTTGTGTGACAGCAAACACTGCTCATATTCATCTTACAGTGAGAAAGTGGTGAAAATGCATACTGACTGGTCATGCTATCCACCTTCTTCCCCAGAGGGGTTCAGAAGCCTTTAACCCCCAAAGTCATACCCCCATCCACCTCCAACACAAAAACCATTTTCCTGGAGACCCAGCTTGAAGAGATTTACATGTTAAATGCATTTGAAAACATTATTAGCTAGAAAATGTGGTAGAATGACATTTTGGCTTTAAAGTGTTTTGATATGCTTCTCAAACAAAATAAGTTGTGGTACTGCAGAACTCTTAACTGATATATTTGTGACTTGTAAATATGCTGTACTTAGCAATAAGCTCATTGTTTTGATTGGAGTTTTACCAGCATGTACTTTGTGTTTTACTGCTGTCATATTGTATTTTTTCTATGTTTTGAGTTGCATCATTGCTTTTAGCCAGCTTGGATGCCATCAGGTATCCAAGAAGGGATAAAAAGATGGGTTATAAAATGAACAAATGAAATCTCCATAAGCATAGCTTAGGGAAAAATAAAATACTTTGCCGTTACTCCTCTAAAAGCAGATTTGGAATTTGACTCCATGGTGGGATAAAACAAGCTTTTTTCCCTTAGCTCTGTCTGTTTGTTGGGATCCTGGAGAACTGGTCTTATTTCTAAAAAATAAACATGATCTGATTTGTTTCAATTTTGCTTAACCTCTCCCAAGTTTGTTTAAGCTTCACAGTCTTCTTTTCTCCATCACTTTCCAGAATGACCATTCGTATTATATGGTCATTCCAGGAAGTGGCAGAAACAGAAAAACTCTGAGCCGAGTTGAGGGCTGCTTGAAGAGTGTCACACTTTTTAAACTTAGACAAAACTGAGATTCACCCAGCCTTCTCATATATTGTTTTTCAAAAAAAGAAAAAAAGAAAAACTGGGGGACCTGAAATCCCAATCCTTTCCCATACACATCATACAAATCTTTTTCCGTGAGAAAAAGTAAGTACTAAAACCTGCTCTGCTAGAGTGGGCAGTGGAATAAGGCATATACCCCTGACATAATTCTGAAAGAAATAGCTTAAAGATGGGAATTGCTCCCTTATTTTTCTTTGGTGTGTTGCTTCCTAAGATCAGAAAATCCCTGAATGCCAGTTAGATAAATGAGAGTCATAGGAGGTGGATGAGAATGTAAAAACAGTATCAAGAGACCCACTTGGCTCTTCTCCTCTATTTGTCAAGAACAAGTTCAGTTGCTGTGTCACAATTCTTATAGCTTGTACTGGGATAATTTTTACAAAGTATTATGGAAACTTATTCTTTTTCCTGTCCTTAAAATCCTGAGTCATGCAGGTGTAATGAGCACCCGCCTCACACCTCTTTGTGGCTTTCTACTTTGTTGAAATGATGGAGAAAATCCCACTACTAAGCGTCAGGTAGCTGAACAGAATCAGCCACCTCCAGTCAGTCATACTCCAGTTCTCTTGTGACTCTACTTCCCAGAATTCCTGGCATGGCAAAGGTATGGAGGACATCAAATTGGAGGTGAAATACAGTTGAGACATGCTCTCAACTGGTCATGTGAATTACTGCAATTGTTGCTGTTGTTCTTTTTGGATAAACTGCATGTGTAATTTCAAGGGGTTTTGGCTCCAGTTCTGCCACAAGAAATGTGATGATAAGGGCCAAGAAAGTCTGCCCTTGATGTGCCAGGAAGGGTCATCAGTAGCATGAAAGAGCAAATCCAGTTAAATACAAGAAAAGAAGCAATTGCACATCTGGTAGTCAGTGTTTGTGCAGGTGTTGCTGGAATATGATTCTAGCAGATTAATTATTTGCACAGATTATGTTGTTAATTTGCAATGGACCGAGAGGAGATTTCCTGGCAAGTACTGGATGGAGGGGGCTTATTTGTGATTAGCAGAAAAGCAAGGATAAAGCAATGCCATTTTAAAATAAATACTACAATCCGTTGCAGCATTTCCTAAGGACTTGGTAACATCCTGATTGACAATTGCCTTTGTCTGGCTGGCAGGACTGACAACTAAAGCCAAAACAGCTCCATGAGCATGCAGAAGCCCTTGTTTCTAGAGGCTTTTTTTTCCAACTGTGTCTTTGCGTGCTGAAGAAAGAGTTAGGCACAAATTATACTTTTCTAAATATTGAGATTCAGTTGCCATAATGTGCTTATGGGTAATATAGTGGAAATGAGTATCTGGAGGCAGATTGAGGGACTTGACCTAATGCCCTTATCTTTCAGCTTTCCAACTCTGCTCTAATGAACATATACTCATAATTATTTCTCAAATAGTTTCTAACTAATTTTAAAGTGGGCAATTTATAGCACTTGTATAAAAATGCTGCAAGTTTCATTAAAATATTCAGCACAATGAGAACTTTGAGCAGAATATATTTCTTTACTGTTCAACAAAGTCATACATATTTATAATAAACCTCTTCGGTTGTTTTAATAATAGCATTCTCTTACAGAGATCTGAATACTAATGTTAATATTTCTTCCCTACCAGAATGATGGTTACCAAAGACCATACTGTATTCGGAGTTGGCTTGTTATTTAGAGGTTACATGGGGGCTCCTGCTTTTCACTGATTTCCTCTTTTAATTAAGATTTGTTTTAAGACAAACCATGCTCTGGAAGGCAAAAAAATCAGTTCTTAAAATCCGATTCATATTTGAGGTCTGATGTGAGTACCCTCACTCATAAAGCTGACCTCACTGGATGCTCCTTTGTCTCTGTTTAATTTGGTTGGACATATTCAAGCAACCATTGTGCCGAAAAATCCTATCTGCTTGATTCACTACATATTCGCCAGGAACTGTTCTCCATTTTGTTATGGAGCTATCTACCTTCAAGAAGTCAACTTACATTCCCAGCATTTATTATCAGCTGATCATTCCCAGTGACATTCCTATCCTACCTTCTCCTTCTGACTAAGACCGATAGTATCTGTTCTGTATTGTATTCCCAGAGTAAGAGTGGGGGTGCTACGTTCTGGCCAGACAGCACTGAGAGAAAGCAGGGCATACTGATTCTTCTTCTGCCTTTATTCTGATCTGGTTTCAGGATAAATACTGTCAGCGTAAAGATGAGAAGGAAGCTGAGTGATCTCATTTTTTCTAGATTGGTAGATTTTGTAAGATCTTTGTGTCTTTTTTTTTTTAATTGTCTTATGCTGTATGTTGTTCAAAGTCGGGATGGAGTTGGGTGGCCTGTACAATAAAAAACAACAACAAACACCTTGCATTTTAATATATCGTTATTAAAGGATCCACTTTTTATAAATGCAACAAGATTGTACAGAATATTTTCTTACAAATAGACATTCTACAAATGTATTGGATGTTTCTTCAGCAAAGGATCGTTACCTTGTCGTGGTGCTGGAGCTTGAGCACCTCAATGATGCCATGAGCTAAACCGTGAAGGGCCACCCAAGACGGGAAGGTCATGACAGAGAGGTCAGACTAAATGTGATCCCTGGGGAAGGTAATGGCAACCCACCCCAGTATTCTTGCCATGAAAACTAAATGGATCAGTACAACCAGAGATATGTCGGTATACCATCGGAAGATGAGACCCCCAGGTCGGAAGATGGTCAAAATGCTACTGGGGAGGAACAGAGGATGAGTTCAACTAGCCCCAGACGTGATGACGCAGCTAGCTCAAAGCTGAAAGGACGGTTAGCGGCCGACGGTGCTGGTGGTGAATGGAGAATCCGATGTTCTAAGGATCAACACGCCATTAGAACCTGGAATGTAAGATCTATGAGCCAGGGCAAATTGGATGTGGTTATTGGTGAGATGTCAAGATCAAAGATAGACATTTTGGGCATCAGCGAACTGAAATGGACTGGAATGGGCCACTTCACATCAAATGACCACCAGATCTACTACTGTGGACAAGAGGACCACAGAAGAAATGGAGTAGCCTTCATAATTAATAGTAAAGTGGCTAAAGCAGTGCTTGGATACAATCCAAAAAACGATAGAATGATCTCAATTCGAATTCAGGGCAAGCCATCTAACATCACAGTGATCCAAATATATGCCCCAACCACAAATGCTGAAGAAGCTGAAGTAGAGCAGTTCTATGAGGATCTGCAGCACCTACTGGACAACACGCTTAAGAGATGTTATTTTCATCACAGGAGACTGGAATGCTAAGGTGGGCAGTCAAATGACACCTGGAATTACAGGTAAGCATGGCCTGGGAGAACAAAATGAAGCAGGACATAGCCTGATAGAATTTTGCCAAGACAACTCACTCTGCATAACGAACACTCTCTTCCAACAACCTAAGAGATGGCTTTATACATGGACTTCACCAGATGGACAACACCGAAATCAGATTGACTACATCCTTTGCAGCCAACGGTGGTGGTCATCTATACAGTTGGTAAAAACAAGACCTGGAGCTGACTGTAGTTCTGATCACGAACTTCTTCTTGCACAATTTAGGATCAGACTCAAGAGATTAGGGAAGACCCACAGATCAGCTAGATATGAGCTCACTAATATCCCTCAGGAATATGCAGTGGAGGTAAAGAATCGATTTAAGGGACTGGACTTAGTAGATAGGGTCCCGGAAGAACTCTGGACAGAAGTTCGCAACATTGTTCAGGAGGCAGCAACAAAATACATCCCAAAGAAAGAGAAAACCAAGAAGGCAAAATCGCTGTCTGCTGAGACACTAGAAGTAGCCCAAGAAAGAAGGAAAGCAAAAGGCAACAGTGATAGGGGGAGATATGCCCAATTAAATGCAAAATTCCAGAGGTTAGCCAGAAGAGATCAGGAATTATTTTTAAACAAGCAATGCGCGGAAGTGGAAGAAGACAATAGAATAGGAAGGACAAGAGACCTCTTCCAGAAAATTAGAAACATTGGAGGTAAATTCCAGGCAAAAATGGGTATGATCAAAAACAAAGATGGCAAGGACCTAACAGAAGAAGAAGAGATCAAGAAAAGGTGGCAAGAATATACGGAAGACCTGTATAGAAAGGATAACAATATCGGGGATAGCTTTGACAGTGTGGTCAGTGAGCTAGAGCCAGACATCCTGAAGAGTGAGGTTGAATGGGCCTTAAGAAGCATTGCTAATTACAAGGCAGCAGGAGACGACGGCATCCCAGCTGAACTGTTCAAAATCTTGCGAGATGATGCTGTCAAGGTAATGCATGCTATATGCCAGCAAATTTGGAAAACACAGGAATGGCCATCAGATTGGAAAAAATCAACTTACATCCCCATACCAAAACAGGGAAACACTAAAGAATGTTCAAACTATCGAACAGTGGCACTCATTTCACATGCCAGTAAGGTAATGCTCAAGGTCCTGCAAGGTAGACTTCAGCAATTCATGGAGCGAGAATTGCCAGCTGTACAAGCTGGGTTTAGAAAAGGCAGAGGAACCAGGGACCAAATTGCCAATATCTGCTGGATAATGGAAAAAGCCAGGGAGTTTCAGAAAAACATCTATTTCTGTTTTATTGACTATTCTAAAGCCTTTGACTGTGTGGACCATAACAAATTGTGGCAAGTTCTTAGCGGTATGGGGATACCAAGTCATCTTGTCTGCCTCCTGAAGAATCGGTATAACGACCAAGTAGCAACAGTAAGAACAGGCCATGGAACAACGGACTGGTTTAAGATTGGGAAAGGAGTACGGCAGGGGCTGTATACTCTCACCCTACCTATTCAACTTGTACGCAAAACACATCATGCGACATGCTGGGCTTGAGGAATCCAAGGCTGGAGTTAAAATCGCTGGAAGAAACATTAACAATCTCAGATATGCAGATGATACCACTTTGATGGCTGAAAGCGAAGAGGAACTGAGGAGCCTTATGATGAAGGTGAAAGAAGAAAGTGCAAAAGCTGGCTTGCAGCGAAACCTCAAAAAAACCAAGATTATGGCAACCAGCTTGATTGATAACTGGCAAATAGAGGGAGAAAACATAGAGGCAGTGAAAGACTTTGTATTTCTAGGTGCGAAGATTACTGCAGATGCTGACTGCAGTCAGGAAATCAGAAGACGCTTAATCCTTGGGAGAAGAGCAATGACAAATCTCGATAAAACAGTTAAGAGCAGAGACATCACACTGACAACAAAGGTCCGCATTGTTAAAGCAATGGTGTTCCCCGTAGTAACATATGGCTGCGAGAGCTGGACCATAAGGAAGGCTGAGAGAAGGAAGATCGATGCTTTTGAACTGTGGGGTTGGAGGAAAATTCTGAGAGTGCCTTGGACTGCCAGAAGATCAAACCAGTCCATCCTCCAGGAAATCAAGCCAGACTGCTCACTTGAGGGAATGATATTCAAGGCAAAACGGAAATACTTTGGCCACACAATGAGAAGACAGGACACCCTGGAGAAGATGCTGATGCTAGGAAGAGTGGAGGGCAAAAGGAAGAGGGGCCGACCAAGGGCAAGGTGGATGGATGATATTCTAGAGGTGACGGATTCGTCCCTGGGGGAGCTGGGGGTGTTGACGACCGCCAGGAAGCTCTGGCGTGGGCTGGTCCATGAAGTCACGAAGAGTCGGAAGCGACTGAATGAATAAACAACAATTGGATGTTTGGGACACTTTAAGGTACATATGTGTATGGATGTGTGTTAAATAGTTAAATAAGAAAATATTGGAAAAACATTAGTTATCAAACTTTTGAGCACATGGGCAAGACAGCCTACTCCAAAATTATATATAGCTTTTTATGAGTGCTAAATAGATACTTAATTTCCTCTATGCACTTGAAACAGAATATTCATTAAATCATATAAAACAAAGATTTTGGGAGAGAGGAGGAAGTCCTGCAGAGCTACTTCTGCTTGGCTAAAACAGTTGCAACAATATAATACTAACTATACTATTAAAGATGCTCTGGGTAAAATGTATGAGTCTGACTCAATAAATCAACTTCTTTTTTTAAATTGAGCATATAATACTGAGTCAGATATAACCAATGAAGAAATTAATACTTTTATATAGAAGTCTTTCTAGGATTACACATCTTCAGGCTACCTAATTAACTGCACATTTATCTCTTTCAGAAATAACAAATACCACTATATCTATCAAATCAGGAAAAGCAACTGGTTTGGATTGTTATCTTATTGAATGGTATAGAACATAATAGGTTGGCTTAATTTTTAGCCATAGTTTCATTGTATGTCCTACATTAAAGACTACAAGCCACATTTAGGAGATGTTGGAATGGAAGTATAATTTCAACCTTTATTCATATGAGAAATTTATATTCTTGGATAATCCCAGTTGCAGGATATCCAAATCGCAGGGAAAAATATTTATTTATTTATTTATTTATTTATTCATTCATTCATTCATTTATTCATTCATTTATTTATTTATTAATACTTTAGATCAGCTTTTGCTGCTGAAAAAGCTTTTAAGCCATTTGAATTGTTGCAAGAGGGCTTCAGAGTACATAAAAATATTTAATTTTAATATTAAATTAAAACAACTCTTGATTCTACAGTTCGGTCCAGATTCATTTGCAATATCTAAAACTCCAAATTATTATCAGGGGATTTGTTCTGGGTTATTTTAAATCAATAGAATTTTTCATAAACAATCGAAAAGCATTGGGATGATGGTTATTATATATTTGCAAGAACTCTAGAATAAGATTTGGAATATCAGGTATGAATGGCTAAAGGCCTTAAGAAATATTATGTATGATTCTTAGGATTTAAGATGAAAATAATTTGATATTACTGGATATCTCAGAGAATGGGTTGACTGTTTAAATGGATTGGCTGTGAATTCATTGTGTTGGAAATATAAAATGGGTGAGGGGATATTTACCTATATGATATGGGCTTACTGCACTCTTGAATATTTTGCTTTAATATTCCTAACTTCATTAGTAAGGTATTACAAGGGTCAATATGGCTTAAAGAGATTATTTTTTTAAAAAAATTATGTATCAGAAATTGAACTTATCACTATATACATGTGTCTGTGTGTCTATGTGTGTATGCACACACACATATACATACAGTATGTATGAAGAATTAAGGATTTATAAAACTTGGGATATAGCAAAAAGGATTCCTCTTTAATGTTAAAACAAAAGTATACTCCGCATATATAATCTTGGATCATCAATAAGTGTCCACTTTCTGTGTATGAACAGGCTTTCTGTCAATGTAATGCAATGACTGATCAATATTATTCTGTGTGATCAAGTTTAATGATGTGTTTAAAAAATAGTACAAATGTATGGAACATAATATGTTTCTGTTGTTTCCTTTTTCTGTTTCTGTCTGTTTTTGTGCTTTTTGTCCTTTTCTTTTTTTGTTTTCTCTCTCTCTTTTTTGCAAATTAAAACAATAAAATAAAATAAAATAAAAATATAAAAGGGAGGAAGCAAAGTGTCCTATCTGAAGACACTGAAGGAACTTTGAGGAAAAAAAATCAGCATCTGGGACAGTAGGGAGAGTGAATGATGCCACCAATAAGGGGTTTAAAATTGTCAGCCCATTTCTATTGCTACCAGCATTGCTAAAATTCAGCTCTGCAGCCTGAAAATAAGGTCATACATTTGAGGATCATTTTTATTTTTATTTTTTAAATGGCAGATGACACTGTAATTTTTTACAATTATCATACTACTATAAAAGCACACAAAGCAGATAAACATTCCACTAACTTCAGCACCATGTATTTTATGTTTTGACTTGTTTGGTCTTCTTAATGAAAACAGACTGGTAAGCCTAGAGCAGAGAATGTGAATCTATTATCTATATTCTGACAATAATTATTTATTTTATTTATTCATTAAATTTATATCACCGCCCATCTCCCCCAATGGGGGACTCTGGGTGGTTTACAATAAAATAGCACTAAAAACATAATCACCTAAAAATTACCATTAAATATACATAAAAACTGAAGGGACGCGGTGGCGCTGTGGGTTAAACCGCTGAGCTGTCGATCGGAAGGTCGGCGGTTCGAAACCGCGCGGCGGGGTGAGCTCCCGTTGCTAGTCCCAGCTCCTGCACACCAAGCAGTTCGAAAACATGCAAATGTGAGTAGTTTAATTGGTACCGCTTCGGCGGGAAGGTAACGGCGTTCCGTGTCGTCATGCTGGCCACATGACCCGGAAGTGTCCCTAGGGACAACGCCGGCTCTAAGGCTTAGAAACGGAGATGAGCACCGCCCCCTAGAGTCGGACACGACTGGACTTTACGTCAAGGGAAACCTTTACCTTTACCTATACATAAAAACAAATGTAAAATCCAAGTGGAGATGGAACACAATCACTAAGAGGTGCTAGGAATTCCTTTGTTCACAGGGGAGCGTTAGGACATGCCTCTTATCAGTGAAAACAACTAATGCTCTACCCTAGATTGTGGAAATAATAATTCCATAGGAAGATTGCAGTAGTTTCAGGAAGCTCTGCATTTAGCCACCCAAAGTGTCATAACGCCCTTTACAGAAGAACATACGTTTCTTTAGTGTGGTGCTGTCTGCACCCCTAGAGACTCTGCACCTAAGGTCCTCTGTTTGCCTGAAGAACCTCCATGAATATGGAAGACTGTGCACTACAAACATGCCCTCTTTTCATATGCTGTGTACCCCAGGTTGTATAAATACATGGGCCCAAAGCCACGTTCTGTCCATGGAAACTTCTTTCATTAATGACTGAAGGATGATACCAGCCACAATGACTATTTTTTGTATGTAGCACCTAAAATCTACTTTGCAATGTCAGATATTCAAATGAATTGTTTATTCAGTTAATTTCATTTCATAAGTCTAATGGCTCTGAAAACTAAGTACTGCGCACCAATATGATAGTGATACAAAATCTCTGTACACCAATGGATGAAACCATGGGCAATCTTATTGCTTTCTGCCAGGTAATTCCTAAAGTGTTTTCTCCAAGGTCAAGGAAAAGTTGAGAATTGATTAGGAGATACTGGTAGATCCCTGGGTGCTTAGTCGTAGGGTTTCTGGCAACCAATGCATTAAAAAGAGCAAGTACCTTTTCAAGAAAAAAAAATGTTAATTCTATGGCTGGCTTTGCCTGCTTTTCTTCCACTTTCAGTCTTTTATTTGGTAAATACAAATAAAATCTTGTTACTTTTTACAAAGAATTTGGTCAGCTCTGGTAAGTGGCTTTAGAATGACATGTTAACTTTTCTAACTTCCTGTTTTTTACATGTATTGTTCATTGATGAAAATGGATTTATTTTATTTTATTTTATTTAACAGATTTATATGGCCATCCATCCTAAAACTCAACCTGGGTGGCTCACAGCAGTACTAGATCATAGATAGATAACCAACTTCACCTCCTGAGCCCCCATTTTCTGTCAGATCTTTCCAAACCTGAAATCTACCCATTTCTCTTCCGGATCAAAATTTATTTCCTTGTAGTCTGGTGGTTGGGAATGATCTAATCACAGTTACTTTCAGGTTTCATGGAGATTTGAAGAACTACTTTAATGGTTTCACTGTAACTTAGATCACAATCTCTTAAGTAGTATAACTGAAACATAAATTTGTCTGGATTGCTTTTGTTGTTTTTTGAAAACCCTATAATATTTCAAATAAGTTCCTATTTAGATACTTCTAAATGACTGAGAATTTTCTACCCACCACCGTATGATTTGGTAGAATTAATAACATTTCTATTTTTTTCTTATTTTATCATCTCTTCAAAAATAGTCAAAGAGTCATAGCAGTGGGATGGTTTTGTAAATTTTGTAATAGATATATAAAAGGAAGTGTTAAAATACCCGAAACAAAGACGTCTATAATGTGGCAAAGCAAGGGACTAATGAAAGGAAAGAAATCAGTTGCCACCAAGAAATTAGTTAAGATAATAATTTAAAGAAAAAGACAAAGAAGATAATAGATTGATGGAAATAAAGGGATTAGTGGGTATCTTTTTCAGGTGGCATTTCTTTGTCCAAGGGATTATTGAATAATTGGACAAATTGTTGAAGCAATGACACAAGAAAGCGTGAAATCTAACAAACTGGAAGGAGACAATTGGTGGGGATAGTCACTAGTTTAGGTTTATATTAGGAAAGTAACTGATGATGTACTGATTTAATTTTAATTTACCAACATATTGATTGGAATAGTTGACTGAACTTGTAAGGTAGAACACACAGCCTTAGTAGGAAGCTTTATTTTGGACTATCATATTAAATGACCAGATGATTTCAGAAACTTCTGAGTTCCTTTTTGAAGGAAATTTCAACTCTTGTAATTATACTACAAAGATAATTATAAGGCCAGAATTTACTCACATGTATTTAAAACTGACCTTTTTGAACAATTTTCTTAATCCAAACAGTTGTGAGATGAAAGAAAACACTTTTTAATGGTCAAGCTTCCAGTATCATTCTTCCTATATGCAGATACCCTGATTTTCAGTCAGTTGTAATTATGCTCTTTTCATTTAGTTTTTTTTTCATTGTATTTTTTTTTAGTAAAGTGTATGAACACCTTAGTTATTTCTCAAGGATCTGCACTTTATCTTAACATTATTTCTAGAATTTCTAGTTATTCAAGACAGTGTGTTCCCCAAACATACATGTGTTTAACACATATCTCAGATAGGCTTATACAGGAAAAAACTTTTCAAGTAATACTATTTCCAGGTTCACAAATTCCAAATTAATTTACTCTCTTGTCTAAGGAAAGGAACATACAAATTATTTAGGGGAAGATTTTGTATCTCACTATATGTCCTTATCCCTTTTTTTTTTAGTAAAACAACTACATATTGCTAATAAAAAATTCTAAATACAAGAAAAGTACAGTCAGTATGAGAGTATGGATGCATATGTAACCTTAAACAGATGCATGAAGTTTTCAAGAATCCATATTATTTTTTAAAAATAATATTTAATTAACTTTCTTAAAACTACCAAAGCAAACAGGTAAAAAAATTCAAAACTTATGAGTACAATTTAACCAATTCGAAGCAGACTGTACATAAACTGAGTAATGCAGCCTAGCAAACTAATGTGGCGAAGACATATATATATAAAACAAAAATGAAACTGAAAGATCAATAAAGGCTTAATTCTACAATAAAAAATAAAATAACAATAATGGATCTAAATAAGATTTACATCTTTCTGCAACTCATTATAGATCAATTTTTAAACAACAAATGGAAGTTTGACCACATGGAATTGTATTGTCTGATCTTTTCTTTCTGTATCCATTTTCAGAGGTTCTATGTGAAAATATGTTTATATAGGCAAAGGTGGATTAACTTTAAATAAAGCAATTCTTAACTGAAGGATTCTTTGAAATGTTTTGCTGTTGTGTTAATTTTTCATTCAGTGCAATTTTCCAAACTTTTAAAGACTATTGATCCAAAGATGAACTTTATGTCCTAACATTTAGCAATAAATCTGGCAGCTAGCAGAAAAAAATATTAGACTTCTTCTATTGCATCTGTTTACCAGCCTTGGGAAATATGAATAATAAATCCACAATATCACTAATTATCATTGGTTATTGAGTAAGTCTCCCACAATTTACAAATAAATGGGCATTTGCTGCAGACATGTAACAATTTGACTGTTCCTCTGAGGATGGCCAATCCAATTTTTCAAAAGAGATACAGGATCCATATCCACAGTGCTTTTTCATTTCAAGTCACCCAAAACTCATTTTCCACTATTATTAAATTCAGAGATTCATAGGATTATAGAGTTGGAAGAGTCCATTTGGGTTATTTTGTTTAATTCCCTGTTCAGTGCAGAAATTTAGGTACAAGAATCTGTCTACCATCTACTTGGACACATCCAATTACCAGCCACCTGAATAACTGGTTCCACTATCAAGCTGTTCTTACTGTTAGAATGCTTTTTTATCATTTCCAACCCAACAGAATGTTGGAAAGAAGTTATGTAAAAGAACTTGTGTAAAATGTCACTGGTTGATATGGGTGGCTATATAAATTGAATTAACAAACAAACAAACTTGGAACTCTGACTATTCTTCTGTCTGACTGTTACTAGATTAACTTTCCAAAAGCAGAACATGATGGATCCAAATTCAGTGTCATAGGAGAAGCCAGCAAATAAAGATGGAGTTTGAAAATGGGGTGGATTCAGCAGAGAAAAATACTCTCCCAAGGCATCCCTGTAGGAGAAAGATATCAGCAGTAGTTCAGAATCCTACTCATGGTTTCATTCTTAAAATTTCCCCCTCCCACCCCCATTTTTTTGTTTTTGTGTTTTGATAAAGCAGTTAATTACTTGTTCTACAAATATTGGATTTCCCAATTCGACACTGGAATTTTCCTATCTGGAGTATTTTAGGGGTATCATAGAAATGGATTGTTACATTTAGCCTTCCATGGCCAGGATACAATGGTAAAGAGCAATCCTCTGACCACTGCCATGGTCTTTACATTTCAAAATTATTCTATACAGAAGGACACTTTCTATCATTTCTGTCTTTAAAGAAAATGTTCTGGTCGGTCTGTCTATATCTATCTATCTATCTATCTATCTATCTATCTATCTATCTATCTATCATCTTGCTGTTTAAACAATTTGTAGGCTGACCTTGATTTATACCATTAAAGAATTTCTTTTATTCATTCCACATAACTATGATGATGTGACTTACATCTACAACACTGGTCTGCTATGGAATCAAAATTCATCAAATGTACTTTTGTTTGCACAAGGAAGATAAAATTAGATAACTTAAGTAAAATTTCAATGTCACCTCTTCCCTCCTTCCCAGAAAACCCTTTCAACAGGTTTTCACATTGCAGAATTTATTTCCATATCCCATTGAAACCCATTATCTAGTCATTATTTATCATATCAAACATCTCTTTTTAATTTCTACTTCAATGGAATTTTTTGTTCTTGCTCACTCCCCTCCCCCTTTCCTCTCTTGCTTTTATAAAATTGTACAACCTTTTGGGAAAAGGGAATGTTGTTTACAATGTGTAATTATGATACTAAAAAAGAAATCAAATCACAAATTCATTGTGGAGTGTTTGATCCAGAATATTGTTAGAAACATAATTAATAACTGCAAATATTTGAAACAACACTTTCCAGCTTAGGACATATTAACCAGCTAAGGGAAAGAAAATCTATCTTTGGAAGGAACACAACTTTAAATAAGTTGATTGTTTACTTTATTCTTCCTCACGAAAAAGTAGCACAATAGTTTAACCTGTCCTCATCCATCAACGTTCTGTAGTTAGAGCTGGTGCTCTCAATAAATATTTGGGAGCTGTAGATATGTCACTTTTCACAAAGAGAAATGCAAATATAGATCTTGCCATCTTGCTAAGTGGCCTAACTGGCTTTATTTCAACAATGAAATTATGTGAGGAAAAAAAAGATGCAAAATATAACACACCTGGAGGAATTCTTCAGTTTCAGCTCCCATTATTGTTCCCATTTTCCCGCTTAGTTAAAGACAGCCTTTCCCAGGTAATCCTACCTCAGGCACAGAAGGTGGCTGGGTGATTTTGGGCCACTTTCTTTTAGCCTAACCAACCTCAGGGGAAGGGGAAAATAGGAGGAAAGAGCATTATGTCCACTGCCTTGTTTGAAATAAAGGCAGTATATAAATCTAATAAACAAACAAACAAATGTTTTCTAGGAGTGTTGAACTACACTCCTGTTATCTCCAGTATGAACTACACTCCATACTGTTATCTCCAGTATGCTAGTTGGGGATAGAGGGGGTTTGTAACCTAGCATAAGTATAGTAAGTATGGAAGAACATCAAATGAAAGGAAATTGGGCCTTCTGTACTTTAAACAAAGTCATTTTTACAATCAGAAGTATCCAATATTTTATCAAAATGACAAAAAAGCATTACTCCATCATGATGCAACCTCTGCCTCTTTCATACACTAGACATTCGTTTAATCATTTGTCTGTTCTTGACTACCACTCCTCCAACACTTCCATTTACAATATTCACATGTTAGTTCAGGATGAAAGCCCTTAATAACTAAATCCAGAGAATGAATATAGTTATTAACTGTATTGATTTATATCACTAATTCTTCATTCATGTATATCTGAGGAATGGACAATATCTGTAATCTTGGGAAGGCATTGCTCTTGGCAGCAATATAAGCATTATCTTTTAATTTAATGGAGGAAAGATTTCAAGTTACCCTTCTTTTTACCAACATTTTTTCTACAAATATGTTATATGTTTCAGTAACACTTCCAACAGATGAAATCCTCATCAACAAATCCATTGAGCTGCACTCTTAAATTTGATTTAATTAAACGCCACTTCTAATAAAGAGATAATAGGGCATGTAGGGGTATATGTATTATTAAAATGGGATGAGGAGTCTTATCTTTTAGCTTCAGAATTAAAGTTTTTGAAAGATCTAATTGGATCACTGAGATATATGGCAAAAGGAATGACTTTATTCATATCAATGGCAAAACAAACTGAATTTCATTCTCAGCCAATGGCCAAAACTAAAATGACTTTTCCCCATGCAGCTTATAACACTTTGAGTTACTGCAGTTAAAACACTAAGCCATTTTTCCTTGGATAAAGTGCATGATTGTTAAAAATCAGTTGAAATCTTAACTACCCCCACGACCATTTAGATTGACTGAGGTCCTGATTGCGAGAAACAGAGAGCTCTTAGATGTCCAATAATCTGAGGAATAGAAGTCTAAACATTTTGCATATGTAAAAAGTAAAATAAAGCTTTATAAAATATGAATGTAATAATCATCAGTACAGAAGACATGTATGTGTACTATATATACGTTCTCACACACACACAAGTGGATAACTGAATGGGGATATACATTTGTAAACTGCAACTGGAGTTGTGATGCACTTTTAGACCAAGAATATTCCAGGCTTTATAAACATCCTAGGAGGCACAGCAAATGGGAATAATAAAATCTGGTATTTTCTCTTTAATGCAACGTGTTGTAACCAACTCTCACCAACCCTCTCCTAGGACTGAGGCATGACTGGAACAGTAAGACACTGACATAAAGGAGATCAATACACAAAAGAGACAAGGCCATGCATCCACAATATCTCCTCTTTCTTCAGTCCTAAGAACCAATATGACCTGGAAGAGATATATTTTTAAGTCTAATTTTAATTTGACTCTAGCTTTCTAGCCTACAGCTGCCACAACAGATGTTGTTCAGTCCCTCCAACTCTTTAGGGCTACCATATCTGGGCTGTAAAGAAAAAAAAAATGGCAGCAAAGAGACAAAGGCTCTTTTTGCTGACATCTAGAGGTTGCCTGGATGTTTGCAGCCCAGGTTTGGTGGACCTAGAAAGATGTTTCTATAGCTAAGGCTGACATCCACAAAGCAGATATCACATAAGCTCTGTCGATCTAGTTTGTTTATAACTCTAGCCTGTATATAAATGGCTGCATTCCCCATACCCCTATCATTATGATATAGCAAGTATAAACATTGACTGCATGATCATATTGTTTTGTTTCTGTATTTCTGAGACATTTTCAAGGCTAAGCAGATAGAATGTGACTACAAAATTGTGTGGGTAATTTTATCTGTAGCTTAGTTCACCTGAATTGTCCTGCCTGGATCTTACCTGCTCCTTTTGGACCAGGATGAGGCACATATCAAGTGCAAGCAAGACTTCAGTTAACTTGTGGTTATGAAATAGGCTGTTTCGTCAGAGAAGGAGTAGATATCATTGACTGAAAAGATTTAAGTTTTAGGAGGAAAAGGACACTTTTCTGGGCCCCAACTTTGTCTGAACGTGGAGGATATTTTTAGGGACATTTAATACGTTCCAATGAATTCAGCTTGGAAAGAGGAGTGACAAGCCCCTTTTCTCTCTGAGTGTGGAGAACATGCCATCTCTGTAACTGCAAGTCTAATGCAGGCACCTGCAGCAGGGAGCCTCAGGTACATACAAGGGAGCCCATTCAGCCAGAATCCTGATACTGCAGATTTTCAGCTCACATGGAAGCATTCCAGTGTCGAGGAATGTGCAGAACAACAACATGCTGTTGGCATACGTATTTGTTGTCCTATGCATTTGCAAATCTATAAACATTATACATTTCTTCGTTTGTCTTTGTTTACACCCTAGAATAAGGGTGTAAACAAAGCATTGCAAAAGAATGTCACAAGGATAGTATAAAACTGGGGTCATCCCTATGGAATAACCACCACTTTAAAACTTTTATGTATTATTTATTACAAGTGCTTTTATGCCACTTCAGTCAGAATCTATGCAACTCAGAAAAGTAGCATATGCAGTACATATAATAATGTAATAATAAATCACAACATCATTAGTATACCAAATAAATTGCACATCAAACAAACAAAAAAGTGTTAAAATGAGACGGGAAAAAAAGTACCAGTGTGCTGCATTGGTCTAGAACAACCATAGATCTCTCAGATATGTAGGTAAAGGTTTCCCTTGACATTAAGTTCAGTCGTGTCCGACTCTAGGGGGCGGTGCTCATCTCCGTTTCAAAGCCGAAGAGCCGGCGTTTGTCCGTAGACACTTCCATGGTCATGTGGCCGGCATGACAGTCACAGAACGCCGTTACCTGCCCGCCAAAGCGGTACCTATTAATCTACTCACATTTGCATGTTTTTGAACTGCTAGGTTGGCAGGACTAGCAACGGGAGCTCACCCCGTCATGTGGATTCGAACCGCCGACCTTCTGATCGGCTAGCTCAGCAGTTTAGCCTGCAGTGCCACTGCATCCCTCAGATATGTACTTTGTATTTAATTTTTTTTTTTTTTAAATAGCTGCCTTGCCATTGAAGGCAATCCCCAAACCTATATTTTAATGAAAAACTTTCATTCCAATATAAGGAGTCTGCACTTTTCTCTCCTTCCTCCAAGCATGCTTTCAGATCTACTGCAAGTGACCCCAGCCCTCCAAAGATTTAGTGATGGGTTCATGGGCGCAACTTTCCGAAGATGCAGTCAGAATCTGTTCCAGCAAAATTTTATATTCGGTGGCAAGCACTGGATGCAGCATATTGTATTAATAATCTCTGAAACTCCACTGCCAATGGGAAGGAAGAAGCCATGTATTTTGGGAGGTTCACATCATGTGAAATTTCATGTGTTACCAATATTATATCGGAAGCAACTATGAAGAGCACGAATCAGGTCTGTTTGCAACATTGAGAATTGACCTAACAGAAAGGTTGCGTAAATAGGGGCCTGCATCAAATGTGGCAAAATATCCCTGTCATGGATGTTACTGGAAAGTTGGACTGTTTGCTGAAAAATAAAATGTACCTATTTTAGGTTAGATGTCCAGTTGTTCTTTATGCAGCTTCTGCATGCAAAATGGTTTGATTTGCCCTTGGATGAGGTCTAAGGTATCAGACCTTAGATAATTTCTAAGGTATTTTGGAAGTTCTAGTGCCTATCTGCCATAGCATTGGAGACCACTATGAGCTACCATGTCACACCATACCCTTCCAACTCTATATGATGCCCGGTCTATTCTTATATATTACTAGTTAAGCCCAGTCTGCAAAATTTGGATAAAAAGGAAGGCAATGTTGTTGCAAACTATTGTCTCAGCTTTAGCCAGCAGAAGTCTGAAACCTCTAGAGAAGACTGCAAATTTTCTCTAAGCCACTCAGAGCCTATCCTGCAGTATTCAGTGCAGACAGGGCTCTCATACATCATTCTCCCCTGGTCACAGTTATATCCAACCTACAATATGGTAAGAGTGATTGGTAATTGTTTTGTCATGTACATTCATTATTTGTTTGTTTTTTAATGTTTCATATGAAATAATAACTGAGATAGAAAAAGGAGGAACTTTTTGTGATGTGGGATGGATCCTGAATTTGATGGAGAGGTCTTTTCCCTCCCTTGGACTTTTAAAAATAGCTTTACAGTGTGAAGAAGGAAATGACCAACCAGGATAATGATGACGATTTTAAGTCTACACACCCCCAGTTTCAGCTACTTGGTTTCTTTCCACACAAGTTTAGTGGTGCCATTTTGTTAGGACATTTTCTCTTAATGTTTCTTTTTCTGTTTGCATAGTTATATTACCAAAGCCTTGATGCTACTTTAGATCTGTAGATACTTCACATGTCCATAGTAATGAAGTTTTGGCTGCCTGAGTGTGAACAGGGAAGACTCAGAAAGGCTTGATGTATGACTACTTTAGATCCTTGCTATTCTTCTTTAGATAGGTGCATATATTTATTACCTGCAGGGAGAAATTGTTTCTGCTTCCAGAGCTAATGAGTTATAAGGCAGGAAAAGATTTTTCTCATCAAAGGAGAATAGTTTAAATAAACAAAAAAAACCTAAATATAATATTGAAGGTTATTATATGAATGAATTTGGAAGTATATATAATAAGCTAAACATGCATACCAAAATTCAGTCATACCAAAATTCAGCCATACTTCTCTCATTTTGATTTCAAAAAACAATTTCACTTTGGAATCAATAACTCAAGGCAGATGTTATGTACAAGGATTTGATGACAAGCATCACCTTCTTAATTAAAGCCTTTGTACTTTGGAGTATCATCTTATTGAAACAGAAAGGAATGTAAAAGGGATTGAGAAATGGCGCTGGCTGCTCACAAACTGCAGGGATGAAAAGGGGTGACAGAACAAGTCCTGTTTGGAAAATGGGCCACCACTTACACCCAACTCCACATGTGGTGCTTCCAGCGATTTTGTTCTGCAACTCTCAGGATTCTCCTCCATAACAAACACGATTAAGTAAGAGTTACAACAGCATTAACAATACAACAGCAAGTCTTTCTTTCTTTCTTCTCAATATTGTAATCCAATCTTGTAAAACTGAACCAGCAAAATAAGAAAAAAAGTGATTATGATGATAGATCCATCTTTTCTTTCTCTCATACTAGTGGTGGCAGTAGATTGGTGTGCTCATTAGTTTCTGATGTTTAATTTCTCCATCCATGAATAACTAATAGCTAATTCCATTTTTTTCCAGTGAAAACCTGTGCCTTCAATGAACCATTGTGGTTCTCCCGACAGCATAATGTGTGTTCACAAATTTTATTTCTTCTTTAGATGCCATTTTTGTTTATTTTTTGCAGCTTAGACACCACTTTTTAAACAATTTGGTTTTCTCCCAAATATTATGTCATGAACACCTCAACAACCAAATATTGGTTTCAGTTAATTCAATCATGATTCAAAATTTTAATGTAATTTTGTGGGTTTTTTAATCATGAGACACCTTGAATACCCTTTTATAATACCAATAGTACTTAGAATAGGTATAAATAATTGTGCTTTATGGAACCATAGATTTAGAAATTACATCAAATTTCAACAAACAAATGTATTCAGTCCTTGAGTGTGAGAAGAGTGGCCAACTTGGAAAAGTTATGAAGAGTTGAGGAGGAAACACCACAGCTCCCCAAACATTGTTGAGAACTGAAGTGGTTTGGCATGAATATGATCTATAACAAAGAATGGTGACATTAATAGCATGCCATTTGGGATGTCACCATGTCCTCTTTGCTGTGGCTCCATAGATACTCAGTAATGGTAACTGCAGGACATCTGCTAGTTCTTTCCCTTGACACCACATGTGATGGGAAGACATAGAGAGCAAGGAAGATGACTTTGATGGAGATAAGCAAAAATTCAGCTTCCAGATAACGTTAGGAAGCTTCTCAAACAGATACCTCCTTAATTTTCAAGGGCATAGGAAGGGGAGGAAGTACAGCACAATCAGACTTGCACATTTCTGTTATTATAGCCAATTCTCAATAAAACTAGTTTTTGGTCTACCAAAAGTCTAGACAAAAGTCTACCATCTTCCAAGTTTTTTTTTTTTTTTTTAACCATGAGAAACAGTCTTCTTATTATTCAGTTAAAATCCTGTTATGCAGTAGTTCCAAGTACAGCATGATGCTGTTGTGACAGAGCATCACCCTGGAACTTCATGTAGAAAACACCTCAGGGGAGGAACTATCCATGAAATCCAGATCAATCATTTAGAGTTTGATAGACTTGTGTGTTTCATATTCAAATTAGTCTGATGCATTCTTGATGGAGACATTCACTAGAGCACTATCCAAGATCAGCTCTTTTAAATTAAGTGGAAAACAAAGCATGTCTGTAAACCTATCTGGAAGGATACATATTTTTGCACAAAAAGTTCACAATGTTTCAATTGCAGTGAAGTAAAAAAGAAAGGATCCTGTGAAATCTCTTAGGAAGCCCTGATTCGACATTTTGCTTTGGCTCTTTCCATTGCTTTGAGTAAATCTGATGCTATAAGCATAACCGACTCTCTGAGGACCTCTTAAATAATTTAAAGATGCTGAGCCTCATATTCTGCAGCTGAAAGATGCTGACATTATTTTAAATTAGGTTTTTAGACTTAAAATGTATTGAAGTGCATTTTGGGGAGATGAAGTTTTGCTACCTGTGCCTTTTTTCCCCTAAGAATACAATTGTAGTTTAAAAAGCAGCCTAAAAATTATTATTATTATTATTGCTATTATTGCTATTATTGCTTTTTATTCATTAAAGGACCATTTATTCTCTGCCAAAGAGTAATGTGAAATAGTCATTCATATCCTAGAAATACTTCAAACATTCTCCTTTTGTTAATCGTTATTTTGTGCTTAAACGTCCAAAGTGTTCTCCTTGGAAAACTAATAATTTTGATATTTTAACAAAATATCTGATTTTTTTTAACAAAATGCTCTTCCTGTGAAGGCATAGTCATGTATTTTTCATGTAATAGAAAGCAGGATATGGGCTCACTAACAGAATTAAAGCAGACTATAAATGATCTCGAGTTATAATAGTGAAACAGGGTGCCATACTCGGAAACTGCCAAATGTTCCTTGGTCTCTGACTGCATTTATTAAAACACTTCCCCATGACCCACCCCGTCACTACCAAAGATGACCAACAGTGCAATGATTAATCGTGAGGTTTTTGCCCTCTCTTTATGCTGAAGATCCAAGAGTGGACAAAGAGTCACTCCCAAGTTAATGTGTGGAGAACTGATCTCAGAGGAAACTAGTCTGGGCAATTGGGCTGCTGTCAGAGTTTAGTTCAGCTTGGCTAGCTAGCTTGCTTAATTCTTCTAGAGTGATTTTTTTCCTGTGGATGGAGTTGTTACTAGATCTATCTAAAATAGAGAGTGCAATAGATACTTTTACTTGAGGCAATGTTGTACTGGATAGATTCCAATCAAATTGCAGTAAGATGGAATGAAAGTTTTTGTACTGTATATCGCAGGATGTTGTATCACCCAACTTTACAAAAAGACAACTGAAGCAAAATAGTAGTCCTGAGTTGCTCATGACTAAAGAGGGATTTCAGCCTTGCATTTTCTATGTTTAATATTATAATCCTATTATAAAAACTCTTCTCTTTAGCACAATCCTGTGATTGGTTTATAAGGGGTGTGTTTGTGTGTCTGTATCCATCTATCTCCCTTGAACTTACACATCCTGATTACTTATTATGTGATGTTCTAAGACCTTTCAAATGATATTTAATTTGATCTTCTTCTGATGACTTTTCTTATCAGCACTGACACTATAATGAGTACTCTGGGTTCACGGCTTTATGGAAACACTTCAGCACACATCAAACCTTCTAGTGTTTGTGTGTGTGTGTGTGTCTTTATTCATACAAGAGATTGGTTATTAGTTTCATTTCCAAGCATAAAAGATGAATGATTTCAGCCAGTCTAAATAAGCAAGCAGTGTCAAATCCTCCCTCCTCTTCCTTTTATACTAGTGGAATGCGTCTTGGATTTATGACCTACTCTTTTAGTGTATCTAAGTAACAGTCTTGCTTGAACAATAAAACCTCTGCTTCTGGTGTGTCGGAGCATAGAAATTTCTTCCTCCCCCTTCATTATGGGCTTAGATGGCAACACTGGGTCTTTGTGACTTTTGCTTTGAGACATGGTCCCACATCAGTTGACTCCTTCATTTGGAAAGGATCCCATGAGGCAGTGATCTCTCCATCCATCTTCTTTCTTCAATGGTTTTCTGCAGACCATACCCAAGTCACATCAAGAAACTTGACCTGGGCTTCCCTGGAACAGACAAAAGCTTCAGCATCTCCAAGGCTTTTAGTCCAACATGGTTCACCAGCTTACCTTTCTCTTTCTATTAAGTTCCTAGTTCCCCACTTTTGGAAAACTACTGAGAGATAATTATCTGTTTCCCAGAGAGTTTAACTGCTGTACAAGAAGATCATGCTTAACTGGGAAGATCACATGGTAGACAGTGCTTAGCTGCAATATATTGCTATGGAACGATAAACCCCATTACAGGGCCAGATTAAGCAGTTTGGGGACCAGTGAAAGACCAGGTATGGACAGCCCTTGATTACCATTGCAGACTGATTCCTCTAAAGCAGAGTTGATAAACTAGGTATTCAAAATGGAAGTCCCACAGAACCTAATCAAATACTAAAATGGTATCTAGAAGAAACAAACTGGATATAAAAGTCTCTCCATAGTAAAATCCTGCTTAGAATATTGAAAATATCTTGTAATCTTTTAAAAATAATGATTTTATTAGATCATTACTCTTAAGTATTATCATATTCTATTTTAATTGCATTTCCTAGTTTTAATTTTTCTTTTTAAAGAAAAAAAGTAAATGGATTTTTTTTTAATGGACAGGCAGTATATAAAGCTAAATCCATCAATACGACAATGAGCTTTTAGAATATTTTGGGGTATTTTTACAGATCAGTTTGACATTTAGATTCCAAGGGCAGATAATGAATGTTGAGAAGTTATAGCAATCTTTGCATAGCTGTTGACTTCCAGCTGTGTTGTATGATACTTCCAAGAATTTCCAGCCATCAGTGACCATATATGGAGGAGCCCATGTAAGAGAAAAATGGATTACACCAATGAGAAAATTAGAAGTGTTTGACACCAACTAAACAGAGAAGTCATTCACACTAGATAAATTAACTTTGGAATTGGCTATTATTGGGAAGATGCAGATTTTGGAACTGTGAAGCATTCACTGGGGACGCACCAGGGGAAGGATTAGGATTAAGATTAGGATTAGGATTAAGATTAGATAAAATAGTGTGTTCAGATTTGGGACAAAAGTTCTAGGAAGTTTTGTCCAAATATTTCCTTTTGCTTACGTTATCAGTTCTGATTCATACGGTATGTTATACAAGTCAGGGTTTCTAACTCTAATTGTATGAGCATACTATAACTCCCTAATTACTGGGATAGTCTGGACAATAAACCAAAACCAGAAGTTCAAACCATTTTGAGAAGCAATACAAACTTAAGCTGCTTTCACATCTGCAAACAACAGTTAATATAGTTTGTTAATCAAGAGTTATTTATTTCCTCTCATGTCCTCATTTTCTCTGCAAAAATTATATCAATTTAGCTTGATCTTTTATTTATTTTAATGCAAATCTTAGTTTTAAACAAGTGGAATTACCTATTCAAAGGTATAACTTGCTGGTAACACGTAAATTAGGCTTCTTTTTTTTCCTTTTTGTTTGCTTTGCTTCTTCCCTTAAATATCATAGCCATCCTCTCAAGCACTTTTGTCATGGTTTGAGATGACATAATTGCTGCTCTTGTACCATTCAAAGCCTTTCGTTTTATAAAAGAAAAACCATCAGCTGGGAGGATGCATTCCCTTGTTTTGGTTTAAGGAGCAAAAGTTTGAAATGCTGCAATAATTTGCAGCAGTGCTAAGGTTTGAAGGCACAATGGTGTGGACAGAGGAACTTCAGGTTCTGTCTTTAAACATTTTCCATTTAGAAGTACCATCCTATGCTTTGTGCTTTTCTTCTTCCTAGGTTTTTTTTTTAAAGTTTGTTCTTTTGTCTTTAAGCATTTAGTTTTCATTAATGGAATGTTTCATGCATTGATACCCTCTTGATGTTCTTGGAGAGAATTTCAGTGACTGATACACTACAATCATGCAAATTTCCAGCTTTTCATATTCATAAACCCTACACCTAACATAACCAACTTCACAGCCTCAATAACACACCTCAAGGGGGTACAGCTGAAAAAGAGGCAAAGTCAGCAACTAACTCTACACAACTTTAAAAAAGGAAAGGAAAGAAGACTCAAAGAAGTTTCAGAAAAATTGAAGAGTGCAAATTATTTCTGCTAAAGGCAAAAACAACGTTTTTAAGAATCTTCTCAGTCACTGACAGAAACAAATCCTTAGAAGTTCTTTTCCTCTTGGAAGGAAAAAGAACAGCTTGGTCAATGCTTTGAAATAAATGCCAGCTCCACAAGAGTAGCAAATGTAAGTTTGGAGATAATATCTAATTTTTCCACAGACAGCGTCCACTGCCTCCATTCCCCACCCCACCCCACCCCTCCCCACCCCACTGCCTGTTTGCTATTCTATTCCACATCTTATTCATTTAGGACCCATGATAATAGTCTCCCAGCTATAATTCTATTCCATTTAAACAATAACCATAATACAAAATTCATTGTAAATTCTTTGTCATAATATTAGTATAGTTTAAAATAAGGATTTTACTGAAGCTACGGTGAGTTATCAGGGAAATGTACAGATCAGTTTAAAGCAGAGTTTAGGCACTGAATCTGTTGGGTTTTTTTAAACGTCCGAGCTTTAAGTGGGCTACTTAAAATAAGAAGAGACCATTACAACTCAAATGTTGTGGTTGTACTCCTTGGTCTTTCCCTAGGAATACAACTTACCTCTTTTGTAAGGTTGTTTTTGTACGTGTGTATCTGCTGGGCAGCTTGACTCCTGGGCAACTTGAACAGGGGGCGGGGGGTGCTGACAAACAAATCTGACAGCATGTTGTGGATGTTCTCTTCACCCATCTATGGTGATGAGCAGGTTCATCAATAAGGTCATTCCTTCTTAAAGTTGCTGTGACTTTTCCTAAGCTCACATGGTAACTGCACCAGGAAATGGACTATGGACTGAAAGGACTGATCCTTTTACATTTGATAGAAATTGATAGAAATTTCTATTAAATCCTAATTCTGATTGATGGCTTTTATTGTATTGGTTACTTTTATTAATTATTTATCATTAATTTAATTTCAAAAACAGATTGGATAGTCTTATAAGTAGTATTAATCTAATATTATTTTGAAAATTTGTGCTCAAGTTTACACTGCTTGTAAATCTCCTTTTTTCTTCCCCCTCTCTTCCTTGGGTATGCTTTTAATATCTGTTAAAATAAAAAAAATCATCTTTTTAGAAAAGGATTATTTTTCTTGTGAATGGACAATACTGCCCAAGCCCAGAAAAAGTCATAGCTTATTCAAGGAGCCAGTGCAAGGTACAGGGCAAGTGTCTGCCAGATCCAAAGTACTTTCCTACTTCAGATCTGAATTTCTGCAATTTCTATATGGTCAACTTCCTTTTATACCCCCACCAGACACTCAGGAAGTTCTCTATCACTCCACGTTACCTATGCTTTTGGGGGGAGCCAGAGGCACATTTCCAAACAAGTCACGCCTTATTTTTATTTGATTTTTATTTTCCCACAAAATGAATCTGGTGCTTTGCTGATTCTATTTATTTGCATTTTTAATTAATGGTGTCTCTACAAAACTGAAGTCAAGAAGGACAGAAAGTATGGTATAGAGGGCCCTAAGGAAGATAAACTTGCACTAAGAAGCAAACCACACTCATTTTCTCACCTACCATTTTTAGAAAACAGACAGAGAAATTGTATTTCTAGAGAGACAAACTCCTAGTTTTCACTGAGGTGGAAAACCTGTATCTGAGATGTGCAATGTCAGACTGCAGGTTACTCAAATGATTAAATACATTTTCATAACAACAGATTTAACAACATGGATGATGATGATGATGATGATGATGATGATGATGATGATGATGATGATGTGTCAGTGTAGGAACAAGGAGAGCCAGGTTCTAATCCTCCCTTAGGCACAGAAGCCATCTGAGTGACCTTGGTCCAGTCATACCCTCTCCCTAATCAGCATCAGGCCCAGAGACAAGCTGGCTGATAAACAAAATCTTTCATCAAATTATGTACCAAAAGCTTCAGTGTATGAATTAGGTAAGCACAATGCAAAAACAAGTAGGCCCCTCAACCAAGCAAGACAAAAGCTAAGGAAAAAGCAAATATATTGTACTGAATTTATGAATTAAATGTAGCCAAAATACTATAAAGTATTTAAATACTTTAATAATAAATTATACGACAACATCTTGCATTTTGTAGGAATCCATAGGTTGGTGATAGTAGCTTGTAGCACTCTTGTGGATGCTGATAATGGAAGAGAGGCATTTTTAAGAAAAATTGTCCACGATTCTGAATGAATGAGATCCAGGGGGGAAAATGTATTCTGTTAATTGACATGAATTGATAGGATATGAGAGAGTACAGAAAAATGATTGGATAATCTGGAGAGCCAAGAATGAATGAGAAAGGTGACTGGTTGGTATCTGCTTAGAAAAAGCAGAAATGTTTAATTTGGAAACATGTTTTGAACATAAATGAAATAACTGCAAAAGGATGAATATCTGTCTAAAAGCATTATTGATTTGATTGTTTCTAAAGCAAGATGGAGAAAATACAGAAGGATACAGGAGTGACAGGATTGGATCTGGGCAAAAAGAAAAAAAGTGAAATTAGAGTGAAAATAGAACAACTCCAGGAAGAGAAATAGAGAATGCTTTATGAAAAAGTATTAGAAGATAGATCATTCTCTCAACAGAATGAATTGAAAGCAGAGGTAAACAATGAGGGTGGAAGCTGATTGAAACATCATTTTTTAAAAAAAATGTTACAGTATGCTAACAGAGGTATATGGTGATATACTGATGGAAGGTATTAAAAAAGATGCTTGGTGGAAAGATGACATGAGCCAGTTTGGTCTAGTGGTTGAGGCAACGGGCTATAAACCAGGAGACTGAGAGTTCCAGTCCTGCCTTAGGCCTGAAAGCCGGCTGGGTGACCTTGGGCCAGTCCCTCTCTCTCAAGGTTGCTCTTGTGGGTAAAAGAGAAGGAGGAAGGAGTATGAGGTATGTTCACCGCCTTGAGTTATTTATAAAAATAATAAAGATGGGATAAAAATTAAATAAATGAATGAATGAAAAAGGCTGTGGATGAGGAAAATGCATATAAAATAATTATTGCTGCAAAATTGAGGATGAGAGGAAAATATTGTATGCATATAGAGTTGTAAAGGATGTAGTCAAAGAAAGCAAAACATGGTGAAGGTTAAAAGAGATAGAGAAAATGCAAGATGTCTTGATGGAAATGAAAAAGTGCTTTAGAAGAGGACAAAGAAGGCTAAACAAGGATTCTTCAGCAGAGCGAATGGAATTAAAAATAAACTTGGTGAATTGATTTGTGATGAAACTGAGGCAAGGGGATGTTGGAAGAATTATTTCAGAGATGTATAGTATATAGGAATGATAATACTATATTCAGCAGTGGGACTGAAAGAGATACTATACATTTATTTTTCATTCATTCATTCATTCATTCATTCATTCATTCATTCATTCACTCACTCAATGTTTGCCCACCACAGTCAAGAGACTTTCAGAAGTTGCCAATCATGTTAGTGCCCAAGAAAAAAATGATGAAAACGAAGTCGAAAATGTTGTGTGAGTGTTGGAAAATGGGGAGGCCTCATGTGTTAATGTCTAACTGGAGAAATGTTAAAATATAATGTAATTTGCTATGGACTGGCATGCCCATTGTTTAATGTTTGTGTGACAACTGCCTCTGTACCTGACAATTGGAAGAACACTTTGCTTACTCCCCTGTACAAAGGGAAAGGTAGCAAGAGTGAATGGAAAACTATAGAGAGTAATTTTTCAGTTGTATCTGCAAATAAATTTTGTACAATTCTGAAAGGAAAGAAGAGGTAATAATGAGCAACACTTCTGAAGTGCAATGCAGCTTTATGCTAGGTAGGGTGGCTGCAGCCCGTCTTTTTTTGCTTTTCCACAGGTCAGTGATAAATGTAGAAAATATGGGGGAGGGGGTATTTTAGGTGATGTAGATACACACATAATACAAAGAATAGGCGTGAATTATGAAATACTTTTTGCAAATATTGAAGTTTGATTCCTGAATGCAGTAAGAACTATATATGACAGAATTACAGCAAACATCAGAACAAATGAAATGCTTAGTGAATGATTCCATCTTCATCAGGGAATAAGACAAGGATGCGTGGTATTCCTTTGGTTGTCCAATGTGTCTATGGATATATGTATAAGGAATGCTTGGAGTGATGTTAGAGGCAAGTTGGTCGGCAATGCAAATGTATTTACTTTGCACAACTCGAGGCAGCGTGCATTATGTCCTTAACTCCTCTTTTCTCCACAACAGAAGGTGAGGTGACCAGACTTGCATGCCTAAGGGAGGACAGAACTCAGAATCACCCAGTTTCTAGGCCAACACCTTAAACATTATACCAAGCTGGCTCCACGTGTGTAGTATTGTCTTTGCAAACCCTGGTGAAAGTTAGATATCATATGATGCAGTATAATTGTTTTGAAAATGGAGTGAACAATTGCAAATTGTCCATAAACGTTGAAAAACCAGGGCAAACAGATGAATTAGTGAACTTTGGTGGACTGCTTACTAAAAATGGGGAAATGGGTGGAGAAATTTTAAATGCTGGTCGAACGGTAATGGGTAATATGTACTTTATTGCAAGGACTTAACATTTGTTAAAAGAAGGCAAAATGGCTATATATGAGTGTGCTCCTTGTCACTTTCTCACATAGAACTACACGTTACTGCAGGTATGTCTGTAGAAACATATAGCAAGTTGAATGCAGAGGGAATGGGCTACTTAAGATGCATATAAGTTAAAACAAGAAGAAATCGTGTCAAGAATGAATGTGAGTTAAGTATGAAAGTGAGTGACCAACTTTTGGTACTGAAGTACAAAGCTGAAATGGTTTGGTCTCGTATAAAAATAATGAATGAGGATCAAATGCAAAACCAATATATAAAGGAAGAAGGATTGAGTTGAAATAAAAGGAATAATTGAGAAAATTGTGGCAAATGGTGTGAATGAGGACCTTAAAAAGACCTTTAAAAGGGAGAGGTGAGAAGTTGGAAAAAGAAAATATTAAGCAGTGTATGGGCATTATGGCAACAAGGATGGTTTGCAAGAATAAAAATAATGGAGAGGTATTGTGAATGATGTTAGTGTAAAACAGTTTTACATTATGTTTCCTATTTTAAATTATCTCATACCTATAACTTCTTTAGTTCATTATTCCTTCTGTGTTTTGCATAACGTTGCTTAGAGAATATATTGATGGTTATGTATATATGTTGTAATTCCAATAATAAAATTCAATCCTATGCATATTGGCCTATGAATTTCATGGAATCTACTTCTGAATAAATAGTCCTAAGATCAGGTTGAAAGAAGGTTTTTTAAACAAATATAAACTCACTTTTCATCAAAGTAATGTATTCTTTTAAATTAAGAGTTTGGAAAGAAAGCTAATTAGGTATTTTCTAAGACTAATGTGATAACATAATGATTTTTTTCTTGTCTACTTTATAACATAAATTTACTCTTAAATTGTATTTATAATATAAACTAGGTACATGCATAATGCAGCCTTTTTAAAGGCTTCCCAAACTAGCACTCACCAGTTTTGTTGGACAAATAGCTAAGGATCATGGGAGTTGGAGTTCAATGCATCTGGAGGGCACTTGTTTTGAGAAGATTTCTTGATGTCCTCTGAATCGTTTCATTTATTCCATGATGGTGATGTTCCTTTTCTCTCAGCATAATGCATAAACTGCCCCGATATATAACATTAAATGATGAGACTCTCATTTTTAGTAAATCCATTAACTTCACACCAGAGCAGAACGATATCTTCAAAGCCTTTCAAGCTACTGCAGGTTTTTTTTTTAAAACAAAATCAAAGGTATAGAGTGACAAATTTGCTGGAGATCAAATGCAATTCAGTTGCATAAAAGGGTTTCTGATAGGAATTTATTAAGACATACATTAAAAAGTCAAGAACTAGACAACGAATTCAGACAAAGTGCTCTTTCCTAAAGCAGAATGCTAGAAGGTGCTGTGTCAGATGCAATAAAGAATTGGACTGGAGCAAAACAATATTAGTAGAAGGAGAAAAAATAGCAATATTTAAAGTAGGGAGGAAGAAAAAGAGAACCACCCGTTTTAAAATTTCTTTTAGTTGTTTCATTGGCTCAAGCGATGTGGTTTTTTTTTTAATGTTGTTTGTGTGTACTGACCATTTCTCTCCCATTGATTGCAAGTGAGATCCCCATTCAAGAACAAGCTTCTCTGCCTCTGGTTCAAGTGGATAAGGATAGCTTAGGACTAAGCATTCCACATTGACTGAATGAGGTTTCGATTTCTATGCTATTTGGACACTGATAGATCTGCAAGATTTTCTATTTAATATTGTTTTCAACAATGATGGAAGATACCGCTCTTACTTTTCTGTTGCTGGTGGTGTTTCTTCCAATTGTACAACATATATTTTTTCACCAGTCTCATATATTTTGCAGGAAGTTTGTAATCTCTTCTCTTCTCATCATTCAATTTGAAATCACTAAATGGGTAGGCAGAAAGTAGATGACAATCTATGGTAAATATGGCTTCCAACCATCTATTTATAGTAAATCTTAAAATTAAGCAGCAATTCTTTGAAATTAGGCAGCCAGGAAAACACACAAACATACATTCTTTCTGAGAGAAAGCAGAGGGTGGGTTGGGTTTTTTTAGTTTGTTTTGTTTTTGTTTTTTCTGAGCTTGATTCACAAAGCCCTCAGAGTTCTCCATTCTTTAGTTCTTTAGCATTTGTATATCAACTTGTTCAAGCTACAATCCTACTTCTGGCTCCAACTGGAGAACCTTAAGACTTGGAAACCTGATTTATCCATTCCTGATGTTTGTCTTTCTATGTAAAAAACCATTGCAACATGCACACACACATGCATACAAACATCAATATTTGGCTATTCATGGCAGAGCATTTTACTTGTCATTAATTTTAAAGGAGGCAGAACACTGTATGTAGAGTAATCCGACAAAATTATCATTCAACTGCCATTATTTAGACTGTTGTCAATAAAATTATTACCAAATTCTTATTCAATGCCCATGGGGCAACAAAAGAAAAAAACATACAATGTAATTGAGGTCTGGCCATTTACTGACATTTCTACAATCAACCTATCTTAGCTTGACGTGCTTTACAGGTCTGTGTACTGTATTTGTTTCCAATCTGGAATTTTTATTTAATATCAGAGCATTGAACGAGCTTGCCTTGGAGACCCAGATATTTTTTCTATTTCTAAAACGGGATAGCAACAGGAATCAGAAGATTATCATTTTATGCCTCCTAAAATGGCTACCAGTGAGGATATTTTTCTCTTCTGAATCTGAGATCTAATAAAACTGCATTGCAGCTCAGCTAATCATATCTCATCATCTTTATTCCAAAACTCCAGAAGCTCCAGCCACATACAGTGCTGTTTAATTGAGATGTTAAATTGGGCAGTGGTTATCTATGTTAGCAAATTAATCCATTATGAATTTGCACATCCATCTCTCCCACTTTCCACCATTGTTATGATGGATTTTATTAGCTGGTCTTAGCTATGCATGAGATGGAGATGCAGAGAGTAGATTTCTGCTCGGTGAGAAGCTATGAGACTTTAGAAACATATTAAGCTGATGAAAACCTGATGTGTCTAGAAGAATCTAAACATTTTAAGACGACTGTATCTGAAAAACTGACCTGGAATATTCTGAACAAGCAAGGTTCTTGCCCTTCAGGGCCCCATGAAGTTAGTAAGTGAAAGATGTTTGGGAAGATTTTGGGGAAGCATCTAATAATATGAGTTCAAAATCATTCTATTCTGAATACCAAATGACAAGTGACAATCCAACATGGCACTCAAATTGTGACTGAAGAGAAATAATCAAGTTGAATATCACATATGAGAAGCTACCTGGAATTTCTTACTCATATATGTTTTTTAGGACATGAGTCCCTGACTAAATCCATTGCATCTGTGGTGCTGTGCTCCAGCCAAACACTCACAAATGACATGTCTCCATCACACAGATTTATGGGAAGTAGCTTAGATATCTTGGTGAGAGAACAATATCCATGGTTATTTTCAAACTGAGCTGAAATTACACCAGCCTTTTCTATAGCTGACTAGGACTATACAGTAATATTTTACAAGCTCATACTTTTATGACTATGAGGTTGCCATTGATAATGTCCTTCTGTGTTCCTTGATAGATGGCTTTACAGGAAGCACCAGAGATTTAATTAGTGCTATGCTGAAAATTCTGTCTACATTTTTAAAACCATTGTCATTCAGCTGGATGAGGAAGAAATAGCTTTTGATCTTTTCCTCAGAGGAGGATAATATTTCAGTAAAATCCTCATGACTGGAATATGGGATTCTTGCACCTATCTTATTTACGAGGTGGCCAAAGAGTGTGTGTCAGAGTTTTGACTTTCATTGTATAGTCTTTGTAGTGGGTCTGCATCCTCTCCTTTTATGCTTCCATTAAATCCCAAAGGTAGACAACAGGGCAGACCTTCTCCTATGGGCCTTTCCAGGGAGCCTGTAGAGTGATAGACATGGGTAACTGAACACAGCAACACCAGCACCTTCTGCCACCTCTTAATAATAAAATAAGTTCAAGAGTTCCACCCTAGCAAATTGTAAAGAATTTAAATGAATTTGGAAAATAAAAGCTTTGGGAAAACTGGATGGCAAATTTCAACACAGTATTGGTTGAAATATCCCATCAAATTATAATGATGGACCTGATTTAAAAGTTAAATATAAAACCTAAACTCAGTCAACAGCACACTAGTGTGTGTGTGTGTATCAGATTCCTCCTTATTATTGGCAGTAATCTACAGTCTGTAATGGTATGACCTTGGGAGACAGGAGGAAGAGTTGCAGCTTGTACAACTAGTATGTAAAAGGTATATCAGCCCACAGAAGGAGGGAGGGCACGGGAAACATTTCAGAAGGGACCTCCTTAACTTTCTAGAGAGTAAAAGGAAAGGAAGGGAAAAATACTTTCAGTCTTGAAAGATTCTGTTAAAGTAACCTTACAATAAAGATAGAGCTAGTGCTCCTGATTGTGCTTCTTGTCTGGACTTCCTCACAGGGCTAACACAATCATACTGTGTAATAATTTGCAAACATGGGCTCCAGGAACAAGTGTGAGTATTTGGAAGATCCAGGAAGTTTTCAGCAGCATCCTGTCTACCAACGTCAAAGTCATTTTGATTTATGTGCTACTATTTGTTTATCATTGTTTATTCAGAATCCGTAAGCCTGACTAGGAACCGCACATTATCTGATCTAAACTCCCAATAGTATCAGGGAACAGTGCTTATTTAATAAGTGTCCCTTCCCACCCCTTCACATCATGCAAAGTCTCCTTAGGGTTCAGGATCGAGTTGTCCTCTGGATAGACAAGCTGATAAGCACCAATTATTTTGTTTTTATCTATTTTATTTTATTTAAACATTTTATAGGGCTGCCTGACCCAAACAATTGCCACATTGAGCAGTGTGCAATCAAGAAACAAGAACAAAATACCATTAAAAAAACAACAAAAAACAAAACATAACAGACCAAATTCTTTCTATCAACAGTCTGGGGAAAGAGGCAAAAGGACTGCAGCTCTGATGTATCCACAGCACCGGTTCTAGGTTGTTAGGCCACTCACTGGAAAAGATGTGGGATAACGGGTGAGTTGCAGTAGAAAAGAAAGGCTTGTCCCACATGTGAAATTCTGCTTGTGCATAGTTAGATTGTACCTTAACAGACATATTACGCAACGGATGCATTACTCAATTTTAGGGTGAATATGGCATTTTGTGCATCTCCTTAAACCCAATACAGAGGCTCAGAAAACAGCTCCAAAGCCCCATTATCCCAGGAAAAGGTATGGCTACTTTAAGGTACTACATATCCATGCAACCTGAATTATACATGCTCTGAATCATCTTTTTGTTTTTGAATCTGATGGGCTGCACAGCCCTATTATCTTTACCTAAAGGAAGACAGAACTTTTCCAAAACAATTTACCTTTACAATGGGATAGATCAGTGTTTTTCAGCCTTGGCAACTTTAAAGTATGTGGACTTCAACTTCTGGAATTCTAATTCTGAATTAATCCCAGAATTCTGGGATTCTATTAGATTAACTGGAAAGCAGATGAGTTTTCTTTGCTTTATCTTCCTTTAAGGAAGACCTTAAATTCAGGGATTTTTTTTTCCTTTCAAGTGTAGCATAAGGCATAGTCTTTAGGGAATAAAGTTTATGGACTTTATATTTAAGTTTACATTGGACTTTATCAAATATAGGAAGTTTTTAGTTGGCATGCAGAAATATACTTGGAGATAAAAATCAAAATGCAGACAGAGAAGTCAGATGGAAATGAACCAAAACTGATACAGGTTGCATTTAAACTCTAATACAGCAGAGCTTAAGCATTCAAGAAATAACCACAGTAACTAATTATGACACAGCAATCCCTGCCATTTTAATTTTTCTCACTTTTTTTCTGTAGAAATTGTCTTGGAAGGCCCTGATTCAGGCAGTGCGTCATGCAGAGGAACATTAAGCCCCATTGCATAAAAGGTTATTGTAGATTCTGGCTAATGTGGAGAAAGGAGAAACGAAACAGCTAAGGAGCCGGACCATTTCTCTGGGAGAAAAAGTTACAAAGTTTGAGGCTTAGGGAGAATAAGGAGGGACTGGATGAATGTACAAGTTGTGCTGAACTAATACAGAACATGTTGTGTACTAATATAAAAATAGGACATGTTTAAAAAAAAACTTTAAAAATTGTTGTAAAAGTAGGCGTTTACTTTTGTACCATTTGTACTGTGTTGCCAGGCTTAGATTGATACTGAAGGATTTCTGTGACTTGCCCTTGTGAGAATGGTTGGGTGGTAAACTGCATCTGATTACTGGGTTTTCTGAGATGCCAGGAGGATAGCCATACAGGTAGTCCTTGACTTAAAACCATTTGTTTAGTGACCGTTCAAAGTTATGATGGTGCTGAAAAAAGTGGCTTACAACCTGTCCTCACACTTATGACCGTTGCAGCATCCCCGCACTCATGTGATCGTGATTCGGGCGCTTGGCAACCGTTGCATATTTAAGATGGTTGCCAAGCAAATGGTGATCCTGCAGTCATGTGATTGCCATTTGCAACCTTCCTAGCCAGCTTCCAACAAGGAAAGACAATGGGGAAGCTGGCAGGGAAGTTGCTGTCATGTGATGTCTTGCTTAACAACTGCAGCAAAAAAGGTCATAAAACTGGGTGGGGTCACATGATGCCTCACTTAATGACTTCACTGCTTAATGACAAATTTTCCAGTCCCTATTGTGGTTGTATGTCAAGTGTCCTATCTAAGAGTGAAGAACCATGCTGAGACAGTAGCTTGAGTCTCTAGTGTTTATTGTTCAACTCTACTAGACAGAAAATCCTGCCAAACTGAAAGGTCGTGGGAAAAACCTTACAGATTAAACCCAAAAATCAAGGCGGGTCTGCTCTGAGTTTCTTTGAAGGGAAATCCAAAGCTTTTAAACTATGCATGCATTTTCCCCCCTGGATAGGGGCCCCCTCCTGCTCACCATCAGTACTCATGACAGCTGTGGTTTATTGAAAAGTTTGGCCTCTTCTGAAAAGGAGACCCTCATCGTTGGCTTTGATGGGGGACCAGGGTGGTCAGAGCACATTGGCAAAACCTGGTCTCTTCCGGGTAGGCCTCAGTGACATCAGGGTGATGGTTTGCTTACAATATTCCGTCAGTTAGCACAGGCAACAAAAGAAGGCAGGTACAGTGAGACATAATGCCAGAGGAATAGACAAACAGACAGAAAAAGCTGGCACAAGGTGGAATTCACTGGCTTGCATTCCTCCTTTTTAAAAGTTTGGGACAGCAACTGATTTATCTGGCATCATTCATTTGTTGCCAAGAGACCAAAGCGATGTTAACCTTGACACTCTAAAACTCATTGGCCAGTTATTCATACTGATACCAGCAGCACCTCACATCACCCAACTCATGTTTTCTCCCCACTATTCTCCATATATGAAACTAGAATTGCACTAATAGATTTTATCTCTAATAATCTGAAAACAGCAAAAAATTCCACTGCATCTGTGAAGTGCTTTGAAAGGCTATGAAGCACGTTGAAATCACCTAATTCTTTCCACTGCTTCAAAGAGATTCCCGATGATGGGCTGATTATGCTGAATCTTTAGGGAATCAGCATTGTTTTGAAGCTTTGCACAGCTCTATTAAGATATATCTAAGACAAAATTGTGTACCAAACCTCTATATGAAAGTTCCTCACAAAAAAATGGGTAAATATTCTTTTTAGAGATCTCATTAAAAAAAAGCTATGCAGACAGTAACATGGGGTGGATTTCTACTGATCTGCACATTCTTAATATAGACATATTAAGACCAAAGGCTTCCAATTTGAATTTTAGATGTTGCCTATATCTGTTGAGCCATAGCCTATGAGAACCAAATCCTTTTTCTTAACCAGTATTAGAACAATTGCATGTAATAATTAGAGGCTGAAGTGGTTATATTAAGCTGATTTTCTAGCTGGACACTGCAGTAATATTTGGTATTCTAATTAATATTTTATTTTTTAGATTATCATTGTCAAATTTATAAATTAAGCTAACTGTTATATTGTTTGTGTGTGTGTGTGTGTGTGTGTGTGTTTTATTCTGTTTTTTATTGTTACAACCGAGATTGTCTCTATTGGATCTATATTGATTCCTTTTTGCACTAGACTGTAAACTGTAGCTATGGCCACATATAGGCTTTAATTTTTGCACCTAGCATTTCATTTTCCTCCCTTATCTTTGACAAAGGCAGAATGCACCACCCAGCCACTTAATTGCCACAATCAATATGAGACTAGCATAGAACTGTAATTAAAATTTGTGGTCAATAAACAATGTGGGTCTGTAACATTTTGGTCTGCATAACTGAGAAAAAAATACGTAATTAAAATGAGCTGTGTAGTCTTCATGGGAGATAGACTAGCTAATTATAATGAGTGACTGTTTAACTTTAAAAATAGACAAATAAATTGTAATGAATATTTTCCCAGGTAGTAGACCTCATCTGTTGATAACTTAACCCAATGAGGAACACAAGTTCCAACTATTCAGATAAGTTCAAAGCGTGGTTGATAAACGTAATGGTTTCTATTCTCCATAGGTTAGGACTATGGAGTATTAAAATAACCATAGGTTCGGATTATTTTCCCAACCCAAAAGTAGACTAACAAATCCACTTTTGGGTTGGGAAGAGATAGGTGCGGACCAACTGGACCTGCAGTAGATCAGCAAGGGTTTTCAATGTCAATAGTTTAACTATGTGTGTGTCCTAGTTTGAGCTAAGCACTAGCCTCAATGTACCTAACTGTAAAATCAGAGCATTTCATCCATTTTTTCCTGCAACTCTGCTGGCCAGTAGAGATTTTTGTATAAGAATCTCTTTTGTGTGGTGACTCAGGTATGTACATGTACACCATCCCTACATATAGCTAAAGACCATCTCTTCAACCACTATTTTGCTTTCACCTGTAAGAAACATCTCACTATTATTTTGTGCTTTATTCCAGTTGGGAAATCCAAGCAATCTATTAATAATAAAATTAATACCCAAGTTTGAGATTATCCATATGTAATCAAAGGGGAAAAAATCATACATACATATGACTGTTCAATTCCAAGATTTAAAAAGTACAAAAGTCTTTAGGGAATAAAAATCTGACAAAGTGTGGCTTCTGGGCATAGAGTCAATGACAACAATGAATCTTCCACTGTTTCCAAGAGTGTGTGGCACCAGGGAAAGAATACTTGGTCTCATTGTCTTGTGTGCTCCTGAATTATGAACACAACAGCCAGAGTGAAGGAGTCAAGAGAAGGTTGCCTTCCTTTGTGGCCACAGCTATACTTTTTCCTATTTAAGGAGCACATCTCTCATTTATTTGCAAATAGAGATCTAGCTGTTGTGACAGTAGCCATTACGTGTTCAAATGGTATCTTTCTGCTCATAGTGCAACAGAGAAAATGAGGTTTTTTGGAGGGAACACAAACAAAAACTGGCTACAGTTAATTTGAACATATCCACTGACACTTGATTTAGCTAGTTTGGGCAATTGGTTGCCAGCTCTGAAAACAGTAGCACAAATTGGGCTACAGACCGTTTTTCAAGCAGGAAGATGAAATGAATTCTAATGACTTATTTCCCCAATTCACTGAAGCTTAATCCCTATTCAAAAGGGATTAGAATTAAAATATATCAAGAATGTTTAGTGGCCTAGTGTGTACTGCATGTCACTGAAAAGTCTTTGAAACCCCAAATGGTCAACTCTGGTTTATGTGTGTTGATTGTGCTACTCTTGACTCCAGTTCTTGGGCCTTTTTTAATCGTAATGTACCTAGTCACTTAGTCAACAGGCCCGGTCACTGATTTGGAATTTCTATATAAAATCACTGGCATGCAAATTGGATTTTTTAGGGAGAAGGTTGGGAGGGCTAGAGTTTGGCTGCAAGCTACCATGCAGCAGCTGTATGCTAATGACTTGCAAAAGTTCCACATTTTCTTGGAAGCATGCAAGACATCCTAGACATCTTAGATGTCTAAAGAAGTTGCTAATGGGATGTTTCATAAAAAGGGACTGGCTCTGAGGCAGGCCAATGATCACACAGTTTTACAGAAGGAGTTCTGCTAGTAATTTATCACTAGGAAAAATCTGTCTTGGCGATGCACCTAATTTAATGGATGGAATGAGATTTTGTTCACAGAGGGGGAAAAAAGAGATGACAGAAAACCTGAATTTTCTCATGTTCTTTGGGGCTGAAATGGGGCTGAAACATTTCTGACAATTTTAAACATAATGATATTTGAAGAAGTAAAAGTGTGTGGCAAGATGGACCCTGTAGCTCCTCATTTCTAAGAGTGAAACTGTTTTCAAAGGTAAGATTTGAAAGTATTTGAGTCATATCTTAGTTAGATTACATAAATGTCTGTATGGCATTAAGTTCCAAGCCTAGTATTGCCCCACTCTACAGAAAAGCTGAATAAAGCATTAGTATATAATGAAACACAGATACAAGACAAGACTTTGGTATCCCTGTATTCCTACAGAGAAAGAGAGCTTAACCTGGAGTTCAGAGCCTCTTGGAGATCTCCTCAAGGCCTCCTAGATTTCCCTCAGAGACCTGCTGAAAGCTGCACCTAAAGAATAGTAACTAATGTGACTTATGGGATTATGCTACTAAAACACATAGAGTAATAATGTTAACTGCATTTAATTGGTGACATCTCATTACAATTAAATCAAATCAGATTGAGTTTTTGTCCTGCCCACACTTTCGGTCTTCACTATACCTGCTTTTCAGTCTTGGTCCCACAAGCACACTGACTCAAAATCCAAGCATGTTGCAGTCTGGAAAGTGTTCTATACCCTGTTGTAAAAGATCTTGATACTTGAAACATGTACCAGCCCCCGTCAGATGCTGCTCATTCTGAACTGCTGTCTTTCATAAACAGCATGAGAATAGCTCTGATGGATCAGGCCAAGGCTTATCTTCTCCAGCATTTCATTTCTCACAGTAGCCAACAGAGGGTGCACAAGGAGGAGATGGGGTCGTGCTGTTCCCTACTGCTCTTCCCCAGCTGCAGTTTGTTAGAATGCTGCCTCCAAGCCACAGATAGCATTGAGTCTTCAAAACTAATCATGCTTGACAGACCTGTCCTTCATAAATTTATCCCACCCCTTTCAAAACCACCCAGGTTTGTGGTCATTGCAACATCTTGTGCCAAGGAATCTGACTGGTTAATGGAATATATAAAGCAGCACTTTCTTTGTCTGTTACAAATCTCCTTATCTCTGAAGAGCCCTTGATCATAGTATTTTGGGAGTGTTCATTTGTATCATATCATGCATGAGTTTACAACTTCAGTCATGTCCCTCTCATTCTCTTTCTTTTTTTAAGCAAAAAAGTCCCAATTATTTTAGCTTTTTTTTTTTTGTAATGAAGCTGATCTGAACCTCCAGATCGTTTTGGCTGCCTTCTTCTGTACTTTTTTCATCTCTATTATATCCTTTTTCCTTTTTAAATTTTTTATCAAAGATTTTCTATCATGGATTTGTTAAGGGCATCGCGATGTTGGCAGTTTTATTTTCTTAATTATCCCTAGCATAGATTTTGCCTTTTTCACAATTGCTGCACATTGAACTGACATCTTCACTGAGCTATCTGTATGACCCCAAGTTCTTTTCCTGGTTAGTTACAGAAGTTCAGACCCCATCAGTGTATATGTGAAGTTAAAGGTTTTGTTCCAAAGTGTTTTGCTTTACACTTATTTAAATCGAGCTGCATTTGCCATTTGGTTGACTCAATTTAAAGAGCTTCTTCTGAAATCCTTCACAATCACTTTTGGTTTTCATCACTTGGCATAATTTGGCATCATCTGGAAACTTGGCCAGCTTATTGCTTACTCTCATGTCAAGAAAATTTATGAACAAGTTAAAAGCAGTGGTCCAAGCACAGATCCTTCTGGGATACCATTTCTTACATCTCTCCACTGAGAAAAATTCCCATTTATTTTTACTCTTTGCCACAGGCAGTATGGTTTAATGCCTTATTCATATGATTTTGAGATGACAGGTACTTACAATGCCAACTTTTCAACTGGACCTTCTCATAATCTTCACCAGATTATTATGCAGATAACATTATTTTCTGCCAGTTAATCTTCATCTGCTAAATGTGCATATCAAGATATGTTAAGGGCTTATCTGGAGAAGCCAGTTAAAAAGCTGGTAACTCAGGAGATTTCTCCTGTGAGTGATTTCCATGACTGGAAATATGTGGAGAGGTGCTGTGTAAGTGGCTCATATATTTGGGGCTCACTTTAAAGCAACTTTTTTTTAATATATTGAGAATAGAAGAGTTTCTAATGAAAGAAATTCAGCCAGAGTGAATAACAAGAAAGATGTATGGACTTGACAAATGAAACTTTCAAGACTTGTGATGAATCTTCAGCCCAAACTAAGAATCCAATTTATTCTTTGGTGAGGATGACATCTGATATGCCCTCCATCTAGAGTCCTTTCTGACTAATTTACAAAGCATTTTGCAGGCAAAGTAGGTTGCCTCTGCTATGCTTTAAATGGCATTCAGGATAACACTATCCATTCTGGTGCTTTACCCAACTCAGTTTTTAATTAAATATATTTGTTTGCTTATCTCTAAAATTTCTATCCCACTTTCCATTGGTTAATAGCTTATAACATACTTGCAGAATGAATGAATGAGATTTCAAAATATTTTCCATTTGACCATTATGGAAAAAAGAATTTTCATGAAATAGCACCCTCAACAGAACGGAACAGAACAGAACAGGTCACTTGTTGAGATGGGTGGCTATAGAAATAAAATAAATAACTTGATATTTGCCTGTGTCTAAGAGTATTATTTTTCTCCAACTGACATCAGTAACATTGGTAAATACAGCAGGAAATAGAAGAGAAAGTTTCTTCCATTGTTGAGAATAATGTATTATAGAACCTTCCTTTTTAAAGAAGAGGAGAAGGATAAAACACGGTTTATGCAAAGGCTCTCTCTTGATCTCTGTTTTGCCAGCATATAAACCTTGCTTCTCCTCATTTTCAGTGGGAAAATTATTGCATACATTTCAATGCCCCTACCATCCAGTCAAGGTGGAAGACTCCTCTCCTCCACTTTTTTTTAAAAAGAAAGCTGTTTCCTAACTGTAGGTTTGTCCTCTGATCCCAGAATACATAAGCTTCTTGTTCAAATTAATATGAGTTTAACTTACAGGTGTCTCACACACAATCTGCATACATTGCTTAAGCCACATTATATGACTGTACAACAGTTCCACAACTGGCTGTGCTATGGAAAGAGGTTTTATATATTATACTGCGGCTGTCTCCTGACCAGGTATTAATAGAGTTCTCCTCAGCAACCCTCTAGTGATTAATGAGATGAGAAGATAAAATACTCCACCTGCTGCAGCAGCCATGAAAACTGAATTAATGAGTGAAAACAAGAAAAAAAAAGAAAGAAAGAAACGTCTCAAGGCCTTGGTGCCTAGTATGAGGCAGATCAGCTGCTTATTTACTGCAGTGCCTAATGATGCTATTTGCAAATGAGTTAGTGTTTTCTAGATTAGTGTGGTAGGTGGCAGCCAATCCAGAGGAAAATTATACATTACTGTAATAATTACTGTGTTCCATAAAAATACTTATCTATCTTCAAGACCACAATCTTAGGAGAAACACCTTCTCCTCATTATGCCATTACAGATCTTTTGTAAGTGCGGTAATTTGGCTCTGCAAATAAATAATGGAGTCGATGCCAGAATGGGAGGTAAGCAAACTAAGCAAAATGAGAACACAGAGCTGTCTGGTTTGGATTTTATGATACAATATAGGAGAGAGAACACAATCTTAGCATGTTTATTGCTGTGGCACAGGGAGAAATGTTCAGCAAACAGGACCCATTCCAATTCAACATGAAAGGTGTTTTAAGATCCAGAGGAAGGATGTTTGATTGGAACCATGCCCACCATTTTCTTCTTACTACATCTATGTCAATGCAATGTTTTCCTCCACTGAAGTGAAGGAACCAATGATCAGGAATGGGTCAGAAACACAAAGTAGTAAAATATTGTATTTTTAAGTAATTAGTTTTACTACTTGAATGAAAATATAGATCTATCTGATCATTTCAAATATTACTTAGGCTTAAGAATGGGCTCCCTTCATGCAAGGGGGCCCAAGATAATTGTTCCTCCCCCAACCTGTCCCCTCCAAAAAGATTCTGACATCTGAAATGTTCTGTAGTACTCAGGCTTGCTTTGTACTCCTAGGTTTTCTCAGAGTTACTGACAGCATGCTTCATTTTCCCATGAGATGTTTCCACATAACTCTTGTTTTCTAGAAATGTTGCTTCAAGCACTAATCACATCAGGCCAATTAAAGAATCACTACATTTCTTCCATGTTTCTTGTTCTGTCAACATCAATGCTCTGCTATTTTTTTAAAAAAAGAAAACCAAGTATATAATAAGGAAAAATTCAAATCAACCTTGCATGGAATGAATTTTGTTTATTCCTGTTTATTTCATTTATATCTTATTTTCTTCCAAATAACTATACATGTGCTATACATGTTCACCACCTCTTGTACTTTGTGCAATTGGTTTTAACTGAAATTTGGCAACAGACTGAAGGTCCCAAGTGAATTTCATGGAGAGGTGGAGCAAGTACATTTCAGTTATTACAAGCCATGCAACTGAATAAAATAGATTGTGCCTCTTTATATTAAGTGGGTAATTAGTGTCCAAATCTCATCATACAACATGGGCAGGGAGGGCTTCATGTTGGGGGAGGTGATTTCATAAGATGGCAACCTGTGAGGCTCCATTTTTATTAAGGATAGATTGTAAAGGGCAATGAAATCTCCTAGACTTCCCTTCTGCCAGTATTCATTGCAGCTGGTAACACAGGAGAGAAAATGGAGTGGCCGCTGCTGGTATTAGTTCCATAACTTTGATGAAAACAGTCAGATATCCATTCACTTTTTATTGTGGATGATGACAGATTCTCCTAGCAAGCACCACTGTTGATGCAGGAGGGTTTGGTAGTCAGGATAACCAGTGAATACCAACTGCTGCTGCCTAACAGAAGAAGGGAAAGGCCTTGGGGTTGTTGACTGTCAAAGCTAAAAGAAACTACCTAGGACCAGTGATGGAGAAAACAATGTAAAGCAACATGGCAGGTTTGATTTCCCAATTAAATTATATTTATGCTCTTTTGCTACTTAGGAAAAGCCTCTCTCATCAAGTCTTTCTCTTCTTTCTTCTTCAATGTCTTGCCACAAACTCCAAAATCTGCCATCAAAGACCTATCTAAAGTTTTCAGAAGTAAAGATGTCAGTTTAAAAACAAAAGTGCATCTGACTCATGCCATAGTCTTCTCAATTGCCACATATGCCTGTGAAAATTGGATATTAAAAAAGGAAGATAGAAGAAGAATTGATGCATTTGAGTTGTGGTGTTGGCGAAGATTATTCAAAATACCATGGACTGCCAGAAGAACAAACAAATCAATTTTAGAAGAAATACAACCAGAATGTTCCCTAGAGGCGAAGATAACTAGGCTTAGACTCTCATACTTTGGGCACATCATCAGGAAAGACCAATGGCTTGAAAAGGACATCATGTTTGGTAAAGTCAAGGGCCAGTGGAAAAGAGGAAGACCTTCAATGTGATGGATTGATACAATTACAGCAACAATGGATGGCCATGAGTCATAAACAACTTGATGGCAACTAACAACAACAACAGCAACAACAGGTTGCAGTTTACATACTGAATATAGTCATGTATAAGCCCATCCACAGATAAGCTGACCCTTGAATTTTTAACCAAAACATCATGAAAAATGTGCCACCTGTGGATAAGCCAACCTGCATTTTTCGTGGATAAGCCATCCTGCATTGGTTAAAATTTCAAGAGTCTGCTTGGCCATGGATGGGCTTATCCATGAGTATATACAGGATATACAGGGACATTGCAGGGAGGCTGGTACAGTAGCAACAATCCCAACTGTTCTCAGGAGCCCAAGTTCAAAAACAGGGTCTTACAACCAGCCACTTGTGGAGCAGTGACCCTGAAGGCCAACAGAGATTCCTGGATGACAACAGCTACCCCTCCTCCCCTGCCCTGGGGTCTCGGATGGTGCCATACCATAAACCCAGCTGGGCACATTTCCAAAAGGGGCACCCCCTCTTCAGGGCCCAGCCAGTTCTCAGTAATAAACCCCAGGTCTGCCCCCTCCTCAGTGATCAGATCACATATGAGGGGGGCCTTGTTGTTAACCAACTGGCATTAAGAAGCAAAAGCCAGAATGTTTATGTTTATGTTTATCCAATAAATATCCCAAGAGGATACTGATCTTGGATTACAATTTACAACAAGACTTAATTTCCCAGATTAAGCAGCTTCTCAATTCAATCATATTGAAAAGAAAGCTTTATACCATTACAATTCTGCAAAAAGTTTACAAAGGGGAAAGGTACTGAAGTCTCAGACTATATTACATTACTAATATTAACTACATGAGATGTCTCTTCTCGGTATATTAATTTGTATTTAGCAGATAATAAAAATCCCTCTTTTGGCATTCTCCTGTATATAATAGCACCATTTTAATTGATTGTTTAATATGTAGTACATAACTGTTATTATAGTCTAAAATGCTAAATTCAGCTAATGTAGAGGAAATTCTTAACTTGTTCATCCATGATGGAGAATAAAAATCTATTTGCTGAATAGTTAGCTATCTAACTTATTAGTAAATAAAAACCTCAAATAATTTAATCATTAAAACCCCCAATGCTGAAAGGATAAATTATTCATAATGAACAACTCCAGCCATTCTAACTCTGCCTAGAAAATGCACTTGCTATTTGGCACTCATTTATAATATTTCTTTAAAACTTCCATCCCAGTGGCTTCAGGCAGTTTTCAGCAGTTCAAGTGCACTAGAATCTGGAATAAAATCTGCAATCACAATGAACTACCCTCTCAAAATAACTTAGGCTAATTGTCAATCCAGTTTGCCACAAGGGGCTGCATCAGTGCACCGAAGGAGTGGATGTCTGTTCGAACATCATGTGAGCTGGACCCCTCTGCCTCTCTTTCCAGGCAAGCCAGTAGGATCCCAGTTCTGTGGAAAGTGATGCAAATGCATGAAAAAGTCAATGAATAGGTATCTAGGGAGAGGGAAGGACCAGGAAGAACCCATTTTGTGCCAGATAGCATTGCCTTATTGAAGAAGGCAAATAGAAACGCCTACAGTATAGCGGAGATTTATTACAGTTCCTCTCCATGAGATGCTGTGTGACTATTTACCTGTCAAAAATAACTGTAATTTCCCCAACACCTTTAGGGCTAGACAGAGTAACTGTCTACCAGTCTACACAATAAGTCATCTTTCCTGTCCCCAGAATCCTAGCAACTAATAGTAGTGCTTCTCCTTGTTCCTGTGATTGTTAAAAAGGCAGATAAGAACTACCATGGTTACTTGATTGCAATCATTGCATTTCTTAGGATGCTTTTTTTTTTTACTTTCTTCTTTTTTTCTTATGGGTACTGAGTAGGCTTATTTGCTTGTTCCGTATGGTCCTATTGACAAAATAATTTATATATGGAAGCAGTAAGTTTTGATTAGACTCTGCCATACATGATTAGCTTGCAGATGCCTCTGAATTTTGCCTAGGGATTTAAGAGCAGACTTCCAGCCCAACAGACACAATATAATCCTCTGAATTTTTACAGAGAGTGGCAGAATTACATCAGAGAATATAAGAGGTGATCATGGTTTCTTAGTTTGAGAGTATTATCCTGATAGCAGAGGATTATCTGACTGTATTTTAAAGATAAACGTACAGTCTCTCTTGAGGTGAACTTGACTGCTGATGACCCCATAGACCAGTTGTTTTTCAAACTTGGCAACTTTAAGATGTGTGGACTTTAACTCACAGAATTCTGGGAGTTGAAGTCCACGCACTGTCTCCAACCTTTTTGAACTTATTTGGGATCATAGCATAGGTACTCTTACAAAATGGCTGCCATGAAGGAAGCCTACCCAGTCACAAAGCAGCTATTAAAGTGAGCATGGCCAATTAGGAAATGCCATTTACTAAAAGGCAAGCTCTTTGCCCTACCCTCCTTCCCCTATTCCCCAGGATCTCCTAACCTTTTCTGGGTACATTTTCAAACAAAGCAGGCAACTTAATTATCCCACCTTATGTAGGGCCAAAGGCATTCTAGGAAATAAAAATGGCTGGTTTGCTTTGCAGTGTGCCAGGTTACCATTTATTTTTTATTTTTATTATAGCAATAATATACACATACAATGTTTTCATAATGAGTAATACAATGAGAATATATACATATTAAGCTCACATGAGGCAATTTGGCTTGGTTTTGATGAGATGTGAACCATCAATGTGTGTTGTAGTTCTCTCTGAGACAAAAATCCCAGATGATTTCAAGCCTTGTTGAAGCAGAGTGCCTCCTTGAGATTGTACACACCCCTAACACATATTTGTTAGAAAATAATACTAAGTTCCCTCCCTTTTCATTACTAGGTAGGAAGGGGGATGATGTTTGCATGTGGCAGCCATAATGGATGGCTCCCTGACTCATAAAGGAAACAGGATTCATGACACAAAGGCATTCTCTTGGTTGTATAATATCTAGTCCACTGTTTTTCAAACTTGGAAACTTTAAGATGTGTGAACTTCAATTCCCAAAATTCCCCAGCCTGCATGTTGAAGTCCACACATCTTAAAGTTGCCACGTTTGAAAAACTCTGGTCTAGCCCAATGATAATTTAGTTGTAGTGTTATTATGATCACCTTGTTTACTTGTAGATGGAAACAAATAAAAAGAAGTATGATTATAGCATTTTCCATTAACCCCCCCAAATAATTCCTTTTAAAATTTGTGATTTCTTCTACCAAGATCTCCTATCTGTTTTTTTTTTTACTTATGAAGCAGTAACTTTAGAGAGGTAGTTTGATGGATTTTGTATAATTTCATCAAATAAGGTGTCTAACCATTTGCCTCATTTCCCAGAAAAAAAAGAGGTATGCATAATTCTCCCTGTCAGATTGCCTTTTGATGTAAGTTTGTAAGTTTATTGTGGAAGCATTCAAAGGCTGTGTCTGAGAAGTTCTTTAACATATGCCATATATTTAACATTGCTTGTGAATTAAAAATAACAGCCTGCCATCTGCCTTTGCAAACCAATTTTATCAAAGTCTAAATCTAAAAAAAATCAAAGATGTGAACATTGTCAATTAAAAAATGGAATAGTATAGTGTAAAAGAGGTCAGACTTACCTCACTTGAACTTGAGTCACTCACTTGCTAGCTAAGGTGTCCTGATTTTAATAGAGCTTTTCCTATGTGGGAATACATTGCAGAACAGATTGACTTTCAAGAATGTCTTTTGTTTTGTCAAGTTTTAAACTTCAGACTTCCTCCAGCATTTGCCGTAAAGAAGATTTCAGTAAGCAGGTTAGAGAGAAACCTTCCCTCATCCAGCTTTATAGAAATCAAAAGTGAGTATGACCTCAGCAGTAAACATTTTGTCTATGAGCAGGACTAGGACAATTGGATCACCACACTCAATTGTGAAACATTTTTTCTAAAGCAAAGTCCAATTTTACCATGAGATCAGAGAAGCAAGTCTACTGAAACTCTTTTATTAGAGGTGAAGAATTGTTGCAGCTTATTAGTGCAAGCCACACCTTCCTATGGGAGAGAGAAAACTGGGATAGCTGCAGATGGAGAAATCCCAATCTGATACCACAGATGGTCCCAACATACTGCTTGTTAACTTGGCTGCTGGGAATGAACATGGCTGCATCAAGGCTGGAGGAAAAGACTTGGCCAGCTGGAAATGAGCAGCCTAATAAAATATATAGGAGTCAGAGAATGGAAGATGAAGTGATTGGCAAAAAAGAAAGAAAAAAACAAAGCCTGAGTAGTGCGAGAGGGGGAGAAAAACAGAATTAGAGCTGAGGGGGATGGGAGGGGAGAGAGAAAGGACAATTTTCTTGAGAAGGATAGAGGATAAGTCAGCAGAATATGAAAAACAGGAGAGGCAGAAAAACAAGTGAGCGATTACGTCTCCTTCCCAAAGCCATGGGAGCAGGAAGTAGCTCCCTGGCTCTAACTATAAAGAATCTCCAAACATGTGAGGTTTCATCTCCTTTGGTCTGAAGGCACTAGAAGGGGGTTATGTGGCGGGGCAGTAGGACAACCAGATGCTTTGGCCCTAACATGGACAATATTCTCAGAGACTGGGGGAAAAAATAGTTTGGCTCATGGAAACTCATACTAGGCAAACTGGAAATCAAACATCTCAACAATGAAACCTGCAAATCTCCAGCTACGTCCTCAGTTAGGGTTAAAATTCTTTGTTATGGTTTAGTAGGGGTTGGCTCCTAGAGAAAAAAAACATGCCCTTGCTAGTATAGCTAATACACCAATGAGACCTGTTTGGATAGGTGTAGGATTTCCCTACCATATATTTGATTGACTAGATAAAGAAAACCTTTCTCTGGTCAATCACATATGGTATGAGGCCAAACCTGGATTATGGCATAAAATTCTTATACCATATCAGACATAAACAAGTCAGAAATATTAAAATATTTTTAAGTAGTCTTCTGAAGCTAAGTGTCCTGCATAGGCAAAGAGTCAGGGCAGCTTGAGTTTGTTACTTGCAGTTGACCCACACACAGTGGACTAAAACTTCAGTTAAGAAAAGATAAAAGGTCAGTATCCATTAATATAATAGCGGGTCTGACCCCCACACCACACTAATTCAGATATGTTATATATAAGTGGGAATCAAAAATAGTTGCTTGTGTCTCAACATCCACACATCCAGTACTCTACATCAGAATCAGCTGATTTACTAAATGTGTATATCTATGAATGCAAGAACCTCTTTCACCATCAGAAAAGGAACTTGCAGGCATACAACCTGATTTTGCATCAAGAGAAAAATAATGAACTAACCCCTAGCCTGAAGTTGTATTAATAAGCCTGTCTGAGATTTAAAAACCAACCAACTAACTAATCCACATAAGCACTATACATCCTGGGCACGAGGGCCAGTGTGTTAGTTAGAACCTGTAATGTGGTTGTTATTTGTCTACATTGCTTTAGCTCCTTGGCTGTTGTTTATGTTTTATATTATGTTGTAATCTGCCCAGAGCAGCTATTGTGAGATGGGCAGCTATATAAATCAAATAAATAAATATATCTGTGTTGCCAGAACTGAGCCTCCCAGGCCATATGAGGGTTTCAAATTTTCAAAAGAAGGTTTTTATGTATCATGCAGGTCAGTCAGATACATACCTTTGCTGTTTACCGTACCAAAGGCAGCTTTGGAGCTATCCAACATTATTTTGAAATTGATATGATTCAAGTTATGAATGGGAAACAAACTTTAAAAAAACAGAGGCAGGCAATAGGCCAATCGATAGGAGAGAGCAGCACAGTTTATCAGCTTGCAAGCAAATAAATTTCCTTCTTCTTACCTTTTTATCAATTTTTTACAGCCCCTTAAGCACCATCACCCTACTTATTGTGGTTGTTCTTGCTATTATTAAAGACTGGGTAGAGAATTTAGGTTAATCTTTATGCACACTATTTTCTATATTTGAAATCTGGAGAATAACTGACTCCCAAGAGTACATAAATGTTGATCTCCATTGATAATGAATAATTATCACAAATATAATCTCTCCATTTCAATGCAGTTTTGTTTTGGATTCTTCCTAGACCTATTGAGAACTTATATCAAAATGTCACTTCATTTGTTGTTGTTGTTTATTCGTTTAGTCGCTTCCGACTCTTCGTGACTTCATGGACCAGCCCACGCCAGAGCTTCCTGTCGGTCGTCAACACCCCCAGCTCCCCCAGGGACGAGTCCATCACCTCTAGAATATCATCCATCCACCTTGCCCTTGGTCGGCCCCTCTTCCTTTTGCCCTCCACTCTCCCTAGTATCTGTCCTAACTGCCAGGAAACATGCTGCCTCGTTCCGAATAAGACACGGACTCACTTAATAGGGATTAAGGATTTCCGGTTTATTGAAACGGTACTGACAGAGAGAAAAACGGGAATGGGGGTGCGGTGGTGAGGTGTCCTGTTTATACCCCTCTTGCGGGGTCCCGTGCTTCTCCACCCTCCATTGTCCCCATTCCCCTTGATGGGTTTCTTGATGGCTGTGTGGGTGTTTTCCCGGTTGCTGTCCTTGTCCTCTTGGTTCAGGTGTGTCCTCCAGGGCACCAGGTGCGGGTTATCGCTGCTTATTTGAAGTCCTTCTATTCATCTGCATATGAGTCCATGGGTGTGGGTGCTTTGGGTGCTTGGTTTAAGCGTTGATTTGATTATCTGCTTCCTCTCTTTCTTAATGATCATGATCCACGTTGTGAGGCTCTTTGTGCCTTGCAACGGGGTCATGACATGCTGCCCCCCGAAGATGTCTTTAGGGTGCTGGTTTCCCTGGGTATGCCTCGTGGAAACGTCTAGTCAGTTTTTTTGCTAAGATGTGTTGTGCCTGGACCCACTCTGGGTGTGGGAAATGCTTCCATTTAACGAGGTATTGTAGAGTACCCCTTTGCCTTCTTGAGTCCAGTATCTCCTGTACCTCAAAATGCTGTTGTTTATCTATCATGATGGGTGGGGGCGGTGGGTCTTCCATGTGCCATTTGGATGGGCTTGTTGGTTTCAGCAAGGCACAGTGGAATACCGGATGGATCCGTCGTAGATTGTGTGGCAGTTCCAGTTTGAATGTTACCGGATTGATTACTTCTGTGATTTTGAAGGGTCCGATGAATTTAGGTGCCAGTTTCTTCGAGGGTTGTGAGGTTTTTATGAACTTAGTGGAGAGGTAGACCCTATCTCCCACTTTGTAGTTCGGTGCCTCCGCCCTGTGATTGTCCGCAAATTTCTTGTACGTGGTTTGTGCGTCTGCGAGGGCCGTTTGGATGATTGGCCAGGTTGTCACCAGTTGTGCCGCCCAGTCATCTGGTGAGCAGGGTGGGGCATCTGGTTGAGGTAGTTCTGGTATCGGTACAAAGTCCCTTCCGTAGACCACCTTAAATGGGATGTGGCCTGTGCTCTGGTGTACTGCATTGTTATAGGCTACCTCTGCAAAAGGTAGTAGGTCCACCCAGTTGTCTTGCTGGTAATTTATGAATGCCCTCAGGAATTGTTCAAGGGTTGAGTTTAGGATCTCCGTAGATCCGTCTGTGTGTGGATGCCACACCGTTGACAGTGCCTGTTTGGTGCCAATGAGTTTTAAAAATTCCCTCCAAAATTTTGACATGAACTGTGTGCCCCTATCGGTCACCAACCGACAGGGGGCACCGTGGATCCTGTATATGTGTGTCAGGAACAGGCATGCCAGCTGTTGCGTGGTGGGGATGGTTGCGCAAGGAATAAAGTGTGCCTGTTTTGAAAAGTAGTCTTTTACCACCCAGATGACTGTTTTCCTTTGGCTGGGTGGGAGGTCTACAATAAAATCCATGGAAATTTCTTCCCAGGGGCGAGAGGGGCTGGCTACTGGCTGCAGCAGCCCTTGAGGTTTCCCCCCCTTCTGTTTGGAGGTGGCACATGTGGGGCAGGTGGCTACATAGTCTTTAATGTCTTTTCTCATGGTTGGCCACCAAAATTGCCGTCTCGTTAGATGTAGGGTTTTTACGAACCCAAAATGCCCCGCAGTCTTGTCATTGTGTGAGCGGTTTAAAACTTCCCCCTGCAATGACTCTGGCACGTACAAGACTTTCTCTTTCCAGGCTAGGTTGTCCTTGATAGATACATGGTGTCGGTTGTTTTGCAACCATGTATCTGTTTGTAGTGCTTGTGCAAGTCTTTGTTGCCAGTTGGGTGAAATTGAACGGCGGCTCCGTTCATTTTCTGGCGTTTGTGTTGGCGTGCATTGATTTCTCATCTGGCTGCACGTGACAGCTGGGCAGCCCAGTTGTTTGTTGGTCCATACCATCCCCACGATGTCTGAGGCTTGCGTGTCATCCTGTGGCCGTCGGGAGAGGGCATCCGCCAGGAAGTTCTTCCTACCCGGTATAAATTTTGGCGTGAAATTGAACTGATTGAAGAACTGTGCCCAGCGCACCTGCTTCGGGCTGAGGCGTTTAGGCGTGCTGAGAGCCTCCAGGTTCTTGTGGTCTGTCCAGACCTCGAAGGGGCAGGCTGCCCCTTCCAGCAGGTGCCTCCACGTTTCCAGAGCTGCTTTCACTGCAAACGCCTCCTTTTCCCATATGTGCCATCTCCGCTCCGTTTCAGAGAATTTGCGGGAAAGGTACGTGCAGGGTTTCAGCTGGTTGTCAGAGTCCCTTTGTAGCAGGAGAGCTCTGATGGAGAAGTCAGAGGCGTCTACCTGCACCACGAAGGGCTTCGTGGGGTCGGGATGTTGTAATACTGGCTCAGCTGTAAACAGGTTTTTTAGTCTCTCAAACGCCGTTTGACAGTCAGCTGTCCAGTTTAGCACTGCCCCCGGGTTTCTCGATTTGCGAGTGTCCCCCAAGCCCTTGGTCTTTAGGAGGTTGGTCAGGGGCAGTACAATCTCTGCCAGCCCCGGGATGAACCCCCGGTAAAAGTTCCTGAATCTGAGGAAACTTTGAAGTTGTCTCCTCGTGTGTGGGCGTTCCCATGCCAGTATTGCTTGGACCTTGCTTGGGTCCATTTCAATCCCTTTTTCTGAAATCCTGTACCCTAAATAGTCAATTTGTTGTTTGTGAAACTTGCACTTGGAGAGCTTGGCAAACAGCTCTGCCTTGCGCAGTTTCTTGAGCACTTCCCTTAACAACCATTCATGCTCATGCTCTGTTTCAGTGTATATTAGCACATCATCGAGGTAAACCAGCACCCCCTTAAAAAGGTGGTCACGCAGGACCTCGTTGATTAATTGCATAAATACACCCGGTGCCCCTGCCAGTCCAAAAGGTAGCACCTTGTATTGAAACGACCCCAATGGGCAGTTGAAGGCTGTTTTCCACTCATCCCCCTCCCGTATCCTTATGCGGTAATAGGCTTCCCTTAGGTCTAGTTTAGAGAATACCTTGCACTTTGCCAGGTGGGACAATATGTCCTTTATTAGGGGCAGTGGGCTTTTATTGGATACAGATGCTGCGTTCAGGCCCCGGTAATCTGTGCAGAGCTGCAGTGACCCGTCCTTTTTTTCGCGAAAGAGGACCGGCGCTCCTACTGGGGAGTTTGCAGGCTTGATAAAACCCCTCACCAAGTTCTTATCTATAAAGTCCCTTAATGCTGCCAGCTCCCTCGGGGTCATGGCATATATTTTGGGTTTGGGTAGGGGCACCCCCGGGACCAGTTCAATGGAGCAGTCTGTTTTTCTGTGAGGGGGGAGTCTGTCCGCTTCCTTCTCGCAGAAGACGTCTGCAAAGTCCACGTAGTTTGGTGGCAGGCCGTCTGGCAACGCCGTCCCTCTGTGCTCCGAGGTAGTCATTGCCCTTCCCATTGCTGCCCGGGGGACCCTGTCCCCTGTGGGTGCTTGGTAGTGCCCATCAGCAAACTTGATCTCTCTGGTTTTCCAGTTGATGACTGGGTTATGCTGCACGAGCCACGGGATCCCTAGTATCAGTAGGGGTTGCCCCACCGGTGCCACGATGAAAGCCAATTTTTCCTCGTGGCTGCCGAGCCATAGCGCGGTTTTGCCGGTGTATTGGGTGACTGGGCCTCCTCCCGCTGCTGATCCATCAAGCTGAGTAAACACCAAATGGTGCTGAAGTGGATAGCAGCGGAGGTTCAGCGCGGCTACCAGGTCCGGGTGCATTAAGCTTTTTGAGCAGCCTGAATCAATCAGTGCCCAGACCTTTTCAGTCTTTTCCCCATGAGTGAGGGTGACACAGACATAGAGGGTGGGGCATTCTTCACTCACCCCTCTGTCAGTGCGCCTGTTGCTCTTTTCCACTTGTCCTTTGGCGCCCATTAGGCCAGGTGGCTGGCGTTTCCCGTCGGCTCGTCGGGATTGCTTCCCTCCTCCTCTGAGCTGTAGGGGAACTGTCTGGCTCGATACTCCCCCCTCGCTGCTGGTCGCTTTCTTGGCTCTGGTGTTGGTGTGGCTGGTGCCCTCCACGTGTTCTCTCTGGGTGTCTGTTTGGGGCAGGCTGCTGCCTTATGGTCGTCCTTGCCGCACGTGAAGCACTGCCCCTTTGCGAATTGCTGGTCCCGTTCCTCTTTCCATGGTTGGGATCTTGCCTTCCCCGGCCTTGCAGCTGTCCGTGAAGGTCTCGCCGCCTCCGCCTGCTGTGCTTCCCTCTTGGCTTGGAGGAAAGTGTCGTGGGCGTCCTCTGCTTCCCCCGCCAGCCGGATCCACTCAGTCAGGGAGTTGGGGTTGTTGCGACAGAGTGCCCACCTGAGCACGTTCAGGTTGAGTCCTTCTTTAAATTTCTCAATCAGGGTTGATTGAGACCAGACTTCTACTTTTCCGGCCAGGGCTTGGAACTCCATGGCATACTCTGCCACGGGGCGCTGTCCTTGCCGGAGCATTTTCAAAGTCCGTTTTGCTCTTTCTTGCTCCAGGGGGTCCCTGAAGTGTAGTTCCATTCCCCAAAGGAACTCTGTGCTGTCCTGCAGCACCCGGGCACCTGATTGGCACAGTTGGATGTACCAATCAGTGGCCCGTCCTTTTAGTTTTATGGCCAGGGCATTAACTTTGCCCCTTTCAGTCCGGAAGCAGGGGCCCCACTCTTCCAGGTACTATCTAGCGTTCATTAAGAAGAAAGAGAGTTTTGAGGGGTCCCCGTCGAACTTTATGCCAAAGTCCTTGGCTGCCATTCTGGTCTGGCTCCAGGTCACATCTGGGCCGTGCAGCATGCTCTGCAGGGGCTGGTGCAGGTCGATTTGTCTCCAGGCGTCTGGCGGTGTCGGTGCCCTCTCTCGCCGGGTCTCCTCGTCCGCAGGTTGTCTCCTCGACAGGGTGGGAGGGTGGGATGTTGTCCATCTGGTGGGCTCCTGGAACCGGGCTCTGCTGTGGTCGCCGCCGCCTGCGGGCTCGTCACTCCGTCTCTCGTCCGGGTGCGCCTCCAGTCATCGGGTGGGCTCCTGGGGCTGGGCCCCGCCATGGTTGCCGCCGTCCACTGGGCCATTCCTCCGCCTGTCCACCAGGTGCGCCTCTGGAGCTCTGGTGCCCTCCACACTGTTGCCACCGCGGGGTTCTTGCACCGCCGTCAGCTGCTGGAGCAGTAGTCGTACCACCTGCACCCCCTCCTCCAGCGCGTCTAGCCTTGCCGCCATCCGCGAACTCCTGCCAGTGCGCTCGGCTCTCCGCTCGCTCTCACCTCCGGTCGTCGTGGATGACGGTCCGTCCCTCGGTCTCTCTGGGGTCTCAGGCGAGCCTAGAGAGGATCCCCCTATCTCGTCCGTGGTGGCCCGCGGGCCACGGGACGCCAGGGTGTTTCCCACTCCTCTTCCCCCGAGCTGGACCCCAGGCTTACCTGGGCGTTGCGCCGCCGGGACCTCAGGCGCATCCCGCCCAAGGGGAGGGGAGCTTTGCCGCTGAGTGCCGAGTGGTTGCGTTGCCGCGATCCATTGGTCTTCATGCCTAGCTGGCTCCCTCACAAGCGGGTTGGATGGGTGCTAGGTAAAGAGGTTTTGTCGATTCCCATTTTTATATCAGGGCCAGCCTCGTTCCGAATAAGACACGGACTCACTTAATAGGGATTAAGGATTTCCGGTTTATTGAAACGGTACTGACAGAGAGAAAAACGGGAATGGGAGTGCGGTGGTGAGGTGTCCTGTTTATACCCCTCTTGCGGGGTCCCGTGCTTCTCCACCCTCCATTGTCCCCATTCCCCTTGATGGGTTTCTTGATGGCTGTGTGGGTGTTTTCCCGGTTGCTGTCCTTGTCCTCTTGGTTCAGGTGTGTCCTCCAGGGCACCAGGTGCAGGTTATCGCTGCTTATCTGAAGTCCTTCTATTCATCTGCATATGAGTCCATGGGTGTGGGTGCTTTGGGTGCTTGGTTTAAGCATTGATTTGATTATCTGCTTCCTCCCTTTCTTAATGATCATGATCCATGTTGTGAGGCTCTTTGTGCCTTGCAATGGGGTCATGACACACGCTGAGACAAGGAACTGGTCTCTAATGTTTTATTGCTTGTACATAACAGAAATCCTAACAAACTGAAGAAGCGTGGGAAAAACCCAGCCATATAAACCCCAAAGGTTAAGGCGGTCCCGATCTGTTTCTCTTTGAATGGCTACCTAATTCCTCAGTGCTACGCATGCGCTTAACAGTCTGGATGGGAGCCCCCTGCTCGCCATCCTTACTCATGACAGCATCAGCATCTTCTCCAGGGTGTCCTGTCTTCTCATATGTGGCCAAAGTATTTCAGTTTTGCCTTTAATATCATTCCCTCAAGTGAGCAGTCTGGCTTTATTTCCTGGAGGATGGACTGGTTTGATCTTCTTGCAGTCCAAGGCACTCAGAATTTTCCTCCAACTCCACAGTTCAGAAGCATCTATCTTCCTTCTCTCAGCCTTCCTTATGGTCCAGCTCTCGCAGCCATACGTTACTATGGGGAACACCATTGCTTTAACTATGCGGACCTTTGTTGTCAGCGTGATGTCTCTGCTCTTAACTATTTTATTGAGATTTGTCATTGCTCTTCTCCCAAGGATTAAGCGTCTTCTGATTTCCTGGTTGCAGTCAGCATCTGCAGTAATCTTCGCACCTAGAAATACAAAGTCTGCCACTGTCTCTACATTTTCTCCCTCTATTTGCCAGTTATCAATCAGGCTGGTTGCCATAATCTTGGTTTTTCTGAGGTTTAGCTGCAAGCCAGCTTTTGCACTTTCTTCTTTCACCTTCATCATAAGGCTCCTCAGTTCCTCTTCGCTTTCAGCCATCGGTCACTCCATTTACTTAGGTGGAATTTGTAAAATAAATAGATGGATGGATGGATGGATGGATAGATAGATAGATATCAAGAATATATTGCAGGAATAGCCAAGATGAACCTGAGGGGAGGGGTCACAGTGTATTTGAAGATCATGGAAATGAGTAGGACAAAATTATTTGCTTTTTTAGGGTTTTAGTGATAGGTTTTGAGGTTTTTGCTTTTTAAAGCTCTGCTAAGTAATTTTTGGAATTAGAGTACAATTTTTCACACGTATCCTTAAAGTGGCAAAAAGCCACCCCAATAATTGTAAGCAATCGAAAAAAAATGGTCAGGGATTTGGGCTACAAAAAACAAAACAAAACAAATAAACAAACAAAAAGGGTTGAAAGCCACAAGCAGTAGCACATGTCCCTTCCTGATATACTGGGATATAATACCTTTGTTTTAGGGATCATGGTAATATTAACCACACCAGCATTTGCAAGACCATTTTTCCCCCTGTGGATCTGAACTGTTTTTAGCAGTATCCATGAAATCTCCTGTCTCTGCAAATGAGAACTATTTATTATTTCACCAGTTATTACATTTATATATTTTAAGTAGTGTTCTTTATTGTTTCACAGTTCTAAAAGATATGTTGTATTTTTATTTCTCAAGCATGATGGTAGACTCAACTACTATAAAAACAACATGCAAAATTATCTACTCTTTTTTTTCCTTTTTTTTAACTCCCTGAAATCCTACTTACTTCAGTTATGTTCTGACAGATTTCTTTGGAAATATCAGTAATATTTTAGCATATTAAGCTACATAGAAATAAATGTGACTGAGGCTGAGCTGAAGGAACACCTTGATACATCAATCTGTAGTCAACCCTTTTTGTCAGCTGGAGAGCAACCACCTAACTGCTTCCTTTTTTGTACCTGGGATGGCTCTAGACCTATAAGATTGATTGCAAAAAGTTGTAGTGAACTGTTAGGCAGCCAAGCACTTACTGACTTCAGAAATCCCAGCCAATTTTTTTCTTAGACAAGGTTTGCACCAAAGGTAGCCCAGATAACCTCAATTAAATTGAATGGGAATGTTATAGCTAGATCAGTTCTAAATCCCAACAGAAGTGAACAAAATGATATATGCAAAACAAAGGGTTCAAGGTAGGAAATATTCAGAGCATTTATTTAAACCTCCAATCATGATAAATCATTATTTGTATCCTTTAGTTGAGATTTAAAAAATGATTTTCTTTAAAAATAAGGGGAGAAGAAATTTTAAAACCATGAACTTGGGGCGTGTCACTGTAGACCTGCTCAGAGCTTCAAATAAGTGCTTCTGTTCAACAGTGCTTTGAATGAAGCCCCCTATTCAAAGCAGCTTCTCAAATAATGTACCTTCTCCGATTCAGAAAGCCAAGTGGCTGTGTTGCTTTACTTCAGCAGCTGGTTGGAAGTATCAGAACTGTCTTCAGGCTAATGGAACTGCCAATGAAGATTCAAGGTGACATGAAGTCCCTTGATGAGATTCACATTTCCTCCATGACATGAAGCACCTCACTGAGATGACTCCAAGCCATCTTATAATTCTAATTCAATGCTATCTTTTGATTCACAGAAGGATCTTTGATCCAAAAAAGGTTTTCATGAATGGAAGGAGGAGGTTTTACAAATTCTCCTTTTCTCCTGTTTTGCTGTACTGAACTATTCCTCATTCTCTGGAGCAGGCTTAGTTCTGAGGGTCACAGAATCAAGAAAAAACCTTGGACAGAACCTTGTCCATAAAAGAATGTCATTTGGCAGGCCCCAGGAACAGAGCCTACTCTGCCGTTGCCCCCACCCTATGGAACCTTCTCCCCCCAGAGGTGAGACAAGCTCCCACTTTCCTGGCCTTCCGGAAAGGAGTGAAGACTTGGCTGTGCCAGCTGGCATGGGGTGTGAGGAGGAGCAACCAACCATGGGGGTGGTTAGCACCCTGAAGATGTTCCCATACATTAATTTTAACACCTTTGTCTTGGATTGTACTTTTACCTAAGAATATTGTTTTTATTTTGTCTTTATTGTATTTTAATGAACATTTATTCTTGTTTTTATTGTAAATTGCCCAAAGTTGTTCTTTGAGTGAGATGGGCAGTTACTAAATTTGAAGAATAAATAAATGAATGAATGAAGTAATCTGTGTAAAATTGTCCCCTCCTTCTGTACAGGAAAGCCATTGCTGGTTCAGAGAATCTGACTAAAAGGACACCTTTGGGACAGTGCTGCCTGGTTTGTGTTAGGACTAGAAAAAAGCAGTTGTATGGAAGAAGTATTAAATTTCTGCTATGATATTTGCCATGTGAAGTATGACACAGAGATATTGTTTTGTTGGCTGCATTCACATAATATACTTAATCTGGTTGCTCAGTTAACCTAAACTACAACAACCTAACCAAAGTTACAGTAACCATGTTGTGCAAACGCATCTGGCAGATTTACACCTGACCTACAGTAAATATGTTATGTGAACTTAACCATTGAGAAGAAGCATGTCATTTCTGCAGTTCAGACCTATCTGTATACAAAGCTGCTCTTCTTTTTTACCATTGACTAGCATTCATCTTTCCTGCCTGCTCTATATTTCTCTGCCATGCTTTCCCCTGGGTACACAAACAAAAACAAAGTGATTTTTTCTAAAGAAAAAAAAGTCCATCCAATTGTAACATAATGCTAAAGAAAAATACTAATAAATATATGACACTGAGGAGCCATAACTTTCATTGTGAAATTGCCTGCCTCATTCACAGTATTTGGGGCAAGAGATTGTCCATACAATTTCACTTTTCATATATGAGCCTCCCATGTCCATCCAGTACTTTGCTTTGTTTTGTCTACTGCAAATAATCCATAATTGCATAATGCCATACCGTAATACTATAATATTGGCAACATAGCAGCTCTGCTCCTGGAAGCATCTAGGCAGAACAAATCTACTTCCCAGAAAAATTGCTCCAAACAAGTATTGCTAGTAGCTCAATGTTGAGAGCTCCAAGGCTGCTTGAAAGTGTTCACCTGATTTGGGAATAGAGAGCTTGGGAGAGCTACAGGACACTCACCTTTTGACCCCTTCTCACACTTGAATTTCCAGATCCTGGAAAAAGCCAGCTGTGGAGGCTGGGAGGAAGGAAGACTCCAGGGCTGCATTCAGCCCTTCAAAATCAGAGCTTCGTCTTTCAGGTCTTGAAGGGAATCATTTTAATCTTACAGCTCTCAAGACACTATGCTAGAGCTCTGCACTCAAAGAAAGTTCTCTGATGAAAGCCACACTCCCCATCAGTTTTATTCCTTTGTTTCAGAATAAGCAATTTTTTTTATTCTAGAAGTCATTTATTTAGTGCAAGATTTCTCAACCAGGGTTCTGTGGAACCCTAGGGTTCCAATAGAGGTCACTAGGGATTTCCTGGGAGATCATGATTTATTTAAAAAAATATTTCAAATTCAGGCAACTTCACATTATAGAGGTAAGTTCCCTTCTTTATTTTTAGTTTAAGAATACTGTTAATGCATATATACAGCCCTACACATGAAATGTATATAATAATTTTGTAACTTCGGGCCTATATTTGAGCCTGAATGTGCAGGGGTTCCCCAAGGCCTGAAAAATATTTCAAGGGTTCCTCCAGGGTCAGAAGGTTGAGCAAGGCTGATCTAGTGCAAATATAAGATAAGCAATTATTTATCAGGATTCAGTCTTGTTGCAGAAGAACTCCTTGAGTTCTTCTACACATGGTTGTAACAGGCTGCTCTGATTCTGAAATGAGTAGCTCATGATTAAGAGGTCAGTTGTTACCACCATCAACAGATGTTGTTGCCATTGTCTGACTAGAGTCGATGTTGTCTGCAAAACAAAGTCTTCATTAAAAGAAAAAAAAATAAGTAGCTCTTCCTTGGAGGATTACATCCCCATTTAGTTTTTACTCTGGCATGTTGCCATTGAATCCTGAGTTGCTGCAGGCATGTGAAAAATTTCCTTCTTGCAGCAAGTGAGAAAGATTCCAGTTTGACCAAGAATGTTACGCGATTTTCTTGCAATTTTTTTTCACCTTGAGATCCACCAGGTTTCCCACAATATTATTTCTTCTTGTTTACTGTGTCAGTGTTTCAGTTACAATGTCCAGATTGCAAAGCAGAGTGTCATCTTGAGATGGGAATCATGGATAATTTCTCTTCCCAAATGTGGTTGTGCTTTGAGGTAAAATGTCAGGTGGAGTTGATTTATCCTTATACTTGGGGAGATGGAATATTAGATGTTAGTTGGTTTCTTATTATACCAAAAATGTAGTGGTTAAGGCATCAGGCTAGAAACAGGGAGACTGTGAGTTCTAGTCCCACCTTAGGCACAAAGCCAGCTGGGTGACATTGGGCCAGTCACTTTCTCTCAGCCCTAGGAAGCAGACAATGGCAAACTACTTCTGAAAAATCTGCCAAGAAAACTGCAGGGACTTGTGCTGGCAGGCTCTGAGAATCGGACACAATTGAATGGATTAAAAAAAAAAGCATGAAATAGATTGTCTTTGAAGCCTGTTGTGGGCTTCTAATCATGTGGAGGAATCTAAGTGTGACCACAAAATCATATCAAGAGTGCCAATTAGCATGGTCAGGCCTTGATCATTCCTTTCATTCCAAATATACCTGTAGGCAAATGCCTAAACTGGCATTGCAGACCTGAGAGTAATTTTTCCTCAGATTTCCACTTCTCATCCCTTTGAATAGCATCTGATGCAGCTCAGACTTTGAAATGCTCTATTGCAGGGATCCTACTTTTTTTAAAAAGTAGGTCCTCTGAGAGGCAAAGTAGTGATGATACAATGATGTCAGTGAAAGGGAGAAACCCAGCATTTTTGTTTCTTTCATTGGAGGTTTGGGTGGTTCAATGAAATAGGAGCTTTGTTCTTCTGAAGTATAACACATCTATTTCATTTTGTTTATTGATTTCTGCAATTTATATAGCAGCCCATCTCCCAATAGTGACTCTAGGTGACTTACAACACTGTAAAAAATACTATAACATAAAACATAAACAACATCCAAAGAGCCAAAACCAATCTGGACAGCTTTCTCACTGTCCTGAGGTATAAAATACAGCTATGAGAAATACTTTGAAAAGCACTGCTCTTTTGAAAAAAAATAATTCTGAGTATTTATTTATTTATTTGTTTGTTTATTTGTTTATTTATTAAATTTCTCTGCCACCCATCTTGTGTACAATTCTATATCTGTGAAAAGTTCTTTGAGCTTCTTTGTGACTCTCCTTGCCGTACCGAATCTCATGAAACTCACTCTCTTCTCTGAAACTTCAGGTGGCTGCCTTGCTGTAAATTCCAAGACAACACTGACTCATCAACAAGATAATTCTTACAGATTTTATTTTGCCTTGCTGAAGAAGTCCATTCTGCCCTCCTTATGTTCTACTCTTCTTCTATTCAGTCTTCTCAAGCAAATTGATTATGCTGAGGCAACCAAATAAATTATAACCAATTTATATACCGTGAGAAGAAATGGGATAGGCTCATTAAGTCCTCCACATTTGGCAAGAACTGGAAGTATATTTATTATCTCAATATTAAAAGAACATCAGGAAATTGATTCATCCCTAAATCAAAAATAAGCAGCCTATATGGTTGCTAAACTGAGCAAAGCTCTTCTGCTCAGTCCAACTGAAACTAGAAAAGCTAAGAAACATTTTCAGGGCACTTACTAAGCCATCCTATGCACGTTTCCTCAGAAATGTGCTCCATGGCCTGGAATTCAGGAGGTTAGATGGCCCATAGAGGGGTTTCTGTCTATTGTTTTGTTGAGTTCATCCTCAGTGACCATTGTTGATTTTTTATTCTTTGCTAATATTTTGTGTTGTTTAATGTGTTGTTAGCCACCCAGAACTGCATTCATGAGATGGGGGGGGGGGATATCAATCAATCAGTCAATCAAATAAATAAATACGTAAGCCTGATGGCAGTAGTAAATCATGTTAAGATTATAGTACTGTTTGGATTTAATTAATGACAGACTGTTATGGAAGTATAAGACAAAATACATTTCCATATTCTTGTGGGTTTTCTTCCTCCTAATCTGTTGTATTTGTTGTCTAGCACAAAGTGGACAAACTTTCAAATTTTACTTTTTACTAGATCACTCAGTTCACTATTTCAATAAGAGCAGATCAGGACAGTTACCTAGAATTGAGGAAACACTATCTGTGAAGAGATCCTCTAATAACAAGAAATGTTGTGTTGTACTAGCAATACTTTGTCACTGAAACACCTTGCTGATCTACAAACTCCTTAGAAATTTATCCAAGAACCCAATTTACTGTCTTACCACACCTGTATAGAATTATGGAACTCTTGGGCTAGAGTGAGCCTGGAGAATCAGTTAGCATGCTTCCAAACTGATTTGTGTGTGCAAACATCTGAATTTGGGATTGTCCATATCTAAGAAACTTTCACATCAGTTAATTAGTTAAATTGCATTGTTCTGAATCTGTAAACCTTCAGTATTTCTTTCTGCTTGGGGAGAGTGAGTAGTTCAACACAGTTCCTTTTATATTTTCTTAGCTGGAGATAATTGGCAAATATCTAACTGAAACCTTGGGGAGTCTTTGCATGTGGGAGTAGGTATCACTGAGCTGGTTTAATCAATGGATTAATTTATTATAAACCAAAGTTTGTGTATTTTCCTAAGCAAATACAAACTCAAAACTCTGAGATGTGGTAGGCAGTAAAATTTGGCTGTTGTTTCCCCTCAAAAAATGATTGGATGATCTGCTGTCTTCAAACATAAAGGTGCACCTTAATCACTTGGTTCAAGGGGAGGCTGGTTGGAACAAGGAGAAGAATGAAACATGCTAAGAGAAATATCTCATAGCATCTTCTTTGGGAGGGAAGTCTAGGTTCCCAGGCTTTTAAGAACGATTTTTTTCATGCCCCACTCTTTGAGAAAGAGTGACTTCAGAGCAAGCTAAGCATCTTGTTGAAGGTGAGTTTATTATTACTAAACCACATCTTCTGATGTGGCAATGCCCATTGAGAAAGCTGTGGCATTATCTCAGCTATCATAAGGCTTCCCCAAATGTGAAATTCTGGAAATACTGTTGCAAATATCTTTTTAGCATGCAGCCTCAGTCACGCTTGTGCTTCATCCATCCTGAAAGCTTGAGATCAATGGAGTGTTGTTAGGGAAAATAAATGTCAGGGGTTTTGTTGATGCAGGTTCAAAGCAGCAGTTGCATAACCCCCTGCACTCTTTCTGATGCTTGACTTGAAGTGCCAAAAGAGATGCATAATTGACAAGACAGTTAAATGTAGCAGATTTTAGTCAAATCACAATGAAAGGCTTGATTATTTCAAGAGCAGAGAAGCAATTCCAATGGTACAATGAAAGCTGCTTGGCACTTTTATGTATACTGTTAACATCTGGCAAATAAATGGTCTTGCTGGCATGGTGACAGCAGCACTCAAGCATGTTGCATGGTTGTGGAAGGCTCTGGATTGAAAACAGTCACTTTTGCTTTAGCATCTTGCTGAAAACTAGGCAAGGAATGGAGATGGTACCTTTGATACTGGACACATTGATCCTGTGGCAACCACTTCACAGAACTTTCAAGGCCAATGTTCTTTAAACAAAGGGAAATATGGACTTGGAGCAGATCTACTTGTAACATATAAAAAATTCTCTGTATTCTTCCACCTGATACGAGTCATTGAAATTTGAAAGAGAGAATGAGTGGATCTGTGGGCACTTCCATTTCATTTCTGTTTCTACTCTCCAGTCCTTCAAAAGCAGCTTGAAGACAATCCCCAATTGTCTTGAAACTTGCTAACCTTGAAATACTAACCACAAGGAGTAAGTAACAATTTATTCTTTTTCTCACCTCTTTCCACACAAAGGAGAAATAAAATAATTTGCTTGTCACCCCCACCCCATCTACATTGTGTACATGTCATGTTCACAGATTCAATGTAGTTTATACATCGTAACATTTCACATGCCATGGCGCTGATGCGCGTTTCTGTTTGGGAGGGAGCTGCTGTGAGACCTTGTACCAAGCTCTGTATGTGAAATCAGTACAATGGAATGTGTTTGGGTTATCTTCTCTGCTCAAGGACTTTTCCTGCAGACCATCAGAAACCGTTAGGAGCACCTGGGATTGTGAACTTGAGAAGATTCTACGGGGGGAGGGATTTCATTTGCACCGAGGGTTTTTAGTTTGAATTTGGCGCGCTTTCATCATTCTCAGCTTCCTCTGTGATCCTGTATACTATTCTTTAATAAATCAGATATCTTTGAATTCACACTCATGAGTCTGTTGGTGTTTTAGAATAGGCAACCATTACATAAAGCTGAGAATCCCCAAAGTTGTACTGTTAGCTCCTACCAAGATCAGTCTCTTGTGAGGGAAAATAGTTAACGATGGCTGAGTCAAAATCCACAACCAGGGGACTCAATGAGATGGCTAGCTTGATGCCCGAGTCAACGGTCAAGAGCGGAGAACTGAATCTCACCCCAGAACCTTCAGAATCCTGAGACCTCTCAAGGGATGAATCGAATTCCAATTCTGATGCAGAGGAATCTGACAATGGGGAAGAGCCAAAGCCACCGGCACCCAGCGAATTGCTCGCAGAGTTGATCACCTTGGATGAGGTGGGGGAACCCCAACCAGGGACGTCAGGGACATCCTGGAAGTATCAGTTCCCGCTAACCCCAGACAAAGAATCTACTACGGTGTCAACTGAGAGGAAACTGGGCATGCAAAGGAGAGGGGACTCTTGAACCCCTGAGAGACTAAGAGTGGTGGAAGCCAAAATAGAATCGATGGAGTACATGTTGAAAAACCTGTCTTCATCACTGGAGGGGCAGGGGAGATGTGGAGGAGATCCCAGCTTCCCGCAACCATCCCCCATCCTCCCATCCAGACCTCCGGCGGAGCGGGGCCAGAGACGGCTCCAGGATGAATTTCCACCCTGCAGAGCCCAGCCATCAGTTTCCCCACCCCATAAGGGGAAAGCTACTGTAACCTGGGGCCAAGCCACTCAAGTGTCTGCTGGTTCCACTCCAACTGGAGGCAGAGTGAGAGACTTTTCTGTCAAATTTGATGGGGATCCAACAAAGTTATCTTTTTTTTAAACTAATGCTAAAAGTTATATGAGGCAGTTTGGGGCTTGCTTCCCTTCCAAAGAGGCTAAAATAACTGCCATTGCCACCAAGTTGAAGGGTTGAGGGGCTGACTGGTATTGTCCTAACAGCCAGGAACCACGCTGAGACAAGGAATAGGTCTCTAGTGTTTTATTACTGCCACATAACAGAAAATCCTAACAAACTGAAGAAGCGTGGGAAAAACCCAGACAGATAAACCCCAAAAGTCAAGGTGGGCCCGATCTGTGTCTCTTTGAATGGCTACCTAATTCCTCAGTACTACGCATGCGCTTTACAGCCTGGATGGGAGCCCCCTGCTCGCCATCCTTACTCATGACAGGTATGTTCAATTAAGTGATGCTGACTCCCCTGCACTTGATTATTTCGATGATTTCATGTGGGTGTTAAAGCTGCATTTTGAAGATCCTCTGGCCAAGGCAAGAGCTAAGAAGGTGCTGAAGGATCTTATCCAGGGCCAAATGTCAGTAGCTGATTACACCCTAGAGTTTAAAGCTCTGGTTGGGAAAATCACTGACTGGTCTGAGTCCACTCTAATAGAGCGTTTTAAAGGGACTCAACCGGGACGTCCTACGTTGGGCATTGTGTAGAGACGACCCCGAATCATTGTACGACTGGATCTGTCTGGCAGGAAAGGCTGAGCACACTCAGCATACCTTCATGTAAACTAGAAAACCTGAAAAACCACCCCCCCTCCATGAGGGGACCCCGAAGTGCTGCAACTGCTGCCCGGCCAGGCTATAGAGCCTGGGATGAGGAGAGAGATCGGCGCTATGTGAGGGGTCAGTGTCTCTGATGCAGAAAGGAGGGCCATCGAGCAGCTGATTGCCCAAAAGCCAAGGCTGGAGATCGAGCGGGGAAGCCGCTGGCCAAATCGCTCCCCCCTCACGGTGAATGACAGCAGCCAAAGGGACAGCCAACACTGAAGAAGTAATCTACTTCTCGGGAGAGGCTGAAGACAGCTCTAAGGAGCCAGCAGGAAACGCCAGCCACCTGCCATGAAGGGTGCCAGTGGGCAGATGGAAGAGGATGGGCGTGAAGATGCTATGGTGAGTGCTGACTGTCCCACTTTAGCAGTAAAAGTGAAATTGGGTTCCCACACAAAAACTACAGAGGTATGGGCTTTAGTTGTCTCTGGGTGTTCCAGGTGTTTAATTCACCCTGATCTGGTTGCTTTGGAACTGCCTAGTTTCCCCCTCCAGCATCCTTTGATCTTCAAACAGTTGGAAGGTTCAACAGCGGGGGGAGGGGGGGCAACCCATTTCACTGGAACTGTGGCAATGCAAATGGGCAGCCACCATGAGACTTTGAAATTCATTGTAGCTCCTGTTGGCAATCCCTTGGTAATCCTGGGGATCCCATGGTTGATCTATCGAAGCCCCTATATAAACTGGGAGCACAGAACTGTGACTTTTGCAGGTGGATTTTACCAAGCTCCTACAGCAGATAGTTGCACGAGTGGGGGTTGGAAGGGCAGTGATCGCCACGCTGCGCCCTGACTTGCCACATTTAGAAGGCTTGCCTGCTCAATACCAAGAATTTGCAGACGTATTTGGGGAGATGGAAGCAGATCAGTTACCCCCCCCCCCCCACCGGAAAACTGACTGTGCAATAGAGTTGGTCCCCAATGCTCAATTGCCCAAGCCAAAAATTTATCCAATGACTCAGAAGGAGCTTGAGGCATTACGGGACTTCATTGACAAAAATCTGTCAAGGGGGTTTATTGAACCTGCTAATTCCCCAGTTGGGGCTCCTGTATTATTCCGGGAAAAGAAAGATGACACGCTTCAACTCTGTACAGACTATCGAGGGTTAAATTCCATCTCTATTGTCAACAAGTACCCTCTACCCCTCATGAAGCACATGTTAGCTCATTTGTCAAAGGGCAAGATTTTCTCCAAGCTCGATCTCCACGAAGCCTACTTCTGCATTTGCATAAAAGCTGGGGATGAGTGGAAAACTGCTTTTAATTGCCCACTAGGATCGTTTCAATACAAAGTCCTTCCCTTTGGGTTGGCGGAGGCACCCGGAGTCTTCATGCAATTGATTAATGAAGTATTACATGATTATTTGTTTAAAGGGATTCTGGTTTATTTAGATGATGTTCTCATTTACACTGAAACCAAGGAGGAACACGAACGCCTCCTCAGACAAGTGTTATGCAAGCTTAGGGATGCCGGACTCTATGCCAAACTTTCCAAATGCAAGTTTCACAAAATCCAACTTGACTATCTGGGCTATCGAGTGTCTGACCGGGGTATAGAAATAGACCCTGCAAAAATTCAGGCAATTCTAAGTTGGGAATGTCCCCGCACCTGGAGGCAATTACAAAGTTTCCTAGGGTTCAGTAATTTCTATCGGCAATTTATCCAGGGGTTCACTGAGATTGCTCTGCCCCTCACTGATTTACTCCTTACCAAGGGCTTGGGGGAGACACGCAAAGTAAAAAACCCTGGGGCAGTGCTGAATTGGACACCTGAATGCCAGGCAGCATTTGAGAAATTAAAAACCCTTTTCACTGCTGAACCTATTCCACAGCACCCTGATCCTGAGTGCCCCTTTGTGGTCCAAGTGGATGCTTATGACTCCTCTATTGGGGCTATTTTGTTACAAAGGGATTCAGAAAATTGCTTAAAACCCTGCGCTTATCTATCCAGGAAGTTTTCTGAAACAGAACGCCGTTGGCATGTTTGGGAAAAGGAGGCGTTTGCTGTAAAAGCAGCTTTAGAAACCTGGCGCCATCTCCTTGAAAGCGCTAAATGCCCTTTTGAGGTTTGGACCAATCACAGGAATTTAGAAGCCCTCCGCACCCCACGATGTCTCAGCCCTAAACAGATTCGCTGGGCTCAGTTTTTCAGTTGCTTTAACTTCCAGTTAAAATTTATTCCAGGAAAGAAAAACTTTCTGGCCAATGCTTAGTCACATTTACCTCAGGACCTTGACCAGGTGGCAGATGTGGTTGGAACTATTCTCACTGAACCACAACTGGGCTTGGTTGCTGTCACTCGGAGCCAGACCCATGTGCAGTCTACCCTGTCCCCAGGCCAGTCTGGGAAGTGGAAAGTGCAAGTTCCTTGTCAGTTACAGAAGGACTTTCTCCAGGCACTGAAATCTGGCACTTGGTTGCTAGCTAATAGAGACAATGTTTCTTTTGAAAACAGTCTGGCGTGGGTGGAACACTGCCTTTATGTGCCTGAAACTTTAAGAGCTGATGTTTTGCAGTGTTCTCATGATGATAAACTTGCTGGACACTTTGGTTTTGTCAAAACCTTGCATTTGGTTTGCCATCAATTTTGGTGGCCAACCTTAAGATGTGATGTAAAAGACTATGTTGCTTCCTGTCCTGTTTGTGCCATGTCAAAATGAAAAGGGGGGAAACCACAGGGGCTTCTGCAGCCAGTGGCCAGCCCATCCCACCCCTGGGATGAGATTTCTATGGATTTCATTTTGTACCTACCTCCCAGTCAGAAGAAAACTGTCATTTGGGTTGTAAAGGATTTTTTCTCTAAACAAGCTCATTTCATTCCATGTGCATCCTTCCTGTCAGCCCCACAATTAGCATGCCTCTTTCTCCACCACATCTACTGCCTCCATGGTAGCCCCTCCCATTTAATTTCTAACTGCGGCACACAGTTTACTTCCCAATTTTGGAAATCATTTTTAAAATTGATTGGCACCAAACAAGCACTGTCCACATCGTCCCATCCTCAGACTGACGGTTCTACTGAAATTTTAAATTCCACTCTTGAACAGTTTCTTAGAGCATACATTAACTACCATCAAGACGATTGGGTGGAGTTGTTACCTTTCGCTGAAGTTGCTTACAACAATGCTGTGCATCAAAGTACCGGACAAACCCCTTCTCGCGTGGTTTCTGGTCATGACTTTGTTCCCATCCCTGAACTGCCACAGCCCCCTTCCCAAACATGTTCTGCATCTGACTGGGCTGTTAAATTGTCTGATTCCTGGCCAGTAATTCAACGAGCTTTGGCTGATGCCCAGGCTGCTTACAAGTCTCAAGCTGATAAGCATCATTCTTTACAAAATGACTTCAAAGTTGGGGATCAGGCGTATCTATCTACTAAATTTATCAAATCACCTCAACCCTCTAAAAAACTTGCTCCCAAATTCATTGGTCCTTTTCCTACTGTTCATATTGTCAATCCAGTTACTGTTAAATTGGACCTGCCTCACAATTTGAAGAGCTTGCGCCCTGTTTTCCAATGCAGCTTGCTTAAGCCTGTGCGCCACTCGCTGCGTTGGCACCCTCAACCTCCTCCTCCTGCTCCAGTTATGATTGATGGCCAACAACACTTTGAAGTCAAGGACATCATTGATTCTTGCAAGCTTCGAGGCACCCTGCAGTACCTGGCCCAATGGAAACACTTTCCTCATCCTGAATGGGTGTCTGCCCACCATGTTAATGCTCCTCATGTAGTTAACCATTTCCACCTTGCTTATCCTTTGAAGCCTGCTGCTTAATGTATTCTTCATTTTGGGGGGGCAGTATGTCATGTTCACTGATTCAATGTAGTTTATACATCGTAACGTTTCACATGCCATGGCGCTGACACACGTTTCTGTTTGGGAGGGAGCTGCTGTGAGACCTTGTACCAAACTCTGTATGTGAAATCAGTACAATGGAATGTGTTTGGGTTATCTTCTCTGCTCAAGGACTTTTCCCACAGACCATCAGAAACCATTAGGAGCACCTGGGATTGTGAACTTGAGAAGATTCTACAGGGGGAGGGATTTCATTTGCACCGAGGGTTTTTAGTTTGAATTTGGTATGCTTTCATCATTCTCAGCTTCCTCTGTGATCCTGTATACTATTCTTTAATAAATCAGATATCTTTGAATTCACACTCATGAGTCTGATGGTGTTTTAGAATAGGCAACCATTACAGTACATATGTTTGGTTATTTGCAAAAAAAAAAAAAAAAACAGACAAAACAAACCTATCCTAGCAGTTCCTATGAGGGAAGAACTCAAAAGGTATCAAGACCCCTTTCCTTTTGGAAGAACTGAAACCCAGCAGTTTGGAGGTGTGGTGAAACAAGTGTTCCTGCAAATGGGAAAACAGACTATTCGCAAGGTTCTCAGAACCACAGTGTTTCAAGGCAAATGCTAATTTTATGGTGATTTCGAATATAACATTTTTAAAAAATAACACAACTGTATTTAGAAATTTATGAATGTGATATTCATGATGGGACAGACCAGTTCTTTATGTCAACTTAAAGAACTTCTCAACATATGGCCTCATCATTTTAAAGGGCAAAACTGGTAAACACTAGGGTTAAGATAGGGTATTGTTTAATAATCTTCCCTAAAAGAAAAGCTATGCTGTTGTCTACCCAAGTGGTGTGTTGCATCTTCTAGACAGTGAATATATTGTTAGGGTATTTTAAGTTCTGAAACATTAAGTGACATGTAGTAAAATACTACCTACATATAATTGGCTATACCTTTGTTTAGAACTTTCCAAACTCATTAATCCTTGTCTCACTTTCCAAAGTCTAGCATTCTTTTAATGCTGCTGTGGAATAGGAAATATATCCTTTAATTAAAAAGAGCCAAACTTAATAGAAATGTTGAGGTGTGAAAAACATTTCAAGCCATGATAAACAAGAGAGTTTCACAGTATGCAGTATAACAAATAATAGGAAAAAAAATAAAGAGAATACATAAATTGTTAAGGCTAAATCTAACTTTTCAGAGACTCTTCTAACCAAACCCTTATACTTGTAGGATTGTTGTAAAATGTTATGTGGTAATCCAGCTCTACCATCTATTGAAAATGTTTCCAAAAACCTGATGAAATAGACTGTCTTAATAACTTCAGTCAAAACTTGTGAAAGATACAGAGAAGTGAAATATTAGTTAAAATATTAAACCCAAGCTGACAGTGTTAAAAAAATGTTGGGAAGCATTTGCAGCATAAAGATGTGACTTTCAATAGTTCCCTTTCTTGTATACTTTTACATGCAATGGCACAATAATAACACTAAATATTTTGGAGAAAAACATAAGAAAGAATAAGCTGCTACTGATGAACTGAAGATTACTGACATCATTGAATTGTCTGAAGAAAAGTTACCAATAACATCAGTAATAAAATTGTTCAGAAACAGAAGATGGGATGATTCCACACAAGTAATATGTTCTGGTATATTTCTATTTATTTATTTATTTGTTTATTGTTTATCAAATTTGTCACTGCCCATCTCCTCCCACCAGATGGACTCTAGGCGGTTTACAACAAAGTAATCAATAAAACAATAAATATACAATATAATTAATATATAAAAATATGATATATAAAAATACAGTTACAAGGAGACAATAAATACAAAATAAAAATAAAATCCAAATGGCAGATGATCTAATTCAGTCCTTGTGTGTGACAAGCACTCTAGGGCACTACCCATCCCCAAACGTGACTATTCCCCTCCCCGCCCCAAGCAAGGTGGCAGAGTCAAGTTTTCAGGCTCCTCCGGAAGGCCAGGAGCGACTGGGCTAACCTCACCTCCGGGGGGACAGGATGTTCCAGAGGGCGGGAGCTACTGCAGAGAAGGCCCGCCTCCTGGACCCCACCAAACAGAATTCTCTTATCGACAGGGTCCGTAACATTTTGTTAGATTTATATTCTTTATTTATTTATTTTCATTAGATTCAGGCCCCCTGTCTCACACTCTAGGTGGCTTACGTAGTTAAAAAGAAAACTGAAAAAACAATCAAAAGAGAAAAGTATGCCCAGATAAAAATATCCAATATCCAGATAAAAATATCCAATATCCAATACAGGGACTTAACAAGCAGCCTGACCCCAGGACTAAGAGCAAAGCCATATGGCTTGTGGAACCCTTTTAGTGGGGGAGCCACACAAATCTCTGGAGGATGCTGTGGGTAGGTGCCACAACAGAGGAGGTGCACTTCCATAGTCCCATTAAATGATACTGTTTAACTGAGGGGACCCCGAGTATCCCCACTCTGCCAGATCTTACTGGATGGGCAAAAACCACTGAAGACAAGCTGTCCTCCAAATAAGTTGGATGAATGCTGGCTGGGGAACTCTGGGAGTTGAAGTCCACACATCTTAAAGTTGTCAAAGTTGAGAAACACTGGCCTAGACTGAGAAGTTGGGGGCAAAAATCCTGATAGGAGGAAATGGCAAACCACTTCTGCCAAGAATGGCATATGAAATCACCAGGAGGCATCTTAGACACAAAGAAAACATTGTCTTTTTATCAATCACAGGTTTCAATGTCTGTTTAACCAATATATTGCATGCTTTATAACTGGGGATATTTTATTCATCATACTACTTCACATAAGTGTCTAAAATGCATCCCAAGGCTCCATTTTAGTAATGATGGGAAGGCATATTCTACAACTTTTTCAAAAAATCTAAACCTCAGTCACCATTTTCTCTGGGATGAAAACCATGTTCCGTTTCTGACCTCTGAATTCTCTACAAAATGCATGCATTCTTATAAGGGGTAGAAGAACTACATTATTATTTTTTAAAAACAACAGCAACAACAAAACACCAAGAATAAAGAAACAGAACATCTCAGTCTTAATTGCCTTAAGTGTGATATCGTTAAACAACTGAAAAGAAAGGATTTCAGGAAAAGCATCCTTTAAAAGGAGAGGCAGATAATACAACCTTTCAGTTAAACAATAAGCCTGTTTTCCTGTTGCATGACTCTATTCTTCTCACTTTTTTCCCCTCAGAAGCATTTCTATTAGTGAATCTTGCTATTATTTTATAGACAAGTGACTTGTAAAGAGGTGTTACTCATTTCAGGTTGCTGAAACAGATACAATGACAGGATAACTTTGCTAGTCGCTCAGTACATTATATATGTATGTGGGTATATAGACACACATGGACACCAGGAAAATAGGTTCAGTTATGTGAAAGGAAATTATAGAGACAGGGTGGCCATGATGTGTAGATATATAAAAAAGTCAAGATGGCAGCTGCAATCAAAGCCTTCTCCCTTTTTGTGTCACAAGCACAATTAATGTAAAAAAAATGGGTGGGCTTCAATTGCATGGTTGCAGCTACCATCTTGACTTTATTACCTTTCCATGTGGACACCCGTGCACATACATGCAGAAGGACATGCACACACCTACATACATCTTTAAGTATCTACAGGCCATTTCATCTGCATTTTGCATGCTATAATATATGTTTGAGGGCCTGACACCCAAAAATTTGAGAGAAGGGGAAATATTGGGATTGTCCATTCTTCCCCTGGTTTTGGAGTGATGGGTGGAGAGAGGTATTGTAATGGTATGTGGGAATGACCTTGGGAGACAGGGGGAAGAGCCACAGCCAGGAGAACGGTTGGATAAGAGGCAGATGAGCTCACAGAAGGAATGGGGGCATGGCAAATGTCTCAGAAGGAACCCTCCATAGTTTCTTGGGCTGTAAAGGCAATGGAGGAGAAATGTACTTTCAGACTTGCAAGATTCTGTTAATGTAACCTTAAACAATAAAGTAGAATTTGTTCATATGGACATGCTTCCTGTCTGGATTACCTCACAAGGCTTCTATCAGTTTTCCAAGTCTGAAAGTACATTTCTCCCCCTTTGCTTTTACAGCCCAAGAAACTAGGAAGGTTAATACCACCCAACTTCTAGAACTCTTCCCTTTCCTTTAATCTAGGTGAAGGACAGCAATAGGCCTGTGCTGAGAACCTTGCTAAGGAACTGAATATTATGGGGTAGGAAATAGTTCAACACAGAAAGAAAGAATTTTACAAATTATGGGTGGTGCTTCTAAAATAGTCCTTCCTGAAATGATGTCCTTCAAATATGAGAGTCGGGTGGCATACACATTTAATAAATTATTATTAATGTTGAGTCTACATATCCCTGAATGCCATTTGACTTTGCCGTATTGGTGTTCTAGGAGCTGCAGAAAACATCTGGAGAGCACCAGATGGGATAAGGGTTTAGGTTTCTCCATGTTCATTTGATAAATTGTCCATTCTCTAGATTATATTTTGTATATATCCCAAAAGACCCTGAAGTTAATCATTCCTATATTGCAATGTGTTCTACCCCCAAAGTAACCAAGGAATTTGTATGCAGAGAAAAAAGTCTTATATTTATACTTAATAGTAAGGCAAATATAGATGATGCTATGGTTTATCTTCCTCCCCTTTTGCAAGGGTTAAATCAGGGTGCCATGCGAATATAATTATAATAAACTCTGTAATAGCAGAATTAACTTTTCTCTTCTATCATGAAGTACTGTAATCATAGTCACTGTAAGTTAGAGTTGTCCTTCTTTGGCTTACAAGAAGCACTTAGCTTAACCTTGGTTGCCCTATCATTCAGATAAGTTAAAAGGTGGCTTTTCAAATGCTCATACCCATGTATAATCAGGAAAGCATGAATCTAGACACACAAGTGGTCTTAGCATAAATTTTTTGATTGTTGTAAACTTTCTATCCGTTACTTCTCAGGCTGCCCTGAAGAGAACATTTTAGTAGCAATTAATTGTGAGAAATTTAAATAACAACTCTATGCTTCTCTGAACTTACTTCAGCTCTACTCCTGCTATTCACGCTGCCATCACTATCAAATAAGTATACTGAAAGCCCAAACTTGGAATCAGTATCTCAAAGAATCTTGTAATTTCAGAAGGGGGTGGTTGTATTTTCAGAAATCGCTAAACCTGTCATAGAAATCCAATGACCAGGATTCCCTGTAGCAAATGCATCCTTAGAAAGAAATTAAATTTCTCAGTGGTGAAGAGATAAATTTCCCACTAGCTATTGTTAATATGTACTGTAGAAGTAAGGTTCTGTCCTAACAGTCAGGAATCACGCTGAGACGAGGAGTAGGTCTCTAGTGTTTATTGCTGCTACATAAGACAGAATCCTAACAAACTGAAGAAGCGTGGGAAAAACCCAGACAGATAAACCCCAAAGTCAAGGCGGGTCTGATCTGTGTCTCTTTGAATGGCTGCTTAATTCCTCAGTACTACACATGCATTTTCCACCCTGGATCGAGGCCCACTCCTGCTCGCCATCAGTACTCATGACAGGTTCTCTCTCTTCTTCCTTTCTTGTTTCTTTCTTTTTATTTTTCAATGGCCTCACCTCTGTAGGGATAATCTGTTGGGAGACTGTATCACATTTAATGGGTGCTGCTGAAGTAAGCTGAAGATAGTACAAAGTAGACAGGAAAACCAATTCTCTATTATTTTTCTGACCCCCTTCCCCATTTCTCTCTTTTGTTCTCTTTCTTATTCCCTTTTTCTTTTTGTCCTTGAACCAGGCAGCCTGGTTCATGGTTGACTCTTACTAGAAGTCTGAATTTATGGTTTGCAAATGGCTTCTGAAATTAGGCTGAGACTTACAGAATATTGGTTTGAGGATCATATAGGGTCCCAGGACTGCAAATTACCAACCTGGTATGTTTAAAGTACTCTATGTTGCATGGCCTCAAAAGCCTAAGGATTTCAAAATAGAGGATGAGTTGCACATGCAGGACCTGCCCCCTACTTTCTCTAGCCTCCGTTTGTTCAGCTGGAAGGTCTGAAGGATAACTGCCTTTGTGTTTCAGAGCAAGTGTGTTTTTCCATGTATTCCAAGACTGTGTTTGATAGGATTCCAGATTGTGGAGAATTGCATTTAAGCTTATCTAAATTCAAGTGCCGCTCTACTTCAGATTTTCCATCTGAACCCTTAGGGATTGAAAAGTGAAAGGGATAGGGCTGACTATGCAGTCCTATCCTCTACTCATTGGAATGAAAGAAAATAGGTATATTATCTGCCTATAAAACTGAGGGGAAAAGGAGGGATGTAAAGGATCTAAAAGCAAGTAGTCTGATATTATAGTGTGGAGGAACTCAAGGTAAGTTTATTATGAACAAAAGAGCTAAAATGTATGTCAGAAAGTATGTATTGGTGTCATCTAGGCTGCTATGGCTGCATTTCCATAGGTTACTAATCCATAGGTTGCTAATAGCTTCATATTACACTTCAGTTAATGGTAAAAATGAATGATTAATGTATGCTGCCCAGAGTCACCTTTGGTGAGATGGCCATATAAATTTGATTAATAAATAATAAAACAAAATAATAAAGAAATAAAACATGAGTTTTCAGGAAAATAGTGCAACAATCTGAATTAATATGATTCAGAATTTTGTTAATAGGTGATATGAATGGATGAGTAGAAACAAGACAAGATTTGTTTCCTAATAGAATGAATGGAAAATGATAGTAAATAAAGAGAATGTGGAAATTGCTTGGAACATGTTGGAAAGCATTATGTTGCAGTGTACTAAAGTATGGGGAATAAAGCTAATGGGAAATCTGAAAAAGGATGAATGGAGGAATGATGAAGTGAAAGAGGAATTGGTTGAGAAAAATGCACATAAGAGAATGATTGTTGCAAAAATTAGGATGAAAGAGTACAGGTAGTCTCCACTTAACAGCCACAATTAAGCCCAGGTTTTTGGTTGTAAGTCATAATGGTTGTTAAGTGAGTCCAGACTTGTTTTATCACTTTTACCACAGTTGTTAAGTGAATCACAGCAGTCATTAAGTGATTCAAGATTGGGGCTTGTGGTTTCCTTCAGCTGTTAAGTGAACCAGGAGTTACTCTGCAGTACTGTGGAGGGCGGAGTATGATAGACATATGTTTTCCACCAAAACATGACTATGGAAATGCTTCTGTGGCTACAGTAGTATTTTTTTCAGTTAATATTACTGTTATTTTCAGCTAATATTACTGGTTGATTATTAAAAACTTTTACTGCAAGATCTTCACTGGAATCTTTGTTCTACAGTACAGTACTAAACAGGTTTAAAGGTACAGTACAGTACTTTTTTTTCCTGCTGTAGTAAACTCTGCAGCTTTTGTTACTGTACAGTACTGTATATAAATTTGATTTTCATAAAACAACTGTTTTAAAAACAGTAAACTGGCATTCAGTATTGTTAAATATAATTAAAAATTAGACAGGCAGAGGATGGAAAATGCATGCCATCTTACAAATCTCTACTTAAGTTAAACAAAAACTGGGAAAAAATTAAAGTACAGTACTGTTTACCTGTCCTGTACAGTAAGGCACACACAAGGCTCCCTCTGCTGGCTGCTAAATCACAGGAAGTAGTGTGACCACGTGACCAGGCCTGCTGCCTCAGACATCCAGCGTCGTAAGCCTGGAGGACTTCCTGGTACCAAAGGGTGGTCATGTGACCCAAAATGGCAGTTGCTTCTGGGATGGCCAAATCTGGGTCACGTAATCATGGAGGCCTTGTGAGGATTGTAATTTCGGGCTCCAGTCAGAAATCTACTTTTGGGGTATCACCATAAATTCAAATGGCCTTTAAGTGGCTGGTCAGTAAGTGAAGACTGCTTGTATGCTTATAAACACAAAAATGGAATCGCAAAGTATATGTCAAAGAAAGAAAGGAATAGGCAAGATTTAAAGAGGAAGAGTAAATGCATAGAAATTTTGACAGAATTAAAATTTTGTCTTGGAGGTGGGCAAAGAGGGTTAAACAAGGAGTCTCCATCACAGTGAACTGAATTAAAAGTAAAAGTGATATAATACTTTGTTATAAAATCAGAGTGAGGGAATTCTGGAAAAATATTTTAATGATCTATGGGAATGATAATATGTTAAAGAGTAGAACTGAAATGAATGATATGACTGGTGTTATCCAATAAAAATATAATGGAAAGGAAATTATAAATGCTGTTCAAACATCAAAAATTGATAAAGTCACAGATCTGGTTTGTATCTGGAGAAAATGTTAAAATATGGGTGTGGTTTGCTTACGGGATGGTGGCATGACTTGTTTAACATATGTGTGAATACGCAATCCATACCTGATGATTGGAAAAGGGAAAGATAGCAAGAGTGAATGGAAAAACTACAGCAAGAGAATTACCATATATAACTTGTGGATAAGCCCATCCATGGATAAGCCAACCCTCAAATTTTTAACCCAAATACCATGAAAAATGTGCTACCTGGGCATAAGCCGACCTTCATTTTTCATGTTCTTTTGGTTAAAAATTCAAAGGTCAGCTTATCCACGGGTGTGTTACACATGAGTATTTACAGGAAATACTTTTGAAAAGTATTACTGTACTTTAAAGTACTCCCAGTACTTTAAAAAGTATTACTGTATATACTCACAGATAAGCCCATCCATGGATAAGCCAAAACTGATTTTTGGGGTATATTTTGGCAACTAAAATACTTGGCTTATCTGTGCATATATACAGTAGTTCGTTAAATTTGCATGGGAAGGTACTTGGCAGAATTCTCACTGAAAGAGTAAAATAAATGTTAATGAGCAAAAACTGGGATGTGAAGTGTGGCTTTATCCTGGGCAGACAGAGGTGTGCTCCTCAACTGCTGAGAAATGTATGAATGTGAGGAAGGCTTTTATTATTTAGAAGAAGTGTTATTAAGGGAAGCAGGCTTGAGTTATGGACTGTTTTGCCCAAAAACAAAACTGAAGGTTGGCTGCTGCATGCAATAAAGCAATATATAATGGAAGTAAAGAATGTTTAGCAAATGATTCAACACTGAGTAGGGAGTGAGACAAGGAATGTGATGTCCTCTTTATAACCCTGTCCCCAAACCCTAATTCTTGTATATTTATCAATAATTGTATAAGGTATGCTTACTGCAATCCAAAGATTACAATTATTATGCATGGTTTGCATAATCACAGAATGACATAGTGCTTAAATGTTAATATCAAGGCAACCTAGAAACTCAAACTCTTCACAGAGAAATGGTCCACTTAGTGGCCTTAGCTTTGAGTTCAGGCTTAATATAGATTCAGTTTAGTTTTAAGTGCAGTTTATAAACAAAAGTGTAGAAACAGACTTCAGACCAAAGTACAAGATAACTGGTCCTTGTAAAATCGTTGGAGGTCTTTTATCAATACTGAAATATTTGCACTGATTGCTGGTTATTTTCTAGTTTAAATTCAAGTTCAGGGACTTTTTTCATTTTAAATGCACTTTGAAATTTAAGAACAACGAAACACAACAGTGTGCACAAGCTGGACATAAACAGACACGGACAAATACCTACCCACCAAAGCTGAACAGACTGACCAAACCAACCAACTGATAATATTTGCATTTAAAACATGCAACCCCTCAGCATTCACAACACAATAAATGCACGCAACTTTTGCATTTTGAATTTTCCTAATTTTTTTTGTCTTCATTGTTGCTTTTTTTCCCTTCAGATTGAAGAAAGTCAGCTAAGGCAGCAGGGCTATAGATAACTGTGGGTTATAGAAGGGAGTGGCTGAATCCCATCCTAACTCTGGTGGTGCAGTGGCCTATGGGAAGGGGAGTGGGGTAGAAGTGGGTTTGCAGCTAGTAAAGTGGCTGCATTGAGGCTTAGCCATTGTAGAGCATAAGCTAAGGGAAGGGGCATTTTGTATCACTGTGTATTTTTGTTATATCACTGTAGGAAGGGAAATGGGGAGAGTGAGCCTTAACCTTTCTGTGAACAGAAGGATGTTACTGGGTGTTGGGAGACCCAGCATCCTAAGACCTACATCTCTCCTTTTCTACCCACCTCTCCTGCCACCCACCAGATGGCAAGAGAAGTGGGAGTGATAGCACAGTGGAAGAGCCCTGCCAAAATGGGACTGGCCCTGAAAGACAGTGACAAGGAATGGGAGGAGCAAGGTGCCCAGAGTAGCCTCAAGTGGCCAATAAAGTAGGCAGGCCACCATCTCTAACCACACCTTTGAATGATTCTTTTTAGATTGACCACTTGGAATAGTTTTTTAAAAGGCCCACTTTTGAAGCAGAGCAAGAAAGGCTTCGTAGAAGCTGCCTCCACAGTGAACTAAATGTAGTTGAAGATGTCATTGGCCATTGATGTTTTTGACAAACAGATACAGAGCATTTCATGCCAGGTGAGCAGGGCACGTGAATGAGCCCCATCTTGCATTCAGATTTATTGGATGATGTTGGATTCCAAAAACATGAGCGGTGATATCTGCAGGGGGGGGGGGTATGAATCAAAATCAGCAAGATGGCAGATAGAGCATCATGATGCAAACCCTGCCTCTTTCAAAAGTACATGTAATGTCAACACACATACAAAAGGAGCGGGGTTTGCATTGTGACACACCATCTGCCTTCCTGCTAATTTTCAAACACAGACACAAACACACACATCACTAGAGAGGAGAGAGATAAATAATCTCTCTCTGTGTGAAAACTCTCCAATCTCTCTTTATTCACCTTTTCCCCCAAGGCTAAATAGTCCAATCTTTCTACACAGTGTTGTTCCAATCCATTTTGGTTTTACTTTTCTCCACCATTTGCAGCTTCATATTGATTCCTGAGCCTACGGTGCCCAGAACTCTACACCATATCCCAACTGTAGATCTCTTTTAAATCAAGCTCCCCAAATCCATCTTGGCCCAGACAGCATATAAATATACATAGAGTACATAGTTTCTCTCTCTAAATGACTCTCATATGTACATTTTCTTCCTGGCTCCCATGACAAGCTAACAAATCAAAAATATTTTCATCCTCAAATCTTAAGGGTCATTCAGTCCAAACCAAATGCTCATTAGCTTTTGTCCCTCTGGTGTCACTTCAGCCAATTTGGTTTGGGTGGGGGGGTGTTTATATATTAGATACCAGCTGCCATTCTGATTGAAGTGCATGTCTGGCTTGTTCCTCACTATTTTCTTTTGAAATGCCTTCTTTTGTGCCATCACCTAATCCACATACTTTTCAGACTTCACTTCTAGCATTTTATGATTCAGAAGGCGCAGAATGTGACACTGCTAATACCTTAATGGGGATGAGGTCTAAACCAACAGGAGGGTGTAACATGAGGTGCAAGGTGGATTGGAAATGGTGCAGAAAAAGGCAGTCCAAATGGATAGAAGCAGACATTTGTGGGAAAGGCAGGCACACACAAGTTTGAACTGAAGGAGAAAACTTCCTCATGACCCAATTTACAAATGGACACCATACAATCTACTTAAAAATCAATATACAATAGGATGAAGTCCTCTTCACTGAAGGTTATAGACCATAATCTACCACACTGGTTCAATGTGGATTGGTAGATAGATTTTTTGTCCTGTGTCCCAGCCTAGGGCTGAGAGAGAATGACTGGTCCAAAGTTACCACAGCTGGCTTCTGTGCCTAGGGAAGGAATAGAACTTGAGAGTCCCCATTCCTAATCTAGAACCTGATTCACTACATCAAGCTGATTCTCTCTCTCTACACATGGACACACAGATATTTATTTTTATTTATTTATTTATCTAATTTATCCCCGCCCATCTCCTCCCGTCGGAGGACTCTGGGCGGTTATATATACATACAAATTATTTATACAAGTTAAAGCATCAAAATTTTAGTAGGGTGGTAGTTATATGGATTTGTGTCATGAGTACTGATGGCGAGCAGGAGAAGGGCCTCAATCCAGGGGGGAAAACGCATGCGTAGTACTGAGGAATTAAGCAGCCATTCAAAGAGACACAGATCAGACCCGCCTTAGCTTTTGGGGTTTATCTGTTTGGGCTTTTCCCATGCTTCTTCAGTTTGTTAGGATTTTCTGTCTTATGTAGCAGTAATAAACACTAGAGACCTATTCCTCGTCTCAGCGTGATTTCTGACCATTAGGACAATTTGTGTCATGAGTAAGGATGGCGAGCAGGGAGCTCCCACCCAGACTGTCAAGCGCATGCGTAGCACTGAGGAACTGTTCAGCCATTCAAAGAGACACAGATCGGGACCGCCTTAACCTTTGGGGGTTATATGGCTGGGTTTTCCCACGCTTCCTCAGTTTGTTAGGATTCTTGTTAAGTACTACTAATAAATATTAGAGACCAAGTCATTGTCTCAGTGTGTTTCCTGGTAATCAGGACAATTTGGTTAGGTCATAACATATTTTTAATTATAATTAAGTTTATAGTCATAAATCCCATTACGTTCTTATTGTATTATTTTACTATATTTGCCCTCCTAGAGTCACAACTGCAGATATGGCTGGCTACATAAATCAATCAATCAAATAATTCAAATCAATCAATCAATCAATAAAATGGCCATATATGTAGGTATAGTAAAGAGTAAATTTTTTACTACTGCATTTGTTTCTAAAGACTTTTAGATCCAGTTCTATCATGACTGTTGCAAATCATAGTTGTTATAACTCTTGCCTTGTAAGTACAGTAAATGGTTCAAAACTCCTCAGAAATACTTTTTAAAAAATTGTTGTTTTTCTTCCTGGGCTACCTGCATTATTATTATCAGTATCAGTATCATTATTATTATTATTTTATAAATACAATGATGCATTGTTGCATTGTTTTCCAGTCCCACATGGTAGAAGGGTTTTACCCTCTGCTCTCAAATCTCAAATAATGCAAATAACCATGGGACCTGGAGTGAAACATTTCTACCTCAGGTACAGAGGGAGAAATAGGAAGCTCTAAAATAAAAAATAGTGATTTTTAAAAAATGCTACTGCTGGGTTTCAAATCAGCAACCTTCTATTTATAAGACAAGTCTAATAACAATAATGCTTTTATAGTCTAAAAGGTACTAGAACTAATTGTAAGCACTGGCTCAGTTGAAGAGATCTTCCTTCCTCTGAAAAGTAGCCCATGAGCCTCTGAAGCTAACCTGTAAGGAAGTAAAGTATGCCAGCCAAAGAACATACGAAGTGATGTAAAAGGAAAAGAATTTTGAAATTTTAGTAGAACAATGTGCCCAGAGGTCGAATTTGTGAAGGGAGGGAGATCATTTGCTTCCTCCCTCAAAAAGTGGTAGCTGTATTGTTCTGATGCTGGGACAACTAGGCAATGTGAATAATCCCTGAGTCTCAACCCAACAGTTGAGAATGAATTTGATACAATACAATGTGCAGCAGTATAATATGGTCATTTTCTCACTACAATTTATGCCATCTTCTAGAATCATCCAACCATCATTGTACCAAAATAAAAATAATGACAGCAGCCTTTATATCACTTCAAGGGTGACTGGGTGATAAAGCTAGGAAGACACTACAAGTCCCTAGTGGTGAATTGGTCTACTTTTTTTAGATTGTTTCCCTCTCCTGGTATCCTTATAATAAAAGGAAAATCCTTTTTATTCACAAGCAATAAAAAACACCAAATTGTACCTCAGTGCTTTCCTATCTATCTACTTACTGTAAAAATAATTTCCCTTGAATCCAGTGAAATTTAAACCAAAGCAAGTGAATAAAAAATTGAAGTTAATATTACTTTAAACATTTAAACATTTGTATTTGTAAATCAACTTTAAGTAGAAAATGCGTAATGCAATACATGTGGGTGCACTTGTTTCAACTTTTGTGTATAAAATATCTGAGATTTGCAAGCAGAAATGTTTGGGACTCCTGATTTCTTCTGCTATGTAGTTGAAAACTGGATTGATAAATTGCATTGTGCATATGGGTACATGCTTTTTTTTTGGCTTGGACATTGTTTTTCAAATACAAAAAATACATAATCAAATGAGTTTGGTTATTGCTCATCCTTTCCTTTCCTTTCCATTTTGAACTGCAGTGTTTTCTATTGGCAAATAAGAAATATGTATTTCCACCTAAGAGGAATGGCTGTGGTGGTTGCTGAAAATCTCCCATTTACCAATGCACTCCAGTGCTTTCAGCTAAATATATATTATCCCCCCTTTCTCTCTGTCTTCTCTCTACATTTGCCTCCCCCCACCACCCAAGAATTCCCACAGAGATGGTTCTCTCACAAGCAAAAATATACCTTATTTAAGTAACATGCTGAATGTTAATTTACTTTTTTTTTTCAGAAGACCAGAATACTTACTCGCTGGTTATTGATAAAATTTTACTAACCCATACTAGACAGTGAAATAGGAACAGGTCATTTCTTCTATGAGCCAAGTTCATGTTTTTCATGGGTAAACAAACATTTCATTAACATGGTCTAGCTAAGGACAAGCAGACAGCCCTGAACTCAGCTGTCATCTCATATTAGTTACACCCATAAACCTTTCCATAAAGCAGAATGCTGGTCCCAGCAATTCAGAAAGCTCAAGGACCCTGTGAAGAGGATTCCATTCCTGTTGTCTCTGAGACAAAGATTTCTTTTTAAGCCCTTCTACATGTAATTGAATGTCTGCAAAAGCTTCCAACCCATTTGGAAATTACATGTGCCATAATTTTAACAGTCACTTGGATAGAAAATGAGGTGTTGCCCTACCTGATCCTAAACCCTAAAACTGAACCGATTATCTAAGAAGTTAAGTTCACATTGATGACCTATTAGATTTTTCATTGGAATGCATGAGATGCCAAGCAACCTCTCAGGCCATCCCTTTCTTTAACATTTCATCCTTGAATAGCCAAAGCAATACTTTAAAATATGTAATTTTGTTGTTGTTGTTGTTGTTTTAAATTGTCATTGATTTCTTACAGATCATATTGCAAAAATTACTGGCCAGTCACGTTCTCAGAGTTTTGTTGTTTGTTTTTCTACCCATCCACCATTTTGTTTCATCCTTAACAAGGCAGCAGTAAATGATACTTGCACATTTTTCTAGCACATTGAAATGAAACTCTCAGGGTTATTTATAAAGTCCAGGTTGCTTTTCTTTTTCCTCACCACCAGCATAGATACACTGAACCTGTGAACATAGGCTTCTCATTTGCTTGACAGCTAATGTCACATGACCATAGCTAAGAATTGCAAATTATTTTTTTAGTGGGATTTATTTCATTTTTGTCTCAGAGCCCTAAGGGTGGGGTAAAGATTTAACTCAAAATTAAATTCCAGCAGTGGGACTTTTAATATAAGATAGGAGCAATGGTCAACAAGAAAGAGAGAGAAGAAAAGACAGGTTTTAGGGGTGGGAACAAAAAGACCCACTGGGGAAGTACCATTTAAAATATTATTTTCAAATCCATTGGTTGTGCTTCACAAGAAATATATGGACAGAGTTAAAAGCAAGAGGAAGTAAGAAAAGTGTGAACCAGATGGCAATTTAAATGAATCATATGAGCCTTTAAGATGAATGTTCCTCAAGACAAAAATGCTTTACTACTGTAATATAGTCACTTTTACTTAAACCTATGATTATTTTATTATTGTTTTGGAGAGCAGAAATGAACATCCTTACAATTTTTTAAACTAAACTTTCCATGTTTCAAATGTATAAACACTTGAGTAATATATTTATACATTCGGTTTCCAATGGATGAGATTTAGGAAGTGTATTATCTGGCTTGGAAAATACATAGAATATTTTAAAAATATAAATATATTTTTATAAACAATTTCTAATTTCTGTGCGTAGTAAAACAGGATATTCCAGGGTGTTATACCACCTGAGGCAATTATTAATAAAATTAAGTGTGGTCTCTCAGTTCTCTGTTTTCAAGAACTCAGTCCAGAAACATGGAATATTGTGCATGCGTTGATCTAATATTTCCCTGAAGAATACTTCGGTTAATCTGTTGCAGCAAAAATACATATTTACTGGCACCTTAAAGAGTAACAAGTTTATTATAGCATGAGATTTTATTGAAAATGTTTCTCATTGCTTGCACATTAAAAAAAAAAAGCTCACTATCTCCATGGGAGAACTGAAAAACTAATATTGCAGCAAAGAGACTACTTTGGTTTATATGGTTCCTGCCTTACTGCATTATAGATTTAAGAATTTCTCCACAGGAACTTCTTTGGCTCTAGATTTAGTACTTTACGATTAAATCAGACATGCAAGAGAACTTCTACCATCACCCTGATGCACAAACATCCTTTTAAAAAAAGATACAATGTGCCACAATGATACTGTCACATGAGCAGTAAGAAAAATGGTGTATGAAATCTGTAAGAGAAATTTATATTTTTAGTCCATGGTGCTGACTCAAGAGAGGGTTCCCTGGCAATCTATGCATATTTTCCTAAGAGTAATGCCACTAAAGGCAATGGGACTGACTTCTAAGTAAATGTAAGGTTTGAGTCTGACTCTGAAATTGAAACTTATGCTGAGACAGAAGGGGATAACAAAACTTATCTGGAAGGAATTGGGGAAATAGAAACCAGGAGTGACTCAGCAGAGCGGGAAAATTCAAGGACACTGATTGGGCAGAATCCAGAGGGAGGTTCGAATTCTCCAATCAATGCTCAAGAGAGGAGAGCGAGAAGCGTGCCAAGTAAAAGGCAGCCCGATTGGCTACAGAGGAGAAACAGTATGAAAAGGATCATATAAAAAGGCACCAGTGCAAAGAGCAAGCTGCCAGAGACAACTGATCCATTGAACTAACAGCTTCTACAGGAGTGTCCTTGCTGGAATCCAGAGCCTTGCCTGTAGCCAACATGGAATCATGCCAGCTCCTTCTACCGACATGGACCTACCTCCTTTGCACCCCAATCCAGCCGATTTCTGTCTTGCCTCCGCAGTCAACCCTTGTCCTAGCACTTTAGCTGTGCCTCATCTTGCCGTTCCAGCCGAGTCCAGCCTTGTTTCCGGTTCCATGCCTCATCTTGCCACTCCAGCTGAGTCCAGCCTTGCCTCCAGTTCCTAGCCTCATGTTGCCGTTCCAGCCGAGTCCAGCCTTGTCTCCAGATCTGAGCCTTGTCTTGTCGCTCCAGCAGAGTCTTGCCTAGCCTCCATCTCCACACCTAGCCTTGCCTCCATGCTGCGCCCTGCAATCAAACCTCAAGCTTCCTCCTTGCCACATGCTCTAGCCACACCTGGTCTTGCTGCTTTGTTGAAAGAGTTAGCCGAGTTCTGCCTTGCTGTGTTGCCACGAACTCTTTCTACTCCTGATCTTGCAGTCTTGCCTTGTTTTCCTCCACTGCCTGGGTGAACTTGATTGAACTGTACTGTCTAATCTAATAAGGACTCTCTTCTGTTGTAAATAGTTAGTTGTAAATAAAGAACTTCCTTTTGTAATTCTGCCTGGCCATCTCTTAGTCTGAACAGGACAGTAGACATGCTAAGGATTTGATGGTTTGGAGAATGAATTAAAGTATTTCTTGTAGCCACTTAGACAGCTACTTGTGTCCATTGTGGAGAGAATGTTGGTGCTGTTTCTTATTGTAATGCCCCTTGAATTAAGAATTTGCTTTTAGTGAGAAAGACAGAGACAGAGACCTAGACCTAGACCTAGACATGATATATATCATAATTTATTTATTTAATTAATTTTTTAATCCCACCTTTATTATTTTTATAAATAACTCAAGGTGATGAACACACCTTCTAATACTCCTTCCTCCTATTTTTGCCACAACAACCCTGTGAGGTGAGTTGGGCTGAGAGAGAGGACTGGCCCAAGGTCACCCAGCTGGCTTTCATGCCTAAGGCAGGACTAGAACTCACAGACTCCTGGTTTCTAGCCCAGCACCTCAACCATAATATATCTTGAACTATTGAAAACTGGGTGGGTAGGGGAACAGACATAATAAAGCCAGTTTGGTTTAGTGGTTAAGGCACTGGGCTAGTAACTGGGAGACCATGAGTTCTAGTTCCCCTTGGGCACAGAGACAGCTGAGTGACCTTGGGCCAGTCTCTCTCTTTCAGCCCCAAGAAGGAGGCAATGGCAAACCACTTCTGAATATCTTGCCAAGAAAATTGCAGGGACTAGTCTAGGCAGTCACCAGGAGTCAACACTGACTTGAAGGCACCAAAAAAAAAAAAAAGGGATGACAGACATAGGATGAGCATTTCACTGAAAGCCTCCATGGAATTATAATGTTTTATATTAGCAGAACTGCTGGCATTGGTATCTTTATGACCATTTGAAATACTACCCTAAATATGAAAAATTAGTCTTTTTCATTGAAGAACTCCTTTATACTTCCAAAAAAGATATGCAATCAATCTACATAATGTAAAATTAATACTGGTTACACATACCAGTGGAAATAAACTTTAAGTTGCTGCTCAGTACTAAGCTTTGGATTTTATTGTGTTTATCATATTTTTTTACTATTTTATTTTTCCTACGGCATATTAACTTCAGCAAAGGATCGTTACCTTGTCGTGGCGCTGGAGCTTGAGCACCTCAATGATGCCATGAGCTAAACCGTGAAGGGCCACCCAAGACGGGAAGGTCATGACGGAGAGGTCAGACTAAATGCGATCCCTGGGGAAGGTAATGGCAACCCACCCCAGTATTCTTGCCATGAAAACTAAATGGATCAGTACAACCAGAGATATGTCGGTATACCATCGGAAGATGAGACCCCCAGGTCGGAAGATGGTCAAAATGCTACTGGGGAGGAACAAAGGATGAGTTCAACTAGCCCGAGACATGATGACGCAGCTAGCTCAAAGCCGAAAGGACGGCTAGCGGCTGACGGTGCTGGTGGTGAACGGCGAATCCGATGTTCTAAGGATCAACACACCACTGGAACCTGGAACGTAAGATCTATGAGCCAGGGCAAATTGGATGCGGTTATTGGTGAGATGTCAAGATTAAAGATAGACATTTTGGGCGTCAGTGAACTGAAATGGACTGGAATGGGCCGCTTCACATCAAATGACCACCAGATCTACTACTATGGACAAGAGGACCACAGAAGAAATAGAGTAGTCTTCATAATTAATAGTAAAGTGACTAAAACGGTGCTTGGATACAATCCAAAAAACAATAGAATGATCTCAATTCGAATTCAGGGCAAGCCATCTAACATCACAGTGGTCCAAATATACGCCCCAACCACAGATGCTGAAGAAGCTGAAGTAGAGCAGTTCTATGAGGATCTGCAGCACCTACTGGACAGCACGCCTAAAAGAGATGTTATTTTCATCACAGGAGACTGGAATGCTAAGGTGGGCAGTCAAATGACACCTGGAATTACAGGTAAGCATGGCCTGGGAGAACAAAATGAAGCAGGACATAGGCTGATAGAATTTTGCCAAGATAACTCGCTCTGCATAACAAACACTCTCTTCCAACAACCTAAGAGACGGCTTTATACATGGACTTCACCAGATGGACAACACCGAAATCAGATTGACTACATCCTTTGCAGGCCAAGGTGGCGGTCATCTATACAGTCGGTAATAACAAGACCTGGAGCTGACTGTAGTTCAGATCACGAACTTCTTCTTGCACAATTTAGGATCAGACTCAAAAGATTAGGGAAGACCCACAGATCAGCTAGATATGAGCTCACTAATATTACTAAGGAATATGCAGTGGAGGTGAAGAATAAATTTAAGGGACTGGACTTAGTAGATAGGGTCTCAGAAGAACTATGGACAGAAGTCTGCAACATTGTCCAGGAGGCGGCAACAAAATACATCCCAAAGAAAGAGAAAACCAAGAAGGCAAAATGGCTGTCTGCTGAGACACTAGAAGTAGCCCAAGAAAGAAGGAAAGCAAAAGGCAACAGTGATAGGGGGAGATATGCCCAATTAAATGCAAAATTCCAGAGGTTAGCCAGAAGAGATAAGGAATTATTTTTAAACAAGCAATGTGTGGAAGTGGAAGAAGACAATAGAATAGGAAGGACAAGAGACCTCTTCCAGAAAATTAGAAACATCGGAGGTAAATTCCAGGCAAAAATGGGTATGATCAAAAACAAAGATCGCAAGGACCTAACAGAAAAAGAAGAGATCAAGAAAAGGTGGCAAGAATATATGGAAGACCTGTATAGGAAGGATAACAATATCGGGGATAGCTTTGACGGTGTGGTCAGTCAGCTAGAGGCAGACATCCTGAAGAGTGAGGTTGAATGGGCCTTAAGAAGCATTGCTAATAACAAGGCAGCAGGAGACAACGGCATCCCAGCTGAACTGTTCAAAATCTTGCAAGATGATGCTGTCAAGGTAATGCATGCTATATGCCAGCAAAGTCGGAAAACACAAGAATGGCCATCAGATTGGAAAAAATCAACTTATATCCCCATACCAAAAAAGGAAACACTAAAGAATGTTCAAACTATCGAACAGTGGCACTCATTTCACATGCCAGTAAGGTAATGCTCAAGATCCTGCAACGTAGACTTCAGCAATTCATGGAGTGAGAATTGCCAGCTGTACAAGCTGGGTTTAGAAAAGGCAGAGGAACTAGGGACAAAATTGCCAATATCTGCTGGATAATGGAAAAAGCCAGGGAGTTTCAGAAAAACATCTATTTCTGTTTTATTGACTATTCTAAAGCCTTTGACTGTGTGGACCATAACAACTTGTGGCAAGTTCTTAGTGGTATGGGGATACCAAGTCATCTTGTATGCCTCCTGAGGAATCTGTATAATGACCAAGTAGCAACGGTAAGAACAGACCACGGAAAAATGGACTGGTTTAAGATTGGGAAAGGAGTACGGCAGGGCTGTATACTCTCACCCTACCTATTCAACTTGTATGCAGAACACATCATGCCACATGCTGGGCTTGAGGAATCCAAGGCTGGAGTTAAAATCGCTGGAAGAAACATTAACAATCTCAGATATGCAGATGATACCACTTTGATGGCTGAAAGCAAAGAGGAATTGAGGAGCCTTATAATGAAGGTGAAAGAAGGAAGTGCAAAAGCTGGCTTGCAGCTAAACCTCAGAAAAACCAAGATTATGGCAACCAGCTTGATTGATAACTGGCAAATAGAGGGAGAAAATGTAGAAGCAGTGAAAGACTTTGTATTTCTAGGTGCGAAGATTACTGCAGTTGCTGACTGCAGTCAGGAAATCAGAAGATGCTTAATCCTTGGGAGAAGAGCAATGACAAATCTCAATAAAATAGTTAAGAGCAGAGACATCACGCTGACAACAAAGGTCCGCATAGTTAAAACAATGGTGTTCCCCGTAGTAACATATGGCTGTGAGAGCTGGACCATAAGGAAGGCTGAGAGAAGGAAGATAGATGTTTTGGAACTGTGGTGTTGGAGGAAAATTCTGAGAGTGCCTTGGACTGCAAGAAGATCAAACCAGTCCATCCTCCAGGAAATAAAGCCAGACTGCTCACTTGAGGGAATGATATTCAAGGCAAAACTGAAATACTTTGGCCACATAATGAGAAGACAGGATACCCTGGAGAAGATGCTGATGCTGGGGAGAGTGGAGGGCAAAAGGAAGAGGGGCCGACCAAGGGCAAGGTGGATGGATGATATTCTAGAGGTGACGGACTCGTCCCTGGGGGAGCTGGGGGTGTTGATGACCGACAGGAAGCTCTGGCGTGGGCTGGTCTATGAAGTCATGAAGAGTCGGAAGTGACTAAATGAATAAACAACAACGACATATTAAAAAACAAATACAATGGTTTTACAAAATATGGCAAAAAAATCTTATTGTCCTCTAAAAATGCATAATTATACATTTTATGAAATCAGATAAAATTACCTTGAAACATGATTTTAAGTAACCAGCAAAGTGTATGCATTCTTAAAATGCATAAGTAAATGCATTACAGTTGAGCTCCATGTGATTCTTACAATTTTTATTTATTTAAATAATATGCTTTATAGAATAATATGCATTTTACATGAAGCAATTGTATTTGGAGCCTGCTGTTTCCTAAGAAATTGAGAGGTTATTTTGCTGTTTTTTTTTCCTGTGAAATGATTTCAGCTGCAAGATAATGCACTCTCTTAGCCACATGGCTGAGAAAATATTTTGACTCATGTTTTATCCACTATATCATAGAGGCATCAGTCAGTAGTTCTATTCCCCAACAGCAAAACTGTGCTGAGATTTGCCTTGCAAGTTTTCAAAAGTTTTCTAACTCTATGCTTTGTTTTTGTTGTTTTTAATCTGATTCTCAGTGATCTCCCAAATTTCTTCCAACTTTATCGTGGTATTTTTGAATGTGCTTTATTGTCAGAGGATGCTATTCTTAGGGTTGTTTCCTATTACTCATCTTTTGGCTGTGCTGATCAATAATTGTAATAAATAAATTACTTCCTTCCATCTTTCCATCACCCTGAAGCTTGCCTCATTGTCTGCTTTTCCAAATCTGCCAGGAGATTCTGCATAATGCCTTTCCCTGGAGCAGGGAGGCTACATAGCTCTGTAGACTGTACCAAAAAAGGCAGTCTCATGGATACCTTCTCTACACTGAGAAAGTCACCAAAATTATCTTCTCATTTGAAAGGATGTTTTTTAAAAAAACCAAGTGTCTTCATAAAAAATGAATGAGAACTGATAGAAAAAACAGTGCAGGAGAATTTCCCTGGTGGTGCTCAACCATTGGGAAACAGGTGGAGATCTGAATGCAAGGAGTGTTAAATGATGAAAAAAGATCATCAGAACTGAAATAAAAATGAAAATAAACTTCAGATAATCAATAGCTAATATTGTGGTGATAAAAACAATGCCTGTCATTAGGTATAAAGATTGAAAGAGAGTGTATAGAGCAGGACGAACAGAAAGTTAACATTTATTTGTTTGTTTGTTTGTTTGTTCATTTATTTAGATGTATATTTCACCATTCTTCCAGTCGCTCAAGATAGCATCTCTAGAACTCCTTCCTCTTTTTTTTCACAATGATAACAACCCTGTGGGAGAGATGGGGCTGAGAGATACTCACTGGCCCAAAATTATCCAGTAAGCTTCCACCTTTGAAACCAGGTTTCCCAGGGGATCTTAGTCCAACATCCTACTACTGTCAAGAGTTTCTTCCAAATGTGTTTTGTAACTTTGTAAAACATTAATTCTATAATTTTTTGAGAGCCAATTTGGTGTAATGGTTTAAGGTCCAGACTAGAAACCAGGAGACCATGAGTTCTAGTCCCACCTTAGGCACAAAGCCAACTGGGTGACCTTGGGCCAGTCCCTGTCTCTCAGTCCTAGGAAGGAGGCAATAGCAAACTACTTCTGAAATCCTGCCAAGATAACTGCAGGAACTAGTGCAGGCAGTTGCCAGGAGTCAAGACTGACTCAAGACACAGACATAGAAACACACGCAAAGTCATTGAGATGTCAGATATTACTGTCGATAGGAATTACCTGGAAATGCTATGACATTTATTTATTTATTTGTCAAATTTCTCTGCTGCCCATCTCACATACAACTCTGGGCGGCTTACAGATAATAAAATGACAATCAATAAAAACACTACAATATAAAATCAATACGAGTATAAATACACATAAAAACAAATACAAGTATAAAAATACAAAAATATAAAATACAAAGTTCAAGATGGCAATAGGATCTTCTGCTTGGCATTTAACACTTCTTACTGCTCTGCAAGCCATATATGGAAATATTTATTTTCTGACAATGACTTGTTTGAACATTATACCCACTGCTTACAACAGCAGTAGGACCAAGGATTTGGCTGTGGTTTGCACATAGACATTCTACCCTTTAAATCAACTGAAATACTTTATTAATTGAGAACTCTGAACAATATTTGGTAAACTGTATGTAGTCCAAATATGGGGCTTCTGGATCTTTCTTCCATTTTTTAAATCAGTAAATACACACTAGTTTAAAGCAAAACAATGCTTAATTAATACAATAGAGGTACTAGCTTCTTAGAAGCATTCCCTGGAGCCTTGAAAGCTATTATGAGAATCCAACAACTCACATTCTGAGACCTTGGAAGTCCTTTTATTTATGGTAAAATGATTATAACTGTTGCTGGCCAAATTATACAGAAGATTAGAAGCCAATAAGTTCAATAACTGCAGTGTTGTTTGCAATGAGCATTTCCCTTTTGGAAAGACATTTTTTAAAGAATCAACATTGACTGTGTTAAAGAAGGAGCAATCTTACATACACATGCACATCCAAATATATTACAATTATCTAATAGAAATGGAGCAGCAGGAAAATTGTTTTATCAATTCTCAGTGTGCACTGCAAACACATCTGAGCCAAGCAGACAAAATAACAGCAACAAAACATTAGAGGGAAAAACAGAATTTTCATACTTGCTTTCTGTTATTGATTCTCTGGAAGATACCATTCTTCCTACAAAGGGTATACGCTATATGTATTTCCCTTGCAGGTTAGTCCTTTAACTTTCAGGTCAGCCCATTCAGTATCAGGAAATGATAGATTTTATTTCCTTGGTCATAAATGTAGAAGTTGTTTCTGTCCTCCATCCCAACATAATTGTACCAAATTTGATATTTCTAGACAGCCTGTTTAAGGAGTCACCATTGTCATTATTTTCCCAACTGCTGAAACTAAAATGCTGGATAAGTTTATGAGGGATGGTGCCTGAAGCTTATGAGCACTGATTGTTTAACTTCTTTCTCCTCCAGTACTTCCCACAATTGAAGGAGATAGCAAGAAAGCATCAGATAGGGCCAACCTGTGGCTTTTGACTGGGGAAAAAGATAAACAGGTGACTTAGGAACACAACTGAGTAAGTGTTAAATGTCCCAGCACTCCAACCATAAGAAATCAAGCTGCACAGTTCCATACCGTGCAGAAGAGAGTTTGCGGCACTTCAAATGTAGGGGAAATCCTGAGTCAGCCGTACATGTAGGCATATTTCACATCCATGCTGAAAGTTCAATTAGTGAATGAGTGCAGCAGGTTATTCTCCATAGCCTTGTGGCACCTTCACACACCTGCTTGAAAGGTAGAGAGCTACATGGTGCTCTAACTTCAGAAAGCATTTGGAGATCAAAGCCAATTATACAGTCTAGGAATCAGCAACGGTTGCTCACTGAGCTGTTGTTTAGGAACAACTAATTTCAATGAGCTTCAGATACTGTAAGTGCTCAAAATCCTGTTGGCTCTTCTCTTTATCTAGCCCAAAGCTTACCCAAAGCTTAGACTCTTTATAATTACATTTCTAATATTGTGGTATTCTCCAGCTGTCCTTGCACACGGAGTAATGTAATGTGCATATCACTGGAATAAAATAACATTTATGTATTTAACAGCTTTTGTTGTCCATGCCAAACTGTTTGAGTGGCATACAGCAGAGTAAAAAAATTAAATGAGTTAAATACAAGACTTCCTTCCAAGATAAATGCTCCCAAAGAGCTGAAGTTAAAACATAAGGTCCAGATATAACATTAATCATGAAAAATATGTATTTTAGGTAAAATGATCATGAGAATATCAGTGTTTGTTTTCAAATGTGATGGAAAAACTGGGGACAATTTTCCATATTGTGGAATACTCCCCTCATCCAGAAGAACAATAACCATACATTTCTATTCTCTTTTCAGAACCATGTTAAACTTTTTTTAAAATAGAAATTTTAGCTGAATAATTTAGTCTTTTATATTTTAGGAAGAGGCAAAGTCTCCCTTGAGTGCGTCTTGACTCCAGGTGACTGCACTGATGTATCCAAATAGTTTTCTTGGCAACAGTACAGTTACCATCTTTCTGAATGTTTCCCTAAATTCCCAGTCTAGCCTAAATCCCTAATGTCTCCTGATGGTCCGCCATTCAAGTACTAACCAGACTGACACTGTTCAGCTTTTCAACACCAGTCATGGCTTACCCTCTGCAGAAACAGTTTGCTCAGCTGCACTGAAACTGTTTAGAAGAGGAGCTAAAGCCATCCCTTCCCAACCTCTCAGAAAAGGACAACAGAGAAACTGCAAGGATGGGGAATTTCAAATAATTTTGGGCTGAAATCCGCCTGGCAGTTTCTCAAATGTTTTCTTGTCCTGTGAAAAAAGCTGCTGTTTTGCAATCTTAATTTCAAGGTTCTTGAGAGTATCTTTGTAATATCTCTTTACAGTGTTTCTAAGCTTACTTCATTGTTGGAATAGATGCAATTGCTGATGCCATTGTTTTCTGCTTTCCGTAGCCAGCTGAGACCTCCTTGGCTGCATGGCACTAATTTAAAGCCTCTCTCCCCATCTAAATTGATACTTTAGGGAAAAGAATACTTTGAGCAGTTCTGGATGATATTTTCCATTATTCAAGTCTTGCAGTTTTACATGTTGAATGGAAAAGGGCTTGAGTAGGCTGTTTGCCTTGGAACCTTGGATCTACAAGTCTGTAGCGCTTACAAGAACCAACAGCCAGTGAGGATATGAGCTTCCTGGCCATGGGTGAATAGGTGTGTGTCAGACAGCTGGGGCTCATCACTTGGTCAAAAACTGAGATCAAAGTGAAAACCAACCACCCAGGGTAGCAATGCTCACTGCTTGCAAATGGACTTTCCCATTTAGAACAATCTTATAGCATTCAAGGACAAGGAACTCATGGCCTGGCAAGATTTCTACAACCACCACCCACATCCTCACATACCACCAGCAGTGGCATCAAGTGCTCAGTGGAATAGTCAATCCACCACACAGATAGATCAGAATCCCTGCCTTAAAATGCCTTAACTGCCCTTCTCTAGTAATCTCAGCTGAACTGAGATCATTGTTTCTCCACATTCAGCTACCTTAAATATGCTAGAAAACAGAATATGAAGATCATACTCCCTGTTCCCCAACAAGCTGTAAGTCAGGTGATTGGAAGGGAGCAGGACAAGGATGATTCAACCTCACTTGTTCCTCACATCTCATTAGTGGGCTCTCCTGCCTCATCTTTTTGGGGAAGAGGGCATGCCATTTTCTGAAGTATATTTTGGATGAATTTAGAGGGGGATGGGAGGTGATGAATATAGAAGAGATTGATGGGGGACCAATGTACTGCAGAAAATGCTTAGTGGACTGCACTCCTGATATAGAAAGGACCAATTTGTATAACAACAAGAAAAAAAATTGAGAAAATGTTCAGTCCACATACAATACAATTCAGGCTGAAGAAAGTGGAAGAACATTCATACTGATGGGGATGTTCATCCCTCCTCACTGCACATTCTCCTATCCTATGCTACCTTTAACATCTCTTCATTCTTCAGATTCTTTTTCCAGCCTAGTATCATACACTTCCAAGATTGCCATTTAAACTATATGAAGAAAAATCAATTGTTACAGCTATGTATTTTTAATGACATACTCCACAAAGCATGATGAACGTTAAAAGCCAAACCAAAGCTATAAATGTGAGACAGTCTTTATAAGATATAACTTCCTGCCTATAAAATGTTATTTAAATAGATTGCTTTGAAAGGAAACCACCTTTATGATGTCATTAGTTTAGTGTAGATTTGCAAAGTGTTGTGTCTAACCTAACCATGACAAAAGGAAATATTACTTCACAGAAAATTTGATAAAATGAAACAAGCAGAAGTAATTATTTCTGAAAAATTTTAAAGGTAAAAAGCATCCAAGATGTTTATTCTTAATTAATGAACTGAGAGTGCCTTACCTGTAGTCTGGGAATTTTGGATTTTTATCTATATTTACATTCACTTCTGGGGAAAAAAATACTTCCAGTCTAAATGCACTAGTGAAGCACAACTAGAAACAGCATTGTGCTGTTTTACCTATAACAATAATTATAGGATTGGGGCATTTCCAGATCATGCAAAAAAGACCAATAATTTTCTTTAGTGCTCTGATGATAGCAGTACTGTGGATTCATGCCAAAAGTGCACTATCCTGTCCCCACATAATTGGCCTTGTTACAATGGGAGAACAGAACAAAAGAGGGAATATTTATTCATTTATATTGTATGCATTTAACACACTTAAATACCATTCTTAGCGTAGATATCTGGATTTGGTCAATTCACCTCCACATCAGATCTGAATTGTGATTAGACTAAGAGGTAGGAAGCATTTCCTTAGAGAGGTCTGGACTTCTGAACTTGAAAGGGAAGTGCATACCCACCAAAAATATAATTCTATTTCTGGAATAGTCAAAGCCAAGATGGTATTCAACATCTTTGCTGTTGTTAAATGGCCAGATCAACAAGTCCATTGAAAACTACAAGAGGAACACACAGAATGTATCACCATCACCACCTTAGAACATAAAGGAACAGTCACCTCTTTCATCACCAGTGGCATCATAAACTTCACAAAATCCCATTTGATTCAATATTTAATTTTAAAAATAAACTTGGAGGAATTAAAAAAAAAAGTTGTGTGGCACTGCATTTGGGCCCATCAGGCTGTAAGGCTGTTTTCCTGGCTCTAGTAGAGCCATTGCTTTCAGCTGCAAGCCATGGTGAATGCTGATGAGATATTAAATAGGCAGACATATATGACTTAATCCTGAATGGAAATTACATTTGAATAATGTGAAAAAGCAAAGCAATTCACTCCTGGATTTAGTTTTCTATGCCTCTATTTTATGTAATGTGAACTTTGAAATACTTTTCCTTTTTTAAAGACTGATGAAACTGGCTATTAGGGCCTTACTTTACCTTCTCTCACTTATAAGCAACCCACACAGATTCTTCATGAACAAGGAACTCTTTTCTGTCCTTTCAATTTTAGACCCACTTCAGAATTTCAGAATAAAGAATATATTTTTCTGCACTATGCCAGCAACCATTACATTCCTAGTAAACAGCAGTAGCATTTTTTTCGCATTTAAGATGAGAATCCAAAATAAACTGAAAATGTCCTAATATTTGGACAGTAATTTTAAAAATATTCCAGGAATTTAAAAAGCAAAGCTATCAAGCGGGAAACTTTAAGAAGCATATATTTTTCAAAAGAAAAGAAAAGAAAAGAATCCTAAGAAGCATTGATATTCATTGTGAGTCTATTTTTTTAAGGAATGAATGAAAGGTAGATGATGTGGCATGTATACTAAAATTAAAAGGATTAATTAATTGATTGTGAGTCAGCCTTTGGTATGCATTTACCAATCAGGATGGCTGTTTAATCCATTCAGTGTTAATATTACTAGATACTCAGATTTATGTAGAACATGGAGCAGCACTAAAGACTGAAGATGTAAAAAATTATCACTATGGATTTTATAGAGGCAGAATCAGTGGCAGGATGAATACCAAGAGAGATGAAATCCAGCTCATTTTGTCCTTTTCCAGGGGAGAAAATATCTGTCTCATTTTTGAACGTCTGTGAGGTGGCTGATGCTCTTGGCTTTTTATTTTTTCTTCTTCAATAGCCCAAACATGCAACATGCCCACATTGTACACAGGTCTATTCAACTGCTTTTCTTTTGCTGTGACAAGACAAATGTTCTAGGAATTGCAGCAATGGAGAAGCAACCATGGAGGAAAACCTGCAGTGCTATAAGATGCAGAACATTTTTGTCAAGGACAAAAATGTTAAAAGGTCCTGTTGCAGTGTGTTGTGAAAAGAAAAAGCAAAGAATTTGGGCCGCCTCCTATATTTTCAAAGGTTAAGTAAACCTTCTGCCCCAGAAGACCCATAGATAACCAGTGAATTTTACACCTGGATATTTCATTAAAAATGAAAACCTAAACATGAGTAAATAGGAACCTGGCCTGCAAAACGTAATGTAAAACGGATTTATAAAGATCCCTACTCATCTCGTTTCATGTCAGAAGAGCAGGAAATAGAAAGGGGGACAGTATTAATTAATATTTCAAAAGTTAAAATATTTAATAAAAATATTTATTTATTATTTAAATTTATATCACCACCCACCTCCCCCAACAGGGGACTCTGGGCAGTTTACAATAAGAGTAATAATAAAAACATATAAACCTTAGTTACAATCTAAAAACATAAACAGGGTAATAAGTATAAAATCCAAGAGGAGATGGCATCACAATCAATAGGGGATGTTATGGTGCCAAAGACTCCCAAGTGGAGCTGTTACCCTCCCCATCCCAAGCAAGGCAGCAAAACCAGGTCTTCAATTTCTTCTGGAAGGCCAGGAGCGAGAAAACCCATCTCAACTCTGGGGGCAAGATATTCCAAAGGGCAGGCACCACTGCCAAGAAGGCACACCTCCTGGACCCCGCTAGATGAAATTCCTTTGCTGAAGGGGTCCATAGCATGCCCTCTCTGCCTGACCAGGTGGGGTGAGTCAATGTTATGGGGATGAGACAGTTCCTCAGGTAGCTTGGCCCCATGCCATGTAGGGCTTTAAAAGTAATAACCAACACCTTGAATTGGACCCAGAAGCAAACTGGTTCCCAATGCAGCTCGTGTAACAGTGGTGTCACATGTGCCAATTTTACAGCACCAATAACTGTCCACGCAGCCGCATTCTGGACCAGCTGAAGCTTCCAGATACTCTTCAAGGGTAGCCCCATGTAGAGCGCATTGCAATAGTCTATGTGGGAGATGACCAGGGCATGAGTGACCTTTATATAAAATTTATATAAATTTATATAACTCTAGCCCTTAAAAAGGGCATTTCACTTTTGTGTATTCTGTCGTACTTAAGTTTCTTTTTTTTTAAATCCTATTTCTAAAATTATTTTTACATATGCATATATCCATTGTGCTGGCTGGGGAATTCGGGGAATTGAAGTCCACACATCTTCAAGTTGCCAAGGTTGAGAAACGCTGCTTTAGATATTTGTTTTTGCAAGTCAGTCTCTGTAGATGACCAAACCATCTTATCATCATTATTTTGTATCAGTCACTCATGTTGTATTCAGTCCAAATTCCATCAAACACCCATTCAGTCTACCATATTGCCACTTGCTTTGCCATACACACTTCTCTTAAAATTTGCCACAGGTTTCACTTCCTTCTATTAATATGCACTGATCAAACTGTGTGCAATATGATAAAGTAATCCTAAATAAAATCCATTAACCCTACTCTCATATACTGTATATTGTATGTGTTTTTGTGTTGTTGGACAGATTTCCCATCTTGATTTTCTTAAGCTTGTTCTTTATTTACACTGTTCTTCTTTATGCTGTATTTTTAGTTGTTGTTTTTTTAATATTGTGAGCCACCCAGAGTAATTCTGGAGTTGGTGGTGCCTAAATTGAAGAAATAAATAAACCCTTGATGTTTCTAGTTCTTAACAAAATCATTTCAGAACTTAAGTGGGCAACCTAAACGAACAGAGATTCTAGATCTATAATTCTATTCTTTATTTGCATCTATTTCTGCCTTTTAAATTATTCATTTCGCCCCATAAAGGAAGTTCTCTGGGCTAACATTAACAATTTTAATATATCATATAAAATAGTATAATTACAATCAATACTCTGAACTACAGGACTCCTTGTATTTTTACAGTGACAGGTTTTGCTTTTTTTTTCTTTTTTCTTTTCCAAGCAGTGACTGAATAGTAAGGAGCCTCAACATGTAAACAGCTGCTCCTAAACAGACTTTGGAGGTCAGATAGCAGAATTTATGATTTGGAGAAGCAGGATCAAGTGCCTGTCTCTTTTTTTATCCTGAATACCCTGTTTACAAAATAGCATGTAAATTAATGCTTTTCATTGCTCATTATTAAAACACTGGAAAGCACTCAATACTACAAAATGGTTAAGAAGAAATGGAAGGTCACATAAAATATCATTCTTCACATTTCATATACAGAATACTATCTGGTGGCCTTGTTCAATGTGGTCTGCTCCCTGTGGCATACTGCTGGGTCAGAAAATTTACCTGCAGGCCACTGTGATCAATTTGCCAAGTATTTTGCAAGCAAACCTTCTTATATACTCTTAGAGATGGATGCTGAGTGGACAGGGTCTCATGAGATAATAGTGTGTTGTGGACATCTGAGATTCTTACAAACCTGTGACACCTGAGAAGTGGACAAGATTCCCTGTGGGATAAGCACCAGTACCTGTGGGCTTGACCATGTTCCTCTTGGCTGGTACAAGCTGCCAGAGAGGGGATCAAGGGACAGACTTGGGAGGTGGTAAATACTACCTTGAGAAATGGGGTAGTATTGCCAGAGCTGTATTTCCTTCCTAAAAAAACATCATTTAACCCAGCTATGCTAGCTATTTTTTGCCCCAACTCCAACTTCTCACTTTAAGGCAAGGTGGTAGAGAAGTAGCTAAAAAGGACTCTGAATGAATTGGATGAAGTTAGTCTTGGGCATGAGATGGAATTTACATTGGCCACTCTTATGGATGACCTGCAATGACACTTGGAGGGGGATGGTGCACCCTTTCTTAGCACCATCAAACATATCTTTTTGGACCACTTATGGTCACAGTGTTTCCATCCTTTCTTGCATGGATGGTTCCAATAATTGTTGTTGGGGAAACAGCACTTCAATGTGGGATGCCCTAGGATTCAGTCCTCTGTCCATAAATCCCTTTATAACTCAGGTCCCTGCTACCTTCAGGACCATCTATTCTAGATGGAACCTGTCCAATGTGTATTAACCAAGGAGAAATGTTATGAGTTCCCATTCCTCAGAGGGTGAAAAGGAAGAGGAAAAGCAAAGAATGGCCTTATTGATCACACTCTGAAACATCTCCTCACTCTGGCTCCCCACAAGGTCAGAATGCTTCTCAATGTGTTAACATTTAGAAAGGCAATTAAAACTGTATTATTTTGCAGAGACTTTGGCGAAGAGAACCCTACTTACATGTACAGCAATATGAGGAGGCACTGTTGTGTAGAAGGCTCTGTGGAGTATATTGAAGCCAATTTAGTGGCCTGCTAGAACCACTGAAATGGAGCAGAGCTGAGAAGCTGGCACAGAAAAAGAAAATTATCTTAGCTTCAATGAGCACGTCAGAGAAACACAGGTTATTGAACACATTCAGCCCTCCCATGCATAAAGAATCACACGCTTAGACAGATTAGGTTAAGAAGTAAAAAGAATCTTACTGACTTTATTGTTGCTTCTGTTACATCCACTTAGTGGAAAAGATGAAGTTCCTTTGTTCTTCTTTTCTTTCTAAATACTTAGTTTGCCCTAAACCCTCAGTCCTACAGCTGCCAAGAGCTGCATGGAAGAAAGGGGCAGAATTCTTCATCAAGGCCCAAGCACATGGCCCTGATGAATGGAGAGCAGAGCAGCATGCTTGCTTCTCCCTGGGTGGAAGAAGAAGGAAGAGAGAGAGAGGAAGTGGGACTGGCAACAAACAGCTTCCTCAGAGTTGCATTGTAGGACAACTCAATTTACATGCTAATTCACATGCTAATGAGGCATAGTGGATTTGCCAGGACTTCCAACATATATAAATATATGAAGACATAAAGAAATAAACTATGGTGAAACCTGCACATATTTTCTGCGATGAGCAGTGCAGGTCAACCAGGAAAATTGTCCATGCTGGAAGAATTATCACTTAATATACCTTGCTGAGTTTATACAGCCTTGACAGGAATTAAGGACAATGTTTCTCTTTGATTCCCTTTTTCTTGGACTTGGTTATTCTTACTTTGTCTTCTATCTCATTCATTTCAAAGGGAGCCAGAATAAAAACTTGGTGCCAGGCCCATGGCTGGCATAGCCTTTTCCATTGTTGACCCATTCATTATTGCAGGGGGCAGGGAGTGGAACAGGAAGTCTTTTCATCCTGCAGATTCAAGGCCTTCCTATTTCATACCATCATAGCAGGAGGGGTGAAGAAAAAATGGCAGGATTGCTTTTCTTCAAGCAATAATGGATCTCCTTCCTCAAGCCGTAGAATGGGTCCATCATCCAATACCTGCTGAATGATCCTTTCCTGGAATTATAGAATTGCTCCATAATGGAAGAAGGAAGAAATATTAATGATAAAAAGTGCTGGTAACCATTCATAACATTCTAAAATACCAAGAGAGAAGATATAATTAATAGGAAGTAGATTTCATTTATACAATAATACAACAATCAACAAGAGTAAGTGGATTTCAATTGTGAATAATTTATTCTGATATAATATATTCTGATACTTCTAATGGGTGTGTATTATATTTGGGTGTGTGTTATATTTGCTGTCTTGTAATATTTCAATTGTTTTTCAATTTAATTTTAAGGGTGTGCCTCTATTATAGAAGTATATAGCAATATGTACATTTTGCTATAAAGGCTTTTTTAAGTTGTGCACTGGCGTGTACATTATAGAAAATAGAATGCACAAACAGAGTGTAGTGAAAGGAAAATCTCAAATATTTCTTTATTCAAACTGGCTTAAAGAACAACTATTTTTAATGGATTTAGAAATGAACTGCTAGTCTGTACTAAAACTGTGAGAAATGAAACATTGAAAATAATGAAACGTTGGAGACTCCACTAGCATTCCGTTGCCTCACTTAATTATAATTTTCCTGATTCAACCTGATAAAAAATATGTTTTTTTAAATATCTCTAAGTTTTGCTTTCTGATATTAGGGCATCCTTACAGGAAGGTATGAGAAGAACAAGGACTTTCAAGGAATAATGCATCACCTCATTGTAAGCATGCATTTTCTTCAAATACATTGTCCTCTGGAAGAATGCAAAAAAATGAAAATCCCGTTAAGTCACCACACTAAAACTTTTTTTTTAGCAAAAATCCCCAGCATTGTGCAGCGTTTGGCGGCATTTCCTCTTGAATTATTTAAGTAAAAAACAAGCAGACACATTTGTGAGTGCATAGCCAGTAGCAATTATTTGCATGGGATCTACAGTCATTTCCATTTGATTGCACTCCTTTCCAAAACAGCACTGAAAGAAATGTGCAAAAAAGAGACATTTCTGTGGGACAGAGGCCACACATTGTTGCATGAACTGTGTTCAGTTTTAAGTGGCAAAGTTTCTCCTTCTGCCTCCCATGATACTTTCTGGTTGACCTTGTCTGGCTCAGAGTAAGCAGGGTCAGGCCTGGTTGACTTTTGGATTGGAGTCTGCCATGGAAAATCAGAGTGTGTAGGCTAGATTGGAAACCTGAAAGACATCCTGTAAGAAAGCAGGGGCATACTGCTTATCCCAAGAACGTGACTTTCTACCCTTCCATTATTTTTCTCTTCAAATTCAAGGCTCATCCTTTTAATTGTACCGTGATGTGACTTAATTAAGTCATATATGTTTTGAAAAATAATCCTGACCAGAAAACTCAGTTGTCAATAAGTAAGGAAAATCATGTTCTCTATCCTGGGGCTCATCTAGCAGTGTAATGCAAAACAGGAGATAAGAACCAAATGCTAATTAACATGTACCTTTCTAAAACATAATTTAGATTTTCAGCTATTAGATATTATACCTGTCCCTATCCTATTGTGTGCATGTTTTGGATTGGTTTGGTTGGTTTGTGGTTGGTCCCTATGTATGTTCGTATGTATGTATTTAGTTCAGGTTCAATAATTGGTATTTTTTTTCAATAAGCTGCATATTTTGAACAAAGACCTCAGTATATTTTATTGTTGTTAAAAATACCTTAGCTCACTAAAATTCAGTCTTTCATCTGTCAAACCCTACAAGCCTCTTCTTTTTAAAAACATAATCTGACAGACCCATCAGTTTTTCATATTAATATAGAGTTCTTACAAAGGGTACTTCCTTGCTGAAGCAGGATGGGTCTTTACTTCTAACCCCATCCCAAAGGGTAGCCTGATTTCATTATGGCTGAAATATAGGCCTCCTTTACAGACTTCAGGATTTAAACTGTGGGTACTGTGGTCTTAGAGAAGGAAGAGGAGGTATATTCTGCTTCATGACAAGTTGGGCAGGATTTTAGCAGTACTTTCTTGAAGATTATCCACACTAGTGCCTTACCTCATTATTGTAATAGCTGGAACACTCAGGTGGTATATGATGCTCTCTCCAACTTATTCTCCTGGGACTATTTCTCCATTTTCCAGGTTTTTGTACTACATTTATAACTTCTTCCTCTGCTTGCAGTTTCTCCACACTACTACATAATGGGTATTCCCATCTATTACTACCATAAGTCTTACTGGTGGAGTAGTTCTAAAACTGTAGAAGTTTCACAACATTTCCCTTACTTTCACCTTCACTTTTCAGAGGGATTTGCAGCAAGAAATCCATGCTGGTCTATTTTCTTCAGAAACTATTTTCCTTAGTTGCACCATTGCATGGACAAATCTTATAGTCTTAAATATAGTTTGGTTCAATTTTGCTACAATTGATTGATTATTTCTATTTTCTCACAAAGAAAATATGACAGCAAAATAGTTACTGTCTAGGAAAATCATCTCAGTTGAAACAGAAGACAGCAGAATATTCAGAAGGCTGGAATGGCGCATGGAACAGGATTGCAGTCTTGGATTTCAAAGATAAACGACACTCTACAGAGCTACTCTTCAGCAAAGGATTGTTACGTTGTCATGGTGCTAGAGCTTGAGCACCTCAATGGCACCATGGGCTAAACCGTGAAGGGCCACCCAAGACAGGAAGGTCATGACAGAAAGGTCAGACTAAATGCAATTCCTGGGGAAGGTAATGGCAACCCACCCCAGTATTCTTGCCGTGAAAACTAAATGGATCAGTACAACCAGAGATATGTCTGTATACCATTGGAAGATGAGACTCCCAGGTCGGAAGATGGTCAAAATGCTATTGGGGAGGAACAGAGGATGAGTTCAACTAGCCCCAGATGTGATGAGGCAGCTAGCTCAAAGCCGAAATGTCGGCTAGTGGCTGACGGTGCTGTTGCTGAACGGGGAATCCGATGTTCTAAGGATCAACACACCATTGGAACCTGGAATGTAAGATCTATGAGCCAGGGCAAATTGGATGTGGTTATTGGTGAGATGTCAAGATTAAAGATAGACATTTTGGGCATCAGTGAACTGAAATGGGCCACTTCACATCAGATGACCAACAGATCTACTACTGTGGACAAGAGGACCACAGAAGAAATGGAGTAGCCTTCATAATTAATAGTAAAGTGGCTAAAGCAGTGCTTGGATACAATCCAAAAAATGATAGAATGATCTCAATTCGAATTCAGGGCAAGCCATCTAACATCACAGTGATCCAAATATACGCCCCAACCACAGATGCTGAAGAAGCTGAAGTAGAGCAGTTCTATGAGGATCTGCAGCACCTACTGGACAGCACGCCTAAAAGAGATGTTATTTTCATCACAGGAGACTGGAATGCTAAGGTAGGCAGTCAAATGACACCTGGAATTACAGGTAAGCATGGCCTGGGAGAACAAAACAAAGCAGGACATAGGCTGATAGAATTTTGCCAAGATAACTCGCTCTGCATAACAAACACTCTCTTCCAACAACCTAAGAGATAGCTTTATACATGGACTTCACCAGATGGACAACACCGAAATCAAATTGACTACATCCTTTGCAGCCAAAGGTGGCGGACATCTATACAGTCGGTAAAAACAAGACCTGGAGCTGACTGTAGTTCAGATCACGTGCTTCTTATTGCACAATTTAGGATCAGACTAAAGAGATTAGGGAAGACCCACAGATCAGCTAGATATGAGCTCACTAATATTCCTAAGGAATATGCAGTGGAGGTGAAGAATAAATTTAAGGGACTGGACTTAGTAGATAGGGTCCCAGAAGAACTCTGGACAGAAGTTCGCAACATTGTCCAGGAGGAGGCAACAAAATACATCCCAGAGAAAGAGAAAACCAAGAAGGCAAAATGGCTGTCTGCTGAAACACTAGAAGTAGCCCAAGAAAGAAGGAAAGCAAAAGGCAACAGTGATAGGGGGAGATATGCAAAATTCCAGAGGTTAACCAGAAGAGATAAGGAATTATTTTTAAACAAGCAATGTGTGGAAGTGGAAGAAGACAATAGAATAGGAAGGACAAGAGACTTCTTCCAGAAAATTAGAAACATCGGAGGTAAATTCCAGGCAAAAATGGGTATGATCAAAAACAAAGATGGCAAGGACCTAACAGAAGAAGAAGAGATCAAGAAAAGGTAGCAAGAATATACGGAAGACCTGTATAGGAAGGATAACAATATCGGGGATAGCTTTGACGGTGTGGTCAGTGAGCTAGAGCCAGACATCCTGAAGAGTGAGGTTGAATGGGCCTTAAGAAGCATTGCTAATAACAAGGCAGCAGGAGATGATGGCATCCCAGCTGAACTGTTCAAAATCTTGCAAGATGATGCTGTCAAGGTAATGCATGCTATATGCCAGCAAAGTCGGAAAACACAAGAATGGCCATCAGATTGGAAAAAATCAACTTATATCCCCATACCAAAAAAGGGAAACACTAAAGAATGTTCAAACTATCGAACAGTGGCACTCATTTCACATGCCAGTAAGGTAATGCTCAAGATCCTGCAAGGTAGACTTCAGCAATTCATGGAGCAAGAATTGCCAGATGTACAAGCTGGGTTTAGAAAAGGCAGAGGAACTAGGGACCAAATTGCCAATATCTGCTGGATAATGGAAAAAGCCGGGGAGTTTCAGAAAAACATCTATTTCTGTTTTATTGACTATTCTAAAGCCTTTGACTGTGTGCACCATAACAACTTGTGGCAAGTTCTTAGCGGTATGGGGATACCAAGTCATCTTGTCAGCCTCCTGAGGAATCTGTATAATGACCAAGTAGCAACGGTAAGAACAGACCACGGAACAACGGACTGGTTTAAGATTGGGAAAGGAGTACGGCAGGGCTGTATACTCTCACCCTGCCTATTCAACTTGTACGCAGAACACATCATACAACATGCTGGGCTTGAGGAATCCAAGGCTGGAGTTAAAATCGCTGGAAGAAACATTAACAATCTCAGATATGCAGATGATACCACTTCGATGGCTGAAAGCAAAGAGGAACTGAGCAGCCTTATGATGAAGGTGAAAGAAGAAAGTGCAAAAGCTGGCTTGCAGCTAAACCTCAAAAAAACCAAGATTATGCAACCAGCTTGATTGATAACTGGCAAATAGAGGGATAAAATATAGAAGCAGTGAAAGACTTTGTATTTCTAGGTGTGAAGATTACCACAGATGCTGACTGCAGTCAGGAAATCAGAAGATGCTTCATCCTTGGGAGAAAAGCTATGACAAATCTCGATAAAATAGTTAAGAGCAGAGACATCACACTGACAACAAAGGTCCGCATAGTTAAAGCAATGGTATTCCCAGTAGTAACATATGGCTGCGAGAGCTGGACCATAAGGAAGGCTGAGAGAAGGAAGATAGATGCTTCTGAACTGTGGTGTTGGAGGAAAATTCTGAGAGTGCCTTGGACTGCAAGAAGATCAAACTAGTCCATCCTCCAGGAAATAAAGCCAGACTGCTCACTTGAGGGAATGATATTCAAGGCAAAACTGAAATACTTTGGCCACATAATGAGAAGACAGGACACCCTGGAGAAGATGCTGATCCAGGGAGAGTGGAAGGCAAAAGGAAGAGGGGCCAACCAAGGGCAAGATGGATAGATGATATTCTAGAGGTGATGGACTCGTCCCTGGGAGAGCTGGAGATGTTGACTACTGACAGGAAGCTCTGGCGTGGGCTGGTCCATGAAGTCACGAAGAGTCGGAAGCGACTGAATGAATAAACAACAACAAACAGAGCTACTAGCCGTGATGTGAAATTCTAGACTTAATCTAATAGGAATTAGAGTTTCCTGTTTTGATATCTCTCTCTCTCTCTCTCTCTCTCTTTCCTCCATTTGAGATTAGCCTGCTTTGGTGAATTTTAAGCAAAGTCCTCCTCATTTCACTTATCAAAGTCCTAGACTTCTTACCCAGAGTTTTGTCCTAATTGCTTATATCCATTAGCTATAAGCAATTTATATCAGGATCCTGCTTTCCTTCTGACTTTTTCTAAGGATTAGATTACAATCCAACATGTATAGTTAGTTTTGATCTTAGAAATGCCAGAAGCCTTGTCTCCCAGGCTAGTCTATCTAAGTGTCTCATAGGAGAGATTAGAACTCCACACTGTTCCTCTCTTACATATCATGTTATCCTCATTCTTTCAGTTTAATTGCATTTATTAATGTCTGATTCTTTCCTCCTCCCCATAGGAAGTTTGGTACTGCCTGTACATTACAGACCGAATGCTCTTAACAATAAAGCAGAACAGAAACAATTCATCTCAAAGCATCCATAAAGAAAACTCTAGGCATCTCAAAACTCATTTTCCTTTTAAAGAAATGCAGATTGTCTTTTGAGCCATTGCATTTCATGTATAAGGGCAATAATCCTGAAAAAATTAGTCATGAATGGAGTTAACAACTAGTTAGCTAGTGGGTAAGTTGCTATGGCCTCACTCCAGGTCAAAAATTACTTGTTGATGAGCAGGATGTTGAGAAGAATGCATGGGAGGGAACAGGCCACCCCCACTGGCATGGACCACTCTTCACCCATAACCAAATACAATGCTTAAAACATTAATAAAGAATTCATATAGACTACCACTATGTTTGTACAGACAGCATGTATGTTTCTACTCAGAAGAATGAGCTATATCCAGGTAAGGCCCTTTCTCATTAAAGCTGCATGTCTGATCACAAAGAGCAGGAGCATTGGCACATAATTGCAACATATGTAAAAAAAAAAATTATTCATATAAATTGCATCATCACAAATGTTTACGAATTGACCTGGGGTAATTTTGGAAAGCTAAGCAGAGTGAGATCTAATTCCTACTTAGTTGAAAGACCAGCAGGAAATTCAACAACGGTAGGGTAGAATGGGATAGCAAACCATTTTTATGCTATTGCCAAAAAAACAGCATACCCATGTCCATGAAGGTATAACAACTCAAAGAATTTACTTTGTTCATGCATTCACGATTCATATATGATTTATACCATCAAACAGTATTTTAAAGTGTTTCTCACCACTTATACCCTAGAGGTAGGTGAAGAATTAAATGAAACATCTGTTCCTCAATAATATAAAATATTAATAATATTTTAGAAACAGAGAATGATCTTAGGAAAAGTTAGTTCTGCTTATACTGATTCAATCAGAAAACAAGTCCTAGGTTTTACTATTTTTATCATAAGTATTAATTATATAAATTGCTATTTGAATAAAAAGCTAATCCACCTTGAAGAAAATGAATAAAATAGCATATTATTAAGATAGTCTGGCATAAAATGAATGATAAATTCTCAATGCAGAAGTTTTACAAGATATAATGTCTATTCCACACGTTTGATTTACATGTGTAAGTATACCACATTTACATGCGGTAACACATTTATTTATAAACAACATGTGGTAAGAAAAATAAGAATTCCGCCATTTAGAAGAATATCAGAAATCTGTATGAGGAGAATATGTTTATTAGGCTGACAGAAAAGTCAGTCCCCAAACAGCGCAAGCTTTTATAATCACGAGATTTCTTTAAAAGCAAGACGTTTTTTCCACAAAAACAGGTTTAGTGGAAGGGGAAAAAGGTTTGACAACGCTGAAATCTTAAACTCTGCATTGTAGGAGACTTTAAATGGGAAGGAGACTGAATATATTCAGATTAATCTATCTAACGTTTTATGTGATAAACCATTTTGCACTTTGCACAAAAAGTGCTGAAATGAAGAGACAATTATTCATCCGCCATTTCTGAAAATAAGGACATTCATTTCCATCCTCAGGCAAAGTGTTCAGGTTCCTTGGTAGGTAAGAAAGAAATCAAGAAACTGTTTTTTATAATTAACAACACTGGACTTATTTTTAGACTATGCATTAGTTTTAAAAGAAACAATAAAACTTCATAACTGAAAAAAAGTGGTTAACTACAGTCCTACGTTTACTTGAGACCCTCTTCCCTCAGACTGAGATCCTATTACTGAATGCCAAATGTCAACATTTATCCCAAGTCACATGAAAAGCAAAAGTAGCCATCCTGGCTTCTTTTAGGATATGAGTTGCAACTATAGTACAATGGATGTCAGAGTTATTGGAGCCGCCAACAACTTCTGCTAACATTTTTTTTTAATGCAAAGGTCTAAAGAAAAGTTTCTTTGCCCTATACAGAATGATTTCTGAAAGGTTAGGAATGCTTGCTCATCAAGTTATATATGCTTGAGGCAGATGCTCTTCAAATATTGTGTTGTGCTCAGTCCTGCTTTTTAATGAAGAATGACAACAAATAGTGATTCAGGGTCACATCATTCTTTTTCCTTCCAAAACAGAAACATTTTTGTCTGAAAAGGAGCAGGAGCGATCCAATAAGAGCAAAATGCTTCTTGCCTGTGCTCTCTCTCCAGAAGTACTGCAGGAAGCAATTAGTCATAGGTTAGTACAATGTTAAGGCATTATTTGTTGAAGGGTAGTGATGTGGTGTGTCTTCAAAGATGTGATAGGTATACAGATCAGGATGAGATCCTTTTGCGATAAGTGTTTTGAAAGTATGTTTTCTTTCTTTTGACTAACATTCAAAAATGAGTAATGTATTTATGCCATGGTTTGTTGTGTGTTTTTTTTCAATTTGTTTAAAGAGTGTTTTAGTTAAGCATGTGCCTGTGTATACACATGTGTGTATGTGTGTGTGCAGGGATCTAAAAACATAGATACACAGACTGTTACTGGAGGAACCTGATGCATGGATCAGTACACTCCATGCTAAGCAAGTGCAAGTAAGCACACTGTCACTGAATGGTGTTAATTAGATTAACATATGCAGATACAGGTAGTCCTCACTTAATGACCACATTTGAGACTGGAATTTTGGTTGCTAAGTGAAGCAGTCATTAAGCAAATCTGACACAATTTTATGACATTTTTGCAGTGGTCACTAAGTGAACCACATTTGTTAAGCGAACCACATGCTCGTTAAGTGAATCATGCAGTTCCCCATTGATTTTGCTTGCCAGAAGCCAGCTGGGAAGGTTGAAAATGGCAATCACATGACCACATGCTGCAATGGTCATAAATGCGAACCAGTTGCCAAGTGCCCAAATCATGATCACCAGTTGTAGTCAGTTTTTTTCAGCACCATCATAAGTCTGAACCATCACTAAATGGTCATTAAGTGAGGAGTACCTGTATGAATGTAGACCCAGGGAAAATGTTTGTATAACTTCAAGCAGTTGGGCAGCCATCTGATGGGATGCCTCCTTAATTTACAGAGAAAAGTAAAGATATATTATATTTTCTAAAACACATGACAATCTAATTATTTATTTCATTGAATTTATTATAGCCACCCATTCCAACAGACTCTGGGCACCTTACAAAATCCAATACAAGATAAAAACAATTTAAAATATAAACAAAACGAAACAGCCTGGACTAAAAAAAAAAGCCAAAAAAACCCAGTGCAAGTCCCCCCCCCCCCAATATATTAACTCCAGGCATGGGACTAAAACCAAATTTTAAGGGCTTTTCAGAACCCCACAAGAGTGGGTGCCATCCAGATACAAATATATATTGTCCTGTTTTTATTTACATAACTGAAAAAAAAATCTCTCCAAACTTTACTACTCATATGAAAAAACCTCAAAAAAACCTGTTTGGAACTACTATGTACCATAATCAGGAGAAAATTAAGCATGCTTAGGTTGTAACAAATGAAATCTATAAAACTAGCTTTGCAAGACTCTCCAAATTGCAGTCTTGATTACATAGATTAGGACTGAACAGAAACTGCAAGAAAGACTTACCATCAACCACCGGGAGAGAAAAAGCAATAGGTTGAAAATGGCTGCTCTTTTTCTTATGAATCCTGATCCAAAAATTCTGGTTTCAGTTTGGACTTTATAAAGCAAAAGTTATGAATCTCTCCCATCTTTGTTCCTATTATGCCCCATGAACAATGGCAAAATTAAAATTCTGATTTTAAATACGAAAATTTAGGAACCACACTTAAAATGTGGACGTTTTCAACAAGTCAGTATGTCTGAAATTATTATTATTATTATTATTATTATTATTATTATTATTAGGAAGGCTTTCAATTTTAATATCATAAATTATTGAATTATCAAGCTGAATTGCCATTGCATAGCATATATTAGATCTTTTGAGATTTTTTTTTAAGAAGCCATTACACATCAGGGTAGGTGAAAGAAAAGAGATCTTCCCTGAGATGCAGATAGTACACAGAAGCCAATTAATTGCATTGATGGGAGGCTTCCATCAGCATAACAAGGAGCATGTTATTATTTTGGATCCCTCTGCACCCTTGTTCCCCCATAAAAACTATTTTAAGGCTCTTCTAACTCTGGAACAGATTTGGAGAGAGGGCTACCATGGAGAGAGGAAATTGCGGAAAATCATTCTCCTTCCTGTTCCACTAATAGAAGCCTTCCATCAACTGAAGGAGTTTCATTATTATTTATTAGTTGAATTTATAACTTGTCTCTCCACCAAAGAATGGTACTCACAGCATCTAATAATTAGTTGCTTGTAGGAGACTAGTTGTGTTCTAGGCATAGGCTCATTTCTCATGGCTGAGAAGGACAAAGAAGAGATTGAGATCCTATGCTGCCAAGTGAGCTGACACCTTAGAAAAGGAATGGCACAGATGGGGAAAACAGTTCCACTTGGTGCAGGGTCATAGGGTTCAGAATTGCACGTGTGTACCTATGCGCCCACCCATGCATATACATAAAACATCCACATATTCATTGCAAGATTAGTGAAGAAAGAGGCTTTACCTTTATTCCCCTCACAAGATCAATACTTTCCAGCTGCCAGTGGGGAAGCAACAGCCCTCAACAGAGCCACCAGGACCCTCTTTTCATGAATCTTGCTCCTGATCACTGCTCCCTGCTGCTTCCCTTGGAGGAAAGAGAAGTCATGTCCCTCTTTCTCCCAACAGTCTTGAGCAGCATTACCAAGAGAGCAATCCTGACTTGATCTCAGTCTGCTTAAATTTGCTGCTTTCCTCCTCCAATAAAAGCTGGGGAGCCTCTTTCTCTCCCACCATACAAGATGAACATCTAGGTATGAAAAGAAGTAGATTATCTGGACAGCTTTAAGCAAAAGAACATAGGTGGACTAGCAGTGCACATCAGCAGTAAAAACAAAACAAAACCTATCTAGCCCTCATGTGACATCAGAGGTCCCCAATCTTATGGGCTAGTGGGTCTCTTTTAGAATACTGAGACCATATTATGAGCAATCTCATAAAATGGCTCCACTGTGGACATAATTGGTCACAAAATATCCATTTTAACACCAGAAGGCACACTGGCGAGATTGTTCCCCATCAATCCCTCTAGCCTTTGTGGAGCCTTTCTGACATAGCAACTTACTTCTGTTTAGTGTTTTAAGCCAGTGGGCACACTTCACAGAGAGCATTGGCTGTGTGGTACTTTCAAAGCATGCTTCAGGCTAGGCAAGTCCAGAAGTATTGCTTAAATAGAGATGATGCTTGAGTCTAGTTCTTAACTCTGCAACCATAGTATTTGATCTTATATTTAATACAAACCTACCATTTAATTCAGGTGGGGCCTAAAATTTGGTGGGCACTAGGGTTGGTGTCCATGGGCACTTTAAAGTCTGTATATGCCATATTGGGCAGATCTAGGAGTTAACAGTATTCAAAATATAGCTAAAAGAACCATGATTTCTCAGGCCCTCTTGAAATAACAGGCAGGCCCTATGCAGCAGCAGCATCATCATAGCAGCTTGGCTCTGCCTTGATGAGGCTCCTTGTACTGTAGGGGCAGTGCACTTCGTTTTACTGAGGTGGAGAGACAATGAGATTCTCCTAAATAAGATGCTTTGGATTGCTCTAAAGCCTTAGCCAGCAGTTCAAATAGCTGAAAGAGGTTCTATATACAAATTGCATGTCTGCAGACATCTTTTCTAGCTAGTAGAATTACCAAAGGTCAGAGCAGGCAAAGAGAAACAGCTTTCAAGTGGTGCTTCACTTGAACCTTCAACAAAGGAAAGCATCCTTCAAAGATCTGTGGAGTACTCCTTGTGATGATTGGGTAATAGAACTGTCAATCAAAGCATGGTAACACCGGGCATCTCATCCCAGGTTATATTCCAGAGCAAGGAAGGAACTCAGAAGAGAGGGATTTAAGGTAGAGGTCTAAAGGGCAGAAGGATAGGTTGACAGAAACTTGGAATCCTAGCCCTAGGACAACTTCCATCTGTCAGAGTGACAGAGTTATGAATATGTAATTACTTCCAGGGAAGGCAAGGATTAATAATCTATGGACATGTTGTAATAATACTTTTTTACAACCAATTTTAAGTTATTTAATAAATGTTAATTGATTCTTTGTTTTAAGCATTATTAAAGTGACTGTTGTTGTGTATCTTCCCTGCTTTTCACCTAGTTATATAATCCTGTAATGTAATACAGTATAACGGGGGGGGGGGGGGGGGAGAAAACTCACAGCGTTTGGTGGGGGTAGCAAAAGCAATAGATCCTTTAGGGATATCCCTGGGGTGTGCTTTAATGCTTTAAGAAAAAAAGAAAGAAAAAGAAAATTAGAAAAGGACTTTCAAGGTAAGAGGAGGGCTTATGACACTCCTGTTTGTGGCTAAAACTCTTTTTCTTCTAATACACTGCACTTCATACCATACCATATATCTGGAGCTCCATCTTATGCTTAGCTTTCACTGAGGGATCTTTTGAAGGGGATTCTCTCTAAGGATTTTTCCTAAATAGTGTTTCCTTCTGTGTGTTTTGGACTTTCCCCAAACCTGCAGATAACGTCCTCCTGTATTTGGATGTTATTGTCTCGCTACATGAGAATTGCAATCATATACGGTATGATTTTCATTCTCATGATTGTATTTAGTTTTTTAAAATTATGCTTGTTAACTAGTTTCTTGCTGCCATTATTGATTCTCCCTACTGTATCTATATTTCAATTGTTTTGTATTTTTGTTCCTGAAAAACTGTACTGCAGAGTAGTATAAAAACATATACAACTGTTGCTACATAGAAGCAGAAATAGGATCAGGATTTTGAATGAGATAGCATTCAAAATTGGAGTGGTGGATGAGAACACATAACTGAAAAGGCATTGGTCTCTTGTAGACACCCACCAGATTTTAGGCCACAAGAATATGACATATGGAAGAAATATCCTGGTCTTAGTCCCCTAAGTTAGAAGCTGCAACTTATATTGGCCTTAGACATTATTTATTAATGAAAATAAAATAATGTCATAGTGAAGTGTTTCAGAGAACCAGCCAAACAGCCCCTATTAATATCTGGCAGGGCAATAACTTTTTACATCAAATTCACAGAAACTCTTATAAAAAAAATAATGAAACTTGCACTGACATAATATTCCAAACTTTTCACAGTAATGTGTTCTTGTAATATATCAGCCTTCTGTACTGAAATAAGTAAATCTTATGATATTCCACTTTTGACCAAACTGTGTTACAAGAAAAAAAAGCTGCATATATGAATATTAATTGCAAAATGCATGATGCACTGCAATCGCGATCAGGAAATACTGTAGATATGCAAAAATATTATGGACTTTTAATAGTGCCTCCTATTCCTCACCTTCCAAAGTAAGGTATTGCTTACGGCTTTGGATTCTTCAGCATGAATGCTTTTTCCTACTTCCATTTTTTCCTGTTTATTTCATGATATACATGAGTTCCAAATAGAAAGAAGGATCATCATTTTGGCATTATTAGAAACCAAAATATGATGGGCCTGGGTGAGAATAGAAAAAATGGCGTTTTGAACATGGTTTTAATGTTAAGGGTATAACAAAGAAGTAAATTAATGAAAAACACTGATATTCAGCTCAAGGAACTGTTTAATGCCAGTGCTCTCCAGCACACAAGCACAGCATTTCTATTGCAGAAAACTACTAATATCACAAATCGCTCTGCAAACAAGGATTATGATGAGTACTCTGGGTACCATATCATTGGTTTCTAGAAAGCATAATTTTAACCACTGAAATGTTGCACTGAAACATCTATGATTAACCCTATCCCTGATTTTTCACACTGCTATGGCGGTAAGAGAGTAAAGTTTTATCTCTAGTCTGTCAAGTCACCTGCCCAAAAGAGGCACATTAGGGATGGGCACCCAATTTCATGCCGGTTGCCTGTTGACTCAAGTATACAGAGTACTCAAATAGCAGAGTTCAAATTTTTTTCAGAAGAATTGCTTTGGTTTTCAGTGAGTGCAAGAGCAGCACTTCCCTACAATTAATTAAAGCCACCCATTTTTTTTCCAGACTTCTATATGAACTTTAAGAAAAGGTGCCAGGCCTGCCAAAAAATCTGGTTGCTTTAATGAATAGCAGAGAACTGCTGTGGTTAGTTAGTGCAAGTGTAAGTTTTGAATCCTTTTTCCAAGTAATTCTGGAAGCTTGCACAGACCTATTGAAGAGGACTTTAACTCAGCTGTAGGGAAATATCCTATATAAAGTTTCACTTTTACAAAGTAGGATGTGTCTATTGGTACTTTCTCCTGGATTTTTAAACTGGATTAATTATACAGACTAAAATTTAAAGGAAAAGAGGGTTTAAACAGCTTGGGTTTAGTTGGTTTCAGGTGTAAGACATATATGCTCCCCAAAAGAACTGCAGAAGAAAAAAGCACCCCACTATTGTGTGTTTCAGCTGGCTTCTATAGACCTGGGAAATCAATAGCACAATCTTGTGGCATTTTGCTTGTTTTGATAAAGATTTTGCCTGGCTGTGGATTTTGGAATGAGGATAGACAGACAGACAGATGATCTTGTGTTACCTTCACCACCTGCTCTCAAGAATCCTTAATGTACCAGGGTGAATTTTTTAAAAATTATAAATAATGTCCTCATCCTCCTGGATTTCAGTTGGCAGGGTGCAGTTCTTAAGTCTTTCTTAATGGCATCTTCATTCTTCCCCGGGGTTGGAAATCTGCATTTATTCTATTGCATACTCATTGCATACTCAGACATAAAGATAAGAAACTGCGTTTCACAGGTAGACATCACTCCAATCAATTTAAGGAGGCTAGAGAGAAAAAGAACGGAGAAATCCCCTCAACCGTACCAGAGGTGCGATGGAAGCGCCTGATAACAGGGATCAACTTTTTTCCCTCGTTTTTCCCATTGGGGAGACGGCTGGACAGAAATACGGAAAAGTTGGAGGGCACAGTTCTGGCTACGCGGTGCAAAGCTTCACGGAACCGAGTTCCCCTCAAGCTGCCGCCCCCGATTAAGAGAGACAGCTGGCGTTTTAAGCGTGGAGCCTTTCCGCAGAAAGGAAAGGAAGAAAACAAGCCGCGAACCCAACGAGGAGCGAGCGCGGGATCTCTCGTGCGCGCGCGCTCCGTACGTCTCCTTCTTCCCTTCGCCCCGCCCTCTGTCTGTCTGTCTCGACAAAGCGGCTGCCAACCCCGCCTCCCCCGCCGCTTCCTCCGGCGGCCGGGCCCGGTCTCTCCTTCAGCCGGGTTTCCAACTCCGGCAGTTTCGGATTGGCTGAGCTGCTGACAGCAGGAGGGGCGTGAAGTAACCGGCGCAGCCCGCCCTCCGCTATAAGCCTCTTTGCCGCTTTCCCACTCAACCTCTCTCTCGCTCTTGTTTCCTGCGTGTCCTTGTACAACCGAAGGATGAAGACAGTCGCCTCGGGGAAATCTGCTTCAAACAGGCGCAACTGTCGTGTGAAAACGCACCGGCTCCACCGTTCGTAGCGTCCTCCGCTTCTTTCTGTTGCTTTATTTAAAAAAAAACTCAAATCCTCCCCGCGTTTCCCCTTTCGCCTTATTCTTTTCCCCTCGCAACCACCAACGCAACCACAAATCCCCTTCCACCAGCTCGTGCCGCCGCCGCCGTTCTTGAGGCCAAGGGATCACAAAAGACAGCTTCGCAAGTCGGTCTGCGCGCTCCTTGAAAGCAAAGGCAGAAGGGGCGAGCGAGCCGCGCAGGGCCAGAGGAGGACCTGGAAGGAGGGCTGGCAGACCACGCACGGTTCAGATAGACACTTTCTTTTAGCGTGTTTGCGAGTTCGGCGAGAGAGAGATTATAAGCGTTTGACGAAATTAAAAAAAAAAAAAAACTAAGTTAAAAGGAGCGGGAAGAAAAGAAAGAGCACCTTGTTGGAGGAATGATTTTCGCAGCGAGACAGACTTGCCCCAGCCGCAGCCTTCGCTCTTGCTGAGAAGGGGATTTAAGTTAAGAGCTACATGACCACGCCGAGCGGGGACTCACAACACCATGCGAGGTAAAGGATGTGGCTGTGTACTTGGCGTGGCGGGGGAGGGAAAGGGTCGCGGGTGGATGGCGAGGCGAGGCGGGAGAGGCGGCTGCTGGCGACCCGATTGCCAGGCGAGTCAACGTTAGGAGCAGTTTCGGAAGGGAACGGGAGAGGATTAAAGATGGAGAGGCAGAGGATGCTGACACGTTATCAGAAAGTTCTCCATTTTTTATCTTCCTTGTTTCTGGCAAATATGCTCTATGTCTTTCTCCCCCCCCCCCCCCCACTTTTCCACTTTATGGGTAATGGCACCTTTAAAGGGCACGGTCCACTGGAGGTGCCTCCCCCCCTCCTTCTACAAAACGCTTAGCAGAAGTTTTGCTACTTGCGCTTCTGAGCAAACACTTGCAAGCAAAGAGGTTTCCTTTTAATGGGGGTGGGAGTCAGAAACTTGACATCGAAGAGACAGCGGTTTCTAGGCGTAGAGGAGGACGGGAATGAGGAGGAGAACAAACTACCTAGAAATGCCTCGTTTTTAGTCAAAGCTTAACCAGCCTACCCCAAGCTGGCATGCCATCCAGATGCATTGGGACTACAACTCCCAAAATTCTTGAGGGCACCAAGTTGGGGAAAACAAAGTTCATGGCCTGTACGCAATAACACAGAAAGTACTGTGGAGAGATATGGGATCTGGACTACTATTTTGTCTGAAGGATGCTTGGCAAACAGGATTGGAAGTAAACCAGGGCAGAAAAGTTTTCTTAGGAAACTTTTTAGGAAAGCTTCTAGTCGTCCCATCCAACTTTCCCAAATAACATTAGATGCAGCATCCATCTTCCTAGGGGAAATGCAGGCTGCGGGTGATGGGAGTTGTGGTCTAACACTCCTGAACTCACCAGACTGAAGAAAAAGTTCTGATGGAATCAGCTGCAGAGGGCTGTTGATCAGCTCACTCTTTTCAGTGTGCACAGCTCTGGAAAGAACTAAATATTTTTAACTCCTGGTCCACCTAGACACACATTTGTCATCTTGCATCCAATTCCTCCCCTTCCTGAAGATTATTAACCTGCTTTTTCATGGTTCCATGATCCATAGACCAGTCAATGGCACTCTTTGTGGTTGTGCAGGCTTGTTGTATGCCAAGCTTGGGGTGTTGGAGAAGAGGACTGCAGGTGGTTTCTAAAATGTTTGGAGGAAAGGCTGGGCTGTCTGCAAGTGGGAAACCCTCCTTCACCCCCAGCAGCAGTATACACACCTGTCACCCTTCCCAGCTTCTATCTTCCAAATATATTCCTCCAGCCTTAACTTTTCTGCTGGCCTTGGGATAATTCTCATAGTCTCTGAATATGCTTCTCAGATTTAAGTGTGTTGTCCTGTGGACTGGCTAGGCGTGATATATTGAATAGCAAGGGGAGGCGGTGGTGGTGGTGGTGGTGGTGGTGGTGGTGGTTTCCAAAGATAGTATGTTGATCACAATTTCCAGGCATTCCTATCTGTAAAGTACTTCTCCAATCCTGAAAGAAAGTTGTATGACCTTTCCGCCTTCTCACACTCATATAATTCGTATGCTCAACTGGGTGAGTCCAGATCGTGGTTCATCCCCCCAGCGCGTTATCTCCTATCGTGTCTTCTCTCCCCCATTGCACCCGTCCAGCGGAGATTTTTCGTCGGTTTCCGGTATAAAGAGCAGCCTCTTGCCGCTGTTCTCAGGTTAAATTGCCTAATCCTGTTGAAATTGGCCTCCCGCTTCCCCCATGGTTGCTGGTAGATCGGGCTGTTTGTCTCGGAGGGACGCTCCTGGATCCGCCGTATTTCTCTGAAGATGCGCGTCGACTTTTAAACTACCTAGGCTCCCAGATTGATTCAGAATCGCGATCTCGTTTCCAATGGCCATTCATAAAAACAACGGGACTTGAAGCATCAGAGGCCTTTAATTCTTTTTTTAAAAGGCCGCTTTCTTACCCCCTCTCTCCCCTCTCGTTTTTCTAAAAAGCAGCTCCCTCTAATTATGGACTAAACACACGTGAACTTTCTTCTCTGGCGGCGGGTTCTTTCCTGCTTGGTTAAGAGAGGAAGACCGAGAAAGAGACAGGAGCCCACTAACTGTCTGGAATAAATCTCACCTTAAAAGAAGAAATTACGGGGAAGGGGGAAATCCTGTTAATTGGGGTATCCTATTGTCACTTTCTTAAAGCACTTTAAGTGCAGTTAAGTAAAATACTTAACTGCTTGGTGTGTGTTTCCATGAAGCAAGCGCGGGGTTTAAGCCTACTTGTTGACCCCTTCCCCCTCTAAAATAGGGGGAGATCCTGCTCAAAACAGCGGAGTCCGCTCCAAGCTGGAGAAAGAATGCCGAGAGAGGGTCGGTAGTGCAGACCTTACAACACTTGTAGGTCAAGACCGGTCCGGACTGTGGGGGGTGGGAAGGGGGGCAGTAAGGCGACCCACGTTGTCTCGAGTTTCCCTGCTGGCACAAGTGGACCGCGTTGGAGGGACACGCCGCTTCTTCCGGGCTATTGCTAGGACTCGGCGAGTGACAGTCGCACCCCTCTAAGGATCTGACCTCAGGACTTCAACGCTCCTAACTCGGGCATTTGGGCAGAAGTTAGGCTTTTAAGTTATTAGACTGAGGTAGGTCCTGCTTCGTAAGCTATATGTAAGCCCCGACCTTCAAGTTCCTCCGCCGTGACTGCGGAACAGCTAAGAAACATACACACGCTCAAAGCGCTTTTTTATGCGGGAGCTCCGCAGTGAACGTCCGCTCCACTTTTCCTTTGGCCCTTGGGGAGGGGTCTAAAAACGGTTGGAAAAGAAGAAGCCATAAAATTAGGCCTCCAAAGTAGGCTCTGCCAAATAGACCGAGCAATTCTTTACTACGAATGAACTCAGTCCCATTCTGTGGATTTTACTGCGAAGCAAACGAGCGCGGTACCATCCCTGTACCGCGCAGGTTTACTGGGGAAATACCTCCCACGGAGCTCTATAGAATTTACTCGCGGTTAAGATTGTAAAGACGGCTAAGCGCGCGTTTTGGAAATGGATCCCTTTGGCACGGGTGGGGTTGCTTCTGAATCCACCCCCTGCGCTAAATAGCTGCCTCCAGGTGGGTTAGGGATAAGGAAGAAGTAGCATTCGTGTGGGGACAGGTGAGCGAAAAAGCATAGGGATCAGATCCCAGGATCGGCCAAAGTGACAGACACACTGCTGGTTCTAGCTAGAACAGCCCCTCGATTTCCCTCCACGTGAGCCTGCTCTGAAACCTTTTAAGGGCACAGCTAGTTGGCGCACCAGTGGCCAGGGAGACATGCAGTCATGCACTCCATATATTGTTCTCATCAGCGGTTGGTACCCAGTAGTGAGGTTGCTAGAATACATACCGAACGGGGCAGATCTGGCCTCGGGGTTTCTGGCAGGGATCTGTTTGACCTGACTGACTCACAAGTTCTACGGGGCCAGTTGGGACAATTCGGTGTCATCTGCCAGAGCTTCGTTTCGTGTATCTGCTCTGCGGCTGTCTCTGCTTCGGTTTGGTCTGGGCCTTTGTCATGTGCTCCACTGACCTACTTCTCTCGGCTGGGAAAACAAGTCCAAGGGCCAGAGCAGGACCATCCCAGCCTCCAGCGCTTGACAGGCGAAGGTTATTCAGCAAAAGCTGTCTGAATCTGCTCTTCCTTCTTACCCGTTGAAGTCTAAGCGCTCTATGGGACAGTACCCGCTCTCCCACTTTCCTAAAGGAGAACACAGAAGTAAGTCGTGTATTTCTTTTTTAAAAAAGAAGAAAATCCAGTTTAAAAATAAATTGGCACTGTCCATCTAAATATTTGACCCGATTTCTAGCCCCGACCTTGTTAAATTGTGTCGTAATTGTGCCCTAATTTGCATTTTCTCCATCCATCAGATCGTCTCAGTCTACATATGCTACGTCTCTAATTCGATTTAGAAGCCCCATCGAATCAGAAAAAAATCGTGTTCGCGGTCTTATAAAACGGGCAGATTTTTCCTGAGAGCGTCTTCTGTTAGTCTTCAAAGGAAGGGCCTGGAAACTCCTGCTGAAGTCCAGGCCGGCAGTAATGGAAGGAGTGCGCCCTTTGTAAATGGAATGAGACTAGCAATTCTAAGGCGAATCAGGCAATAGGCCCCACTGATTTCGGCGGCATTTATCTCCGAGGAAATATCAAAACGCTCCCCAACGTTATTAGCCTGCTTCCTCTTGAAATCAATGAACTGGGCAGGCACAGTACCTTGTCTTAGTCTGTGGCGATCTCGACGGTGTAATTAAGGTGTCCATCAAACTGACTCATCTTACCTGTCTTGTCTTTTACCACTTCAATATAATGACCTGGGCGACTGAAAGGCATTCTTGTCGCACATGGTTCTCACAGCCCTGCCAAGCCAGACCCGTTTCTTTGTAAACCCTTAAAAGTCCGGCCAAGGGACGGAGGGAGGGACGGAGGGCTGCCGGAGAAGAGGAGAGAACAGAGATCCAGTCAAAATAGTGTGGTCGATCCTGGCGCTAGGCACGAACTTCTCTTGCTTGTCTTTTTTAATATTGTAGTATGAAGGATGAACCGCGGGGAAGGCCACAGGACTCGACAGCGACCCTCACTGGAAATCAACACCCCGCTCACCCTTTCCTGGGATCCCGCCTCACTCTTTCTCTTCCCCCCCACCCCCTTATTTGGCAGCATTATAAGATCGAAGGCCTGAACTTTTCGCTCAAGGGAACTGCGTTTTAGGGGCGTTTAGCTTTTGGGGATTTGAGGCGCGGAAATGTCGGGCCACACCAGCGCAGTTTTAGACCAAACTGGAACGGAGAAATAGTTGTATTGACCTCCCTCTTGCTGGGGCGGTACCTCCAAATGGGTCCGCATCTACCTTGTTTTAAAAAGGTCACTCCAAGCTGCGGGGTCCCTCGACCCCGACCTTCTATCGGGCCGGTTTCCAGCGCTAGCGATCCGTTCGATTGGGAACCGACTTCGGTCGTTCATGGAAAATTAATCTCCCGATGTTTTAGTTTTGCTCCCGAAGAGGAAAGGCCCGGGCAATCGATAGAGTATAGGCTTTCAGCAAAATCAAACCACGACCTTGCTAAGTTGAGCAGAACTTATGCTCTAATAAATGAAGCTGTGCGGTTTCGGTATTTATCAAGCTGCGTTTCTTTTCTTTTAGAACTGTAATTGCGACCTTAATAACACCCAGAACTTTTCTGAAACCCTTTCCCTCCCCAATCCCAAGTAACTAAATCTCAAACTTCGGCACAGTTTACTGATTTCACCCCACCCTGAATTGGGCGAGCGTGAGGTCTACCTGCTATCCCAACTCCGAAGGGGCCGCGGGAAGTCCAAGCCGATGTATGCGATGCTCCAACGCAAAAAAAAAAAAAGGGGGGGGGCTGGATCCTGTACCCGCGGCGGCTGACTTGTTGGAAATTTGCAGCCCATGTTCTCTTAAGCCGTTGTGACCCCCCATTTCACAACAGAGTGGGTTTTGGTGGCCCGCTTACCTTATTTCCCCGCGGTCTAGAAACTGTCCTGAAGCCTCAACAAGGTATGTCTCCATTTATAACTGAGCCACTGAAATACTTTAAAGACAGATGATATCTGGTTGGACATATACTTCATACTCTTGGCAATGCTCTGGTCTGCTTCAATCTATATCTAGTTTGAAATTGTTTTTGGTTTAAAGGCACTTCTCTTTCAGATTAGTTGGCAGGGTGGGATGAAAGGAACTATGAAAAGAAACCAAGTGATACTGCTTATGTTACTCAGTTAAGATGTCCATTTGTCCTGGAAAACCAAGCACAACTCTAGGGTTCTTATGTTAAAAATACAAACACCAGATAATTAAAACAGTGCGCTGTCCAAATGAAAAAGCACACCCAGATTGTGATTCCTCTTTTAAAAAATTGCACACATATTGGAACATTTCAAGTGTCAATCATTTTTACTCTTGTTTTTTATTATTATTTAAAGATCTCTGTATGTGTGTATGGGTGTGTATGGGTGTGTATAAAATAATAGAGAAGTAGCTCTTGAAAACCTCAGAGCATCATAGCCTAAATGCCTCTTATCACTGCTAAAACTGCACTCTCATATTTAAAAAAAAAACATTAAATTCATAAAATAATGTTCAAACTGTACTCCCTAAATTTCATAATCAAACCTTTCAGCAGTCTGTTCAGCGGAAACAGCTGTGGCATTCAAGAAAGTCTTTCTATTCCCTTCCCCATCAACAATTTAGGCAGTTTCATTCATTCATCAAAGTGCATTCCAAATATGTATGTTCTCCTCAACAATGAAATACAGGTAATGTCATAATCTTATTAACTTAAATAAATTTATTCTTTAATTATCATTAATCATGTGTTTCGAAACATTATGGTGACTTACCATCATATTATCAATCGCTGAATCTTAAGAGATAATGTTTGCATTAGCCTTGCAACATTCAATGCTGCTGACTTACATGATCATGGTCATAGGCCTGCCAAGGATGGATAGTTCTGTTTAAGTTCATCATTGTGAACTTAGTTATTACTGAACTAAACAATCCAGAATAAGATAAAAATGATCTGGGGAACCACTGACTTCTAAAAGGATGGTGCCATATGACAGACTAACAATAAAAACAATAATAATAAAGTCAGTTTGAATTTTCTGTATCTACTAGAAAGAACTGTAACCAGAAAGGCCTTCACTGAAACTCAAGCATAAAGCCAACTTTGTTACAAGCTGCAAACCAAAAGACACATTATGATTTACACATCTGCTTTAATGGTTTTTGATATCTGACTTCCATTAGCACAAATTGCTTTCTAATCAAATTTTAAATTTTAAATTAAAAACACAGCAGTCTTTCATGAATCCTCCTGTAGATTAGCATTTTTCCTGATATTTTATTTACTGGCTTTTATTAAAAGTATATATAAAAGCTATCCATTAGGTGCCAAAAAATCATTTTAGAGATCTTAGCCACTTCTATCAAATAGTTCCTTATAGTGCAGTCTGTTTCTTTGTTTATTCAGGAACTCCAATGGTGTATATAATGCTCCATCCTGCCATTTTTCCCACAACAACAACTCTGTAGGGTAAATGGGGCTAGGAGTGAATGAATGGCCAAAGTCACACAGTCCATGGCAGATGGTGGACATAAAACAGGGTCTCCACAGTGCTAGTCAATACCTTAATTGCTACATCACAATTACATATGTATATTCAGAAGTAAGCTGTAGCTGTTTCAGTACGGCTTTCTCACAAGTAAAAGTATATAACTTTTGGGCAATCCCTGTGTAGGTTAGTGTCAAATCTAGTTAGATCAAATCTCCAAACCTTTCTGATGCACTTTTTTTTGCCAATTATAAAAAAATTATTCAATATTTAAATATAGGACAAGGAGCTATACTTGCTGAAAAAGTGGCCTACAGTGTTATAAGAAACAAACTTCATGATAGGAAATGATCAAAATGAGAATGTGATATTCAGATTGACATATGTATTGTCACAAATGTATGGCCCAAGACTTAGTTTTAAACTGGCAGCATTAATCTAAATGGTATTCAGCAGTTTATTATTTTAAAATTATATATTACTCTTAACTGTATATTTCTGTTTTCATTTTCAGATGATAGTGTTTAAGAAATGATGATCTAAGACTCCAAATTATACCTCTTTTGAAAAGGAGGTGCTAAATTAATTTGATTAATAATTTTATCAGGAGTAGCAGTTTCTATTCTTTTTGCAATGGTTACTTAGTTGTGAAAAGCCAGCTCAGGAGCTATTGAGTAAATATTTTCTCACCTTTTCAGTTGATGCAAAAGCTTCATAGAGAACTAGCATTACTTCTATGGAACTGGTGTATGTCTTCTTTTATAACTAAAGATACAGAAAGACAGGGGAATCACAAATGAATAGAAATGAGATTTACCTCTGCCTTTGAAATCATGTTAGCTCTTTCATAGCCTATAACTTGTCCCTTCAGTTTTAAGAAGGAAATTCACAAGTGTTGTAATGAAAATTGTGGTAAATCAATCATATTTACTGTAATGGAAGTATGACTATCAGTAGAAGTTGTTATATGAATGCAAAACAACAACAACCTTGACAACCCTCTAAATAGGAGAATAATAATTTTTAAAAAGGTGCATTCAAACAAGAATGTGATAACATTCACAATTTTCTGCTGGGTAAAACCCCTCTTGAAATCATTTTGTATGGTTCAAACTAAATTCAGATTCTAAGTTCAGCTGAATTGAGCTTTATACACTTGCACAAGGTCCTGATAGGGTATTGTTCAAATATAAAAACTATATGAATTGGAATGTTGGTTTACTTTTACAATGTATTTTTTAATCTGCTCTTATTAATAACATTTACATGTATAGCACAATTGAAGGCTATAGTATACCCTTGGTTTCATCTTTCATGTATGTTTACCAAACTATGTATTTCTTACCAATATGCATGTTGGCACCTTCATAATCCCTAATCTATGATTCTCATATATTTCAACACAGAGACAATACAATCCTATACATATATTCCCAGAAGTAAACTCTTTTGAGTTTCTGGGTAAGAACAGATAGTGCTGCAGCTTTGTTTGACTAACTAGGGTTTCATACTGTGTTCATAATTCAGCCAAGGGAAGCATTTCTAAACTTTATTAGCTGTTGAACAAATGCTTAATGTTTCCCTATTGAAAACAAGGGAGCTTAATATCTTAAATATATATCTGGAGTACATTGATTATTGTACTTTATTAGAATACGTAGTGATGGTCTCTGTTGTTTGGTAATTGAACTCAGTATGTTACCTCATTTTCTTATGGTGCTATTGTTGAACAGTGCTGAGAAGCTGACAACATCCAAAATCATTTTAAGAAACGGTATGAAGATATCTATGTCAAAAAAGTGGTTGAAAGTATCTCTGAATTAAAAGCAGTGAAAACAAAGTTCTCTTTCAACTAAAGGTCAAATAACAGTGGTTACTTGGCAGATGAACTCATTATTTGAGAATTATTTCATAGACTGCAGGGAAATGTTGCTATCCTGAGGCTACTCCCATGAACAAAGCAAGGCAAATCTGAAAATGTATATTGTACAACCATGTGATATCTAAGAGCTTGAGGTTGTATGAAATGCAAGATTAAACTGTCTCTGTAGTCATCAAAGCCGTACAATTCATTTAACATTAACAAAGGATATAATCCTGCTCCTACGGAACTTTGTAATAAAATTCCATTTGTGTAAATGGATTACTGTTGTAGACATAGAACTATACATACTTCAAATACCTAAAGCTACTGTTGAAGAACTGAAACAGAAGTAGGGTTTGGAATATTCAGTTCATTACTACTATCAACTACTCAGGGTTGGACTGGTCAGAGGAAAGTGCTTCCACTGTTGAAAAAATGCTCCTCTGAATGGAATGGTTCGATTCTGTATACAGCCCACAGAAGAGAAGTGCATTGAGGGGGAGAGCAAAATAGTGTAATGCTTAAAGTAATACTTTTTAAAAAAGATTTTATTCCACCATTGATAATAAATTGTTGGATTTAACCGTTACTTCTGATAATGCAATGTATTAATTTCAAGATGGCCAAATTAAAATAATTATGGATGAAACTGAACAACATAGTTTAATTACATTATAAATAATTACAATGATACTCCTTTTTATGTCAGAAATGCCTTGTGTTATCTTTCCAACCTATAAACGCAGTCAAAAGTTTCAACTGTTGCTTTAGCTTTTGTGTCTCTGGTCATTCCAGCTCTTGATCAAATGCCTATCATTCCCTGTATTTTTTTTTTTTTTTCAGTAAAAAGTAGGGTCTCATATACATGAATATTCCTCTGACCACATGAATGTTACAATTTAAAATGAATATTTTCATATGCAACCTATTAAACTAAGCAAAATTGGATCAGCAGCATCCTGCACTTGAGATACCTCCAAAACTAAAAAATAGACAACATTAAAACCAACACATGAGTGTATTAAATGAAAAAGATTACCATCTAACAGACTTCCAAGTCTGAATAAATTATTTGTCATTAAGGAGAAAGTATAAACTACTCTGTAACTTATAAATATGAAATAAATATACATGCAGTACTGTCCTAATTATATTTACTCAGAAGTAGATTCAGTGAGATTTCTTCCTTAGGCAGTATGTTTTGGCCTGGAATTTTACACCTTGATTCTACTTACAGTACTTTATAAACTAACAGTACAATATTAGGCATCTTTGCTCAGAAATATGTTTATTGGATCTAATGCATCTAAGTCTATAGTAAGTTTATGAACTGAATTTACATTTGCTTGTACAAAGGGTACAGAAGGGTATCACTTCCTAGCATCTCAACCTGTGTCTCAAATTTTCTCTAAAAGGTCCTCCAATCTGGAACCAGTCTGAGGAATAAGTAAAATTCGGGGCTAATTAGATTCCATTTTCAGAATCAACAGTATCCCTCAGCAGAATGACAGCATTGCATCCATCTCTTAATTAATATGAGTGGCATTCTGACTCCCATAAGACATCCCCACTTTCCAGTTCATTGGTCATTTTTCAACTTATCCTAGGGAATTACTACATTATTATTTTTTTTAAAAAAAATTCTCATAAGAATTTTTCTAAATGTTGTTTTGGTGAAGATATTTGCAGAAACTGGCAAATTTGATCAGTCAAAAACCTAGGGAATGAATTGCTTTATTTCTATTCTGCATACTATCAAAATAATGGACTTTTAACAATATTGAGTAGGATGTTAGGAAAATTTTAACCTTCATTCCCACAAAAGTAGAAACAAGTCATATTAAACATAAGTCATTCTGACATGCAGAATATGAAACAAGGGATTTAAAGAAAATCAGAGATTACTTTGGAGATGATTTTTCCCAATTACAAAAAGAAAATTATAAATAAATTAGGATTTGTGTAAATTAAATGTGAAGAACTAAGCTTGAAATCAGTCTAAAATCTATATGCAGTAGATTCAGTAGGTTTATTCTAAGATTAACCAATCATGCTGAGTTTCAATCATGCACTATTGAAACACAGGACAATTAAAAATGAGGCCATTTTAACATGTATTAATTGGGTTTTTGCATTTTTTTCCAATGCAATTCGAAGAAAATGACTTTTTTTTTTTAAAAAAAATGGCTTGTTATTGCAGATATCTGTCTGTCTGTCTATCTATCTAAAAATACACTTAGCTTTACAGGTTACATGTGTTGGAAGAATACATCTTTAAGCAGCCATCTCAATTTCACAATTGCTTGTTTTTGGATTGAAGAAAAGCCTTTGCTGGATCTATACCACATTATAATCGTATGTGAAGTTACCCAAGGTAACTGAACATAGTGAAATTTAAATAGAGTTGCACTACTAGAGAGGTATGATAGATCTTATAAAGTTTTAGATTGCTGAACTTCTAGTTTAAACTTTTTTCCTTTCCTGTCCATCCATGTTACAGCTATATGTAATAATCATAATACTATTATTTTATTTACTTATTTATTTATTTAATGTTATTTTTATCCCGGCTTTATTATTTTTATAAATAACTCAAGGTGGCGAACATACCTAATACTCCTTCCTCCTATCACTTGTGATTATGTAATAATCATAATACTATTATTAATTATGCCAACCTCAATATCCAAAATATCAGTTTTTAAAAAAAAAAAAAAATAATGGCATATGAAGAGTTTAAAAAGTTATGGACTTCATTGATTTCAAAGTCTTACTTAGAATTCTTTAAAATCTAAACTGTTATCTACAAATTTTAGAACTTTTTTATAAATAGCACATACTGTATGTTTCCATATCTGAATATAAAGACATCTTTTTGCCCCAAAAGTTCACTGTGATGATACTATAATGCATTTTGAATAATCTCATGTCAAGTATTAATAAATTTCCCAGACTAGATATGTAAATTGTTAGCCACCCAAAATCATGTATATGAGATGGTCCACCTATAAATTTATTAAATAAATAAACAACATGCTGTCATCTCCCTTTCATCACTCAGCAAGAATGTTGAACATCATTTTATGTCCTAATGTTGGTGCTGGTGTTCTCATTTTATTTTCTGATAACATTTTTAAGCTTCCATGTAACTCTCAGGACAATGTTATCTTTTTAAGGTCAGGTGTACCATGAGATAAAGTATAACATTTTGGAAATTTCGAAGGCAGCTCAAGAATTCATGGCTGTCATGAGAACTATAGTTTTATCCCAACACATTTCTGGTCTGACTCATGCTGCGGATGAGGTCGATCCAGTAAAGGGGGATATTTCCTTCTTGTGGACAAATCACTTTCTCAAGACCAAGGGGTTGACCAGGCCTGTCAACCTCTGCAGGGAGGAGGGAGCAATTAGGATGGTCTGCCCCAGATGCCTGATAGATTCAGTGGCCTTTCAAATGGAACTTGTAGGATTTCCTAGTGACCAGCAGGTCTCAGCTAATTAGTGCCTCATCCCATCCTCAGGAATATGGACGCAATGAGACACTAGACAGGATTGCTTTTGATTGCTCTCCCTATCTGCTAGTCAAGGAAATTCCTTGATATACTGAGGAGCTGTCAGAGAAGTAGTGGGTGAAGAGATACCTGGAATGATGCTGGCCGAGGACAAGGGGCAATGATGATCAAACACGGGTATGAGTTCAGATTCAAGCCTATATTGTGGTAGTAAGAGCAGTAAAGAATAACTATTGTGCATGTTCAGTGTTGTCCAGCAGCAATGTTTAATCTACTGTATACCATTTTAGGAAAGGATGTGCCAAAGGATCTGCCAATCTTTGGGTTCTATGACAAATTAATTGGGCATTTGTATATAAAAGTTCTTATTTGCTCCAAGTCAAAAGCCTAATTGCCCCAAGGAAGTGACAGAGGTGATATTTTATTATCTTATTTGGGAGGTTTTTCAGTCTGTGATCATGAGGAAGCAGAGAGGTTATTCTGTTAGGTCAGCTCCACCATCTGTAGGCCTACTCCCTTGCTTGCTTAAATTTTCAGGGGAGGGGACAAGAAGGTTGGTCCAGGCAATAAACAGGGCCTCACTGTAGGAGTGAAGATGCCAGCAGCCCAGAAAAAGACATTGATTTGCCTACTACTAAAGAGACCTATATACCCTGGAACTAATACATTTGTATAACTAGTTTATTTGTATAATTTTCTTCTCAAAGGCTGTAGAAAAACTGGTGGAGTGACAATTACAGATAACCCTGGAAGAAGCAGATTATCTGGATCCCTGGCAGTCTGGAAGCAGGCCCAGTTATGGAAACAGCACTTTCCTTTTTGTGGAGGGAAATGGATGCAGGGAATGCCAACATCCTTGTCCTCCAGGAACTGTCAGCTATTTGATTCTTGATGGGGTTTGCGCTACTCTTAAAAGAGCAGGCACACTATTGGAAGTCTTTCTAGACTCATAGTTTCTACCACTAGAGAATGTTATCTGGTGGGACCCAGGAGGAGAACCTTTTCTGTCATGTGTTCACTCTGCATCATCCACCTGATATCAGTTTGGCCCCAACTCTACCGGCCTTCCACAACACTTTAAAGACTGGCTGTGCCACCAGGCGTGGGGATCTAAATGTGAAGTGACGCCCGTACAGTGGCTATGTTGAGCGTAGATTGCTTTTAAACCTTGGCTGTGGATTTTGTTAATTTAATTTGTATTGGTTTTATATGTTTTTAAATTGCTGAAGCCACCCAGCATCATGTAGTTGAGCTATATACATTGAACTAATAAATAATGAATACTTGAAGAATAGGTAGAAGCCTTGAATAGAATAGCTTTTGCCCAACTTCCCATTGCAACAGCTTCCAAAAGAGTGAGGGTGGCTCCTTCCATCATGATCTTCTGAGGGCTGTGAAAACCTGGTTGTTCCAGAAGGCCTTCAGGGAACAGAAGAACAGTTGTCTGAGTAAGTTGTAGTGCCATCTAGTGTATTATGGTGCTTATTATATTGCAGAATTATACTGTATTTTGTTAGATTATTATGTAGATATTATATTATTATGCTATTACATTGTATACTGCTTAGAATCTATTATGATAATGCAGTATATAAATTCCATAAATAAATATTTGATGCATTTATATGATACATTTCTTCCATACGGAAAGCGTTATAGGCAAGGTTCCTTGGCAGCTTTTCATCCAGCCACTCTTCAAACCTGCTTACCTGAGCAAGGAAATTGCATCCGGTGCTCTCACTGTCTAAAAATAAAATAAGAGTTATGTTTAAAATTAAAATATATTTATTTGTCAGTAACTACCTAGAACAAAGTGAAAAGAATTAGCATTATTTTTACAGAGTCCCACATAAGTATGTGAAGTTACACTGATGGGAAATGTAAAAAAAAAGGATATTTGGTGGAAGGATGAAGAAAAGGAGGATGTAAATGAGAAACAAAATCAAGAGAATGATTGCTACAAAAAATGAGGATCAGAGAAAGATATTGTATAATGTGTATAGAAAAGTAAGGTAGTTGCAAATAATGTAGGCAAAGAGAACATGGCTGAGACTAAAAGAGACAAAAAATGCAGAGCAATTTTGTTGGAAATTTAAAAAAAATGTTTTGAAAGTGGGTAAAAAGGACCAAACAAGGAGCCTCCAACACAGTAAATGGAATTAGAAATATAAATGATGCAATTATTTGGGGTGAACTGAAGTGAGGGAATGATGGGAAGAATATTTCAGAGATTCCTGTAAGAATGATAGTGACCTGTCAAAGAATGGAACTGAAATAAAGAAAGCCAAGAAATTTTTTGAGAAAGTTGAAAAGCAGCAAGGCTGCAGGTGGTAGATGGTGGAGAAATGTCAAGTATGGATGCGATTTTTTTGCAAAGTGGCTGTGTGACTTGATCAATGTGTGTGGGAAATTGGCATCTGTGCCTGATGGTTTGAGGAATACTATTACTATTCCCCTGTACGAAGGGAAAGGTTGCAAGTAAGAGTGCCAAACCAATAATGCAGCTGTGAAAATGTTTGATAGAATTTTGATTTTAAAAGTATGAGAGGTAACAGTGAGCAAAATTGGTAATTCAAGTGCAGCTTTTTTGTTCTTCTGCAGGTCAGTGGGAACATTTGCATGTGAGAAACTTTATTGTACATTTGTTAGAGAAAGCAGGAAATAAATTGAATGGATTTGGATTATAAAATGTTTTCCACAAATATTCAATTGAAGTTGAAGTTCCTGAATGCTATAAGGGCGTAACTAAACACCGAGCGTGGAATAAGACATAGATGATGATATCCCCTTGGTTGTTTAATGTATTTATGGATAAATGTATAAGGAATGCTTGTGATGAGGTTAGAAGTGTGTTGGTTGGGGATGTGAATGTGTGCGTATTACGTATGCATAAAATGCCAGGTTGTTGGCTGAGAACTAAAATCATCTAAAAATGATATTCTCCTCACTATCCAAGGATTGCTACACATAGAGGGATTTTGTGTAGGCTTCAGTGCTTATGATTCCTTGAATCTGTTGCATAGAAATCAGAGTGGGGGAAACATATGGTTCCATATGCATTATTGCCAGAGCCAGAAACAGTTGTTGTCTTGCCTGACCGCATCAGCCTTTTTGTGCTTGCAACAGCTGACATTCCCGTGAGAAGCTGCTTGGGGATCATTCCTTTCAATTAGGATGATATTGTTTAAATGATTCACAATCCAAATCTCTGCTTCCTAGCTCAAATATCAGATCCTATTGAGTCCAACAGAGTTTATTCCAAAGCAGGATGCCATCTGCTTAAAAGCATGCTCAGTTTTCCTCAGCGTTTGCTGTGTATACTGGGCTTCTGATATCCTTCTCTGAAGGACAAAGGGATGATCATCAGCTGAAAATAATTTCATGGACTATTACATTCTTTCTTTCTCCCTTGTTTCTCAATGGTATATGCATATTTGTATATAGTTTTCTAAACAATATAGTAATTGCCATATGCTAAAATGCACAGATTCACATATATTCACATATATACATTAGGAAAGCTATACACTGGGTAAGTACCTTTCTTCTTTCTTAAGGCTACTAGATCTGAGCTGCAAAAATACAGATCACAGTTTCAGAGTTTTCAGTAGTTCTGCCATCAAATCGCCATCTGGCTTTTTGAAGCCCAGATGCAGTAGCCAATTTCTCTTCTCTTCTCATCCTTTGCCCCTTTCTCTATTTATTTTGTTTGTCTTTTCAGGTTAATGAGCAAACTTTCAGTTCTGTTACATCAACATTTTTATAAAATATCAATTAGTTAATGGGAAAGATCAAAGTCACACCTCTTGCGCATTTGAAATTTACAAAATAGAAATTCGGTTTTTGTTGTTTATTCATTTAGTCGCTTCTGACTCTTCGTGACTTCATGGACGAGCCCACGCCAGAGCTTCCTGTCAGTCGTCAACACCCCCATCTCCCCAAGGGACAAGTCCGTCACCTCTAGAATATCATCCATCCACCTTGCCCTTGGTCGGCCCCTCTTCCTTTTGCCTTCCACTCTCCCTAGCATCAACATCTTCTCCAGGATGTCCTGTCTTCTCATTATGTGGCCAAAGTACTTCAGTTTTGCCTTTAATATCATTCTCTCAAGTGAGCGGTCTGGCTTTATTTCCTGGAGGATGGACTGGTTTGATCTTCTTGCAGTCCAAGGCACTCTCAGAATTTTCCTCCAACACCACAGTTCAAAAGCATCTATCTTCCTTCTCTCGGCCTTCCTTATGGTCCAGCTCTCGCAGCCATGTGTTACTACTGGGAATACCATTGCTTTAACTATGCAGACCTTTGTTGTTAGTGTGATGTCTCCGCTCTTAACTCTTTTATCGAGATTTATCATTGCTCTTCTCCCAAGGATTAAATGTCTTCTGATTTCCTGACTGCAGTCAGCATCTGCAGTAATCTTCGCACCTAGAAATGCAAAGTCTTTCACTGCCTCTACGTTTTCTCCCTCTATTTGCCAGTTATCAATCAAGCTGGTTGCCATAATCTTGGTTTTTCTGAGGTTTAGCTGCAAGCCAGCTTTTGCACTTTCTTCTTTCACCTTCATCATAAGGCTCCTCAGTTCCTCTTTGCTTTCAGCCATCAAAGTGGTATCATCTGCGTATCTGAGATTGTTAATGTTTCTTCCAGCGATTTTAACTCCAGCCTTGGATTCCTCAAGCCCAGCATGTGGCATGATGTGTTCTGCATACAAGTTGAATAGGTAGGGTGAGAGTATACAGCCCTTTCCCAATCTTAAACCAGTCCGTTGTTCCGTGGTCTGTTCTTACTGTTGCTACTTGGTCGTTATACAGATTCTTCAGGAGGCATACAAGATGACTTGGTATCCCCATACCACTAAGAACTTGCCACAAGTTGTTATGGTCCACACAGTCAAAGGCTTTAGAATAGTCAATAAAACAGAAATAGATGTTTTTCTGAAACTCCCTGGCTTTTTCCATTATCCAGCGGATATTGGCAATTTGGTCCCTAGTTCCTCTGCCTTTTCTAAACCCAGCTTGTACATCTGGCAATTCTCACTCCATGAATTGCTGAAGTCTACCTTGCAGGATCTTGAGCATTACCTTACTGGCATGTGAAATGAATGCCACTGTTCAATAGTTTGAACATTCTTTAGTGTTTCCCTTTTTTGGTATGAGGATATAAGTTGATTTTTTCCAGTCTGATGGCCATACTTGTGTTTTCCAAATTTGTTGGCATATAGCATGCATTACCTTGACAGCATCATCTTGCAAGATTTTGAACTGTTCAGCTGGGATGCCGTCGTCTCCTGCTGCCTTGTTATTGGCAATGCTTCTTAAGGCCCATTCAACCTCACTCTTCAGGATGTCTGGCTCTAGCTCACTGACCACACCATCAAAGCTATCCCTGATATCGTTATCCTTCCTATACAAGTCTTCTGTATATTCTTGCCACCTTTTCCTGATCTCTTCTTCTTCTGTTAGGTCCTTGCCATCTTTGTTTTTGATCATACCCATTTTTGCCTGGATTTACCTCCGATGTTTCTAATTTTCTGGAAGAGGTCTCTTGTCCTTCCTATTCTATTGTCTTCTTCCACTTCCGCACATTGCTTGTTTAAAAATAATTCCTTATCTCTTCTGGCTAACCTCTGGAATTTTGCATTTAATTGGGCATATCTCCCCCTATCACTGTTGCCTTTTGCTTTCCTTCTTTCTTGGGCTACTTCTAGTGTCTCAGCAGACAGCCATTTTGCCTTCTTGGTTTTCTCTTTCTTTGGGATGTATTTTGTTGCCGCCTCCTGGACAATGTTGCGAACTTCTGTCCATAGTTCTTCTGGGACCCTATCTACTAAGTCCAGTCCCTTAAATCTATTCTTCACCTCCACTGCATATTCCTTAGGAATATTAGTGAGCTCATATCTAGCTAATCTGTGGGTCTTCCCTAATCTCTTTAGTCTGATCCTAAATTGTGCAAGAAGAAGTTCGTGATCTGAACTACAGTCAGCTCCAGGTCTTGTTTTTACTGACTGTATAGATGACCGCCACCTTTGGCTGCAAAGGATGTAGTCAATCTGATTTCAGTGTTGTCCATCTGGTGAAGTCCATCTTTAAAGCTGTCTCTTAGGTTTTTGGAAGAGAGTGTTTGTTATGCAGAGTGAGTTGTCTTGGCAAAATTCTATCCATTTTGTTCTCCCAGGCCAAGCTTACCTGTAATTCCAGGTGTCATTTGACTGCCCACCTTAGCATTCCAGTCTCCTGTGATGAAATAACATCTCTTTTAGGCGTGTTGTCCAGTAGGTGCTGCAGATCCTCATAGAACTGCTCTACTTCAGCTTCTTCAGCATCTGTGGTTGGGGCGTATATTTGGATCACTGTGATGTTAGATGGCTTGCCCTGAATTCGAATTGAGATCGTTCTATCATTTTTTGGATTGTATCCAAGCACTGCTTTAGCCACTTTCCTATTAATTATGAAGGCTACTCCATTTCTTCTGTGATCCTCTTGTCGATAGTAGTAGATCTGGTGGACATTTGATGTGAAGTGGCCCATTCCAGTCCATTTCAGTTCACTGACACCCAGAATGTCTATCTTTAATCTTGACATCTCACCAATAACCGCATCCAATTTGCCCTGGCTCATAGATCTTACATTCCAGGTTCCAATGGTGTGTTGATCCTTAGAACATCGGATTCGCCGTTCACCACCAGCACCATCGGCCGCTAGCCGTTCTTTCGGCTTTGAGCTAGCTGCGTCATCACATCTGGGGCTAGTTGAACTCATCCTCTGTTCCTCCCCAGTAGCATTTTGACCATCTTCCGACCTGGGGGTCTCATCTTCCGATGGTATACCGACATATCTCTGGTTGTACTGATCCATTTAGTTTTCATGGCAAGAATACTGGAGTGGGTTGCCATTACCTTCCCCAGGGATCGCATTTAGTCTGACCTCTCTGTCATGACCTTCCCGTCTTGGGTGGCCCTTCACGGTTTAGCTCATGGCATCATTGAGGTGCTCAAGCTCCAGCACCACGACAAGGTAACGATCCTTCGCTGAAGAGAAATTCGGTAGTCTCTCATAAATAAAAGCCGAGAGAATGATTGTCTTTCTCAAAAGTCCAGATCTGCATTCACTGTAAAATAAGCTAAGTGATGATTTAAAAAAAAAAGTGGTATTTATTTTCCATGCGTTCATCAATTAGGAGGCCTTGCTCTTTTTTGCCTTCAGTTACATCTTGAAGTAGCCAAACTGTCTGTATATCATCCCTGTATCTGCATGATTGCTATATATTCCAAGCTGATATAGTTCATGCATAAGATTGATTCAGGAAGTATTCCACTTACTCCAAATGGGCTTCATTGCCTGCATACTGTATTGATTATTACCAGGTTGATATTTTAAAATATAAATTAATGCTATGTATGGTATTTATTTTATAAATAAAGAAAAAGCTTTTTATAATTCTTAAAATAAATCATCAGTTCAGATAATTGGAAACTGAAATATAGCTATATATTTGATACCTATTTCAACATATTTTTATATTTGTTGATTGATTTGATTTGATGCTGCCCAACTCCAAACAACTATTCTTGTTAACCAAAATCAGCTGACTGCAGGATGAAGGCCTCCTTGTTGAAGGTTATTGACCGCAATCTACCACCACAGATCCAATGTGGTTTGGTGGATAGATGCTTTTCAGCTCCCCAGTCTAAGGCTGAGAAATACTGACTGACCCAAAATCATTCAGCCAGCTGTACCTAAGGGAACAGTTGAATCTGAATCTCCTTGCTCCTGATCCAGCACCTTTAACACTATACCACATTGGGTCTCAATTTTTTCTATGTAGTTCTATCTCAGAGCCACTTTAAGATGTGTGGACTGCAACTTTAAGATGTGTGGACTGCAACTTTCAGAATTGTGTGGACTGCAACACTGACTGGGGAATTCTGGGATTTGAAGTCCACACATCTTAAAATGGCCCAGGTTGAGAAACCCTGTTCTATTTATTTTCAACTTATATAAACATCTAGAATTCACTTTTTCTAAAACATATCAGCATGCCTTACTAATAGGTTTATAAAATACAGCAGGAGAGTAAAAATGGTTTAAGTTAATGAAATTAATTTCCTACAATTATCTTAAGATTGTAAGAATAATTAAATGTAATTCCAAAATAAGAGTCAAAACTTTGACCCAACTGAATCAGAGGCCTCCTTGGGGGGCAGGCAAAAAAAGTCTAGATGGCAGCTGTGATCATGGAATCAAAGTCCTGTCCCTTTTTTTTACATACATTCCCTGCAGACACCCCAAAACTAAATACTCTTGGAGAGAAGAAAAACAAAAGGTGAAAGCCTCGCATGATCACTTATTACTCAAATCTGCTCCACCTAGTCTGTTTTTGCTTTGCAAAAAATTAAATCACTTGGAGACTAACTCTGAGGAAAGGAATGTAGTTCTGCATTTTACAAAATAATAATCCCTTTTTTTTGCCACTAAGATCTAGAACAAATGTTTGATAGAAACAAACCTAGTCATAATCTGAGCCCTAGAAACTCCCCTTCTTTCTCTGGTTGAAAAAGTGAAACATTTGGAAGCTTTTTCAAATCATGGTTAATCTTAATTATAAAATAAGCTTACTCCAAGCCATAATTTTTGAAGTCAGCTTATTTCAATAAATTATAGTTACAGTTAACTACTGTTTATGGTTTGGATGTAACATTAAATTGTAATCAGTTGAAATTGGAATTAAAAGCTTTTTCCCACAGCCAGCTCCCCCACTACCTTGCCAACCCCCTCTTCACAATAAAGTGTTCCAATCTGCACTACCAATAGCAATTCTGTAACACAGAGATCCGCAGTGTGTTCTTCTTCTCCCAGCTGTGTCCCATGGGCAGAAATGGACCATTTGTTTGTTGTCACAGAAAATTCTAGCATGTTAGATGGATGCCTTGTTTCAAGCCAACGAAAAATGATACAGCGGGAATAGTTTAAGTTGATCTCTTTTAAGAAATTAGGAGTAAAATCTTCTCTTTGGTTTTTACTTTCATGTCATCTTACCTTATAATACAATGAACGATGCTGATGAAATTTTCAACATGCGGTGGAGAAAACTGCTGATGGAGTTGAAAGAATTGTTTTCTACAGCTTTGAAAGGGTCTTCAAACCTACTTACTTATCCAGATGATAAGTTTAAAAGGCCATTGGTTTCTACTTATTTTAAGCATGTATACCAGCCTTTCTCAACTTTTTTATCCTGGAGGTACTCTTGAAATAATTTTCAGGTCTCAGGGAACCCCTGCATAAAAATCACAAAAAAATACCAAAAAATCACTTCTAACATACCCAATCTGCATTTTACAATGTTTACAGCAATAGCAAAGTGGCAGGGTGGCAGATAGTCATGGCACATAAAAATTCCTATCACCATGCTAGCATTGCATGGTGCACAAAGTTTATATATATATATATGTATATGTATATGTATATGTATATGTATATGTATATGTATATGTATGTATGTGTGTATGTATTAATTTCCTACAATTATCTTAAGATTGTAAGAATAATTAAATGTAATTCCAAAATAAGAGTCAAAACTTTGACCCAACTGAATCAGAGGCCTCCTTGGGGGGCAGGCAAAAAAAGTCTAGATGGCAGCTGTGAGCATGGAATCAAAGTCCTGTCCCTTTTTTTTACATACATTCCCTGCAGACACCCCAAAACTAAATACTCTTGGAGAGAAGGTATGTGTATACCAGAGGTATGTGTATGTATGTATATATATATATATATATATATTTCAATCATGATCTATTGAAGAACCCCTCATGACCTCTGGTGGAACCCCAGTTGAGAAAAATTAATGTATGCCTTTCTTTCCTCAGAATTCCAAATGGCTAGTTATGAAAGCAATGATTCTTAAACAGAATCAATTTCCACCTGGAAATGTTTCAGTCCACCATATTCCAACATCCTTGCAATCCTGTGGGTAGCAATACTCCCACCTTATTTCAGCATTAAAGAATGCTGAATTAGACAGTGACTTGTCCCTGCAGTTAAAAGATGCCTCTTTGCTGGCCTTTGTTCTGGAAGTTGGTGGCCTCTGTTTACTTCCAAATGAACTTTCTTCACCAACTCCAAAAACAAAAGCCATGTGTGTGTGTGTGTGTGTGTGTGTGTGAGTGCTCTTGCACTGCAGTAAGCACTAATTGAAATTCTTGATCGCAGTCTCAGCCGTTAAGGCCAGCTCTCAAAGGCCCTGGCAAGAGAGAATTGTTCTCCCCTGCACCTTCTCTGGTTTTAGGTGGATACAATAGTGGGAGAAGCTTGTGCTACTGTGCTTTAGAGCCCTTTCAGCCCTGTTTAGTTTTCCTCATATTAATTTGACAAGCCTTCAAGACTTCCTGACATCAAAAGAGCATGTTATAAAATGTGCTGAGATTGTTGTACAATCCAAAGGCAGTTATCCTGGCTGCAGTCCTGCATTTCAACACTGTGTATTTCAAATGCCGACCAGCATTTCAATTAGATAGAAGCAAATGCTTGCTTAACTGTGTACTTATTTGCAGCTCGATTTATAATGTATGGTAGAAATATAATGTTTTAGCATGCTTATAGCAGTGACCCACTATACTGCTTTATTTAAAAGAAAGGTCATGTCATGCATTCATACCATGCATTCATCTAGGAAATAAGTTCGTATGATACCAAAAGAATCAGATTTGCAGAAAGACACCAGATACAAAGGAACAGGCTGGACTACATTTACAGCACTACAGGAGGAACATTCTTAGCTAGAAATTTCACAAGTGCATTCTGATCAAGATCTGTTAAATTTTGAATTTTTTTCAAGATGACCAAAATGAATGGCAATATTCTAAATGTGACAGATACGCCCCAGTCAGTTGCTTCTCATTGCTGGACTTACGTCTGAATTTTAAGAATAACCATAACCTATATTTAGACTGTTGTAAGAAACAGCATCTCATAGTTAGTAAAAATGTATTAGATCCTCCCCAGTGAATTGAGTGGATGAATCCTAGCATTGGAGTGGTTGCTGCTTATCTGGCCAGTGTGGTAAGCCAAAAAAGGCATATTTAACTGAGCTTGTGAATAGGCAGCCTTTAGTGCCTTCTGTTCCAACTGCTCAAAATTCCTGCATTTCTCCAATTCCAGGGTATTAAAAAAAAAAAAAAAGTTAATGGCCATTTTCTTTGGAAATTGCTTCCAAATATTGCCAAAATAGTCAGTTGCCAAAAATGCCAAAATACTCGTGACAATAAGAAGGGTATGCTGTCAAGATCCAAACTGTCTCCTCAAAGGTTCATATGCTCTGTTCTGAAGCTCATGAAACATATTTTTCACAGTTCTCCACTTTCTAACTCTCATGTATAAGTCATGAAATGATTTCTCACAGCATGTGAATTATTCCATTCATAAGTGCATTTGATTAATCTGCCAAAATCTTCACCTGAAATATATTTACTTTCAACTAAGAGTATTATTTTGACCCACTGTTTTCAGTGGAACTTAGTTACACGCAGCCGTTATGGTAATTAACATTTCACAATAGTCTGCTTACAGGTAAATTCACTGAGTAGAGTGATACTTCCAGGAATGTTCAGGACTGTGGTTAAAAATGCATTTTCCAAATAGTAATTTCCATTCAGCAGAAGAGCAAGAGATAAAATACAACAAAATGTATTTGGTGATCATGTGAACATGTAATTTGAAAAGGCTTTTTTGAAGTGGATTGTTCTGATCTGCTTGGAAATATTCTGCATTGAAAATGGTCTTTTTGAAATCTAGCCACGCTGTAACACAGAAGCCCGTTCGGAATCTGATTCACCCAAGGACTGCTCAAGCAAGATCTCTTTCAGCTCTTATTTTAAACAAACCTACTGCCAGAACTTCCTCAAAGGATGATTTCTGCTCCCTCCAAGTATCAAATAAAAAAGCAATACCCCGCAAGAGTCGTGAACTTCCACCATGCAGACACATAAACAGTATAACAGAAGTACAATAATAACACTAAATGATTGAATTAATTGGGTGAATCTCCCATTCAGATCTCTCCTTAACCTAATAGAGCAAACAGTCCTCTTAAAGTTGCAGCATATTTCTAAAATACTATACATATTCAAACAATCTGTTCCCCGCTTGGCAAAGGTGGTAACTGTAACAACCATCTCCATACAGAGGCTTCTGTCTCTCTTTTCCTGGCTTCTTAACCTCTCTTTCATGGGTCAGGTCTCCAGTGGATTCTCCACGTTCTCAGGTTCTTCAAAACCCAGTCCTCCCTCAGCCAATCAATTGGTCGGTATCTCACTGATGAAAACTTGCCAGCATCTCTCCATCCATGTTGGCTTAGCTACCAACCAATGCCCCTAAATTTTGCATCCTCCAATCTGCAAGGAATGGAATCCCAGCTGGGCAGAGTGGTGAAGTAGAAAACAGTATCTCCCTACATTTCTTACTTACAAATAGCCTTTTCTGCCAACAGAGGGGTCCTCCAATCGGCTGATTGCAAACACCATTCCTCTTCTTTTCCTCTATTCCTCTTTGTCTTGTCACACCCAAACCTGGGGCTTTTATAGGGCTCTGATTTAACTCTCTGCCTAGTCCCCAAATTAGCTTCTTTCTCTTCCATTTTATTCCCACTCCTACTACTGGACCTATTTAGGGGCTAGTTAAATTGTAACTTGGACGCCGTAAGGTTTGGCAGAAATAGCAAGTCACTTTCTGCATCCTGTGATTTAGCTTAACATGTTAACTTGTAACAAGGCATTTTCAATCCCAAATATTTCAGATTCAAAAAAATATTATACACCTCTTTTTAAACACTATAAGTAGTTGTCTGAAGCTAGATTATAGGGAGAAAATTAGAAATTAAATCATAGAATATAGGGAGAGATTTTAACTCTTTTGACTTGCTGTAAATTCAGTGAAAATTATCCCGATACCCAAGAGATTTTCTCCTGGTCCCCAGCTAACTCTTCAGTGCCTTTTTTTTAAATGCATACATAATGAATAAAGTTATGCTGCAAGACAATATCATAAATCTATCTGATATGGTAGAATGAGAATTGTGTTTTTATTCTTCATACTATATTTTCTGCAATTATTTTGTCCTTCAATATTTGAAGCTGTCAGTTATATATGCTAATCAGAAAGCATAAAAACCCACATGAACCATAACCATACTCTTGTGGTTAAAGAGTAAATTGATTTTTATGAAAGGCATTTCAGTAGCAACATTTTGCTTTAAAGGATTTTCTTTTTAAAAAAATGAAGGAGTTATAATTATAAAATTTTATTTTTTAAAAATCCTTGGCACAGAGAAGCATAGTCGATCACATTGCTTGATTATTTATTTCTCATTTTTCTCACTGCTGCTTTCAAAAGGAGAATCTTTAGCAATCTAATGACTGGCATTATTAATGTATCACTTATATAATGATGGATTCCACTTTAGGAACAAAATACTGTTTTTGAAAACAGTTTTAAAAAGACAGCTATGTTGGTACAAAGAAAAAAAAATACAGCTGGGCAGTAACTTCATTAAATCCCATCAAAATGCCACTAGATTAAGTTCCAAAGTTGTCCAAAACTCTTTAGCAGGGCAGATGGTACAGAAAGCTCCTGCAGAGCCAGATCAGTTTCAAGGATAGCATTATCATGTTTCTCCATAAAGCTTCTTGTTGATAAGTCCAATGCAGACATGTATAAAGTTATTTTAAAGTTTGTATCTACTAAAATATTTTAAATCTTAAAGGATGCAAGTAGTGCCTGAGATAAAAGAAAGCCAAATATTCTCCTAAAGTTAGTTTGCTAAGTACTAAATATGGTACAATCTCAATTGTTAATACATGGAGACAGTACAAACAGTTGCCAAATATCAAGAGTCAAATATTAAATATATCAGTCACTAATTGCAATTACTAGATGTTCCCACTTTCACATATCAGAGAGGTCAGTCGTGGAATATAAACTAGTAATAATGCTAATGATATTTTATAATTGGAAGTTTGGAACAATGGATTTGAAAGTTCCTTCCTGAGCCCATTATAAATATGACTTACACTTTGAAGTCTCTCCGTGTCTTAAAATGTTTTTCAGATTTTCTTGTGCAATGGACTGAGGAGAGAGAATCAAACTACAATTCAGCTTTGGCCTTCCAAAATTTCTAGTAGTAATTATTAAACAAATAAAAAAGCTATAAAACACACTGGAAACTTGCTGACACACAGTGCTATATTAACTATCAAATATTCTCAAATGTTTGCTGATTGTGATGCCCCAATTTTCTAGCAAAGAACCCTGAGGAGAATGGAGGGAGGCTGCACCCCAATGCCAGGGAAAAAAATCATTTCATGTTCTGGGTTGCTACAAAATTCTGTTTCAAACCATTTACTAAATTAACCCAAACTTCTGGAGGTTAAACCGGAGGGCTGCTAGATGGCAACAAAGGGATAAGTAACGTTCTCAATTCTTACCTGCCATCTAGTAATCATCCAGGTTTATTCAGCACACACCCACTGTATGGGTATCCTGTAGCCATCAAAAAAGCTCAGCTAATGGTCTGATTTACATGGCTTGGTCTCAGTGTAGTAACTATTATAGATCAATGTGATCTTTCTGAGAATTAATGTTAAATTTAACAATTGATTGTGTTTGCCTGTAGCTCTTTACTTCCTATCCTTTCCCTCTTTTTTATATTACAGCCTGCAAACAGAGTCAGCTCTTGGGTTGTTGTTGTTTTAATTAATACCATGCTGAAATTTATTCTCCAATTTCCCAAAAATGTTCCCCTGAAAAAGGATTTATTGCCTACTTTTTTTTTCATTTCTGCATTTTAGATTTACATTGAATTTGAATTTAAATTTGTACAGATACTTGTCAGTCTGTCCCGCTCTCTCCCTGTATGTGAATAATGTAGTGTGCATGTGTAAGTATATCTTCATGTCTGTGCAAAAGTTCAGGGCGAGTCTGAAATAACCATTTGTAGATCTCTACAAGTCTCAGTGCAAAATTTGAGTTAAAAATAACAACTGAATATATATTTGCCAAAAAGAGAGAGAAAGAAATATATAAAATAGGTCATTCCTACTCGATCATTAGTCATGCGCAGAGCAATGTAGTTGGCATGAACAACTTGGTAAAATAAATAAATAAATAAATAAATACAATAAAACATATATTAAAGTTTCAACTTCCCTGTGCCATAAATCACCTCTAAATCTCTATAGGAATATTGTAATGCCTCTCTTCTAAGAATGCTGATGGTAATGGATCATGTGGTATTTTTCTATCTGCCCTCCTTTCTAGAAATGTTGATTTAAAATAAAAACACAGAAAAAAAATTAACATCTGGATGTCATATATTTGCAGGATTTCCTTGCAAATGGTTTTAGTCTGACATAGTAATTGTTTCAAATGGGGTCAAAGAGGGTGTTTTTCTTTTTCTGGCCCCTCTCCCCATTTTGTAGAGGGAATTAAGGAAGATGGTTTAAAGACTGGAAAACTTGGGAGGACACTTTAGACTGTTGCCCAAGTATCTCTCTCTCTGAAGTACATTTATTTCAATCATAATGGACTTGTTTAGTGTAGCCTGCCCATGAGACCTAATTTAGCTTTTATAGGAAATTCAAAGTGATAGAATGAGCAATATGGAGCAGAATAAATTCTGGTTTGCACAGGGAATATTGATATTTATTGTTTCCTTCTCTAAAATCCTTAAAAGAGATTCTGTTGGAAAATTGCTGACTTGAACTTTCTGGGAAATAGCTGAATTTAATTGCTGCATGTGAAAATATTCTGGAGTCAGGCAAAATTCTGAAGTCATATCTTGATTCAACTTTTTTGCCCACTGCTTAACACACATCTTTGTATATTAACTTGAATGTGTCTGATAAATAACATTAACAATATGCTTTGTTTTAATTTCAATAATATTTACATACTAGATTCTAGAAAACAACAAGGATAGGGATGTCATATTGCTGACATCTCTTTGTTTCTTTTCTGAAAATGAAGTTTCAAACTAAGGAGTGTAATTCTTTCATGAATATCCACAGTCATCTAGATATATCCTCTCCCCTACCCAAACACACACACACACACACACATGAACAATCATGCCAGGCCTTTTTCATGTTAACTTATATTAATTGCATCCAGCAGGGTTTGCTCAGCTTTTGCTATTATCCATCCTTTGTCATACTTATTATGTAAGCTTCCCTTGGACCCTCAGCAGCATTGTTCTGGAAACACACCGTGAAGCTATTGTGCACATTCGGATAATTTTTTAGTGGGAATCAATCAATTAAACTGCTGTGAAAGGAAGTAGCTGGGATACATTGTGTCATTCTGATCTTCATCCGCAGCACATGAGTGATTCATTAATGTACTGTGGGCACAGTTATGAAATGTGTTTTCATTAGCAGGAAGAAACCAGGTGAACTGTCTTTAGGTACTTCTTTTTGTGTGCATATTTCTGTGTTTGTTTCTTTGTTTGTAAATCTGTATATTAAATTCATCAGTTAAGAACTTCTGCCGTTAATTTTTTATATTTCTGTGCTTTAAACACAATATATATAAACCACCTGGAGTTGTTTTGGAGTAAGGTAGTATATGAAAATTGTGGTATAAATAAATAAGTATAGAAAAATAAATATTTTTAGTATTGAGAAGGCTAATTTGAAAGAATGTTGGACTCATTTCTGTTCAGCTATCCAGATCTGATCCTTCTGACCTTACAAAGGTCTACATTTTAAAACATTTTCTTTCCATTTCCCAGTGTCTAACCTTCATAGCTTTTCATTTTTCTTTTCATAAATGCAAATTTTCTGCCATCATATGGAAAACTATAAGGAATTAAAATTTTTCCAGTATTATCAATATCTACTTTGGTTTCATCAGCTAATTCTACCTAAGTAACTTTCTCATTTCAATGAGACAAGGTAGCTGATAAATCGTCTTGCTGCAGGAACCTGTATCAGGAGTGCTAGTTTGTATCATACTTTGGATCATATTGCTCAGCTGAAAGAATTGTTGTTCCTGTTGCTAAGCAGTTAGATTTATAGACACTGATAGAATTATGCAATTTATCCAGCCAGGTTCAAATGAAAAGTCAGCCGTATAACAATACAGTAGCTGAGCCAAATGAAGTAAAATAAAATGGCATCTTTCTAAATAATAGTGCTTTCCATAATACCACAAGCAGAGATGTATTGAATCTCACTTATGCAACTGGATTACACATGTATTATTCTTTTTCAGTTGATCTGATGACCAACACAAAACCACAGGAACTTCATTATTCTTGTGTATATCAAAGATACTAAACATTTTTTGCTAGACTTAAGTAGGAAACCTTCACTAGGTCTGCATCCATGTCATCTAGGGCAGTGTTTTTCAACCTTAGCAACTCAAAGCTAGGGAATTCTGGGAGTTGAAGTCTATACTCCTGAGAGATGCTGAGGTTGTGAAACATTGATCTAGGGTGACTCAAACAATTTTGGCATGCAAAGTGGAAAGAGGTTACCTTCCAGACTTCCAACATCACTTTCACAGCACAGGAAGGGGGTTCAATGAATCATCTGAGCAACATCATGAAGGATTCTTTCATAAGGCCAGAGAGTTTTATTCTGAAAGGTGTTACACAGCTGGTCCTACCATTGGGAAGGGTGTGGCAGCTGCCTCCATTAGCTGATTTGAGATATCATGGAAGGACAGAAAATGCAATTCAAACATGCTTTATTTTGATTATCATGGAAAAAAAACTAATTTTCTACCCCGTGTTTCTCAATAAATTCATCACCTTGCATATTATGTTCCATTACTGCCTCAGGAAACAAACAGTTTTGGGCTGAATGTCTAGTCCCATAATTTGATATTTCCTAACTAAATACTAATAAATATAACTAATATACCAAGAATATTCAGCTTGGTACCCAAAGGCAAGAATGTGCCTACAGAAACTTCTCTTGGCACCTGCCAGGCTCCCTGCCTCCAACTGGATTTTTTTTAAAAAATCTAGCAGTGTGTTATATGAATATGATTTACTTAATGAGCTATCCAGTCCACTTACGCTATCTCTACTACTTAGTGCTGCATTATTTATTTTGCCAACTCAACTTGATAAAGAGTTCTGGAAAACCTGAAACTTACTTTGCGACATTTTGGTTGGCCTAAGAAAGGTAAAGACTTCTTAATGGTGTTTGAGTTTTTTTAGCTGCCATTTTTGGGGCGGGGGGTATTATTTTAGTGCATGCAAATAACTTAATCTTGTAAATATTTCAAGCTGTGATAGACAAGGTGAGAGATGAGGCCACTGATGTATCTGCTTATCTTTTTGTGGTGCTCATGCACCCTGCTAAAGGTTCCCTAGTATGTTTAGCTATTTTTAAAGATTATTTTAACAGAAAAATATAGAGAGGGGAAAGCTGGCACAGTGGAATGCACCAGCTCTAGCATAACATTTATTCACAAGAACTTGCATAAAGCTCTAGCCCAATGATTTGTAGGGATGAGTGTGTGCAAGGGTTCCCAGAAAACAGAGAAAGGGAGGTTGAGTGCTGTCAAGCTCCCTGGAAAGTAGAGTTCATGATTATAAGCATTCTCGTGGATTCACCTCCTTGCAAATGGATGCTTTCTGGTTGTTCCTGCTGAGCACGGCAGCCAAACTGAGAGATTGCCCGCAGTGTACTCTCAATTTCAGAAGAACTGAGTTTCCACTAACCCAGGGCTCCTCAACCTTGGCAACTCTAAGCTGTGTGGACTTCAACTCCCAGAATTCCCCAGCCAGCAAAGGTTGAGGAACCCTGCACTAATCCATAGAGATTGCTTATCTTGGTGGTATCTGATTTACATTTATTTGTAGCCCTTCTGTAATAGGGTAGAAATGGTTCGAAAAGATTGTGCACACAGCCACATTCCTGCAGGTTTCGCGGTCCTGCTGCTGGGAATGCTGCCATTCTATTTTTTTTTAATTAATTTTTATTAAAGAATTTTTTTATGGATTAAAAACAATACAGTTTTAAAGGAAAAGGAAAATAAAAGTAAAAGAAAGTAAAAGAAAAGAGATAAGTAAATAATGAAGAAATAAAAGAAAAGAGACAGAAAAGAAAGAGAGAGGAAAAAAAGGAAAGAAAAGATATAAAGAAGTGGTCCGATCTTCTTTATAGGAGTTATAAATACATTTATATTTTATCCTTTCTCTAAGGTTCCCTTCTTTCCATATTCTACCCTTTCTAATAATGAAACCCATAAATACCCAGAACAACCGCCCAGAGTCCCACAAAGGGAGGAGATGGGTGGGGACAAATTGGATGGATGGATAAATAAATAAATAAATAAATAAACAAACCAGAAGTTCGTTTTTTTTCTGTTTTCAGCAAAAAGTTCATAAAGGTTTCCAGTCACTAACAAATGTAGTTGTCTTTTCCCTAGCCAAACAAGTCAATTTTGCCATCTCTGCAAATTCTGTCATCTTCACCAATCATTCCTCCATTGTGGGTCTTTCCATTTTTGTGCATATAATAGTCTTGCTGCAGTTACCATGTACAAAAACAATCTTCCATAAGTCTTTTCTAGTTGCCTGTCCATTAGTCCCCAGCAAGAAAAGTTCGGTTTTCAGTTGAATATTAAACTTTAAACATTTTTTGTATCAATATATGTATTTGAATCCAAAATTTTCCAGCGTTTTTACAAGTCCACCAAGCATAATAAAATGACCTGTCATGCTTTTTGTATTTCCAACATAGATTTGAAGTTCCTTTTAACATTCTAGATAGTTTTTTCTGGTGTCATATACCAAGGGTACACCACTTTATAAAAATTATCTTTTAAATTGTAATAGAATGTGGATTTCAGCCCTTTCAGCCACATATTTTTCCATTGTTCCATCTGTTCCAAAGTTCTTAGCTCGTTTCATCATATGGTCTTTAACTTGTTCTTCTGTTTCAAATTTCAGTAAAAGCTTATACATTTTAGCAATTACAAGTTCATCATTTGCACATAATTCAGTTTCAAATTCTGTCTTATGTTGTTCAATTCCAAATGTCCTTTTGTCTACTTTAAATCTTTCTCTTAACTGTACATATGAAAACCATTGAAAACTAAATCCCTCTGCAGTCAATTGATTTTTTGACTTCATCTTGTATTCTCCATGTTCTTGTTCTAACAACTCTTCGTATGTTAACCATTTATCTTTGTCTGCTGTTTCTATTCGATAAAATGCTTCTTGTGCTGAGACCCACAAAGAGGTTTTCAGGCATAGCCTGGGTTTGTATCTATTCCATATTCTCAATATGGCACTTGTAAAACAATGATTTTTAAATTCTACATTGACCTTAACTTTGTTGTAACATAAAACACATGCCATCCAAACCTCAGGTCGTGGTCTTCTAATTCTAAAATTCTCTTACTTCTCAGTAACACCCACTCTTTCATCCGAACCAAATAGCAGGCTGCAAAGTGCAATTTCAAATCAGGCAATCCCAATCCTCCTCATTCCTTTACATCTTGAAGAATTTTAAATTTAACTCTTGTTTTTTTCCCCTTGCCATATAAACCTAGATAGATCTTTCTGCCATTGCTTAAATGGTGAATCAGTTGTCAAAATAGGTATTATTTGAAACAGTAACATCATTCTAGGTAATACATTCATTTTTATCACAGAAATTCTCCCAACAATGAAGACTGTAGTTTCCCCATCTTATCATATCCTTCTTGATTTCATTCCATACCTTAACATAATTATTTTGAAAGAGAATGCTGGCATTCTAGGCCAGGAGAAACTTTGATTTGCCTTGTGTCAACTTCACAAGATTTCCATGACAAACCCCCATTGAGTTAGGGAAACTCAAATGAGAAGGTCTATACAGTATCTGAATTTCTTGCTGTGCCCTCCCTTGTTCCAGTACTTTGCTGTAAGCAGAAAAAAGGGGAAATCCCATACTGAATATGCTTTGTACAACTCAGGCTTACATATGTTCACTCAAATTAACTCATTCTGCTCAATTATTCTTATTCCACTTTCAACTAATGCATATTAACATATTTATTTATTTATTTATTTATCATATTTCTTTACCGCCCATCTCGTAATGATGACTCTGGGCAGTTATATATATAATTTTTTCCTGTTCCCATGATTTTCCTGATTGTTTCTCTGTCTCTCTCTCCTCACTCTCTCTCTGTATGTGTGTCACTCACCATATTTTTCTCATTCTGCTATTTTTTCCTTCAATTTTCTTATTCCCTGTCCTACTACCATTAATTTCTACTTTTGCAGCTTGAATTAATTATTGGTTACAGTATTAAACATTACTAATTGCACACATCCTGTAACCATACCTTTCAAGAGCTAAAAAGAAAAAAACACCTTGCTTAGGTCAAAGGTTCAAACACAGGATCAATTTTTGTGACAAAACCAAAATAACCTTTAATGTAATCTCACCTCCTTTCCAAAGTACACACTCCCTAGAGTACAGACCCACAAACATTTTGTTTTCAAAGCTTGCAGATTCTTTTTCAGCCTTGTTGTTACCCCTAATTGAAAGGAACAACTAAAATGCTGAATTGTGGATTTTGGATTTTTTTTTCTCAGGGACCCTATAGCAACCTTTATTTTTCCCTGCCTATAAAATAAGTTTTCCTCTGTTCTTTTCATAAATCAAATTTGAAGAATAAAGGCTTGCACAAATCTCAGGTTTACCATTTATGTTTTATTTATATTTAAACTAATAGGTTGCAAATGGTACTTTACATTTCCAAAAAGCTTAATGTCAACATTAATAACAAATACAAAAACCTTCCTCCCAACATATGTTCTCTTTCTCTTGCAGACAGATAATTTTCTATCACCATTCTCCTGCTTTTTAAGTACTAGTGATAGTGACCGAACTGAACATTCAGGGGTATCTCAAATTATATGGGTAGCAGAATCAGGTCCATTCTTGATTTTAAATAATTTAGTTTTTAAAATGTCCTATAATTCCATTAGAAGGAAATTTAAAAAAATGTTTTACTCTGAAACCTGATTATAATATTCAAATAAATAGGTGAATAATACTTTTTAAAAAAAGTTTGAGATGCCTGGAAAACACATAACAGAGATTTTACAGATATTTTTTTTCCAAAAAGAAAAAAAAGTGTGAATAGAATCAACAAGATGTGCCCAGTCTCTCTTTAATACCTACTGTGCACTATTAAACCCTTGACAATGTAAAATGCAGGCATTATAACAGGATGGAGTGTATATTGATTTTTTCATTATTAGTTACAGGTTTGCAAGCAGGATAAATCCTATTCAAACACCACAGCAGCAAGCAGTCATGTTTTTGAGATTCTTTTGTAGACTACAGCAGGGGACCAAAAGAGCACTTTGCTTTAGTTAAGTCAGTCATGGTTTGAGCTCTTGAAAAATAAGAATGAGAAGACCAAGGTTTGACTTTTTTGATTATTTTAATGACACTTGGTGCTAAAATCTATTAAACAGATTTGCCTCTTGCTCCCCTCCTCAATATGATAAAGCCAAGGAGATGTTGTGTTGTCTCCTCCCCTTGGTCTGTAAGAGCAGGAAGGACTGCCCTGGGGGGTCAGAGGATGCATCTTACTCCCTCTGCCTCCAGGACTGGTCCTTGCACACAAGTAGCTTGTAATGTGGAGTAATCTGAGATAGCTGGATGTACAGTAGATGTCTAGGAAGTACAAACAGGAGGCATCCCATTAAAAGAAAAAGAATATTGAAATGGAAGGAAATCCATTTGTCTATGGCTGAGAGACAAGCTTGGAGAAGTTGAGGTGGGAATGAGGACTCCATTCTTGGAGCCTATTCTCATGTATTCCTATTTCCTTGTTTTGCATCTGCACCCATATTGGAATCAATCATGGTAAAGTTTCTCATGATATCCTCATTAATAAAATGGGAAAAATGTGGGCTAGATAATAAGACCATTGAGTGGATTCATAGTTTGCCAAATGACTGCATTCAGATACCACTCAGAAATGGCTCCACATGAGACTGGAATGGACTGCTGCAGGAATCTGCCCTTAGTCCTACACTGTTCGGAGTTTTTATTAATTTTTTACCTGAATAAGAGGTACAGGTGATGATTATTAAATATGCAGGTGACCAAAGCTGCATTTAAAAGAGAAATTAATATTGTAAAAGACCTAGACAGTGCGCTGAAATGGACTGGGTTATATTGAGCATGGAAAAATTTAAGCCTGGTGCTGGCATTTATTTGAGCTTTCTTGTGATTATTTCATCTTCACAATTTACTTTCATTGTTAAAAATAATGCAATGTAGCAGAGAATAAAATTCTTAATAGCATCTTGTAAGAATACTTCTGCTGAAAATTTTAAAAATTGCTACTATACTATTGATATTTTCAAAGTATTTCTAACAGACATCTTTGAATAAGGAGACAGTATCTTCACTTATTCAGATTGTTCCTCGTCACTGCTGACAGTGATTTCATCCGCAAACGCTTGTGCTTGGATTTGTTTATTCCTGCTGAATGGAGCAAATCCTTCTTAGTACATGTATAGTACAGTCTGTACTATAAAGAAAACATTTTTCTGTTTGATCACAAAGAACAGCAGGGATACTTAATCCACTGAAAGTAAGATCTGATCAGAAACTTATGAAAGCACACAAATCTCCTGAAATTGGTAAAAGAGATGTGAATGCTTGCTCCCCATCGGTACCACAGTGAGTGACCTCGTGGCCAATTCAAATTGTCTCCACAAAGAAATTACTGACTAATGTGGATGACATGTTCTTGTATCATTATAACAATGCCAGAAGTGTAGCTGCTGATTTGATATTATAACAAACTTTATAGTGGTGTTAGACCAGAATCAAATGAAAGAACCATTAAATCCAACAATAGACATCCATATAATTTGATCCATACAGCAGAGTTATTCAGACCTGGTCCACAGTAACAATCTTGTTACACTTGCCTTTATAGATAGCATACAAAAATTTGCAACCTGGTAGGTGACTTTATCCTCTAGCAAATAATTTACATAAAATCTATCCAAATGCCCTTTTGGCATATGGCCCATGCAAGGAAAGACTGCTACTCAGAAACATTTTTCAGACTTTTCACATGAGAATATAATATTCAGCTCTTTGCTTTGAAGTAATTCCTATATATTATTATCAATATGTGTGTTCCATTAAATATATTGAACTTTTATTTCCCTATTATATATTTTAGTTACCCACATTAAAAGTGCATCTGACATCAGACATAAATTTGACATCAAAAATGTCAAATATATCCTCAGAGCTATCACATGGAGCACAAAAAATAATCTAAATGTCCATGGTATTGGACACATATGGAGAGGCAGTCTGAATCTTTGGAAATCCACCCTCTAGTTTAAATAGCATTCCTTGAATTTGAACAGCCAGAATAATTATTATTCAGGCATAGACTGGTATTTTTGGTCCTATTATTTGATGGGTTTCCTCTAGCTGCTCTGCATATGGTTTATCCTTAAATGTATTGAATGTTTTCTAAAGTATGTTTGTAATCTGAATTTAATCGCTTACATAGGGCAACAGAGTAAGAACAATTGAAGGTTAACTCTCATATCTATCCAACAAGAAGTTGCAACAGATAAACTAATGGATAAATAAAGTAACTATTTATTTACTACCTATTTACTACCATAAATAACTTGTCTATTATTTGTCAAAGACTAATAAAAGGGATATTTCATGCATTGGTTGTAATGTTTTGCTGCCTTCCAATGAAGATTCATTCTTGAAAACTGAAAAAAAAAAGCATTGATTCTTTTTGTTTCTCTCTTTAAACTATTATGTCCACTGAAATGTACAAACAGAGTCTGATAAGCTCTCTTTTTGTAAAGCAAGATAATAGAATATGTTGCGCAATCAAAATTTCTGGCTATACTTTTTAGGTGTTGGAGCATTTCAATGTATGTCAGTTTAAACAAGAACAATTCAGTGTTCCAACAGCTCTAGTAAATAAATTCAAGGGTAATTTTTCTCTTTAATAAAAATACAGTCAGTTGCAAGTAACAGCATTTACATTTCAATTTCTGCTATGAACACAACTGGTCAGAATATGCCTGGTGCATATTTATAAATATGCAGGGATTGAAAAGAAATAATATGACAGCTATTTGTGGGAATTACAAAGGTATACAACTGTTTTGTAGAGCTCTGCACTGCATGATAATTGGGGGCAAGCAAGAAACAATTGGTAATCAGTAGGGCTGTGAAGATCTTCAAGAGGTTGCTTTGTTTCAGTGAGGGATCCTGTGAAGCACCCCTTGAAGCTGCTTCACGTCTACAAGTAAAGAGGGAGAGCCGTATTGCTACACTTCACCTGCTGCCTCAACTGGCATTTGCAAATAACTGGAAGAATCTGCAACACTCTAGCAAGTATGAATTAGTGAGGGAAATTGTTTTGTCTCTGCCTCACAAAGCTTCTCATTGAAGAAAATCAAAGCCTTGCACAAGATCATAATTAGATGCTTAAATAAAGAGGAGCCCTATTTCCTGTGTGATAGTTTACAGAATAGTAAATATCTTAGTTGGTTGCAATAAAATCAGAGAAGAGCTTTGTGATATCTTTTAAAAAGTCGTATTTGTGAAGACACAGATTTTTAGGAATACAAGAGATATAGATGACTCCTTCAGATGCATGATGCCTTATTCTAAATTTGTAGATATACGTACACATGAATCTGTGTTTAATTAGTCTACCAGTAACAGGACCATATTTATGATAGTGAATTGTCACCATCACACTTTTGATATATTTAAACTTTAATGTCATTATGCCAGTGTGCCCTGCTGACATTTCATTTCCCTCTAATACTCGGTTTTTCAAATTATCTCCCTGTCTACTTTATAACCAACTATACAGTTTTTAGTAGGAGTGTATGAATCAGCCTAGATCTAATTCCAATTCAAGATTCAGAGGTGGTAAGTTTCAAAACTGATGCTCAGGGACAAAGAAAATTCAGTCTAATATTTGAGTTGATGAAGAGTTAGCCATAGGCTACAATGGGAAAATGTCAAAATGGCTGCAGTTGCTTAACTTTTTCACAGACCGGAATGAAAACAGCAAGGAAGAGGGACTCTTCAGAAGAATTAATCCTGCCAAGTTTCAGCTATATACCTTCAATGAATTCACTGCAATACTTTTTTAAAAAAATATTCCTTCCGCACCTTGTGTAATGCAGAAATAGTATAGATGAGGAAAGGATAGCACATCAACCTTCCTTTGTTCACTGACAAGCTTATGGAAAGGTTGTACTGAACCAAGGTATAAAATGCTCCTCTGTTATTAAAACAAAAATAAAAAAAAACACCCTTTTGAAAACCTGGTTAAAAAGTATGTTCTTATTAAAGGTCAAAGACACTTCTGCTGCTTGTCCATTTCCTTTTCTGAGCTGGCAGCATTTAGGGCATATTTCACTGATGATGTTAGCCCCTTTTGCTAATAATATGTGAAATGCCACTTGTGCAACAATTAAAAAAAAGTCTGAGAATGTATACCACATCATTACTTGTTGACAACCTATCTCACGATACAAAGAAATAAGCTGAATTATACATAGTACTCTAACTGCAAGCTCATTATCTCAGACTCACTCATACAGTGAATTGTCAAAACAAGGTAGAGACAGGCAAATAGCAAAAAGAAAACAGAGGGGTGTAGGGGGATCTGCTTTAAAATGCTGGGGGAGTGGGGAAAATGAAAAGGGGTGAAATTAGGTCTGAAGAAGCTGAATTGCCAACAGATTGTACACAGAGTTTCAAAGAGACTGTACCACAAATAACACTAGAGGACTGGAAGTTAAGGAAGAGTAAGGATATGAATATAATATAATGAGGTATGAATATGGAGTCAGGCAGACTATGCCAGGAGAGAGCAAAGGACAACCACTGAAGAACTCTTTAGACTTTTTTTTTCTCCTTCCCTGCACCCTTCCCAATACCCTACTTGACCAATTCTAGCAGAAGAATGAAACACAATAGCAGAGCTGCATTCATCCAAACATTATGAGAGGCACAACTTTTGGAGGTGATAACACTTCTATTGTGCCTGTACCAGAAGGTCCATCGTACCACTCAGTTCCTGTCCAGCTTTGTTCAAATAAGAAGGGAAAGCTGCAACAATGTCTGAGACCCCGCAAAGCACCAGAAAATTCACTTTATCTCCAAACCAGCTCAATGGCACCTAGTTCAACTTGATGCATTCAGTTGCTTTAAGGATTTGAAAAAAGATTTATTTCAATTCTTTGAAAATTTATTTGAACAAACCTAGTGTTTAGGTGATGCTCAAGTGACTTATTAGTAATATTTGAAATGTTTCTGATTCTGTAGGTTACTTGTTACCACACTTCCAGTATCTTCTTTTTGAAGGTATAATGTTGTGGATTTTTCAACAAATTAATCACATTGAGATTTTGTCTAATTCTTACACTAGAACATATATTTATATCTGCTCCAGACTCTATAAGTGAATTTATAGGGTCTGGAGCAGATATAATATGTTGAGCTGTTTCCCATATACATGTGGAGCTCTGGTAAGCAGTGCGACAGGGCAGAGCTGGGGCATGGAATTTAACCTTTAAATGATTGCCCAATTCATTTGGGTAGGTTGTCAAATACAGGATAAAGCTGCCAGCTAGTGGCTACTAGTCATTACGTCCAGTCTAAAGTATTATAACTGAAAAGTTGCTGCTGCACTCACATCTTACAGTATGTATGAATTTCCCATTAGCAGGCTGCAGTTGGTAGAAAAGTCTGCGCTAGGTAGGTCTTGGTTTTCAAGCTTCTATAAAATGGGAAAAATAGTTTACCATAATAGAGAACTAAAGAGCCATGTTCTAAATAAAACTGACCAAACACCTTTTTTGAGAAAGCAAGGATCTGTACAACTTTACATCCAATTCTGTCCAATCATTGGAATATGATGGTCACATTGTTAGAACATGTAGCATTGTGGAAAGCTACCTGTGGTATGCTAATCAATAAACGATTCTCTACAATGATTCTCAACCTTGGCAGCTTTAAGATGTGTGGACTTTAACTCCCAGAATTCCCCAGCCAGCATGGCTGGCTGGGGAATTCTGGGAGTTAAAGTCCACACATCTTAAATTTGCCAAGGTTGAGAAACACTGGTCTACGCTAGCTCAAAGCAGCCACTCATCGTGTTGACATCTCAGTCCCTTGTCCCTTTTACTAACTGCTGAAGCTCACCCACATTCCAACAGAAGGAGGCACAATTCCAAGTGGCATTCAACTTGGTACATAAAACTCTGTAGCTTGTAGCTCACTGTTGCCTCTTCTTATGTTCATAGCATAGAAGGAAATATACACCATAGATCTAAGCAGGGATTGTACTGGATTGCATTGCACTACATTGTAAGTTAATGCTTTCAGGATAGCATACTATTACTCACACAGTTTAAGGTTTAGCAGCAGCAATATTTGCAAATGGTAGTAAGGATGAGATATTTTGTCTTTTTCAAGATGGGGGCCCAGTTTTAGCCAATCTCAGTGAAAACTACCGAGCCAGAAGAATTTAGCCTGGAGTATATTCTGTCATATTCAGACAATCAGAAGAAGTGCATGTGCTTATCTGTGGCTTATTAAATTCTAAAAAAGTGTTTTTTTACATATGAATTGGGAAAAATTGGATTCCTATGGCAGACTTGGAAAGTGATGACTGCTTAGAACAGTTTGGCACAGTAGAAAGTTTCAAGCATGCATTATTTCTACAACTGTTGTGTCCCGAAGTAGTTTCATCAGGACATCACTGCTGCTTTTTCTGTTTTGCTAACCACAAAACCAGGCACTGAATTTGATTTGGCAGCTGCTGAGTCTCTTTAATATAGCAACAGATGAACCCAGGCAAGGAACAGATCTATCACTGTATCTAACTGATCTTTCTGCTTATGCACAGTGAGAAATTCTCACCTTTTCATATAGATCAGCAAGCCCTATAAGCAGTCAGTCACGCATAAGTTGTGACAGCATACCACATGCTTGGCAATTTGAAGCCCTGGAGAACAAGGTGAAACATGTGTTTGTTTTGCATGAAAACAGCAGCCTTTTCCATAGCAGTTGCCTTCTATGCATCCATTTGAAAATGGGGGTGTTCTTGCTATTTTAAAATACAGGGAGAAAGGTATCCAGAAGGAAAAAGAAGAAGCTTGGATCATATACGTTTCTATAAGATTCCATTTGACCTTTGGGGAATCAAAGGTTACAATTAAAGTGTAAATTAAATGAGGAAGAGTAAGAGAGTCTGTGACAGTTGCTTCACTTGCTTTTGACACAAAATACTGGTTTCTGCTTCCCAGTTTGAAATCATTGCAAAAGGGAATAAAAGCAGTGGAAGAAATCTCCTGATGCATTGTGCAATTAAGGGTTTTTTTCTTCATGTGTTTTAAATAATGCTGCACCTCTGCAGCCCCCTAGTTTCTCCAGAAGGTCAGGATGACCTGCCAAATATGGTGGGTTATATTTACTTGGCAACAGTGGAAGGGGGAGTTACCCTACTTGGGTACTTTGAAGGAGGAGAGTTTATAGTAGCCAGTCCTCCATTAACAGTGGCAATTGGGACTGGAATTTCCATCGCTAAGCAAAACAGTTGTAAAGGGTGATGTCATGGTAGCCATGGTTAAGCAAACCCTGCACCATCATTAAGTGAGGATGTCACATGGTCGCTATTTGCAATCTCCTGGTGGCTTCCCCATAGACTTTGCTTGTAGGAAGTCGACAAAGAAGGTCACAAATGGCAACCATGTGATTGCGGGACACTGGGATGGCTGGAACTTGGAGGACTGGTTGTAAGTACCTCATGCTCAGCACTGTCGCAATTTTGAATGGTCGCTGAACTAGTGGTTGTGAAGTGAGGACCACCTGTACATATTTTATTGAAAGACATAAGCTTTTGTGAGCTGCAGCTCACTTCATAAGATTCTGATGAAGGGAGCTGAAGCTCACAAATGCCCATTTAATAAAATGTATTAGTCTGAAAGGGTGTTACCTGACTCCTTCAGATTTTTGCTCAAGTGGTACACATTTAATCACCTATCTACCATGTAGGGTGATTTTTCTCTCTGCCAATGTAACACAGTACTTGGTCAATCTCCCAGCTGGAAGAGGAAGAAAACAATCTGTTTCACATATTTCCTGTTGGCTTGTACAAAATCTATGTTCTCTTCTCATCCACTGTGTGGTTTTGCACAGATTTCTGTTTTTCATAAACCTACTACAAGATTGGGCTTCATTTGAAAGTGAGTGCCAGCTATTAGGGCCATTTTGGGAAGAATAAAAGCGCTAAAACAGCTTTGCCTTTTTATACATTTTATCTGTGGTCATATCAAAGTAACTTTTTTTGAGAGGGGAAACTCTTTGAGGCTAGCAAGGAACAGTTACTGTTAGATTACACGGAACCCCCCTGAGGTTTTATTATCTACTTACAATACATCAAAATCTAAAAAACCTCCCATCCCATAATATAGATAAATTCCATTAGGCAGACCTTTATCAATGACAGAGTCCTTTTATACACTGAGAGATAGCCAAGGACAAAGCTAGTTTAAAACTCTGAACTACTTCATGATCCTACTATGAAAAGAATTTCAAAATCATTTAGCATTACTTTAAAGCACAGTAAGCAGGAGTGGTGTTTTCTTTAAAAACAGCAGTTCCCAAATTTTAAGAAAAGATTTTGTGATACACCAGAGAAGTAACCTGCTAATATTACTTCTATATACATGTAATTTCATGACATAATTTATCCTCATCAACTCTCTAAAATATTAGAGGTCCTTAAAACATCTGTCTATCCTGCAAGTCTATAGTTCAGTTTAGATTTAAACTGATGGGCCTACACATATGTCTAATTACTGGCATGATTGAAAATACTGAGCATGTCTGCAAGATCTTTGGGAGCTTAGGCTAAATAAAAATAGGAGATATACTCATGTATGGTCTAACAATTAGAAGATTAAACCACTTTTTGTTCTTCTGACTTTGCTTAGTTGGTACATGGAGCTATGATTGAATATGATAAGCTATCAGATCTGGATGGCAAAAATCCAGATGACCATTAGATGGGAGCAAAGGATTAGAGTTTGCTGTGACTTTTCACTGCCATCAAATGAATGCCTGGATTTTTGCAGCTCAGACCTAGTAGCCAGACTGCAAGTCATGATTCTAGTTAATGTTTTCCATTTTAGCAACAGTCTCAGGTTTGAACTGGGCTAGAAAACCCATCAAACCAACTTCCATATGCCTTCTCATGTCACATAGGCATGACCATTGAGGAGTATGAAAAAAAGTATTGTCATGTTCACTGATTCAGTGTAGTTTATACATCGTAACGTTTCACATGCCATGGCGCTGATGCACGTTTCTGTTTGGGAGGGAGCTGCTGTGAGACCTTGTACCAAGCTCTGTATGTGAAATCAGTACAATGGAATGTGTTTGGGTTATTTTCTCTGTTCAAGGACTTTTCCCGCAGACCATCAGAAACCGTTAGGAGCACCTGGGATTGTGGACTTGAGAAGATTCTACGGGGGGAGGGATTTCATTTGCACCAAGGGTTTTTAGTTTGAATTTGGCACGCTTTCATCATTCTCAGCTTTCTTTGCGATCCTGCATAATATTCTTCAATAAATCAGGTATCTTTGAAACCCTGCTTTTGAGTCTGATATCCATTAGAATAGGCAATCCTTACATAAAGCTGAGAATCCCAAAATTATACCTTTAGCTCCTACCAAGAAACTGTTGCTGGCAGTGCAATCCTATACATGCTTACTCACAAATAAATTCAACTAAATTTGTTTGAGTTACTTTTATGTAAGTACATAAAATTGTACCCTATAACTAATAGGCCTGTCCATGTTGCAAAAATGATTCAGAAGAGATACTTCAGACTATGCAGAACCTTAAGAACAATTCCTCTTTAATGTTGCCATGTCTTTTTTCATTTCTGCACAAGCCTGAAAATAGACACAGTTGAATAATAATAATAATAATAATAATAATAATAGGCACTGTGGCATTCTAATGCAGCTCATTAAAGTAGCCGTGATTTTTAAGGCTCATTCAGAACCTGAAAAAAAAATTGTCTTCATTACAGATGTGCTGAGTTTGCATTCCAGCATGCTCTTAAGTACGTCTTCTAATTCATTTTCAAAGCATGCCCCAGCTTTGCTAAGTAAGCTGTAAGACACAGCCACACAGTCAAGGCTCCACTTCTTTTAAAAGGTATTGTCACATGCAGATTAAGGACTGGGGCTTTGATGTCAGATATGGGAGCCTTATACTATGATGACTATTAAGATCAGTATTGTTTATTTCAACTGGCATCAACTATTAGTTGATTAGTTGAATTAGCTGTGGATCCATCAGGGCCTGTATTACTTAATATATAAGTGTATTACTGGAATTTATAATTTATTGTTATTGTAGTGCATTACTACACTATGACAGGAAGCTCTGGCATGGGCTGGTCCATGAAGTTACAAAGAGTCGGAAGCGACTGAACGAATAAACAACAACTGTTTTGTTTACTATGTTTTTAACTGCCCAGAGTCCCTCTGAACTGAGGTGAGATGAATCTCATAAATAAATAAAAGGATATACTTTATTATTGAATTAAGGCTCTTCCTCAAAAGAAGATTATGCTGAAAGAAAACTTTGTGGACAGTTTGGAATTTAAGCTTGAGATTTCCCAGGAAAGCTGAAACAAAGAATTACCACCCAGAATCCTGAAAGAGTAAATTTCAGTATCTCTAGGGCTCTGTCAGGGCACTTTCTTTTTGGAATAGTATCCCTCCCAGGAGTTCAAACAGCCTAAACATGGCTATCCTTTAAACCAGCACTGAGGAATCAGCTTTTTCCCCAAGCTTTGGATAAGGTTGGGTTGTGTGTCCACCTGGATTGTTTTATGCTTAGTATGTTTGTGGTATGTCTGCTCCCCCTACTATGGCAGCTAACTTGCTCCTTCCTTCCTTCCTTCCTTCCTTCCTTCCTTCCTTCCCAACTAGCATATTTGGGCTGCAAAAATTTGAATGACTATTAGATGGCAGCAAAGAGATGCAGAAACCACTAACTCTTTGATGCCATCTAGTGGTCCTTTACATTTGGTTAAATGTGCTGGGCATACTATTTCACAGAATTAATTTCAGCTATTGTCTGTTCTTCCATACCAAACAAACAAACAAGCCTGTTCTGTGAGCAGATGAAGTTTTAAGAGGTGGACAAGAGATGTCTAATTCCTTTTGAAAATGTAATAGCAGCACCAGGTTCTTTGACAGTTATATTCTTTTCTGATGCTTCCTAAAAGGAAGTGAACCTGCCAGCATACCAGGATTGTAAATGTTGACTACATCTTACTGCTTCTAATGTAAGTACTACATAATGCCATCTGCTCCTGGCTCTACTCTGTCAATCTGATTTAAAATAGAATATCGGATTTGAAATTTGCTGAATCAGAAATATATCCTTAAAAGCAGTGTTACTTTGCCTGCTAATCCCTGCTGCCCAAGTCTATATATACTTGCAGCCAAAATTTTAGTTTGTTACTTCTATCACTGCTTGCTATTATTTCTTCTGGCATGTTATTAGCACTATTGCTTTGTTTTGGCTCAATAATTAAAAGACAACCATCTCAGGTAAACCTGAGAAGATCCTAAAGTGCCAGATTGAATTTCTGCAGAAACCTAGTTAGTGTTTACTGCTTCTGCTTTTTAAGAGTGAAAGACTGGTGTCCTTTTCCATTAGTCACTGATTGTTGTTTTCAGACAAGCCATTTTTTGTTGAAGAATGTGTTAATACAAAGAGTCCAAGGTAAGAGAGGAAGAAAGAGATCTTGAAACAGTAACCTGAAAATTCTGATGACCAAAGAAGTATTTGGAAGCCCTCAGCATTTTCCCTGGTGGTGTTCTTTTCTGCTCTTCTGGCTTTCTCTTTTCTCACAAAGCAGCATAACTAACAGTCATGGGATGCTTAAAATGGAAATTGCATCTTCCTGCCATTCTGATATTGTCTGTATCATTGCATTTCTGAAAGCAAAGAAGAAAATGCAAACTGGCACATGCTAAAACCTGTGAATACTGCATATCATACGCTGCTAATTAAAGCAAGTGGTACCCTGTCTTCTCAGCTGCTTCTCTCATCTCTCCCTGCTTTCTTGACAGCTAAAGCAGGATCAATAGGTTTACATTCAAATATGCCTACAATTTTGCAACAGTCTGTCACAAATGTAATGTATTCTACTTCATTCAGGAAGGTTGTTTGGCTTTCTGCATAGCATATGACTCTAAATCTTTTTCTTTAAACTACAGTAGCAGCCTTTGTCCAACTGCAGTTTAGGTTCTTTTATTAGATCATGACAGGGCTGGGATCCAAGAACTGAGGAAATCACTAATCTCAAGGCAAGCAAAAAGCACTAACTGTCCACCCCCAAAAAATCTGTTTTATTTTGTGAAAACCACAAATAAAACCTAGTTAAGTTTGTAAGTTTGATTTAATGATGTTCTGTGATTACAGAAGTAAACTTTGAGGAAGAAAAATCCTTGACTTTTTATTTTTTGTGGCAGAATTCCAGATTGCTATAAAAAGCAAGCTATTTGACTCAGGGAAATCTTTTCAGTGTTCCCACCTGCAGTTAGAGCCTATTCAGATATAAGCTCCATTGTTTTCAGTAAGGCATATCCAAGTCAGTGACTATCAAATTCCAATCCAAGGATCAAGTTACACATTATAACATATAACATTGAGACTATCTCTTCCTGTTGTTTGATGTTAAGCAAGTTTGCAGAGTCCTGGTCCAGATAGGAATGACTACATGTTTATTGGAGAGCATTTTCATTCTTCTGTTGTTTGATCCAAGAATTCCCCTCCCCATGCCACAAGAATTAAAAGAAGAAAAAACAGACTCTCCAATGGTTCATTCGAGGCTCTTTTTCCACATGAAAAAGGAAAAAATCCTGTTTGTGAATTAAGCGAAGGATTAATTTTAACTCTGTCTATTCTTTACACAGTGGAATCATTAAGGATCCAGTCATGTGCACTTACCCAGAAATACATATATACAGTACTGTGCAAAAGTTTTTGGCAGGTGTGAAAAAATGCTGTAAAGTAAGGATGCTTTCAAAAATATATATTGTAATTGTTTATGTTTATCAATTTACAAAATGCACAGTGAGCGAACAGAAGAGAAATCCAAATCAAATCAATACTTGGTGTGTCCACCCTTTGCCTTCAAAACAGCATCAGTTCTTCTAGGTACACTTGCACACCGTTTTTGAAGGAACTCGGCAGGTAGGTTGTCCCAAACATCTTTGAGAACTAACCACAGATCTCCTGTGGATGTCGGCTGCCTCAAATCCTTCTGTCTTTTCATGTAATCCCAGACAGACTTGACGATGTGGAGATCAGGGCTCTGTGGGGGCCAAACCATCACTTCCAGGACTCCTTCTTTACGCTGAAGATAGTTCTTAATGACATTGGCTGTATGTTTGGGGTTGTTGTCCTGCTGCAGAATAAATTTGGGGCCAATCACATGCCTCCCTGATGGTATGGCATGATGGATAAGTATCTGCCTGTATTTCTCAGCATTGAGGACACCATTGATCCTGACCAAATATCCAACTCCATTTGCAGAAATGCAGCCCCAGATGCAACCTCCACCATGCTTTACTGTTGCCTGCAGACACTCATTATTGTACCATTCTCCAGCCCTTCGGTGAACAAACTGCCTCCTGCGACAGCCAAATATTTCAGATTTTGACTCACCAGTCCAGAGCACCTGCTGCCATTTTTCTGCACCCCAGTTCCTATGTTTTCATGCATAGTTGAGTCACTTAGCCTTGCTTCCACGTTGGAGGTATGGCTTTTTGGCCACAATTCTTCCATGAAGACTTCTGGCCAGACTTCTCTGGACAGTAGATGGGTTCACCTGGGTCCCACTGGTTTCTGCACCAGTTCTGTGCTGATGGCACTGCTGGACATCCTCCAATGTCAAAGGAAAGTAAGCATGATGTATCTTTCATATGCTGCATGACGTTTCCTTGGCCGACCACTGCGTCTACAGTCCTCAACGTTGCCCGTTTCTTTGTGCTTCTTCAAAAGAGCTTGAACAGCACATCTTGAAACCCCAGTCTGCTTTGAAATTTTTGCCTGGGAGAGACCTTGCTGATTCAGTATAACTACCTTGTGTCTTGTTGCTGTGCTCAGTCTTGCCATGAGGTATGACCTGTGGCATGAAACAGTCTTCCACAACCTCACCTTAGTAGCAGATTTTGGCTGTTCCTCACCTAGTTTTAAGCCTCCTACATAGTTGTTTCTGTTTCAGTTAATGACTGTGTTTCAACCTACATATGAAATTGATGATCATTAACACCTGCTTGGTATAATTTGTTAATCATACATCTGACTCTAAACCTAAAAGTTCCATGACTTTGTGCAAGTGTACAAAGTGTGCAAGTGTAAGAATTGATGCTGTTTTGAAGCCAAAGGGTGGTCATACCAAATATTGATTTGATTTAGATTTCTCTTCTGTTTGCTCACTTTGCATTTTGTAAATTGATAAACAATTACAATACATATTTTTGAAAGCATTCTTACTTTACAGCATTTTTTCACACCTGCCTAAAACTTTTGCACAATACTTATATATATATACATAGAGAGCTCACACCTGTATGTTATAGGAATAATAAGTAGCTTTATTCTGCAACTGTTAACTCAAAATCTGATAGAGAAAAGAAGGCAACATACAGAAGGATGAGTATTTGTGGATATGCATGTATGAATGTATATTCCCTTTTCGATGAACCTCTGATGTCAATGCTGAGGAAATGAAGGAACAGTGATGAGGGTGGACAAATTATTGATTCAGCATTTCCTGAGAAGGCCCATATAAGGCTGTTCTGTACATTAATAATAATTTTCTAGAGAAGTATCTAATGGTCTGTGGGGAAACATATGCTTTTTCTGCAGGCGACCTCTGCTACAAATCTCAATTTGCCAATTAGAAAGAATAAGGAACATGTGATGTAAAAGATTTTTGCCCTGCATAATTTGCATGTTTTTCTCCCAGTCCTATGATTTGGAAATCAAGAACAATGGAACCAATTACTCAGAGAAATGGGGGGTTTCTCTTGTATAAATAGTGATTTGGGTTCCAGCACAGAGCAGGTCATTGGACTTATTGGCCTAAATGCCCCTTTCAAGGTAGAATGTTATGGTTCTTAACCTCTTTCAAAGATAAAGAGAATTGATTATCCTGGATGGAATGTGATATATTTAGTTAAGAGGTGAGCAGTAAATAAAGGGCCTGCAATCATCTCTAAGTCTGCAGCTGTATAAGGGATCTCCTGGCACTGGGCCTTTCCAATAGCAGTGTTATTGTTACCACTAAGAAATATTCCTGCCATTGAGAAATTGTTGGAAAATTTCTTCTTTCTCTGGAGGAGTTCAGACAAATCAGTCATCTAACTCCTTTTCCCACAATTGTGGTGGGGAATTTTGAAAGTCATGTGTGCCCAGTTCTACTCTGGAGCAGTACTTCTTCTCAGAACTGATTATTATTATTATTTAATTTTTATCCTGCCTTTATTATTTTTTTGTAAATAACTCAAGGCAGCGAACATACCTACTGTAGTACTCCTTCCTCCTCCTCTTTTCCCCACAACAACACTGCGAGGTGAGTTGGGCTGAGAGAGAGGGACTGGCCCAAGGTCACCCAGCCGGCTTTCATGCCTCAGGCGGGCCTAGAACTCACAGACTCCTGGATTCTAGCCCAGCACCTTAACCACTAGACCAAACTGGCTCTATATCTAGTATATCTATATATAGTGATAGTGTCAGCTAGTGTCCCACAAGGCTCTAAGTCTTGAATCTACTGTGACTCCAGAAGACTTTTCCTGCCTATTTTATTTATTTATTTATCGAATTTGTCATCCCCCATCTCCTCCTACTGCTACTTGCTTAATATTTTAAGCTTCAGACAATTAGTGTGATCAATTTTTTGCTGCTAAGAAGTTCCAATTAAAGCTTTTCAGAGGCAGCTACAAACTGAAGTGTGCAGTACTGTCTTTTATCACTTTGAAATACAGAGATGATGTGGCAGTTTGTGTAAACAGAAGAATGAAGAAGGAACACCATCTATAAGCCTATCAGAAGTTTTCCATAAGGAGAACATATTAAGTACCTACTGCTGAACACACACTTCCAACCCTTTGAGGTGTATGTAGATTGAAGCCATAAAATCACATCACTTGCGGCCATTGTGCCAAATGGAGCTCATAGTCTCTAAAGTCAAATGTTATATAACAGTGCCTGTTGTCTTCTGCTTATGCTGTTTCATGACCGATCTCTCTCTCTCTAATGCATTCATTCAAGATGGCTGCAGCAGAAGTAACTCATCCTATTTCTATCAGCCTAGAAACTGGGAACATCTTGGCCAGTGATATCTGGAAGAAGACCTGTACAAACAGAAAACCAGAGCAAAATCAGCCTCTCCCATAGGCTTGGATGAGGCCATAGGCTTGGATGAGGCTTAGATGAGGCATTTACTTAATCAAACCTAATATTTGATGTTAAATTAACTGTAAATCCAATCTAGGTTTTGTCCTAGTTCTACCTTCTTGGTTCTATCCCACCTACATTATAAAAGGTAATCTCAGAGGTCTATATTTATGATCAATGAGGGTTCCTTGCTTGCTTGTTGCTGATCAACAAGGCAATTACATTTGGGTTTATGGATTAGAGAATTGAAATCAGATTTTCTGAGTATGCGTTTAGCATCTTGGATCATAGTGGCTTGCATTCCTTTACTGATCACAGATAGTACAACTGTTGATTCAGAAATCAAAGAAAAATGAAGGGTGCATAATTTTAATTTTTGATAATGACAATGTTTCCCTTTTATAAAATATCTCCTGCCAAACAAACTGGTCATGATCTGGAGACACTTATGTATGGCAGGACAGTGCTGCATGTAGGTCCATATCAGGAGCTGCTGATGGCACCATAAACCAAATATAGTTTTATAATAAAGGCTGCCTACAAAGTGTCTGTAGGTACAAGGAACACAGGTGCATAAATCATTTTATGGAGTATTTTAAAGTGTGATCAGGAACTGTGTACTGTGTTTAATTGTTTTTAAGACTGTTTGCTGCCCAGAGACACTGTTTGAGATGGGTGGCTATACAAATTAAATAAACTAACTAACTAACTAACTAACTGATCAGGGGATCACTGGGGACAATGAATAACATAGCTAATTTCCCTCCATTCCTAGCAATGGAGGACACCTCTTACTGTATTCATGGCTAATTTGTACAATTAGGAAGAAGGCCGTGGCAAACTGCTGCCGAAAACGCTGCCAAGAAAACTGCATGGACTTCCTCCAGATAAAAAAGATGAACTTGAAGCACAAAACAGAAAAAGGAAAAAAAAATTACACAATTACTATCAGAATTAAGAAGAAGAAAAAGTTCTTTGTTTTCAAAGATGACTAACTTTATATATTACACTTAAACTAGGCTGTTTCTGCATTTCTGACTGCAATGGAGGTTATTCCATTGTGTGGAATAGTATTGTAGTTTTAGTGATTTGAATACAGTCTTTGGAAGTTTAACTTTTGGCTACCACTCAATTTCTGGAACTATATTACATTTAATGAAGCTGTTGATAATTTATACACCATGCAATTAAACGTTTTGAATGATTGTCATTGCTAATTATGTGATGAAATCATAATCATCCTAAAATGGTGACCTGGCCTACTTAATCCCGAAACATTTAGGGAATGGTATGATATTTTGACTTTAATTAGAGTAGTGGCAGAAAAAAAGGAAGAAGGGAAGATCTTTTAAAAGACTGCTAAATGCAAGGATGAGATGTTGGTTTACTTAGATATTTGATTGTACTGAACTGAAAGACTAAGAAAAGTTTAAGCACAAAGAAAGATACGTAAGCCTGAAATAGAAATAAGGAATGGACAATGCATTTTAGGAAAAAGAATGTAACTATTTTATCCAGCAATAGGCACAGTAGTAAAGGTAAAGGTTTCCCTTGGCATTAAGTCCAGCCGTGTCCGACTCTAGGGGGCGGTGCTCATCTCCCTTTCAAAGCCGAAGAGCCGGCGTTTGTCCGGAGACGGTAAAAAAAAAAACCTCCAAAAATATTTGGTTGTTTGGTTGTTTAATGAAAGTTCACCCTACTTTTATGCCTAAATGGTGCCGAGGATATCTGCCAGTAAAATCATTTCAGTTTACTATGAATATGGTTTCAAACATTTTAGGACATTAACACTGACAACATTTGCACAAGTATCAGTAGAAACATTCAATGGAAGAGAGAGAATCAAGTGCATTTTTCTTTTTCTAGTGTAGAAACATGTTTCTACATTCCCAACAATCTACTGTTTATTTGCCAATATGATAGACATTTAGAAATATAAGATTTACCATGACTCTATAGTGCAAATTGCTCATACTAAAAAAAAAAAATGTACAGTATAATTGAGTAAAGTGAAAAAAATGAATATGTTTCTGTTTGTACAGTATATGGGAGTATAAATGTAAAGGCAAGATCCTCATGGGGTGATTTATCTTCTTCATATCTATTGTAAGGTTTTTTATTATTATTATTCAATAATTTTCTTCTATAATGCTTTTTTTAAATTCCGAATGTTTTCATGTAATGACAAATTGCTAAGGTTGATGTAAGTAAACTCCATTTTTCTTCTTGGATATCTAAATGGGACCTTGTGAGAATGAAAGAGAAACTATAGCTGCTTTTCATTTCCCATCATAAATTCATATAACCTTATCCCTAAAACAACTGACTTATCAACCACAGTGTTTGAATTTAAGCAGATATTAACTACACCTTATTCAGTTCTTTTTTTTCTCTGTTGTTTAATTCTTCTGTGCTATTTTTCTCTGTAGTTAATTCTTCTGAACTGAATGATTAAAAGTGAACTTTAACATATTTCTGTTAAATTAAAAACACATTAATTAGACAATGCAGTTTCCACCTCTCTGCCCCTCTCACTCTCTCAGGATACAATTCTATACTTCTTGAATCATAAGAGACTAATTCCCTCTTTAACTCAATGGGACATTTCCAAATGGGCATACAAATTGCATTGTGAAAACAGAAAACACCGGCATTCTGTAGTACAGGTAGACCTCACTTAGCGACTGCCTTGGGCAGCAACTGCTCAAAGTTATGACAGTGATGAGAAAGTAACTTTGCGACCAATGCCCAGATTTATGACCTTTACAACATCTCTCTCAGCCACACGTTCGCCATTACAGTTAGTATGCGTTGTCCTGTGACTGACCGGGTTTTTTTTCCTTTTTGCCTTCCTTGCAGAACAAAGCAATCTGAACAAGCAATCTCTTCTGAGCTGCTTTTCTCCGCAGCACAGCACTTCTCCAAAATGTGCTAACCACAAGTTAACAAGCTTAGCAATGTGACCTTAATTAGCCAGCATGCAGCTGCTGCCTGTAACTGACAAGACTTCAATCACTTTCACACCTGTGGTTTTTGTTTGCCTCCTAAGGGGCTATGGGATTGGAGCCATGAGCACACTAGGCAAACAGCCAGCACCAACACTTTCTTTTTGGTGTGTATTTCCCACTGTGTGCCTACTTACTCTCTTGTCATCCCTTCCTCTCCAACGAATGTAAATGTAAACATTATCTACCTTCTTGTTAATTATCCCAGTGCTGGGGTGAGCATTCCAAAGGGCAGGGTAGTGAGGAAAAGGAAAGCACAGTCACAGTCATGTGATTTCCCACTTAGTGACCACATCACTTAGCGACTGAGTTGTTGGTTCCAACTGTGGTAGCTAAATTAGGACTACCTGTAGAGCATATATTTTTCCTGCAGATAGGCTTAAATGTAACCCTTGCCTTTTCCAAGCAAATTTAAGAAAGTCTGGATGGCTTCTGCTGAATAATGTCAACCAGTTTTATCTGCCCTGCCTTTTAGATGTGTGTTCAGCTCCCATGAATCAGCATGGCTTTTGGCTAGAATAGACCATACTAAGCTAGAGAAATGTATCAGTTGGCCCCACTCAGTAAAGGTAGTTTTCTCAGTTTTTTGAGATGCCATTGAAATTCCAAGCCCATAGTTTGGTTCTACCTTGTGAATTGAAAGCAGATGAAATTATATGCATAAAAGATTAAAAATAATGGGAGGTATTCTTCAGAAATCTACAAACTACATTTTGTTATATTGCCCTTATTACAAGGATGATAATTCTCGATCTAGTCAGATTTCCAGGCCACTCAAATCCATTTTATTTACAATTGCTATTCTTTGATCAATGTGATTCTATTTTCTCCAAAAGTAACTGTTTTGTTTTGCTATTTGTAAAATACACCATACTGTGACCACATCAGTTTTATCATTATTATGTTTCACTAATAATGCTGTACGTTCGGCACTTTGGGCTGTATGTATAAAATCCCTTTCTCTCTCTCACACACACACAGACACACTTTCCATAATATTTTTTTTTTCCTTTTTACTATATAGTTATAAATCTTGATACATTATATTGTTTCAATACAGTGATGTTTATACAATATTAACTGGAGGTTATTAATGTTCTATTATTTAGATAACTTACAGTGTTGAAAATAAAGAAGGTAAAAATGTTCTATCAATATTAATTACAATTTAGGATATCAATATTGTGAGCAGAAAATTATTTGACTTTTTAATCCATAGTTGAGTATAACGGTGAAAAAAGAACCACTGCAAATTGCATCACAGTATTTGTTCATGATAGAGGTTTCAATCTTAAGATGATTACTTAATATTAAAGTGTCCATTGTATTGTGTATGTATGTATATGTATATGTACAGTGTGTGTGTGTGTATGTATGTGTGTTTGTGTGTGTATGTGTGTGTGTGTGTGTGTGTGTATGTGTGTGTATATATGTATGAGGAAAAAATGGATAAATGAAACAAATTTAACAAGGACTAAATACCAAAAAGAAAAAGAAAAGGAAATTAAAAACGAACTATTGGGTTTCTGACTTCCCCCTTTTTATACATCTGTTAATTTTCAGTATTTGTAGAAATTTAGGCCCCTCTAGAAGCCAGACGGTAAGTGATTCTATTTGCCATGTTTTCAATAAATGTTTTACGGGTTTTCAGTCCATATCTAAAGAAACCCGAAATGTCAAATCTAATTAGGGCCTTAACAAATGCACAAGAGGCAGTGCTCACTGAGCCAGATAAAGCTACCTAAATCTCTATTCAAAAGGTTCACCTATTTGCTGTGCATGTAGGAGCACAAAAGTAGGTATTCACAACTTTTAGCACTGTACGGTTCAAGTAAAGATTTTTACATGATAGGATTACTGGTTTCTGGCAGGTTACAGTCAACTACAGTAGATAGTAGTTTGAAGAAAGTAAAAATGGCAAAATACAGCAGTCAGAGAATCAGTCCCATATACCCAATATTTGTTGGCATTGGACTATATCAAAATCACAGTGGCATTAGACAAATACTATACAGGCAGTCCTCACTTAATGACCATTCGTTTAATAACAGTTCATACTTACAATGGTGCTGAAAAAAACGACTTACAACCGGTGCTCACACTCACAACCGTCACAGCATCCCCACAGTCACATGATCACAATTTGGGCACTTGGTAACTAGTTCACATTTATGACTGTTGCAGCATCCTGTGGTCATGTGAACACCATTTTCAACCTTCCTGGCCAGCATCTGGCAAGCAAAATCAGTGGGGAACCGTGTGATTTGCTTAACGACCATGTGGTTCACTTAATGGCCACAGTGATTTGCTTAATGACAACCGCAAAAAAGGTCGTAAACTCAGGTCAGAGTCATTTAATGATGACTTCACTTAGCAACCAAAATTCTATCTCAGTTGTGGTCATTAAGTGAGGATTACCTGTACTTTTGTTTCTTGGATTTGTATCCTCCCTGTCCATGATGAGTTTAAAATAATTTATATGAACATCTCCCTTCATTTTTATGCCCACCACAAAACCTCTGTGAGCAGGTTGATCTGAAAAAAGAGTGATTGGCCAGAAATCACACAGTAAGTTTCCATGGCTGAAAATAGACTTGAACCTGGGACTTTCTGGTCCTAGTCAAACACTTTAACTACTGCATATAATTAAACTATTTTGTCTGCGTAAGAGCTGGGAGAACAGAACACTTCTGCTTAACTAGGATTTCATTACCACCACCACAAGAAAAAGTGGAACTACTGTGGACAAGGTATTCTTGGCTGTTGCAATGGATTCTTGCTAGTCTTAAATCATCTTTATATTTATACACCCCAATGAATGAACATACACACATCATAAATATATATTCTAATTGCAAATATAGTCCAACTCATCCAGAAAGCCCAGCTGGAGATGTCTTCCACTGAACCCATCTCCAAAGCTGGTGAGCTCCGCATTGACGAGGTCAGCATAAAGCCTGAATCACCTTTGATTCACCTTTGATTTGATGAAGAATGATCACCTGTCTGAGTCTTCATGGAAACAGAAAGGCAGCTTTGTCATCATCATCCCAATGTCCCAAGATCTTGCAAGCTGGAAAGTTAAAAAAAAGTTAGTTTGGATAAGTTTCTCTATGCTAATTCTAATGCCATAGGTATCCTTGGAGGGGAGGGGGGTGACAAGTGGGGCACATGTGCGTCATGGCACCATGATGCAAACCTCAGTATTCAGAAGCAAGGCTGAGTTCTGTGTCATGACATAACAATGCACCATTTGATTATGTTTCCATCATCATGGTTTATAACAGAAGATTATCTCTTCATGCCACAAAGTTTGCTCAAGTTATTTCCCTCACTCCGTCCCTTCCCTCCTGCCCCCCAGGTTATTTTTAGATTGTAGAATCCCCAGTGCAGGAATTTATCTTTTTTTTTTTTATTTTAGAAAATGTCATACAGACCTCTTCATTGAAAGCATCCATTTTGACGTCCTAGTTAGGAGTGAAATTTTTGGCCTAAAATAGGCCTAATAATGGTGAGAAGTTAGTTAGGCAGATGAAGTGAAGCCAAGTCCCCTAATTCAGTTAGGAAAACCAGACATTCTTCCATTACTTTTCAGGACTGAAAGCCGGGATTGGCTATCACTTCAGTATAATTAACACACAGCAGGTTTGTACTGACTCTAGAAATAAAGAAATAAAAAAAATACCGATTCCAGTCAATCGACGATCACACTATGTTATGACACCATAACACCATGTAGCTTATTAGAAGCTTTTCCTAAAATAGACATTTTCATCTTCAAGTGTAGCCTTGTTGTTCAAAAAGGCCAAAAGGGGAGCTGTTTCTCCAATTGATGAAATGTTCACCCCGCTTCCCCTGAAGTTTTTTGAAAAAGCAGCTAGCATAATGTTGCTTTTAAATTCCGAGAAAATATCAACAAAGTGTGCAAATGGTAGTAATTTTTTTTTAAAAGTTGATTCTTTGATAGGGTTGTTGTTATTGTTACTGTTTTTATTACTTGTGAAATAAGCCTTGTGCTCTTTGGATATTGGTAATTAAACCTTATATAAAAATCAATGGATTGAAGAACATAGCAATTTCTTCATGCTGTTTTTAAATAGGAACATTATTCTTTAGCTAGTGCAGCTTTTCAAATAACTTTATTTTCAAAAGTTTGGGTACCCAATAATCATCCAGAGCAGCATTTGTGCATGCTGTATCCAAACAAATCCATTTCTCAATTTCTTTCAGGGCTGAGATGGTCACATAGTTTCTGAGAACTTGAGCTAACCATCTTCAGCACAAAGCAAAGACATCCGACAACCAGGCTTGATGTGTAGGGCTGCAGTCGTATTGATGCTCACACCCGACTGTGGTGTATTGATATTAAATCAAAATCAATTAGCAAGGGCTTGCTAACGTGGTATACAACTTCATGAGGCAGAAAGGAAAACGTTGTTTGCTTTCATCAGAATGGAATCGAGCTGCTGAACTGGGATTAACAGAGCAAAAACATAAAGTTGTCCCTCAGTATTCTCCTGAGGCTGCTATGGGGGGAGGGGGAAGAGAGCTTTCATAATGAATATTTTAACAACCATGTTGGCTGTGCTCTTAAAGAATGTGACAGTGGGAGAGAACATGCAAGATGCTTTGTAATCATCACAAGCCTTTAGAATTATTTCTAAATTGCATGCCATGAAACAGCTCCTCGGCCTGGGAGAATTATGAATATTAAAGCCCAGAGGTTTCCAATATACTCAGTGGGGTGGGTCATCTTTGGTTTAGCAGACGAATTTGGGGGTATAAGTGTGAGGATACAGCTTTCTCCTAGAGCAAGCATAAAGCCTTGGACATCGTTTCAGACTTGATTCTGACCATCATCAATAGAAATTCAAAGGAAATTAGGTACCTTAGCATCCTCCAGTTGTGTAAGGACTACAGCTGGCAATTCTGTAAAGTAACAAACATCCTTGCCTCCTTTGTGGTTGGGAGACCTTTGTTTTGGGAGGGAGTTGAGGCTAATACAAGTCTTCAATCTGGGAGTGGCAGACTAAGCCAACGGTGTTGTGCCGGTTCAGCAAATGGATAGTATTGGGACCATGAACTCAGATTTTTTTTAAAACAAGCTTACCATTCTGCCTAGCTATGTGTTGAACTAAATGGTCAAGTGCAGAGAGTTGGGATAATCTGGTTTTCCACAGAGGTTTTTGAAATGACGAGAAAGTAGGAAAAGCAGAGTAAAATGTAAAAACAGTTTACATTTAATGCTATTTAATCTAATGGATATGTACAATAGTTGACACCATGCTTGGACTCAACAATTTTAGATAACTATCTTCCTGCCTCCAACCTTCCCTTTTTAGGGAAGGTTTTTTAGTTATAGAGAAGGTGGTTGGTTTACAGTTGATGAGAACCCTGGAGGAAGTAAATTATCTAGACCCATTTCAGTTGGGTTTCAGGTTGGGGTATAGTACAGAGTCTGCCTTGGTTGTGCTTGTAGATGACCTGCAGTGAATCCAGGATGGAGGTGATACATCCAACCTTGTGTTCCTTGACCTCTCAGTGGCTTTTGGTACTATCAATCACTGTATCCTTCTGGGCTGGTTCTGGGCTTTGGGAGTAGGGTTCATGGTTTTGCAGTGGTTCACTTCCTTCCTTGGGGGCCACTTTCAGTTGGTGTTGCTTGGAGGTGAGAGATCATTCCCTCAGCCCCTTCTTTGTGGGGTTGATCCTCTTTCCCTTTTTTTTCAACATCTACAGGAAGGTCTTTGCACAAACCTTCATATGTTGCACCAGTTGTGCCCTTTCCTAGATGGAGAGGCCCTACAAATAATCACTCATGCCCTAGTCATCTCATGGCTTAACTACTGCAGTGCATTCTACATCTGGCTTCCCTTGAAGACCACCCTACCCAGAAGCTTCAACTGGTCAACAATGCAGTGCTGTGAGCAGTGGTGGGCCTACCTAAGCACACCCATGTGACACCCCTGCTTCAAGAGATACACTGGTTGCCAGTTTACTTCTGTGTGCAATTCAAAGTGCTATTTATGACCTATAAATCCTTACATGGCGTATGGCCTATTTACTTGAGGGACTGCTTATCTGCCATGTTGTCAGCTTGGCCAGTTCAACCTGACAGGGTTGGTGTGCTCCCAGTTCCTTCAGTCAAGCAGTGCCATCTGTTGGGAGCCTGAGGGATGCCTTCTCTGCCATGGTCCCTGCCCTCTGGAATGAGGTTCTCAGGGAGAACTCAGCTTGGGTGGTCTCAGCTTGATGGTGTTCCAGAGGGCCTTAAAATCCTGGCTCTTCTCCCAGGCTTTGTGCTAGGGTGGTTGGTGCCCCTTGTAGGGTACCTGTGCTGTATGTTGCTGTTGGCCAGATTCACCATCCTGCTCATTGTTTTTTATCTGGATTGTATCTTGTTGTTTGTTTTATTCTGTGAGTCGCCCGGACTTGATCCAAGTCAGGCAGTGTCCAAGTCAAATAAACAAGTAAATAAATAAACAAACTTATCAAATCTATCTCTCTAATCAGTTCAGAAATCATCTTCAGAAGAATGGCAAGGTGTTCCTTGCAGATCTATGGGATGCTTGATATACATCGTTTAGACTAGCCTTCCCAGACTGGAAATGTCCCAAAATGTCCAAACACCATTGCCTCTGATTATGCTGCTAGGGAATTCTGGGAATTGTAGTCCCTATATATATAGTGAGCATTTGTTTGGAAGGCTGATTTAAATGGTTTCATGAAACATCTGTGGTCTAACCCCCCAGATGCAGGTCACAAGAGAGAACCAGTATAGAGAGGGCAAGAAAAGAAAGAGTGCATTTTAACAGCATGTCTTCTATGACTCTTAAAACAAACAAAACAGTAAGTGCAAGCTTTCAGTTTTCTTGGGAAACACTATTCTGTTCAACCAAATTATAATCTGCTTTGACTCTTTTTGTACGAGAAAGTCAGTAAAGACATTTCAAAATTAATGAATGTTTCTTGTTAAACACACACACAATGAAACGTTTCAGTTTGGTGACCGATCAAGCTGTGTCCCTCAAGCACCATAGGAGGGCTGAGTAATGAAGATTTCGACACTGATGTTTCCTTTGTCCACTGTTACATAAAGCTTTGGTAACGTTACTGAACTCCAGCTTCTATTTATACAGGAACTTTCCCATCCCTCCACCTTGCAGTACAGGAGTGTGTGTGTGTGTTTTTTTCCTTTGAGAGAGAATTTCAAGGGTATAATGTTACATTAAATAGGCTCTCTACTGTTAAGAAGATTCTTCTAGGTGGTTAAATAGCAAGAGTGTAAGAGGAGCAGTGTGATCTGTAATCATAGTGGTGGGTCCTCTTTTTCATATTGTTTCTGCTGTTGATAATGACGTGACACAAGGGCTGCTTTTTCTTAATGCAGCATTGCTCTTGCAAAAGGTTTATTATGGTTGTATTATAGTTGTTGCTATGGCCCTTATGCCTGCAGATTCCCATGTCTTTTAACTAAGGGGTCATATTGTCAAACAGGTTGTAGGACAATATCGCAATTCAGTAGAAGGACAGATAAATCTGATTAATAAAATGATTGAATTGAGAAGCAAACATGATGGTCAAAGGAACTGATGGTTATATATATTAATCTGCTGCAGTATATAGCAATATGTTCTACACCAATCTTTCTCTACTTGGTACCATCCAGATATGGTGGGATGAAAACTCCAGGAAATTCTGGGAGTTACAAGAGCAAAATATGGATGAGAGAAAGCTCTTTCATACCCAAGTGTTCCTCTTTCATCAGGTTTCAGATTAGAATTTAAACTATGATTTAGGATAACCTAAGATTTGCAGAAAGCAGGAATGAGAAAAGGTGTGATCTGCAAAATCTTTCCCACTGCCATGGAAATCCTTGAATTTCCAGTACTTCTTAAATGTAAATGTAAGTGTAAATGTAAAATATAAAATTCAAGATGGAGATATTAAAAGATCTTAATTTGAATTCATTAATTCACTAGCCACCCTCAGGATTGACTACCCCATTCCCACCCCAAGCGAGATGGCAGAGCCAGGTCTTCACCCCTTTCCGGAAGCCCAGGAGAGTGGTGTCCTGCCTCACCTCTGGGGGAAGAATGTTCCACAGGGCGAGGGCCACAGCAGAGAAGGCTCTCTTCCTGGGCCTCGCCAATCAATAGGCTCTCATGGATGGGGTCCATAACATGCCCTCTCTGCCTGACCCCATCCATGAGAGACTTTCGATTGGTGAATCAGATCTCTAGAAGGAAAATACATTTCCAACTGTGAACTCTTCAATTCTTGTTGAAGTCTTCATGTTCTTTTGGTCTTTCCAGGGCTCTTTATGCCTATCATAAAGAGCCAAAGGTCTTTTAGGGAGAGAGAACTTTACAGAATTTTCTGTTCCAAACCACTTAAGGAACAATACCAGAAATAGAACTTGCACTTGGAATCCAGTTTTCCTGCTCTAGAAACTAAATGCAGTTGGCTTTTTACCAGGTGCTTTAAATTCTCCTGGGACATGTTTATTTTTGGCTACTTTTATTGGTACTTGTTTCATTCCAAGTATATTCTGATTTTTCAATGATATCCATATCCACATAGACTGTATGCACGGTGTATACAAAGAGCTATTGATAGATTCCTAGCTGATTTGTACCAAATGAGCAAGAGTTACTGATTCCTCATTGTGTGACAATATCAAGGCTTTTTATGCCTGGCCTTGTGGCAATTGCTCACCTTTGCCCTCTTGGTTTTTGTGTTCTTCACTTAAAAAGTGTTTGGTTTTATTCAGGATTGCAATGTACAATAACTCCATATGAGGCAGTTGAAGTGTTAATACCTCTGTGTCAAGAAATGGCTCAAGGCTGACCAAGCAATTGGAAAAGTTAGTGTATACACTCATAATAAGATTTTATAAAGCACACAGAAGAGCATAAAGAGAAAATCAAGGTTCAGATAAGGCAGAGGGACATGAGACCAAATTGCTAAGATAAGATGGATAATGGAAAGAGCCAGACAACACAAGGAATTTACCTTTGCTTTATTGACCAAAGCCAGGCCTTTGATAGTTAAATCATGCCAGAATATGGAATATATTAAGGCTAGTGGTGAGCCATAACCCCTGATTATTATTTAGAGGGATCTTCACAATGATCAAGAAGCTACTTTGAGAACTGAGTTTTGAGGAACAGAATGGTTCAGAATAGGGAAAGGAGTAAGACAATGCCTGACTCCATATTTGTTTATACACCAAACATGCCAGGTCTGAATGATACGACAACAGGAATCTGAATGTCAAAACACTAGCCATTTTGAGAATGCAGATGGTTCTACTATGCTAGGTAAAAGTAAAGAAGATTTAGAAGAACCTATTATGAAAGTAAAATGGAAGCTGAAAAATCTGAAGAACTAACCAATTGAATCTGGACCAAATAAAGGATGACTCTTGTCTTGAGTAATGACAGCAGACAGAAACTTATGTACTTTGGGTATGTGATGCAAGTAGATCATGGACTTGAAAATGATTATGCTTGGCAAGGTTGAGAGAAGTAGAAGGATGAGAAGACAGCAGATAAAATGGACGGGATTAAAGAGATTTACTGGAATGTCTGGATTTATTGATCAGGACAGGTGAGCATACAAGTGTTTGTTCATGCAGTCATCAGAAATCAAGTTTCATTGAATATTCCAGCTTTTAAAATATATATTTAAAAATATATGACATTTACATGCTAAAGAATATATCAGTACTAATATTCACTTCATACATGCTTCTGTCTGCATGTACATGGCTGTAGTACTTAATGTTCAAGTCTGCCCTAATCTACGAAGTCTGGGCCAATTGCTCCTGGAAAAAATGCAGGATATTAATTTAACCAAATCTGGCTTGTAATTTGGTATTTATGTATATGTATATTACTACTGCTGTTGTTATTGTTGGGATAGTTGTTTTATTTTTTGAATTTACAGTCAAAGACCAAAAGTGTATATATGTTTATATATTTTAATATATAAACTATATGGTAAAATATAAATTTACAGTAGGTGCAAGATTGTGAAATAGTCACTTATTCTCTTAATTTGACTGCAGAGTTGCCTTAATGGCTCTCACAGATTTCCTTTATGAGAGAAAGCATAAATAAGAGAGAGCTCCTTAACACCAGGTCTTGAAGAACTGTATAATTTTGAGTTTTCTTTTTACGACAGATGGAGAAGATACCATATTTTAAAGAGCTAGAACTAAAGTACTTTTCTAATCTTTCAATAAGGATGGACAATTTCCAAATCTTAAGCTTATCCCAACCTAAGTGCGTCTTAAATGAAATATATATATATTAAAATGTGCATATATTTTTGCACATATTCCTTACAACAAAAACATTTTGGTATGGAATTTCCTAACATATATATTTTTGTAAGGTTGTTGTTTAATATAATACATTGCTGCATGAACTTTCCACTGGGTTTTTCTCTAATTGATATTTTTGTGCATAGTTTTTGATTGACAGATGATCTACAGACTATGGACAGATGAGAATATTAGTATATAGGTGCATCTCCATTTGTTTATAGTTGAGAATATACAAATTAAGTGAATCTCCATACAAATGCAAACCATAAAATAAGAAACCGGTTTCTTATTTTATTTATTTATCAAATTTGTCACCGTCCATCTCTTCCCACCAGAGGGACTCTGGGCGGTTTACAACAAATGTATTTCTTATACATTCCTGGTTTTAACTGGATTTTATGAACTTCAGAAGACCTGTAGAGTACTACTGTGTAATGTGCATATTTTATTCCTTCTGTTGTTAGACAAATAATGTTTTGTTTTCCTTGAAGCATAACCTACTTTGATTTTTAAAAAATATTATTATTTTGCAGAATTACCTGCTAGGATAAGACCAGGCATTATGTGATTGAAGTTTCATTAACACCTATATAATCCCTTTGTGGTTATTTGTTTGGCAACCACTAGTTGACAACATTAGAGTTTTATGTATAGATTTTGGCCTTTCTAGGCTTAGCATCACCCCCAAGTGCAACAGACTCTTTCAAATGCCATAAAAACAGCAGACTTCCAGAATTCTTTCCAACCAACTTGGTCATGTCAGTCTTCTGTCCATGGTTCTTTCTGGCCACCCAGCAATATTATGATTATTATGGTTGGTTGCACAGTCAGCCAGATGTTTAGACTGGATTTGGCATTTTTGTCCACCTATCAAGTCCTTCCCAAGGATCAGGGATAGGCAGATGTTGTTTAATAATGTTAAGGGTATCATCACAGGATGTAAGCTGTGCCAAGGAAAGCTGCCTTTTGCAGTTGGTGATTTTGTCAATGCCAATGGTGTTCAAGTGGTACTCCAGATGTTTTGGAATTCCACGCAAGGTGCCTATTACTATTGGTACTATCTTTGTTTTCTTTTGCCACAGTTGTTCTATGTCTATTTGCAGGTCTTTGTATTTTGTGATTTTCTCCAGTTCTTTCTGCTCTATTCTGCTGTCTCCTGGTATTGCAATGTCTACTATCCAGATTTTTTTGTCTTTAAAGTTTTGTCATAAATCTTGTGCAGGAAAAAGTTACAATCTGAATTAACGTTTAAGTCCATTTCACTTAGTACCAAAGCAATGGAAAAATCTTTCATTTCAATCCACGTAGCAAGTGTAGAAGAGGTGAGGACACAATTGAATAACCCCTCCTTTCTTTAGCAAAGTCCCATCCAGGTTAAGTCTATCATGTTTGTCATCAACTCTTAAATATTCATTCACACACTTGCTGAATGTGTAAACATTTAGTTTGTCTCTTGTTACATAAATATGCCTAAAGTGTCACCAAGAAGCTTGACACCTTCATTAACTCAACTGACAAAGGGAAGATGTGGGATCACAATTATACCCATCCATGTGTTTGTCTGAATCTTTACTTGGGAAGAATCACAAAGAAGGATGAAGTATGGATATGGACCTACTCACATGCCTGTTTCTTCATTAAGGCGAAGTATAATATGGCTCCTAGAAATGCTTTTACCTAGCAATCTAACTTAACAGTGGTCTAAAAGAAAAATAAAGGATGCTAAAAATATTGAGAAAGTAGTAATAGAATAGTACCATTATTACTAGTAGTAATGGGGCGGGGGTGGGAAGGCAACAAGAATTGATAGAAGTAGGGAGCTGAAAAGACAAAACAAGTGTATAAACTGAATGCAAAAACCACTTCTATATGAAGTGGAAAGATCCCAAATTGATACCTGGTTCCCTAGCTGCTGCTGAAACTAGTGATGTAGCTGATCTAACTTGACAGCAAGGCTGGAAATAGGAAACCTGGTCATGCTATATTTAAAGATTCATTTGTACTAAGTGCAATGGCTTGTTGATAAAGGTTGGTGTATCAGTGTTGGTAAATGGACACAGTTTTATTTTGTTTTCTTTGTGCTGTATATTTTTGTTGTTGTTAGAATAAAATAAAATGACCCCTCCTAATTACAGGTTTTAAAATCTTTCAACAAGCAAAAGAATATGCTAATTGGAAAATGACAGATTTTTCTTTAATCTGTTTTTCAAATTTATATTTCCTGGGTCAAAGCCCAAGTAGAACAATAGTGAAAAATCATTATAGCTGCCACGTACAACATTATCATAAATAGCAATTATAATCTTAAAGCAAAAATTAAAAACTAGATTAGCAGTTTAAGGTATAAAAGCCAGTTTACTTAAATCAATATCTTTTGAAGGAGAATTTCGAAACAGCTTTTTTCCTCTGAAGAGGAAGCTCTTTAGCTTCAAGTAAACATAACTCAGAGTAACTTCTACATGCTCTGTAAGCTTGCTGTGGATTATGAAACCTTATTTTTTCAATACATATGGATAGGCATTTGTGACTACCATGCATCAGATATGAAAGGCACCAGTAAAAATGTATTTAAAATATAAAAAGCAAACATAACTATTTAGTTTTTATGGAGAAAATCATTAAATAGATGAGTGGTACTCTTTTTAAGACCAATCAAGTCAACCAAAAAGAGAGCACAAGTTTTCACATATACAGAAAACTTCAGTAGATAAGGCAGTTGCTCTAAAAAAACAAAATGGTTTAAGATTATGGCCTTTTGGCAGCTAAGATTTTTATGTAGTCCACCCTTTTTATTTATAGTTTACAATAAAATAATAGATTAAAATGCCCAAATGCTATGGTTTTATCCTAAGTAGGAGTTTCAATGCAGCATGAAATGTACCTTTGCAGCCCAAACAATCTTTGTCTTAGCAAGATCTCCAATTTGCTTTTTTGCTTTGCCCTTCCTTCCTTCCTTCCTTCCTTCCTTCCTTCCTTCCTTCCTTCCTTCCTTCCTTCCTTCCTTCTTCTGCAAATGACCAGATAAATGAACACCATATATACTGAACTTGTGGATAGGGAAGCACTTTTATTACCATTTTCTGTGGAGTTTTGATGGGAGGCTATTGTTGCTCCTCACTGCTTGGATAATATTTTCTCCTTCACTGTCTTAACGATGAGCTGAAAGTAAGCATTGATTACCTTTGGTGTACCCGGTATATTCTCAACATTTCTAGGTTAGCAGGAGTGAAGATGCACAGGTTGACTTCAAACGTGCTTTTCCAGGGGAATGGAAAAGGAAGTAGAGTGGATATGTTTTGGACCAAGTAGCCTGATCAGTATAGAACCAGCAGCTCTCTGTGAAAGGAAGAGAAATTTACAGGAAACCTGAATTTGTGGTGAGGCATCTGCATGATCCTGATGTTGTTGAAGTCCAGTTCTAATCAGTCAAAGACAGCCTGGACCTTGGTCAGAAAAGATGGGAACTGTTATCCAACAACTTCTGAAGAACTACAAGTTCCCACCTCTACCTGGTCCATAAAATCATCGTAAGTTAAATTTTGTTGGCAGGCCCAAGCCTGAGAAACACACTAGGGAGAGAAAAGCATCTGTGGTTTCATCATTATCATTTCCATATTCCAGGCCTGGTTGACATTGAAAACTGTATTTCTGAGATGAGTCCAGGAAGCCCCTGAATCAGGAACATCCTCTTATGTTACTTTTTTGTAGTAATTTGTATTCTTTATCAGCACTTAACAGAGAATGTTACGGATTACTCTTCTATAAGAGGAATTCCACCTAGGAGAAAGAATAAAACAGTTTGGAGAAGTTTCAGTACACCAGTCCTAGGCATCTGATATAAGCCATGAGATTGTCATGAGGATGTCACAAATTACATTTGTGTGATTATGCACATCATGTCATTTGCGCTATTACTCCATGGGATGGGAAATGAACTAGAACAGAAGGGAGGGAGGGAGAGAGATTAAAGAAAGACATTAAAAATGCCAGAAAATAGAGATTTTTTTTGTAAGTGCTAAGAGGCATCTAGGTTTGATTTCTCTCACATGTTCTTTTTTCAAATCTTTTCTCTCAGAGCAGGAGACTTTTCTATTATTAAGCAAGATTTCACAGATACTATTGCAGAATGGCCTTTGTGTTATTTCCTTCCAATTCACACCTCAACTTAAAGCGCAGTATTTTCAACTTGACCCTTTGGAGTGAAAATGTGTGAAGAGAAACAATTCAGATGACAATAGCAGCAGGTGTTGCACTTCCAGTTCCTGGGTTTGGGGCAAACGGGTATCTTTGATGCAGATTATGCAAGGGATCGGTCTTGCCTGAGCTGAGTACCAGCTGTAGATACGATTCAGTGGTGAAGTATGCTTGTTTGCACTAGATCTTGCCTCAGGAATGGGCAGTCATATCAACATGTTTTTATTCAGACCCAAATCCCATTGAGTTTGAGGGAAGGAAGGAAGGAAGGAAGGAAGGAAGGAAGGAAGGAAGGAAGGAAGGAAGGAAGGAAGGAAATGATTTGCTCTTCTCCTCTGTCAGAGAGATTACAGCTGCTCATAGATCAAATTCTGATGTACTATTTCACGAATAGGTTTAGTGAAACAAGCCTTTTCTGCCATGGCACCCGCCTTTTGGAAGATCATCCCCCCCCAAGGTGAGATTAGTCCTAACCCTACTGGCATTTAGGAAATCCCTGAAAACTTGGTTTTTCCAGCAGGCTGGGAAATCCCAAAGAAATGGGAAGCCGGTGAAATGGTTACACTGTATGTAAGATGCTGGTCCATTCTCCCTTGGTTTTATTACTATTTTTTTATTTGTGTTTAACTGTTTTTAACTGTTGTTTTAATTGTTTTAACTGGTTGTTTACTGTACACCACCCAGGGTCACATTTGTAAAATGGGCAGCTATATAAATCTGATAAGAGTCCCTCTTTTGGGGGAGATGGGCGGTAATTAACTTTGAATAATAAATAAATAAATAAAATAAACCCCTCATCGCTACTCTTGATGAAAACATGAAGAGGAAATTATTTCTTTTTAAGGTAGATGTAATTATGTTCAAACCTAGCAAATTACAGTTTAGTCCAGAGGTTTGTAGCCTATGATCACTAACCATATGTGGTCCATGCACAGTCTTTGATACAACCACAGTAAATCCAAACTGTATTTTAAAGGAACAAAACCCTGGCTTCTTTCTTAAAACATTATTTGTGTCAGCCCCACTAGACCAGACCAGGAAATAAACTCCACAGGAAAGAATTTTGCATGTCTGATTGTGCTGTACCTCCTCCCACTTCTTATACTCGTGTGAATTAGGGAGGCATCTGCCTACTTCCAAACGTTATCTCATTCCGGACTTTAAAAATGCATCAGCCCCTTTTCCCTAGGTAACAGTTCCTGCATCTCTGTCTCTCTTTTAAAGTAATTTTATTGAACATTACAATTAAAGATAAAAATACAAACTAAGAAAAAGAAAAAAAGAAAAAGAAAAAAATAGAAAATGCAGAAAATAATAGAAAATAATAGAAAAATAGAAAAATAGAAAAAAGGATATAGTAAATAAATATATAAAAAAATTACTTCCCCCTTCATCACAAGTATGAACAGTTTTAATAACTTATCACCTTCTGTTAAAATACAACAAATGATCTCTTCCTCCCATATCTCACCTCTTATCTATAAACACCTCCTTACAACCTCGTCATTCAGTCCTGGTGCCAGCAAAAGTCCATTAAGGTTACCAGAGATAAGAATGTATCTATTTTAACCTTGATCAAATAAACCAACTTCATATTCCTTCCTTTTACTTCTAACAATCTTAATATTTAGTCCATTAAAATAATATTGTAGAACTTGATATCTTTTTGTTTATTCTTTGTCCCTTTTCACAAAATTCATCAAAGCTTTAACAAGCCTCTTTTGTAAATCTAATAGAGAAAAATTATCCAGGTCACTCTTTTGGTTTGTTATTTGTATATCCCTTTTAATTATTAAGACATCAGCTGGTTTCTTTTGTATGTCCAATGTAACATCTTTTTCCATGTCATTCTTGTAGCCTGTCATTTTTAAATCCACTTTCAGATCAGTCTCAATCTTGTCAGGTAAAACTTGTTCCTTTTCCATAACGTCTTTTAAACACAGTCTATCTATAGAGGCAGACACTCTTAAAATGAACTTCTGGGTCCATTGTTCAAAAATATCCTTCCCCTGGAAGTCCTTTATATCTCCATCAAGGTCATCTTCCTTACTTTCTACAATTCCTGTGAACAACAGTATAGGTTCAGACAGGAGATGGAAAGATGTATAATACTAGTACACAGATTATGCACCTAATTATACACAAAGCCTGCTGTGATTGTGAACTAGATGATTTTCTTCTTCCACTCTGAGTTTACATTAACTACTGCAGAAATCATTTGAATCATTTTGACCCTATCACCTGGACTGCCTCTAAAATGGAGTGGTTTTAGGCAGTCTCAGATAAAAGTTATATAGCTTCTTGAATCCTGAATCAGAACACATTTATTATACTTGAAAAAATAGCAATTTATTTTTTAAAAGGAACCTTTATCTAAAAATCACAGAAAACAGGAGAAATGTAAACACACACACACACACACCTGTAAATTATAGATAAACATACACTACATATGGTAGATATGATTTTTGCAAAAATGAGTTTTCTGTAAAAACGATTTGTCTACCCAACATCTCAATGAAATATTTACTCCAGGCAAACTCATTATTTATTAAAGTAGCTTTGTGCAACCAAACAACTGGTTCTTCAAAATCCTTTCTTGTATGTTGCAGAAAAATTCATTTTGTGGCTCAGGTTGGTCACGCTGTGTTTGGAAGTCCAAATGGATTGGCCAGTGAATTGAGAGGCCAGGTTGCCTGGGCAAGACCACAAGCCATCAGTTAATGAAAGCTGCTGACTGTTTATCAACAGAACTGCTTGTTAACATAGATGATTTAAATAATTCCAAACACCTTTTTGTGCAACTAAATGCAAATAATTGACTAGGAATAAATGGCATAATAATTCACTGGCTGACTTTTTTTAGGTTAGAAGTCCTCGTCAATATTTTTAAAGGCCAAATATACAGAACCTGCCTCTAATCCATTACATTTCAAAGCAGATGTGTTGGGTGTGATGCAAAATACAAAATATAACACATATACAATGTAGTATATTTTTCTATGCAATAAGTCATGAACAGCATGCTTCAAAGCTTAGTACTAGGGGATGGTAGCAATTTAGTGGTAGGTTTAACTATTAAAGCAGAGTACATATTTAGTTGTGCTACCAGACAGTAAAGATGATTAAGAGAGATTTTGTGCATGTATTCCCTTTTCATATCCTAAGCAAATGCCCTATGTCCGTGGATTCATAGGTAGCTGTTACTCTGCCTTTCCTCAGACTGCAGATTGGTTTAACAGTAGTTCACTATCAGCATAAGCAAGTAAAAAAGGCTGCTGTAAGTATCAATTTTTCCCTTTGGAACCACTGTTGATTATGGATCTTAAAGGAATAGAATTCAGCAGATTCATGGTACAAGCAGTTCCCATAACGGACCTGTATGGTGAATGCAGCCCTCTATTCTTTTAAAATCTACAAATTGCATGCTTCCCACTGTGCAATAAACCCTAACTGCCATCCATTGCATTAGAAATTAGAAACTGCAGCATGAACTTAAAAGGCCTCTGATTATAATATGACGAGAATGTGATTTTTCCCAAAGCCTCAAAATCTGAGCTCTAGCCAATCTTGTTCAGAGATTTTCAATAAACTCTAAATGCAGCCAGCTTTCCCCTCATTTTTTATATCTGTAATTCTTATTCATTTTGTTGTCATAAATGTACAGTTCAAAGTGATTTTTTTCAAAGGATAGGCTAAAATTTAATTTACATCAGTTTATCTGGAATTATATTTGCATTAGTTACTATTTTATCCATGTTGTAGTTGCCAGTGATAAAAAGGTACATATGAATGAATCCAATATACAATATATATCCATAAATAAGTATATACTTTTTTACGGATCCTAAGTTGTCCAGAGAATGTCAGATATACCAAGCAGTATATTTTTATATTTGGATATCATGTTAGCTGAAAAATGTGTACAGTTTTATGTCAACTGGCAGTTCTCTATTAAGAATGCATTTAATGAAATAAGCATGTAGACTTTACCTCATTCAGGCATCTGCTAATGACACGGTAATTTAAAAAGGCAATAGTTGGGTATAGTTAATTCACTGTATCTCTTCAAAGACCTCCATAACACTCCAGTTTTTGCCTCATAGCCTTGTATAAGTGAATAAATATGCCTCTACTTAGCCATACATACAGGGACACATTATAGAGCAATTTAGGCATATTTGCATCCATGAGATAGAAAAATATAATGTAAAGAGTGTCTGTCTACTCAATATGCCATCCTTGTGGCTGGATGCAATCCTGTAACTACTTATCTAACAATAGGTCTGTTGAACTGAAAGTAGGCATTGCCTACAAATGCACCATTATGGAACTAAAAATATACTGACTTCAGTGGAATAGCTTAAACTTTATTAATTTTTAAGTGACTGATTAAAAAGTGTAACAATGCAGTTGAAAATACATGGCTTCATAAATAAGGAAGGGAAGACACAAATAACATGCCTTTTGGAATGCTTTCCATTCCCTTAATAGCAGCCCTTCTCTGGGTCATGTGACCAGGAAGGATGCAGGCTTAAAACTGAGAAGTTGGCAACATTCTGAGTTGGCTGGGGTAAGGAGAGGTATCCCCCCCCCTTATCTGGTCCATTTGCAAACTCATATTTTCTTTTTCCAGCTTCTCTTGCCATAGCAAATTGGGCCCCATTCTGTGCAATGAGAGACAGCAGAGAGAGTCTCAACACCTTTACATAATTTCTTTTCAACATTCTTTTGACCTGGAAAGAATAAGAAAGACTGGTAAACATCCTTTGGGGTATAAGCGAAAAAATCTCAGTAATGGTAAGAATCTGATTGTGTGGTAAGCAGTTCTTGAAACTGAATTTAAACCATACTTCTCTAAGTTTCAAGACTTTTTAAATGGATGTTAACTTTTTTTTTTAATAAATTTTTGTCAAGAAACATTTTATGGCAATATTATCAGCTACCATAGTGAAAAACAGTGGGGGGCATAACAAATATTTGAAGACCTGTTGTCCTCCTGAATGTATTTTAAGGTGACTTTCTAATTCTTCATTTTATCAAAACTTCCAGAGTTACCACAAATCTGGTATAGTTGCATTTCAGGATTCCACAGTTTCTTCCCAGATGTATGAATGTGTAGATAGATGCCATCTTCATACATTCTAAAGCATAATGGGGGGGGGGGGGCAAGAAGAGGTGTATTCTCTAGAGTATTTTTACTCATTTTCAGGCCATCTATCCATAGGAGCTTGCTGTGCAAGGTTGAGCCTTAGAAAATCATGCATCTTCTTTGCAGTAAGGCATGCATATTCTTATTGTGAACATTTACATTCATCCACTTCCAGTGTCCACAACTTCTCTCACTTAGCATGCATCTGTTCAACTTTGAGGACTTCAGTTTTTCCATAGTTGTTCATTGTCTTCCTATGGATCTTGTGCTGTCTTGCTATAGCCAGTGACTCCAACTCTGACCTTTATCTCTGGTCTGTTGCAGTCTTAAAAATCAGTTCCTAGACTAAAACCATGGCCTCAGATTCTTTATCTTTCTGTTTTTTGCTGTCACCAACGGGACTCTTATTTCTTCCTACAATGCTTTCAGCATTCCTTTGTCCCATTTTTCATCATTTTATGATGCTATTTTAATGTAAAGCAAATGGCATTACACAGCCAAATGTCCTTAATTCATGTCACTCATGCTCTTATGCAAAAGATTTTGCAATTTCCATTTTGGATATATAGGAAGCCTAATGCTGTGGCCTTGTATGTATAGCTGCTGAAGGTATTATTGCATTCTCTGTGAATTTCAGTGGTTTTGCTTGGTGAAAAATGTCTAAGTGAAGTGCATATTTGAAGTATCACATTTTTTAAAGGTTATACAGTTCCAGGTCTTTCAGTTTTTAAAGTACTATACATGGATATTTAATAACTGAGTATCTAGTGCAACGTGTTTCAAAGTGTGGGCAAATATAATGAAATTATCCAGAAAGAAATGCTTGAACTGGACTACTAAAAACTTGCAGAAAAACTTGCAGAATTTATTTATGAGAATGTATCTGAAGTATCTCTGATGCATCAGTTGTTAGAGAGGTATTGTCAGATCTCTCTTACATGTAGACAGTTGAACGATGTTTGCCTTTCTTCATCATTGAGAAAGTTTTCCCCAAAGTTCTGCTCCTAAAAGGTGTTGGGATTGCAAATGCCAGAACTTCCAGTCATCATGGACTCCATGTTATACTTCAAAACATCTAAGGGGCAACAAGAGAGAAAAGGCTAAGGTTGACTTCTCCAACTGAAAAGAGAGTCTATAATACCTTGCATCTGGATTTTTCGGTTCTGAATAGGGTACAACCAGGGGCCGGGAAAACCTGGACTGTAGACCTGCAAAGCATGCTATAAGCTGCCAGTTATCTTTGCAAACAAAGAGTGGCTCCATATATCAATGGGAACAAGTTCAAATGTAAATATACTGAAATGTGTTGATGCTATTAATTAAATAAAAGGCAAGGATGTTATAAGAGAGGCTGGAAGTTTGAATGGGCCATGAAGTAAGTTTTTGCAGCAAAGCGTTTATTAACCTTGTTAATAAATGGGTGTAATATGAAGCATTGGTCAAAGACTGGAAGTGATGCACTTTGAACACAGATTTTGCAAACCTTATCTGAAAATGAAAATTTGCTTATGGAGGCGGAATAAGTTTGGGGAGGAGAGGGCACTAGGTGTGGCGAGGTTGCTAGGTTCGATCTATAAAGCCCTACAGGGCTGTCTTCTCTCACAGAATCTGTCCTGTGCTTTCTGTCTAGGCAGGGGTGCTTTGGACCTCTCCCTCCAAAAGGTATGTGGCAGATCTTCTTGGCTGCCATCCCATCCTTATGGAACAGCCTGTCCCCAGTGGTTCAGGCTGCCCAAATGAATTGTCCTTAAGGAGGGCAGTTAAAATTGTACTGTTACTCTGTGACTTTGGGGATTAAGGGGTTGTTCCTTTTGTTGTTGCTATTCATTGGTATTATGAGGGATCTCATGTTGTTTCAAGATTTCTTTTAATCTGTTTTTAATATGAATGTCCTTGCTGTGGGTTTTATGGAAGGATTTTATGATTTTTATGTTGTTTATGGTTTATTCAGTTTTATGACGGTCATCTGAGCTTGGTATGTATAAGCACTGAAATAAATAAATAAACAAAGTCTGTAATATGCAGATCAGGGAATTGCAGAAATAGTCTAGAGTGTTAAGACATTGGTTAGAGACCTGGAAAAGTGTTTCTTCATTTTCATGGAGTTTTCCATTGATTTGCCTGAGGCTATTGACTGTGCTCCCTTCGATAATGTGAAACTGGTTTTTCATGTGAATATTTTAGTTCCAATGGAGAAGACAAATATTCCTTCTCTTCTACTTTTCAGGATTTTTTTTCACCAAAAACATTGACCACTGGGAGAATTGTCCCAGGAACTGGATTCATGAACATTTGTACATAATGCTTAGAGGAAAGGGAAGCGTTTGATTCTTTGGGATGAAAATCATTGGGCACAAATTTGGAGATCTGTGTAAAGAATGGAAGTTAAAAGACCAACAGAGAAACTCAAAGTGGCAAGCACTTTATCAATGACAGACAAGGGTGTTTAAAGCTTTTGACAATTCCATCTTTATAGTGAAGGTGACTTGTGAAGGAAGCTTCCTTGACTTGTTTAAGTTGAAGAGAAAGTTAAACACACCTTTGACAAGTTCTGAGCACCCATCTTTGAGTTTGTGCAAGATGTTACTTACCATCGCTCATCTTTTTTTTAAAGTAGCATGTGCAAGAGCTTGCACTTTCAGCCCCTGATCATTTTTCTCTGACATAAGAAGAGTCCAGGATATTTGTCTGTTGCAGCAGAACTATAAATATCTATGTCAGAAATTGAATCTTGCAGATGACCACAGCCTTGCTATCATGAGCCAGTAATTTTGTCATCAGCAGTATATCATCTTCTGAGCAAGCGCCTAAGGAATCCCCATGAACAGAATGATCCAATGTAATAATTCCCATGTTTCCCTCTTATCTTATTTCACTTGTTTCCCTTCATGCTTTCTCATATAAAGTGTGGGAGCTAAAATGGGCTTTTCAGACAGAACCATTTCCTAAGCCAACAGATTTCCATCCTGGGTTGTTGACATTTCAGAGTGATGGGCAAAAGGGAAATCTTTAAATCCAGACTAACTAGCATGTTGGTGGTGGCATTTGAGATACATTCCAAGTAAAAATGCTGCTGTTCCTAGTAATAATCCCCTTTTGTCGGGTGGAGAATCAGAGTCACAGAAGTTTCCTCACAGACATTTCCTTTTTCTGTACACACGCTCTAAGGATTAAACTGTATAAAGCAGAATTGACATGATGTCATTACTTGATTCTTACACTGTGCTAACTTAATTTGCTTTTCATTTCCAGGTATTTAAAAGACTATTATTTTCACTTCAGACTTTGCTAACTGCCAATTACATGATTAGATTGTAGAAACAGAGATAGAAAAGAGAGAATCTTGTTATAAGATTTCCAGGTAGTTGCGGTGCTAGGGGAAAAAAAGGTGTGTGTGTTTGGGGGGGGGTGTCTCCCTTGTGCAACTCCATATCATATATATGTATTTCATAAATAAATATATATACTCCACATCACCAAAGTAAAATGTCGCCATTGGATAGGAATGGAGGATACTTTGTTGTCCAGGGGGACTAATGGAAAAGTAGTAAGAACCGAGTCAAATAGCCATAGATTTTTTTAAAATTCCCTTGCCCTTTTGGATGTATCAGTGAAAATTGCAGCAAGTAAGATTGCATTATCACACACTGCCAAAATGGCACTGCTTGACATGGGTTCAGTGGTAATCTTGAATTTCCAGTGGCTGGTGAAGTTATTCTTATAAGCACTTGTATTATCACTGAATCTTTTCAGCTGCTTGATAAGGCATCATTAGTGTCCGAGGAAATATGAGCTACAAACAGATAATAAGCTATAGCCACAGAGATGAAAAAGCAAGCACTGTCTCTTGCCATTCACTATTATTTTAAGTAATAATGTAGAACTAAGTATTAAGATCTGCCTGTGATGTATAGTACTTTGAATTAAGGTTTCCCCAACCACGCAGTAGTTGTTATGGAAGATGTTTGTACTTTGGAGATGCAGAAAGTTAATAACTGAAATGGGATCTTGTTTGTTTGTTTGTTTTTTCCTATGCAAATATTGCATTAAAGGTCATTACAAGAAAAGCACTAAGGCATTTAATTGGATCTAATATTTATGAAAACTGTAATGGTGGGTATAATCTAAGGTCCCAGAACTTTGATGGTGGTCTCCGGAGCCTTTCAGAAATTCCCATCAAATTATTGTTTATAATGTGCAGAAATGGAAAATTAATAAATATGCAGAGGATAATCCTGTTGAGAGCCAGTTTGATGTAGTGGTTAAGGCACAAGGCTAGAATCCAGGAGACTATGAATTCTAGTCCCGCCATAGGCACAAAGTCAGCTGGGTGATCTTGGGCCAGTCACTCTCTTTCAGCCCTAGGAAGGAGGCAATGGCAAACCACCTCCAAAAATCTTGCCAAGAAAACTGCAGGAACTAGTCCAGGCAGTCACTGGGAGTCAAAAATTGACTTGAAGGCACCAAAAAAAAAAAAAAGTCCTCTTAACCAGATTAACTAATTAGAGTATAAATGAAACTGTTGTTATTGTTATTGTTATTTTGTTTCTTTACTTTTCTATACATTACACACCATAGCTTTGACATTAAACAGGCCAATTAATTTTTTCATATGTCCTGATAGGTATTAATTTTATCATCTATAAAACAATGAAATCCTACCAATATAATGCATTCTTTGCTTAAGCTTTAATTAAATTTATTCCATTTTGCTTTGGGGTTTGTTTGTTTTTCCTGGCTGAGCTTTCTTTTTGGAATGTGGCCCCTGGCCTTTCAAAGGCTAAGCACAGTCTTTGGCCTTAAGAAAACTGTGTACCCTAAAGAAATACAATAGATCTGGATTTCAGATTGACAAGTTGCTTTAAAGCAATTTTGATGTGACTTGGACTGTGCCATCCAAAGGAAGAAGAAATAGCTCTTTGAATCCTGGTCTTTTCTTCTCACCTGTCATATTTTATTTCAGCAGCACTTCACCAGCTGTCACTCTCTTATATTTTGATCTGCTTTTCAAAATAATGATATGTATGATGATCCTACAAGATGTGGTTTTCCAGCATGTTTATACTGTGAGCTGGATGCTGGAAAGAATGGAACTTACATGAGTTATGGATGCATTTTCAAATTGATTTCAGTGGGACCCAAATGTAACTATCATAGAGTGGTAAAGATCCAACCTATGTAGTACTGCCATGTATTACTTCAAATACATGAGAGCCAGATAGAGTTCTATAAATACTTAAGTTAATTCTCTGTAGTTTTTGTCAAGGGGGGTACAGGTCCTTGTCTAACAACCACAATTGGGACCAGAATTTTGGTTGCTAAGCAAAGCAGTCAATAAGTGAATCCGACCCAATTTTACAACCTTTTTTGCAGTGATCATTTAGTGAATCAAAGCGATTGTGAAGCGAACCATATGGTCATTAAACAAATATGAAGTTCCCCATTGATTTTGCTTGCCGGAAGCCGGCCAGGAATGTTGAAAATGACAACCATGTCACCAGGAGACACTGTGACGGTCATAAATGTGAACCGGTTGCCAAGTGCCCAAATCGTGATCACGTGACTGTGGAATGCTGTGGTGGTCGCAAGTGTGAGGACCGGTTGTAAGTCGTTTTTTTCAGCACCGTAGTAAGTCTGAACCATCACTAAACAAAGGGCTACCTATATGCTCCCTTTCATGTTGGAAGTTATTATTCAGTTTCACTTGCAAAAAAAAAAAACAAATCCCAACCCCTAACCAAAAACTCAGAAGCTTATAAAGAAGCTCTCCACAGACGGTTTGATTTTTTTTTTTTGTGATAAAAAAGTGAGTTGTTCTTTTAAACAAGCAGTTTTCAATGTTGCACCACAGTTTAATTCCACCAATTGAATCTACAACAACAATTTTAAATACACAGATATTTGACTCCTGGTATTGCATATTATCAAGCATTCTGTTTCCATACTGCTTTGTAAAGTGTCTTCCTTTTACAGTACTTTATAGAGAAATATGTAAAGCCTGTTACAGACTTTTCATAAAAATCAAGTAAAGTTATTACTGATACTTGGGCTTTTTCTTTTTCTTTCTTTCTTTTTTTCTTTTACAATATTGTAAGTCACATTTAGCAATTGATTACTTTGAGATCTTGGAATGGTTAGCCATTATCAGACAAACTCCCAAAGAAGGCCAGATAATCAGTGCCATAGATGAGTATTTCTGCTTCTACAATTATAGCATCTAGTCAGCATAACAAATTCAGATCTGCCTGTCCGGTAGAATAATCCAAATAGCCTCTTATTCTGCCAAAATCCCTTTGTTTCACCAGGTTAAGAACATAAACAGAGCCTGCTGGATTAAACTGCCAGCTGCTAACCAAATAATTACCCAAAGCCCACATGAAAGATTCAGCAACTAAGGTCTATGTTACCTTTGAACCTGTAGGTAACACCATGATAAGTAGCTGTTGATAACATTGTTCTCCTTAAATCTACCAAATATCTTTTATCGCCCATCGTTCACTTCATCCCAGGTTCTAGAACTCTGAGAAAGGGAAAAACCCTTTCTGTATGCATTCTCCACACCGTGCATACTCTTACGTACTGTATATTTATCATGTCGACTTTTATTCACCATTTTCTCCAAACTAAATATTGCAACCTTTCCTTGTAGGGCAGTTTTTCCAGTCCCCTGATAATCTGATTGCCCTTGCTTGTATCCTTTCTAGTCTATGTTTTCCTTTTCGAGATAAAGTGACTACAACTGAGCCTGCTACATAAAAGGACTTCACAAGGAAGGCAGTCTCCCACAGTGATAACAAATGCTGAAGGAGAAGCATCCCATTACAATCTAAATGTGATCTAAAGATGGTTCCCGGTGTGTGTATCAAAATGCTATGTACTATCTTGTCAAGATATTTTCAAAATCTGTGTTTTTACAAAGCAATCAGTCTTGCTAAAAGGGAGACTTGAACTAACAGGGCTTGAATTCTTTTGAATCTTATTTTTAAGCATTTTACCACCAGAAATTCTAAGAATTGATTGGGAGACCTATTGGGGTTATCATCACATCCAGACCCTTGCCCATTAATATCATGCTAGACCAAAAGATGGGGGGGGGGGGTTCCCCCACCTTCAGATCCTCCTGATGTGTCATGAGTGGGACAGAAGTGTCCTTTGAAAATGAGTGCAATTATTAAGTCTCTTGCTGAATGCATCTATCAGTCAATGTCCTTGGAACAAGGAAGATCAATGAGGCAAGGAAGAAGAATTCACTGGGACTTCCTAATTCAGTCCACACTAGAGCTGATCAATGTACAGTAGATTATCTTTAGGCCAGTCTTCCTCAATGGGCTGTCCTTCAGATGTAATAGGACTACATGCTGGCTGAGAATTCTGGGAACAGAAGTTCCAACACTTCTGGAAGTGGTGGACTGGGGAAAGATGGTTTGGGTATTTGATCTTCATGGGGGATCAATGCCCTTTGAATCCAACTCTCTCCAAACGCCTTTTGCCTCAAACCTGGCTCTTCCCCCAGGCCTTTAGCGAGAGTGATTGAAGCCCCCTTCTGGGTAATGGGGGTTGTCCTTAGTGGTTGCCCACCATGTGCCATTTTTTTGTTGTTTTTATCATTGTACAATTTTATTGCTTTGTATGAGGGTGTCAGGCGGCATAAAAATCTAATGAACAAACAAACAAACAAATAAATAAATAAATAAAGTGAATACATGTGCATGCCCAAGTAGCTGTTAAGTTCAATCTGTCAAATTTACACTACATGTTTTGACAGTGCTTGCTATCCGCATTCAATTACTTTTGAATGTTGATGCTTTGAAATGCCAGACTGAGGATGGACTGAACAGCTGAGTTCAGAAAAGCAGAGTAGGTATTCCACAAGTGCCCTCAGATGTTCCCCCAGTATCACCACAGACTCTTTCCTCCTCCTGTGGCAACATGAGCCTCCCAGAGTCATGTTTTATTAAGAAAATCATACCATTAAAAAGCAAAAATAAAACAGCGAGGCAAAGTACTGGTGTGCTCCATTACTTTCCAAAACAGAAACAAGCCATTTAGGTTATATAAATGTGACTTTAATTCTTTTCAAGTGGATGGTTGGAAAATAAACTTGTAGTTTTGACTACTGAAATTTGTGGTATTGATAAGGAAAGTCATGTTTTGACATATTAAAAGGGTGTTTTAAAATTACTGGGAAATTCTTCCTAGATTCATATCAGGACAATATCTGTATCTTATAACTGATAAAATCTGCTCTCACTCGTATAGTCAAGAACTTTATCATTCAGAGGGACTAAGAATGTCTTTCAGTTTTGGTCTTTTTTTGGTCAGTCTCTCAAATAATGACCATCTTGTGTCAGCCAAGTTCATTCTATATATACATTTGTATGATTGTTCATTTAATGCAGGAGGGGGTATCCCGATTTTTATAATATAATCCATACTGAAGGCACAAATATGACTCAGTTTGCCTAGAAGTCCCAGGAGCAGAAGGAACTTAAATGTCACAGAATAAGACTTACCATGGGATTTTCAGTCACACTCACAACAAAGGCATCAAAAGGGTACTTAGAGGATACACAGAGATTTATTTGGCTGAAAGAATATAGAACAAAGAGAGAGCAATATAGGCCATAAGTTCAACTGATGATGTTCTTCAGAAATAAAACCTGCTTCCTACTGTACAAGTATTTATCTTTTAAAATTGCATGGGCTTCCAAGTGCCACAACTGGATTTCCTTTGGCAGATTCAAGTCAGTAGGGGCATATTAAACCTTCAAGTAGAAGTTCTGCATTTAAACATAGTTACTGTTTGTGAAAACCTGTGATGTGGGAGTATGTTTTAAATATATTCTACCAACTGATAAAGGAATGACTGAGAAGAAAAGTCCATTTGCTGGTGTAAATTAACATCTTTCCTTGCTTCAAGAAGAGCTATGTCAGATCTAGCAAGGGATCATTCTCAAAAAGAGACTGATATTCTTTATTCCCTTCAAAAAAAAAAAACCTGTATCATGGAAAAGTCACCTAAGCATGTATGGAATCAAATTAGATCTATATTCTGCTATGGTTACAAATTACTTTTTATGTGGAAAAGTTATACTTTTCTTTAAAGTCTGTGTTTAATATATATTGAAAATGAGTCACCTCTATGTCCATGTTGGATTGACTCAGATATTAGCCCAACTATTTCTTTTTCGAACCAGTCATTCCATTTCTTAAACCAATCTGGTTCAGTGTCGTCTTAGCCCAGCATCTAATTCCATGATTCTCCCAGGTAGCGTTGGAATAATGGGAAAAGAGAAAGAACATCCTCCTTCCTCCCTTCCTTCCTTTATGTTCCTGGGAACTCATGGTGCAGGCAGGAAAAGCCTTTGGAAAACTACAAGAAAGGGAGAGGAGGAAGGGGAAAGATTGCTGTCTCGTTCTCCTCATCCCAGGTGGAAAACTGTTTTGGCAGACAGGCATAAACTGCCTTGGCCATGTAAACTTGGATTTTAATCTGAGCCAGAGAAGAATTTGGGGCGGGAGTGGTTATAATGCTTGCATTTTCTTTGTAGTATGCATTACATGCTCCTAAGTCTGAAGATTACCAGAATATAAAGCATGTCTGTGCTTTATATTGCAGCAAAGCATGTAAAGCATGGGTTGCATTGTTCAGCTTTGTTCATTTTTCCATAGCTTGTGTTCTGCCTGAAATACAGTAGAAGACATTTTACTATCAAACTTCCCCTGCTTGTGCCAGAAGAAGGCATATGGTGAAAGACACAGGAATCCAGATTCTGAAGACCTCAAGGTCCATGAAGGAGAATTATTTGTAGTTCATATTTACGTTGACCTGCCAAAAGTTTTTCTACAAATAATTTCCAGGCAGAAAAAATGTAACAAAGCTGTTGGAGATTCTTTAACCTACTATTCATACTTTGTTTTGAAACCAATTATTTCATTAATTTTATACCTGCATGATGCATGATGTATGGACAATTTATTTGAGAACTCTTTCTGGATCTATCTGGATTTTTTTTTATGGCTTTCATTATTTAATTCATTTTCAAAGGTTTGAATTTTGCCATTTTCTCAACATTATCTGTTTTATTTATGCTCTTTTGCTTTAGCAGGTCTGTACTTTAGCAAGCCAATTATGTTAGATACATTATCCCTCTCTCCAAATCGTTTCTCTAACGGTGAAAATAGAAGGTTAGAGTTACCCAATATCCTACTTTCTATCTCTATTCAGCTGCCATTACATACATAAAAGAGTTAAGGCTGGAATAACTAAAGGCCACTCCCTTGGGGACTGTCCATGCTGATGTAATGGTATGTGGGCAAGACCTTGGGCCAAGAAACACTGCCTAGGAAACAATCAGATAAGAGACAATGTAGCCCGCAGCTGGATAGTGGGCAGGGCAAGAGGCTCAGAAGAGCTAATTATACACATTTCTGTTTCCAGTGGCTCTGGAAAGTTCTGTGCCTTTTGATATAGGTAGAGGTATATCAGTAATGTAAATTGTTGCCTGATGCCTTTTGCCTGCCTTTTGTCCAGTTTTGCCAGTTAGTTGGTTTTGGTGTGTGCTGATGTTTAATAAATAAACATCAAGCTATATTTCTTGCTAGCTGTACAGAGTGGTGTGAGTGCTTGTTCTGATCTGGATATAGGGATTGACTGGGAGTGGGCTGGGGCAAGCTAATCTGGACACTACCCACAGTCATTTTCCCACAGATTCCAAGGGTTTCTAATATGTCTTGGACATTACTTTGACCTGTCTTTTTATCAGAAAGGAATGTCTGCTTAATATGAAATTACAGGATAAGATAATTTCCTCTTTCCAGAATTAAATCTTTTAACAAGAAGAAATCAAACACCAATTATTTTTCAAGTCAATACAATTTATGTTCAATAACATCAAAGCCTTCGGTTTTATAAATTAAACATCCTCTTACACACCTATCCTCCTCTTACACTCCTATCCTCTTACACACTTTGCACCAACCATTCTTGTGATTAAAAAACAAAAATCTAGCTCTCATTGTGATTCTAAGCACCCTTGGGTTACATAGCAATAAGATGAACCATTTCCGTCCAGTTTTCAGTCAAGATACAAGATTATTTAGCCTCCTTAATTACCAGCCAGGCTGTGGAACTGTTTTAATGATATACTAAGAATCATATGGGAAAATGCCCTTTTCACTGTCCTGTACCTCTCAATGGCTATTGATAACATCAGTCAAGGTATTCTTCTGGACTGCTAGATGCAGCAGGAGTGAAGGGCACTATAATGGAGTGTTTACAGTCTTTTCTGTCTAATTGTTACCAGAAGAACACAGCTTTCAAGCTAATGGTGTCATACAGAATTCAATTTTGTCCCTTTGGTTATTTAATATCTATATGAAATTCCTGGAATAAGTCATTCAGAAATTTGGAGTTAGTTAATGTTTATTTCAGACATAGACCTGAAATAAAAATGTCAAAAAAGGAAAACACACACACAAGGTTTGTGTGTGATTTGCACAAGGTGCACCCTAGTATTAAATGTGATGAGGTGTGATGAGCTGGAGATTGAATTCAGACAAAGGAGAAATGCTCTTGATCAGTACACAGTCTGGCTGAAAGACTGGGATTCAATTTATAGTGAAACAGTCATACACCTCCTAAAAGGTGAACTTTTGAGTTTGGAAGTACTACTTAATCCCATACTGGTTCTATATTGTTAATGGTGATGGTAGCGAGGATTATATTTGCACAACTACATTTTGTTCTGTATAGTTCTGATTTATCACACCTGGTTACATCCCATTTAGATATTGCAATGATAGTTTATGGAGTTACTCTTGGATAATTCACAAGCTTCCACTGGTGCAAAAAGCAGCAACTAGGCTTCTAATTACTGGATGATTGAAAGGTCATATTTTACCAGTGCTGAAGGACGAGCGTTAACTACAACTTATTTTTCAGGATTAATTTAAGATGTTGGTTTTGGTATCAAAATGTTGCAGCTCATACAGTGAGAATTTATCATCAGGTAAACACAAGCTGAATTTATTTTAAGAATTCATTCTGTGATAGAACTAGTCTACATAAGGGAGTTTGCAAGGTACACCTTCTCAAATTAATCACTTTTAAGAATGATCAGTTTCAGTAGAAGAAACATAACATATATTTAATTGTTCAAATAAAGCCAATAATAGTAGGTAGTAATAATATTTGATGTTGTTGTTGTTGTTGACCAGCATAATAAAGCCAATAAGATTTTAAATGTTTATGGCTGAAATTAGCCTCTGTAACTCTGGGAAAAATTAGCTCATTACAAACTATTTCCTGTCATAAAATATGTCTAAAGTATTGCAGGGCATATTAGCTCAGTTTTGTTAAGTATTTAAATTGCAACTGCATGCAGTGTGAGGGTACTCTGCAATCCTATCCTTGTTTACTAGAAAATAAATCTCCCTGTATTTGATAGAGCTTGCTCTTAGTAAGCAGAAGGTTCAGGATTGCAGCTTAGGGCTGTTTGAATAAAACAGAAATTTCTGGCAGAGCCATTTAATCCCAAACAGTTAACATCTGTTTGTCTGCAAACATTTCTGGTTAGATTCCACCACCACCACCCTGCCTCCCCATACAAATCATACTATATTAAATGAAAAAGAAATACGTACGAAAAACATTCAAAGTGCTGCTTGGGAACAATTCTGGTGTTTGCCTATGTTCAGCAGAATCCAGCAGCAGAGATGTTTTCTTCTCTTGCTTCTTCATTTTACAAAATACAATCCACCATCCCACCCATTTTTACTTTTCAATTCTTTGGTGAAGTAACTTCTATCAAGAAGTCTTTACACAAAAACTTAAATGGTGATGAATTGTATTAAGTAGTGTTCTATTTTTGTTCATGCTTATTTCTCTTACTTATTGTACTCTTTAAATGCTGTTGTTAGAATTGCATTCTAACTATCCAGAATAAGGAAAGTGTATCAGTTAGTTTGATTCAAGAAAGTGCTGAATATTTGCTTTGAACTTAAACCTTTTCTGTTTGATTGCCTTAGCTTGCATTATTAAACAAAGACTTAATTAATGAGAGATTGTCATTGCATTTCTATTGTGGAATGACAAATCAACCCTACTCATCCCCAAACTAGGGTGAATAGCTTTCTCAGTTAAAAAAAAGCACACTAGTCAGATTCTGAATATCAGAAAACTCGTTAAGGATCAGATGACATATTAGAAGCACAGGTATGAGTTTCCCAACTGTTCTATATTTGCTCAAAAATAAAATGTCTGAAGAAACGCTTCTTTCTGCTCCCCAGATTGGCCTCTGCATAGGAGATATCCTTTTTAAAAAGTGTCCAAATAAAAATAATCTGTCCAGCTGCAGTATGCAACCTATACTCGCTCCAGAAATATTACTCTCCCATTGAACTAAATTGTATCACAATGATTTAGACCACATTAAACCAGACCATGTTGAATTAAAAAAACTGCATTTTCTTCATCACTTTCTTGCCTTGTTTAATGAAATAGAGCTGGTTACCTATTTAGTCTTAGTGCACTCTAGTAATGTGCCAGATTTGGATCAGTTCCGGTACAGTTTCCCATAAATGGAGCAGCAATAGGAAAAGAAAAAAGCCTTCTAAACCCAAGGTTCATTTTTTCAAAATGTACCTTACTTTGTGGAAATGTGTGAAAACCAGCTGTGCCAAAAACAAAGGCAAGTGATGAATTTTCATGTTCCTCCCATTGTTGTATAATGTAGAATTGTCAGATTGAAAAAATTGGTACTGCTATACCAATGAACTGAGGAAGAAAAAATAATTAAATGGCTTTGATTTAGTGATAAAGCTTTTTTTGTACCGTACTTCTAATCTTTGTCTCTTTCTCTTTGTATATGTGTGATTTTTAATGGAAGTTGTAAACATTTCAAAAACTATTAACTATACTTTGATTTTACTAAGGTCAAATTTTACCTAGTAATACGGTAAATCAAACTGACCAGAAGCCATTTTTTTTCCAATTTTTAGATGTATACAGTTCAAGGACAATTCTCTTGAGAATTCCAATACAAACCAACTAGACTAAGAAGTGATAACATAAGAGAAAATAGAAAAACTTGAATAGGTCCAGAACTCTCAAAATTCTCCCCTGTATTTAATGTTAGGAACATGGATGTTAAAATTCTATAGAATATAAAGTAATGGATTTTTGAGGCATGTATGCATAATTTGCTTATAAAGGTTGTATCACATAATTTGCTTATAAAGTTACAAAATATTACAACATTGAGTCTTTCTCTTTGAAGGAAATTAAATTTGTAATGTACTATTATATTTAAAGTATAATAGGAAAAACAGGTCTGGATTTAGGGTTTGAGGAGAATTCTGAATTTTGTTCAAAACTATACTCTAAAATGTTCATTCCTGCCTCCCACTCAGAAAAGGACAGCAAATTTTGATTAAGTTTCTAAAGTTATTAAGAGCTGGTATGGAAATTTGCAATAATAAGATGTTCAGCTCGATGTTGTATTTGGACCTGCATTTATGACTATCGTATCTTATGGCTCACAAACAACATTAATTTTTAAAATGGTTCTTTGGAGCATTGATTTCTATTCCATTTTAGGGAAGTTTCGCTCTTTGCAGAATTGTATCATTTTGTGTATTTTGGAATAGAAGACAACCTGTGTTTGATTTACACTGCAGGGAGCCATAGAGCTTAACTTCCTGGATATGCCAATAACATTGTGTGTCAGCTGAAAATCCCATGCAATTGCTCAAATCTGCAGAAGCCTTGTTTGCATACTTTTTCCCTATTTACTTATGATGCTTTCGGCAAATGACATTACTCATTTGCTGGAGGAGATTAATAGTCACATCCTTCCTCTATGTAAAGCCCATCACCAGTCCAGATAGGCAATCAAGGATTGGATTTCCGTATTCCCTAATATAAGGCAGAGACATGCTTTACCACTTGTATACTGAGTGTTTATGCAGAAAAAACTGACTAATTATAGATCTGGTTCACACATCACAGTAACCAGTGATCTGCTTAATTGTGGTTTATTGAATAAGTCACAATCAGCTAGTTCATATATTGCACTAAGCCATAAACTATGGTTTTCTGACAACAGGCTAGATTCCCCCCTTCTTTCCCCGAAGTGCAACTCAACAGCTCAGTCATTTATATGCATCTACTTCACATAAGCATATTCATTTGCATCAGTTCAGCTGTACTGTGGAATTGTGGGGACAGATGTAAAAACAGTCTTTTGAAAGTTAATTTAATATTCTATCTACCATCCATAGTTAGGATGGCAACTGTAGGCCAAACATTTTTGGAAAGTCCCAGGTTAGGAGAGGCTACTATATAATGGCACTATTTTAGAAGCTGAAGATTTAAGATAGAGGATGTTTGATGGAATAGCTTGCTGCTTTAGAATTGATCTGAAGCTGGTGCCCTCCAATTCCCAGAATTCCCAGGCAACATAGCCAGAGAATCCCCTGGCAAGTTTGTTTATTTGTTTGTTTGTTAAATTGGTGTAACCACCCATCTCAAACCAGTGACTCAGGGTGGCAAACAATCATAAAAACAATTAAACAATTAAACACAGTACAAAAAGAAATTAAATACAAATAGCAGCTAAGAGATATTAAAATCCGTCGGTGTCAGCACAACCAAGAAAGGGGCCCTTCACACATGCGGGACCTGAGGCCTGGGCACATAGCCAGGTCTTCAAGGCCTTCCAAAAGGCCAAGAAGGGTCAGGCCATCCTAATCAGAGGAAGGAAGATGTTCCAGAGGTCAGGCATTATGGCAGAAAAGGCACGTCTCCTGGTCCCCACCAGTCAACATTCCTTAGCTGACGGGACCCACGGCGTGCCCATCCTGCTGAACAGATTGGATGGGTAGAAACAACTGGGAAAAGATGGTCCCTCAGGTAACCCAGTCCAAAGCCATGAAGGGCTTTAAAGTTGACAACCAGCACCTTGAATGGCACTCAGAAACACACTGACAACCAATGCAGCCCCAAAGCAGTGGTGTTACATGTGCTGAATAGCTGACACCATTTACAACCCATGCAGTTGCATTCTGTACCAGCTGAAGTTTCTAAATGCTCTTCAAGGGCAGCCCCATGTAGAGCATGTTGCGGTGGCCAAATGGGAGGTCACAAGATATTATGGAAATATCTGGAAGGCATTCGATGGGGGCTATGATTTTTAATCTGAGCTTGGTTTATGTCCCTTTTTGTCTTAGGTCCCAGCCTTATTAGATTTGCTAGGCTCCCGTTAACATGTTGTCTTCAAGAAATCATGGGAAAAAATCTCAGCCCAGTCTGAGAAAAAGCGTTCACTTTTTTCATCTGCGCTTTTTTTTTTTTTGCTTGATTCTGTTCTTTGCTCCACCTGAGATATCTTGATGCTGTAATTGACCCCATTTTAGAGTGAACAATAAGGATACACATTCTTCACATTTCATTCTCTTTCTACACATTTCATCTGTGTTGAGACTGGAATAGATAGTGGATGAATCTATTGTTATACATTCATAAACATGAGCAATAAGCCATCAGGCTAAGGGCACATCCTAGCATTTCTCTCCAGCCATATATTGCCAGACAATTATGCTTTTTTCAAAATATAGTCCTACCCAAAACAAAAAATACTTTTCTTAGTTTTTTAAATTCTTAGAGGACAAACTTTGCAAAATAAATGAATACAACATGGGGCTGACAAAAGTAGAACCTTCTTCAACATTACCAATAAGGGAGGGTGATGAAAATAAAGGAATTTTCTAATTTTCATGTGTGAACTTTTAAAGGTATAAAGTAAGGAATGTCTAATCCTTATATTGTAATATTTAAAGTGCTGCATTCACAACCCTCTGAAACATCATACTAATATTTTGAGGTAACTATATCATCAGTATATTTTTTTAAATATGTGTGTGTTATGTATGTGTGAGTAATGGACACACACAAGGTATGTTGTATATTGTACAAAAAAAGCTAATAAAGTTTCCTGAAAATAAAAATAAAATATTCTACCTTTAGTGAAGATGTTTTCATTTAATTTTCAGCTATGTAAAACAAATGGACCTTTTTTTTATTTTTGATACATTGTGGAAGAATGTGGGTTATGGAATGCCTCTCAAGAGAGGCTTCCAAGTTTCCTAATCTTTGGGCACTGGGTAAAGACTCCTTAGTCTCCAAAGATTTTAGCCTTTTACTTTTTACAATGTATTGGCATTTTTTAAATCTTTGAATTTTGTCTAGCTAAAAGGGCAGGAGATGCCCTTTGAGAAATGCCTGCTCAACGCATCCTTAGATACCCAGGACCATTGACTCTGGTAACTAATAAATGGAACTAATTAGTCTTGCTTTGAGTGGGAAAAAAATGGCATGGACAGCAACATACCTCCATTTATCAGATAATATATATATATATATAACAGCATAAAAACAGTGTACAATATACGTTAGTATTTGTTGTTTATTCATTTAGTCACTTCCAACTCTTCGTGACTTCATGGACCAGCCCACGCCAGAGCTTCCTGTTGGTCATCAGCATCCCCAGGGATGAGTCCGTCACCTCTAGAATATCATCCATCCACCTTGCCCTTGATCGGCCCCTCTTCCTTTTGCCCTCCACTCTCCCTAGCATCAGCATCTTCTCCAGGGTGTCCTGTCTTCTCATTATGTGGCCAAAGTATTGCAGTTTGGCCTTTAATATCATTCCCTCAAGTGAGCAGTCTGGCTTTATTTCCTGGAGGATGGACTGGTTTGATCTTCTTGCAGTCCAAGGCACTCTCAGAATTTTCCTCCAACACCACAGTTCAAAAGCATCTATCTTCCTTCTCTCAGCCTTCCTTATGGTCCAGCTCTCGCAGCCATATGTTACTATGGGGAACACCATTGCTTTAACTATGCAGACCTTTGTTGTCAGTATGATGTCTCTGCTCTTAACTATTTTATCGAGATTTGTCATTGCTCTTCTCCCAAGGATTAAGTGTCTTCTCATTTCCTGACTGCAGTCAGCATCTGCAGTAATCTTCGCACCTAGAAATGCAAAGTCTTTCACTGCTTCTACATTTCCTCCCTCTATTTGCCAGTTATCAATCAAGCTGGTTGCCGTAATCTTGGTTTTTTTGAGGTTTAGCTGCAAGCCAGCTTTTGCACTTTCTTCTTTCACCTTCATCATAAGGCTCCTCAGTTCCTCTTCGCTTTCAGCCATCAAAGTGGTATCATCTGCGTATCTGAGATTGTTAATGTTTCTTCCAGCGATTTTAACTCCAACCTTGGATTCTTCAAGCCCAGCTTGTCACATGATGTGTTCTGCGTACAAGTTGAATAGGTAGGGGGAGAGTATACAGCCCTGCCGTACTCCTTTCCCAATCTTAAACCAGTCCATTGTTCCGTGGTCTGTTCTTACTGTTGCTACTTGGTTGTTATACAGATTCTTCAGGAGGCAGACAAGATGACTTGGTATCCCCATACCACTAAGAACTTGCCACAATTTGTTATGGTCCACACAGTCAAAGGCTTTAGAATAGTATAATATAAATTGGCCCTTTCTGTTTTATATTATACAGGAAAGTATAAAAAGAACTCTAGATCTAGTGGTCTCTACAGAAGCATCCACAGTAAGGAGCAAGGGGGGCAAGTGATGAAATATGCATTGTAATGTATGATGCATACCCATGACTTAGGTACTTGCATCCAACTTTATGATATTGCGCTGCCATTTTTCATAGCTGTAGATTGTAGCAGATGCTTATGTCTGTTAACTGATTGGCAAGAAAGATTAAACAGTAATCCAGTTTGATCAACATGGCTTAATCCAGTTCAGGATTCTGGATTGTGTTATAAATGTTTGCTTTACATTTTTCCTATCATAAACTACAATACAGGGACATCTGGGACATCGCATAAGATAAGGTAGGCAACAGTGAGAAAATTAGGAAAATGTCATTCCTTCTCTATTATTTCAGCAGACTGTATTCACAGATAAAATGATCCTTTCTGCTTATACCTTCTTCATAATCCAAGCCATCGTTCCACAAAACTTTTACAAAATTTCAAATTTGTGTCCTTGGATAAATTTGGAAGAGGGCATTCACCTTTCATCTAAGCTGAATGGAAAGAAGCATAGGCTAAACTAATTTGTCAATTATCTGCCTAGCTCCATGGGGGAAAGGTGAGTTGAAGATAGAGGAGGGAAACCTCATTCTCAGTTGTCAAACAAAGCTGCAGTGTCAACAAGATGTAGGAGATGCTGGCCATCATTAAATCTGCAAAGGAAACCTGGTACACTGTGTGTTAATTACAGTAATTCAAGATGTTTCAAGGAATATACTCACTTCTTTCAGCTGTTAATTGATTCAAGTTTCTGTTACAAGTCCTTAAATTGTGTTGCTGTCTTCTAGAAAAAAAGGATCATGCCATTGTCTGCATTTCCTAGCATATGTTTGCTATTGCAAAACAGGAAGCCTGCCTGTTTCTCTTTCCCTTTTGGTTAGTCTTCCCATACATTATTAGGAATATCCTGTAAAGATGCAGAACATGTCTGTTGTAATATTACCAGTCACTGCTGTCAAAAACAATATAAGACATTTCAGCCAACCATTGGCTCTTAATTCACGTGACTCTCTGTACTGAGGCTTGACGTTTGAATAGATAATGAAGTTCAGATGTTAAGGTGTCTCAGAAAGAAAGAAAGGGGCTGGTGGCACAAATGTGACCATGGCATATATTTCATGTAGGAGCTGGAGATAACAGACTCAAGAGAGAACTTTTTAGTTCCTCTCTGGAAGCCTTTCTATCCATAGATCTCCATATATTAAGGTTAATTTTTTTTTAAAAAAATCATGATACTCTGTAGAAGCTATATAGTGCTTTGAATATGTATTATATAAACTTAACAAAAAGTTACTTTTTTCCTGATAAACCTGTGTCTTGTCAGATTCCAGACTCCAGTTTGCAATTCATTTGTTCATAATGAATGTATTCATGTATATACAATATGTGCATATAAATCATTTGTAGTTCTGGCTTATGAATTAGCCCCAAAACAGTCATTGTTATACTGTATCATTTTATATAGTAATAAGCCTTATCCATACATCCTGATTGTCGAGCAATATATTTGCATAATTATGGGATTTTTTTAAATAGCATTATTTCCTGAGTAGTCTATTAGGTAACTGTGAAGCATGGTACCATGAGATTCCTTCTTTATATAGTATGCACACAAAGGGCCTTGATCCATATTACCTTTGAATGTCTTTGATTGAAGTCCTTAGGGCTGACTCATAAATGACTTTTTAACAGGGTAGAATTCTCATGTGGTGAGCTTTATCACCTAATTATGCATGTTTGTACAAAATAGTCCCCAAATGGAAAAAATCAAAAGTTAACAGCAGAAAAAACTAGCTTCCAGCTATTTTCTCTAACGCAGTATTTAATTTTTCTTATTGGAAACCATTTCAGATAGGGATGCACAGACCACTTGAAATCCAGCTGATTATTCCATACCTTCTGATAAATCTTCATTTGTTGTTCAAAACTTTTACTAATATACTGTACATAGTTTTGTGCACATTGGTTCCTAATACGTGGGGTTTTGCATACAACTTTCTGAATTCAAGTAGTGTAGATAAATAGTGTCTTTTGGGATGCATATATAGATTTCTTTACAACATTTGAATGCAGAGTGATAAATACTGTATTCATTACTGTCTGTCTAGATCACGTATTTCTTTTACATCCTTAACTCCATTCAGACACCTCATAAAGGTGTCCTGAATCTGCTTTATAGTAAATATGTGGCTGTTGCCATGGCTTTTAGGCTTCTGTGAGTAATTTTATGTCTGTATGGACAATACTTGTAATGCCAGGGTAAAGTAAAGATTTATTCCATTAAAACCAATGCATTTCTTAAGATCACCAAATAACTTAGGGCAATCTTACATGGAATGGCTGTCCAGTGCTAGCCCTAATCCTATTCAGGTTTAAAAAGAGCTACAAGAAAATCGAATGTGAATCTGAAGTGTCCTATCAACAATTTCCAACTGGAAAGCAGATTGAGAGACATACTGTACTGTAGTGACCTCTTGGACAACTTCATTCACACTATTTTCTTCTTATATATATTCCAACTTTCCTCTGAAAAGCTGAAGACAGTTTATGTGGAACCACACCTCAGTTAATCCTCAGATCAACTTTGTGAGGTGGTTGGGACTGAAAGATAGTAACTGGCCCGAAGTCCCTCAGTGAGATTCATAGACAAGTAGGAACCTGAAGATGGTCACCTAGAACTAAGCTTAACAATCTAATGCCTATATGACATTATGCTGAAATTTATACCAAACCGATTAGTTATCATAGGCTGGTTTTAATGCAAACCAGTATCCTTTTTCTTGATAATGTTGGATGGTCACTCTAATGCATAGTGGTATATAGGGAGAGAAGGAATTGTGAGGAAATAAAATTTCATTAACTTCCAATATACAAAGTGTTGCAATTTGGGTAAAAATCCACAGATGCTATAAATAGATTGGTGTCTTTTGATGACCTGGATATTGCTAATACAATATTTCATGGGGAAACTGTGGATCAATAATGTTTGTATTGTGATCATGATATGAACTGTACCATGACAAGTGTAAGTAAGAGGAATTATTAAATTATTAGAAGGTTGATGAGAAGGAGAGGCTAATTTATAGAGAAGAATAGATTTCCTTGAGATGTAATTATCAAAGAAGAATTTTGACTTACTGGCAAGATAAGTAAATGTGGGATGAAATCTATGGAGCATGCTCTCTAGAGCAGTCTAAGCAGTGTTTCTCAACCTTAGCAACTTTAAGATATGTGGACTTCAACTCCCAGAATCTCCGTGCTGGCTGGGGAATTCTGGGAGTTGAAGTCCACACATCTTAAAGTTGCCAAGGTTGAGAAACACTGCTCTAGAGCGATGGGAGTAGCTTGAAAGGAGCAATTGGAGTAGTTCTAGATTATTTAAAGTGAAGTAGGTGTTTGAGAATTCACAGCATTATAGGATAGAATTCCATAGTCAAAGCTGGGTTTCATCAGCTATCTATTCCATGATGCAAAATTAAGGAAAAGAGAAAATTGCACAAACATGCATCAACTCTTTCTTTCTGTTCCAGCACAAATTGAAGTGATACCGTGCAAAATTTGTGGTGACAAATCCTCTGGAATACACTATGGAGTCATCACATGTGAAGGCTGCAAGGTATGATATGTTTATATGTCTGTGTCATCATTGCATTCTGTAGCAGCTTCCATCATACCTGGATTAAACGAGAGCCTCCCGTAAGTCATTTCAACAAGGATTTTCAAAATGGTACAAAAATGTCAGGCTTTCTCCGTGATCTCAGACTACACATGCGATTTTTCCAAAATGTTTTAGGGCACGTACGAGTAGTGTGAAAAGCATGTGTTCTTCGTAAATATAAAACAGCCTCTCAACAAATACCAATACAGACATCTCTCTAGCTCAAGATTTCCTTCTAACTCTTATTTCAAATGGGTGAGAAAAATTATGACATTTCAAAGAAAAAGACTTGGGTTCTCCCCCACCCAGGCTAGTCAGGGGGAAATAAAAATTGCCAGTGCAGCAGTACTTCCCAGTTTGCCACACTTGCCTCAGATGTCAGGGAGGGGGGAGGGAAATGTGTTCTAAACTAAAAATGGAGCAGAAATATCTATTTAAACCAAGAAGGCATTGCATAGCATGCAGTGTTAGACTTTACATATCTGTTCTGAAATATCACTGCATTGAACAGGGTTTACTCCCAGGTAAGCATATGTCAGATTACAAATATTTAGCAGCTCATATTATTCAAAGCAATAGGAATTAAGATTTGAACAGTAGTTCACAAAGCTTAACAAACCCATCCTACCCTTCATATTCAGGGCATGCTACTTCTTTCTTGCTTCTTTTTCTGAGGATATCAGGTTTTCTAGAACCTCTGAAAATATAGTTAATAAAAGTCTTCCCTTTATCTATAGAAGTAGCTTCATCATTTTTATAGATGGTACAGCTGAGCACTGCCAGTCAAGAGGTTTTGGAGATAAATCTTGACTTAAATGTGGTTACTCTACATCAGTGTTCCTCAACTGCAGGTCCTATGTCTGGACATCAACTTCCAGAATTCCTCAGTCAGCCTGCTGGCTGAGGAATTCTGGGAGTTGAAGTCCACACATCTTAAAGGTGCTGCAGTTGAGAAACACTGTCTATATGGCATCATAAATTTCTCACTTTCGTATCCTGCCAATCCCTCCAAACTCTTTGGAGCTGCTGGGAGGAGTAGGCGTGTGGAAAATTATCCTAATTTGATCTTTACAACAACTATGAGAGAAACTTGAAGTTGAGAATGCAGGTGGACTAGCATTGTCCAGAGCTGTGTTTCTCAACCTTGGCCACTTTAAGATGTGTAGACTTCAACTCCCAGAATTCCCCAACTAGCATATGCTGGCTGGGGAATTCTGGGAGTTGAAGTCCACACATCTTAAAGTGGCCAAGGTTGAGAAACACTGATCCAGAGTATCATAGCTAAGTAAGGACTTGTGTTCAAGTGCTAAGGCTAACGTTCATGATTATCCCAACTTCATTTGTATCTGGCAAAACTGGTTTCGAAAATTGTAACACATTCAGAAACTAGTTTAATTGCAAGGATGGTGCTGAGATGCTGCCTTAAATACAGAGATCTAGCTGCCTTTCTTTTTCCCCTCACTAGGGATTCTTCAGGAGGAGTCAGCAGAACAATGCCTCATATTCCTGCCCAAGGCAGAGAAACTGTTTAATTGACAGAACCAACAGAAATCGTTGCCAGCACTGCCGACTGCAGAAGTGTCTTGCCCTGGGAATGTCTCGAGATGGTAAAGACCTTGCTCTCTGATTCACAGATCAATCCTTTGAAACTGTTCTTCCTTGCCGTCTGTTTTCCCTTCCCCAAAGGAAAGGCATGTCTCTGCTCTGTGACATAGATCCCTGCTGTTCCCAAAACATAAGGCTTTTTAACGAGGGGTTATAATGTCAAACAGAGAATAATATTAATCCAAGCACGAGATGTCACAATGGAAATTTGGAACAGAATTGCTGATAAGCATTAAACTAAATTTCTCATCAACTGTAAGGTGGTTTACCAGATCTTGGTTAAGCGGACTTTGGAATGCAATAGACACATACAGCATTTGCTATTTTATGTATATGTAAAATGGCATTATGCATTTAACAGACCTTCAGGTCTGTTAGGTCCCTTTCCCTCATTTGTCTGTTAAATTGGGGGAATACTTTAATTTCAAAACTCAAACATCACTCACAACATGCCCCAGGGTAGCCTATTATGATTAATGCTTTTGCAAACCCCTAGACTGTGCCTCATACTACTACTACTACTACTATTATTATTATTATTATTTAAATTTATAAGGCCACCAAATTAAAAAAAGACTCAAGGCAGCATACAAAATTAAAAACACCATAAGAAAACACAACCAGACACAGAAATACTAGTGCATTGAGTACATACACAAAAAAGAAAATTTCAGCCACCAGTTATAAATTATCATTGATAATGTGGGCAAATGCCTGTACTGTCTGTGCATGTTTGGGGGACAAATGCTGGAAATTTTTATTTATTTGCCTCTTGTTTTTATAAAAGAAAGGGGAAGGACCAGAAGCATTACTAACTGGGAGACAGAGCATTTATCAACTGGCAATTTTAAAGAGAAAGCACGCCGGGGTTGGTTGCATTCTCTGCACTCAGCTGTTCACTAGTACAGGCTGAGCAATGAGTGGCTGAAAATGTTGCCAGTCAGCAGCAGTTTCCAGGACTCTTTGACCCTGACCAGTATCATAATCAACTTGGACATTTTGGGAAGGAAGCAAAAGCAACTTTACCTGCAGCTGTTATGTAGCACAAGCAGTCATGGGCATTCCTTGGTATGCCCAGGTAACCCCTCTGCCTTACAAGCTGCACTGGTTGCCAGTAAGATTCTGCTTATTATCTATAAAGCCCTACAGTGTGTGTGTTTGTGTGTGTGTACACCAAGCAGTTTTCTTGGCAAAATTTTCTGGAAGTAGTTTGCTATTGCCTTCTTTTTCCCAGGACTGAGAGAGACTGGCCCAAGGTCATCCAGCTGGCTTGATGCCTAAGGCAGAACTAGAACTCAGTGTCCCACCTGGTGCCTTGACCACTAGACCAAACTGGCTCTCTGTGCCTACAAGGCATGGGGCTTAGTTATTGTCTGTCTCCCATGGTTTCTGCCCATCCTGTCCATTCAGACAGAATCAGCATGCTCCAGGTCCATCCATTAAGCAATGTCATCTGATGGGATCATGAAAGTGTGCTTTCTCTGTCACAATACCTGCCATTTGGAACAGCATTGCCCCAGAAATTTGAACTTTGTTCTTCTTCAGGCAAGCTTTAACGACTCAGATATTCCCCCAGGCCTTGGACTAGGGTGAGCAGAGGGCTTCTTTGGGAAGCTGGGTACACAAGGCAGGTAGTGGGTTGTTCCTTCCCTTCCTGATTAACCATTCTTTTTTTAGTGATTGTTTCCATGCTTTGTTTTTATTGTTGTTCACCACCCAGAGTCAGACTTACAAATATGGGGTGGGGGGGAGGGGAGAGAAAGAACAAGAGAGAGAGAGATTTCTGTTCAGGTATAGCTGAAAGCAAAATGGTAACATGAAAATCAGTGTGGTTAAATGCCCATTGTGAAGGCAATTTAGGTGGACTTACTAGCTTGTTCAGGGGCTTTCTTTTTTTAAGGAGACAAGAGACTGGACTAGAATCCAGTGTATATGATAAGGGAGTTTACCACAGTTAATACATTTTGCCTTGAAAATAAATGCAACTTCTTGAATGTTTTCAGTAACCTTTTAGGAAGAATGAAGCATAAGATTGAGGAATGCTGGCATGTTAATTTACAAGAAGCTGCATTTATTTCTTTTATTTTAATTAAGAAGACCAAACCTCTTACTCCATAAAACTTTCCAGTCCTCATATGGCAGCTGGTCAACTAGTGATGATGAAATGAAAGATTCCAGAACGTTTGAAATATTCATGCTACTTCTTAAGTGCTATCCAGAGAAAGGATGTCATTTCCAGCAGATGTAATGTCATTTGGGTGAGGGGGGGCAAATATTATCTCAAACTAAAAAGAAACATCTATTCATATAGGTGTCTCTTATAGTACATATTGTAGACCAGAGGTGATGCCTTCAGATGTTTTGGGATTACAGATCAAACGAGTCCCAGTCAAGATAGCTAAAGGCTTTGGTTGATAGGAGTTGCAGTCCAGCAATTTCTATAGGACCACATTTTCCCTGGTCAACAGCATCCCGGATGTGTGGGTGAAAGAGAGAGAGCAAATTAGGTCAGAATGATGAAAGCAATGTTGTGGCACCACAACATGAGCTCTGCCCCTTTGGTATGTGGGTCATGATGTCACTCACTTGTAGGAAGGCAGCATATCTTGCAATGCTTGACACGGCTTTCACCATTCTGACAAAGAGCAATGTTGCTGCCCTCAGCCCAGTCGCAGCCTATTGAAAAAATAGCTAATGAAGATGGCAATATTACTTTGCTTTGCCTAATACAAATGACAGAGATTTAGTTTCACATTATGACTGACAGTTTTCTCCCTTTTCTTGTCAGGAGAAATGAACCCTTTTATTACTTTAAGGTTATGTGTGACAAATCTATTCTGGAATGTAATCCACAAAATGTGCTTCTTTACAGGAAGTGCGATTCCTGCAGAGTGTTTTCCTTGGTCTGTTATTTCCCTTCATTGTAACCTGTAACATTCTTCCCCCCTCCAAAAAGAAAGTGTGTGAAGATAACAGCCCCGTTGACAGATTGTGATAATGGAGATTTAGGGGTTGTTATCTTCCGAAAGTACTAATCCTGTTAGTGCACAGATTAAAGGTTTGAGGAAAATTGATAAATCACACAGGATACGAATCTGAAGCCTGTACATTTTTAGAGAGCCCTGGTTTGCTCTGCAGTGAACACAGAGCGATGAAAAAGCAATTGCAAGCCTGCTCATTCTGCACAGCAGGATGTTGGTTGCCTGGCACTCTTGGAAGAATGTTCTCTTGATTTCAGTAGAACTTAGTCTAGGGTGAGCGATTGGAGTGAGCGAGCCTGGGAGCCTGGGTCCTTTGGCTCCATCTGTCAGGAAAAGGCAGCTGGCAAAAGAGTGTATGTACAAGGACAAGAGCTTGTCACTTTGTGTGACAATATCCTATGGTCTAAGTGTCCCTGTCAGAGTCTATCTTTATGTGCTTTAAAAAAAAATACTTAAAATATTCTGCTTTTCCTCAACAAAGCTCAAGTTCAATTTAAAAGAATTTTTAACTAAAAGGGCATCCTTATTACTTTTAAATAATTTGGAATAGTCTCTTGCAGAGGAAAGTATCACATCATCATCTTCCACTGTATTATCAACAGGCAAATGAAGTAAGAATTAAAACACTGTATTGATAGACCAACATTAACTGATGTCCTATACAGTATAAAACAACCAACATGTTACTTTAGAAAAAAAATCATCGAGTACTTTACTAAACTTTTTTTAATGAATGTATATCTCATCTATAAATTGAATTTGTAGGAGGATTAGACAGGGCAGACTGCTTTGGCTGAAATTTACATGGCTTTAAAGGAGAAATCAACTGTAAAACAATCCTGATAACCTTGATATGTGAGTCTATGAAAGTAATGAGTTTGGAGCATCATCTGTTAAATACAAGTATCCATTAAATCTAAATTACATATTTGCATTCATTTATATAATATCTGTAATTATGTAATTGACATAAATGGCATCATTTGCAGTAAAACTTTGATTTAATAGACAGACCATTAATTTAACTAACAAACTATTTATTAAATGGAATGAAGTTCAAGCTAAAATGTTCCTGTTGTATCTGAAGTTAGTTAAATTTAGATCCATTAAACTGAGTTTTTACTCTCTAGCAAATTAATCTCAAGATTACCAGTCTTAGGGTAAAGTTGCTGGGATTCCAGGGGAGTGATGTGGAGACATCTTGATTCTGTACTTTAATAGGTATATGATAAGCAAAGCTTTTCCCACCATGGAGTTAAACAGATGGAAATAAAACTGAATTACTTGAACTATTAAATGAACAGATTTTCTCTCCCATTAAAAAAAAGGATAAGATCACAATTGCTCAATATTAATTCTCTCTGAGTTGCTGCACAGGTCATTTTCTTTTAGCATCTGCACAGTAAGGATCAAATATATAGGACTGTGTTCCTATGTTGGTCTAATTGGGACAAAATAATAGATTCAGTTGCAATGATTTTCAAGAAGATTGTAACTAAAAGCAATCTCCCATGTGCCATGGTGCTTCTTAAACAGAAACAGAAACAAACAAAAGACATGGGGAGTTCCAGTGATGGACATCTTATACCATATTTATCATGAATCTAATAATATCAACAAGTTCTCTCAAGAAATCTGGTTTCTTAAGTTCCTTAGCTTTCTTATATGTGGCATAAATCCAGTCAATTGTGCTTATCCAATAACCATTATTAAATCACAGATTGGCATAATCTTTAAAAATTAATGATCTCTAATAGTTTGAAGCACTTTGTACGCTACACCTTGCATATAGCTCAAACTGGTATTTTAAAATAAGAATACCAATGCATTTTTAAAATTGTTATTGTTTCAGCTGTAAAGTTTGGAAGAATGTCCAAAAAGCAGAGGGACAGTCTCTATGCTGAAGTACAGAAACATCAGCAACGGCTGCAGGAGCAGCGCCAGCAACAGAGTGGCGAGGCTGAAGCCTTGGCCCGTGTCTACAGCAGTGGCATCAGCAATGGCTTAAGCAACCTGAACAATGAAACTGATGGCACTTATTCAAATGGGCACGTCATTGATCTCCCGAAGTCAGAGGGTTATTACAGTGTGGATTCTGCTCAGCCCTCCCCAGATCAGTCTGGCTTAGACATGACCGGAATCAAACAGATCAAGCAAGAACCTATTTATGACCTCACTTCTGTACCAAACTTGTTTACCTATAGCTTTTGCAACAACGGACAATTAGCTCCAGGGATAACCATGGCAGAAATAGGTAAGACAATCCTGTCTTTAGTGGTCAACATAATTTTCACAATGGTTGTGTGTCCATGCCTCAAGCTGCAAGGTTTCATTTGAAATGGGTTGATCCTGAACATATGTCTGATTAGGTTAGTTGTAGAGTCAGTTTACAGAATTCTAAAATGTTTACATTCCTTAAATGGAGCAATTCATGATCTGTTTATGAAGCTGAACACCACAGTCAGTGATAAATCAATCAAATGATAATTACTAAATAGGGAGCTTGTATCAAAAGAGCTCATTATCAGGAGGGTTTAATGATCTTTTTGACAACTATACACATTCTTGTCAACAAATCGCTCTGAAAGAGGATCATTAATAGGACTAGCATGGAAATTAATTATAATGCAGAACTTTGTGCTCTTTCATTGAACACTCAAGATTTACATCAGTAAATCTCTACTCAGCATTTGGAATAGTAGACTTCACACTGTTAATTCTTTGGAGAATTTTATTTCATGTGTGAGGCATAATTTCTTCAGCTGTGACTCTGATAATTGGAGTGTAACCTCATTGTTAGGTGTCTTGTGTAGCAAGAAAGGTGATGTCTTTATGGTGACCAATATTTTCTACTTGCAGCTACATTCAAAAGCCATCATTAATTTTCAAACAATGATTGTTGTATTTGTTATAATAATGATTTATTAAACTTGTATGCGACCCAATAGAATGTGCTTTCTAAAAACTCTTCTACTTAGGCCAAACTTAGCTGACTCTCTAGCTAGAAAAATACAGCCACAATTATCTGTTATGTTAGTATTTAAATACATTTATGAAGAGGAATAAAATAGACTACCTCTGGGCAATTACTCTTGGTTTGATTTGGAGATGTATGTTTGCAGTTTGAGGGCAAACTAGTGTGATCCAAGCAACTCCAAAATTCAGTTCAAAACAGATTTGTATATATTCGGTAATGGGAAAGCATCAAAATGCCTGCAGCTGCTTTTCTTCCTTCCTTCCTTTGGCAGAATAAAATGGTAGACCTTTTAGAAGGAACTGACCCTGCCATGTTTCAGTCACTTGCCATTCAGTCAAGGACTCCACTAAATGATTGAAATATTTCCCTGATGCCTCTTTTCAGGCAGAGATTAACAGGGATGAAAAAAGGACAGCACAGCAAACTCCAAATTGTCCCCCAAAGGGCCTATAAAGATGTGTTAAATCAATGCAGAAAGTATCCGACCTCCAAATGAAATATATTATTTTTCAAAAATAATTTAAACAGTATGCCCCTAGTTTTCTGAGATCCCAGGCTTCACATTATAGTGAAGAATTCCCACTGACTTGCCCTTCTGATCAATACATTTTCTGAAGTACCAGATAGATTGGAATAGTACCACTCTGTCAGTTCATTAGAACAAGTAGGCTGGCACACTCTGGTAAAAGGCCATAGAGATAGCAGACCACGAACAGGTTGGCCCAAAGAAAATGGCTTTGGGCTTGCTGCTCTCTTATTCTTAAAAGCAACAAACATTTGGGCCAGCACTTGTGAATCTTGTCTGAATCTTGATTTGAAATTTATATGCTGCCCTTAGTCATTGAAAGAAGCTGGGCAGCTTTAGAAATGTGAAAAATAAATAAATAAATGTTAATCCATTCACTCACAATTGAGAGACTTAAACCTGCACGGATCATGCAGAATTTAAAAGTAAGATGTGGCCCCAAAGGGCTCCTGGACTGGTCAGCTGTGAAACCACATTCAAAATGCTAAGAAATGAAGAGTGCTCTAAAATGGCTGACAGGACCATCCCAGATGTGTATAACATGGCTAACCTTACCACCCCAACAGAGCTCTGATAGGCAGAGAATTTAATGAGGTGATAAATTCATTGGCCAATCTCTTACTAAATGTCAGAAAAATACTGACCCCCCCCCACTCTCCCCCATTTTCTCCATATATGGAAATAAAGAAGCAAAATTGCATTTTCTCTGTAATAACCTCAAAAGCAGCAGAAAAGCCATTGAGTCTGTAAACCACTTTGGAACCATCTGATTCAGTTTGCTACATGAAAGCAGGTCCCCACTTCATTTTGTGAATCTGCTTCCATGGGAATTTAACTGAATCTTTGTCAGACCGAAACACCCCTTTGAAGCTTTGCATAGCCTTAAGCTCTAGAGCTTTCCTAAAACCACAGACTAATTAGAACAAAGCAATAACTCTTCTGGGGCTGTCTTCTCAGATCAGCTGGGTGTTAGCTGATTATACTACACAGACTGTACTTAGAACACTAAGTCAAAATGTAATTTATTTGTTTTTAGCTTACCATATCTCAACTGGGCTGCAAAAATCTGGATGACCACTAGCTGGCATCTAAAAGAATGTTAACAGTTTTAGTCTTTGCTGCCAAGTTGTGATCACCTGGATTTTTTGTAACCCGAATCTGGCAGTGCTAGCAAAACCCTTAAGCTAACATTTCCCTTACTTCCATCCCTTGAAACACAGGAGTCAAAAGTAGGGATGTGGCAAGAGTTCCTTCCAGAGCATCCCCAGCCCCAGAGCTACCATTCTAGTGGTCATCTGGAGCTTTGCAGCCCAGATATGGTAGCCCAAGCTCAGCAGTTATGTGATTATCCAATCCTCGTGGTTTATGAATATATATTTTTAGTCTGAGGTAGCTATAATAAATCTGATAAATATAAATATACAGTAAACATACATGATTTATGATATAGCATAATATATGAATTCAATCGATTTGCTTGAATTTACCATCATATTATAGGTTAGTGCAGTATTTCCAATTCACGGAAGAGTTGAGGGTTCTGAATTAAGGCTCTCAATTCTGAATTGAGGATTAAGAGACATCTAGAGTGCTGCTAGAGGAAGACAAAGACAGAGTCCGACCAAACACAAGCTAGAGCCACTATTAAGGCCTATCTTGTGGTGGTAAGAGTGGTGAAACATCAATATTTCTCCTCTCTTATTGCATCTGCAGAATGCCTCCCAGCGACCATGTTTAAGGACACTCGATCCCTTCTGGGGAAGGGGGGCCCAGTGACCTATCTTCAGGGCCATGCTGAGGAGTTTTCTGAGCATCTGCAGGATAAAATTGCTCGGATCCATTCTAAGTTGGACTCCAAGCGTGAGGCAGGGTCTGTGGAGATGCCGAGGGAATGGACTTACCTTGTTATATGGGAGAAGTTTGACGTTGCTGGGCCTGAGGACAGGATCCTCCAGACTGTAAACACCATCACATGCCAACTGGACCTATGCCCCTCCTGGCTAGGGAAAGCAGCACGGGAAGCGACATGTGATTGGGTCCAAGCAATGGTAAATGCATCTTTGAGAGAAGGGGTGTTACTGGCAGCCTTTAAGGAGGCGCTGGTGTACCCCCTCCTCAAAAAACCATACTTGGATCCTATTGTTTTGGACTATTTTTGTCCGGTCTCCCACCTCTCCTTTTTGGGGAAGGTGGTTGAGAAAGTGGTGGCACTGCAGCTCCAGAGGCTTCTGGATGAAACTGATTATCTGGACCCCTTTCAGTCAGGTTTCAGGCCCAAATATGGAATGGAAACAGCATTGGTCGCACTAATGGATGATCTCTGGCAGGAGTGGGATGGAGGCAGTGCATCCATCCTTGCTCTTCTTGACCTGTCAGCGGCTTCCGATACCATCGACCATGGTATCCTTTTGGGTCGGCTCAGGGAGTTGGGGATAGGCGGCGTAGTTCTGCGGTGGTTCACATCCTTCCTCCGGGACCAGTCCCAATTGGTGGTGATAGAGAGCAAGAGATCCAGCCCACGGCCCCTTATCTGTGTGGTACTGTAGGGCTCGGTACTCTCTCTGCTCCTTTTTAACATCTATATGAAACCACTGGGCAGGATCATCCGTCACCATGGGATGAGGTATCATCAATATGCTGATGGTACTCAATTATACATCTCCGTCCCAGGTGAAGTAAGTGATGCTGTCACCATCCTATCCCAGTGCCTGGGGGCTGTGGGGGTCTGGATGGGGAACAATGGGCTTCAGCTGAACCCTGGTAAGATGGAGTGGCTGTGGGTGGGGGGCTCCTTGGTATCTGGGAATTTAATATCTTTGATTCTAGATGGGGTCACACTGCTCCAGACAGATCCAGTGCGTAATCTGGGGGTTCTCCTGGACTCATGACTCCTGCTCAAAGAGCAGGTGGCAGTTGTGGCTGGGAGGGCCTTTGTGCAACTTTGTGTTGTGCGCTGCGCCAGTTATGCCCTTTCCTGGACCAGGAGGCTCTTCGCACAGTCACTCATGCCCTGGTCATTTCCCATATAGACTACTGCAATGCGTTTTACATGGGGCCACCCTTGAAGGGTATCTGGAAGCTACAGCTGGTCCAAAATGCAGATGCACAGGCAGTTCTTGGTGCCCCTAGATTGGCACATGTTACACTGCTGCTTTGTGAGCTGCATTGGGTACCGGTCTGCTTCCGGGTACAATTCAAGGTGTTGGTTATCATGGCATGGGTCCAGGGTACCTGAGGGACTGTCTCATCCCCATTGCATCAACCCATCCCACCCAATCATGCAGAGAGGACATGTTACAGACCCTGTTGGTAAGAGAATTCCATCTGGTGGGGTCCAGGAAGTGGGCCTTCTCTGCAGTGGTGCCCACCCTCTGGAACACTCTTCCTCCAGAGATAAGACGGATTCCATCTCTTGCAGTCTTCCAAAAAAAAATTGAAGAGTTGGTTCTGCCACCTCACTTGGGGTGAGAAGGGAAGTAATAACACCTGGAGATGGTTAGTGCCTAAAATGGCCCCTTTAGATACACATGAATGATATTCCAACTACCGTCATCTGGATTTTATATTGTATTTATATTTATGTCATACTTGTATTTATTTTTTAAAATGAATCTTTATTAATTTATTTAAATAAACATAAAGTTACATACAAACAATAATATCTTACAATACAAAAAAGAGAAAAAGAGAGAAGAAAAAGAAAAAAAGGGAGGAGGAGAAAAAGAAAAGAGAGAAAATGAATATATATATATATATATATATATATATATATATATATATATATATATAAAAGAATAAAATGAAAAATAAATAAATAAATAAATAAATAGAAAGATTTGGGTTTCCAACTTTCTAGACGGTACAGCTTAATATCCTAGCGTATTATTCTTTTTCCTTAATTCTCTAAATTGCCTTCATTAATTCTAATAAGAGATTATATAATTAAAATAATTTGCTATTTACATACTATATGTTCATATTAACTTTTTGAGTCCATTCCACATATTTAAAAAAGGATGTCCAGTCCTTTTGAAAGTCTTCCATATTTTTATCATTTAGTTGGTCCGTTAGTTTTGCCATTTGTGCCAAGTTTATGGATTTAAGTATCCATTCTTCCACAGATGGGATTAATTCTTCTTTCCACTTTGCGGCATAAGTAATTCGGGCCGAAGTAATCAAATACAGTAGAAGTTTTCCATAGTTTTTTTCCAAATCTTTGTTCATAAAGCTCAATAAGTAGAATTCTGGTGATTTATCAATGTTTACTGCCAACATTTTACAAATTATATTATGTATAGATGACCAATTTTTTTTTGCTTTTTTACAGGTCCACCACATATGGTATAAAGTTCCAATTTCTTTTTTACATTTCCAACAGACATTTGACGTATTTCGAAACATTTTCAATAATTTTTCAGGAGTAATATACCACATGTACATCATTTTATAAAAAAATTCTTTTAAATTATAATTTAATGTAAATTTTAATCCCTTAGTCCACATTCTTTCCCAAACATCGTATTCAATATTGTATCCAAAATTTTTCTCCCATGTGTTCATACATTACTTAATTTGTACATTTAATATTCTCATTTGTAATAGCATTTTATATGTTTTAGAGATCATGTGGTCATTATTAGCATAGATTTGTTCATCCCACCAAGATAGTTTTTTTGTAAATTTGTAACTTTTGGCATTTTAAATTGTTCTTTTAATTGAATATATGTAAACCATTGACATGAATATCCTTCATTTTCCAGTTCTTCTCTTGTCTTCATTGTAAATTTGGTCCCTTCAAATTTTATTAAATCTGAATATTTTAGCCACTTATGGTTTCCTATTGTTTCTCGCCTTACAAAAGCTTCTTGTGGGGAAATCCATAGTGGTATTGTCGATGTTAAAATAGATTTATATTTTTCCCAAATTATAAGAATGGACCGTCTAATACAATGATTATTAAATGTTTTATTTACTTTCAATTTGTTATACCATAAGAAGCCGTGCCATCCAAATTTTAAATCATGTCCTTCTAAATTTAGTAATTTATAATCTTGTAGGGTAATCCATTCTTTTAACCATAATAGACCACATGCCTCATAATATAACCTGAAATCGGGAAGACCCAAGTCTCCTCTTTCCTTATCCTCTTGTAGTAATTTGAATTTAATTCTTGGTCTTTTCCCTTGCCAAATAAATTTTGAAAGATCTTTTTGCCATAATTTAAAAATTTTATCAGTCATAAATATTGGAATGGTTTGAAATAAAAATAGCATCTTTGGCAAAATATTCATCTTAATTGCAGAGATTCATCCCATAAGTGATAAGTTTAATTTTTCCCACCTCAATAAATCTTGTTTAATTTCCTTCCATATTTTAACATAATTATTTTGAAATAAATCACTAGTTTTGGCTGAAATCTCTATCCCTAGATATCTAACTTTTTTAACAGTCATATTTGTATTTATATTTATTAGAGTATTTTAATGTTTTTATCTTTGTTGTAAACCACTCAGAGTCCTCCCTTTTGGGGGAGATGGGCAGTAGCTAAATTTAATAAATAAACAAACAAACAAACAAATAAAAAATAAATTTCTCAAACTTGGCCACTTTAAGATGTGTGAACTTCAACTCCCAGAATTCCCCAGCCATCATGCTGGCTGGGGAATTCTGGGAGTTGAAGTCCACACATCTTAAAGTGGCCAAGTTTAAAAAACACTGGGTTAGTGCAATGTATAAATCAGATCAATGAATAAGAGATTGTACAGTCAACCATATGAATTTATCATAAGAATCATTTGGTAGGTACTGGAGATAGAGGAAGATTCTACCTCCATCAACAGTATTTTTTCTTAATGGAATGTTGTGATTTCCATATACCGTAACACCCTAGGGCTTCTCCTCCCCCACCCGAGGAACCTTTAAAATAGGGCCAGTGAGAAACATATAGACACATAGACACTGCTTTAGCAGCACAATCTTACCTATAGATTGCTTTTTTTCCAGAGCCCTGCTTCTTGGTAACTGTGTAAGACTGCAGTGTAACTTTGTTACATAAAGCAAGTGGTTTGATGATTTTAAAAAATGACTTCAGGTTGTAAACATAAGTCTACCTCAGATTCTGATGGGGTTGACATATGATGAGCCATGGTTTGGTTAACATGGTTTACTAAATAAACCATGCCTCTTCTCTTGCAGAATTTATTAGCTGAGGTCTAGAGCATTAGCAAAGGTTAAGGTTACACCTAAGTCACTGAGTCCAAGAAACAGTTTCTGAATTTAGTCAGCAAATATTTCCTGTGTAACACCCAGAGATGGAGAATTCTGGAGATTTAAAAATATTGCACAATAGTTTTTTGGTCCTAATAAAGGTATTATTTGTACCCTGCAAGTTTGGGAATACAATAACATATTGAAAATACATAAAATACACAGGGCTGGCAGAATAATTTAAATATCCCATTCCTTAACAGCATACCAGAATTAAGAATTATAATCAAAATGTTTTGAGAAAGATGATTGATCTTTAACTTACCATTACTGTAAAATTAATCATGAGAAATGAGAGGAAACCAAGCATTGTACTATTTTTCAATTTTATGTTTTCACAGCAGCTTAAAATGGAAAAAATTAAGTAGGAAAGATGGTTCCAGCAAGGGAACAGAGTTACTGAGAATGCTTTTCATGTATTGAATTCCTCTTTATCCGGCAGTTTGTTAAAACCTCACAAATGGGACCAGCATTGAAAAAAAGTAGTAAAAAAGGTAGAAGGCCCTGTCCCTGCAAACTGCAATTCCAAACAGAACATGAGAGAACGGCAAGCTTCTTCAGATGGAATAGTTGTATTAATTTTTTGGTTTCTGGTTGCACTAGTGATAAACAGAGAATGACTCAGTAATTAAGGAAGGAGTGGGTACACAATGGCAACCCTGTTAGGTTGTAGGCTATCCCATGAGAAAGACATGATCAAGGGTTGAAAAGGTTCTAACCACATTTTCCAGATTGGGATCATAGCACTCAGATCCTTGCAGATCTAAACAAAGCTTCCTTATGCTTTAGAGCTGCAGAGAAGCCTTGAATACTCAGGTCACTATTTTAAACCCAAAGTTGGGACAGGAATTGCCTTGCTTAAAAGGCAAATTACCGCCTTTTAAGCAAGGCCACTAACTGAAGCATGTGCTACAGCAATATTTTTCAACCTTGGCAGCTTTAAGATGTCTGGACGTCAACTCCCAGAATTCCCCAGCCAGCAAGGCTAGCTGGGGAATTCTGGGAGTTGACGTCCAGACATCTTAAATTTGCCAAGGTTGAAAAACAGAGCGCTACAGGATTGCCAAAATGCAGAGCAAACAAGAACCCTGGTGCCTTGCTTTGTCATCCTTAGGTGTTTGCAGGTGCCTTTTTAAAAGAGGAGATGTTGGAAATGTTGGTGCTTATTTAGCCGTACATGTATTTTTACCAAACATAAGTTGTTTTTCAAGCTCTCCTCAATGGTAAAAAATTCTTAAATGGGCTGAACATAACTTCGGCTATTCTCATTTTTCCTGCACGTGTGTTTGCCCGGGCTGGGTGACTTTCACTCACAAGAAAACCCAAGAATTGTTGCTAGCTTCCTAAAATGGCAATATTAGAGATCCTGTGGCTGTTCACAGAAACAGACCTGGATTCTCACAGGAGGAGGATGTGGAGGGGGAATAGAAAGTGTTTTAACCATTTACATCTATTGAACACCGAACAGAGAAGCTTGTGGAATTCTCTTTCAGCATCAGCATTCCAGGCTGTCATTTGCAGAATTTTCCCAAGACAGTCCAGACAGTCATTTGCAGAATTTTCCCAAGAGAAAATTCCTGTCCCAACTTTGGGTTTATTTACTAAGTATCATTGAGCTCCAAAACATCTCTCTCTCTCTCTCTCTCTAATACATTTACTCTTATCCTAAACCTCTTCCCCATACACAAAGTGATTTGCCTAGGGACTTCTTATGGCACTGTTCTCTTTTATCTTCCTTACCCACAAGTAATTTTAAGATCCCTCTTAGAAAATCGTATTTAATTATTCTGGCTTTAAAGATTTATTGTATATATCTTGCTTACATAGATCAAGGTTGCCATCTAGTGAGTATTTAAGTCATCAGATTCTTCGCAGATGCAGTTGGAATGCTGCTTAATATGTGGAATATATTGCAGATTGAGTAATATTTAGAGGTTAATACAACACTGTGCCTGAATCTGGTATGGAGGGCAGATGGGCAACAGCTAGGACTGCTGCTGATTGCTCCAGTCTAAGCTCCCCGCCCCCCGCTCCTTTCTCCTGGTCACTGGGCTCCTGGCCTAGAGATTGCAACCTGCCCAGCGCACACATGCATGCAAAGAGACACAGGTACAACACAAGAGGAGAGGAGAGACACAGCATGATAATTCATTATGCATAAGAAAATATGAAGCTTCCTATGGCCACTCCTGGTAAGAGGCTTGGAAAGAATTCCAGCAGCCATGTTATTCCTACCTTGTTTTTAATAGGTATTTTAATTAAATAACACTAATATATGAGATGCTTACATTGTAAAACATGATATGTAGGGCTCTAGCACCATTCTTATTTATAGAAATGCCTCTGGGCCTCTCAGTCCTTTAGGCAGTTACTGATTGATTGATTCCAATTTATACGGTCACCCATCTCAGAAACATGACTCTGGGAAGTGTTTGAAAATGCAACCTCGTTTGTGTCTGGAGCTATACCCACCCTGGTTCCAAACAGCAAAGACTGAGAATACATTGTAGGGAAGGCTAAAGTTAGAGTGGCAAAGTAACTTTGTGAATTTATTTTCTAGTAAGTTGGCTGATGGAGGGATTGATGGATGGATGGATGGATGGATGGATGGATTTATTGTTTTTCTATCCTGCCTTTATTCTTTTTATAAATAATTCAAGGCGGGGAACATACCTAATACTCCCTCCTCCTCCTATTTTCCCCACAACAAAAAGCCTGTGAGGTGTGTTGGGCTGAGAGTACCTGGCCGTTTTGTGAAGGGGACAAAGGCTCGCAGTCCTATGCATGCCTTCTCAGGAATCAATTCCACAGAGTTCAGTGGGATTTGCTACTAAGTATGCAAGCTGAGGATTGTAGCCTAAATAGTGAATCACAGAAGATGGGGATCATTGCCACATGAGTGCACTGGCAGTTGAAGTCCCCATAAGTGCATTGAACTTTATTTGAAGGCTTGTAAAATAAAGTTCTTTAAAAACTACTTCATTGATTTTCCTTTTTCAGTATCTATTGCTATTTTACATATTAAAGTTACTTAAAACTTTATTTAGATACATAGAGGTAGTGAAAATTCCTCAGAATATTATGATAATCTTCAAAAAAATGTATTGTTTAAAATAGTCAAATGAATACTGTAACTATTTTGACTTTTTGGAAGAAGGGAAGACATTTTATGTAAGCTGCAGTTTTAGCTGTTTTTGCTTTTTGTTTTGCTTTATGTTTATATCACATCCTGCGGCTCTCATATCTGAGCTGAAAAAGTCAGATGGCCATTAGATGACACCAAACAAATATGTGTTTGTGTGTGTGTGTGTACTGTATATATATATATATGTTTTTTAAATAATACAAATTTTGAAAGAAAAAGTAAAGAAAGGAAAGTAATAAGTAAATAAAAGAAGTGCAAAGAAAGAATGAGAGAGGTTAAATAGATATTTTTAACTCTTTCCTGCCATCTAGTGCTTGTCCAGAGATTTGCAGTCAATATCAGGTCAGGTAGCCCTGTCATATCTATCGCTCCTGGTCATGAGTGAAATGTGCTCCTGAGGAATAAGAGAGATATATTAGAATTCCATAAAATATCATGAGATGCACAAGTTGAAAAGTTGAAAAAAGAAACTTTACACCAGCGCTTCCCAAACCTGGGTAAATTACCCAAAATTGGGTAAAAGTGTTTTTTTCTCTGGGTAACCACACATGGATTCATTATCCAATCACAACAGGGACATTAAATTGAGTTAAAGCAGTGTTTCTCATCCTTAGCCATTTTATTGGCTTAGCCTTACCCCACTGCTGGCTGGGGTATTCTGGGAGTTGAAGTCCACACATCTTGAAATGGTTAAGGTTGAGAAACACTGAGTTAAGTGTTGCACCTACATTGGGTAAAAAGGACTTTCTGATAAACAGTTTTGGGTAATGAAGGAAAAGGTTTGGAAAGCCCTGCTTTACACTCTTGGAAGGGTATAAGAGAGAAGTGAAAATAAATCTACTTAATTCCTTACATATTTGCGGAATGGGGATTTCCTCCCTCCCTCCCTCCCTCCCTCCCTCCCTCCCTCCCTTCCTTCCTTCCTTCCTTCCTCTAGAGAAATGCAGAGGCAATAAACCTCCACCAGTCAAGAACCATTTCCCCCACAATGACTCAACCAGAGCACTGAGCATCCTTACCAGCATAGTATTGGATATGGGTCCATGTTTGCATACAAAAGAAACATTCCAAAGGAATTTTACTTCTCTTTAAACAAAGAGTTTTTTCTTCTCCCAAAACTAAAATGAAGAAGGGGGAGGAAATTAAACTCTGGATCATTTTAAGCATAATAGATGAGCCTTCTCAGCACAACTCTCCCTCCACATGTTTGAAATGTCTCAGTACTTGAGTATTTTTCTATTCTTGAAATAGAAAAAAAAGGGTGGGAGAGCAGACTGAGCCAAGCTTCTGGGAGAGTCAACAATAGTAGGTGATTGTGCGGAAGCATGGCTAGAAGGTTGTTCTTCCTTCTTCTCTGGTGTAAGATCCTTGTGGAGCTTAGTTACAAATACACATAGTAAGACCAATTTATGTAAGATGTTAGCCCTGCATGAGCTAAAATCCTAGGCACTCCCAAATAAATATGTAAGAAATATTGCACACCCTTCAGAGATTTATTCTGGCAGTGACAGCCATGTTCAGAATGAGTCTGTGCAGGGAAAAATTATCCAAAATAAATCAGTTTTAAAATTAATATTTTAAAAGTTTTTTTTTCTTTATTTAGATGGTGGAACTGTCTAAACCTCTAGGGCTATACAAGCTTCAAAGGAGCTTCATTTGATTAGGTTTAAAACAAAACCCATCTTCAAAGCAGCTTCATGAAGCAATGGGTCTTCTTGCATCTAAGAGTGAAGTGACAGTATTTTTTTCATTTCACTGTGCTTCGTAGCCTCTGTCAGCCTTTTCCCATAGCACTTGCCCTGCAAAAGGCCAAGAACAGCCCTCTCCTGAAACATTAATCAAAGGGCTTCCACATTTGATGACTTCCTTGTAGCGTGGAATTGCCCACAATGAGTTCTTAAGGTGGCCGGCCTCAAATCCTTTCAGCATGTTCTGACTTTCTTCTGTGGGCATTGCAGACAGTTCTGAGGTCCACACCAAGGTGTTTGGAAGCACTTTGGGCAACATTGCAGGAGAGGATCCCTCTCCAAGCACTGGCCCAAAACTCTTTGAGGCACCATGAATTGTTTTACTAAGATGAATCACCTCACCTTTTCACTTAAATGGAGCATCGCCTCCAGGGGCCCACACACTACTTTATTTGAAGGTCATTCTCACATTTTTGTGGCAATATCAAACACTGGTAATGGGGCAAGGAAAATATATATTTGCACAGGACAGGGACAGAAAGAGAAGAACAAAACCAAAGATGATGTGAGGGAAACAGGTAACTGGATAGAAAAGAAAAGAAAAAAAAAGCCCTGTTTATTAAGGGTAAAATTCAACAGGCAAGCAGCTCTTTACAAACAATTGCTAATGCTCAGGTCCCTTGTTAAAGGCACCCATGTTTTTCAGCAACAGTGTCCGTAGCCATTGAACCTCTTGCTAATTTGTTTGTTTTCAACCATTTATTATGTTTTCATCCAGGAATGTAAGAATGTAATTGTTAAATTCCTGGTTAAAATCTAAGACTGACAACTCCCCAATTTATAGACAATTATTTGTGGGAAAATACTTGTCTTCCTATATGTAAATACAATATTGAATATCCTATTCAAACAAATATTTTATTGTAAGCTATCCATAGTCCCCCCATAGGGGAGAGATGGGCGGTGAATAAATGTATTAAATAAATAAATAGATAGATAGATAGATAGATAGATAAATAAATAAATAAATGGTCCCGAATGAGTAACATGTGGAATGGGACTGAAAGAGTAGGTGTTGCCCTTAACCTCTGTTTGTTATAACAGACACACTGCATATATGATATGCAGCCTGCCAAATATGTACAGTATGCATTAGATCAGGAACAAGGGCACAACATTACTAAGCCGTGGGAGGTGACTGCCTTGAGGCCTGCAGATAGAGTGGGCCTGAAAGTACTCCTTGCCCCACACCTGGTCATGTGGGCCTCACACTCAATAACTACAGCCTCGGAGGCCAACTCAGCATTTGACCTCTCCCACCATTGTGGGGGCCATCTAAAATGTTTGACAGGTCTTAAGAATACTCTCCTTACACACCTGATCAGGAAGAAATCCTTCAGTTCAATCTTACTTCTTCTAATTCATTGATTTATTTATTGTTGTATGTATAAACCATCTAATTCTTTAGTTTTAGGGGCATTCAAAGAGGGGAGGGGTGGAAATGGCAAGATGGAGGCCATAACCCCATGGCAGGGCTTGATTTTTTTGCACGCTGCAGAGATTCCTGAAAACTTTTCAGACACCTTACATACAAAATCCCAAGAACAGCAAAAAGAACCATAACTGGGAAGCAGAATTATCAATGGACTTAATTAAAATTCACTAAAAATAGAAAAAAAATTAAGCCCCAAAGACATGGTGCAAAAGTTACTTTCCTAAAAGTCACCATAAAAGCATTCCATAGAACTGGGGCAGCCATGTATATTAATTTATAAAGAATCTGGAATGTAGAAAATGCCTATATTGCTATACCAGAATTTTTCTCCTATCCTGAATTCAGTGGGACATGGTGGGAGTTTTTTGACATGACCAATTGCTTAGCATGTTCTTCTGATGTCCAGCCATCCTCCTTCACTGGCAGGAATCACTGGAGAAAGTGAAAAATCTGTCAGACTTTTCCTAAAGTGATACTTGAATCAAAAGCCTTGCAGGCAGGGAATAAAAGGCACAATTCTGATCAGATTGTTCTTTTGTAACAGATACTAGAAAAGCTGTTAATGCAAAGAAAACCAGCAACTGCAAACTGTAAGGCTCAAGATTCAAACCTTACTTCTCTCCCCCTCACCTCCACCCCCCACCCCGGGTTTTATAGCAGGCCAAAAGCCACTTGGGAAGAACATTTGGCATCTATGCAATGTTTCCATGATAGATATCAGCCTGTTCTCAGGCCCTTTCTTTCTGACCTTGTTTGATAGAGCCCTTAATCTTAGATAAGATTATGACCAAAGCCAGTGATGGATAGAAGAAGGGAGGAAGAGCAGAAAATAAAGGTTTATCCTTACACCCAGCTGTCCTGTCACCAGAGTGAGACAGCAACCATTTTTTGAGTGCAGAAATGGAGGATGTCTATCCTAACAGTCAGGAACCACTCTGAGACAAGGAATAGGTCTCTAATGTTTTATTACTGCTACATTAGACAGAAAATCCTAACAAACTGAAGAAGCGTGGGAAAAACCCAGACAGATAAACCACAAAAGTTAAGGCGGGTCTGATCTGTGTCTCTTTGAATGGCTGCTTAACTCCTCAGTACTACGCATGCATTTTCCCCCCTGGATAGGGGCCCCCTCCTGCTCACCATCAGTACTCATGACATCACCCTCCCCTCCAGATTCACATTCCATTTCAGCCCCTTCCCTTCCAGAGTTCCTTCTTCCCTCCAGAGTCTCATAAGAGTCCATCTCCCCCTCCAAGCTCCCATGGGAACTGGGCAACGATGGAAATTCTTCAAAGGAAAACTCCAAGGACGAATCAGTGCTGCTCTCCAGGTCTGATAACGCTTCTGGCCCAGGTGGCTGCTGCTGGAAAATAGCTAGATAATTAGAAGATTCTTCCCCCCTCCCCCTTGGGAAATGCAAGCCGGAGGTGGAGGGCTGCGGCTCCCCCTCCTCCTCTCTCTCTGGCCTCAGAGGCTCTGGTGGGGGTGGAGGTTGCCAACTTACGAACTCCTCTGCTTGGGATTCCTCTGCTTGTTCAGTCAAGTGAGGAATCTCTGCTGGAGTGCGAGGCTTGGGTTTGTGAGGGAAAAGCTGATGGAATCGTTGAACCAGCGTTGGTGCATGCACATCTCTGGCATTTTCCCACGTGCGATCTTCCTCAGGGTACCCTTTCCAGTGTATTAAATATTGGATGCCCCTTCCCCTCCTCCTAGAGTCCAGAATTTCCTCGACTTCGTATTCCTCCTCCCCCTCCACAATTACTGGAGGGGGGGGGCATTTGCAATCGTAAGTTACTTGGGGGAGGGTCTTTGGCTAGCAAGGCTCTGTGAAAGACTGGATGGATTCTCATGGATGCTGGCAGCTTTAAGCAATAAGCCACTGGATTTATCTGTTGTACCACAGTGAAAGGGCCCACAAACTTAGAGTCCAACTTCTTGGAGGGCCTGGTAGAGGTCAAAAACTTGGTGAGAGAGCCACACTTTGTCTCCTACCGCAATCGCTGGCCCCTCTTGTCTGTGAGCATCTGCAGCTCTCTTGTAAGCACTCTTTGCCCTGTTCAGCTGCTCCTTTAATAACTCCTGTGCAGCTTGTTGCTCTTTCAGAAAATCAGCCGCGGCTGGAACAGCTCCCTGCTGGGAGGAGGTGGGCAACACCCAAGGGTTAACCCCGTAGAGTGCTTGGAAAGGAGACATCTTGGTAGAGGATTGCACAGAGTTGTTATAAGTAAATTCTGCCATGGGGAGTAGGGCTGGCCAATTGTCTTGCTGATAAGTGGTGTAACACCTGAGATACTGCTGTAACCATTGGTTAATTTTCTCAGCTTGCCCGTTACTAGCCGGATGATGCGATGATGATAGGTGGATCTGGACCCCTAATGACTGGAAAAGGGCCCTTCAGAACCTGGAAGTGAACTGAGGGCCTCTGTCACTCACCAAGTGATTTACCATGCCTCTATACCTAAAAACATGGTCCATAAACAACTGCGCTGTGACTTGCGCAGATGGGAGGCCCTTGCAAGGAATAAAATGTGCCATTTTAGTGAAAAGCTCCACCACCACTAGTATGGAAGTCAGCCCCTGGGCTGGGGGTAAATCAGTGATGAAATCCATGGAGATTGTATCCCAAGGCCTACTGGGGGTGGGTAGGGGTTGCAAGAGTCCTGTGGGCTTCCCTGGGAGAGGCTTGGCTCGTCTACAGGTATGACAAGAAGCAATGTAACCCTTTATGTCTGCAGTCATCTTAGGCCACCAGTAGTCTCTCAGAGCTCTATGGAGAGTTTTGAAAACACCTCTGTGGCCTGCCGTTTGATGGTCATGGCAAAGTCTCAGTACTTCTTCCCTCAATGAGGCGGGAATGTATAATCGCCCACTATGCCAGAGGATTCCTGCCTCCACATTAAATGGGGAGGCGGTGTCTTGCGGGCTCCTCTGGAGATCATCCATCCTGGCCCTGGCATACGGGTCCTGTTGCTGCTGAGCTCTGACTCTTGTAAATAGGTCCTCTGCTTGTCTGCCTGCTGCTAAAATCTCTGTCTGGTTCCCCCTTATAGACTGCTGAAAGTTGTGAGGTTGTAATATAGTAGCCTGTACCTCCTGGTGAGTGGCGGGGGTTGCCTGAATGGATTGAGACAGGGCATCTGCCAAACAGTTCTGTACCCTGGGAACATAAGAAATAACAAAATTGAAACGGGAGAAAAACTGGCTCCATCTGATTTGGCGTGGGGTGAGGGATCCGGTATTTTGTAGAAGCTCTAAATTCTTGTGATTGGTGCAAACTTTCACAGGAAAGGTTGCACCTTCTAGCCAGTGCCTCCACTCTTGAAATGCTGCTTTAATTGCTAGCAACTCCTTGTTAAAAACATCATAGTTTCTCTCTGCTGATGAGAGCGTGCAGGAGAAAAATGCACAAGGTAGCAATGTATTCTCTGTTTTGTAAGTATATTGCAATAAAACAGCAGCGATAGCAAAATCTGAAGCATCTGAATGCATTATGACTTGCTTTGTGGGATCAGGATGCTTCAAAAGCGGCTGGGATGCAAAGAGCTGCTTAAATTCTTGGAAGGCTGCTTGCTTCCTCTCCCCCCAAATGAATTTTGATCCTTTCTTCAAAAGCTGTGTGAGGGGTTTAGCCCTGACACTAAATTTATTTATGAATCTCCTGTAAAAATTGCAGAATCTTAGAAATTTTTGTACCTCTTTCACATTTCAGGGGGGTTGCCAAGAGAGAATTGCCTGGACCTTAGAAGGATCCATGGATATCCCTTCTGTTGATATTTTATAGCCCAGGAAATGTAATTCAGTTAAATCAAAGGCACACTTCTCTAGCTTGGCGAACAGCTTGTTCTCTCTCAGTCTTTGTAAGACATTACGTACATGGGTTACATGAGTTGTAGCATCCTCAGAGAATATTAATATGTCATCTAGATAAATGACCAGATACTTATCTAGTAAATCAGAGAAAATTTGATTCATAAATCGGGAAAATATGGCTCCTGCATTAGACAAGCCAAAGGGCAAAACAAGGTACTCAAATTTACCAAATCTGGTATTGAAGGCAGTCAGATATGCATGCCCCTCTTTCATCCGGATCAGATTGTATGCATTCCTGAGGTCCAACCTAGTAAAAATGTGTGCTTTCTGTAAGCGATCCAGCAGATCAGATATTAGGGGGAGTGGGTAATTTTCCTTGACCATGACTTTATTGAGGGAACTGAAATCATGCACCACTCTCATGGGTGCCTCCTGGTTTGCCGGTGCCAACGGGTCAGGCTTCTTTGGTACGAAGAAGGTAGGAGCAGACGCTGGGGAAGTACATGGTTGGATGAAACCCTTTTGGAGATTAGAATCCAAGTAATCCTTTAAGGTGGCTAGTTCCTTGGGAGACATGGGATATTGTTTCCTTGCTGGAATCTTGGCTCCTGGTATCAACTCAATGGTGCAATCACAGTCCCTATGGGGGGGTAGTGCTGTGGCCTCTTGTTCACTGAAAACATCTGCGAAATCTGCATACTTGGCCTGCAACTGGACCCCCCCTGCTTCCGTGACTGTGTTGGTTGCTGGAGAGAGAAGAGCGGCTTGAATCTTGTGGTGCTGGCATTCCTTAGCTGGGAAGGAGATTGCTCCCATAGTCCAGTTCAACAATGGGTTGTGGATCTTCAGCCAAGGTGTGCCCAGGACTATAGGCACATTAAGTGATGCAGTAACATGAAGTTGGATCCACTCAGTGTGGTCTCCCGTTCTTAGTTGCAAAGGTTCTGTGAAACTTCTAATTGGCCCTGCCTTGAGGGGCTGGCCATCAATGGTCTCCACTTCTATGGGACATGGCAATTCTAGGTCAGGATGTTGAGGTCTTGTACAGTCTGTACATCAATAAAATTGGTGGAAGCTTCGGAATCCACGAGGGCCTCTAGCTTGGTGCTCTGGGTTTGCGTGCATTATGACTGGTAAGTAGTAAAAGGATTGCCTGGAATCCTTGGAATGAGCCCTTCTTAATTGATTGAGGGTCTCCCTTCTGAGCTCTGGGGAGGGAGACCGACGGAGTTTCCCTGGCTGGAAGTCGAGGTGGAGTTGGTTCTTGGTTCTGCTGCTTGCCCTGGGGCTCTTACGGAATTTGCTTGGCTTCTCGCTGGGCAAGCTCTCACCATGTGCCCCTGGACTCTGCAGTAGAAACAGAGGGCTCTCTCTCTCCTTCTCTGTCTCTCAGCCTTGGAAATAAGCCTCCTGCTCGCCCCAACCTGCATCGGCTCCTCTGGTCCTGAGTAAAGAGATGCTGCGGAGAGAGCTGGAAATCCTGGAAGTGCTCGGGAGGCCCCTGTTTCTCCCTGGCTGCATCTGTCTGAGCTCTTCTAGCCTGGTGTCTATGACCACAGACAGTTGATATAAACCTTCTAGGGTAGCTGGTGTTCCCTGGTGCACTAATTCATTTTTAATTTCTTCATCCAGCCCCTGTTTGAATTGGTCTTTCAAGGCACTCTCATTCCAGTCCAGATCTCCTGCTAACAGCTTGAAATCAGCAATGTAGATTCCCACCCTCTTGTTGCCTTGCTTGAGCTTCCGAATTTCCCTGCTGGCAGTGACCTCTCTGATCAGGTCGTCAAAGTGTGCTCGGAACCATGCCAGAAAATTCTGGTAGTCGTTGAGAATTGGGTTGTTGTTCTCCACCATGGAAATAGCCCATTTGGCTGCTGGGCCCTTTAGCAGACTTAAAATGAAGGTGACTCTGGTTCTCTCTGTGGGAAACTCTGCTGGTCTGCTGTCGAAAGACATTGTGCACTGTGTGAGAAAGGTTCTCAACTGTCCTGCTTCTCCTCCAAACTTCACTGGTAAACTGCCCTGGGATCTCAAGACTACTGGCAGAGCTGCTGCTGCTGCTGCTGATGCTAGCACCGTTTATTGGTTAATCGGAGCTGGTTGTTGTAACTGCTGTAGCATGGCTGCTTGTAATGTGTTGATCTGGAGATCTACTTGTTGTTGATGTTGTTGCAATGCTGCTGCCAGTTGTTGGATGGCTTGCCGAATTTCCTGGTTTTCTGAAGACATTTTCCCAAATGTCTCTTCCTTTTTTTTGTTCCTCCCACTTTCAATGGGAGTAGAGAGTTTGTTAGGATTGATTTCCTAACAGTCAGGAACCACGCTGAGACAAGGAATAGGTCTCTAGTGTTTTATTACTGCTACATTAGACAGAAAATCCTAACAAACTGAAGAAGCGTGGGAAAAACCCAGACAGATAAACCCCGAAAGTCAAGGCGGGTCTGATCTGTGTCTCTTTGAATGGCTGCTTAACTCCTCAGTACTACGCATATGTTTTCCCCCCTGGATAGGGGCCCCCTCCTGCTCACCATCAGTACTCATGACAATGTCAGCCTTTACCCCCCTCCCTCCCATTGCAAATTCAGCCTCTGCTGTGCTTTGAAGGTGGGTTTTTTTAATCTTATGTCACATCATGTGGACTTGTTCAGATTGGTTGGAGTGCTTCATTTCTATACAGACTTTGTACAGAAAGGAATACCCCATTGACTTAGGCCCTTTTCTTTACTATCTGCATTATAATTCAATATATATACCGTATGTGTGTATGTGTGTGTGTATTATATTAATTATATGAGTGTAGTTTAAAATATAGGATTGATTCTTTCAGAAACAGATGATAAGTATGAATATGCCCTAAGAAAGAAAAAAGAATTGAAATGAGGTGCAGAGCAAACTCTAAGCAGTGAAAGAAAATGGTGCATAGAGGTGCATATAAAAGCAAAAGTATTTGGCCTTGGGGAATAAAGGGAGAAATAAAATTAGCAGATGAGTTTAAAAATAACACAGTTAAAATTGTGGTAAAATTATTTCTTTATGGTTAATAACGCAATGCCCACTCTTATGAAGGTAATTTCTTTTTAAAAAAGTTATACAACAGAGTGAATTTAAATTGTCTATACTTCCTATAAATAAATCCAGTTCATTATATCACATTGCCATCAAATAAGGTCAATGTAAATTGGCAAATAATGACTTTTGGCAGTATTCCTAATTGAGGGCTTACAGTTTTTGCTAGCATCAAAGCCCTTCAAATACCCTCCTTTTCATTTTGAACAATAATGACCATTCCAGGGAGCAGTAGATCAGCCATATCCTTCTGTGAGCTGGATTTTTTCCCCCTTTAATAGGTTTTTGTTTTTTATGCTGAATCACTCTGAGGGCAAAGAGTCACGAATCTCGAAGAGTCAGACACAACTTAACGACTAAACAACAACAACAACCCTGAGGGCAAAACATTTAGAGGAAAAAAATTCTGATGACAATATTTTTAGGAAATAATCAGAATAATTAACCATTGTTTGGCATGACGTGAATGTGTATGTGTATGTGTGTGTGTGTGTGTGTGCGCGCAGACACACACACTTCCTTCTACCCCACCTCAGTTAAAGTGACTTCTCAGCAGGTTTATTTATTTAATTAATTTTTATCCCACCTTTATTATTTTTATAAATAACTCAAGGCGGCGAACATACCTAATACTCCCTCCTCCTCCTATTTTCCCCACAATAACAACCCTGTGAGGTGAGCTGGGCTGAGAGAGCGTGACTGGCCCAAGGTCACCCAGCCGGCTTTTGCGCCTAAGGTGGGACTAGAACTCTCAGTCTCCTGGTTTCTAGCCCAGCACCTTAACCACTAGACCAAACTGGCTCTCAGTTACTTAGAATATAAATAGAACTATATCCACAGTCACATATAAAACAAAACAAAAACTAACAGAATCCCCTTTTGGGGGAGATGGGTGGTGATAGAAATTTGAAAAATAAATAAATAAATAAACAAACAAACAAACAAATAATAATGGTTAAAAACAAAAATCAGCTCCAAAACAAAGATAAAGCCATAAAAGGAAAGAGAAGGTGGCATCCCATAAACACAGGGGAAAGCCCTCTGAAAGAATTCCATCTTCAAAGATTTCCAAAAAGACAGTAAGGAGAGGACCAAGCCGATATCCACATGTTCCACAGCCTTGGCCCTGACACAGAGAAGCAGCATCTTTTTGCTTCAGCCCTCCAAACTTCTAAAAAATGTGGGATTTGCAGCAGGTTTTCTCTAGTTATTCTAGCAGGTTGGGCCAGAAGCTGTTGGAGTAGGCAGTCCTGCAAAGAGAGAATGATAGAGAGAGAGAGGTGAGAGAGAGAGGGAGAGGGAGAAGGAGAGAGAGATGTATTTGTCATGACTGGGTGGTGCAACTGTCAATCAAAGGAACCTCCTCCCATGTGATATTCCAGCAGAAGGCAAAGTGAAGGAGAGGGATCCGGGAGGAGTAGGTAGAAGAACAAGTCTGATGAAGAGTCAGTCCAAGCTTGGGAATACATCCCCCTGTCCTGAAGACAGGACTGGGAATATTTTTAATATTGAAGTAGACTAGTATTACTGGGATAAGTGAGCCTGTTTAAAAAACAATTTTAATTATTTAATAAAAGTCAGTTTGTTTATTTAATTCTATGGTAGCCAGTTCTCTGTGATATCTTATGTCTTTCTCACATTCTACCCAATTATGTTACATTAGATATTTAAAGAATTTCTAATCCAGAAATTTAATGGAGCAACAGAATTAAACAATAAAACGAAGAGGCTCCCACAAGAAGCAGGTTACATGCAGCAGTGTATCAAATATCAGATGGTATAAACTGTTCCTGTCTTTCAAGCCTGACAAATCTTCTCAGGCTGGCAGATGAGGTTGAAAAGAGGGTGTCACTGCAAAATCAGTACATTTTCAGCAGCAGCATTAAACTTTTGGAAAGGACTTGGAGCTAGTGTTTAACAACTGGCAGAATACATTGCTCATTTCTGAAATCTATAATTTGGAAAATGGCTATATTAGTTTTTTGAGACCTGATGGCTTCTGCAATATGACATTTTTTTCTTGCTAGCTGTCAGTAATTGATATTTATTTTCAACAGTGTATATTATTTGATTTTCAATACTTTCTGGTCTGTCAATATCTGTTGCTCTAAGGACTCTGTAATCACAGTACCTTGTAGGAGGGATGGGATATTATGTGGCCTTCAACCAGTCTTCGATTGCAACTTCTATCACCTCCAGCCAACATTATGATATGATATATGATATGATATGATGATATGATTTGTAGTCCAACAACAGATGTAAATCTGCATGCTCCCATCCCTATCCTATGGTATGAAATCAATACAAAACTGGAATTTGATAAATTTCAAAACAATCCTTCCTTTCTAGATACAGAAGATTAGGATTATAGCTGAAAACAAAATTAGCTATATAGGTGGAACCCTACATTACACAGATGTGCAAATAGTGCCCAAGGCAAGGTTAGGCAGACAAGGCCTCTAGTCTTTGCAATTTGTACTTCTAGGGCAGTAATTTCAAAGAAGTTGATTAAAATTGACATAAGAAAAGCAGAGGCCAAAGCTGAACCATGGCAACATTTTGTAGAAAATATTCTTAGAAAGTTTACTCGAAATTAAATTAAATGACAATAAAGTTGGATAGTTAAAACCAAAATGAATCATATCACACTAAGTTCAGTTCTGACACATAATTGGTGAGCTACTCTAAGACATTAGACAGCTGAATGGCAAATAGTCATATGATCTGTTGAAGAAAATTACCCTAAAGTTGTTTGAGATTCTTTACCACAGAGATGCAGATTTTTACATCAAGCACCAACAGAGTCACTTTTTTCCACCACTCCACACAAAATAAAGACATGTTTTTTAAAGTACCAAGGCAATGTTTCCTGCATAATCTGATGCCTTTTGAACAACAGGTCCTTTATCAAAGGCATTACAAATCATGCTTGAAAACAGAAACATTCCATTTCTACACAGGGCAATCAAAATTTATTTATGTTCAAAGACCACACACAATAAAAGACCAGCAGACAACACAATAACAATAAACGGAAATTTTAAAATTGTGAGAAAATCCTAAAGCAATTAGCAGCTAACAATTAAGAGCATGAAGAAGGAACCAAATGGTTTCTAACAGCTATAGCTATTGATAAGAATTTTGTAACCTTCTTAGAGCTTTCTGAAGAGTATTCACCCAGAAGAAGGGTAACAGCCTCCTAGTCACAAAGGCAATTAGAATTATTAACAATTGGAAGTATTACACTTGATCACCAACGGGTGTACAATAGACATTTTAATAGCAGGTTCTATCTTCAGGTCTGAACAGAAAGAAGTTTGACTTTCATATGGGAGGCTTATATATCTACTGATTGTTGCCCTAATAGGTAATACCCCAGAAACACAGATCATATTTTATTGTAGAAAAAATTGAAACTGTGTAGTATGTTTTTCTAGATTTCATGGTCTGCATAGAAATGGAATGTTTATGCTTTATAAAACATTTTTTTCTTGTAAATCTTTTAGATTGTAATGCCACTAATAAAGGATAGAACATCTCAGAAATACTTCTGATGGGTCATTATGTTCTCATTCATTCGCATGTAACACACCCAAACTGATCCAGAAAATTGAGGGAATCATGACCAAACAAATTATAAACAAGCTTTGAAATCCTAACTGTTTGATTGTGTGCCATCACGCTGGTGTCAACCCTTAGCAACCACCTAGATAGATTTTGTCCAGGAGAACCTGTCTCCATCCTGGTCCTTCAGGTCTTCCAACAATGCACCCATCGCTGTTGTAATTAAGTCCATCCACCTTGCTGCTGATTTTCTTCTTCTCTTTTTCCTTCTTCTCTTTCCTTAAAGTAAACTCTAATTCTGTAAATAAGTGCAGAGTTCTGTACATCTTAACAAAATCCATATTATCTGTTCATATAATGTTATTGTTAAGATTGTAATTGTCTATACGGTACTGGTTTTCTGAATAAGTAAAGGACAGGATATAATCATTTCCCCTTGACCACCATCACCACACCACCAACTCCAAGTTTTCATTCTGGGCAATGAGATTTTTTAATATGTATTTAACTTGGAAATAGAGAAAATTATGCCACTTCAGACCAAATAAATGGACTTTCTCCCCATTTCTCTTTACTTCAGCTGTTGCTGCTGACATCATTTCATAGACACTGATGCATACAAAAATATTTGTAAACAACTACAGGGCTTTGGAAAAAAGGAGGAACAGAATCATTATAGTAAATTGATCTTTTTTGTCTTGTTATTTTTCAGTAAAATGGATACAGTGGTTATACTGAAGTACGTAGAATAGTGGCAAAAGTGAATACAGGGCTTATTCAAAGTGATTAGGATTTAAAAATTGGGAAAAGATTGAAACATAGATTTTTAATTTTTATTTGGCTCCTTTGGGTCTTAGGAGGCCCAGAAGCTAAAAAAAACAAAAACAAAAAACTTTTCAACTTTTCAAACTTTTCAAACTTTTAAAGAAAGATTATTGTTTTGCAAACCAAGGATAAAGAAGAATATCTTCTTTGGACAGTTAAATTGAGAGACCTTCTTTACCCTAAAAAAAAAACTTAGACAATATTGAAAAAAAACTAACAAATATAATCTTTGAGTTTTATTACAAAGCCAGTTTTCTTGGAAAGAGAAAGGAAATTTGTCTAAGGAATTAGATTGTTTTGGATGAAGCATAGAAACATAATCTCTAGAGATCAGAAGAAAACAGAACCACCCTGGTTAATCAAGAGGAGGGACCTGGGTTGCTTCACTCTATATGAAAATACTTAAGAGAATTCAAGTGTTCATGGTGAGAATGTGGTGTTTGTTTTTGTACTCAGTAACAAAATGGCTGAGTGGTAAATGTAGCTTCTGATACTTCAGACATAAATCCCAAGAGAAGCCATCATGAGGATCCTCCTTTAATGGGTTTTTTTTCACTTTGAGAAATGTAGGAAGGAAACTTCAGAGTGATGAAAGGATGTGTAATAGAAAGTAACATAGCAATAGCACATTCATCATTTGTAACAATAAAGTTAGCTCAAACCACCACCAGAAGAAACTCTTAAATAGTCAGAAAAACAGAAGCTTCATTCACCAGGGCAGAAGATTTCTAAGAAACTGTAAAGCAGTTTTTAGCAGAATATTGATTTAAAAAACGTTCTAGAAAGCATTTGAAGAGATTCTGTATGGGGTTTAAACAAGTGCTTTTTTGAAAGTACATTTATGTGCATTAGAAGTGGTTTGAGAGGGCTGAGGAAGAGTAACTGGCCCAAAGTCATCTGGTTGGTTTCGTGTTTAAGTCAGGAGTAGAACTCACAGACTCCCAGTTTCTAGCCTGGTTCCTTTAACCACTACACCAAACTGGCTGTCTTTTTTGGATAGTTTCTCAGGATGGTATATTTTTGACCAAATCTTTTTTAAGAAGTGTTTAGAGTGTTCCCCAATAAATAAATAAATTCAAGAACTACCACCATAGGCTAAACCTGGACTGTCTAGCTTAAAAATTTTTGAAAGCTCTAGAAATACTAAAGATCGTAGAACTTTGGATTACTTCCCCTAACCTAAGGCATGCATATGGGGCAGATTTTATTAAAAAACAACACTATTTATTGAGAAATCCCTTTGAAAACCTAAGATAGCTGTATGTGCATACACGTGCACAAATGTATACAATCATTAAAATAAATCTGATTTATTTGACTTTCTTGAGCATTGTCTCAGATATATGTGCATCATTTTTTGTGGAGAAGTTAAGCTAAAAAAAGGATTCTGAGATTTCTGGAGACAAAATGCTAAAGTGATGCTTTGACTATTTACGGGAATTTCAAATTAAGTAAAACCTGTCCTTTTAATAAGGATTGTCTATTATTTTGTCAAATGGTGAAAGAAGCTAGATTTCTGATATCCGTGGGACAGAATGACCATCTAAAGTCTGAGTTTTGTCTTTCTGTTTCTATCTTCCCATGAATTATGGAGTTATATTGTAAGATTATGTGCCAGTTTCAACAAATAGATGTATTCCAAACAAACAAACTAAACATATACAGGTTTTCTCTTTCTTTCTTTTATGTGTAATCTCTCTTCTCTCATCTTCTCTCATACACATATGAACATGCACACACACAAACCTCAAAAATATGAAAAAAATATTAAAGACTGCTTTTCTCCCAAGCAGAGAATGGGACCTGTATTTATGTTATTTGCTTATTTTCAGCATAGCCCCGCAGTAAAGACATTCTTGAAGCCGGATACATCTATTACCACTTCAGAAGTTGGTGTCTTGTGCTTTGCAGACTGTGGGGATATTTTCTTTCCTTCTATGAGACGGGGAAGGGTTTGAGAGGTTACATATGATAACAACAGCAAGACTCCTATATGCTCAAAGATGGGACGATGCCCAAATTCCCTCAACGGAGGACTGGTTGATGGAACTGGCGCAAATGGCTAAGCTGACAGCATTGATAAGAGAAAACACGGTAACTGGATTTGTTCCTATTTGGAAGCAAATCTTGGACTATTTGCTTGTCATGCAAAAGAATGAAGTCTTGATTTTACAGTAGGTTTTGATGATTGAATGGTTTGATTTTAGAGAGACAAGGTTACTAAATGTTTATTTAATAGTAAGGGATTAATGTTTAAGTACTTTTATACTGGTGCTGGAAGAGCTCAGAAGCCTCTGGTCGGATATGCTTTTTTGCTTATTCCTGCACCAGTTTAGCTTTTTCTGTTTCTTTTTTAGACTTGTATTCTGTTGGTCTTATATTCTACATTACGTGTCTTAATTATATCTTGAACAATTACTACTTAATAAAAAAGGAAAACAAAAGAAATATAGCAAAACAATAGGTCATCAAATTGGTGGCAATTGCCTATGAACACAATGGCTCATGGTTTAATGTGACAGTTTAGCTAGCCATTGGAAATGTACATTTTTCTTTGCTCCTAGGAAAATAAGAGAGTGTTTTTTCAAAAAAATAAAAGTTATTTCCAATCCTAAAATAAAATAAAATACTGAAATGAAGCTGCAAGTGTATTAGAAAGACAGAATCCATGCATATTATAGAATGCTACGATACTGTATAATACTAGCATACAAGAAATTCCTTTTCATTCTATGGGTTTTCCACACTGCGGCTTTCAGCTACTGGACTCCTAGGCATTAAATAGCTGGACATGAAGCTGGCCTAATAAATCTCTTCCCAGATTTTCAATCCTTTCCTCCACTTTGGCCACAGTAATGTTCAAGTAAAGCATTTCACATTTCCCTTGCTGAACCCATTTAAAACAAAACAAAAAGTGCAAAGAACAGCCACATTTCAGCATTCCCACTGCTAAAGGTAGCCATCAGTGGCAGAGGGCAGCAACAGGGGGCGTGTGGCCACCAGAGCACCCATCAGCCAATTGGAGCAGGGACATTTGTGTCAGAAGGAATGAAGCACAGCTAGTGCACTAAACTGTCTTGCTTGTGCCAGCAGAGATGTAAAAACACCACTTCTGATGTGAAGAAAAAAAGCTTGGGGGGAGGTTACCTTCCCAGCAGCCTTGGTCCAGCTGATAACATTATCCATCCTCCCACTCCCCCACACAATGATGGGTGGCCTGTTTTTATGCTGAGGCAATCAGAAAGTAGGGATTACTCCTGTCTCCTTTCCTCCTCACATGATCCATGAGGTTGGCAAACTCAGGAATCAAGGACCACAGCCTGGAAGGCCAGCACCATCAATTTAAACTAAGAGTTTAAAGACCCAAAGACCCAGCCACTGTAGAGATTGATAAAAAGAATAAATAGGGATGAAGTGGGAGAAATCTGGGATCACCCAACTGCACTATTCTGGAAGCAGTAGCTGCAGAACAGAGCCTGGAGGGCCTACCTACCACAGTAAGGCAGGCAGAACACCGCTATGGTGTGAACTAGCTGCTTAGCCATTTCTGAAGGAAGATATGAATGAATTTCCCAGATATTCGGAAAGTAAACATTACAAGTTGAAGTCTTCTCAATGAAAGGCTTTTGAAGTAAGCTTCTCATTGATAACTTCCAAATGACATATCACAGAAGGCACCGCTCCATGATAGTCCTGAAAAGTAAAAGGAACAAGGGAAACTGAGAAAGTTGGACAATCAGGATTTTAAAAAAATCAAAATCAGTCTTTGATATTTAATAAGGCAGTGGGAACTCATCCAATTGGAGATCCCAGTTAGGCAGTTAGGGAGTGTAGACCACAGAGATCCTAACTGCATTTATCCTAATGCAGTCCTTCTTTTCCCTCCTGTAAAAAACGTTCACTAGCTGTTTTATTGGATTCAGAAATGTGCCATTTGTAACAAAGAACGCAGATGTCAGTAGTAGAAAATGCAGTAAAGGCAGAAGGTGTGTGAATTCAAAATGGATTCCTAAAACAGCTTGGGCTAGGACAGTGTTTCTCAACTGCAGCACCTTTCAGATGTGTGGACTTTAACTCCCAGAATTCCCCACCCAGCATGCTGGCTGGGGAATTCTGGGAGTTGAAGTCCATACATCTTAATGTCACCAAGGTCGAGAAACACTGGGTTGGGATAGAAACTGAAATGAGCTCTTAGCAATGTAACTATATCCTATGGGTAAGTACCTAATTAAAATCCATTACTAATTTTAATTGAGGATGATTATCAGTATTTTAGGAGACATACTTCAAAGTTCTGCTAAATTACTCACAGTAATTTTCCAATATATTTGACTCCCTCCCCCACTCCCAAAAAACCCCAGTGTGGATCTGACCCACAATTGTGTTTCCTGAAATGTGGAGTTTAAAAGAGAAAGAGTAAGTGGGAGAAAGAGTTGCTGCCAGTGGAAAGCCAGAGGTGGGTAACCTCAGAATTTCTAGCATTGAGGGAGTAGATTGTACAGCTTCAATGCTTCAGGAAAAAAATAATCAGTGACCCAGCTTTGTTATAATTTCACCTACACCACACCTAAATTAGTATTAAATTGACTCTTTTCCCAGACTTTGCAAGATTGAGAGAATGGGTAGGTCCAGAGCTGATTTCTAGCTGCTAAAATGTTGCAATGTTTTAAAGCCTTTCAAATTTTCTGTTAATTGTAATTGTAAAAATTTAAAAATTGTAATTTTTAAAGGAAAATGTAATAATGGAGAAGTGACACAGATTGCCCAGATTTCTAGATCTCATCAAAAAAAGTTTCAAGTGTCTTTTCTCAATTTTTAAAATATTATTTAGGCTTTTACTTTTTTTGTATTCCACTCTATAGAGGGAAGTAGGGTAATCCCGTTCACTTCAGGAGGGGCAGACCCATGATCAATAGGCTGAGAATCCATCACCGTTAAAAAAATTATAATCCCAGCATTCTAAATCTTTCCCTTTTTCTCACCCAATGTTTCTGGGAGTTCAGTTCTGTGTTTTCCTCAAAATGACTGTATCCTGCAGGTCAGAAATTTCATTTAATTTACTAAAGTTAGTCAAGGTTAAATCTCCCCCCCAAATTTCATGATTATCAATTTAAAATGGAAAATATCAGATTGAATTAAATTGCAGCTAATAATAATTAAGAAGAAAATAGACCAAAATGCTTGAAAAATCAGTTCCATTTTGCTTTTTTTTTCCTTCAAAAGGCTACATTAATTTAGAAACTATCTAGGCCTCCTAATTTAGGAAGTTTCTACAACAAACAGTCTGAATTAAGAATAAAAAATAAGACAAATGAAAGGCTTTTGACAAATTTTAGGGAAGTCTGACAGGAAATGGAACAGACATACTCTGAAATAATGTCTCCAACACACAGGTATCATTTGTATAACATTCTGTTCTCAACTATTTTAATCTTAGACTATTTTCACAATCTAAAACTCAGACTACATACTGTAGAAACCACAGACATTTTGAGACCAAGCAAGATTATACTATGCAGGCTGGTAAGAGAGAAGGCAGATAATGAGAGACCATGGCATTTATTTTTTCTTTTATTCATCTTCAACTGGAAATTTTTCACCTGTGCGGCTCAATTGCCTGCATTCTCACAGAAGCCAGCAAAAAAGCAGAAAAATATTGGGGAGGAAATTATGTATCCTTTCTACAATCAGCCTCTTTCTTCCCATTTCAAAATCTGACTAGGCTGATGTTGTCTTTTAAACAAATGTGAAAGAAGAAATATGGAACTCTATTTAATGTGGATTTTCAATCCATAGCCATGTGCTCATATTTGTTTCCTATTTCAAGATTGTAGAAGAGGTATTATTGCTCATATAAGAAAAGTGTATCAGTTACTTCCTAGGCTTATAAAAAGCAAACTATCTTTGGCAAAATCATTCACACTTCCCAAGAGTTAAAAAATAAGAGTTGAGAAATGAGCAGCTGGTACTTCATAAAGCCAATAAAGGAGAGAAGTGAAATGTAAAAAACAGAAATAAAGAATATTATAGATCAATATTCTCCTACTGAACTAAGCAATATTCCATTTTACAATACCTTAAAGTCTAACTGGTTCTATCTCTCTAATATCTCCAAGTTCCAAGTATCTATTTAAACCTCCAGCAATATTCATAACTTAGTCATAAATCACTTTTAAAGATACTCTTGTCTTGAAAGGTATGCCATAGCTTAAAAATAAGGTGTTGTAGTATCAGAAAAAGAAAATAGGAAATCAGAGGAAAGGTGAGTTGTTATTTTAAAAGTTACATGCTACCTAATTCCACTCTTGTGGTATTAGCACTGTTAATGAGACACTGCCATTTTTCCCAGCAAGTCATTTTCATTATTAATGAAGCTACCCTTACAAAATACATTGCAGGTTTAATTATCATTGGAAATGTAATAAATCACAAAGTGAATTGGACAATAGACTATTACTGTAAAGTGACATTTGCTATATGATTGCATTGTGTGATCCTTATCAAACTGGAAGAGAGCACTTTTCAATGAAGTCACTTCCATGACACAACTGTAACACAAGTAGGATATATGCTAAATCTACCTGCAGTTCAAGCTATAGCCAGTGTACCAAGTGAGAGGCCTCTCAAAAGCAATAGTTATCCCTACTGCTATCATAATACAGAGATCTAGTTAATATGTATTTCACATGACATGGAAACACTCCTGGCAGATCTATATATTCTTAGTGTCAACTGACACTTACTTGAGGAACTTCCTTATAATGCAGAAGCATCTGTGTGGACTCCATACCTTATGGATGTGTATGTTAAGCGCTGAGAGCCAGTTTGGTGTAGTGATTAAGGCACCAAGCTAGAACCTGGGAGACTGAATTCTAGTCCTGCCTTAGGCATGAAGCCAGCTGGGTGGTTTTGAGCCAGTCACTCTCTTTCAACCCTAAGAAGAAGGCAATAGCAAGTCACTTCCAAAAATGTTGCCAAGAAAATTGCAAGGACTTATCCAGACAATCTCCAGGAATCAAGACTGACTTGAAGAAACAAACAAAAGCCCCTGTAAGCACTGGCCACATGCTAACCAAGTGATCTTGACTCACAAGTAGATGAAGTACAAACTGTCGTACCTTTTATTTATTGTGTACACTTCTAAAGGGAAATCATAATGAAGGATTGATGTGGGGCTGAGTTTTGAAATTAAGTTGACACTTTCATTGACATATGCCCTGTGAAAAAGTCCATATTTATTTGTCCTACGTATCTTTAGCTTTTTCATTAAAACAAAACAGAACCCATTTTCTGGAGACTTGCAGCCCACGGTTTTCCAGTCTCACACTAATCCCTCTTTCTCTGTTTCATCAATGCATCTAAGGAAGCAAATAGTTTCTGATGCTTATGTTATCTGATTAGACCACAGATGGGTCTCTCAAATTCTGGTTTCTGAAGCTTAAGAACAGCCTTCCTCCATGGGCTTGCAGCACAACAAACTCAAGTCTACCTGAGACAAGCATCAGCACAGAGGATCTTCTCAGGTGGCTGCTCTGCTGGCAACCTCAAGGCATTGTACATGAAAGGTTGCCATCATTTTGAAAAACAGTGGGCATTTTGTGAAAAAAAAAAGTAATGTAGTTTCAACTGTGACTTCAAAGATAAAGGAGCACAGAAATGTTTCTGAACCAATTTATTTATCTCAATGCCATAACACAATAGAATTGGCAGTGCTGTGAACGTATTAACAAAATATTAGCAGTATCACTAGCATATGACTGAAGTAAATGGATGTTATACTGAAATGTCTAGTCCTCAAGTATCTTTCTCAGCCACTTTAGTTATTTTGGTTAATTTGTACAGACAGCTTAAAATGAAGTATTTATTAGTGCTTGAGAAGGTGTTTTCAGTGTGATAGCTTGGAGAATTGTTTCCTGGCCAGATTTCAGAGGCCCAGTTAGAATTTCAACATCTTTGCATGCTTACTTATTTTATGTTTATTCTGTCTTTATTTTTGGTCAGCTCAAGGGGAAAGGTCCCCTGTGCAAGCACCGAGTCATGTCTGACCCTTTGGGGGGATGCTGCTTTTGCAATGTTATTCTTGGCAGACTGTAGCGGGGTGGTTTGCCATTGCCTTCCCCAGTCGTCGCCTTCCCCAGCAAGCTGGGTACTCATTTTACCGACCTCAGAAGGATGGAAGGCTGAGTCGACCTGAGCCGGCTACCCGAGAATCCAGCTTCCGCTGGGATCAAACTCAGGTCTTGGGGAGAGTTTCCATTGCAATGCTGCCACCTACCACTCTGCACCACATGAGGCTCTTCAAAAACTGGCTCTTACTACACGAATAATTCTTGCTGCCAAAATTCAATAATTAAATAAAATTCATTTTATTTATGTATATGTTTAAAGAAAAATCAGTTGAATTATTTTTGAAGCTAGTAAATGTGAAAACTGGGACACTGTCCTGCACTATGGGGTTCTGCCAGTTTATAGGAGGCACAGGATATAACTGATACCATGTTGCATGAGTAGACAATGTACATCTTAGCCTCCCACAGAATTACCCAGGTTAAGAGAAGTTAATTTCTTAAAAACACCTGTTTGCTTTGTTTATGGAAAAAGAAGAACTGCCTATCCTGAAACTACCAGATTTGGCCTGCCAAAATCCAGAGGACCAGAGGATGGCAGTGTAGAGTTATTTCTGTACCTGGATTTCGGCAGCCAAGATGTGGTAGCCATGGCATGTTGTCAGAGAACACAGCAAAGTCATAATATAAATACAGAGGGACCTGGATATTAATGTTCAGGTTGACATAAAGACACGTCAAATCCTTAAAATGGCTGGCCTAGGACAAAAAGACTTTTCAACTAGAAAAATACCTAACTCTGGGCCTGACACAGGGCCAAATAACATCCTTAACCAGAGTGAGATTTGAGCTCCTCAATTCTATTGTAAAATATGGGTGATTTCATCAAGTACCTTATTCAGAGAAGATGCATATCTGTGGTGCACTAGAGGACATCACTCGTATTCTCTTTGACTGCCAACTATATGCTTCAGCTAGAGCACAGCATTTAACATCACTAATTGGCAGGACAGTCCATTGGGACCCCATCAACAGGTGGTCTTACCTCCTGCAAGGTACAGGAACAAAAGGGGACTAAGAAGGACTGCCAAAGCCATCCAACGGACAGCTTCCTCTTAGATCAAAGTGGGGTCAACTGCCAAGGGGATGATCTTATCTGATTATTTCATTGAATATCTTTATAGATGTTGATAAACTGTGTTATTTTACCCTATTTTATTTGATACGGTCATATGACTAATCAATAAACAAACAAACAAAACAAACAAAATCATATAATTGTTTGATGCAGAAGTTATCTTGAGTTGATGAAAGAATCAATTGATCATAATCATAATTAAGCATTTAAGAACAAACATCATTGACTACACAGACATCTGTCTTGAGCAAAACTGTCTTAAGCAAAGCCTTGTTTTGCCCTGCAGAAGTTGACAGATTTATTGTTCATGGATTAATTGCCTCACACTACATGGCCTATAAAGACCTATCCCATTCTATAATTCTATGTTGAATGCACAGTGTCTATCTCTGTTATCATACTGAATAGTTAATTTACTGTCATCTGTTTTACCAAGTTTAATAAAAAGGAATTAAATTGCCTTTCAAATGCAGATGAGAAGACAGCATCTTTACCTTTCAGGTACATTCTATTATCATAAATAGTAAAATCCCCAGCAGTAATTCACCATGCAAAGAAGTCAAATATTACCGCATCTACGAATGATATGGTAATAATCATTTGGATCATTTGAATCATTGTGGTTGCACCCAAATATTCAGTAGAGAACATTATGTGACTTTTGTAACATCTTACTGCTTACTCAGCAGCACCATTACTTAACCCAGGAATAAGATATTCTGCCATAATTCAAAATGACTGAAAAAGCAAGGTTATGTTATAGGCAACTCAGCACTCCAGGCCCTATTATTTGTGTGCAGCACTAGCCACCTGTGTCTGCTGCTTGGGGCAACTTTTTTTTTTAGATATTTTTTTATCCCACCTTTATTATTTTTACAAATTACTCAAGGTGGGGAACTTACCTAATACTCCTCCTCTTATTTTCCCCACAACCACCCTGTGAGGGGAGTTGGGTTGAGAGAGAGGGACTGGCCCAAGGTCACCCAGCAGGCTTTCATGCCTAAGGTGGGACTGGAATTCCCAGTCTCCCGGTTTCTAGCCTGGTGCCTTAACCACTAGACCAAAGTGGTTCTGGTTTGTTGTGGTGCCTCTGTCATCTCATAATCCCTGAATTTATGATTTAAGACCAAGGAAATTTCAAAGGGGATTGATAATCACATTGTCCATTGATTGTAAAATTGTGTATTTATACCCTAAATGCCTCCAAAAATCTATATAATAAATGAATGGATAGCACAGTTAACCATCTTCAAGATCTTATATCACTTTGGACTGTCAATGTAATATTTCACTAAATGCAGTCATTGCAATGAACTACTGCTAGAAGCATCCAGTGATTCTTGCCATTAGTTTTAGCTTATGATACTGCCACTGCCATGAAGGAATGGCTGTAACAGATTGGGGCAGCCTACAAATTTCATAATATTATGATATATTATTCTTATTTGATTTTTATCCTGCCTTTCTAAGCCAAAAACAGTGTATATTACAACATGATTAAAGTACTTAAATATGAGTATATGTGTATGTATGATTATTTATAAATCATATGTTATGAGTTTCATCCTTCTTGTTCCTGTCTCTTAGATCGAATTGCACAGAATATAATTAAGTCCCATTTGGAGACGTGTCAGTATACAATGGAGGAACTACACCAGCTAGCCTGGCAAACCCACACATATGAAGAAATCAAAATATACCAGAGCAAGGTACAAAAATCCAATAAAATGTCTTGTTTCTTTCTTCCTTACCATAAAGAACCATTCTCTGCATTACCTATCTCAATTCATGACTACACCTACGGTGATTGCAAAATTGAATGATGATGTTTTAAAAGCGAGGCCAAACTTTCCAATCTCCACATAATTTTTTGTGCTAACCTGTTGTGTCTATCCCTTTGAATACCTACCCTCAGTTCTGTTTCTGCTTTTTATTTATGCACTGCGGGAAAAAAATCCTTCCCCTTATATTTCCTGAATTTAATTTACTGGATGATCTGAGATTCTAACATGATTTTTTCCCCCACAGTGCATATTTTATGTACATCTATCATCCCTTTCTTACTCACAAGAATAAAACGCCAAATACTACAACTCTTCCTTACTCTATAATAGAGTTGCCTCTTTCCCTTCTCTGAAAATAAACCCACTTCAAGCAGAGTGGGAGGAAAGATGTTTTCCAACAGTCCTAAAGCCCTGTCATATGGTTATGCCTTAAGTCATTCTATGAGTAGCTGAAAGCAGTTTTACTTATTTCTGTTACTACAAGATTTCTGTACACAGTTTGTATATTCATTACCATGTATTTAATCATGCAAGTTTCCAGATGAATGTGGACTTAGAACAATTAATGAAGTGTGCACTACTGAACATCTAATTCTCTGTTCTTTTGTGAGTTTCCATCAGTAATTTTCTCATTAGAGAAATATCAAAAGTGGATTCAGATAATTTGGTTGTGTTAAGAATCTGGCAGAAATAAGGTATGATCTGCATATTCTAAAACCCAGACTTGTTCTCATTGCATAGACCAAAAGTCATTCCTGGGTTTAATTAATGAGAGGTAATCCTAATGCAAGTCTTTTCTTGTTATGAGCCTCTAACAGTCTACCTTCCTAGAGAAAATGGTGATTGGAATCAAAGTCCTTGGAATCTATACATAATGACAGTAAAGCTGACACCTGAATTAAACAAAAGCGGGTGCCTATATAACATCCAAAGGGACAAATAATTTCATGATGATCATAATCTAAATCAAGGGTAGACAACTTTTATGGGGGTTGCCCATTTGGGAAATGAGAATATTTTTTTAAGTGACCGAGAGCCACAGTGAATGGGACAATGGCATTATGTTATGCAAGTGGGTAGGCAGAGCCAAGATTTTCCAACAGGATAGGTGTGGGAGTGAGTGTGTATGCATGGGAGGGGAACTGGGTTTTTATGAAACTCACCCAGATGCATTAAGCATTAGATCTTTGGCAATTTGCTACCAAATTTCAACAGCATAATCTCTGCCCATCCCTGATCTAAAGGACATTCTCACTTTGGTTTCCTTCTTTTTCATGTGATTTCTTCTTGAAGTCAAGAGAAGCATTATGGCAGCAGTGTGCAATCCAGATCACACATGCTATTCAATATGTAGTGGAGTTTGCAAAACGGATAACGGGCTTCATGGAACTCTGTCAAAATGATCAGATTCTACTTCTCAAATCAGGTTTGTGGAGGAGATTATAATAAAGTCTAAAATACTTAACAGTTTATCTAACATCAATATTTGATGAATAAAAGTAGAAGAACATGCAGGACCTTTTAGGCTCAGTAAAATTACAAATTCTTAACATCATTTCTTTTTCTATATCAGTATACAAAATAGAAAATTGCACAGTGACTGTCATGTGGAAACACCAACGGTATACAGTATGTTTAGCTTCATATAAATGTGATTGAAAGTATATATTAAACGATCATCATCACGTGAGACAGTTCAAAAAATTATGTGACTCAACATCCTGCCAGAATAGAGTTTACTCTATCATGTGTTACAACAGTCACCAAATATCAGCCACAATACTTCTATTGTGAGTACAGAGCTACAGAACTGGCTACACCATCTTGTTGGGATATTTCTGTGTAACACCTCAGGCCTTTTGTTATCATTCCAGGCTGCTTGGAAGTTGTTCTAGTGAGAATGTGTCGTGCCTTCAATCCACTCAACAACACCGTTTTGTTTGAAGGAAAATACGGAGGAATGCAAATGTTCAAGGCTTTGGGTAGGCAGGTTGTTTTGTTTACTCAAACTGAAGACTTTGTAAATAATTTGGATAAAGAACTACATTTCAGCTCGTCACCACTTGCAGAATTAGGGGAACAGGAATCACCTGCTAGATCCATTCTCTCAGATGAGTACTAAAATCCAGTTCCTATCAGAATCTTCTGCTTATCTCGCATATAATAGCAGTAAATCACAGCCTCTTATTTTTGAATCTCGGTTTATTCAATTTATAATTTTATATGCCTTTGCCATGCCATCTGGGGAAGCAGAACTGAATTCCATTTCATTACTAGATTTATTAGCCGCTACCAAATTATTAGAAAACATCACAGGCTGAAAAATCATACCAGGTTTGGAGAAGGTACGAGTTTGGAGTTTAGATCAACATAATATGGAGGAGTCTAAGGCTTTAGAGTGGGGGAGCCTAGGCATTCACATCAGGGGAAGAGGAGGGCAGGTTGATCAAACATGTGCCATAACATCATGGCGCAAACCCATGACTTCAGCTTTTATGTCTGACAGCAGGATACAAGTATGAAAGGACAGGGGATGTTTTGTGAGGTCACAAATTCTACCGTATTCAGAAAGATTTAAAAAGTGACTTCAGCCTTTTTCTAGACAGCTAACCTGAAAGGAGAAACTACTTCTATATAGATTATATTAGTTGAATGAGCACATTAGATTTATAATAAGAGCTTAAGTGACAGGTCACAATTTGCCTTCATAGCCTTAAGTGGTTCAGATATGTGAATTACTGGCAGCTCCATTACAAACCTGACTGATAACTGGTTCACTAAAGTTCCTCTTTCAGGTATTCTGTCTCTAAAGGTGAGGTGGGCATTTCAGATAGCAGTATGCAGAATTGACAGGCAAATGACACCACTGTTGTTCCCATAGTTGATGTGACTCCCTTGAATGGAGCAGGGACTGAGAGTGATTGAGCTGTTGATAGAGCTGAATGGAAGGCTAGATCTCTTCAACTATAAAGTACGCTGGTTGAACTGCACTGGAAATTGAAGCATGTGAGTGAGAGATCCATTCCCTGCTACTATCAAACCCATGCCCAGAAACTTCATGTAGTTGGGTAATAACTTGGCAGCAGTGCTTAACAGTTGAGCTGTACAAATCCTATACCAGAAAATATTTCCAGAACTTGATGTTGTTATCTGTGCTGCCTACAGGTTCTGATGACCTTGTGAATGAAGCATTTGACTTTGCAAAGAATTTATGTTCACTGCAGCTGACCGAGGAAGAAATTGCCTTGTTTTCATCTGCTGTTCTGATATCACCAGGTAGTTTTCTCCAGCTGATTTTCCTTTCTTACTCATCCTGTGTTCAAAGTCTACCACTGTCAGTCTTTCTCATCCTGTAGCTGCTATGCATGTCACCTATGTAGGCATATTAACTTAATCAAGGAAGGCTGAATGGATTTAATCTGCATCATTTCTGAGCCCCCACAGCTCTCACCTCTTGTAGCTCAGGAACCCTCAACATCCCTCACTGAGATGAGTGAACTGGACAGGTTGATTGTTACCTGGAGGAGGTGGTTTGCAAGTACCTCCTTTTCTTTGAAGAGTTCTTTAAATTCAATGTCCTTTAAATTTATAGATCAACTTCTCAATCATAAGTAAATTTATGTTCCTTTGGACTGGATGCCATTGCATGGCACAGCTATGGCATTAATAGGTTGTTCCATTTGGGAAGTGCATTGAGGATTTGTCTACAGCAAAATGGAAAGCCATCATTCATTTAATTCAAAGTAATTAGATTTTGATTTGAAACTGAAATAGCATACTTCCTCCACAAACTAGAGTTACTATATTGTTGAAAATTAAACCAATTACCACGAATCTTCTTTCCACCCACTAATGACTTATGTTTATGCTTATTTTAATTTTGTGTTATTTTGTTTGGCCAGATCGAGCTTGGCTCTTAGAACCAAGGAAGGTCCAGAAACTTCAGGAAAAGATTTATTTTGCACTTCAACATGTGATTCAGAAGAATCATCTTGATGATGAGACTTTGGCAAAGGTAGATCATCAATACAAACAGACATTCACAGAGAAGCCAATGTCTAGAGATACAACTATCCTAGGTTATTTGTTTTTCTCATTTGTAATTACAGTTTTCCCCAGTAAAGAAAACAATTACTCAGATGTAATGATTCCCAAACTTACTTGGAAATGCTTTGTCAATTACATCAAAGGAAAGAACAGGCCTGCAGGCATATAGACCTCCATGGGGAAGCTTGTTTAAGTAACAGCTTAATTTATACATAATACCCTAACTAGGTTTTGGGCCCAATTCTGGCAAAAGCTAGTTGTTCTTGGGACACTGTTCCCTGTCTCTAACAAGCCATTTCCCTTTAACTACTATAGTTGTGGAACTCCAGTAGATTCATGTGGAAGAGCAGGTGATGTAGCTGGAGATGTGTTGCTGGAATCCCTCTGAAGCACCATTGGAATCAAACCACAAATTGCAGGGGATCTTCTCTGCAAGGCCCTTCTCACTCCAATGCCCTCATTGGCTCTACACTACCAGAGGCAGTGTTTGATTGGTTATGCTCACTACTAAACTTTGGAGGGAAGGTTACTTTGAAAGGCTGCATGAAAGAGCAGCCTTGACTGCACTATAGGACATTCTTCTTCAGTGTGGCTACAACCTTGAGATTAGCTGGCAGGCTGAATAGCAGACAGGTATCAAGGAGGTGAGGAAAACAAAGAGGAAGAGGAGGAGATTTTGCAAAAAAAAAAAAAAAAAGAAAACACAAAGTATTGAAAGTTGAGTAGGCAGACTGTTGGCACAGCCAGGGAAGTGGGTCCCCAAAAGTCATCTTGCCTCTGGCTCCCCTCAGAACTGGTGATGTCATTGCTGCAATTTTTTTCCTGCTGAAATGGAAGCACACAAAGCTGCCCTCTAAGCAGTTGATCATGAGAGAGACAGACATTTACCATAAAATGAGATGTTTCAATCTGAGCTTTCATGCTTATTTTTCTCAAGTGTATTAATGCGGCCTTAACTGATTAACCTAATTGACAGGATGTCTGTCATAGAAGTTCTGATTTTGTCCTTATAGCAAGTCACTGTTTGTTTCCTAAAATTGATTTTAGCTACTTTTGTTCTCTATAATTTATCTGAGTGATTTGAACTTCTTTAAGCAGCATTTATTTTGTTTTATGAACTTTTTAATGCACCGTGTTAGCTTTAGTTTGCAAAGAAAAGCCAGCCATTTTAGTAAGCAGTACCAAATTAAATTCTACTGCAATGCTTTTAAAAGTAAAAAAAAAAGAATGATGTTGGAAGAGTTTGAAAGTATGCATTTATGCACCCTTTTATCTGGAATAAAATTTCTCTCGGTTTATATCTTTCTCTGTCTGCCTTCCAGTTAGTAGCCAAGATACCAACTATTACTGCACTTTGCAACCTGCATGGAGAAAAACTGCAGGTATTTAAACAATCTCATCCTGATATAGTGAACACACTTTTTCCTCCACTATACAAGGAACTGTTCAATCCAGATTCTACCACTGGTTGCAAGTGAAGGGAAAACTAAAGCTCCTGGAATGCATCACTGATCAGACAAAGGAATTGTTTTCATGAAGACTTTCTTTAAAATTTGTAACTACTGCAACACTAGGAATGTCCTGCACTTAATAGAATTATTTTTCACCGCTACAGTTTGAAGAATGTAAATATGCACTCCTGAGTGGAGCCTCTTTGGTTTCTCTTCTTTTAGTTAATTTTTCCTTTTCAATTTTTAACTGAGCAGAAAGTTGCAAGTATAGAATACTGGGTGTTATCTTTATTTTTTATTTTATTTTATTGGGGCTATGTTCTGGGAGACAACTGTTTATAGATGTTTACTGTAGATAAAAATGAAATCAGAGGAGTAATTTGCAATATTACTCTGTTTAGTCAAATATAATTTAAGGAAAATCCACTAAACTAGGCTTACCTATTTCTATGTTTTAGCTAGTTAAATGCATGTGGCAATTTATAGCTGTCTTGGAAACAGGCGTGTGTGTGTGTGTGTGTGTGTATGCAAAAAGTCATGGACTTTCCCTTTGTGTGTGCAGCATCAGTACATTGAGGGTTTCATACAGACTCAAAAATGCCCTGCTTTCCCTGAATTATTGGCACAAGAATGGTCAAAGCACATTTCAAAGCAGTAGAGTGAGTATCCCAAATCTTCCCCTATTGCTTTTTCTCTACTCAATCAGTATACAAAGGTGGTTGGGAACTGTCCATTACCCTATGTGTTAACTGGTGGGGGTGGGGGGAAGGGAAAGGCTGGGACATAGAAGCCCCATATGGATTCTCTGACACATGGGGAAGCTTCATGTCCTGTTTCTGTATGAGCAGTATGTATCAGGGAGGGCCAACGTTCATACTCCTGAAGCTGTTCTATCCTTCAGACTGTAGTCAGGGTCAGGAAAATATTTTTACACACCATTCAATCTTCTCTCCACTGTAAATTCTAATAAAACCAAATCATCTAGGGCATTATGTAGAAAATCCAAAAAGAGATGCAATATTAAATATCTCATATACAGAGAGACACAAAACTAGACATCTTTTGGAAAACAATTTTATTTTCCTCTTTGGATAAAATCGCAGGAAATGTTTTAACCAAGATTTTTTTCAAATTCGATACCACCACTGGAGAGAGGATAAAATTGCTTTATGAGTCAACTGTTAGCCATCCCTGAAATGTACCAAATACAATACACTTATATACATATATATGAGGAATGTACACACACACACACACACACGCACACTTGTAGCATAAAATGAAATCCCTATTTTTAAGGATGTTCTCCTGCATTTTTAAAATTCTCTTTGTAATGTATTAGGTTTATGTTGGGCAAGTAGGATTTTGCTCTGCCATCCATATATAATGGCAAGATGGTACCATTTCTGATCAATTTGTATATAATGTTTATGCGTACTCAGCCAGTGAATGAAAAGTCAGATTTGTGTAATTGGTGCCAAAGCCTTGTCTGGATAATTCAAATGGACAGAGAGAAAATTAATGGGAGATTTTTCTTTTCATCAATGATAGCGCTAAAGCCTACATTAAACATACTATTATTGGATATATTGCCAATAAAGTGTTTAAATTGCAGAGTACAACATACAACATCCCAAACAGTACATTTGTTTTGTGGACCAGATAATTTATTTTATTAGCCTTCCCTGAAACAAAAACAATTAGATGTTCAGTTTGCTCTGATAGCCTTCAAGGGCCAACAGAGCAGGTCCAGTGATATATAGCTTTGAAGAATGAAGTAAAAAGTCACAAGGCCATCCAGTCATCAGCTAGAATCTTTTGTGAGAGTGGAGACTTCCCATATGCATAGTCCTTATGTAAAGATACTCCAATATCCAGATCAACAGCTGTTTTCATTGGTTCGTTTCGTATCCAGAGCTCCGTTTGCTTAGTTTCTGTTCTGCAATAAAGCTGAAGAAGTAGATCAATGTTCAGATTTTTTTTTTCCTACTGATGATCCTCAGTTAAGAAGAAAACGGTTATTCTACAGAATTTTATCCACTAGCCCCAGGAGTCTTTGGAATTTTATTCTACCTTCCCCTGAGGATTATAAAGGTGGAAAATTTGCTCTATTACTCCTTTAGGATTGTGTGATTCTTCTGATTCTGCACACGTCATTGTTGAAGATCTTACAAAGAAAGAAGTTCTCCCATTCTCTCATAACTGGGCCTGCATTATTCCTCTGTCTCACCGTCTTGGAAACTTAGAGAACTATGGAATACTTCATTCTTTTGCATTCCACCTGCATTCAGATGTCTGCCACCCTGTAAAATCATTCTTTTTAGTTTTTGGCATTAACGTTCCTTGCGGATTACAGTGTTGACCACTATTCTTTTTAACTTGCACTATACACACAGTATTCTGCACTCCAGGTTTTCCTCTAGAAAATATATAACACAGCTGTGGTACAAGTACCATTTTTTTTAAAGTTATTCAACATCTCTACCTCTGATTTTCCAAACCAGAAGCACATTATCTTACAGTCCTCCTGAAGCTGTCCTTTCCTAAAGTGTTGATCCACTGAACTCTGAACAGTATAATGAGAGATAAGCAGACTCCCAGTCATGTAATGTAGCTTCTTCTCCCTCATACAGCCCTGCAGAGTTCACCAGCTGATCCCAGAGTCCTTCATTACAGATGGTGAAGATGCTCCAAGCGTCAGTGGGGTTGGAAAATTGCAATCACTGCTTCTGCTGACAGAAGCTTGTTGCTGGAAGGGGTTAATTAGCTCCTACCCATAATTTAGAGATACCTGTCATCTGTTACAAATAGACATGAAGAACAACATAGCATTTCTTCCTCTCTCACATGCACACACATATCACTACCATAATATATTTCCAACTGTTTAGTTTTGACAGCTGTTTCTTTTTCTTCTAAGGCTCCTGTGCCTTTTGAAGACAGGCAGAAGCTGCACACTAGCCATGCCACAGTGTTGTTTCACTATGATATCACCATTCTTACAAGAGAAGTGTGTGAACTGCAACTAAAATTTAAAAAAACCTTTCTTGGGTCAATATGAACTACATCCTGTTTTGTTGTGTTTTAAACTCTACTGCTGTTCCTCTTTAAGGAACAGGAGAGACAAGGGAAACTGTCCCGGTAAACGATACCCTTCTTTTCTTTAGTTGATTTTTCTGTTCTGGAACCAACACAGCAATAACAGTTTATATTGTATTCTGATAATGTATGAGCACTGAGCCACTTTATTCCCAGTGTCTGAGCAGACAGATGTAGACTGCTTGTTACACTTCTACAGGGACTTAATTTTGTATAAATGTCACTCCTGCTGGCTCTCTGTATAAAGAATTAATTCCAAGAGTCATATTTCCTTCTAATGGAAAGATTACTTTACTGATTGCTAGGAAAACAGGGTAATAGAAGACACTCAATTAAACCAGGCTGTTTCCAAATGCAATATATATTTGATGATTGGTTTGCATTAGGGACCTTGCAGGATTTGAGGCTGGGAGGTCTTGAGCTCTTTCAACTCTCATTTAACACAATCTTCTTGATTTCCCTTTTTTTATTCCATCTTGATTCTACATTGTGGGAAGATTGGACAACTTCCAAGCAGTAGGATTTAGACTGAATTTGTTTTATTCTCAGAGCTACACATACACAAACAGCTACTCAAGTTCATGACTCCTTTAATTCCATCTCTGTGCACAATGTCAACATGTTGTGAAGGAAGGAAGGAAGGAAGGAAGGAAGGAAGGAAGGAAGGAAGGAAGGAAGGAAGGAAGGAAGGAAGGAAGGAAGGAAGGAAGGAAGGAAGGAAGGAAATGGATAAATAACAATTTGATTTTTTTTATTAGTAAAACTGGAGAATTCCTGGGGCCCAGATCAAGTATAAGGTCCATTAAATGTTTGCCTTCTTTCTGCAAGCCTTTACAGAGAATCAGATCTATGATACAAAGGGAGATTCATGTCATGATTCCTTTGCACAAAGGGATTTATTCTCTCCATTTAAAATAACAGGAGAGCCCATCCAGCCAAGAATCCCATGTACACCATGGAGCAAATGTGGAGCTGTAGACTGGAGTGTAATTATAGTCCCCAAAATAGCACTATGGGAGCAGTGGTGAAATGCATATGGACTTGGAATATTAAAACCTGAGATTTCAATTTTTTCCTAACACTTAAAAGTATGACTGTGATGACCCAGCCATTTTGCCTCATTTCTGTAAGCTAATCTGTGCATGCTACACCAGAAACACGAGCGCCATCCTCTTCTTCCTTTTGAAACTTTCACTCTTTGTAATTGACAATCACTGCTTAAAGCAGATGTTGCACTGTATGCCACTCAGGGATATTATTACCTTATTAATAATAATAATAATATATAATATGACATTAATATGAAAGAAAAAATATTAGAAATGTGTTGAAAGGCACAAATTGTGATGCCAAAATGTGGAAAACCCAGACAAGGCTTTCAAGCCAGCTTTAGAAATGAATGGTTAGAAACTGAATTCACTGTTGTTTTTCTTCAGCATCATTCACCACTTATTTTACATTTTCATTTGGAGCACAAAATCCACATTTTGAACTTACAGTACATCTTTTGGAATCAAATTTTTGTGCAGATAAGCAAAATTTCAAACCATTGGCAAAAAATAATGATTTGGAAGATTGACAAAGATGGATTTTTTGCACTGCAATTGTATATGCACTAACTTGAATATACATCCTCTGTAAATCAGTGAGACTTGGGATTTAATCTAGATAAATGAGTTAGGATCAAGGTCTTGGATTCTGAACATTTCAATGTATTAGGAATTAACTGCCATAGTTTTGCTAATTTACCACATGGAGAAATACGTAGGATAATACTAGAAAAAGTTGGGAGGGGGAAGTATCCGTAGTTTCTTATTTTAAAAGAGCCCTTTCATGGATTCTATGTGCTGGCAAACCAAAGTTTTCCATGGGCTATGGCACTCTTAAAAAACTTATAGCCAGTTCACACAGTCACTTTTAGTACCAAATATTTTCTGGGGCTATCGACAGTAATGTGAATTACTGGCATACTTTTGGCACCATTCTATGATCTGTGTGTGTGTGTGTGTGTGCTGTGTTTTCAGTAGCCATTGCAAAACTGCGGTAAAGTGTACCTTTGTGTTTTTACTTCTCATGATACATTTTACCACCCAAGATCTGCTCATGGGGCAAATGTATACCCAAGCTTCAAATTGGCTGGGGGATTGGTCCTTTGGAATAGCATACTGAGAAATATTTCACAGTTTGCAGTGGGAAAATCTGAAATGCAGTCTCTGGTATCTCACATTCAAAAAGGAATATTGTAATTAGTGACATTAAAGATCCCTGTGCTGGATCTGGAGATGATTCCTGTGAGAGCAGACAATACTAGAGCAAATATACAAAAGTTAGACTTGGTTAATAAACACTTCCTATGCTCCTTTCTTCCATGGAGGCCCATTGTTCAGTGATAGAACATATACTTTGAATGCCAAGGCCCCAGTTTTTTAGCTCTTAGGATCAATCAATCAAAAATTTATTTATGGTCCAAGACCAAGCACCTCTTAGGATTATCAAGGAGAGATACAGAAACTATTGTCTGTAGCCGTGAGGACTATTATAAAAGCCAGTAAGTGTTGATAATGCTGGAATAAATGAATCCGTGCTCTCCCTCTTAACTTTCTATATTCCAGTGTATTCCTTTTTCCTTTCTACAACCAAGAATTTAATCTGGGCTGGTTCACAAACAACTACTGCTATGTTTACTCACCAAAATCCTTTAAGATATCTTCTCACTGTGAAGATTTACAAAGAGCCTGTGAAAGATGAAAGGTGAATGTGCCTTCAGCATTGATTGGCTATCCAATGCCATTCACCTACTACTTTAAGTAGTCAGTCAGTCATGACTGAGAACTCTTGAGAAGCTAGTATGCTATACTCATTAATTTGTTGGACAGAATCAAACAAACCCAGGTTCAAGTCCACCCTCAGCATTGGAAATACACTGGGCTAATCATTTTTTCTTAATGATTAGCCAAGCTCATTGGTTCAGGTTTGAACTCCTGGAGAAGATGTGGAATATAAATCTAACAAACAAATGAAATAAATGACAATAGATTTGAAAGGCAATAGAACCTCAGTAGGGAAATAAAAGGTGTCTTAAATGTGGAATTTTGCATATCATATTTTTTAAAAATTGTAAATATAATACCATCCATTATTTTAAAATTTGATACTTATTTTAATAGCTTACCATGCCTTCTATGTGAATAAAATAAAGCTTTAACACCCCTCCTCCAATCCATTTAGTACACTCCTCTTGCAAAGTAGTCCTGTTTTAAAAAACTAAATTCTACATGAAGGAAAAATAAAGGGGAAAACAAATTCAAAATATTCATTTAGTACTAGTCACTTCAGGATTTAAACTATTCAGGAAGGAAGGAAGGAAGGAAGGAAAGAAGGAAGGAAGGAAGGAAGGAAGGAAGGAAGGAAGGAAGGAAGGAAGGAAGGAAGGAAGGAAGGAAGGATCTCCTTAACTCACTGCAACTGAAATATGTAGTAGAATGTGCTTGCCCCCATCACTCCCATTTAGAGAATGGAAAAAACCTGTAATTAAAGGCATTCTTACTCTTCCTTGGTTTTGGTTCTTCAGCAATGATAAATCCTAAGAACTTTGCTTCAGGCAATTGTGGCTTTATTGTACTGCCTCCAGTAGTCAAGTCACAAGAGCTTTTGGATTAGAAGTCACAAGAGCTTTGTCAAGGAGGACCTAACTTAAGGAGGGTCTTACTGAAAGGACATACTTAAGGAGGACCTTACTTAAAGCATAGCCCAGAGATAAAAATTCTGCAAGGTTTCCATTTTCAATCATCGGTCACCCTCAATTACATTCCTTTTCCTATCTTTTGGTCAAATTCAATCAGCAAGCCACAACTTCATAGACTTCTTTGGCAGAGTCCAGTAATAGGGTTAAATGTGCATAAATCTAATCCACTGAAATGACTGACATGTAAGAAAGGACACACAGAAACAGCAGTGCAGTGAATTATATAGTTCCACTAGCCCAATATTGACACATCCGAGTCTTTCCAGTCACTGCGCAGCCTGGTCTGACTGAAATGTCAGCCTGTGCTGTGACAAACTTGTCAAACAACTAACTTTCCCTTTTCACAATGGCATTTGATACAAGCAGCAAGCATTTTTCCCCTTTGTATCATGCTCGCTACAGGACCATGCTTTGAAGTTCAGCAACAACGAATAAGGAAAAAAAATCTAGCAGTATCTTGAATCGGGACAGGGTTGGTTAAGAGAGCTGTTCTCCTTCATGTAAATGGCAGTTGTCCAGAACTGTATGCATCCACTTCAAAATTCACTTACTCTGAATCCACCTCATGCCCCTTTCTGTGTCACATGAAAATATTATGATTGTGCAAAGCATTCAAAAGAGGTCCTCCCCAAAGTGTCTTTTCACAAGTAGGAAGATAATACCACAGTTTCATGAGTTATCTGTCTGTGCATGTGTGTGCAAAGCTATTTCACTACTACACTGGCAGTCCTCTGAGGGACAGCTTTCATAGCAGCAGCAAAAGCCGTCCGAAAGATACAGCTGCTTTAACACTTCAAAGAGGGATGCTCAGCTTGCAAATATGCTTTGCAGGGCACCTCTTCCAAATGCTTTGCACAGCTATAAATGTATTCATAAAAAGGTATGCTAGAGATTCATTTCTTGTAAAATGTATGAGGGGTATATCTATTTAATCTAATCTTCAGCCCTGATAAGACTATGAAAGGATTCTACCATCTTCTTGGATAAGCTGTTTCATTATTCAAATATTCTTACACCTGGAAAACTCTTCCATACACCTAATTCTGGACTGTGTTTTGCCCTCAGAATAGTTGTTTCCCCTTATTTAAAAGATTCCTAATATTTCTCCAGTGGTAACTTCCAGAACTTTCTAAAAAAAACAAAAACAGCAATCTGAATGTATAGTGACATGGACTGATTGTGCTCATACACTAATGTTTTGTAAACAAACAAAAAATCCATCCTTTCAGTTTACATAAAAAGAACGCACAAATATTTTCGAGGTGATGTGGTGATCCAAATATTTTCCCAGCATCACTACAGACCATGAGGTTAGAACTGCATACAGTGAGTTTAGTATCCTGAAATGTAATACTTGTTTATTTTCCTCAACCCAGTGGTACAACCACTCATCGGATGAGTAAAAGATTGGATAAAGCAGCAATAAAATATGAAATTTCTTTTTTGTAGGAATATTTGCAGAAAATGTTAGTTTTGCACGTTGTCTTCTGTAAACTTTCAGAGAGAAAAAAATCTTCCACTGTAGTTATAACCGTATTGGTTTGTTGTTATTTTGGCATTCTGTTAGGTTATTTTTGACAGATAGAACTGTTAATATGACTGAAGATACTGCTTTTAGTTAAGGGGGAATGTATGCTTCTTTCTAGAAAGACAGAGAAGTTTAATGTAGGTAAAAATTGGCAATTCAAACATGTTCAGCAGGAAAAGGAATTCAGACATAATTTAAGAAGAAAGTTATTATCTTGGATATTTTAAAATTATATTGCCTCATTGGATTCTTTGTTATTCAAGCAGCAGAAATCCAAATGGATGATAAAGTTAGGTTACTGCAAAGAACAGATTTTATCCTGAAGATAAAATTCAAAGATTTTATCTTATAAAAACAGCTTATTTTTTAAAAAGCACTTAAAAATTCCTGACATAAAGAATCAAAGCAAAATGGATTAGTATGCCAGCTTCTTCTAAGGATCAAATGCACTATGACTGTGTTCTTTTCAAAGTATTACTTCAGTGTCTGAATCAGGCAAAAACTATTTAATAAGATGTTCTACAATCTTTTGAAATTCCATCATGCAAACCCAGCATTCCTCTTCTGGTGATGGGAATCTGCTCCTGCACTTATTTTGGAAAGCCATCAAATGGCATAACAGATATCTTTCTCTTTGTCTCATAGCATGACCTACAAGTCTACCCAAGACATCGAGATGCAACGATAGCGCTTGTGGCCATTATAAATAAAGCACAACTGTAATATATTGAGCTTTCCAAACCCCATTTAAAACACGGTGGGTAGGATTGCTATGATATTTTAGAATAACTTTTTTTTTCCTAGGACTGCTTCTTGCATTATTTTTCAGATGCATTCATATTGCCCTAGGCCATCTCCTCTATTGCACAGAAGAGGAATAATTAACAATCAAATATTCCTATAGCAGTGAACTCTGTCAGGGCTAGTAAGATGGATTCAGAAGTCACGTAGTGTTAAAAAAGTAGGTTGTCATGCTACCCTGATAGCCTTGCATGAGACACACCTACGTCTGAAGGCTGTATCTATTTCTTATTGAAAGGCCATGCATTTTTCCAGTGCATACTGAGATATACAAGTTGAGATGGTAAAGAAAGGAAGGTATTAAGGGTTATATTTTGCTCTGTGAAAATAGTCTTGAATCCCCCAGTGCTTAGAGACCCTGCCTAGTGTCCTATTATGATTTCTGTGATCCACCAAAGGAACTACTTAATGAAGACATGTATCCTGGATTCAGGCTTCACTGGCTGTCCTGAAGTGGTGTAACCCACTTCTTCCTAATTCAGATTACAAACAGCAAGCATAATGTCATTCAGGGAAGATTTCTTTTATTGATTTTGGCAGTGATATCATGCCATTTCCTTGTATAGGTCAGGATCTCCCTCTTCACAGTCATAAAGCATGACAATTCATTACTGGACTTCCTTTGAAATGTGGCTGAACCAAGATTTATGCAAGGTTGTCTGCCACATGAGAGCATTCACATCAAAACCATTGATCGCCAAAAATTATTCCATGATGGCTTTGCCATTTCAACTGGTATTTTTATTGAGCTTTTCCAAATGTTTTTTTCCGACATGGGCATGGCCTGGAATGGAGCTGTTCAAAAAATAATGCAAAAAGCTATTTTCATGTGACTACTTTTCAAAACTAACTTATTCTGGCTGTACATGAGAGGCAATTTACATACATCAGGAATTTAATTATCTGCAGAAACTCTGTGCTTATCACCCAACTTTCCAATATCTGCCTCATTTGATCAACACTGAAAAAAAAATCACACACATATAGAAGAATAAAGCCTGAGTATGTACTGTAGAAATGTAGAAGACAAATACAATATTTTTTCAAATGGAATTACTTTTAATATATACTGGCAGAAGATCTAATACTATGTATGCTGTCTCTGTAATATTTTTCTTGTAAATAACTTTGGGACAGTTAAATACACTGTTGTTGTTTTTTTTTCTATGTCTGTGTTTAAGCATAAGACTTTGTAATGCTTTTTTAAGGAGAAATAACATCAAAGAGCAAATTATGTACTTGCTTCCTATGAGTGTAATGTACTTCTCAGTTTTTTATGGAAACTGATTGTAATAGATAAAGCCTTTTGAACAGCCTTGGTGTTTAGTGTCATATTCCTGTTTTATAACAGGGAGGGGGGGAAGAGTTGTCAGTAAATCCTATTTCAACTAAGAGTGCAAATTGGAAAATACCTAGTGGAGTAGAAAACCCTATTTGCAAAGTAATTGCTCAAATAATATTTCTAGACAGTATACTGTATGGGCAGATCCTTTGGGAAGTTTTCCTGCAGAGATCCAACTGACACACAGGAGTTTAAACACCCAATACCTGGGCCACTCTGTATTCATTTCAGTGGCATTTGGACAGGAAAACATTTTGATGGATGGCATTTATGGCATCTTCTGACAAACCCTTCCAGTGTAAATTAACTGAAATGAAGTTTTCTTTCAAATGAACAAAATATTTTTGTACATTTTTCATTTGTTATTTCAATTTGAAGTCAGATCACTCTGTAGCTACAAGATGAAGCCATAACTGACCTTCTCTGAATAATATTTGAAGGATCATAATAGGGGAAAATTTCTTAATAGAGGAAAATATCTCTGGTGTATAAACAGCTATGAAAGAAAAGCAGATGGGATCAAAAATACAAATACAAATGATTTAGGCTGCCTTTACAGGTTACCTAAATTGAATTTTCATGGGTAGTATTTTATGATGACCAATTTATTTTAAAATATATATTTAGATTTAAATAAAACTTTCTAATATTTTTTGGAAAAATAAATCCCTTGAAATGCTTCCTTGCTTTTAGAATTATGAGATAAACTGATCTTCATATACTTCCAAGTTTCAGAACTTTAATATTTTTATTCTATTTCCAGTAACTTTTATTAAAGTGAAGTGATCTATAACATCTTTGACTGTGCCATTGGAGCCAAAAATTATTTGGTGCTTGGCTATAGCTGTTATTGTTGTAGGTTTAAGTTATCTCCCTGTATGGATAGTTCGCAGTTTTGATCAAACATTAATTGCCACTCTAAAAAAAAAAATCATCAGGTTTATGTTGTTGCCTGAAAATTGGCACAGAAAAATGAACTATTTTCTAGAGGAATGCACTTCATAATCTCAATATTAATTTTGCCCATGAAGTTTAATTGTATAATACTGATAATAATTATTGGCCTGTAGATGCAGAAGAAACAGGTGACATAACATTTGTTTGATATCTGCAGTTTCCTTCTGACCTCTCTCTCTCTCTCGGCTCTTTCTCCTTGTTTAATATTTATGTGAACGTGAGTAAAAACAAAAAAACAAAAAAACCTACAGCCTGATTCATTTAGAAAGTGACCATTTTTTTTCTTACAAATGTTTTAGGACCAGCATCCTCAACCCTTTCCCATTAAAGTTTTTAAAAGATTTTGTATTTCTTTAGAATGTATTAGCTTTTTGTCTTATTTTATGTCCTGTAAGTTATTAGTTCAATACTGTTAGCATTCCATAATAATGCACACATGATTTCTGAATGTTTTCTGTAAATGACAATCAATGTTGATGAAGTTCCTTTCTTTAATGCTGAACAAAATTAAATATATATATAAGAAAACAATACTCTGGCATGAGTGTCTTTTTTTATTAAAATGAGCCCTATCCTTCGGATAAAATGGTTCATGCCTATCTGTAGATTTAAAAACCAGTTTCCATAATTCCGACACTGTTGCATGATCAATAAATGGAAATTGGTGGTGCTCCCTCTGCAGATGAAGGGCCAACTACAGCTAGATTTCTAAAAGGTATTATTATAAAGACAATTTTGTTTTCAATCCCATTCCTATCCTCACAATTCCTAGCATGAAATTCACATTCCATGTAAGAGAAAGAAACAGTTCTGAGAAAAAAAATGCAGCTATGAGGAATAATGACAGAGGAGGTTTGTAGAAAAGCAATTGGGGCTGGATATTGCTCGTCTTTATAAAGCCACCATATAGCTGGACTTAATTATGTATTTAAAATTTATGGCAAGAAAAAGTAACACAGTATGCAGAATGCCAGCTGTGACAGAAAGCCAAATCAGTGTATGTGAATTGCTTTCAAATTACATCTGGCAATTTCTGGGAAGTCAATCAAGTTCACACCCACCTGCTCTTTGGTTTTAGCAAATCTCTGCTCCTTAAACAGTAGTTTTGTGGGGCAAGAGCAATTCCATTCATGGCTTCAAATAGCAGTTTCAAGGGGAAAAGAATCCCTTGGGTCTAAACTTCTGTGGAAATGCAGTAGTTGCTTCTTCATTTAAAAACAAACACAAGTAAAAGGGAAAAAAGCACCGCTCTTAAGCACAGCTGCAAAGCTTTGTTCAGTGTTCAGCCATGCTGTTTGACTCGCCGCTCAGTATCTTTGTGTGCCCTTACTCTGCACTGAGCAGCAAGTTCTAAAGGAGAGTATTGTCTACATTTGTTTGAATGTGATTAAATCTCACCACATAATCAGGGACTTTGCTTTAAATGCCCCATTTGGATACAACTGAAGAGGACTGGAGTCATTTCAATCAGCTTAGGGACACTGAAATCAGAGGGATGTAAGCACTGCTGGTATGTTACTGGGGAAATATCACAGGGGAACACTTTCAGATGATGAGCCCAGACAAAAGAGAATGGTGCTTCAGATACACAAGCTTATTTCCTATTTTGAATTAAGGAAGTTTTACTTTATTAACTCCAACTATAATCCTCAATCATTTTCATCAAGATTCAAGTGGGAAGAATCAGTAAGACTTAAGTCGCACATGAAATTCAGTTAATTCGATGTATTTTAATCCAGACAAACAAACGAACAATCCCCAAGATAAAATGACATTTAAATACTAAAAATTGAAAAAAAAGGTCCATATGAGCATATTACTCAATATTCATTCATTCATTCATTCATTCATTCATTCATTCATTCATTTACTTGTATGCTATCCATCTCCCAAAAGTGACTCTGGATTAAAAACAGCAATGTGACAAACCAACCATAGTATCCAACGTCACAAACAATCCTAACTCATAAGAAGGCAACATTAACTAGCAGAAATCACCTAGCTATCCAGCCCAAACACCTAGATTTTTTAATACATTACAGAAGGCTGACAGGATTGGGGGCATCTGGATCTCCAGAGAGATGCTGTTAACAGAGCAGGCATTCCCACAGAGAAGGCATGATTCCAGGGTCCAGTAAGATGACATTGTTTAATGGAAGGGACCCAGAACATGTGCTCCCAACTAGTCTTGGTGGGATGAGCAGAAGTGATGGGAGACAGGCATCCTTGCAAATAGCCTGGCCCTATGTCATGTAGGGCTTTATAGGTGACAACCAGCATCATGAATCACACTCTGGGAGTCACTGCAACTCACAATGTTTTATGGGTTTAACAAGAAATGCCAAACCCTTCAACAACACTGCATTCTGGACCAGCTGCAACTTCTGAAGCAGCCCCATGGAGACTGCATGTAAGGAATCCAACCAAGAGCTGACAAAGGCATAAATTAGTGTGAGTAGAGCTCTCCAGTTGAAAAATGGGCACAAATGACACACAAAATTAGCCTATGCAAAGGCCTTCTTCAAGCAGAAGTCATGAGTCCAGGAGGACCCTCAAACTGTGTACATACTCTCACTGGGGAAGTGCCACCACACACACAGTCAAGGATGGAAAATGTCTTGATCCAGGGGTCCTTAAAACCCACAGTTACTCAATCTTGTCAGGCTTGAGTGGAAGCCTATTCTCCTCCATCCAAACCCCCACAGCCTCCAGGCACTGGAAAAAAACTTAATGGCAGCACTTGGTTGGCCCAGTTGTAATGGGCTATAAGAGTAACCTTGAGGAACAGGAGGAAGAGCTGCAACCAAGACAACAGTCAGATAAAAGACATGTGAGTCCAAAGCAGAAATATATTTTGGGAAAGCATCTCAGACTTGACCCTCCCTGGTTCTCACAAAGAAAAAAAAAGGAGGGAGGAAGCATATTCAGACTTGCAAGATTTTGTTACTGTAACCAGGTAATAAAGTAGAATTAGAATTCATAACTTTAGTTTTCTTGTCTGGTCTCCCTCTACATCAGGGCAGATATATATGATTGGGTATCATCAGCATATTGGTGATACTATATCCCATGCTGGTGGATGGCCTCACCCAGCAGCTTCATATAGATGTTAAATAGGAGTGGGGAGAGAGTGAGGTACTGCTAGACACTGTGAAGACTGAAAGACAGGAAAAGAGGGATCAGTCTTGGGAGGAAATAAAGGCATTTAAGCCAATAACTGAATATTTGAGCAGGCATGCTTTTGCTTCAACTAATTTAAAGGATGAGGAGTGAATTTTGGCCCTCCAGATGTTGCTAAATATGACCTCACATAATTCTTGACCACCAACCACAATGGCTAGAGCTGAGGGAGGAGAAGGAGGAGGGAAGGGCCTGAAGGGAAGGGAAGGGCCTGCATTTCTTATACTTTTAAAATAATATGCAATTTGATTCTTAAAAGCAATTAAAATAGATAGGTATTTATATAAGTACTGTATATGGTATTATATGTTATATAAGCATATATAATCACACAGTAAATGTGATCCTTTTCTTTGTATCACACTCTGTTGTAACGGGATAGAATAGAAATGCAGTTATTATTCTTTTAAGAAGTAGGAAAAATGGCTAGATATGGAAGGAGAAGAAAAAAAAATCCTGAAACAGAATGTATCCCAAAACCACAAAAAGTATTATCACACTCTGTATAATTTATAGATATTCAATTTACTTAAGCCAAGCTGTTCAGGATTTAAAATTCAATCATTGCTTTTCTAGCTATTGTTGATTACCATAGCAACAAATATAAAACTCCATAACATGTCATGGAGCATGTGCAGCTTAAAGTATGTGTCCCTTACATTCCTCCATCCCAACGCTACAAATGCCACAAAATTATAACAGCAACTTTTTGTTCTGTTAAGGCAAATACCTTCTTCAAAAGCCACAATTTGTGTATATAATTTATTAAGAATTTTAATTACAGTAGTAAAAATTAATACAAACTAAACTTAAAGAAAGAAAAAAGAATAGTAAGAAAGAATAGAAAGTGCAAGAAAAAAAGAAAAGAGAAAAGAATATGATAAAGAAAAAGAAAAGAAACATATAAAGAAGTAACTTTCAACCTTCTTTACAACAAATATTGATGTATTTAGTAACTCTTCACCCCCTATAAAGTTACAAACACATATCGCTTCATCCCATATCCCATCCCTTACCTATAAGCAAATCAATAAAACATCAACTTTTCCATCCTGGTGTCAGCAAAAAGTTCATAAGGGGCGGCTAGAATTTTGCAAATAAATGTCTTATTTTAACCTTGATCAAATAAACCAACTTTCTATTCCTTATTTTTACTTCTAACAGTCTTAATCTTTAGTTCATTCAAATATTGTCATAGGATTTGCTTTCTCTTCTTTGTCCCATTGCACAGAGTTCTTCAAAGCTTTAACAAGCATCTTTTGTAGATCCAATAAAGAAAACATTTTCCAGGTCACTCTCTTGGTTTGTCATTTGTATTTCCCTTTTAATTTTAAAAACTTCAACTAGTTTCTTTTGTATATCCAATAAAGCATCCTTTTCCAAATCATTCTCTTGGCCTATCATTTGTACTTTCTCTATCTTGTTAGACAAAATTTGCTCCTCATACGTCATCTTTTGTCCATCTTTTGGACATAATCTATTCATAGAATTGGACATCATTACTGTCACTGTTGATATTGTAGCTACTAATTTCTGGCTCCTTTCTTCAAAGATTTCCTTTAATATTTCCAACATTATGATGTTTTCTGTAATTTTGTAAGTCCCAGTTAACCAACACCAAAAGCTGACTTGTATTTTTTTTCCTTCTACTTAGAATCTTTAGTCCCCTCTAGTGTCCAGTTTCTAAAATCATAAAGTTGCTTATCTTTGTTATGAGCCAAGATAACAAAATAACTCTGGTTCCCACAAGAAGCTATTTATTTTTTATAGTTAATTCTAAAATCTTATAGTAAAAATCAATATTCCAAATTAACTGGACCCTTAATCCATCTGTAACTTTCTTAGATCAAAATGTTATTTAGCTTTTTGCTATTCAATTTCAAATACTTTAAGTTCTTAAGCTTATCATTAATCTTTTTTAGAGTTGAAGCTAAACTCACCTGGTGTCTTTTCAAACTTGTCATTCCAAAGTTCTCTAATTGCATTAAGATGGTTAATAAGCAATTTCCAAAAGTGATTAGAAAGTGAGGCTTGCAAACTTAGTGTCCTTTAAGAGGCTCCACCACAGTTGCAAGCAAGATGGCTAATCCCTTCATCTCCTGGTACTCAAACCTGCAGAAGACAGCTATCCTGAGGTCTCCTCACAAGGGGTAGCCATCCAGAGCACATGTGGGCAATCTCTTGTCCTCTCCTTATCTGAAGAGGTTCCAAAGAATAGTCTACTCACCAATTCTTTGGTCTTTGCCATGGCTGTCCACTCCATTTTTGCGGAGACACCTTCACTTTGACATGCCTCCCCCGGAAGTCCCCAAAAGCCACAATCTGTGAAACAAGCTCAACCTCCTATATTTTTATATCTGAAAATGAGACTGTTTCACATTGCACATCTTTCACCTGCTGAGATTATTGTCCCTTTGGGGCAAAGTGTTCACATTCCAATATTGCATTTATTGCTCCTCAGTTCAGCATCTCCCCTGCAATTCTAATTCTGAAGTTTACATTAGAGCCATTCCACCCTTGCAATATCTGCTTTCTGCTATGGATTCATTGCATATTCTTCCAGAGTTCTGTAATTATATGAAAAGAAGATAAGGGATTCCCCTCCTTTCCCTCAAAAGTTTACCTTTTAAAAATGGAAGGGTCCTATTACATTCACTGAGACTATAGCAGTGGCAGCTGGCAAGCTTTTTCTGCCTGATCTTCTGTCTGGAGAGGGTTTTTTTTTTTAAAAAAATCAGGGTCATCTGATATTAAATAAGGTGTTTTATTTCCCCAAATTTCCCAGGTGATGAGAAGTTCCAGAGGTTACTTGAGACTTAAGATGTATGTGAGTTTGCTGTAATACTTGTTATATTTACAAATATAAATGTGGAACCTAATTGAGGGAACAAGTGAGCATTCTTGTAAGGTAGCAGGTTCTTATTACATCAAAGCTGATTCACAGAGAAAGCCCAAAGCAACATCCCCTTTCTCCACCAAGAAAATAGAAAGTAGTGTCTTGGTGATGCCTTCACTGCATAAGCATCCTGCTCTCAACATGAATAGGGACCAAGAGCATGCACAGTGTGCATACATACCTAAGCTTAGCCAACCAATCAGCATGAGCCTTCATAAACAAAAGAGCACAAGAGAATGCAGTGCACAGATTGCAAGAGACTGAATGAACAGCACCAAAGTTTTTTTAAAAAAATTGTAAGAGCTAACCAACCAGAACCACTCCTAAACCCTTACCTTAATAGCACACCATGCAAGCCAACATGTACTAGCACTTTTTGCATGTATGTTGCTTATGTGTGAACTCAAATATACCAGTGCTTGAGTATGCACAAACATTCACTTTTGATGTTACCTCTTGCTTTATACTTGCTTTTCTTTTGAAGGCCACGTTAGCCCACCAATGTGGAGTCCAGCTTCCCCACAGAAATCTGTACAAAAAAAAAAAAATAGCACTAACTTACCTTCCAGAAAGTCAGGCTATGGCATGACAGAAGAAAGAATAGATCTCTTTGGACCGGGTGGTCTGCCACTGGCTATCCTCCATGCTGTATATATGTGTGTTATGGGTACTTGTAGCCTAAAATCATCATCATGTTCCTTCCTGCCTCTGCTCCTTGATATCCTAACTCTCCCTGACCCCTGCCTCTTCTCTTCCAAGTTCAAGACACAACCAACCCATAACCAACACAATACAATGAACACAACCAATCCATATTCTCTGTTAATAGGTTGATCAATTATCCTAGGACACATCTCACTGGCACTCAGCATCTTTAGCATGAATCAAACCACCATCTTCCCCCTTCAAGTGCCAGCCACACTCCAACCCCTGTTCTCACTAGGAAGGCAGAAGTAAAATAAAAATTATTATCAAAGGTAGGACAAGCCCCACCCCCCCTTCTATCTCCCACCTAGGGCTGAGGGGAATAGACAGCCAAAGCATAGTTGCTCATAAGCCATGCTAAAATCCACCCAAACTAAGTTTGTACTAAGATCTTCAGTCCAATGATCCATTCAGTCATTACCTGAAGTTTCAGGAGGTCAGGCTGAAAAACCTCAAAGCTTCCACAAGATGTTATCCCTGGTGCCTGTTCTGGCTGCTCTGACACCCCCATGCCTCATCAGAGATTGAAGCAGGTGAAATATCTGCTTTCCCCTTCCAGGCATTGGCCTACAACAAAGGTACGATGGCTACTGTCCTCATGGCATCTCATCTCAACCTTAGAACACTGACTGGTTGTAGAGAGCAAGGAAGATGACCTTGTCAGAGATAGGCCAATTTGTTAACACAACGACAAGAAAAAAAACCCCAACATGGCTTAAGTCCAAAATAAGCAGAAAGTATGTGTAAGCCACTCAGACCGATACCTCCCTAATTCAAAAGTGTATAAAAACGGGGAGGAGGTACAATATAATCAGACTTGCAAGATTCTGTTATTATACCCACTCTCAATAAAAGTAGTTTAAGCCTTCTTGTGGAGTTGATTCTTGGTTTGGTCTACCTGGTGAGGCTGACTTTGGTGCTCTTTCAAGATCAGCAGTCATCTCCCACTTCTGCCAAGACTTGATGCTGAAGATCAATCATATCAGCCCAACAGAACACTGGCGGTAAAGAGGGCTGGTAAAGGCAGGCCCACCAACCCACCCTCTAGACACATAGAGAACAGATCACACAGGGCCTGTTGGCATCATCAACTCCAGGAGGATGTGAGGTTTGAGTCTGACTCTGACTCTGAAAATGAAACTTATGCTGAGCCAGAAGGGGAAAACAAAATGTATCTGGAAGGAATTGGGGAAATAGAAACCAGGAGTGACTCAGCAGACCAGGAAAATTCAGAGATGCTGATTGGGCAGAATCTGGAAGGAGGTTTGAATCCTCTAGTCAATGCTGGAGAGAGGAGAGCTGAGAAGCACACCAATCAAAAGGCAGCCTGATTGGCTACACAGGAGTAACAGCGCAAAAAGTATCATATAAAAAGGCACCAGTGCAAAGAGCAAGTTGCCAGAGACAACCGATCCATTGAGCTAACAGCTTCTACAGAAGGGTCCTTGCCAGAACCCGGAAGTTTGCCTGTAGCTGACACAGTGCCATCTCCTTCTATGGACATGGACCTACCTCCTTTGTACCCCGATCTAGCCAAGTCCAGCCTTGCCTCTAGTTCCAAGCCTCATCTTGCCATTCCAGCTGAGCCCAGCTTTGCCTCCAGTTCCAAGCCTCATCTTGCCATTCCAGCTGAGCCCAGCTTTGCCTCCAGTTCCAAGCCTCATCTTGTATCCACAGGGGTGTAAAAAAATTATTAAGATGGCACTACACATTTTTATGTGCAAGTACCACCTTCCCACAGATGCCCCTGATGCACAGCTTTTGCATATTGTGACTAAACATCTATGGTCTTCAGTGACCCCTCAAACAGTATCCCAAGTCTAGTCTCACAGCCCAGTCCCACCCCAACCACCAATGACCAGGAAGTTTCAGGCAATGGGACATCCATAAAAGTGCTTGCCACTGTAGTATTGGTTCATTCTTATTTTTTTTTAAAAAAGTTTGTTTGGTCAAGGAATACGGGTGGTTGTATTGTTTATTTATGGAATATCTACTATGTTTTCCTACAACATGGATTTTATTTATATCCCATCTTTCATCAGGAGCTCAAGGCAATGTGTATAGCTTTTCTGCTCCTGTTTTTCTCCACAACAACCATGTAAAATGGACTGGCCTCTTGGAGAGAAAGTAGCTAGCCCAAAGTCACCGAGTGAACTTCTGTGGCTGAGGGCTGATTAGACCTGGGTCTCTCCATTCATAGACCAACACATTAACCCCTACAGCAGTGTTTCTCAACCTTAGCAACTTTAAGATGTATGGATTTCAACGCCCAGGATTCCCCAGCCAGCATGCTGGCTGGAGAATTCTGGGAGGTGAAGTCCACACATCTTAAAGTTGCTAAGGTTGAGAAACACTGCCCTACACTGTGCTGGCTGAATTTACTCCCACATTGGTTCTACGCATCACAGTTGAAGTAATGACTAAAAGAGGAGAGAAGAGGTTTGAATCTATGAAGTCCAGAGCCAGAAAATATTTTACACCACTACTTGCAAAGTGTTCTTCTTTTTCTTTTTGGACAGCACTTCTTCCATTTTGATATTCATTCTCAGCACCAGCCTGACTAATTTATCTTCAAGACAGCTGATCAACCTCTTGACTACCTCTTTAAAACACTGACAATGTTTGTCTGATTCCTTTCAACAATGGCCACATGTTTCCACCAACAAATTTATTCCATCATAGTTCCACATCAGTTGGCACATTTTAAAAAAAAGTTGTATGAAAACTTGTTTCTGCATACAAAAAACCTTGGAAGATTTTTGCATGTTTTTCTCAAGTATACATATTTTTGCAAGTGACTTCTTCTTAGGTTGGTTGCCCTTAATAGACACATTTTTGTATCCCTTTTTCCCTAATGTACAATTTTTTTTAAATCAGAGAATGGCTCATAAAATTCAAGGAATTATAAAATCCAGAGAAGTGCAAAGGCTAATTGTATTTCAGTTAGTTTGGGAAGTATGAATTAGGTCAGTTCTAATTAAAATGTAAACCAAACTAATTCTTTCTCCAGCCTGGTGGGTCAGCTTCCCTGTTCCCTACATGAGCTCTTCCCCAAAATATGAACACTGATGTTCATCCACCATCCACCCTACCAGCTCCCAGACTGAACAGTTGATCCCCAGAGTTGAAGAATTTCAAAATAAACTCACCTTGAATGAATAAACAATTAAAGGAGATAATCAGGAGACTTCCAACCTCCAGGACCTTTAAAGGAATAAGCTCCATTGCAGGCTACATTAATCAGGCTCATACTATTTTCCCCCTTGCTGCAAATCACCAGAGTTTTCAACTAACAAGAATAGGTTGCCCTACTTGATCTGACAACCCCCGTAAGAGAGGCACTTAGCATACCATTACCATCATTACATCCCCAGGTTAAAGGCAATGAAACTCCAGGAGCGGCAAAGTCAAATCAATTCAATTGTCTGATTGTTCACGCTCACCAAGTCGGAAGGCCGGCAGGGTTCCGGCATAAAACTTGGGGGTTTTATAGAAGAGCTGCTTTAAGGTAATTCATTGCCCTCTGCAGTCACTTTAAATCAGACAGAATGGAAGGGTCACACTGAACGTGGCTCTCCCTGTTCTTGGAAAGCTGTGGAGCAGATAGCCAGCTGCTAGGCCAGATGTCAAAGGTGCATTCAGGGCATTTGGTTTTGATGTAGCCCGCTCTGGAGAAGCACATTGGATTTGGCTCTAAGCCCTCTAATAATAAAAGATGGTGATTAATGAAGCAGCACAACTTAATACAGCAAGTTGACTCCCGCTCCTTCTCCCAGGCATTTTCCCTGTCCACAAAGCAGTTCTTTTACTTACCAGCAGGGACGTGTAAAATGTTAATCATCGATCTGTGGGCCATTAAAGAAGTTGCTTTCCCTCTCACAACTTGAAAAACCAGGGGGAGAAAAGATAATAGGTTTGGTTAACAGAGCTCTTCAGATAATGGAACATGTGTGGAGGGAGGCCCTGATGGAGTCAACAAGGGAGGAGGGCACATTTATGCAGCTTTCCCAGAGGATCTGTGAATTCAAAACTCTGGGCCTTGAAACTCAAGCCAGAGATTCAGTGCAGTCCATTTTGGTCACTTGATAAAAGCCTGGATTTTCTACACGTGGAATAGAGAGAACTCTATTGAAGCCATCTGGCATTAACTGGCAATACTAATGGCTACTACTTGGCTTTACGGGTGCCATCACTTTATATGCAGTCCGTATAGTCTTTTCTTCTAAGGAGTAGCAGTCCTTTGGCTTTTCTTCCAGCCTAGCTGCTGAGGTTCTTTAACTGAAGACAAGAGGCATTAAAATGTTGGACAGATATAAGGCCAAGTATAACCTTTGGTTTTTCTCAGCTGGTGACTTGAAATAGCAAAGATGCAACCTTAGAGGACAATAGTATTTTTTTTTCCTTTTGATACATAAGCTTCCTAAGTATTTTCACAATCCTCTCCTAGTTTTAGTCATGGGGTGATAAGCATGAATTCAATCATTCATACAGTATCTTCCTTCCAATATCAGAGAAGGAATAGCTTCAGAATGGCAGAATCCAGTGAAATGAATTTGTCTGAAGGATTTTGGTCCTGGTCCTCTTCTTACTCTCTTAATCTGATCTCTAACCTGAAATGTATCTAGTGACACTGGGATGTTGATCATAAGGAAGGTCCAAACATAGATTTACAAATCTTGTTGGTTTATTTGCCCAAATGATGGAATAATGAGTTGACTAATCTATAACAATTATATGACACTGCAGAGGGACAGTAAAAGACAGTATTCACTAAGGAAAAAGCATTTTCAAGAGTAAAGTAGAGTTCTGTTCATTTCAATGAAATTAAAACATGGCACCATTTTATACAGGCACAGGATCCCTCCCCAAATCTCTCCTGACCAATCCATCATCTTACAGGCATTTATACGACTTATGTGTACGTCTTTAAAATATATAGTGTATGGTATATGTAGTACATTATATTAGTATTTTGGTTAAATAAGTACAGTATTAATTGTTAACCCTGGGCTTTAAAAAATATAGCCAGGAAAAGTTTTATGACAAGTTCTTTCACTCATATTTTTTTTTAAAAAAATCCCTCCTCATGTTATTAAGATCCATGAGATAGATAGGGTGGCAATGAAGCACCATATATGAAAGACTGCACTATTTGGATCATGGGCTTGGGATCATGTAGGTAGAGATATCCCGAACTTCAATGGAAGTCTTCCATTGAAAGAATTACAGTATCCAATTTATGATTGTTTAAATGTTTATAAATCATATGGAGGAAGCATAATACCCTTATAATTGCTATTTCCAATTAATACCCAGACAATAAAACAAATCTCCTGTTCATCACCCCACTTCAGTGAGCAGATGTATATGTGTTGGAAATGATAGAAATAATTTTAAAATAGGCAATGATATAGATATATTAGCATATCCTAATTTTATGCAAATTATTGTCCTTTTTCCTCTTTTGGGATGATACGTAAGTCACCATCATTACAACTTCAAGTGACAGATACAGAAGAACAATAATTTGAGTTTCCCCTTCAGGCACCAGAATGTCTAGATCATCTCTTCTCCATCCAAACAGAACAAAATAATATGCAATAATGTGGTGTGTGAAAGTGGTAATGAGATTATTTATTAAGAGTCACACCGTTGATATGCCCCATATTGAAATTCCAACTTCCTTGAAGCAGGAGGAATTTTTTGATATCATTGCCAGTTCTTAAGCAATAATGTTGGCATGACTTTTGTCCTCCTTGTAGTAGAAGGCAGGAAGGTCCTACCGTTTATTCACTGACAGCAAGCCATGTCGCAGTTTCAGTCCACATTCAGAGTGACTGAATGGCTTGGGATCACGTAGGTAGAGAGATATCCCAAACTTTTTTTTTTCTACGTAATCCCCTTAGAACAAAGGCAGAAGTTGGGCACCTAAGCCTAGTAAAAGAAAGAAGTAATATCCTCCTGAGCCTCTCATTAAAGGTCAGAATCTATAAAAAGATGGAAAAACTCAGACAAGCAAGCTAAGACTTGCTTCATAAATCCATTTACTCTAAGGAAAAGGTAAACAAGTCTAGACAGACAAGTATGTTAGGAATTTATTGTTTATTTTCTATATGTTACTGTTTAAGCTTTGTCATCTTCAGTATTATTGTTTCTGTTCATGCTCAGTAGTTGTGTATTTCATGCACCCTTGAATCCCTTTATGGTGGAGTTGCCTTTAAATAAGAAACAGGCCAACAACATATTGTGATTGCCACAAACGTATTTTTCTATGGGAGTTCCCCGTAGTCGCAATTTGTGATTTGAACAACTCTACATTTCTAGCTCCTTTTTCACTGCATAGTTATGCATGTGAATACTTAAAGCTAAAAAAAGGGGAGGAGGGGCAGTTTACATTCCCTCTTTTCCCTTTTTTTAAAAATAAAGTTTGACTGTATTTGCCTCTTGTGAGATTGCTGCATCTCCCAAAGCAGAAGGAGGAAGAATGGCTGACTCCTATACAGTAGTTCATGCCTCAAAATTACAAGGCCAGGAGGTGCTGCTATAGTATTTACTTCTTTTTTTTTCTTCAATTCCCCAGAAAAGTGTCACTATTTGTGTGAAGCCAGGAATAGGGGAGGACAGGAGGGGAAATGCCCCCCTGGCAGTGAGAACTACCAAGCCACCACCCCAAAGGGCAGGAGGTGGGACCAGGATGTGAAGATCCAGAGGGCTATAAGAGAGGAGATTTGAGACTTGCATTCTTCTAACCTTTGGGCTTAGCTATGGCACTATGCTCTTCAAAGACTGTGCCAAATCCTGTGATTATGTTATTCTATAATGCAATACAGCTATTCTTATCACACTGTAAAATACTATGAACTGTTTCTCCGATCTTGCTGAAGCTGCTGGGGAAGAAAATGCTTAGAGACCCTTGTTAAAAATGTGTGAATGTGTGTACAATATTTACCGTTGTGTCAGTTCCTATTAAACTGGTTGTTCTGTAACACAATGTACATGGGGAATCTATTTATGTGCTCCTGAAAATTAATAGACTGTCAAATCTGAAGTCAAAGATAATGCAATACCTCAGCTATATGGCAAAGTGCGGATAAAGTGACCTCGAACATGGCTATTTAAAGGCAGGCAGACTGAAATAATTAGAATCACACAGAGAGAGAATCTTAAGTGGTAACAATCAAAGGAGCACAATGGTGCTAACAAAATCAAGGAGCCTGACAAAAAACTAGCAGCTCAGCTGGGATTTTGAATTGGAATCTGGATCTAAACTTCTCTGAAGTTCTCTGCATTAACTTAGACTCTTCATTCAAACCTGTTGTGTTTAGAAAGTACTCAGGCTTTCAGAATGACCTTTGCTTCACCCATACGGTTGGTTTACTAACTCCTTCAGCTTCTTTCCTTTGTATAATTTGCAGTTATTTACAATAACTTTGGTCATGCTGGAGAAATAGGAAAGCAAAAGATTAACCATAAAATACTCTTTACAAACTACAGGCCACAGTTATACAACTCTGTCAAACCTTTTAATAAAAAAAAAATCTTCTGACGTTCAGGTGTTATGCCAATCCAAAACCTGGAAAAATACAGATATATGATAAATGTTCAGGAAAATCAAAAGAATGCAGTGGCAACAGATCCTGTCTTTCCCATTGTCTCTTTCTGCCTTTCTTCCATTCTGTATTCTACAGCTGATAATAAGCTAAGATGAGGTCTTAACATTTTTCTATCTGATTACAAAATTCAAACACAGGACCATAGCTGAAAGTACTGAAAATGTACACCAATAGTCTAAATCTCAGGATAATTATGATGAAAGCATATTTATAATACGTATGGTTTTCAACATTCCAGAGAAAAAGTGGGGTGTGAATTCCTAAATAAATAAATAAATAAAATTGGATTTGAGTTCTTCATTTTCTATTAAAATGAAAAAAGTCATACACAGCTAGCATTTTGCTAGTAAATGCCAAGTACAAATAAGAAATAATGTTCAGATATACACTATTAGAGATAAGGGCAGATAGTTTAAATTTTTAAAAATACAAATTTCCCCCAATGTGATACAAAAAACATTGAAATAGTTTTATATAGTATGGAAAATCTATACTATAAGTAGATGAGAATTAAAGAACTTGAGAAGTAATCTCATAGGCTTCCATTTAGAATTATTAAACTTTAAAAAATCTGAACATGTACTGAAAAATGTCTCTTCTTTTATTTTTACATTTGACTGCATCAGAACACATCCATTCAGCCTATAGTTTTGGGCTGTTGACTCATATCTTTACCCAAGATCCTCCTAACCCTTCACTTCATCTTTTGGCTGCCCCATTGTGCCCTGTTCTTTCCCTTCCTTAACCAGCCGCATCCTCAGCAAACCACGATGATGTCAAAATGATGACATACACATGGTGGTGTCAACATACAACTGAGACCCTTATGTGGTAGTGTCTAATATGTGAGGCAAATAAGTAAGTCATGGGATTTCCTTGATGATGTAATCATGCCTGTTTCATTTGTCCACCTTGCCTCCTGCAGAGACCCATGATTCCTTACTGATAGAACCCTTGGATTTTAAATTAGATGCCTCTTTACTCTCATAAAGGCAGGGTCTAATTTATTATGCATTTGTGACTGTCTGATGTTTAGCAGATCAAGATCATTATAAAAAATGGCCTTTTACCTTATTATTGGATTGATTTCCTTACCCCATTTGGGCCATATTAATTTACAAGAATATTAGAATCAATGTCATAAACTAATGAAGGTTATCTAATTATGTAATATGTTTTTGAGAACAATTGAGTACATCTTGACAAGTAGACTTTGCTCCATCTCAAGACATGAATAGGCCAAATGATACATGAGACTAATCATTTGCATAGCTCTATTATCTAGCACTATGTGGTAGACTATAGCACTTCACACAGCTTTGCAGAAGAAGCAATAGGATCAGCAGTCTTGATCACAGCCAGCAGGCTGCTTGGAAATTTATCATCTTAAATGGAATGGAATGGAATGGAATGAATCATTCCACAGAAGTGAAACCCTGCAACTTTCAGTATTTAGGGAAGAGAGAGGCAGTGTGGTCCCCAAAGTTACCAAGATGCCTGTGGGCAGCCCCTTTGTGCCCACTGGGATCCCTATCCCACCTGACTTTTAATGGGAAGCTGGCAGGTACAGCAAAGCATCCATCTCCTATATCACCTTTATTTCTTTGAATGTCTCTGGGCCCTCCTGGGACAAAGTCCTTGGAAGTATTCATCTAAGTGCCTCCATATGAGTGGCTATGAATAGCAGGTGGGACTCACTTGGACAGGGTTGCCATCTCATCCCTTCCTTCACTCAAATATGTCTTCCTCAGCCCATGCAGCTACTGGGAGAGCTCAGGAGAAAGTGTGGCTCCTTTAAGAAGCAGCCAACAGATAGAAAGAGGGTGCTCAGATAGAAAGAACAGATAGAAAGCCGGAGCTGAACCACCTGCATCTGCTTTGGATCCAAACACTGCACACCACTGTTACATCCTACCTTTCCAAGTGGATCTTGGAATTCAGCGAGTTTTGTCTGCCAGCAATCTTACTACTAGGAAAATCCTTATTTATTTCTTACTTTAATTATTTTACTCCTTCAGATGACCCCTTTACATGGTACTTCTATGCATTTTGCAGAAGTAATGCTGTTGTATTTATGGATTGACTTTTATATCAGTTTATTGTAAATTGTCTTGAGGAAAATATAACTGAAGAGTAGAACATGGGTTTTAAAAATATGTTTTAAGAAATATAATTTGCTTATTTAGGATCAACAATGTTGGTATCTACTAGGCCTATATGAAGCTTTGAAGGGGAGGTTTGATCTGAAGAAAGTTCAACTGAATCTTCTCTTCAAAGCAGGTGTGCAAATCAAAGTGGGACTTGTTTTCAAAGCAACAAATTGAATCTGATACCTCCAAACCCTTCCCTTCCCTTCCCTTCCCTTCTCTTTTTTTGCTTCTCATTGGTTTGTTCTTGATCCTTTCTTCAAATCTTTATACATTTAAAATCTTATTTGTCTGTAACCTGTCTGAGTGTCTGTCTAGTTTGAGTTCTTTCACTCTCTCTATTCATCACCTTTACACATTCCTCTGTTGTCTGCTACTCATCTCTCCCTGTTGTGGGTGAGTCTTGAATGAGTGAATCCCAAAAAGTGTTTTGGATGTGGTACCTCACTTGAGGGTGGTCAAGCAGCCATGGACAATCTATGGGGTACCTTCAATCAGGAAGATGCCAGTAGGCCACTGAACAGGTAGGTGGGGACATCATCTTTCAAGTTCTGTTGGTCTCCAAGTCATTTCTGGAGGCCACCAACCTAACTGTGTGCACTCCCTCCTCAGCCAGATGCTTCCTTTTGCAAAGTCTCTCAGCAGTCAATGAAAATCTTCTTATGCCCCATTGTTCCAAGGCTGGGGAAACCACTAGTGTTACCTCTACAAGGTGTGGTGAACAACTAAGGAAGTAATCAAGAGGCAGTACAGGTTCTTTTCAGGGAGAGATCATGTGTCTTGGCAGGAATATGCATCCCTTGCCTGAATTAGCATGAGTAAAGCAAAAGCAATACCTTTCTTCAGAAGTGGAAAGATAAGATGGTCAGCACTGTTTGGAAGGTACAGGATTAGTAGCAAGCATGAGTGGAAGGGCAGAAGCCACTGTTATCATTCAGCATTCCTGACAACATGCTCTCAATTTCAACCAAACAGTAGACAAAGGCAAGCAGCGTACCTTAGGGTAGTAGCCGTGAACTCTTCTACCAGTGTCCTTTTTATGAACAAAGGGGGTGGCATCCTTGATTGGGGTTCAGGGCACCCAACCAAGGATGGTAGACATTAGTTGTCACCTATTTATTGGAAGAATAAGAAGCCACAGTTACTTGGGAAGACCTGTTATGCTCACCAATGAACATTGCAAAAAAGACCAGGTTCAGTGTGGCAGATAAGCTTGTGGCACCCCATTACACTTCCTCAGAACCTGAGTTAGTAGAACAGCAGATGTTCTTGAAAGTAAACCTCCCACTCAAGCTAGACCTGCATTAAGAAATGAGTGCCACACACTCACACTGTTGCATGCCGTTGCTGCTTACATACATACATACATACATACATACATACATACATACATACTCTGTGTGTGTGTAAGCGGCTGGATAGCATAGTGGTTAGAACGCCACCTTTGGAGTGGGAGACAAATCCCAGCTGTACCTACCTTACCAGTAGGGGTCCTTGGGCAAAGACCCCCTAACGTTTCACCTGCCTGCCTCAAAAATATGAAAGTGACATAAACTAAGAGAGTCATGCCAGCTTGGATGTTGCCTGGATTAACAACGTCCGCATCAGATGTTGGGTTGTTATTGTTTATTCGTTCAGTTGCTTCTGACTCTTCGTGACTTCATGGACCAGCCCACTCCAGAGCTTCCTGTCAGTCATCAACACCCCCAGCTCCCCCAGGGACGAATCCATCACCTCTAGAATATCATCTATCCATCTTGACCTTGGTTGGCCCCTCTTCCTTTTGCCTTCCACTTTCCCTAGCATCAGCATCTTCTCCAGGGTGTCCTGTCTTCTCCAGATGTTGGGGAACCAGGACAATCTGACGATAAGTGGGCTACTGGAACAAACCATACATGGACAAGACAAGAGAACCTGGAATTGATGGAATGCTTATACAATAGCAGATCTAATGAGAGGGGATATATGAAATGCATGAGGGAACAATGGATGGATAGAAGACCTGCATCCACACTAACTGAGAAACAGCTAGTTACCCAATGCTTCAACATAGTGAAGAGGAAGCTGCTCTCACAACTTGAGACAGACCAACTACACATTATATCCCAGACTCAAGAAGACCCAGAAGAACAACTGGAGGTGCAGCCAACACCTGAAGCTGGAACATCACAAGCTGGAACATCACTGCCACCCCCTCCATTACAAAGCACAGCAGCTGATATGAGGCAAAAGATCATGGATAAACTAACTACAGTCAACTCTCAAGACTGATTACCCAGGCTCAGTGGAGAAGTACCATCAGATAGTATGCTAGAAGATGCCAACAGAGCCCCCGTGACAATCCCTACTACCACTATAACTCAAACCAATGCACTAGTATATGCTACAGCTGCTGTAATCCTGGAGATGCTTGGCTACTTGATCAAGAAAAACAGGAGTGCATACCCCCCTGGAAAATGAGGTTGGAGGCTAAGATCAAGGCAAGTCAGAGAGAAGTTAGGCAGCTGGTGGAACTACAGAAGGGTGTGGAGATTAAGGATAAGACTCGGCTACTGAAAAAATACAAGGGTCTGACTCCATCTGAAGCCCTAGAGACTGCTAAACAAAGGCTCACAGCACTGGCTACCAGGATAAGGAGATTCACTAGAGAAGCAGAGGCCAAGAAAATAAATGCCCTGTTCGCCAAAGAACCATCCAAGGTGTACTCCCAACTGCAGTGCAACAACACAGTAACAGTAGAGCCACCAACAGCAGAAACTGAACAGTACTGGAAAAACATATGGGAGAAAGAGAAGACACATAACACCAGTGCAAAGTGGCTGCAGGATCTGAGAGCAGACCACAGAAATCTCCCAGAGCAGGAACCAGTCACCATCACAGTAGCAGACATCCAACAGTGGGTCAAGAACATGAAGAGCTGGACAGCACCTGGCCCCAACATGATCCACACCTACTGGCTAAAGAAACTAACAGCAGTGCATGAACGCCTAGCAGCACAGATGAACCAGCTGCTAGCAGCAGGCTCCCACCCAGACTGGCTAACACAAGGTAGGAGAGTGTGGATCATGAAAGACCCCAAACAAGGGAACAACACCATCCAACTACTGGCCAATAACCTGCCTCCCCACAACATGGAAAGCCCTATCAGACATCATAGCTGCCAAGCTGCAGGACCATATAGTCCAGTACATGAGCACAGCTCAGAAGGGCATTGGGAACAACACCAGAGACTCCAAACACCAGTTGCTCATAGATACAGCAATTGCCCAAGATTCAAGGTCTAGACAGACCAATCTGAGCACAGCCTGGATTGACTACAGGAAAGCCTACGACTCAATGCCACATACGTGGATCTGTGAATGCCTTGCACTATACAAAGTCAACAGGACATTCAGGGCCTTTCTCAAGAACTCAGTGGGACTGTGGAAGACAACACTGGAAGTCAACTCAAGGCAGCTTGCACAAGTGGCCATCAAGTGCGGCATATACCAAGGTGATGCACTGTCCCCACTGCTGTTCTGCATGGGCTTGAACCCCTCAGCCAGTTTATCACAAGAACTGGATATGGATACAAGTTCAAGAGTGGAACTACCATCAGCCACCTCCTCTACATGGATGACATCAAGCTGTATGCTAAGAGTGAATGAGACATCGACTCACTGATCCACCTGACACGGATCTACAGTGAGGACACTGGGATGTCATTCGGATGGGAGAAGTGTGGCCGGATGGTAGTAAAGAGAGGGAAGGTAGTTAAGACTGATGGGGTGGAACTACCAGCAGGCCACATAGCAGACATACAGACCAGCTACAAGTACCTTGGTATCCCACAGACACATGGGAACCACGATGAGGAGGCAAGGAAGACAGCAACAACCAAGTACCACCAAAGAATAAGACAAGTCCTAAAGAGCCAGCTCAATGAGAAGAACAAGATCCACACCATCAACATGTATGCCCTGCCAGTCATCAGATACCCTGCCAGTATAGTGAGCTGGCCAAAGGAGGACATGGAGGCTGCTGATGTGAAGATGAGAAGCTCCTCACAATGTACAGAGGCTTCCACCCCAACTCCAACACTCAGAGACTGTATACCAGGTGGAAAGAGGGAGGGAGGGGTCTGGTGAGTGTCCAAGCCAGTGTCCTGGATGAGACCCAAAGCATCCAAGAGCACATCAGTAAGATGGCCCTTAAAGATGAGCTGTTGAGAGAATGCCTGAGGCAGCAGCAGACGTGCCATGGCAAGACAAGACCCTGCATGGGATGTACCATCGACAGATAGCTGAGGTGGCTGACCTTGGGAAATCCTACCAGTGGCTGGAAAGGGCTGGACTAAAAGACAGTACTGAGGCACTGATCACAGCAGCACAAGAACAGGCACTAAGCACCAGATCCGTACAAGCAGGGGTCTACCACACTAGACAGGACCCAAGGTGCAGACTGTGCAGAGAGGCCTCAGAGACAGTCCAACACATAGTGGCAGGGTGTAAGATGCAGGCAGGAACAGCATACACTGAGCGACCCAGCTAAATAGCTGGCATTGTGTACAGGAACATCTGCACAGTGTATGGGCTAGACCCTCCCAAGTCCAGATGGGAGATTCCACAGAAGGTCGTGGAGAATGACAGGGCTAAGATCCTGTGGGACTTCCAGATCCAGACAGACAGGCAGGTACTGGCCAATCAACTGGACATCGTGGTAATAGACAAGGACCAGAAGACAGCGGTGGTCATAGATATAGCAGTGCCAAGTGACAGCAACATCAGGAAGAAAGAGTATGAGAAGCTGGAGAAGTACCAGGGCCTGAAGGAGGAACTAGGAAGGATATGGAAAGTGAAGGCCAAAGTGGTCCCAGTGGTGGTAGGGGCACTTGGGGCTGTGAAACCCAAGCTGGGAGAGTGGCTCCAACAGATCCCAGGAACAACATCAGAGCTCTCTGCCCAGAAGAGTGCAGTGCTAGGAACAGCCAAGATAATGCACATAGCCCTCAAACTCCCAGGCCTCTGGTAGAGGAACTGAGGTTGAGGAAGACACATACCACCCATGGGGGTAAGAAGGGAATTCATGTATGTACATATGTATATGTATATATACATACACACACACACACACACACACATACATACATACATAGGGTTGCTTTGCATCTCTTTAATGCAAATCCTCAGCTCCAACTATGCAGGCTGTCCCATTCTGGGGCAGACATCACTCACCCGGGTCTTTTAATTAATTAGAGGCCATGACATTTCCTCCAAATTCTCAAACTTATTAATTGTGGGGTGGCTTGCCTCATCCCACACTCCTCCCCACCAAAGATTGATTCTTCTGGGAGTGGGGCAGGGGCAGGTGGACAGACTAATTCAAGATTTGTCAAAATAACATTTCCTCTGCTGGAAACTGCAATTTGGAGCTGCCTTCCTCATCCACACTACAGTGATTCTCTGCCTTCAAAGAGGCTCAATAAGCTGTTTAAAAGTTAAACATAGAGAAAAACGACTTCTATTTGGTTTACCAGGTCAGATATAAAAATTGACATTGAGTGAATGTATTGCCCCCCAATGTGTGTTGCTGCTGTTAAGCAAGAAAGGGAGCAAGATGTGTGAACTGTGAATGGCTCTTAATTGCTAATGCTAATGGTTGGCTTACTTTTCAGGAACAAGGCAATGGTGCTTATCTTGCCAAAGGTGCTACAGTTAGGGCAGACTCTTGTCAAGTGTGTGGCTTTTAAAAAGACAAGTTATTGCTTTGGAAAAGGAGGCCAGGCTTGGTTGAAGTTTGCTTTCCTCCTCTCTCTCTTCTCCCTGCCTGCCATTCTCTCTCGGTGCCCACAGTGCCGGGATGACTTTGGGGAGCTGTTGACTGCTCAGGACCAGGAAATGAGCGTGTCACTTTCTGCTTCTTCAGTGCCAGCCAGCCTGCCAGGCTTTCACAAGCCTGCTCTTTCCAGGCATATTATTTCATGTTGCTAGATTGGCTCTGCTTCTCCCTCTCTCCGACTGACCACACTGCCAAAGCCCGCTGACCTGCTAGAAACCAGATCTGCATTTCTGCAATCCTCTCTTGGAGAGGGAGCCTTTAAAATCACCCACATGGAACATAGTCAGCCAGTCATACCCTCTGGAGTTCCTCTTACACTGGGACTTGGACTTTCCTTCAGGGTCATTCCCATAAGGAGTTGGGCTAAGAAACTGAGCATGAAGGCAGGCTTTCAGTGCTTTGTTTGGAAATCCTGAGAGTTGCATCATGCCAAGGAGCTATGTAAAGCTGCCTGCCCGCCCATAAAAAGCACTGATCTTAGGATGCCAACCTGGGACTTTGGCAGGTCAATGTGAATTGAATGGGGAGGCACACGAGCTTAACCAGCAGGCTTTTCACGACTCTTGCTCTCTTCACAACATTGCTCTATTATGGTTAGAGCAATGAATGGAGAGGCTATCTCCAAGTGAGGGAACTGCTGAGTGTTTGCTAATGCTATTTCTTTTATTGATTAGTGGAGACTTGTGCTCTTCTCCAAACGAGCAAGACTGGAAATGGAGTAAAGCGAATGTTACTTGGGCTTCATTCACTGTCTGTGGTGTTTGTTTGTTTTTTAATTTATCCATTTTTAGATGTAGAAATGAAGATGGTTGAATAGTGTGAAGGGAACACTGATGTTGATGTGAATGGGTAGCCAGAAAGTTTTGTTATTTCGTTAAACTCTGCCAACAGGACTCTGTTAGAGTGGCAAGGTTAATACTGCTTTGGACTTCATTCATTCCTCAGTTCTCAACTTGCTTGATATGGCAAACTGACAACTTTTAACTTTGCCTTCTCTTGTGCTAATGGAATGTTACACTTCGGTTCTTGTTCTGCCATTACAAGTGGGAAGTTCAGTTGGGCTCTCAGTGCTCTGAAAGTGGGCTCAAGGCTGCCTAGTGCAGCACTGAATCTCATCTGTTTCTGCAGCCTCTGCTAATCACTTAACTAAGAATATTTCTAGCAAGCTGCCCCTCTGATGCAACTGACAGCAATGAGAAGTCATCAAGGTCTGCCAGTGTGCCCTACTCCACCTAGCATCACACCTAGGCCAATGTTGAGAAGATCTTCCTGGGACAGTTTCTGCTCTTCTTCCAGAAAACCGCATTTATTATCAGGACACCAAAGAAATCACAGTACTAATACTAGGGTCTAGAACACCCTTGGCCCCATATGAAGTGTAAGCAACTGAATCCAGAATCACTGTGGTGGATCCATCACGGGATCAGTATTAAAACCTGGAAATCAAAGAGTTACGACCTAAACTCCTGCTCAAACTAGTTGTCTTAGATCAAAGGAAGGTTTGAATGGCAGTACATCAACTGCAACATCTCCACTATGTCAGTGTTCGCTGTTGACATGGCTACAGTTTGTAGCATTTATTGTCACCCAGTGTAAGAAATGAATTAAAATTCTCCACGGGGCCCTTACTGGTGCAGTGTATATTAAGACTAAAAGGCTACTTATGTAAAGAGTTACATCATGGTTATTTATCTGCCTGCTGCTGAGTTGCATCCAAGGTAACAAAGTGGCCACAAAATGTGCAATTTCACATGAGGCAGTTATCCAGTGGCGCTAAGGGGTCTTCCTGGCATCATGTCTTTGTAACAACAAATGCAAACAAAACGTGTGTGTGTGTGTGTGTGTATGTATGTGTGTGTGTGTGTGTGTATATATGTATATGTATGTATGTGTATATATATATATCAGGATCAAAATTCTCTTGAAGATTATATACCTGGTTCCAAAACCCATGGTAATAAAAGCAAGTCTTTCTGATTTCAATAATTTTAGAAATGCTAGAAAATGTCAGGGGATACAAATTATCCCCTCTCCTCCCCCAAAACCCCTCCTATTCTCTAATGCACTGAATTACCAATCTGTTTTTCCTTGGCTTTTGAGCACACAGATTACTTCTATAAAGACAGTCACTTCTACATAATGTATTTATTTCCGTGTGCTTATAAGAAGAGAATAAATGCCAGCATAATTCATATTAAATAGATCCATTCTTCCTCTCTCCTAAAACACACACACAGATAAGAGAGATCTTACACAATGCTTAAATATTGAGTAGAAAAACAGATTTATTCTTCGTTTGAGATTTTCATTCCTTGCACAGGTACCTTAAAGTTGGAGGACTGAAGTGAAATTAAAATAGAACCATTCCAACAGCTAAATTATACCAGCTCTTCAGGCAACAAGGCAGGTTTGATAAATGCTGACAGTTACCATTGACAAGAGGGTTAAATTTGCATATCATATAGTGTGTGTATATGTGCATTTCATCTTCTTTTTTAGTTACCCCAACCCTCATTATGAAGACTGAGGAAAGCATCTGTCAGATACATTCTTGTAGGAATTTTAGCTATCTTTCTTCTTTAATTTTATATCAGGGCAACACCATACAGCATTGCTCAGAGCTGCATCTACTGCCTGCTAATTTACACATTTTGACAAACAGGAGGAAAGCTTGTGGCTCTGTCTGAAATGTTATCTCACACTATTTCAGTACTAACGTTCCACTTATTTATTTATTTATTTATTTATTTGCTGGGAAGGGCTTTAGCTTAGCAGGAGCTCATATGTTTTTGTGAGGAAAGACCTCTGTTCAGTCTGCCGTGTGTCTGTAGGACAGGGATATTTATGTCTGAAGCCCTGAGACTCCAATTCCAGCTCAGTATAGAAAACATTAAACCAGCTGAGTCATAAATCTATTTGTAATAAGATCCTGTGCCTTGTATTTCCAAGTTAAGTGATCATATGGATATCATTCCTCAGTCCTCCTGATTTTAATGTTTCCTAAGTGACTTACTGTACATTTATGTATGAGATGGTGTTCTTTTACGTACACACACACACATAAACACTCAATGAAAATCTAGATACTAAAAATGTTAGGAACAGGTCTAATGGGGAGAGGGGGAAAAAAGTACATTCTCGTTGCAATGGATTCAAATGTTAACAGATATCCACCAAATTAAATTTTAATAAATAACTTGAAGCACTTTCCATGTGTGTGATCAGAACTTACTTGAAATAAAGCCATGGTCAACCCAAACACCCAAAACTTTATTAAAATTACCAGCCATAATCATAGGATCCACTGTTAAAATAAAAAGATGAACAAAACATCCATGAAATATATATGCAGGAGGCCTTTTCTGCTCCAGCTCCTGGACTTTGGAACTCTTTGCCTTAGAAAGTTTGAGCTTCACCTTTTATCTGGCATTTTGTCAAGTACTTAACACCATTGGACTTTTGACCAGGATTGAATATTTCTGGTTGCCATCTGGGGGATTTCTATGAGTTAAATTGTTTCTTGGAAAGCTTCCAATTTCTCATAATCATTTGTTATTTTCTTATTTTAAGTAACATTTTTAAACATTCATAAATTGAAGCACTGTCGCTAGCATCTCAATTATTCCAGTAACCTATACAAACAGGAGATTCCTTATTTTAGAAGAAATTTATTTGCAAGCACTTTCACATTAGTGGTTTTATTTCTTTGTTCTAGAGAAGTACAGACAATGGAGGTAGTGGAGCCCTAACATTTGGCCCTTCAGAAAAAAATTCTAAGGATAAAACTAACAACTCATGCATCACAGACGAGTATAATATTCCAGCAGTTCATCATTCCTACTGTTTGCAGTCTCATCTTCTGCTGCAATTGGTACTTCAGTGTCAACTTCATAAGCTGGATTGACCCTCCCAGGTGCATAATCATTTCTTTTCAAATCTATGAAGAAAACAGGCAAAAGCTTTATCTTAGATAATACATCTTTATTACATTTGCATGCTGCAGTAATCTCCAAGGACTCCAATAACAATAAACATCCAAGCAATATACAAAATTAAAACATCCGCTGCTGCTGCTGCTGCTACTACTACTACTACTACTAATAATAATAATAATACAGAACTGTAAACCATGGACAGTGTCATCCCAGCTTATCCCTAAATGCTCTCTATACAAGCTCTGTTTCAACTAAATTCTGGAAAGCCTTAAGAGGGGGAGTGAGTCTTGTTTCACTGAATAGGCACCATCACTGAGAAACAATATTTCCAGTCATCAGCCCCCACGCCATCACAAATCCCCTATCACCACTTCAAACTTGGTCCATGAAAAATGAAGATTTCACTGAATCAAAATTTTATCATCAAAATGCTGAGCACACACACACACACAAAATCACAGCTGCCTGCTGCGAGATTCATCTGCCCACTACTCCTCAAAATGAGAGTTGACCACAGAGCTGCCAGCATGGTAAGATAAGTACTGGTATTTTGCTACACTTATCATCAGAGTATAGGCTCAAACTTGAGCTTGTTCAGTCAAGTTTACTCTTTGTCACCACCAGTACTTCAGGCACCATGTCCGCTGCTTCATCTCCAGTAGCTCCTCCAGAGCCCCTTAAGATCAACCAATAGAAAAAGGCCACTTTAGAGCATCAAGATTCCAAGTCACTTTCTGTTACCAGAAGTTGGCTACCCAAATCAAAAGAACTGTCCACCAGGTTATTGGAAAACTCCTCAAGCACCCTCCAGACTCCCTCCAGATCCAACAGTTACTCAGGACTGCCTCAGGAATGTCCTGGGTGGTAATTGATCTCATCTAAACTAAGAAGTGATTGGACCACAGCAAAGGACTAAAGTGTAATGTTCTCTATATCCAGGTCACAGCACACAAATGCTATGAGGCAAAAACAAGATTTAACCTATGCTGTCCATGTGTATGAGACAAAGATCATCCAGGACAAGCCCTGGATGATTGCCATGGAAGTCATGAATCTCTGACCCCACCCATAGGACATGAAGAGCAAATGCGTCTAATATGAAAAGGCAAGAGTATTCCAACATCTGCCCAGAGACAAAGTCTAGGAGTAAAGGAAGGGAGCCTACCAGGCAAAAAGCAGATGGCACACCATAGAGATTCCCAGCTTATACCTACAATCCAGCTCTGTCACCTTAACAGCAGGAACCCTGATCATAAGAAAGATGTCTTTTAAGATCAACTCTATCACTCTGAAGTTTGCTGCAGGATCCAAAATCTAGGTAGGCAGATTTCCAACAGAGTGACATCACAGCCATCATCCAAAGGGGTTTAGGTAATACACATTAATATTACTAACTGAAGAAATATCTCTTCAACTAAGTAGTGAGCCTGCATATAATATAGTAATTATACAGAACAAAAAGAAATACTTTTATTATTATTTCCTTCCTATAATCTATTAGATTGTAAAAAAAAGTGAAAGGCTCCTTACTTAATCTTTAAATATACTGCTAAAAACTAATCTAATATTTAAATATACTGCTAAAAAACTAATCTACTAAAAAAACTAATCTAATATCCTGTTTAGAGAAGGGACATAATTGCATGTTTAATATGACATTTTAATTCAGAAGTCCAAAACCTGAGGCCCCAAGGCCACATATGACCCCCATGTTTTGGGTGCAGCCCTCTGCCTAATACAAAAATGGCCAATAAATTGAAATTTTAATGTGATAATAAGGAATTTAATATAATATAATATAATTTAAATTAATTTATGTTTTGTTTTTATCCATTTCTTTTCTTGTCCCTTCCATGCTTGAATGGATTGTGAAAAGCCAAGTGGGACTCTTGTCATTAAAAAAAGTGCACCCCATATTTAAAGAGTTTGTCACACCAATATCTGAAATATAGAAGCAATAAATAATGTGTAATATTGCTCTTCCCTAGACATATGTTAGTATTGTGTCGACCCTCAAAACATTTATGGAAAATCTTAATTCATATAAGTCCTTCTTAGAGTTCTTTGTTATCAGGGTCAATAAAATGAGCTCAGTCCTAGATTCATAGATAAACTCTAAGGCCAGATTTATTCAAAAACATGCAGAACATTCCTACTGCATACCAGGAAGTTTGAGTTTCCTGCAACAAGAATTGCAGCAATGCTTTGAAATGAAGTTTTTGATGGCTTCTTCCCCAAGGTTTGCTGGTCCAAATGCCATCCCTCTAGAGTTTGAAAATAACAAAGGACTAATTAATGTCACAATATTTGTACACAAAGCAATCTCAATCAAGTATATATGTATGTTTATATGCATTCTCCTGAATTCTTCTACATAATTCAACCAACAGTATTCCAATTCAGCAATGATTAAGTTCTAATTTTTAAAGCTGCTCATTACATATAAATATAATACAAAAATTTGCTGACATCCTCAAATGATAACATATTTATAAATTATTTGTCATTAACAAAAGATTTGTGACTAACAAAAGATTGGTTAACCTTCCTAAATTTACACTGAAATGCAGGTCTACCTGCAGCCATCAGGATGCATTGTGTAAATGGAACTGGTTGTGAATTTGGGAGTGGGAGAAATTGATAAACAACCTATTTTTAAAAAAGCAGCAGCAAAATGTCATCTCAATAGATCCATGTCTTGTGGGCCTGCATTTTTTGGATAAGACTTCAAGATCTTCATTCTTCCTCCTTAAAAAGTTTAAGAAACTGTTAACTACAAAATCATTTTTTAATTCATAATGTGATTTCATTGTACTCAAAGATGCTCCATAGTCAAGCAAAGCATCTCCCATCTGTTCAATTTAGGACAGACATTTCTTATGTAAATACTGTAGAACTTTACTTGTCCTACTATTGTTCATAGGCAAGATCTAGAATCCAATAATTGTCATGAGTAAGGATGGCGAGTAGGGGGCTCCCATCCAGACTGTTAAGCGCATGCGTAGCACTGAGGAATTGGTCAGTCATTCAAAGAGACACAGATTGGGACCGGCTTAACCTTTGGGGTTTGTATGTCTGGGTTTTTCCCACGTTTCTTCAGTTTGTTAGGATTACTGTTATGTATTAGCAATAAACATTAGAGACCAGTTCCCTGTCTCAGAGTGTTTCCTGGGAGTCAGGACAATAATCTTAATAAAAGTTACAATACAGGTTGTCTATTTAAATGAATCCTTGAATTGCTGCAATGTGACACTCTTACAACAGCAGTATAACAAACAGGGTATTGAGGAATTTATCTTCAGCTGCACAATTGACAGAATATCTGAGCATGTTGCAGTACTGGTAAAATACACACACACAAACACACATACTAAAGTGAATGCCTATTAATTTATTTACTACAAAATTGAGAATCTTCTGAAAATAGAATTAGAACTTGTAAATATTAAAGAAAAGGCTGCACAAAAATACTGCTGAGTATACAGTATTATATTTATATGACATGTACTGCATCCCCCCAAAAAAATAGAGTGTAAAATTTTGCCTAGTTATGCATTGCTATCAGAGAAAAATATGTCAATACTTGGATCCTCTGATCAAAGTCTATACATTTTCTGGAAAGTGCTTTTTGAATTACTGTGATGACTTCCCGGATTACATATTACGTATTAAGAGATCATCCTTATTTGTATGCAATAAAAATTCAAAGTCTAACTAAATTGTTATGAGCAGAAAAATTGATACAATTAAATCTATCTACCATATACAGTATATTTACCATATGGTATGTATTTATATGAGGCTTTGAGAGTCAGGAGCCATACAAGTTGCTGTTGTTGTTGTCTATGGATTCGCTGAAATATAATTACTCCAAAGCCTTCCCTGAGCATGTATCAATATACTGCAAGTTGATGGGATGTGGGCAACAGTATGTTAGCTTGAAAGATAGTTTCAAGATTTAAGGCCCAACCTTGTAAAAAATAGCATAAGCATGGTTGGAGTAAAACAGCTTTCATTGGACTTGTAGCATACTAGCCAAAATGTGCCAGACTGACAGTACTGTGTCCTTACCATTAGCACAAAATGCTGTATATGGCACAGGTATGACTAAGGTTGGTAACCTAGTATATACCTTCTCTAAAAAAGCCAAGTGTCACTTGGCCAAAACCATGAAGAATAGTGGAAGTCACTAATCTATCTGGTGATGACTATATCATATCGATGTTTGTGCCTTGGAATGAATAATAAAGACTGAATTGTTTACTAACGATTGGAAAATGGATGGAGACATGTTAAGATGTTAAGACATACAAATGATGGCAGAAAATGAATAGGATGTGTATGTTGTAAGAAATGAATGTTGGCTGAAAGAATTGAAAATGGCTGTGGAAAGGCCATGTTTTTTTTCCATTCTGTTATATGGAAATAAGAGTTTTTCAGTTTTTCAATCAGTAAATATTTGCATTCGTAGCTTTATTAAGCTTTCTTCAGTGACCTTTATGTCAATGCATTACATTATTCTTGATTGGCCACTTTAAAAGATACAGATACAAAAGTGCAGTGATAACCAAAAAGAGCATCATTCTCAGCAATGTGTACAAATATGCATATGTGCATTACAGTTAATACTGAATTGAATCATGCAATATACGTTACCTTTTATATGATAAATTTACATGAGATACTCACTGTTTGTCTTCAGGTTTAATGACAGATGGATCTGTAAGGTTTTCTCCAACACCTGCAGAAGTCAAATTTAGAAAGGTTATTAGAAGATAATTGTCTTCTTAAAAACCATTTGGGAAATTATAACCTATGCAATTAGTATATAGTTATCTAATCTTTTGGTTTATAGAGTAGAAATGAAAAGGCAATATTGAAATTATAAAATACATCAGACTTTGACAAGCAAATGTTGCATACTCAACTGTTTTTTAAGCCATTTTTCCATTTTAATACATGCAAACAACACAAGGGCTCTAATTCAGAATATTTTGTGGATCCAAATGTATGTTGCTGGAACAATATATAAATAAGATGTATATTTCAATGTCATAGAGAACTAAGATAACTACTTTCCATACTGTGCAAGGAAACTTCCCTACCCTGAATAAAATAGATCAACACAACACACATTTTCCACATATGTTCTAAAACCTTCATATGCTCCAGAACATCTAGATCAAGACAGAAATATGGTTCCCCACACTTAGTCTACTGCTTAAGCTTGTTTTGCGGTCCTGAATTAATAGTTCATGTCAAGCATATTAAAAAGTCTTTTTGGTTTATTTATGTCAAAGATGGATAACCTTTATGGGCCAATTTGAAACTGTGAAAGCATTATGTCAGGCACGATCACAAAATGGCTGCCATAGAAGACTTCCCTTGTCACAAAATGGCTACTGTAGTGAGTGTGGCCAGTCACAAAACATCCATTTATCACAAGGCAAACTAGTCCTCAAGGATGCTTCCCATCATCACTGTGGGACCTCATGGCATTCATGAAGCACTAGAGGCTGGTGCTTTGCTTTGGAACAAACCAGTTCCCTTTAAAACATCTTTTAAAATGTTTTTTAAGTGAAGCTTTGCTTCACTACACCTTTCCTCATACTTTCTAAGATAGAGATGCCCTTCTGATGATCATTATGCAATACTTGGTGACTCACTCTTGGAGCACTTCTGATCAGTTTGCTTGGCATCAGCATGGAAGTGATTTTTGATTCCCTTCTTCTGAGAAGAAAGAAGTTTCTTTCAACTTCCAGTCTAGCCTACATCCAAGTACTAATTAGGCCCAATCCTACCTAGCTTTGAGCTAACACAAATTCAGACTAGTGCTGCTGCTGGCTGAGTCTCATACCTGTCATTTCAACCTTAAAAGAGATGCAGGGGGGATATTTATAATATCCCCCCTGCATCTCTTTTAATAATAATAATAAATTATTATGATGAAACCCTTGAATATCCAGCAGAACCTTCACAGGGCTAATGCCTCCAACAAGTCAATAAACCCTGTATTTTTACCTCATTCTGCCAAAAAATGAAGTAGCCACAGGGATTTTGAGACTTTCCTATTATAATCTAAAGAAACAGCTCAGATCAGGTTGATTTGTCCTCAAATCAACAAGCCCAACCTTAAAACAAATCATGCTTATTTTGAATCTCAATATTCAAACTGAATCAGAACTAATACACACAGGCCCAGTGGCATTCATGGGGATGGGGAGATGGAGGGAAGGAGGAGAGAATGACAAAAGCAGAACTGCAATGTCATGTTGCTCACACAAGGAAAAGGAGACAGAACTTGTGGCATGATTGCACAATCCTCTGTAGATGCCCACACACAGGCCCAGAAGTCACTGTTAATCAGTCACCCACCTAACAATAGATGGTTGTATATATGTGTGCCTATGTATATTTTATACTGAATGCATAGAAGTCTTCTTCTATCTGATAAAGTCCACCAGTACTGACAACCAGATAAATGTGTTAGCCATTCAAGTGTCACACACCATTTTCCGAGCTTTCATTTCCTAACTTTCATGGTACAGTCTTTATTACTCACCTTGCAAATCTAGTACAAGAAGTTCTCCTCGAGTATATTCATAACTCCAGTGAGAAAAAGCCAGCATAACTTCTTCCAGCAAATTGCTAGGGGTGATTTCATCCCCATTGTTGTTATTGTACTTGCGGAATTCTCCTGTCATGTACTTTTCTATTGTCAGCCACTGATTGGCTGAATGGCAATAAATTAAAAAGACTTCAAGGAATCTGAAAAGAAGGGATAGTATCTTTTCAGGAGGTATTTTTCACACTGCTATTGATGAATAAAGGGTACTAATCTCATGTAAAACTTCTATCTAACATCATAATTTTTAATAACATTCAAAAGCATCAGGGTGTGTACTGTATATATGTAAATCTCAGTGTAATCCTATTCATGTCTATGCAGAAATAAACTTCATTGAATTAAATTGAATTTATTCCCAAATAAGTAGTTACAGGACTAGAGCCAAAAAAGATGGCCTGAGATAATTAACGTAAGAGTCAATGAGGGCCTAATCTTCAGACTGGGCTTTATAAGATCTCCATGTTTGATGGGGAAAATGGGCACATCCCTTGAGAAAATCCATTCTCAAAATCTTGGCAAACAAATGGCAGGGGGCAATCACCACCTGCAATTTAACAACAGAATAAAAGTATAATAATCACAGCAAATAAGATTCACTGGTGATTCCAGGGTAACTTGCTTGCAAACCTGTACGAAGCTCTCACAAAACTATTAACATATCTCCCCCCCTCGTTTCTTTTTTTTTGCAATAATCAGCAATTTTCTGATATTTTTGTTTATTCCTACATATCTACTTTCCAGAGGGCTTGATCCAATGTAATCTTTTCTGCTATTTCTGAAGTTGGATACTCCAATCCAAATCACTGTTCATGGAATTAAAAGCATGTCATTGTATTACCTTGTAAATCAAATAATAACATTTCATTTCAAATATTCAGAATGAAGTTTTGATCTTGCTCATCAAATGAATACAGGTGAATGGAGAAGCCTGAAGTAGTCTCAGAAAAAAATTATATATACACGTTAAAATAATTCTATCCTGCTACACTATTATCTGACTTGTGCAACTTTATCAGCACTGAACTGAACAAACGGCTTTAAAACAAAACAAAACAAAACAAAACAAAACAAAAACAAAACAAAACAAAACAAAACAAAACAAAACAAAACAAAAACATAAGGATAGTTGAAACAAGCCTAGATTTACAGTAACGGTACTATGCTCCCTGAATAAGTAGAGGAAGATGCCACTTTCAAAAGTCCATGCAAGGAAATGGTTTGTGGTTCATAAGGATCTATTTCAATGCTAACAGAAGCCAAAAATAAGTCTCGGTGGCAACTATCCATTACTGGATTAGCACTCAAAGTCAGTTCTCTCATGAAATAAGACTAAAGTGCAACGTGATGTGAGAAATCAGGACACAAGATAAAGAAAAGCAAATTTTGAATTTTTCTGAAATATGATTTTTTCTAAAATTTGAATTTCCCTAAAATTATGATTTCTTATGTAGTGGTGGCCAGCAGTAAAAACAAAATCAAAAACTGATTGGTCCTGTTGCTTCTATTGGACAACTGCTAAAAGGAGCTGGCTGGCTTTGCCACATCTGAACCATGGTTTCCATGAGTGTTCAGAAACATGAAGTCATTGGAAAGCTTGAACACTAGTCACTGAAGACCACTGGGAAATAGATTATACGATAAGACTCTCCCTTGAATTCTTCATCTAAATCAGTTTTTTTCCAAATTAGTGTCTTCTGGATGCACTGAAATTCAACTCCTATCATTTCCAGTCAGCCTCACAAGGATCACATTGACTGGGAATTATGAGAGCTGATATTCAACACATCTGGAAGGTACCAAATAAGAGAAGGTCAGTCAATGTTATGATAAAAGTGCTTTCCCCCATTTTATAGTAATATAAATATCCAACTTCTAGAAGATTACATTGGATCTTGCTGAACTGGAACAAATATTTCTTCCTTCTCACCACCTATTATGTATGCTTTTTTGGGGAGGGGGCTGCAGTGTTGATTTCCAAAGAAGAATTCACAAATTATAATGACTATGATATTTTTAGTATGATCATAGTTAATTAGAATTACCATTTGACAACTTAAACATTGAAAAACTGCTGATTTATCTATGAAATGTTTATACATTAGGAATGATTGTTGGGTATTATATAAAACAGCCAGCATAGAAACCCAGCCTTTAAGGAAATATTGTGTATTCCATATTTATTTACTTATTTATTTAATGTAGGCACTGCCCAACTCCAAACCAACTCTGGGTGGTTCACAATGTAACAAACAGGATAAAAATACAATATAAATTTAAAAAGCAAGATAAATAATGAACAGAAGGTAAATCCAGCCAACAACACAAGACATAAACAACTCCAACTAGCAAGGGGCTCCAGCTATCCTAGCCGAGGGTCTGGGAAAACAGCCAGGTCTTTAAGACCTCTGGAATGCCAGCAGGGCGGTAGCCACTCAGTTCTCAGGGGGAACCACATTGCAGAGCGCAGGTGCTGCAACAGAAAAGCACACTTCCTGTGTCCCAGTAGATAATACTGTTTGATCAAAGGAACCCTGAGTGTGCCAGCCCTGCCAGCTCATATCAGCGGGGTAGACATTATGGGTGATAGGCAGTTCCTCAAATAACCATGTCCTATGCCATGGACTTTATAGGTCATAACCAGCACCTGGAATTGTACCCAGAAGCAAATTGACGACCAGTGCAGCTTAGGGAGCAGAAGCGTCACTGAAACAAGCCCACCACTGCTCAAGCTGCCACTTAAAGCTTCTGAGTGATCTTCAAGATCTACTGCAGCCCTATGTAGAGCACACTGCAGTAACCAAGCCATAAGATGACTAGGGCATCAATAAATAATTTCATGCATAGCATATATTCTAATGTAAAATGAATGCATAAATTTATGCAGAGATACATGGACACACAGAGCCTTCAGTTCAATTTAACTATCTAAGAATGCTTGTTCTACAACACACAGACATCTCATGTAGGCCTACTTAGCATTTTGAGTTGGTAAGTTTATAGGCTATTTGCTTGAAACTTTCAACATTTGCATGATACACATTTGTATTTAATATCTTATGTGAATAAAGCCTGCAGCCAGAACTGAGTTTAATACAGAATGTCTCAACCATCATCATAAACCATTTGACCAAGCAATGAGGTGCAGAAGACACTGTAAAATGGAGCTGCATCCATACCCTCTCTTTTGCCACCATCTGCTTCCTTTCCATATTTCTTCTGAAAGTGCCACCATTCAGCAGCAGGCACTTGATTGCACAGACACATAAACAACAATGGAATTGTCAAATTTATTTTTGAAGAGTTGCCTATATGGCAGAACTAAATTATGAAGTTGTATAATATCTTCCAAGTTTATTTTAGGGATAAATAAATGTAGTTTAAAATCTTTCTGACATCACTCCAAAGTGATAGACTTGGCTTCCTTGTGCTGATGTTGCATCCTCTCTTACTAGGACATCAGTGCAGTATCAGGTTTTGGTGATCACTATATAGAGAGAGGGTGGGGTGGGATGAACTATGGAATATAAACTACATTTAAAAATACATGAATAAATAGTTGTCTGCTTCTCTAATAATTGTTGGAATTCTAGCCCATTTTTCATACCTTGGAGTATATGGAATGGTATGGGGCTTCATTTGATTGAAGGTATATATCAATTTCTGAGCTGCCCTTTGCTGTTGTATTTCCTAAAAGTATTAACAGCAGATTTCACAAAAAATATTAGCAAAAACCCAAAAACCTTCTAGGTATATTATCTCAGTAATGTTTACAATAACACTTTAACAAAACAGTACTGCTTCCATCCAAGTTATCCTTTTTAAGATTGTGATGAGAGAATATGATTTGACTAAGTTTGCCCAATGACTCTTTCCAGGGATGAAGTAAGAACTGAATTCTGAAATCATATCAAAAACTACTAATGGCATGGGTGGGGAAAACTTACAAGCACTCATAAGCATCATTCAAAGGACATGAGGAAGAGATAGTCTTCTTAGAAAATAAAATCACAAAATACCTGAAAAAATAAGAGCGATCTGTTCACATTTATTTTCCTGACAAGTAAGAAATACACTTTATCTGATCTGTCCAGTCCTACTACAAAGATACTAACAGCTTTGTGATGCATTTTATTCAGAATATATTATAATATGTATCTGAGAATACAAGAAGTTACTGGTATTACCACTTGTGTGCTACAGTGAATCCATTTTAGCCATTTAGCTATTCTAATGAATAGACCTACTGTTGGGGTACCTGGGGAGCAGGGCTGAGGCAGTGAGGGTGTTCTCACCAGCTAACTGTTGGCAGAATTGTGCTGTGGTGACAAATGGGTTTTGGCAGACTACCATGGACGTCACTGTGAGAGTGCCTGCTGTAGAGTCTCCTGTTGTATGGATTGCTGATCAGATATACTCACTCTAAGACAGAGATGGAGAACTGTGGCTTCATGGAAGATCTTCTGCCAAGTCTGAACAACTTCAGGAAGGAAAGATTTTACAATGAAAACTTCTCCTAACTTTAGCACATTATTTTCAGACCAGGTGCAGACAGCTTTCATAGCTCTCCTCAGCCCTCCATCCATTTCCTCCTGAGACAAAACTTGAATCATGGCAGCCATGCCATGCTGTGACCAAGAGGACATGCTTTTATCAAGGTTCAAAGGTGAACTTTCTTCCAGTCTATAGATGGTTACTTCTTCTCCAGCTAAATTAGAAATATTGTGAAAAACACAATGAGATTGATTAACAATAGAAGAACATTTTAAGTTTTTTTACAATAATGTTTTTCAGTTATTTCTTCGTATTACACAAAATAATATATAAGATAAATAGATGGATGGATGGATGGATGGATGGATGGATGGATAGATAGATAGATAGATAGATAGATAGATATGATAGTATGGAATCTGGTACTCACCAAAAAACTGCACTGGTGTGAAAGGGATCGTTTGAGCTAGCCTCATTAAATTGTTTCTTTCAACAGCTGCAAAGAAGCAGGTTAATCATATGATCGATTATTTCCATCCAGAAACATTTGAAAGCACTTGTCCATCATTTTAAAAAAGAAAAGAGGAAAAGAGACAATTTTTTCTGAAATCTTATATCAAAGGTACATCATTTTATAAAACTTCTCTTTTAGATTACAACATAATGTAAATTTCAGTCCTTTTAACCACATATTTCCCAACTGTTCCATCAGTATATCTACCTTAAATCTTTCTCTTAACTGTGCATACAAAAAACATTGAAAACTAAATCCCTCTCCAGCCAATTGCTTTTTTGATTTCATCTTATATTCTCCATGTTCCTGTTCTAACAACTCTTCTTGTTTTCAACAAAACAAAACAGTTGTTTTCTAACAACGCCATTTTTCTTTTCCTACTGTTTCTTTCTTGTATAATGCTTCTTGTGCAAAAACCCACAAAGGCATTTTTGGGCACATTGGGTTTATATTGTATCTGTTCCATATTCTCAATATGGTACTTCTAATATAATGATTCTTAAAATCTACATTAACCTTAACTTTGTCGTACCATAGAAAACCATGACATCCGAACCTCGGGTTGTGCTCTTCTAATTCTAAAATTCTTTTATTTCTCACTCTTATTTCTCACACTCACTCTTTCATCCAAACTAAGCAGCAGGCTTCAAAATATAATTTCAAATTAGGTGGTCCCAATCCTCCTTGTTCCTTTGCATCTTGAAGTATTTTATATTTAACTCTTGGTTTTTTCCCTTGCCATACAGCCTTGGATATATCTTTCTGCCATTGTTTAAATGGTACATCAGTTGTCAGAACAGGTATTGTCTGAAACAGAAATATCATCCTTGGCAAAACATTGATTTTTATCACAGAAATTCTCCCCAAAATGGCAATCGTAATTTGTCCCAACTTAACATGTCCTTCTTAATTTCATTCCATGTCTTAACATAATTATTTTGGTATAACATACAAATCATATTAGTCATAGTAGTATTTCACTTTTTTCTCAATCTTAAAACCAGTTTTTCCCATCAATTCCATTTGCTTTTCAACGTTCATATTCTTTGTTAACATCTTCATCTTTCCTTTATTAATTTTAAAGCCAGCTAATACCCCATAGTCCATTAGTTTTTCCATTAATATTTCTATTTCTTCCAGAGGATCTTCCAAAATTATCACCAGATCATCAGCAAACTCCCATAATATATAAGTTTCTCTTTTAATCTTCACTCCAGCAATTCTCTCATCTCACCTTATATCTCTATTAAATACTTCCAAAACTAAAATAAATAGCAATGGTGACAAGTGGCATCCTTCTCTAGTCCCTTTCTGTGTCTCACAAGGTTTTGTTAATTCCCCATTCACAATTATCTGTGCCTTTTGTGATGTGTGAATTGATTTTACCTGTTTGATAAAATTCTCACCAAAGTCCATATCCTCCAAAATTTTAAAGAAAAATTGCAATTCAAATTGTCAAAGGCCTTGTCTGCCTCAAGAAAAATCAGTGCTGCTTGTTCTTCATTATGTTGTTCCAAGTACTCCAGAATATCCAATACATTTCTAATATTGTCCCTCAGCTGTCTCTCAGGGAAAAACCCACACTGATCTTCATGAATAAAGTCCTATAAAACCATCTTCATTCACTCAGCTAAAGTCATCATAAATAACTTACAATTATTATTCAGTAATGATATCAGGCGGTAATCTTTTGATGAGGAAAATCTTGACCTTCTTTAGGTATTAATGCTGCATTAGCCTCTATTCAACTGTCCAGTATCTTTCTAGTCTCTAAAATAAGAGTTTATCATGTTTTGCAATGGTTGTAGTAGTTCATCTTCAAATGTTTATAATTAGAGGCTGGTAAGCCATCTAGTCCAGGCACTTTCCCCATTTTGACCTTTTTTATTGCTACACAAATTTCCCTTCTTGTTATAGGTCCATTCATTGTTTCTGTTTTTCTGTGATCTTCAGTAAATTTTGCTTCTTTAAGTATTCATCAACCTCTGCCAGGGAAATTTCTTTCTCCTTTATACAATTTAGAGTAATATTGATGAAATATTTTTGTATCTTTAAATTATCAGTTGTTATGGAATTTCCATCTTGTCGCTTAGTATTATTTTTTTCGCTTTTCCTTTTCTCAGTTTATATGCCAACCATTTCCCTGGTTTATTTTGCAAATTTAAAATTCTTTTGTTTTGCATAATTCATTTTTGCCCCCATTTTTCTTATTGTTAACAAAGACAACTGCAATTGTAAAAGTTTAATTTGTTGGGTAATAATTTGCAGGGGGAGGGATTTCTTCAATTCTTTATTTTTATATGATCTAAAATTGCCTGTGTTTTCTCTTTGCTATTATGCTGAAGGAAATATCCCCTCATAAAAACTTTACTTGCATCCTAAAACATTATTCTATCTGTACTTTTATTAAGATTATTGTCAAATAATTCTATTAACTTCTTCTTTACCATCTTCCATTACTGTTTCTATCTGCAAAAATGTTTAGTTTAACCCCCATTTGAAGGAACTGATTTTCCTTTTAAATACTAAAGTCACTGGATTGTGGGTTCAAATACATACAATGAAACAAAGAATTTTAAAGATCAACATTCAGTTGAAACCAGAACTTTTCTTGCTGGGATTAATGGACAGCCAATTAGAAAAGAGCCATGGAAGATTATTTTTATATATGATTACTGCTGAGAGACCATTATTTGCACAAAAAAGGAAAGACTCTGCAATACCCACAATGGACAAAAGGTTGGTGAAGACAACAGAACCAGCAGAGATGGCAAAATTAGCTTGTTTGATTACAGAAAGATCAACAACTTCATTTATCAGTGACTAGAAACCCCTTATGAACTTTTTGCTGAAAAAAGAAAAATGAACGTGTGATTAATGGGTTTGAAGATTTAAAAGGATAGCTTATGGAAAGAAGGAAATTATGAGGAAAAATATAAATGTATTTATAACCACTGTCAAGAAGATCAGAAGCCACTTCTTTATGATCTTTCTTTTCCTTTTTCCTTTTTTCACTGTTTACTATTTTTCTTTATTATCTTTATTTTCTTTTATGGTTTTTGCTTTGTTAAAAATTTCTTCAATAAAAATTATAAAAAAATAAAATAAAATTCAGTGTGTAAAGTTTGAACGTGTTTTGCTAAAGTTGCATGAAAATCCAATATGGCTCTGTTTTAAATATATACTAAAGTGAACACAGCATGTTTGGTGTTTGCTGATATTTGTTTATGATATAATAGCTGTTCTACTTATTGTAATAACAATATACTTGCTATAACTATCATACAATTGTTACCTACTGCAAATATTTCATTTAGCAATCTCATCCTAAACAATATTTGCAAAAATTGTGATATAAGTATGTTCTTAAATGTGTGGACTACAAGGACATCTGCTGGTAGGTTTCACAAAGTTCATCATCTTACAGAGAGGTAAAATCAGCTTTGAATGAAATATATGTAACAGAGCTTGGCATGTTCATATGTGTTCACTGCTTCCAAAACGGTGTGAAATCATTTTTAGTATATGAATTCACTAAGAATTGATACTGAAAACAGATGTATTTGATCAAAAACTGAACTAGATGATCTTCCATTTCCTCCATCTCCTTTTATTGTACTTCCTATATATTTTTCTTTCTATGGCTTTTGATTATGAATCTGTTATTATTCTTTCCAGTACTCAGTTTATTTTACCAACAACTGCTTGACATGCAAAAAGCAGTACTAACATAATAAATAATCTTAATCTTCCCAAGATACTCTGTTAGGAATTATTTTGATACACTGCTCTTGATAATGAGCTACTTCAAAGTGAGATAATTAGAAAATGTTAGAGGGAAATAATTAATATACTAAGCATACTCACTTAAATACTTAAATAGTCACTACTTACCTGAGTAATGATGTTGCAAATCTTGAGGGGGTTTTAAGGAGTGTGAGATTTCTGAAATATTTTTAAAACATTATTTTAAATATAGAAAGAAAATATACTATTGTGAGCACTCTGCAGTCAGGACTGTCATAAAAGTGATTGGCTTAGCATTCTATGAAAGAGAATGCATTTTAACTTGCTATAAAGCCCTTCACTGGGCTAATTAATAATAATGTAAATGAATTTTATTATCAGTTAAAAAAACATATAATTATACTGGGGACCACAATATTTAATTGTTTATTTCACAATACCTATATCTCGCTCTATTCCTAGCAATCTCTGGGCAGGATACAACAGGGTAAAAACCATTTTTTTTAAGTTTATAAAATTAAAATAATATTTTAAAAAGTCAATGTTTAGTGTCATAGGAACCAATTAAATTAAACTAATTGCCAAACATACACCAGGATAATATTGGTTTCAATCTTATAAAGAGGCTCTTTTATAGTAACTTTGCTCTAAACGTGCTTTGACTATTTACAAATGAAGTCAAAAACTTACTGCCATCTCCATCTAAACTTCTCAACCTATTTGAAACAAAAAATGGAATTAGATTTTTATCACTGTCTGAATTAATGCACATACACACAGTCACATATACACAAGGAATGTTTAATTGTTTTGGGAAACTTACATAAATGTTCATTCATTTTAATTTTGCAAATAGAGCCAGTTTGGTCTAGTGGTTAAGGTGCTGGGCTAGAAACCAGGAGACTGAGAGTTCTAGTCCCACCTTATGCAAGAAAGCCAGCTGGGACCTTGGGCCAGTCACTCTCTCTCAGCCCAACTCACCTCACAGGGTTGTTGTGGGGAAAATAGGAGGAGGAAGGAGTATAAGGTATGTTCGCCGCCTTGAGTTATTTATAAAAATAATAAAGGTGGGATAAAAAAATGATAGTACAGTAGCTGCAATAAGGACTGGATTCATTCACCATTCCTACATTGACTTGCATTTCTTAATATCTCATGATTAATGATAGAAAAACTCTATATCCAATAATTTGTACCCAGCATTTATCTGCTTTATGCTTGATGTATTGTAAATGGTTCAGGTACAGATATTTCTGTGCATTTTGACACTAGTTTCAGTGAGGACCACATGCAAATTGAACTCATATTTATATTCACTTATAAATATACTTAATATAACTCACAGTCCTTTGTGATAATCTTTTAGAATGGGACATCTCAATGAGGTTATCAGCTAAAAATGATTAAAGGCCACAGAGGCATGTCCAATAATAGAAATAATATCACTGAAAACCATAAAAACAAAGCCATCTTTGATCAAATAGAGAAGGGTACTTACGAGTGGCTTCTGCTCAGATTATTCTTTCTATTTTTCCTAGTCCAAGCAATGCTGTTATTTAAATCCTGAAAAAGTTGTTGCTTTTATTATTTTTTCTGAATAGGCATTTTAAATAAAATTATGCCCCAAGATCATTACTAGTAACTTCCATATATCCACATACACTCTTTCCTCTGTAACTGGCAAGGTGCACATATTACACAAATTTGTGGCTTCTTTTAAGTACAGTTTATTGAAATCACTCATAATCCTAACGAAACTTGTGACTCACAAGCTACAGTAGCCGGATTCTTTGATCATGTTAAAACAAATCAACCACTTCATGAAATATGAAAACACAAATATTAATAGTTCCTCACTAAGGATGCTGGAAAGTCTGAGGAAAGGCAGAAAACAGCTAAGGATATATACTTAAAATTCTAGTTTTTGTTTCAAAACTTTGTTAAAATACAGCTTTGTTATTAATACTTAGTCATTATGGATTTATACAATGGACCAGAAAACAAAACTTTGCTCTCCACAATTGGAAATTATTCCTTGAGGCTTTTCATTTAGCAGCTCAACATTATTGTAATTTTTAATCAACATCAAAATATTTTTCTGGATCTAGTACAATAGTTTAGCAAACTCGGTGGCTTCACAAAAGGAACAGGGATTTTGGTCAAAAAAGGCCCAAAGTTCTAATTGTAAAATTCTTTCATCGGCAGTCTATAGTAGGACTATGCAAGTTCTTCAAAAGAGTTCCTCAGAACATTCTGGAGTGTGTATGACACTTGGGTTCTTTTTTTTTTTTTTTTTTTAATAATGAAAGCCATGTCTTTTTCCAGCTTTCACAGCTGCTTCAGAAGTTATTTCTGGGAACAGCCATGGAAAGTAGCTTCCAAAAAAGCAATATGATCCTGGGAAAAAAAGGTAGTTTAAAAAGATATGCTATGTATGAGCAATCCACATTACAAAGGATCCCTTCTGAAGAGGACTACACACCACCAATCTATATTACTCACTTAAGTTATTTTCTTAACAGTAGGCTGACCATATTTCCTTGAGACAAAAATGGGACATTGGGATGGCAAAATGGGACAGGGTTAAAAACAGGACATTGGGATGGCAAAACAGGCTGGATCAGCAGGCAGGAACTTCTCTGGTTTTCTCGGGCTGGGAATCTTCAGATTCCTTCATTTGCGAGAGGCAAGGCTGGGCTGGAGAGTCTAGTGAACAGTTGTCCCCAACAAGCCGTTCCTCCTCTGGCTATTCTTTTACGTTCTTTTCTTCCTGCCATTTCAAGGCAGGAGCCAGTCGGCTGTTCCTTTGATCACCACCTATCAGCTGATCCTGTTTTTTCCTTTTTAGGTTTCCCACGGGGTTGAGCAATGTGGCTTTTTTCCCGCCGTTTCTGTTGAGCTCCCCCTCCTTCCACTCAAAGTCAGACTGCATTCTGACAGGTTAACGGGAGCTTTCAAATTTTTAAGTAAGGTTTTTAAGAAAACGGGACAAAATGGACATTCATATTAAAACAACGGGACGGTCTGGAAATTTTAAAAAAACGGGACTGTCCCATTCAAAATGGGACATATGGTCAGCCTACTTAACAGCCAACAATCATATAAAGCCTCACCTTTTAAAGCTATTCTCTTCATGGGGCTTCTGGTGGGGAATGGCAGGCTGAGCAGCTGTGCCCGCAGGCTTAGTGGGCGGAGCTGACAACATGGTAACTTTTTTCAGGCTCAGGCAGGTTCTCCTTCCTCCAAGATTTTAAACAGATTTCTTCTGACTTTTACCAAACTTTTATGCAAGATATTCAGGACATCATAGAAAATATGAGATTTAAAATGTGCCATCAGGTTGGGGATGTGGTGGAAGAAACTGAGGAATTCAACAGCGATAGAAATGTTTCTTCTAAGAGTAAGATTGGGATTTTTATTGAGATGCTAGATAAAGATCAGATAGGAAATTTAAGGGAGAGATCTGCAAGCCACAAGTGAAACTGACTTTCTGATGGAATGCCATGAAAAGAAGTTGCAATTTTTGAGCGGGGCAGTTGGACTGTTTGATTCCTTTAAGAGAAAAGCTCTGTGCACATTTGGGGGATATGTAAATGCCCTGGATTATTTTGAAGTGGTATAAGGGTTAAAGAATGTCAGTCTGGTTTGCTTTAAGGGTTTGGTTAATGTCATTCACTTTTAAAGATTTGGATTAAGATTATTAAGGTTAAAAATGTGTTTATTTGGACGGTTTTAAGGATTTAATTTAAGGTTACTATTTTGAGTTGTCTTTGTTTTTGGGGTTTATTATTAAGATTTTTAAAACTGTTGTATTATCAAGTATAATAGCAGACAATCTCTGTGCTTTTTAATTTGATTCTTATTTTAGTAGACAGAAATGTATAGAATAGAGGTAGGAAGGGAATAATTAAATATGTGTTATCTTTTGAAGAGAAAGATGTTTAGGAGGTTTACATGATTTTTTTAAAAAATTATTTTAATTTAAGTGGGAGGAATAACTGTACTAAGTGATTTTTATTATGTGCCAAAGTGGAATGATTTATAGAAATAATGTGGTTTTGGTTTAATATAGAGTAAGAGATTAATTATGGAATTTTTTTATAACCTTGCTGTTTAAACACAGAAGACACATCTTTCTGTAAATTTGAAAAAAAAATTCTCTTGTGTTTTCACATCTTTTTAGTTCTTTTTTCCTTCTTTGTAGTTTTTTGTAGTTTTTACTCTTCTTTTGGGGACGCGGTGGCGCTGCGGGTTAAACCGCTGAGCTGTCGATCGGAAGGTTGGCGGTTCGAAACCGCGCGGCGGGGTGAGCTCCCGTTGCTCGTCCCAGCTCCTGCTCACCTAGCAGTTCGAAAACATGCAAATGTGAGTAGATCAATAGGTACCGCTTCGGCGGGAAGGTAACGGCGTTCCGTGTCGTCATGCTGGCCACATGACCCGGAAGTGTCTATGACAACGCCGGCTCCATGGCTTAGAAACGGAGATGAGCACCGCCCCCTAGAGTCGGATTCGACTGGACTTTACGTCAAGGGAAACCTTTACCTTTACCTTTACTCTTCTTTTGAAACTTAATAAAATTTATTAGTTATTCTCTTCTTGTATCCTTTACTTCATGCTTTCATAGGTTAAAGTTTTTAATCATTAATCTTTTAAAAATATAAGTGAAGAATTACTTATTTCTTCAACAGCATCTTCTGTGCTCGCTGCATAAAAAATACCGCATATCAAGAAAAGTCTCTTTATTGTACTCACTATAGGTTCAGCCTAAAATAACAGAACAACTAAGCAACTAATATAATTTACATAAAAAGCTGTGCTGCACATCTTACCTCTTGCGATTGTCTCAAGTAGTCACAGATTTGTACTGTCTGCCTCACCAGTTCTTGATTTTTCATTTCCTGATGCATACAACTGATATGATCCAAATCTAGCCAAGTAAACAAATACAATAGCAGCATATCTGAAGTTATTGCAAGCATTTTGTTCCCAAAGAAGTGAAAGAATCTTCATCAATAAATCCATTTAAAGCAATGGGAATTGTGACTTTTATAAGAGTTATGCAATGTCAACACTGGGCTATGTCATGGTAGACTTTGTTCATTATGAGAGACAGCCTTTCTTCTTCACTTTGTTTGCCTGTCACTAGGCTAGTCAGCCAAGGGACTGAAGGGAATGATAAAGGAAATTTGCATAATTAGGATTAATGATAAAGGATTTGTATAATCAAATAATTAATATGATCTGGGTAAGGTGGGTGAAAATCAAAGAATTTTGCATATGGGAGTGAAGTGTGCTAAATATTTTTCAGATCTGGGGGTAAATTGCACTCAGATGTACACTAGAGAAAGGACATGGGTCCACCCCTGTCTTTCTCTACAGCAGGAATGGGTAATCTACTGCTCCCATCATCTCACCAGCTTCATTTTTACAGTCCTGAGGTCCTTGCAGGACTCCATTGTCCAAGTTCATCAAAAAATACTGATTTTTAGTTGCACCCTTTCTGATTCTGGGATAGAATAGTGGTAAAATGCATGTTGTTAACCCTCTGCAATATTTAAGGCACCTATTTTACATTAAAAAGTCTTCCACAAATAAAGACAGGCTAAAAATACCAGCCATGTGCCTTCTAGTCATGTCACTACTTGGCCCCTGCAACACTCAGAGGGAGGAGGAGGAGTGAAACCTCTGGCAAAATAAAGTTGACTAATCCTGTTCTTCAGAACTCATTAAACTTTTGCTGGTTCTGTGCAATTTCATATTCTCTACAGGCTCCTGATATCACAATATCTACAATAGAAACAACTCTATTATTCAAATGCCACTGCTAAGAAATAAAAAGAAATCTCCTACAGAAATGGAAAAAAATGCATACTAATGGGCTTCTTACTGTAGCACATATGGAAATTAATATATTGATGGTCAAGCCAACATGCATTATTACAGTAAATTTACACTGTTAACTCTGTAGAACAGTTGCATGTTCCCCCGCGGTCCAAGATTTCCTGCAGGCTGGGCATCTGTCACCTGTTACTTATGATTTGAAAACATGACCATTCTAGCCATCATGGCAGACCTACAATTCTCCCCACCCTTGAAATGAGATTAGTATATTCTTTATTCTTCAAATTCACAGTACTGTAATTCTTCACAAGAAGTCTCTTAGCCTATCTTTATAACTTGTTCTCTTAAAGAGGTTATTTTCAACAGTATGCATGGTTTTCTTAAAGAATATGCATCTTCATGGGCCTAATGTGACATACTTAGTTGCTTGAAATGAGACACGGTTAGCCATTTGGCTCTATGTTCCTGTTTGTCTTCCACAGGTTTACTGTCAAGTGACTCCAAATTCATTTGGGTGCTCTGAGGACAACTGTCCACTGTAATCAGCTGCCAAGAGAAAAGAGAAAACAATAATCAGCAAAAGGTCCAGAAAATAGGCATTTGAATATCACCAGGACTGTTGTCATGTATTCAGCCACTCTAAAAGCAATGTCTATTATCCCCAATACAAACAGGGATTACAGAGTTATTGGAAAATATTGCATGAATCAAATAGAACAGTAACAAGGTACCAAAACAAAAACAAAAACCACCCAACAACCCCCACAATCCCAGTTTTTATCCAAAGCCAAATCAGGTTATCTACATAAAAGTATTTGTATGCTTCATGCATTACATTCATTATACAGTGCAAGTAGTAGACAGAGGGGAAGAAGTGATTTAGCTTACATAACAATCAGTTGCACTGGGGAAAAAAATCAGATGTCATCAAATGTAAGATTAAAAGCCACAACACTCTGGGAAAATTCTGTTCATAGGATGAAATCCAGTGATTAAGCACATAATTCTATAGATTTCAATCAAACTTAAAATATGCCTTTTTCCTGTGGATTGTATCCTAAAATTTCCAGACAACTCATTTCATCAAACATTTCAAAATTCAGAATATGGTTCAGAGAACAAAAAAGTTATCTCTACAGATTAAGTACTCCAAAACCTGCTGCTCTGAAAGAATCTTCAGTGGAGATAAACAACTTTTCTTTGAAAATATCTGCATCAATAAATTATCCATGCATTCCAGTTTACAGATTACCATCCTCTATTTGAAGGACTATTTTCTATTTTTGGTAAACCTTTGTCCTCTATTTTGGTAATGCATTGTCTGCAAACAAACAATTAACTGATCCCACCAGCACTTTTAATCACTTTGAAATCTAAATAACACTAAAGCAGTGTTACTCAACCTCAACAACTTTAAGCTGTATGGATTTCAACTCCCAGAATTCCCCAGCCAGTATGCAGCTTAAAGTGGCTGAAGTTGAGAAACAAAGCACTAGAGTATTAGGTCTTTTGTTTAAACACACACACACTCCAACAACATGTTTTTCTAATTCTATCAGTACCTACCGGAACCTGAAGAGTTTTTCGCTTTTTCCTCAAGGACTTCCTTTCTTTGTTTCCAAGTTTTGCCTTGGCCCATACTGACTGACATAGCTGAGTAGATTTTGAAAATTCTAAGAATAAAAGGGGGGGAGGGGACACATTCATACTTCAAATAAATCTACAATTTTCACACTGAAGGTTCTATATAGAGGTAGGACATACTGTGGTCAGTGGGATTTACTCTTAGGTAAATCTTTACCTTTTTAGTATTAACAGCTTGCAACACCATGCTATCATCTTTAATACAATAAAATATGTGAAAATTAAAGACACCATGAAGTTTAGTTATAGAAGTGGCTTGTCACAGACTTCTTGCAGGATATTTTCTAGCAATATTTTTTAAAACACACTGATTATACAAATTTACCTAGAATCTATTCTGCAAATGAACAAGTTCAATTATTTAGGCATAGCATAATACATATTTTTATTTATGGCATGCTGAGAGTGACTAACAAAATATCTAGCATAATTCAACATACTATTTTTTCCCTGTATTACCTTCTCCATTAGATTACATATCATCATATTTGTGGCACAGTTGACCATTTATTTAATTACAAATATTTTTATGCTTCCCATTTTAAACAACTCCAAGTGGTTTTCAATTTATTTCCCTCTTTTCATGCCAGAGAGGGGAGGGGAGGGGAGGGAAGGAGAGGAGAGGGGAGTCAAAATCTCCTAGCCAAAATTTAATAGCATAGGTATATGGGGAAGTGAGGGGAGGAGTGTTTAGTGACATCTCATATGTCATGGAAGTATTGCATAAATTATATATGTCATTTGCCCTATGATGTCATAAAATGTGTGATATCATTGTAGCTTCTATTGCATCCTACTCTAAGATACTGCTAATGTCATGGTGCCTGTGGGTGCCATCTTGTGATCCTTGCACTAAGATGGCTGTGTTCATACAACCTGCCTAACTAAAACCACATGACATACATTATTGCTTAGTGTGTTGTTTGAACCCAGTCACTGGGTAATAGTAATTTATTTGTATCCTGCCTTACACACACACACACACACACACACAGGAAGCTAAAAGAAGGCAGAAAAATGCAAATACAGTAAACATGTTTTTTTAAAATAAATGCAATAGCACGCTCGCTTGCTCTCTCACTCACTCTCTCTCTCTATATATATGTATATAGCAACTGAAGATTTGAAGATAAAAGCATAAGAAGAGCAGAAAACTCAAGTTTGTGTTGTTATTGCCTTTTATTTTGCAGGTTTTTCCTGTTTTCTCAGCACCATGGGCGCAAAAGCTGCTTCCTTTGCAGAAAGGCCAATTTCTTTTAAGTGGATTGATCCAGACCGACATGCTGCGCTGAAAAGTGAGGTGAGACTGTGAGCTGTCACTACTGTATCCTGATATGTCAGAACTGTAAGAAAATGATTTGGATTCCTTTATCTGCACATGTGGAGGACTATAACTGCAGTCTTTGTCATGGAGCGAATGTAGGCATGCTTGCTGTCTTGACTGATTGCCACAATCTCTCTTTTCATCATCTTCCAAGAACCCCCAATTTACATAACCTTTTCCTGGTCCTTCACAGTGATAATGAGAAGGTCGAGAGATCTCACTGACACTATTAACTGCCTGGATGGACAAATGGTGTTCAGCAGCAGTTTCATTCTCTTTCTCAGCAAGTGAAATGTTTAGTTCCTGCACTTGGCTGATAACCGGCATTGTTTTTGCATCATCATTGGTATTGCATACATTACATGGAGGGGCAGTGTCACTCTGCTTAGTTTGGTATTTAGCTTTTAAGTCATCATCCTTAAGCTCATTCAGAGTATTTGAAAAGGCCAAACTTAAACCAGCATCTTCATAAGATCCTTTCTGATCAGAAGGCACAAGAAGAAACTGTCCATATCTAGAGCTTGATTTATTCCCTGAAGATAACTCTGATGTTAGAATGCCATTTTCAACTTCCTGTTCCTGATCTTTCTTGATTAATTGGATTTCACTATAGTTTAGGGCATCAAGAATGGGATGCTTCCCCCCCAGTGACCAATGGCTCCTTGCTAGGTTCCTCTGAAGGGAAGGTGGCATGCTGTAGTAATTGTACTTAACACTCCCACTTTCCATACAACTCAAACCCTTTGAACACAGGGTGTTGCTCCAACTATGAGGAAGCTTCCTACAGGTTTGATGCTTCTGTTCAGAAAGAAAGGCCTCCCCTTCTTGCAAAGTATCCACAGCTGAAATGACTTTGAGAGTATCAACTGTTAAAACTGAGAGGTCCTGTAAGTGTCCCAGTTGGCTGTCCAAGGCAAGCAAAGCATCTTTGATATAAAATACTTTCTCGTGTACTTCCTTCAGCTGTGAAAACATTTCTTCAACTCTAGGGGAAGAACATCCAAAAGTTATATTCCTATGCATGCTTCACTATATTAAAGGAATGTATTTACTGTATTTTCCAACCAGTAAATTAAAGCACTCATTAGATATGAGGTCAAATTGTATAATATATCACTATTTGCATTTTCTACCTGATGTATTGTAACAAATTAAACCTTGATACTGCAAGCTATTTATGATCCATAACATAGCTTGGCATAAATGTAAAATCTGAGAGAAAGAGCACGATCATTAGTGCAAATAGGTTTGGTTCTGACTAGCTATTTGGTCTGAAGAATGTTCAAATCTAAAATACACACCTTTGAGTTTCTTAAAAGAAAAGGAAGATACAAATGCAACGGGCCAATACTATATTCTATACAGATAGAAAAAATGCAAAAAAACCTCTTCCTACTCCCTTGTAATTTCAGTATGTCAGGAGCTCCAGCTTCAACACTAAGTGGACTCTCTTTTTCCTAGAACTTACAGAAAAAGGGCTTTTCAATTCTTCAGGAGCAACTGCAACACTGAGAAGTTGTAATTTAAATGAGACAGTGGAATATTGCCAGCATGTTATTCTTTTCTTACTAAAAATGTACATGAAAATGTAAGAAGCAGAGAAGATTTTACAGTCTATTGCCCTGCTTTAATTTTTCCAAGTGCCAAAATTTAGCAGACTGCAACTTAAATGGGTTGCAGTCTGCTAAAGCAGTTTCACTGTCATATTGCTCAATATAATCTATTTGAGTAATAGAATACTATTTGTTAAATATAATTCAGCATAACCCAAAATTTAGCTGAATAAATCTTTGCTTTCTGTATTAAACTGGGGAATGCCTGAAGTGTCTAATAGGATATGGTAGCTTAAGGAATTTAGTTATTCATTTTTTTCAGAATTGCTGCAACACCACCTTATATTTCATACCCTTATTCTTTCCTCCACTGTATTATGCAGTACAGTAATGAAAATATTTAATTTCATACTTAAATATTTAGGACTTAATTTCCAAAGTTCAACATACTTTTTTATTTCTAGCCAGTAGCTTCCACTGGGGTGGGGGGGTGAAGTTCAAAATCTGCAAGATGGTAGATGCAAGACTGAGATGCAAGCCCTGGCTCTTTTGCATGCGGATACGATTTTGCATACATGCACAAAAGGGCTGGGACTTGCACTGTGATGTTGTGTCTGCCAACTTGTAGATTTTGAAACCACCATCAATACCATTATTGCTAGGTATTAAAGGAAGAATTATTATGGAAAGTGTTCTCCTACCTTGCATTTGTAACACGGATCTGTTCGCTATCACTGAAATGAAGGCTTTCCTTCTTTTCATGTAAGTACTGTTCCACACACTGCTCTTCAAAATCATGAAGTTTTTTTAATTCTTCCTCACTCAGGTACAGTTCTGGATAAAGCAGTAACAAATCAATTTTACCTTTATCGGGTTTAAATAATCCTAGTGATCAAACATGTGACAGAAATGTGTTAGTTACAGGTGGGTGAATCTTTAAAGCAGCATTGATTAACTGCTGATAGGGAGTGGCAAAGTGAAAATTGAGACAATGACATGTGAAGACATAAACTCTTCTTCCAGACCTTGGGATTAAGATGGCTGGAGCCTCTTGATGAATGTTTTGTCTATATTTTTACATAGAGAGACTGGATCCCATCTTGTTTTGTTCTGTATCATGTTTTTGCTGTTTATTATATTGTAAGTTGCCCAGAATTAAATTAAACTGAATTAAAGTTAAATAAAATCCTTTTCTCCTCCACTGTAATTCCCATCCCTTTAGTTAATGTTTTAAACACACACAAGCACACACATCATGCCTAGCGTCACATGTAGCTGTCCCTCATATTGTGTTAAATAAAGGATGATACTGAAAAAAGTTGCTTTCCTTCATACATACAAAAGATAGCCCTCCTTAAAGAAGGCAATAGTGAATTTACTTTTGGAGAAAAGACAATATAATGGTATTAGCAGTGGATAGTTTGCTTGAACAAGTGTTGTTCAACATATTCTGGAAGAGGTAGCATTCCTTTCTACACAATCTAGTTCATACTAGGAGATTATGATAAATCTAGCTTTGTCATTGCAGGACCGCTCTGGAATGCAGCATCTTTTACCAACAGCTGTAGTGGTACAGCTACAACCCCACTTGATTAGAAATAGCTTCAACTGAACATAATATACACATTTCAGTTGATAGAAAATATGGCGCTAGGGTACTGATTGTAACTGGGATTTATGATCATACTATGTTAATATGGATTAGTGTTTACATTGTTCAGAGGTCCTACTCCAAGGGCTTGGGGCAAGATCTCTGAAGTTGATGGGACCAATGAAGATAACACTATTGTTCTGCTGATATACACATATGGCAGCTTAAGGAATTTGACAGCAGGCCTTTTCAATAACAACACCCTTGTTACGAATACCTTATGTTCAGAGGTCCACCGTACCTACTTTGTTAATCATTTTGGCATCAGGGAAATCCTTTTAATTTTCTGACTTTCCAATGTCTCTGTTACTATGTTTTGTCTTTAAATAATTAAGCATGCTGAGGCAAACCCACCACTGCCCACACTGCTGCTTCAACTGAATGCAGCTACGCTGGTTGTCAGCATGCTTCTAGGTACAGTTCAAGGTGCTAGTTATTACTTATAAAGCCATATGTGGCACAGGGCCTGGACGTTTGAGGAACTGCCTATCTTCTGTGGTTTCTGCCAAACTGCTATAAGCTGACAGAGTGGGCATGCTCTGGGTCCTGGCTCTAGGTAAACAGTGTCATCTATCAGGACCCAGGAAGCATGCTTCTCTCTAAAAGGATTAAAGATACATACATACATGCATACATACATGTTGTTGTTTCTTACTTTTATACTTATAATCACAAAGTTAACAATTGGAATGCCACTGTAATATTTTATTTACAAAAAAATGGCATATACGTTTGGTTCTTGTATAAGAAATCCAAGGATAGACAGACTCTGCTTACTCAGTTCAACATGTTCCTCCTCCTCTTGATCCACTTCATTTGACAGCCGGCGGCTGCAAAGGCAATTTAGCACAATACCAATGTGGCTCAGTATTATGAAAGGTGGTGGCAGCCATGGTTTTTCATGGTATGTCATGATATAGCGGTAACGGTTATATTTCCAGAGTTTGTTTGACATAGACTTCATATCAAAATAAACATTACTGTGGATTGAGAGGGAAAGTAGAGAGAGTGGATCATATGACAACTTTGTAAATAACCATAGAAGTGTTACATAAAAAACAGTTTGGTTTTTTAAGAGTCTGCTTCTTTTTATGTCAAAGGTCTCCACTGCCTTTCACCCAATGGTAATTAAATAGCATAAAGCCTATAGAACTAGGAAAGAATTCCTAGATGTGCATACAAAGGCAACATATAAGCAAACATCTGCTGAAAAACTGTTCAGTATTGAATTCATTTAACAGGCATCTTACTATAGTCTAGTAAGAAAAAATCATGATCATAACCTTGAACTGATTATGCCTTTTCTCCTGAGTTTTGCTTTGGACATCTATATATTACAGCTCCAGTAAGTTGATTTTTACTTCTGTAAAATTTCTAAGCTAAATATACTACCAATAATAATAAAATGTCCAAGGATTGGGGTTTCTTCAAGTTGATACTTTACAGATGTGTTTGAACTATAACTCCCAAAATTTCCTTGGGAACTCTCAAGGTCATCAGGATAGGGATGGTTGATCCTGGTACTTACTTGAAGAAAGCAATAAGTAGATTGACCATGATGATGTATTGTACAAAGAGATACACTGCTTGAAGAAATGGCGTGAGGAATGAACCTGGAGGACAGCCTGGATCTAATTCACAAGCTGAAAAAAAAAAAACCCTCTATAAATCTGGCAAGTGAACACTAACATAATTAAGGGCATATCCATTCATAAACTGTTCCAGCCAGTTTAAACCAAATAATAAAGTTTAACCAGTTTGATGCTAGTGAATCAGATATAATGAACCATTTCTAATCATTTAAAATATTATTAATAGTATAATAATATTATAATTATTATATACATTATAATTATATAATGTAGTATCCCTAATATTTCTTTTATTTTCCATAATGAAAGAGAAATGTATTTACAGAATTAAGATTTAATGACACCTAGCAAGAGAACAGAGTTCTTTGAAAAACACACATAATCTCACAATGTCTATTCTATTCTATACTAAAAATGTTGTAAAGTCAGAGCGGGTGGAAACATATGAAAAATTATTGAACAATGACCTCATTAGAGAATATTGTATAATAAATTTTAAGATGTAATGCAATCTAAGATAGTTAAACTTCAAGTGCTTCAAAGATGGCTAGTATATCTCAGAATAATCTAGTTATTATTATATAAGAGTCACTTCTTATGAGATGAGTGGCCATATAAATTTGATAAATAAATAAATAAATTTGTATAGCTCTCATTTTGTGCAATACACATTTTAATCATTATATGACTTACACTCATTATAATCCTTTGATATATTAATTTTATAGATAAGGGTTAATTTGTGATTAATTAATATTTATATTTTTCTATCTTTACTGATATAAAATTTCATAGGATAAATCCTATGAAACTCAAAAGTGAGTCTCGTTGTGTTTAGAAGGCTTATATTTAAGACAGAGATGCACAGAGCTGATCTCAGGGTGGTTATGGCTATGGAAATATTATTATCTTTTGTGGCAATTTTAGGATGGATGGGAACAAACATGGTAAAGCTAGTGCAGACAAAACAATTGCTATGAATAGGGAAATCAAAAATTTTGGCTGGAGGTTTACAACTTGTCCTGTATGGAGTTGTAGTATCCCTAAGAGACCAGGGACACTACTTTAGAGTACTTCAGGACTCACTGTTAATTATCACAGTTCAGTTGGTGGTAGTGATCAGGATTACTTAGACTAGTATACAAAGAATGGCTTAACCTGAAAAGGTATGATACTTTCTCTGTTAACCATGCAAATCACATGCAGTCTATTGAACTCTCCATAGAGTTGCCTTTAAAGACTGTTGGAAGTGGATGTCAGGTCATGTGATATCTATATTGTTTGACCTGCATTAGTTGCCTGTGTTTTTGGAAGCGAGTTACATGAAATCATTAAGATTGCAAATGTATTTGTTCATCACACTCGATGCTGGTATTGGTGGTTGTGGAAAATAAACAATGGCCCTTTGTCTCTGAAATACATCACCAACCAAAATCCATCACATCTAATTTATAAAGACCTATACAAATGTCCCCCTATCATCTTTTGAGCTATGTTTTAAGAATACTGCAATCATTCTTTTTTTTCCTTTTTTGGTATGTGTATTAATATTTTAAATTAAAACAAACAAGTAAACAAAAAGATAATGATTTGCCCAAGCCCATTCTGTCAACTGAGGGCTGAAGATTTGCCTCTTTGTTTCCTGAATTTATTCATCTATGGATTACTATGGGTAACCACTAAACAAAGGTTCAGACCAAGCCATGATGTACAGGCTCTTGTGGAGGAAGATTTAAGGCAGAATGACCACTGCTGTCTCAATTTTTCACAACCACTACATTTATATTCTCCAACATAAAAATCTATATAATATTTTTGAGCATTTTAAGAGTGCCACAACTTTTCATTAACTTTAAACATTAAACTTTTAGTTGGAAAAAATAATCTCACCATTGCCAGTTGATTGCTTATCCTACAACCACTTGTTAATTCCTCTCTTCTGAAACTACTCACTTATGACAGCTATGCACATTCTTTCTCCTGCCCTAAAAAGACTGGGTGAAAGAGCAGTGCATAACCATGTGTCACAGCATAATCTGTTGTGTATTGCAGCATGGTATACAATCCTTCTGGCCTTTCCTGGATATTCTTCTGCTCAAAGCCTTTGTCATCTAGCCTATCTTTGTTTCTTCCCCTAACTTTAAGAATCCAAGACAGATAGTAGTAAAACGACCACAGTGCTCCAGTTGGGAACGTCAAGTCTCAAGTTGTCAGAAAGGATGGGAGAAAACGGCTGCTTTTTTTTTTTTGGTGGGGGGGTGCTATTTTCCTGTTTATCCAGATATCATAGCTTCTCATTGCGGTGAAATTGAGACCTATGAAAGTATATTTCATGTTTCATTTGCATTTCAAGTTATACAGCACAATTAAGACAAACATTTTCCACTGTTTATCATTACTAGTCCATATAAAAAGTGGCTGTGTTAAGAAATAACCTAAGTAATTATTTTATTATTTAATTTGTCAAATTTATATGGCCACCCATCTCACATGAAGTGACTCTGGGCACTGAACAATAAAGCCTACTATTAAAACATACTACAAAGCCATCAAAACAATTAAAACAGTAAAACAACAAACATAAATAGAAAGATTTACATGAATGTGGCATGCAACATTTCAACAATAGCAGACATACCATCAATTTCTCCCGCATACACTTCACCAAATATCATCCAGTAAGGTTGAAATACAATATCTCGTGCAAGAGTCCATGATGGCTGCTCATTTGGAGAAAGTATTGCTTTTCGTGCAACGCCAAAACTTAACAGTACTATGGCCATCATAATGACAATATAGAACATGTTTGCTGTCTGTATGAAAAACAAAATTAAGCAATCAGAGTAGTAAGAATTTTAAAGCAAAGACACATCCCCTGTAGTTGGCTTTTACAGTTGGCTCTGTAGTTGGTTAATAGTGCAATCTATTAAGAAATGATGTAAAAGCATCTTACAAGGTATGATGCCAATTATTCAAAAACCTTGAATAATAATAATATAGCTTATTAACTGACAAGCTCCAATCAAGTCAATGGGCTGTTCATAAGCCCTTCTACAGTGTACTGGTACATTTAACCCATTCACTCCCTCAAATGACTAAATAAATCAGGAATAGTTTGTTTAGCATATTGTTCAAACTGGGGAGCCTGGTTTATTACTCTCAAAGAATCCAAGATTTATGTGAAGAATAAATTGTAGATTATGGTCCTGCTTTATAATGGGGAGTGGTCAGAGAAACAGGGTAAGAGAAATTACCAAGATCTTTATTCAAATATGCTGCACAAATCATTCTTCATTTATTCAGCCTTATGTATTAGCAAAAGAGGCCAAGTGGGAGCAACATCCACCAACACACACCTTGTACCCAGTAAGTCAAGTGTCCTTCAGGATCACATTTTATTATTCCATGTGACTATCTGCACATAATGCAGTTCTACTGTGCTTATGTAACTACAACAGAAAGCAAGAATTATTAACTTCTTTTGCATGGCTGCTTGTACATGATAGGCAAAGTTCAGCAAGTGAAGATTCAAACTTTGTTATAATTCTGCCACTTGAAAAGCTATTAAAGCCATGCCTCATTAAGAAAATGTGCTCTATAGCTAAATACTTACCATTTTCCCGATCATGGTCAGATAGGGGCCAGCATGCTGATTCACAGCAAAAAAATCAAGAAGTCGAGCATACCAGAATATTATATCCAGACAATAAATTAACCTTCCAGCTGTTTGAAGTGGAGGATTAGCCCAGCGCAAACCAAAACCAGTCATGAACAGGATGATGGCAATAAAATCTGTAAAATTCCAGTACTCATAAATCCACACTTTCATCTTTTGGATGAACTTGCTTGGCTCTGAAATAAAAATCTAAAGGCAGAATGATTTGTTATAAAATTACTGTATAAACAAAATTATGTATTTCAACTGAGTGACATAAGGCACCATGAAAAATTATTCTCCATTTGACTTCAGGGTCAGCACAGTGCAAATGCCCAACACCGCTTCTATACTTACATATTAAATTATATTATTTTTTCTATACAAATGAAATAATAATGTAATTATTTATTTACATAATAATGTAAAATTAATTACAAAATGTCACTGAACACACTTTCTTGAAGATTGAAGAAACTTATATATTATTACCCTAGAAAACACAGCAGATTAAGTTCTTAAAGTCTTTATAAGAAATGGAAAGTAACTAATGGGTACAAATATCCTTATTGATACATTCAATGAATCACCTGTATGTTGCCATTTGCTATATTTATTTTCTCATCCATAAAACTCAAATTACAGTGCTTTCATGACCATGAATAGTCAGATTGAAATAGATATGTTTTTACATGTAATGACAATTTAGAAAGAAGCCAATTTCAAACTAAAAAAATAACCTCTTAATTTAATTTAATTTAATTTAAAGGTTAAAAAATTAACCTTTTAATTTCTTTTCAATGTTAAGGATTTATTGAATTTATTACTGATAACAATAAAATTATCCTGACTCAGATCAGGGAATGGTATCATTTCAGAAGGGTAAATATACAGAAATGGCACATACTAACACATATCTCCAACTTGACATATTCTATTTTCCTACTGCCTTGATTTTCTATTGTAAATAGTTGAATGGTATGTGACTGTTTAATTACTTCATTCATGTCTTATTTTTCCCAGTTAATTTTTTAACAAGATCTTCCTTCATAGCTTCTTTGAGGGCTTATCAGTTATTCATCAGTTCATAGCACCAGAACAATAGATACATTTTGTGAAGAGTAACCTTTATATGTAAAATGGTGACACCCAAATATCCTGACAAGCTCACTTGCCCATAGCTCATGTTTCTCTCAAAAGTTCTACCCCTAGATTATAATGTTTTTATTTTCACTTTGAAATGTTTGAAATGCCTTGAAATTGAAGTCTCCCCAGTACGCTAGGGGGCTCACATCAGGATTACTGATAAACCATACATCAAGATCACAAAATTAGTATTGTTCAACAACTCAGTTCTTCAGTCTACATGATGAGAATAAAATATTTGCAGTCAGAAACCTTAAGCCTAAATAAAGATCTACTCATAGCTTCACAGGTAAGTTGGAAACTGAAAGTATAAGTATAGGCTATCTGGAAAGCTCTGGGGTCAGAAGGGCACAGATGAAGCTTACAGATGAAAGAGACTATTAAGACCCTTGGACTGGAAATCCTTCAGATGCAGGCTATGCAAAAAAAAAAAAAAAGGCTAAGGAAACTTGTGTTCTTATTGCTTTAAATATTTTTAGTCAGTTTCTTCATTTTGTTTGTAAAGAAGCAAGTAGTCTCTGATTCTTGAAAGTCATTACTATCCCTGTTGAGGCCTAATTGCCTTGATGCTTAATAGATATTTGGGAAGTTCATTTTTACAACTTTTGAAATGATTTGAACAGGGTAGTTAAGTGGAAGGGTGGTGGCAAAGAATCACTCACCGAAACTTTGGGAAAATGGTTGGCATGGCAGAAGGAACAATATTGTAGTTCAAATTTGAAATTACTCATTCAACTGCTGTTCAAAAATCCTGAATCTCAGATTCTTGTCTGTTCTTCCAACTGAAATGTATTTCTATTTCTATGTCTATTTGTTCTCTATTTTGTTAGAGTGAGCATAGGGGTGCAATTGTTAAACATGTGTTTAAAAAATAGCACTTTGGCAATATAAAAAGATAATAGACATCATATAAAACCCAGGAAGCAGGTGGGAAATCAAAAGAGTTCTGGTAAGTGAAGTATGAATTAATAAATTAGTTTTACTTTGATACAAAAAGAAGAAAACAAATTGTTGCCATTTATAAAAGACATGCCAATCCTGAAAAGAGAAGTTTTTGAAATTACAAGAAGAGAAAATGGCATGTTGCTTTCTGGAACAATAAGAGTCTCCTCCAGGGCTTTTTCAGTGAGGCAAATTATGAACTGGAATCTTTGGAAGGTCAAGGATTTCTTAACACATTATACAGTACAGCCCAATTATACACTGCTATGATCATGCTGATAAGCTGCAAAGTGAAACAGTGATGTTAAAATGTTTGCCTCCAAGCTTGAAAAAGAGAGAGAGAAACTTATAAATAACCCTATGTGTATAAGTCCCACTAAGCTGAAGGATACTGTTAGGAAGTATACTAATATTTAAAGAAATGTTGGTCAGGAGTTAGCAATTACTTGATATAATCTAAGAGGCAAACATCTCCATCACTGCATATAGCAAATATTTGTGAAGTTAATTAAGCATATGTAAAACACAATGCTCTGCAAAATTGTACTTAGTAAACCAGAAGCAGTGCATGATACTGTTTCACAAAGGAATAGCTTCCAGTTCCAGTTCATCAAAGCCTGATCTCTAGCATACACATAGCCAAAATTTAATTAATTTGCACCCCTAGGACTGAATTCTTCCAGGGCAGGGGTGCATAGCATTTCCTGGGCAAAACTTGACCTTTGAATGGCATGGCAGGGATTGCACTCTGAAAAGGAGGAGACAGGAGCAGGACAAGAACTACATTTGATTTCTATTTGATATATATTTACCTATTACATTTCAAATTATAATTTGGTAACGATTTTTGGTTCTGGAGCCAAATGTATCAGCAAAGAGCTGCATGGCCTAAATGACCCCTTCCAACTCGGATTCTATGAAACTGGTGAAAAGGAGAATACTGCAGAACAAAAATGCTGCCCAGAATTGTTAACTGCTGCTTTCAAATGTATTTGTTACGTTCCCTACCACCACTCCAAAAAAGAGATTGTTGAAAGGCTGCATGCTCAATGCACATTTTCAGACTCCTGTTTTGTTTTGTTTTTGCAAAAAATGTAATACTAATATTTTCAAGAAAAAAATTAAGTGGATTAAAATTCCTGGGAATTTATTTGGTCTTTCATAGAATTGTACATATACAGTGCATGTGTGTGTATATAAGAATTACTACAGCAATAAGTTTAGCATTAAATAAAGGGCATACCTCTCTGACTTTCTCAATGGAGGTAGTAAAAATGTAGATGATTACAAGCCATTCCTGGACACTGGGGGTTGGTTTCATCTTTACCAAAACTGTGTAAGTGAACAGCATGAGAAAGGCTAAATAGGCCATCTAGGGAATACACAATAGACATTTTATGACAGACAGCTGTGACAAAAATGAGCAACAAATAGTTTACACAGTCTCAAAGCATTGTTATTCAGCATCCGTAATTCATTCACTTGCCTGCCCTGGATATTGTGCACAGTAGGCCCATAGAGCCAGTACTGATATTTTGAGGGACTGAATCATAAATATAATACAGTCAACTAAAATAAATATGCAAATGCATATTTAGTAATCTCATTGTCTTATTAATGCCCCATTCTCAGGAAAATAGAGTCAATATTATTTCAAATAAGTTTATTTTAAAAATTATTTGGCTATTAGAAAATCTAAATCTAAGATAAAATAAATAAAATAAAATAAAATACAACCAGATATTTAAAATAACTACTTAAAATACCAAAATTCTCATTCTTTCTTATGAGTAGCTCTGTTTCAGTGACATGCATAGTGAGTTGGTTATCTATATTTTAATAAACATTTTAGTAAAACATTTAGTGTAACGTCAATAACTGACCGTGTGGAACCAGAACTTGACAATAGGGGCATTGTAGAATTCATAGATTTTCCTAGTTCCAGGAAGACTTTGATGTTCATTGTTGTTGGGAAAAGTCTGCTTTTCAGCTTGCTTCTCCACCCCTTTCTCAAAATCATAATTGCTCTTTAAAAAAAAATGAAATGTTTATATTAGTTGCCATCCAACTAAATAATTGGATTCCAGGGTATGTAGATAAGCATATATTCTGAATGTGTCAGTCCACTGTAAGTACTCCTGAATTGGTGGGATGCAGGCAACTGTATATTGGCTTGCAAAGTAGTCTACAGATCCAGCCTGCATAAACTAGCATGAATGTGTTTTGGTTGGGACTTCTGGGGACGAAATGGTGAAATGAAGATGGCTCTGCTAAAAGTAAAGCCGATGACTGCAATAGAATGAAAATCTTTTTTTTTTAAATAAACAGCAAAAGGGTGATTAAAACTTTGATTCTGAAAGGGTCCAAGTGGATTTGAAATAAAATTTTGGAATTAATTATAAGAATCCTTCCCATGGGAAAATTTAATTAATTAATTAATTGATTGATTGATTTTTATCCCACCTTTTGCTGTGGTTTTGAATTCTTTTAAAAGAAAAAAAAACATGATAGGATGGGACTTTGAAGGTTGGACACTAGAGGGAACTAGAAGGAACTAAAAATTAATTGTAATTTTTAGGAGAACACTTAAATTTAACTTACAAATTCAGAAGCAAAATATTTTAACATTGGACATATTGAAGGATAGTTTTGAACAATGGACCCAGAAGTTAATTTTAAGAGTGTTTGCCTCTATAGATAGACTGTGTTTGAAAGATATTATGGAAGAGGAACAAGTTTTACCTGATAAGTTTGAGACTGATTTAAAAGTGGATTTTAAAATGACAGGCTACAAGAATGACATGGAAGAAGATGTTACTGTGGTCATACAAAAGAAACCAGCTGATGTTTTAATAATTAAAAGGGATACACAGATAACAAACCAAGAGGATGATCTGGATAATTTTCCTATATTGGATTTACAAAAGAGGCTTGTTGAAGCTTTGAAGAATTTTGTGAGAAGGGACACAGAAAAAATGAAAATCAAGTTCTTATTTAGTCCCTTATTTATTTATTTATTTATTTTAGTCCCTTATTTGAAGGGACTAAAGAGCAAGATTGTTAAAAGTAAAAGGAAGGAATATAAAGTTGGTTTATTTGATCAAGGTTAAAATAGATATGCTGTTATCTCTGGTAAACCTTAATGGACTTTTGCTGATCAGGACTGAAATGATGAGGTTTTAAGGATTTGTTTATAGATAAAAGATAGGATATGGGAAGAAGAGATCATTTGTTGTATTTTAAAGGAAGGTGATAAGTTACTAAAATTGTTTATACTTGTGATGAAGGGGGAAGTTATTTCTTTATATATTTCTTTTCTTGTTCTTTACTATATTCTTATTTTTTCTTTCTTTTCTATTTTTCTTTCTATTTTTTTCTGCACCTTCTATTTTTTCTTTTTTCTTTTTTTTAAGTTTGTATTAGCTTTTATTGTTGCAATTGTAATTTTTAATAAAATTACTATTAAAAAAACATTTTTTGGTTAAAACTGAACTTTGATTGTACTTGTGGCATACTGGTGATATATCAAACACAGAGTAAAGCTGCTTCACTTTCTTCCAAGATAGTCAATAGGAGAAAAAGTGCAAAAGAAAAAATAACTTGGGTTGAAGAATACAAAAAATTGTGCTGTAAATTCTCCCTAGCAAAATAAAAGATATCTAAATGCAGTGTAAAAATCTATATATCTGCCTTGTATTTATTTATCACATCAGTAGTGCATATAGTTATTGAATTATGGCATTAGAAAATGAGAACTATGAGGTTGATATTTTAGTGAGATTGTTCTTAGTCCAAAATCTCTTGCTGTATGCTATTCAAGAGAAAACAACTATAACTGGGAAAAGGTTATAGCTCAACATTAAAATATATGCTCTGCATATAGAAGAGCCTAGTCTGTTGTATCTTAAAGTAAAGCTGAAACTTATCTCTTCCTAAAAATTTTGGAGCTACTTTGAGTTACTGTAGGCAATTCACATGGGAAGAATCCATAGTCTAACTAGAAATTACCATAATAATTTCATATGGCCACAAACACTCAGAATAGCAAAATTCAGATCCTGCTTTAAAGCTTTTTTAGATCTCATAGTCTGAGGGCAGTACATTATCTACATTATCCAATACGAAAGGCCTATCAGCAGTATATTGTTAAGTGGCATGAATGATTGAAAGAGAGAAAATGGGGTAGAGGATGGGAATATACTGGAGGAGAGCTGAGAGTGCTAGAGCCCAGCACAATATACCAAAGGTACACAAATATTCCTCCCTCCCCCCAACCGCCAAGTGTATCAAACTTTCTAAGCTTTGGGTTTTTTCTTTTGAACCAACATTTAAAACAAAACATTTCCTAACAAAAATTCTGCTTGTACTCCATTGAATAAAATGAAATCAAAACCTGGCTTACATACTCACCAATGATAGGTCATCCTTTCCACTGGAGGTGCTGGGATCACCATGATACCACGTGAATTGATGGGACTCCTGCGATTGAGGCACATGTGACATTTCAGCCTTGCTTTTAAACTCCAGCATCAAGATGGTGGGAGGTAGAAGAATACTTAGAATCACCTAAAATAGCATCAAACTTTTACTACAGATGTGTTCTTTATTCTTACTTAATATTAATGATTAACTAGAGAACAATCTTTAAAAAGCAAGTCTATCCATGCTGACCACATACTTTTGGCAACTAAAACTTGCCAAAGATCCTCCTGGCTGAGTGAACTTGGGCCAGTCACTCTCACTAAGCCCAACTCACCTCACAGGGTTGTTGTTGTGGGGAAAATAGGAGGAGGAAGGAGTACTAGGTATGTTCACCGCCTGGAGTTATTTATAAAAATAATAAAGGCAGGATAGAAAATAAATAAAAAATAAACTAGATTCGCCTGATTAAGCAGTTGCATAAATAACATTTAAAACTATCAATAACAGGGAGCCATCATTCTGGATTATAGCCATGGTTGGAGAGACTGCAGCGCTTCAAAATTTTGCCCTCCTTATAATCCTGATTTGGACTGGAAGCTGGAATTTTCTACTTAGATTGGAAGAAAAGCTTGGTTCATATGACAGGTTTTCACTGCAACAGTCCCCACATTATGGAAAACTCTCCCCCAAGAAGTACATGCACTGTTACAGTTCCATAAAGAGGTTAAACTGTTTTATCTCAATCCACTTTGGTTCCAACTGACTGACTTATAGGTGCCTATCTTGGGTTTTGTGGTGTATCTTTTTTATTGTTATTATTTGGTTTGGCATTGTTCTGATTCACTTATTTTTGGTTTTCTTTTTGTTGATATCATATACCACCTAGAGTCCTTTGAGACTGGGGTGCAATATAAGTACCGTGAAAAGAAGGAAGGAAGTTTTCCTTCTAGAGGCAAAAGCAAATACTGGAACTCAAATATTCAGATCAGAAATGCAATAAAAGACAAGCCACTCTTATTCTCCCATGTCAAAATTCCAATCTGAATCAGGTTCTCAGTCCTAAAATAAATAGAAATATTTATTTTAGTTTTGTGAAATTTGATACACATGAAGTTGGGGGCATTCATACCAGCAGTCTATTGTAGATTGCTTGAAATATGACCAAGATATGACTGTTTAAACATGTCGATGTTTTCAAATAGTAACCATTGGTTTTTTGGGGTCAATGACATTTCAGTTCTTGTTCCATTTTTGGAAGCCAAAAGGTTTTTGCCCACTAGTGAATTTCGCACACCAATTGGTTACATCTGACTTGTGCTTTTTTTCCTGCCAAATGGGTTAGGGTTAGGGTTAGGGTTATTGATTGATGATTGATAGTTATGTCTGCAAATTTATTTACCCATGCTGAAATCACAAGGATATCGCACCAATCAATTACTTCTGCAGTGGGCGAAAGCTTTTCAGACATGAGATTTTAACACTAGTGGTGGGCAAAAAGTAACAAGAGTGAACATTTAAAAAAAAATCAGAATAGTCCTGAAACATTTTCCCATCACCATTAAAATGACAATTAAAGCAGAAAAGTTCCATTTTAAGGGAATTAAAATCTAACGTCCAAAAAAGGTTTTGCCCATTGCAGATGTAATCAATTGGTGCAATATCTACGTTTTACAACATGAGTGCATTAATTCACAGAGGCAATGATCAACCATCAGTCAATAACCTTTACCCTAACCCACTTCACATGGAAAAATGTGCGAGACAAATGAAATAAGTAGTTGTAATCAACTAGTATGTGAAACTTACTGGTGGGCAAAAACTTGGGGGAAGAGGCAAAAAGGGAACAAGAGCCGGCATCTCTATCAAGGGAGCGGGGAAACAGCACTAGTGCAATATCTGCCGTGACCTATCCCGAAGTTGAACTGAAAGACCAAGACGCACATGGGTATAGGATTCCTGACTTCAGTCATCATAGTAGCCTATAAGATTTTATATGTTTTATACTCCAGTTTTCTGGGATTCTGAAGCACAAATGGAAACTGAAACTTTTTTATACTGTCACCTTAAGTCTACCCACAGTTCCTCTCCTCCCCCCTCCCAAGTTCTCCTTTGATGCACATTTAGTTTTCATCCTGCAAGCTCTATGCTCAATTCTTCTCTTCAAGTGAACCAAATAGCCTCCAATTGGAATTGTTTCCACTTTTTCCCTCCTAGATATGCAATAACATCATGTCATAAAACAAAACTGGTAGAACCAGCATTAACAAAAATAGACCTGGCAGATGTACCCCCTGATTGGGAAAGAAAACTGTTTTATATCCATGTCTCCTTACTACACATGGGGATAAGTAAGCAGAATTCAGTGGCCATCACTGACTGTGAAAGTTACTGTGAAACAATCAAATGCAGGAGTGTTATAATCTATGTTTATTTTGGCAGACAGAGGCAAAGGGCTTCTGTGGGACTACAAAGCATAAATGAGTTTTATGTTACAAGAGCGCAGAGTACATTGCCTTCTCCACAATAGTCCAAGGAGGAAATGCTTTCGAAGAGATAACGAACAGTTCAGTATTTGAGAAACAGGAAGGAGTGCCTTATAAGTGTACAACTGACTTCACTAATTCCATCACTTCCCAGATAATCCTTGTTCATTTATTTGCTGTGGCAGAGGAACTACGTGCAGTTTCTCTCCTGCCATTTTTGTCACATCATCAGACATTGACATTTTGGACACACGATGCCACAAGAATCTGAAAAAGTATGTATAGCTGTTTCAGGCAGTTCACCTGGATACATTCCATTTGGACATCCAGTTTCTGTTTTCACCTGCTGTCCAGAACTCACTCAGTTACATACTGTCGTTCCCCAAACCACTAATTATATCTGACCATGAATTAAAACAGCCATTGATGGACCATATACTATATAACACAATCATGTGTTATTGGATTTGTGGTTGTCCTGGAGACCAACTTTACTACATACTCACATGATCAAAATTACAAAACTGACAGGCACTTGCCTTATCTTGCTTCGGTACAAACATATCCTGGAAACACTTTCTTGCCTGCTCTGTCCCCATGATGTTGTTTTCATTTCATCCCAGCCCACGAATGAAACAGGCTTAAGTCATCCATAGACGTACTGGTGTTAAAGTAATACTTTTCCCCATATTCTGACACTGACCAACAGCAGCCTCAAGATGTATGAAATTGGTTAGGCTCTGGCTGCCATTACCTCAGAGGGAAGTTAGGTGACAGTGACCCAAAAGGGGCAAACAGGATAGAAACTGGTAATGAGGTTAGTTAATTTCACAACAGTTTTCTGGCAAGTCAAGGGCAGGTGGATAACATTATAATTTGGTAGTGCAGAGTAACTCAGCATTGAGTACCTTCTCTCTCGAAACTAAAACCACTGAAATGAACTAAAATGAAGAAAGTTTTATATAATTCCAGTCTAAGATCCTCAAATTATGCAGCCCAAGGCTGGAGAAATGCCTTTTGTTTGGACAAAAACAACATAGAAATTATTTACCTTAAACCAGGAATTCTTTCTCATTTTCAGGCGTCCCATCCACATATCAGTCAACAGCATCTGGGTACATGTGTGAGACACAAAAGGTCGCAAGCCCACTGACACAGCCAGTTTCAGACATGTTGAATTACTCCAGTTCTTCAGCTCATATGTCAACAGCTTCATGGCCATCTGTTCATTTTGTTTGAATGCATTATCTAACACATCTAGAGCAAGCTGCCCAAACTCACTATGACAGCAAAAGAAAATAGGGCAGGGGGTAGGAGAGTAGTGAATTTTAGAATAGAATTAGTCATTGTAGCCAAGACATCTTGCATAGAGCTCATTATCATATGTACACCCTGACCCTAACATTGACTCAAATGAGAATTAAGTAAGGACAGCAGCCGTATACAACACTGTGCTTTTCTACAGTTTCCAATTAACCTATTTCCTTGAGAGAATCCAGAAATCCTTATATAATTTATTCTACAAATCACAGGCTTATATATATATATGTATGTATGTATGTATGTATGTATGTATGTATATATATATATATATATAATTTTTTACTAGCATCAATATATGTTTATGAAAACTACAGTGTAACTAGTTAAGGCAAGTAGAAGGGACCATGGTGTTTCAGAATTTGAAATTTTGTTTTAGTTATACAATATCAGAGTCCTCGTGTTATGGGGGAGATGGGCAGTGATAGAAATTTGAATAACAAACAAACAAACAAATAAATAAATATAGATTTTGTATTTTCTGCTTCAAAATGGCAGGAAGATACACTTGGTGATCTTGGTCAAAGGGGGATATAAAAGGGGTACAGGTTGCTCATTCCTGATTTATGGTAAAATTCTCATAGGTTTTAATGGATTCTGGCTATATTTTTTTGAAACCCATTTTACCACAATCATATACATAATTACTCAGCTGTGAATTCCATTATGTCCAATGAGACTTACTCTTTCATACCTCCTATCAGACTATTATTGCAATCAGATAAAGTGAAGATGAATCACTGACAGAGACAAGAAGAGGTAAGCTTCACACTGGTGCTATAAAGTAATAATTCATTTTATGAATAATACCAAAATGCCAATAGATTTTAACATGGGCCTCACTCAGAAGCATGAACTAAATAAAATAATGAAAATACTGTGAAATAAATAAATAATGAAAATACTGAAATTATACATATATGACTTCACCTGAAAAATATAAATAAAATATAATTCATAAATAATCCAAAATATATGGTTATCAGCTTTTATATAACATTACGTACTACAGTATCATAAAATGTAAAGAATACACATAAAATATAAGAATTCTATACAACAGTTGGAATTAGTGTATTGGGATGATTAATTACATTTCAAGCCAGCTCTTTTCATGCTGAGCCAAAAGATTTTCAGATCAGATTTCACCCGTCATAACATTAAACAGTCTTAAGCAACCGAGAGAAAAGAGTCTAACCATTCTAAGTATTGTAGATCATTATTATCTGAAGTGAAGGAAGAATCCCTACTTTGAATACTTCTTCAACTCCTCTGATGTATCATCCTCCATGTTGCATTGTTTGGCTTCACGTGCCATGGCTCTATAGAGCTTGCAAGCCACCACAGCCTTGACCATTGCTTCTTTTCCATGCTGCCAGAAGAACATAGCCATCTTCTGTCTTTTCATCAAAACTGCCCAAACCAAGAGATCATTGTAGGGATAAATAAAGCCAACTGACTCTTGGTCATCAGATACTGTGAATTCATCTTTGGTTTTCTTCTTGGATTTATGGAGATTTGCTGATTTTTCCTACAAGTTAATGAATAAAAAGTCAAGATAAGTCACTAAACATTTAGTATTTTGATCCTATACTTATTTTCTCAGTTCAACTCAGCTTTGTGTCTTGGAATTAGAAATCCATGTTATAGGTTATAAGCAGAACTAGTAACATGTAATACTTAAAAGATAAAAACAATATAGAGAAAATTACAAGTTCACAAATGGAACTGCAATACATGAAACAATTTTCAGAAAATTGTATGCAATGATTAATATCAATAATTATTTTGTGGTTAGTCTGTATTTAATCTAGGCAATTACACATATAGTGTATGTTGGAAACAAGTAATATATCAAATCAGATAAACAGAAAGTCCACAGCCTGAACCACAATTTCCAACAACTTAGGTACAATTAAAATCTAGGGGAATATGCCAAGTCTCACTAAAGTGGTGAGGTCTAATAGCTGGCTGCATTTAATCTGTTGCCTTTATGGCAGAGCCCTATTCTGCCTCAGTTATGAGGCCAGTGAATAGTGCTATCCTTACAGCTTTAACCTAGGGCTGGTTAAGGAAAGCAATTGGTGGATTCCCCTGGCTTTGTTTTATTGTCAGTGAGGAAAAAACCCACAATAACTCTCTTTAACATGTGGAGGGGCAGGAATGGGAGAATATAGAGAAATGCTTTGAATGGCAGCTTTAGGCATCTGTCAGATTCCTGGACTAAGAGGCTGCAAGCGCAGAAATACTCTGTATGTGTGACTATTACTTGGATTATTTCTGAACTCAGGTCTAGCAATCTTTTGAAAAAGCACTAAACGTGTGTCCAAAAACAGCCGGGCTGATAGGTTGTAAGTACAGAGGAGGGAATGCATTCACTCTGCACCTTCCACCACATCTGTGACTTGCCAGCTGAACTAATTGATGAAAAGGAGAGATATGGGGTAAAGCAGACAGAGTAACTGATAAAGAGAAAGAACGCAAAAAAAAAAAAAATGCTGAAGGCTACTTAAGGAACCCACATAAGTGCTTCAGAAAGCAACAGTCAGGTATTATGTCGGCAGATGCTTCTCCAGAAACCAGGTGTCTGGCCTCTTTTGCAGCCAAAGGCAAAATGGCCATGGAAAGCAATGCACAGAGAATGGAGAAGAAGGGCTGTGCCCATGGCAGCTAAATCCTACAATGACAGGCATAGTCAGGTCTTGGGTAAGACCTATTCAGGCTATTCCTTAGGTTAGGTTGGCTTGTAAAAGTTAAAGTGTCTCCAACTGATCTCTATCTATTGCCTGACTTCAGCAAATACCTGAAATCTTTCTCTGCCTCTCACCACACAAAATAGACCAAGAGGAATATAGAAAGCCAATAGTATTTCTAGTTCTTATCTGATTCAACCTTGCCACCATGTGCTAAAGAGATTTTTTTTTAAGCCAACATGCCTGCCTCTTTTCATCTTGTTGAGTGAACAAACAGGATCTCCAACCTAGTGCTTTTTAACAAACTGCATGAGTAAGCAACAATCACAGTACTTTGTATTTGTATGGCTGTGCTGTTCTGATAAACTGGGAATGCAAAGTATTTTCAGCAGATCCACTTCGACTCCCAGTCTGATTAAGCTGATGAAGAGGGAGGTTCTGTGTCAATCTGGAGACAACTTCCTGGTTCTAAAGATACATTATGAAACAGAAAGAAAGAGTTTAATTAAGACTCAGTTGCAAAACCATTATATACTGGTCATGACAATGCTGATTAAAACGTATGCATACATGCAGAACTTTTCTTTCCCACTCAATAAGTTAAATAATGACCTTCAAAATTATATAGAGTATGTCCCCACCATTTGCTTTACAAAATGGATGTGTCAAGGCTGCAAGCTAAGCAGAAAACAAATATAGGAACCCTTCCACTGCTCTTGGGTATCAAGGAAGTACATTCTAAACTAAACTCAATTACATGCTTACACTTAGTTTTTAAAAATAGCCCTATTTTATTTCTTTATTAGATTTTTATCTCAGTTTTTGTACAGGAGCTCAAGGCAGAATACTTACTGCTCCCTCCTCCTATTTTCCCCCACAGCAGCAACTCTGTGATATAGGTTGGATCAATATTTTAAAAGAAATAGGCAGACATCTGAAATGTTATACTGACTGTGTGCTGATCTAAGATGGGTCATCTGCCCAAAGTGAAGTTTATGTATGTGAAGTTTACCCTTAAAGCAAAAGAGTGGAATTTTCTTGAATCTTCCATCTCTCTCAAAAAATAGTTGAGCTTCCTTTGGTAAGTAAAATTACAAAATCAGCGTGGGAAAAGCATTAGGAGGTAAGAAATGGATGTTGACATTATGTGAATGAGGGTGCTCCCCAAACAGCATAAGAAAATGTGTCATGGAACTAAGTCTTTGTTTACCTTATGTTTCCTGTAAATGTTATTGTATAAAATTCTGAAATGTTTTCTTGTGTAGCTGCTCTGATAAGCTCCACCGATCAAGTATTCTATAACCAGCCCAATATCGATCAATGATATTTTATAGTCCACTGGAAGAGTACTCTGTAACACAAATATTTAATATCTTACATTGCAATAAATACTTGTTTTGGAATGTATTTAGGAAATCGTTCTCACATCTCAGAAAATCTTTCAACAGCATTATTCTTCCCATCTTGTGGATGAATTCAAAAGGCATTAGCTTTGTCAAAATCGCCTACCCTGTTCTTGATTAAACTGTGATAAAACTTTTCTAGCTCACGGTTTATTCATTAGACCAAATTATTATTATTATTATTTCCTGAGCCAAAATTGAAGCCAGCTAGCTATCAAACACTATAGTATCAATATAAGCCAATGAAACAATAATTTGGCGAGATTTTTAAAGTAGAGAAAACTGCCCATAAAATAAAATCAAGAGATAAAACACAAATTATCTAGCTGATGGCCGAACAGGTGCCTGAAATAAAATAAAATATTTATTAAGCAACTTAATGCTTTTACAGAAAGTTAACTTGAATACTGAATATAAAAATAACCTTTGCTGTTACCTTAGGAACAAAAGAACACTTAGCTAATATAAAGTTCCAAGATTTACATGTACATTCATAATAGTAATAACCTATGGGCAGTTAATAGCTTTTACCATTTTAGTCAATACCATATCCCTCTTACGTCTTTAATTAGAAGATACCTAGATATCTTCCTCAGTAACAATAGCTCAAGACAGAAAGGAATGGGGGACATTTCACGGAAGAGTTTTCAATTAGAGTGTCTTACTTAGTGACACCTTTTTTATTGCAGCTATTGCTATAGACCAATAGGATTATCACACTTCTGAGAAAGATTATATATACATTTGCCAATAGCAAATAGAAATAAATTACTGCATACAAGAGCCCTTGCTCTTCATACTTTAGAATTAAATTACCTGTTTCACATCACAAACAAGATGATGTAAAAGAAGATTTGTCAGCCCTTGTTTCTGGAATTTTAAAACAAAAATAAGATGAATACATTGAATAACATGAATAAATACCCCAAAGAAAACCAATAACATTTAATTTAGAAGGAAAATTTAGCCATACCAATTCAGTTTCCTTGGATACTTGTGTACATCAACTTTCCTCAATAAATGTTGAAAATCTTTAAGATTTTAGCTGAATACAGTTATAATAAAAGAGGAATGAAATTACAGTACATACTTTATACTTTCTATCCATGTACACAACAGAAGAATCTATGCTACACATGAACTCATATATTGAAGGAACACAAAGCTATATGCTCTCTTTGACTGAAACAAAAGACTTTAAACTAGGAGGAGTGGAGGAGTAGAGGAAATTGATATTTCTATACCCATAATGTTATCAATCAAGCTTCAGCTTTTTTTGTGAATAGCATAACCTAATATTGCTGTTCAACTTTTCTAATATAAAGCCTATGATATTTCTTTATCTTTGACTAATGTCTAGTAAAGCTGGAGACTGATCTCAGTAACTGCTGGCCACAATTAAAATTGTGGCCAATGATTAAATCCATAATTTTACGTATAAGCTACATTTTGTAACACCTACCAGAAACCAATCATCATCTTCATTTCCAGATGGTTCATTTTATGTCTACAGAGAGGTCAGCCACATAGCACACACAGAAACAAGGAACACAGGAACATATATCTCCCTTGAAAGCATTGCCCATAATTTTAATGACTTAAAGCAAGTAAGATCACTGAAATGTCAGTATTTCAGTGATTGCTCATGAGTTTTCACAAGATTTTGAAAGACTTCCTTTAAAAAAAAATGTATGAAAACTTCAAAATCTCATGAGATCTCAAATTTCTTTCATAAGAACGTGCAAAATCTCAGGGTGGGATGGCCAAAAAGCACTCAATCTTTAGTCATTTTTCAAAACTGAAAGCAATTGTTGGGACTGAGATCACACTCTGGCCCCCAGAGCCTGAAAAATGCCAAGCCAGAATTACATTCAGGAAGACTATTTGACCTTGGTTCCCAAATCAAGCTGGGGGGAAGGGGAAGAAGGGTCTAAAATTCAGGGGTTTTCTTGATTATTTTTTATTTAAAAATAAAAAAAATATCTCAACCTTTTTTCAAATAAATGGTTTATTTACATCATGTCTTATTATTTTTCAAGTTTTTTATTTATTTTATTTATTATTCAAATTTCTATCACCACCCATCTCCTCCCGAATAAAACATTTTTTATTATTGTTGTGGGTCTCACAGTCTGCAAGTGGACTGAGCCTCTTTCAATCTCTGAAAAGAAAAAAGGTTGCTAACAGCATCAGCTGAATTTTCCAAAATCTTGCTTGTTATTTTGTAACTTAATAATGTTTAGTCTTAATAATGATTTTGTTCCATTGTCAGTTTGTTTTTGTTTGTTTGTTGTTGTAGTTGTTTTGTTTTTTGTGACATCTCTGTCTATACCAGCCATGGGGGTTGCCAAAAGAATTATACTGAGAAAATGGAAAAGTGATATTACTCCAGGAATTAAGGACTGTTTTTTTGGAAATGCAAGTTATCTTTCTCTATTTGATAATAATATAATGTTATAAGGAACTTTCTGTAAAGCAGTGATTTCTACACATTTAATATATATATTTTAGATGTTTAGTATTTTTTTTTTTAATTTTCCCTGGTCCTTTTATTTTGTTTTTGTTTTCCTATTCCTTGTTCTGCTTAAGTTATTTATAGTTCATTCAGTCTTTAGTATTTCATTTTTTTTTAATCGTATGGCATAGCAGTTCGGTGTTTATGCTGCTTTTTCTTGCTGGGAAACCCTTGTGAGGTCCAGCAGCCAGATATGTAGACTATTTAGCACTGACAAGTCACATTGCCTGGGTGCACCATGAGGAGGCTAGTCTACATTGCACCGAGTTGGGCTGAGAGAGAGTGACTGGCCCAAGGTCACCCAGCTGGCTTCCATGCCTAAGGCAGGACTAGAACTCACAGACTCCTGGTTTCTAGTCCAGAACCTTAACCACTAGACCAAACTGGCACTCTAGTATTTCATTGTTTGTTTCACTGTTTACCTTTTGTATTTTTACATTCTGTTATTTTTATAATCTTATATAAAATATATAATTAAATGGGTGAATTTTTAATTTAAAAAAATTAGTGTAACTCTCTGTACAGGTGCTGTTCATGAAGACCACCCAGAACCTTCAGCTAGCCCAGAGTGCAGTGGCGTATGTGCTTAGTGGTCAGTCTAAGTACTGCAAAGTTACACCTTTGCTGTGCAAGCTTCTCTGGCGACTAGTAGGTTTCCAAGGGCAATTCAAGGTGCTGGTCATTATCTATAAAGCCTTATATGGCTCAGGGCCTGGGTACCTTAGAGACTGCCTTTCCGCAACAGCTTCTACCCATCCAACCAGGACAACTAGGGAGCACCTGCTGAGCAACTCGGTGCAGATGTGGGGACTGATAGCAAGCATTCTCTGTAAAAGCCCCCCATCACTGCAACAGCTTGTCCCCTGAAATGCATATGGCCCCCACCTTCATGAAAACATGGCTCATCTGGAGGGCCTTTGGGGATTGACATATTGTAATGCCACTTGTTAATTTTATATTTTAATCATATTTTATTTTTTTATTTGTATTTCTTTTTAACCATTAATTTCTGTAAGACACCTAGATTTCAGGTTTCAGGTGGTTATATAAATTTTACAAATAAATAAATAAATCTAAAGGACCTGACATTTTCAGGCGTCTTTATAATTATCCTGCAATAACTTTATAATTCCCAAAGTTGTGGTACTATTTTGTTTCTTGGTTCCTGTTTAAAAGCCATTTTTCATTGTTAAAAACAAATCAGAATTTCAGCCACTCACAGTATTGTACAGTTCTTCCAGTCGGGATATTGTAAGAAAACGGTGCAGATTCACGCCATGTTCTATTAACAACTTCACAAACTCCACCCGATCCATCACCAGAGCATCCTGCATTGCTTGTTCAAGGGAGCCAACCTTCAGAAAATATGGTGAATGAAAATAATAATAGTAATAATAATAATAATCTCAATGCTGATGACAATTCAGATACAAGATGCTCTATAGGCAAGATAAGACAAGTAAAGAATTGCAGAGAGCACGATTGCTAATAATCATATTCAGAAGAAAGAAATTAAATGTTAAGTTTACCTTCCAGTGTTGTCCATAAACCAATATATGTTTCTTAGCAATGTCCAATCTGTTCCAAGCCAGAGCCAGATTTAGCTGATCTGGAGCAGACATGTGTGTGCCTATGGACAAACACATTCTCTGTTAGATTTTATACACAGAATAATTTAACTACTACTTCCTGATCTGATTTGGGAGGGACACGAGAAATGAGGATACGAAGTACCTTTCAAGAGTGCAGTTAGGATTGCCAAATCCATGTCCTGATGTTCCTCTGACTCTGCATCAAATATGGTTATCTGTCAAAGAGTAACGTAAGTTATTAGAGGAAAGAAAAGTGAAAACCACTAGACAATTTCTAAGGTCTGCTAAGTGGTAAAGAAAAGATTGATAGGAAGGAAGGGAATAAATGCCATGAAAAATATGAAAATAAGATTAGAAGGAATAAATTAAAGCTGGAGTGTTAGAGAGATATCTATGACAGGGATGTTAAAGAGTTTCTGTAAGCACGAGAAATAGAAGCGGATACTACACAGCTGGAATCGGCACACATGAGGGAAGTGTTCAAATCATTTCTTAGTGCTTCCAGGGAATGGTAGTGGAGACTCAGTCATTTCATATTTTAAGCCACATTTACATAACCTGTGGTTCCAAGACCAATAATTGAACTGATATACAAATTACAGCAATCAAAGGATTTTCCCAAGGTATCACAACCAAGAAAAAGGGTAGGAATGGGCATTACTACAAAAGTATAAGAATGGGCATTACTACAAAAATGCATAATGTTAGGGGAAAACTGTGCATAAAACTGCATATTAGAATAACATAGTATAAAAGTGTATTATATGAGAGGAATTATTTGCAGAATGAACTTACTAGGAAAACTGCATTGCCAAATTATGTAAAACATGGGCACAAACATACAGACAGAGGACAAAATGGGATAGGACATATCTATGGTTGACTAAATGATGACTGAAGGAAAATTGAATTCAACAGATTTCTTCATATGTATTCCAGACAAAGATCCTAGTGCAATTGATCAAAATACATTTGAAACTACATTTTTTTTCTTTTGTGGAAGATGACAGAAAGAAGAATATAATATAATATAATCATATAAATATAATATAATATAATATAATAATATGTGATAACTAATGGAAGATGACAATCCTCTCTAAAATTCTATGAATGATAAGAAGAATTGCATAAGAAATACATCTGAAAACATACCTACTATATTAACAGAAGTTTCTCTGGACTAAAAAAATGGATAGGCAAGTATATCTACTGTAAAACAATCTAAACCCACAGCTGAGAACATTAAAAGTGGGAATAGGTAGATTTATGAATACCAGAACAAAAGAGCTCTAGTAATTGAAATTATCTCCATCAGGCCAACAGGAAGATAAACTCCTAAGCAAAATTTAAGAAAAGTCCTTTAAAAACAATTTGAACATATTAACGTCTAATCCTCTCCAAAGTAGTCAAACTTAAAAACGTTGAATAAGCTATAAGCTCTAATGCCAATTTTATTCCTTCATCAAACTGGGGTTTTTTAGATGGATAATTTTCAGAATTTAACATCAATAATTTACAGGCAACCTGTTGATAACTCACATAGCAATAGATTTTATCATGGTTTTACAGAATTGAGAAAGTGAAAGGCTATCATACTTCAACTGCACATTGCAATATATAACAAATTATAAGCATTTTATGTATTTGCAATACTAATTACCGGTTCACATTACTGGTGCAAAAATGTCCACAAATTATCTTGAAGCATACAATTCTCACCTTATTAAAAAAGCCCTGTACAAATAAACATTGTTCTTAATTATTATTTTCCTACTGATAATGTTAAGGAAACAGTATCTGTATATTAGTAACAATTCAGTGGCAGAGAAGAGGATGAGATTAATAAAAAAGATTCCATGAAATCATTATACTTACAGAATCCCTATGTTCCATACATTCCATTAAAATTTTAAACAAGTGATGGGACTGCTTCTGCCCAAAACTGAAGCTGTTCTGAATCATTAATAATATCTCTTCTTTAAGCTGAGAGTTCCAATTTCTGATAGGGAAAAGTATGTTCAAAAAGATATTATTTCACTACACACGTCTTGTCATGTTCCCTACCAGTGTAAATGTTTTCCAACAACCCCAGCAATGCTTATTATACTGTACCTCTCCTGAATAGCCAAATACAAGGTTTTAGATACAGAGGTAGTCTTATGACACCCCATTTAAAGAAACACTAGATTTGAACTGTTTACTTTGGTGCACTACTTTTTCATTCAGTATCTGAAGGAATCTTATGGAAGTACTCACGTGTCATCTGCGGTGTGCTTATGGGTAAAAGCAAGGAGGTCGGCAGCTCTTCCGGTTCCTTCACATATTACTACAGGAACAGCAGGTTTGTCCCTAACGTATTCCCGTACTGTCAGGATTTCATTTGGACCACCTTCTACCACCAGCCCAACTAAGGGCACTCCTTGTCCCATTCCTAGTTCAAATCACACAGAAATTGTAACCAATAATGCAGGGCATTCAGTACTTACTGAAATCCACTGTTGCCATTATGGGAGAAAAATCTTACTATTTTTCATGATGTGAAATGTTGGAAGAGCTCTAAACTGAAGACTTCTTACTCAATAAAAATATTTTAGTAAGAGGTTGATTTCATTTGTTATGTTGGATTAATGTATGAATGACAGCAACTTTCAGAATCAAGAATCATATATTTTCCTTGTTTTTATATAATGAGTATGTGCACTATGATGAGCTTCTTATCAGAAGAAGCTTTTCCTTCCAGGGTGAAAGAAAAGGAAGAAAACCTTTAAATGTATAGTTTTTAATGACTACTTTGACAATTATATACACAGTAATGGCCTGTTAATTAAAAAAGAACAGAAATATGAAGACATTACTATTAAAGAATATCGTAAGACCAATGAAACAAGCCACTTAATGGAAAATATGCTACCCCGTTGCTAAAAGACATATTCCCTCTACCCTACAAGATCAATGTAATTCATTAGAAAAGTGCATCACTGAAATAGCTTCTTACAGAAATATCACAGAATAAGGATTTCTTACTGGTATGTATTTTTTGAAGTGATAGATACTTTTCCAGTTTCCTCCTGAGTTTCATCTCACTGCCATACTTGCCCACTGTGCCATCGTCTACCAGTATGAAATGGGAATGCATGCTGTTGAGGGCGCTCAGCTTGCTGAGGGGGTTGCCCAGTGTCTGGTACAGGCAGACTACCTGAGGACAAAAAACAATTAAAACAAAAACAAAACAGCCCCTCCAAAGCACTATTGCAGTGCCATTAAGATGGACTACAAACATTTGAGAAGGTTCAGGAAGACCATGGAATATTGACCATGCTTGATATCAACTCTCCAATACCCAGCAGAGGAACAAAGAATTATGATCCTTGAATTATGATCCTTGATACAACTCTTCGTATTTTATACCTAGCAAACTAGCAGCCTTAAGTAATGAGAAATTACACACACACACACAGACAGAGATTGATTGATTGATTGATTTTGTGGAGGAAATATGGAAATCTGCTCCTCTTCCACTATCCTGTTCTGTTTCAATATTTTTTTGTAGAATAATGTTTTTTTTACAGAATTGGTAGAGAAGGGAAAGAGCATTTTATTTCTCATCATTCCTCATTAAAAAATTTTAATGAAGTAACAATGATCTTGCCAACAGGATAGCCTATGGCAAGATTCTAGCTCATAAGAAGCTACTTAATTTGTGGGGTTTATCATGATTGATTAATTTTCAATACATAAATTTAAAAATTCAAATGGTATTTTATGTTGTATAATGAAAAATAATATGATTTACTTACATAAAACCTGGAATGAATCATTCACAAATAGTTCCAAATATTTTTCCTATGTTTTGAGATTCTGCTAAACACCTTAATAATTATAAATTCCATAGTAAATCATACAAAAATAAAAACAGTATGTATTTCTGTATGGAAATGTATTTGCCTGCTAAAGTGAAAGGTAAAACTCTCAGCTGAGTATACAAATAAAAAGACAAATCTCAAGTGACATTCACCTAGCTTTAAAATATATCAATTCTATTTAAAGAACAAAATTAAAATTAAGAGCTTTCATTTTGAAAATTGGTCAGTGGTAATGAAGAAAGTACTCTCCATCCTATAAACATTAAAATCTGTGTTATAAAGACTTTCAAAACCTAAGATTCATTTCTAAAAGAAGGATGTTTATAACTGCAAAAAAGTGTAGCAGGTGTAACTGTTACTTTCCAGATTGTAAGGGACTGGGACTCTGCTTAGCTGAGAATCTGTGTGGTGTAGGGCATGGAGTGAACTTGGATCAAAAGACTGGAGGCCTCCCAGACTTATATTTCTCTGCCCACTATTTGACAATGTTAGATTAAAATAGAGATACAGTTTTAGAAGATGAAGATACTTATGATCAATAAATAACAAGATATTGTAAATGACCAGTAGTACACAGGCTAAATTTCTAAAAAGTAAATTTTGCAGCTGTTTTAATAGGTAAATAGAAATGTTCATCCTCACATATATTATATATGGGGAATTAGTAATATTCTACAATCTGTATCATGTCCCTAATATTACGCAATTAAAACATTATGCACCTATTACTAGATAGATGATAGAGACAGACAGACAGACAGACATCTGATGCTAAATGGATCTTAAAGAAAGCCCTGTTTATTTATTTATGCAAGTATGTGCATGTGATAGTATAGTGCAGAACAGTGCAAATAGTGCATTAAGAAAAATAAAAAATATTTGGAAACTCACATCTTTCCCAATAAGTTCTCTCTGATTCTCAATGATGCCCCAAGGGGGAATTCCAATAGCACAGATCTTCCTTAAATATTGAGAGGCATGGAATTTCAGTGCATCTCCCACATGCTTAGATACTCCTAGACAAATAAATAATAATTACACTGAAATAGTTGGCATATTGTCATCATTATCCATTTGTAATATGATCAGATTACAGAAATGAAATGTCTTGTAAGCCTTCCAAATATAAACAAGAATCAGAGCAACAATGAATCTGATGGAGTTACTACAGCTTAATTATGTTACATCTGTGAAATGTCTACACAATACTGTGCATTGGTTCCTCAGTTACGGTACATGATCTGAATGTGTTTTCAGAAGAATGGGATGATACAATATTTTCCCACATGTTAAATGTGACAAATAATGCTCTGTGGAATATAGATGCACCAGCTGTATACAGTAGTGATATATTTGTGGGGGCGGGGGTGGGGGAGGAACCAGTTGCCAGATTATTGGCTGAGTTTCCAGAATTACATTTAGTAAATCTGTATTTCTGTAAGTTAATATTATCCTCCAAAAGTGCTTAGTGTTTAGTCTTTGAATTTGCCTCTCCCTATGAAAAGTGATATGCCTAAGATGGATCCTGTAGCAAAGAAAGCATGGCACCTTGACCTCTAGCAAGACTATTCCAGTGTTCACAGATACAAGATACATTTGCCCACGAAATATTAAAGAGAGATAAATTTACCGGTGTTAATGCCTTCTGTTAATATCCAAGCTCCTGTAGTTTCAGCAGCTTTGACCAAGCCTTTGCTGAAAAGCTGTACTAGTTTAGATGGAAGTTTGAAGTTTTGGATGCCACCATGAACAGAAATAACCAGTCTGGGAAATTCCATTTGCCATTCTTTAACCATGAGCTGCAACAGTTGGTCTAGCTTTGTGTCATAAGAAGTTCTGATATACTATGGGACAAAAAAAATATACAGCTGTGTTTGCCCAAAAAACAACAGGGATAAGTATACATTTACAGGAATAATATAGAATTTTAATTCTAGCTTCCTCAGGTTCATGTGAGTTCTAATCATTGTCTTGCTTTCTGTCAGCCCTTCAAGGTAGACCAGGCCAAGAAAAAGACTCTACAAGTTTGACTGGAACTATACTTTATTGATTTACTGTAACTTATAATAACAGAATCTTGAAAGCCTGTGTTTTCCCTTCTCTCCTTTTTATACCTCAGTGAATTAGAATGGAGCCACCCTTAGCTTCTTATGTTTTTTTCTGTTTCCCAGGCTTAACAAATGCTTTTGTTTTCATAACCATTTCTGCACATTTGCTCCAAGGTCATCTCTGTGGCTCTCCATATCTTCAAACATTTTCAACTCTGTAACATTGCCTGCAGTTTTCAATGTCATGCTTCTAACAACATTTACAACCTTAAATCTGTAATTGATATAAAGTGCCTCTTTTCCTTTCCCAGTATCACAACATCAGCAGGAACAGAAATCCACTGATTAATATGATTTCAACAATGTTTTAATGTTTTCCAAATTCCTGGTTGGAACATGCATGTTTATCACAAAGGAGTGAATGTCTTCACCGCTTTAATTAAATTATTGTCAAGCCCACTAGATGGACCAGACCAGGAAATCAACTCAACCGGAAGCTACTTTTATGAAGACTGACTATTATAACAGAATCCTGCACCTCTGATTGTGCTGTACCTCCTCCCTCTTCTTATAGTTCAGTGAATTAGGGAGGTGTCTGTCTGAGTCACTTCTGAATGTCATCTGGCGGTTCTAAACTTTAAAAATGCTTCAGCCCCTTTTGCCTAGGCAACAGCTCCTGAATGTCTCCATCAAGGTCATCTTCTTTCTTCTCTACAATTATTGTGCTTGAGATGTTAAGACTACTGTTTCTATAGAGTTTTATATGTATGTTCTCTCCTGATATTCAGCTCAACAAATTATGAGAAAGCATTTAAACAAAATCACATAACTACTGGTTCTATTTATGAAATTGCAGCAGTTTTATGTTTAGCGCTAATATTTGTTTTCTGAAGTTTCACAGCTGTACTTCTACAGGATTCTGAAAGAAACCCAATAGTGGTTACAAATCCAGTTTTAAAATTGTACAAACCTTGGCATGGTATGTATGATCACTGTCTTGGAAATTGATTGTACCAAATGCATCAGTTGGACTAATATTTGTGTCTTTCTCAACAGACCATTCCACATTATCTTTCTCTTTTGCAGACTGAAATACAGGGCAACCATAATCTATCCCATGATGATCACCAATTAGCCGACCACAGCAACATCTCAAATAGAAAGATAAAAACACTATAACAACACTAGTTCAATTAACGTTGCTACTTTTCTTCTAACATTGAATCACCATAATAGCAACTTCACCTCAAAGTTTATTATTAGAAATCTGTTACATAATTTTCATGTTTTCTAGGGCTTAAAACATAACCACGTCTTCTGATATATGAAAAAAATATGTTAAAATTATAAATGAAGTGCATGAAATGGCCTCTGTTAAGAACCATTTTAAATGCCCAATGCAGAGAAAAGTTTAGACTGAATTAAAGGCAAAGATGGAGAAAAGGGACTGCTTGATTTGATGGAGAATCACAGGAGGAATGGGCTATCACTTATTAGTTTCCTGATTGAAATGTTCCCTCAAAACTCCTACTTGTCTCATGACAAGGAAAATCAGAATAGGAAAGTCCTTAAATACCCCTTCCCCAGTATTGTGACCTTGATCTGAACTCCTCCAGAAGAGAAGGGAAGGGAAGGGAAGGGAAGGGGAAGAGGAAGGGAAGGGAAATTGGACATGCTGCTCACTTTCTATCTCTTGTTTAGTTTTACTGTAAGAAAACAATCTTCCCCAGGGCATTTAATTATTATTATCCATTAATACATCATTGATTATCCATGTGGCCCTGTCTGGAAGGACAGATTGCCTGAACAGATTAAAAGCACCTGGGCTCCTTCCTGTTCCTCCCTTCTTGGCCCTCTGAGGGAAATGGCTCAAGGAACATTTCCCTCATGCAAATCTGAGGGAAAGAAATAAACCCCTCTCTCTCCCCAGTTCTCTCAGTTGCTGCCTCCTTTCCTCTTGCTTCTTCTCATCAGGGCTGTCTATCTTTTACAGGTAATCCTCGTTCAGCAACCACTTGTTTGGCCCGTTCAAAGTTACGATGGCGCTGAACAAGACTTATGACAGGTCCTCGTAGTTGCGGCTGTTGCAGCATCCCCACAGTCACATGATTGTGATTTGGGAGCTTGGCAACCAGCTGGCAATTATGACATCGCAGTATCCTGCAGTCACATGATCACCATTTGTGACCTTCACTGCCAGCTTCCGATAAGCAAAGTCAATGGGGAAGCTGGCAGTAGGTTGCAAATGGTGATCACATGCCATTGTGCCTAATGACTGTGCAGGATTGGCCTAACCACAGCACCTGGAACTGGTGAGTGTGGGGTTTGCTCCCTGTTTATATACAGTAGCTACAGTACAGTGCAATACAGTACAGTAGCTACAGTACAGCAGGAGTTATCTACAACAAACAGTGTAAGGACAGTAACAGCCACTATGTAGGACAGATAGACAGAAGATTAGCAGAGTGCAACCATGACACCAACTAGCAGTCGGAAGACATGATGAGAACTCCTTAATCTCACAACACATGGACAGACTCAACCATAGTTTCAACCGGGAAACTGTGAGCATCCTAGACCAAGCTAAATCCAAAAACACTAGGGTATTCCTGGAAGCTTGGCACTCAGACAAATCAGACAACAATAGATTCATAGCGATAAACCACATTTACACACCATTCCAAGGAGACAGTAAAAAGCTAAGAAGGAAACAAAATGACCAGAACACATCCCCTCCTGCAGCCAACACCCAGATAAGCAGGGATTGACACCAGGCAAACAATCAAGCAGAAAACAACACCCTACTCAAGGAACGACCAAGGAGAAAGCCACCGTCACCAACACTGGCAGGACAAGCTATTGTATATAAACAGGGAGCAAGCCCCACACTCACTTGCACTGATAATGTTACCTAGTTTGGTAATGAAACATCTGCAAGCAAACAACTAAACTCAGAGAGCACCAAGGACTCCATAAATCTAAGTTTCTAACTTCTCCTTTGTTGTACTCAACTAATGTACAATATTCATTTAGACGTTTAATTTTTTCTGTGTGTCTCTGATTTCAGTTCTTACTCAAGAATTGAAATATCAGAGATAATCAAAATCATACTCTACATACTTATATTTGGCTTGCTGCATAATATATTTATTTTATTTACTTATTAATCAAATTTAGCCACTGCCCATCTCCCCCAAAAGAGGGACTCTGGGCGGTTTACAATAAAATATATAGTAATATATATACATACAATATATAGTATGTATTGGACCTATTCTTGCTCCAATTTGGTTAAACTTCTGTTATGACTATATGCTGTTAGTTTTGACACTACTGCATATTCTCCAAGGTTAAGTTCCCAGTCTGATATCTTCAATAATGTCTCTCTTTTCCAATGTTGTGTTAAATTAATCCTTGCCTCTGCAAACATGCATCTTAGTAAATTGTGATATTTGCAAGTAACTTTTTTTTACGGCAGTGGTAGACAATTTCACTCTCTACTCACTCTCTACTCACCATGAAAGCAACCTCTAGGAGTCTTTTCCTGATGTACTTTTAAAGCATTGTTTTCTCCTTATGTCTATTCAAGAGATCTTGCCCATTAAGACTGCAGTGTTTTACTTCCTTGCAGGCTAATTCCAGCAGCTCACTGCTTGCTTCACAGAGGAAGGAATGCCCTTTCAGATAAGTCAATTGTTGCCCAGATCTTTAATGTCTTCTAGAGTTTCCCTTTAACAGCAATCTGAAATTGCACAGAGGTCATGACCTCTGCCTAGCATAAAGAAGGTTGCCAACTGGAAACTTGTCAGACTTTTTTTTAATTACTATTTTTCTTTTCCTGCACTATCTAGTTTTTCCCAAGGGATTGTTTTTTTTTTTTCTTTTTCAAGTAAGTTGAGGGGAGCTACATCATTTCTTGAAGTATTTTTGTTGTTGTGTTCCATGTTTAAGACAAAAGTTATGATGGTCTTTGGAATATAATTTGTAGGTCATCACTATAACATGATCACTGGAAAATCGGTTATTGGTACAATTCTTCATTTCTTCATTATTATTGAAGAATGGTTAAATAATAACTGCATCATCCCTTAAGAATACTCCGTTCTTTGTTTTTACAGATGTTCAGATTTTAGGTGGTCTTACCGAATTAGATTCTGGCATACTTGACATCCTGCAGAACCTCTGAAAAAAAAATCCATTAAAAATACTGCGTTAAAAAAATGCATGAAATATTTTAAACAGTTAAAACAAACAGTTCTATAGTTCATTAAAGACTTAAGACACTGATTATGGCATATGGTTCCATGGACTTACGTGCCATAAGGGGTTTTTTTGTTGCAACAGTCCTGTTATTGCATTAAGAGATTAACACAACTAACCTGTTGGAATCATGCATAATAATGTCAGTTATAAAATACATTACATGCTGTTTAATAAAGATACCAGAAACAGTGTGGAATTCTTGTGTGTGTGTGTGTGGCATTCCTTAGAATTTAGATCCCATTCTTCAAATATTAGACTATAAAGGGATGGGCAGCATAAGACCATTGGTAACAAACTGGTAAGTAATGGACTGAAAACAGCAGCAAAGTGATGTGTAGTTTAACAAATGAACAAACCACATGAAATACAGGCATAAAGGAAAAAATGAAGACTGAACAGAAGGAGTCTAACATTAACTTAAATATTTCTTTATGAATGGCATTGTATCCAATATTACACTTGGATAACAAGCAAGATGAGCTACATGTTATTGGGCACAAAGGCAAGTATGATATAAGAGGGATTATTATTATTATTATTATTATTATCCCATCTTTTTTATATATATGGAACTCAAGGTGGCAAACATACTTAATACTCCTTCCTCCTGTTTTTCCCCACAACAACAACCCCGTGAGGTGGGCTGGGCTGAGAGAGAGTGACCAGCCCAAGGTCACCCAGCCAGATTACATGCTTAATGGAGGCCCAGAACTCAGTCTCCTAGCTTCTAGGCCAGCACCTGAACCACTACACCAAACTGGCTCTATAAGGATTATAGAAACATGATGGAATGAACCACACCAGTGAAACTTTGGGCTTGATTGGTACATCTCGTTTCAGTGAAATGGGCAACACAAGAGAATAAAAAAGAAGTGTAGCATTGTATATCAGGAATAAACTTACCTGTACAGTGATCCACTGGACTGATAGTAACGTGAATGTTGAAAACATCTGGGTTAAATAAAAGAACACGTTAACAGAAAGGATATCTTACTAGGAGTCTGCTACAGCTCACCAAACCAGCCAAAGGGGGTAGATGGAGATTTTTTAAAGCAGTTCACTTAAGCCTAAAAAAAAGTCACTGTGTCTCTAAATAAGGATGCGTATTAGGAATATAAGGGGGGGTTAACAGCCAAGGAAGTTTATAAAGCTCAAAAGTACAACAATGAGGTCAAAAAGGCAAAGGTAGAAAATGAGCTAGGACTAGCAAGAGAGACAAAAAGCAACAAAAAGTGTTTCTTCAGATATGTCAACAGCAAGAGGAAAGGAGGTCTTGGGCTCACTGCTAATTCCAAACTGGGCAATCTTAACAGATGACCAAGAAAGCAGAGAAGCTCAATTCCAGTGTTGCCTCTGTCTTTACAAAGTGAGTTTACTAGTGTAGACTGAGAAAAAATGTAACAGGGGAGGGTGCAAGCCAATAAGGATGTAGTAAAGGATCTCCTAGCTAATATGAATGTTTTCAAGCCCCATGTCCCAGTGAAATACACCCTACATTACTGAAGAAACTGACTGAAGAGTTGTTGGACCTCTGCCAATTACCTGAAGAACAAATGTGGTCTATTATTCAAGAAAGGGAAAAAAGAGATGCCAGGAATTATCAACCACTAAGCCTAACAATACCTAAAAGTATGTTAGAGCATATAATGAAGCAGGCCATTTATAATCCTCTTGAAGACGATGTCGTGTATGCATAAGTTTGTTCAAACAGGTCATATGAGACAAATCTCATTTCTTTCTTTGACAAAATTACTACTTGAACAGTCAAGAGCAATGGCTGAGATACAACCTACCCTGATTAGGTTCCATATCACATTTTTCCCTGTTTCTGTCCCCACCCCCACCCTTCCCAGAACCAAAACCAACTCCTTCTTCCCATGGAAGATGAGCTTTACCACAGGGTACAGCTAACCTCCTCCCCCCACAGCTATTAGTTCTTTATACATGTCCAGCAATTTTCCAAAAAGCAAAGGAAAGCTGAAGTAAAGTCATAAGCACAGTCGTGGTCACGTGATTTTCACTAGTGACCACTTTGCTTAACTACTGAGTTGACAGAACCAATTGTGGTCACTAAAGAAGGACTACTGTATCTAATGATTCTATGCTCATTATGCTGACCTTATTCCAACTCAGCCCAATTAATCTTTCTAGCTTATAGCTGTCATTCATTATAATAAACACATTAACTTGTTGGACATTCCATCATCTCCCACGCCACTTGGAATGCATTTTACTTTTATTCCTTTGTATTAATTCCTTTGTATTAATATAGACAGATCTAGATGTACAGAACACTGAACAACTACTGTATGTGATCGGCATTTAATCCATGATAATTATATTTCCTCAAATGCTATCTAGTTTGTGGATGTGTCACTTTTAAGAACAAAAGCAGTGAGTGCAGAATTAAAACATGGCTGCAATTTTTTGACTAAAATTATTTACAGAAACTAAAATGACAATATTTGACCTTGTGGTTCAAATATCAGCTTCTCCCCCACACTGTCCACTGTTTTGTTTACAATGGTGCCAATAAGATTTGGGATTGTTTTTATGTCAACATGATTAACTTTGCTCATTATTTATTGAACACTGACATTGTTAAGTATACATTTATACAAAATACATCATACTCCTTGTACTAGTCAAACAAAAGACAAAAAGCAAAGTACCTGTGAGAATCTTTTGAACTTGGTACAATTTTTGCACATTCTCTTTTACTGAAGGCACCTTCAATCCAAGATTTCTGGGACTGAACAGAAATATTACATCTCAAAGAGATTTTCTAGAAATCTTTGATACACACAAAAAAAATCAACAATTCTATAGTATCATGAATAAATTGATATTATACTGCAAATATCAATACAGAACTGAAAAAAAATGTAGAAGTTGTACATTAGACCATTAGTTTACACAATTCTTGCCTTTACCATGTGAGAAAACTGTTGATCCTTTTTTACTCACCCAACTGAACTCCATGGTAGCCAGTTTGTGAAAGCATTTGTGACATGTTAATAAAATTCCAAATGTATCTACTGGTTCAAAAAATTTTGAGATGCTTAGTGTAGACATTTGTTTAAACTGAAATTTGTGTTCTATAGTTGAAACTTTTTTTTAACCCATAGGTAACCTAATTAACCTCCTCAAATTCTTAATAAATGACTATTCGCCATTTACCAGAAGGCCAGATCATCTACTGTAGTGTTGCTGTCTGCTAGAATCAGTGCCTATTTACTGAAAGCATACTGTACATTATGCAAGAATCCTCTAAGAAACCATTCTTTTAATCAAGCTACTGAACTGAGCTAAAGCAGGAAAACGAGCTGAATGCCCAATGATTTTTTCTCTGCAATTGGTTTATCCATCCAAAATTGCTCTAGAATACAGTTGGGGAACCTGTAATTCTGTAGATGTTGCTAAACTGCAGCTCCGCTCCTGTTGGAGCTGCTGGGAGCTGTATACAAAACCATCTAAAAGATCACAAACTTCCTTACCCCTGTTACACCAAAGGTTTTGAATCCTTCAGCAGCTGTAACTCCATGGCTGGAGAGGGATAGTGGCAATGAGATTAAGAGATTTGCCTGTGACCAAGAGTCCTGTTCTTAAGGTGGCAGAGTATGCATGAAATTAGGTTATGGGTATCTTGATTATGTACCAACCTTGTTGCTGCCAAGCAGGAGCCTTTCTTGAGCTCCTGGACCTCATTGCTAGGCTGGTGTTGGAGAAGTTCAATATGGCTGTGGAGTCAGGGTAGACTCGGGAGTTCATGGCCTCCATGGTGAAGACAGGCTTGTGCTGGGTAATGTTGGGCCCAACACACAAAGGTGGGTACATGTTGACTTTGTGCTTGCCTCAGAACAGTTGGCATATGATGTTGATATAGCCATTAGTTTACTGGTCGTATCATTTCCTAGGTGAAATGAAATTCAACACAGCCTTCAATCTCCAAGAAACCAGTTAAAATGGTCAGTGAGTTGTTGTTGAACAGCATTGTTTAGAATGGTCATCTCTCTTAGAAAAGGGGAGGGAGATCTTCCATCAGGGTGCTATGACATTTTTGCACAATATTTTGCAGATAAACTCACATTCACCAAGTCCTGTCTCTTCATGGGCAGGGTCTGAAACGTTGATTGGGTCAACATGTTGTAATATTACGTGGGATTCCTTTTGGTCTGTAGACTCCAGTGAAATGGATACAGTACACTCTGATACAAACTCTGCCACCTATGGCTTAGATCCTTTGCTCCTGACTCTTTCAGAGGGCTGGGTCCTATGACTGACTGAGGTCTGGGAGATGACAACATTTCCTTAGGGGAGAGGGTAATGTCACCTACCTTTTTGAGAAGGTTATTGAGAAGGTGCTGGGGTGTCCTTTACAAAATGCTGTATAGGACAAAGATTATTTGGAGACCTTTTAGTCAGGATAAAGGCCTGGGCATTGAATGGAAACAACAGTAGTCACTCTGGAGAAGACTCTATGCCAGGATTTAGGAATGAGTGAACTCTTCCTGATGCTGCTAGACTTTTGATGGCATTCTATACCACTCTCCAAAATATCTGTGAGGGTTGGAGTTGGAGGCACTATTCTACAGTGTTTCCCTTCTTTCTCAGCAGGCAGTTTCAGTTGTGGTGTGGGAGGAGAGGTTGGCCAGCAGGGTGCTCCTTTGTGGGCTATCCAGGGTTTGGTCCTCTCTCTTGCTTTTTTGCATTTATATGAAAATGCTGGAAGGTCATCCATTGAGATACCAGTATGATATACATCCATTCTACATCTTCATCCCAGGTGAAGTTGGAGATGCTTGGAATCTTAACCCAGTATCTGGAAGATATTGGGGTCTGAATAGCACACACAGGCTGAATGTGAACCTCAGGAAGATATAAGTACTCTGTTCAGAAAGGCCATCAGTTTGTGCTAACCCTGGTTTGTGTGGTACCTGCAAAAGATAGTTCTGTTACTTAGGGATTGTCCTGAACTCACAGATATGCTGGATGAGCAAGAGGAAGCCATGGCTGGGATTTGCCCAGCCTTGGTAACCTAGCCTGAAGCAGGAGGCTCTGGTGATGGTACCTCATGCTCTTATCACACAACTAGACTAATGTTATTAGTCTACACAAATAGACTAATAATATTGTATATGGAGCTCATCTGAAGACCACTTGGAAATTGCAGTTGTTGCAAAATGAAGCTAGCCATTTACTGGCAAGTGAAAGCCACTAGAGCCTATGTTAAAGGCCCTGCTCTTGCTCCCAATAGGTTTCTGAATACAGTTGAAACTGCTAGCTTTAACCTATAAAGCCCAATATGGCTTGGCTCCTAGGTATCTTGAGGATTGTTGCCTTCAAGTGGAATTAACCCATCAGGTATGTTCTTTCTATAAAGTTGGTGGTAGTTCTCAATTTTCAGATGAGTAGCACTGAGGCCAAGAAAAGGTGCCTTCTTTTGTAATGGCCCTTATGTTATCAATAGTCTCCCCCCTCTGCCGCTCCCCACAAAGCTAGGTTGGTGCCACCCCAATCACTTTCCAGAATTTGGTTAAAACTTCTATTTTCTGAAGAGCTTTTGGAGAAATGGATGCATCTACAGTTATTGTTTTATTGTATTATGAGCTTTATATGTTTTTGTTGTTGTATGTTATGATGTTAGTTACAACCAGTATGTTATTGATTACAGTGGTACATTACACAAGTAATTATTCTCTTTCTCTTTCTTCTGGTGAAATAGATTGTGTAAGAGATGACAACTAACTAATTTCATTCAATAAGACTGGTAGCTAACTGCAGATCTGAGTCTCCATGCCTAAGGCTGCCATGATCACACTGTATCTTATATCAAACAAGTTACAAGATTAAGGAAGCATCCCTTCCTGATTTCAGGATGTTCTCTGCTACAATTTTCATTTTTTAAAACGTTCCCCATCCCCACTCTATACACGGATTCTTTTGCTGCTCTTTCCACTAGTTCTGATGGGTCATCATGGCAATTGCAGTCTAGTAGCCAGCCCACTTCACTGGCCAAACTGTCTCTCATTGTATTTCTTCTAGTAGGATAGGAGCTTACAAATTCTTGAAATTAAAGGATATTTATGTCCCTCTTCTTTGAAAAAGGGCTGACTTAGGTTCCTGAGAAGGCAGTAAAGTCTAACTGCTTTGTAAGGATCTGACATGCTACACCCATAACTCAACTTTCACTATTTTTGTTTTTAATTTGCACTTCTTACAGTCTAAAGACTCAAGAAAATATACAGTAGAGTAGCTATTCTTCCTTTGTTTTTAAAGTTCAGCTTTCAGAATTTCCAGACCTGGGTCTTGATCTATAACCAGTTAGGGTTGGCTGACTGGCTATTATTATACATAACCACTCTGAAAGATAGGTTCAGAGCATTCATTGAGACTTGGCTGAGAAAGGAAACCTGTAGTTACCAGAAGTCTTGCTATTTTACATAAAAGCTCATATGTTTATGGGAAAACTCAAATAAAATATTAATAAGTAACTGTTAGAATTAGAAACCTTGCCCATATGCCTGGTCTGCATATTAGACACATTTACAGTAGCCTGGATTTAAAGCTGTAAATACTTTAGTGTTTTAAAGCAATGTTGTATTGAATCTGTTACATACATGGCAAACCACAGCACCATCTGTCAGGAGACCCCACTTTATGACTGGTTTATCTTATATTTTAGGAAAAAGAATGTTCAGACTGGACTTTGGGGAGGGTATTTTGTAAAAAATATCCTATATTTTAAAGTGTTATTTCAACACAATAAAATATTACACTCACCAAGACCATAAAATCTTACAACAGCTGTGGTAATACTAGAGCATTACAGAACATTCTGATTCTCTTGATGGCTTTTGAAAATTGTTGCATAGATTGTATTTACAGAAAGAGAATGCAGAAATAGTCTAAATAAGTAAATTATCTTTTCTCAGTTCGTTGTGCAATTAGCCAGTTAGATTTATGAAAAGTAGCTGAGTCTAGAATGGTTGCACTGAAGCATAGGAGTCCTACAAAATATTCCATACATCCAGCTATGTAGTTTGTAGCTTCAGTGGTGTAGTTTGTAAACAACTGAAGCATATTGTAGAAGGTCTCCAGTCCAAACTAATGAGATCTCAAGTCCCTTATTTTAATCAAATGTTTACCTAAGGGTAATTTATGAGCACTTGTCTGGTAGATTGAAGCTTTGTACTGAGGTATGATAGTTGTCTTCTGCAAATATTCAAATTGTTTTTATGGAAAGTTAAATATCATTTCATTACTGCATTTTCATGTGGTCTTTATTATTTTTCAGACAAGTTTTGTGGCAAGTTTCCGGTTTTAAAATACAACTGCAATACCAGCTAGCTTAATGTGAACATAGACTTTTCACAAGTGCTGTGCGTTTAATCATGTTCTTCCTTTTGCTGTTAAAAAGATTTTTCAGCAGCTTGTTCTGCAGTTCCTTTTTCCATAATCACTGGCATTCCTTCAGGTATCCTTTAACAGCACATTAGGCTGAGACTCTGCTTCAAATATTTATTTGATTAGTAAACATCTAAAAAAACATGGGATTATTAAACTCTACCAGTTGACTTAAGAAACAACTGGGTAAGGAAATATAACATTACAATCTTAGTAAATGAGAGGTCTGGGAAAACAGATATGCCTTGAAATATTTCTTAATCGTAGTTGTAATAAGATCATATAGTTAATTATGAGGCTTTGTACATTTTGATTTTCAGTCTTACAAACTACCAACATCTACACGTTTATTACCTCAGCTGCTGATTATGTAAATGTTTATTTCCCAGGAACTGCCATGGCAGAAGAAAAAGAAGTTGCTACAAACAGTTCATGTGCACCAGACATGAGTATTTTTTCTCCCCTTAGTTGATTTCATCATTTGGACTTTCTATCTTAAACTATGCTTTTAGCAATTAAGACAAAGTTGATCTCAATGGGAAGGTCAAGGCTTCTTAATGAAAAGTGTGCTAAATGCGGATAACGAGTTCTTAGGGACCTCTAGAATTAATATCGCTAAATTCAAGTTATTGCACAAGCAGACATAAGCATTCATAAATTGGTGAACTGGAAAAAACCTAAGTTCCAATATATTTGGGGAGGGAGGGAGGGAGGGAGGGAGGGAGGGAGGGAGGCAGGAGAGAGAGAGAGAGAGAGAGAGAGAGAGAGAGAGAGAGAGAGAGAGAGAGAGAGAGAGAGAGAGAAGGATCACTAACTGTCTGGCTTTGAAGCCAGCCATATCTGGATTTCTTGGTTCCAGATGAGTTTATTTTACATTTTCTCTTCTCTGTGGGAAAAGAAAAAGTGCATACATAGAGAAAAATCAAATGTTCTCTTGCCATCTATAATAAAAAGTATTACTGTGCCATAGTGTGGGATGTACTTTTATAGACCAAGTTCACCTTATCAAATATATGTATGCAAGCATATTTGAGCATACAAACACACTATGGACAGGGAAAGTGCCTTGACATGTAAAAGGTATATATAATGCTCAACATAAAGAAAATGATCATTCACACAAATACAATTTGGACAATTCTACAGAAACAAACTTAAAAGAGTTAAATTGCTTGTTAAGTTATAATTCAATGATTTAACATTTGTGTCTTTCTAGAATCCTCTAAGAATAGAAAATTTCAGCTCAGCAGTAAAATGTCCTAGATGACAGCATAGTGCTTTTTGGAGGTACAATTTGTAAGGTTTCATTTGTGTTATTATTTTGTGTGATGAAGAACCGTAACAGGTACTATATCACAGAAGTGAATGAAGTGAATGAATCCTTGATGTTCTGACCAATGTAATTAAGAATTGTAACTACATCACCTAACTCAATAGGGTTAGACTTGGCATTTGGATTTATTGCAGTTAATTATTTTTTGTTATGTGGTTTCTTACTAGAAATTAGCAGTCTTAAATTAGTAGTTTGCCTATATGAAAGTGACCTGTAAATAACTATCCTTCAAACACTGCCACTCATTGTATTACTGAACTACAATTCCCAGCTTTTCTAAGAAGATTGGTGAATAGTAATGGATGCTAGGAGACTTCTCCTGGTTTAGAGTATGAGGGGCTTGATAATGTTCTGTCACTTTATCTCCTGTATACCCCAAACCAGATTCTGAGTACAAATCTGAAACATTTTCCCTTTTTTCAAGTCCCCCCCACCCCAAGAATTGTTCCTTCCTACCACCCCGTAGCTTGTTTTTCCAACTCAGTTACAAAGTAGTCTGACAACCCCTGAAAATACTTCTAAGCCATGATCTGCATTCTATGTCTCTCCTCACTTATAGTTACAAATAGGGAAATAACTTACGAAAACTTAAGAGCCAAATAAATAACAATTTAGTACCCATGTTCATAAGCATATGCTACATAAAAAGTAATTGCAGTGGAAGAAGCAGGTTTGAGACATACTTTCAGCTAGAAAGATCACTAGCTGCCTAGATGTACTGTATTAAAATGACTAGCAAAAAACCTGTCCAAACTCATCTATATGCCCAACTCTATGTAGATATATTTTTACCTTCACTTGAACTTTCATCCTGTCCTGATGTTTTTCCCTTACTTCATAAATTGGAGCTTTGCAAGCTGGAGTTGCACTCATAAATCAGTGCTGCTCTCTTTCTTTCCCAGTCCCTGAAAGCTGCTTGAAGTATCGCAGATACACAGAAAGGAAGTCCATTCAAAACTCAAAGAACACTTTGCCTGATCCTTGGACTACACCAATGGTTAATGTTCCACTTTCTTCTATCAGAGATTGGCAGCTGTCTTTATGACCCGAGTTCTTTTGAGGATTCTCTAAGTTACGTACAAAGGCTCTCTTGCAAAATACATAAACAAGAGACAGGCCAAGGGGCATGGTCAGACTATCCAGTTTGGTCTGTTATGAATACCAGCAGGTGCTTTTCCACCTCAATGAAACACTGCATGGTTCCTCCCTTCCCATAACTTAAAATAATATATGCAAAGGAATAGAGTTTCAAACTTTTGGGAGCCTCCCTACTTTAGGGAGGAACCGATCAGGCACAGCAGTCTAGCCAAACTTGATTTTTCAGTCCAAAAGAATACTGGGGTAAGATAGAGTAACTGCTGTCACATTGATAAGATTCTCTGAAATAAGCCAAACATATTTTAGTTTGATATCATAAATTATGAAGTGGCTGGGCATATACTTTCCAAAGGGTAGATATTTTTTTTCAAGGTAAACCCTAATATTTATAAAAAAGAAAGAGGAAAAGAAACCTGAAAATAATAAGTTACTTTGGCACTGTTCTCCTCACTGGGGAGAACTCCATAGTTTCCACACAGGAAAAAAATAGCTAATGCTTTACATTTTGGCCCTAAATTATTTGCACATACAAAGAAAACATATCAACTCACATCTTAACCTTCAGAATCTAACTCAATGTGATAATCAGTCATGTACCTCTTTTCTCAACATTTTAATAAGGGATGTACAAAACAAAAAAGTTTTATTCTGAACTCTGAACAAAACTTCCCCAATTAAGACATGCTCTAACGGAACAAAACTTAAAATATATTGACTATTCTGCTATAGGAATTAAGGGAAATTGAGACAAGCTTGGGGCTCCCGTTTTCTGTCAGGAAGGAAGGAAGGAAGGGGCAAGGCAGGCCAATAGTCCACAGTTATGTAGAGAGCCACAAGGATGACTCTGAAGAAAACGGGCATTAACAGCCACAGAAACAAAATCCTGCATTGATTCTGGGAAACAGAGGTGTGAGAAAGCTCAGACTGGACCCACCCTAATTCACTGAGATGTAAGTGGAGGGACTAGTAGCAGTCAAGCCTCGCTTCCAGATTCTATTACTATAGTTTATATCAATACAATATCAAGTACAGTGCTAGTCAAACTTGTGGAGTCTGTTTCCCGATCTGGGCTACCTTGAAGGGTTGACGCTCATCTACAGAAAAATGGCCAAGAGGATATTTTTATTTTCTTGGATTCTTAGCCTGCACTTATAAAAAAAAAAAAAAAAGAGAGACTGAGCTCAATAGGGCAAAACTAGCTGCAATGTACACACATCATGTACTACTGCTTTTGGCAGATTATCAGAAAGTGCTACACACAACCCATTGCCTTAACTTCACCAGTGAAGAATTTAAAGACCACCCAAAACCAGGCAGTTAACAGTCTTTTTAGTCAAGAGCTCTGAATGCATTTCACTGATTCACTGAAATCAAACAAGCCACATTCTCCCTCCCTGGATGGCCAAGTTTCAGTAGGAAGTTTTAATGGGCAGAACAGAAGAGTCCAGCAGCTCCTCAGAATTCTACTAGAAGTCAGGACCAGAGCATTGTACTTCCGAAGCAGGCCTCAGATTCAGTCAAGAATCAGAAGCAAGTGACAGCAAAAAATTCCATCTGCAAGACCTTTAATATAGCAAAGATTTCTAGTGCTGAATAGTAGATTACATGGGCAAATAATCTACCTTGATGTAAAGCTTTTTCCTTTACATTTTAACCTATGGCCTTCTGAGGCTATGGATCAAAAAAACAAAACAAAACCTGTTGAATATTACCAATCAAGCCTAATTTGACCATCATATTCATTACAGCAGCATATCTGTTACAACATGTATCTTAATCTCTTAAAAACCACCAATATGAAATATTACCAATTCAACTACCTAATCACCCAAATGTTTTCCATTCAAAAATTTACTTGGACCAGCCACCTCATACAAATAAAGGAGTACTGCTCTGGTTCATGCATGCATTTTCATCACTTCAGAAGTTTTAAGTTTTCTAATGTAGAAGGTATGAGACAGAGAGTAAAATAGAACCATATTGTTCAAATGAAGAGCATAACTCACATATTTATGAGAACTGAAGTGTAAAACCACATTTTCTCTTCCCAGAACACATTTGTGATTTAGCTATAAGTTATTTGATACGCAAGGCTATCCTATCCTCTTTACTTGCCCTTTGTACAACTTACTGAGCATTCCTAAGGGAAATCCTCTGCATCATGAGTAATTTTAGCTATAATTTATCTTAGTATTTGAAGAGGTAATTGGTGTCTTGCAATATTTTTTTTTTCAGAATATGCACAGCTCTGGATTTGTGCATCACAAATGGAAAAGGGACTTCGTTATTGGTTTGAAATGTGCTGGTGAAATATGTAAGGAATGTATATTGCTTTTTATTTCACTTTAAGTATTTATTATAAATATTTATTTCTTTACTCAGTAAGAAATAATCATTCCTTTTTTCCCCTCAAAGCAGTGTAATTCGAATTCTCCGAATTGATGAGTTCATAGGATAATGACCTACAGCTATGTTACGGACAAGAAGTAAAACTCAACAGCTTGAGTGCAAAACTCATTTGACACAACTTAATCCTAGAAATAGAATTCTAATTCTTTACCCTCTTTTATTGATCCTTATACATAATTGCAGATCAGTAATATGTGAAAGTCCAAACGTAAGTGACTGATGCAGCTAGATTATTTTGAGGACCCAGGTAACATTTCTTCACATGCTGTTTTAACCAGTTTTGTCTTTTGCTCAGAGGTATATGTTAAAAGATCAAGAATATGCAGGAAAAAAACCATCAGTGCAACTGTTTGCAACCTCCTCTCTGGTTCTTAATTTTTCATATGCTAAAAAAGTTTACTCATTCCACACCGAAGCCGATAAAAACACTTTACATAATTTTATTCAAAGTTTTTCCGTATCAAATCTGCATACATCACAATAGAAAAGTCAGCTTACTTACCTTCTTCATTCTCATCACTACAATGAAGTTTTTGTAGCCTTTAGCCACTGGATTTCATACTGAAGTTTCCATCTACATCACAATCAGATAAAGCCTGCTTAGCCCTAGCAGCTAATGGAAACAATGCTGGAAAGTAATGATTACAATTGTCCATGCGCTTGCAATTAAAAGCTTTAATGGGAGCAGGAAAAAGATGAACTCTGAAAACTCTGGTGACAAACTTGTACTGCAATTAAACTGAAGAGACTACAATTTATAATCAAGAACATGTGATTTGATCTGGTTTCAAGTTCATATACCACATTAGGGAAATGATTAACATTCAGAATGTTGCTTGTTTAATGTTTTAGTAGCAGCTGAGTTCAGTATAAGAGTTTTCCAATGGAAAAAAATCCAGATTTTCAACTGTTCACTGTGCATCTCTTCTACTAATATAAGCTATGATTTGTTCACTCTGAGGTCACGAAAAAACAACTTTTACTATTTTTCTTACTAATCTCAATACTACTAAATAAATAAGACTGTTCCAGTTAGTAGCTGTTGCAACAAAATACTGATGCAACGATTGCCACCAAAAAGCTTGTTATTGTTTGTACAATATATAGCCAAGTGAGTCCTTATAAGCATCTTTTTGTTCAAGTAGAACTTGTTGCAGAAACCAGTTTTTCTAATCACTTTGGGTAAATCTGCAGAGACACCAGGAAAAAAGTCAAATGCCTGAATTACAATGCTCTTTTTTAATGATTAAAATGCAGTAACACCAACTTATGGCTATCCAAGAATGTGTTCATTTTTTACACTAAAGTAGGTAACCTTATGCATTTTTCAAATAATAGTTCCTTCTACAAAGGTAGCTTCTTTTTGTCACTTCTGTTCTTTGTCTTATTCTCCCAAACCAGTTTCTTTGGTGTATGACCCACAATAATGAAATAAAGCTGGTAAAGGGACAGGAATGTTTAGGCTGATGAAATATTGTAAGAATAACCTTCTTTCATTCCAAAGCAAACAGACAAATGGAGAAGAATGGAGAAGAAAGGAGATTGTACTTGCTTTTTCTTTTGCATCTAAGAGAACAATAATGAATTCTTATGAAACACAGCAGCCAAGATACCTAATTCAAATACAGAATTAGAAGGAGGCTGCCTATACAGCAGCATGTTTTTTGAAAGAAAAAAACCTGAAATCACTAATCAAGACTCCTTCAGCCTCTTAGTTAGAACAAAGCCTACTAAGTTCAACAGGTGTCATTTTTGAATAAGCACCCAAAACTAACTTTATAGCTATATACAGTTATAGTTTAAATGTATAGTTTGTACATTTGTTGGAAAAATATGAAAAGTCAGTGAAAATATTTTACAGATAACCAATTTTATGAGTCTTATTATATGTTACTTTCTACAAGGTATTTCAACATGCCCTATTAAAGAAGTCTACCAACATTGCCCATGCTTGTTTACTGACAAAGCAGATTGTTTACTGACATAGCATCCAGGTATACAGTGAAAATACCATTATTAAAATAAGAAATCATTTACGTGAATTAGTTCATTGTATAAACAGTAATTTCTTCATTATTTTAAGAAGTTGATAGAAATTTTATTAGACAATGAAAAATGCCTTTATTCAATATGCCCAAGTTATGGTATATTATTAAAAAAAACCCTGCAATCTGAGTAAAAACTAATAATTGTCAGAAATCTACTGAAGAGTTCTATGGTTTCAAGCAACCATCATTAGTAAAGTGACACCAAAGTCAGTATTTAAAAAAGAATCAAACTTTTATAATATGCAAGTTTTTAACCATACAGTACAGATGTGCAAAATATTCAGTGCATGGAACAGGCAGTTCTGAATAGTCTATAGTATGTCAGACTGAAACTCCTATGTTTGGCCTGGGTACAGACCTGGAATCAGTGTTTGGTCTGAATACAGAACACACGTTCTAGATAGAAGTGTTCCAGAGTGGGAGGGTGAGAAAGGGGAAAGATCATAAGAGGTAGTGCTACATAGCAGAAATTAAAGGAAGATAAAGACAAGGAAGGCATGGGAAGATTGGTGGGGAGGCAGGATGAGTGATTTGGAAGCCACTGATGGCAGTGTGCAGCTAACAGAAAGTATGAGGTGGTGAAGGCAGGCAGGCTACTTGGGCATGGGCAGTTGGGGTGACAGCAGCTAAAGGAAAGTAACAGAGGAAGATAAGCACAAGAGGATGGGGAGGAGTGGACTAGTTGAATATGCATGGAAGTGGTGACTCAAGAGAAAGCACAGGAGGACTGGGGTAATGGGCTAACTGGGTATGCTGACTTGAATTTGAACATGGTGTAGGTGGGGTAGACAATGGAAAGATTAGAGGAGCAATGGGGGCACAAACCACATGGACAAGGTGGAGAAAGAGGGTCAAAGTGTACCAGCTTTACTCTATTCATCCTGTAAGACTCGTCTAGATTTGTTTCAGCCCAAATCTGAAACAACCAAGATGTTCCAAGCTGACTGCAACCTCCCTCCTGAATCAGTTTCGCTAAACTGCCAAGCCACTTTCTGTAAGAATGTCCAGAACTTCCATCAGTTGGTCCAGAAAAATATGTGTAGGTTTCCTGTTATTACCCATCATGATTCTTCTATTCAGCTGCAAATTGCCAGAAGTTCTTAACATTACTAACCAATTAACCAGTTATAATCAAAATAACTGATTTAAATTACACTCAACAATAAAAGTTATTACTATGGAAATTCTTGGAAGAAAGTGTTGGCCACAGTAATTTCAGTTTTGCAGAGACCTGGGATTTTATTTTGCTGTTAATCTTCTAGCCATAATGAAAATACAGATATAACTAGTACTCTTTTCCATGGCAGCGTAGTAGCACACACCCTTTTTTAGAACTCTGCACACTTTTCATTTACACTGGCAATGATCTAAACCCATTTGGTTCATATATATCAGTTCTTGTAAACTCCTTTAATCCTCTAAATTTCACATTCTGCTTGTTCTATACACTGTCAGCTTCTCTAGACAGTCTTTGATGAATTCTATAGTATATGACTCCCTCATTTTAGAAGAATTTAGGAGAAGTTATCCTTTCTTCAAATTATATTTTATACCTTCATAATATCAAGTCTGCTTACATTTTCAAGCAACAATAATACAAAACAGAGACCACACTCCACAATCTATACCAATAGATTACTTTTCAGGTTTCCATTTCTGATAGTGCTGTGCTGCTGGAGGATCTTGTTTCTGTTATGGCGCCTTTTTCTAATTCCTGAATATCAGATAGATCAATGGTAGGTAATGGTAACTTCCAGAACTGGAAAGAGTTGTAGTGCCAAACATCATCTTCATGCTATGAAAACAAAATGTACAAACAGGTTTTACTGTAACAAAAAAACAAAACAAAACTCACCACCAACAAAACCTAACTAAAATAAAGCTAGAAATTAAGACCCCATTGTCAAAGAACATGGTATGAAGAAATATTTACACAAACATTCAAATGTTCTCTAGTTACCATCATTGTAGCAGCTCACACAATCAACTTAAAATTGATTTACAATAATGAGAACAACTGTATTCCTCTATGCATACTTCCTTTTAAAGGCCTTCCTTGGATTTGAATGTGATGTATTATGTGTTAGCAATCAGACAGAAATTGTCTAACACAGAACTTAGAAAATGTAACTTGCATGCCCTCTGGTGGCTTGAACTGAAAAAATACTATCCCATGGAAGTACTGTCCTGAATTCTCAATAGTTCATAGCCAGCCAACACTTGTGACTAGAAGGCTAGGTGATTGGAATTATAACACTTCCTTAAAATTCTATCTAATTTTTGGACCTGGGAGGAGACAAAAGATTATGTATCTAAAAAGGAATATTTAAATTCATTATATGGCAACCAGAACCTGGCTGATCATTCACCGTTAAGAAGGAATGGAAGTTCTATGTGCCATCTATCTCACTCCAATATTTTGGCTGTTTGAGAGACTAACAACGTACATATATAACAATCTGAGCTTGTGAAAATGAAATTATACACAATGAAAGCCCTAGTTTAGATTATAAACTGTTGGTGGATGTGCAAAATTCAAGTGGAGCAAATATCCCAACTTTAGTTATGAATTGATGAGGCAGAAATGATAGTGACAAATACAGAAGAAATCCTGGGTTCAATCCTACAACTCAGTGAAATCTACGAAGCTGCTCATGCTAAGCCAGATATTTTTATCCATCCAGCTCAGTACTATCCATAAAGTCTCAAAAGAATTCAGACAGGAAATTTTTCTAGCCTCATCTGGTAATACCAGAAATCTTCTTTATATAAAGTATGTGCTTAATCTTTGATTTTTCTAGGGTGGTTTATGTATGTACACACCAAATTTTATAATAAAATCACAGAGATAAAGATTATTTACAAAGGAATTGAAAATAATACATTACTAATTCATGGAAAAAAACTGAGAAAGACAAAATTAAACTGTATAAATCCGCGTATGCTCAAGGAAAATTCACCCCTTGAGTCAGGGTCACTTGTTTTCTGTAACAAATTATTTAAAACAAAGCAAAGTACTTCACAAATCTATAGCACGTTTACAGTATTTGCTATGACAAGTTGTGGAAATGGTCATTAATGCAGGAAACTGAAAAGGAAGATTTAATCTGTAGAAAACAAGTGTGGCAAAATATGGCAATTAACCATGCTACCTAAATTAAATTAAGCTTCTATCCTGGCTTCACCAATGCTCCTAGGGGGAGAGAGAAAGCTTTGAAACCTGGCTTTGGTCCCAGGCCTGGGGTTGATGCTTATTATTTGTTTAAGGCCCTTGTTTTATTTTGTTGATTTTGTTGTTTATTGAATCATTTAAGTCGGGGTTGTCTGTCTGATTTTATGTTTTTAGCTGTTTCTGTTTTTCTAGTTTTGTACACCACCCAGAATCCACTGGAGTTGGGGTGGCCAATAAATTTAAACAAACAAACAAATCATATTGGATTTACAAAAGAGACTTGTTAAAGCTTTGAAGAATTTTGAGAGAAGGGACAAAAAAAAATGAAAAGAGATCAAGTTCTAGGACATTATTTGAAGCGACTAAAGATGAAGATTGTTAAAAGGAAGGAATATAAAGTTGGTTTATTTGATCAAGTTTAAAATAGTTTTGTCATTATCTCTGGTAACCCTTAATGGACTTTTGCTGATCAAGGCTGAATGACAAGGCTTTAAGGATTTGTTTATAGACAAGAGATGGGATATGGGAAGAAGAGATCATTTGTTGTATTTTAAGAAGGTTATAAGTTACTAATATTGTTTATACTTGTGATGAAGGGAGAAGTCATTTCTTTATTTCTTTTCTTTACTATATTCTTATTTTTTTTCTTTTCTGTTTTCATTTCTCTTTTCTGCACTTTCTATTTTACTTTTACTTTTTTTTATTTTGTATTCGTTTTTATCTAATCCCACTTAAAAGGCCAAGTGTTTCCAAGATCTGGAATAAAAATGACATTTGCTTTATTTTATGTAGTGGCCTTGGTCAATCTTGAAAAAAGCTAGAGTCAGAGCTGATTAGTCTTTGGTGGGGAGACCATTAGGAGACCCCAGGGCTGTAGCCTACAACATGAAGCCACAAAGGCATTATTTATATCCAATTTGCTTCCTAATTAGCAACCTTACAGTCACCTCCACACTAAGTACATTCAAAGAAATATGCGCGGTACAAGTTAATTTATTCATCAAATCTATCTAGCCACCCATCTCACAAGATGGCATATAATTAAACAGTTAACTAAAAGCAGAGTTCATTAACAGAATTGTGTACTCCTTTCCATGCTCAGTCTTTTAACAACTTTGTGGCAGCCAAAGGCTTGAACTTGTCCAGCCGATTTTGGTAATTTTTTTTTTCTTTCAGAAGCCCTTAACAAAGTGATACTCCCTTTTTGTTTTTGTAACGTTTGGGCCAAAATGTCTTCGTTGACAGATGCCTGTGCCTCACCATTATTCCTTTGTTAATAAGCACCTGTGATGATTCCGATTAGCAAAAGTGGAAAAGGAGTCACAAGAGAGCCCCCAGAGACTGCGCCCTTCCCAAGCAAGGCTAGGTAGCCCAGTCGGAAAAGTCCAAACGGATCCACTACTCGTCAAGGTTATCACCGTCCTCCACTACGGAAGTTCCCCCGCGTGGAAGCGAGGGACGGACCCCCTACAGTTACCCAGAAGCCCCCAAAACGCAGCTCCGCTTCTTTACCTCCTCGGGCTGTCCCCGACTGCCCGTTGCATCTCCTCCCGCTAGGGCCGCCGCTTCGGTTGCCATTCCAGCGAGCAGCAGAAGCCGTTGCTCTGGCTCCCGCCGCGTCGTTCCTTCCGCGGGGACGGGCCCCCACTCCTTCGGAGACCAGCGCTCTTTCAGCCCCACGGGCCTCTTCCCGCTGACCCCCGCCTCGTCGCCTTCCTCCGCCCCCATCCATTTGCGCTTCTTCTCGCCGCTGCTGCCACGCCAGAACACTGAGCCTCGCGAATCCCGCCGTTCGAGATCGCTCCGCGAGCGCTTCGAAGGAGGCGCGTGCAGAAGGTAGTGCTGGTAGGGCGCGCGACAGGCCACCGCCTCCGCTCTGCGTTTAGCCATCAAGGCTGGCTTGGCACGTTCCGAGGGCCGCTTAGTTAACTGCGCACGCGTAACTGCTGCAAACGGGGCGGAACTAGCGGGAAGAGCGTAGAGAATGATGCTTTCGTTTAAACTCGAGGTTGCCTGCGCCCTCTGCCGGGGGCGTAATAAGTGGCTGTGCGCGCACTGCTAGTGCTTCTTTTTCCTCTGGCTTGCTAGGAAACGAAGTGCGAACTGGATGCTGTTTCTGCCAATGCCCGAATGAACGCGCATATAGGCTTATGGTCAAATCCTGCATTAATTATCTGCTCTAATTTGAAAACATTATTGCATATAATTAAATAACCTCTAAGTCTTGCGTACCTCAGTTTGTGACTTGTGAGTCTCAGAGCAGACCTTGACTTGTAGAGGAGGGTGTGTAGGTGGAAGATTGGGAATGAGTGTGTTTGAATTGTGGAGTCCTTGGCGCTCTCTGAGCTTGGTTGCTTGCTTGGTTCATTACCCAACTAGGTGACATCATCAGTGCTCATGTTTAAATTATCTGCTGGGCCTGGAGGGGACCTGGTGAGTGCTGGTCAGAAGCCACTTCTTCAGGGTACCTATGAATTAGAAGGTTGGTTGAGTGAAGTTTGTGGAGATCTCTGGGAACGCTGGGGCCTTAGGGCATAGAGGTGGACTGGGAATGGGGCTGTGAGGACAGATAGGAACATTGCAGCAGTGAAGGACAGAGGAGGATATGGCAGGAGATCGGATTGTTCTTGGGGATGGCCAATTTGATATGTTACTCTACAGAGTAGAGGAAGATGACCTTGATGAGGATATGCAAGCTCCATTACTAAAAGCAATGAGGGATGAAACATACCTTAAATCCATGATATACAGATTATATGCTCAGGTAAACACCTCCCCTAATTCACAGGACTTTTAAGAAGGGGAAGGAGGTGCAGCACAAGCAGACATGCAAGATTGATGTCAGCCTTGCAAGGCAGTCCAGACAAGCACACCCAGGAGCACTAGCTCTATCTTTATTGTAAGGTTACATTAACAATCTTTTAAGTCTGAAAGTACATTTCTTCCCCACTCCCCTCTTTACAGTCCAAGAAACTAGGGAGGGTCCCTTTTGAGATGTTTGCCATGCCCCCATTCCTTCTGCGGGCTCAGTTGCCTCTTATCTGACCATGGCTCTTGCTCCTGTCTCCCAAGGTCATTCCAACATACCATTACAGGTATGGAACTAACGTACCCACAGGTGTATGTGTGTGTGCGCATTGAGGAATGGAAACAAGACTACTGAATGCTGTCAGACCTCTTCAGAAATGGAGGAAATGGAGCATAATCAAGATGTCTGTTTCCCTTTTTTCTTATATTTTTAAGACAGACACAAGAATAAAGATGTAAAAAAGAAAAAAGAACATGAGTAAAAACCATTATGGAAAGACTTTAGTGTATTCTTCCTTCCCCTCCCATTTATTTCTCGAACAACTAACCGCAACCTAAACACTTGCACTTTACATTGAACATCAAAAATTGCTAGTATGTAAGTAATTTGTTTCTTTTGATTGGTCTCATCACTCTTTTCCTAGAAACTTAAATTTGCTTTGCTGTGTAATTTGTAATATATAATGGAACCATTCCTGCATGAATTTAGTTAAACTTCTATTATGAATATACAGTATGCCATCAATTTTGCCATTGCTGTATATTCTCCTATTGTAGTCTCCCAATCTTGTATCAACAGGCAAGTTTTTTTCCCATTGTTGTGCCAAATTTATTCTTGCAGCTATCAACATGTATCTTAACAAATTGTGATTATTTTTCATTTATGCTTTCTGGAATTATACGTAAGAATATATGTAGTTTCGATTAAAATTTTATTTGTAGAATTTTCTGAATATTTTGATGTATTTCTTTTCTAGTACTTCTAAATATTTTTTTACAACACATGTGGTAGAATGTTCCTATTTTAACTGTAGCATTTCCAACATTTATTGTTATATGATTTGTCTATTTTGAAAATTGTTGGAGTTATATACCATCTATAAAACATTCTGCATTAATTTTCTCTTAAATTGTAGCTTGGACTAAATGGTATTGATTTTTTCCCCATAGCTCTTCCCATTGTTGTACTGTGATTTCTTCTTTGAAGTTTGGAAGCAGGCATTCTCTGTAGGAACTGTCCGCCTGTGGATCAGCTTGCCCTTTCCCTTTTGTTTTTCCAGAAAACTGTTAGAAGGGGATTTTTCCAGAAGGCCTTCGAGGAATAGAGTAACAGTATGTGGCACCATCTAATATTTTATCTATTGTATTACATCTGTTTTATTATTGTTACTATAGTTTATTATATTACTATAGTATTATATTGTTGTATATTTTTTTAAAATACTTGCAATTAGCATTAATCATTACTCCATTCCAGTGTTTCCTCTTCTTCATTTAAAGAGAGCTACAATCTGTTCACAAAAGGAACAGGAATCTGTCCATAGTTACAGTTCTGCTCAAATGTTTGTGAACTCTTTTGAATTTTCAGTATTTCTGCATAACTGTAATCTAAAACATGATCTGTTCTCCACACAAGTTTTAAAACTAGATAAAGAGAATCCAATTAAACAAATGAGTCAAAAACATTATACTTCTTTTCTTTATTAAGGAAAATGATCCAAAGCTGCATGTGTGTGGCAAAAGTGAACCTTTGTTTTCAGTAACTGGTGTGCCCCCTTGGGCAGCAATAACTGTTTCCAGTAACTGTTGATCAGTCGTGCACATCAGCTTGGAGAAATTTAGCCCATTCCTCCTTACACAACAGTTTCAACTCAGGGAAGTCGGTGGGCTTCCTTGCATGAACAGCCTGCTTCAGGTCTTTCCATATTTCTATAGGATTAAGGTTGGGACTTTGACTTGGCCATACCAAACATTAACTTTCTTCTGCTTTAACTATTCTTTGGTCATATCACTTGTCACTCTCTTGCTATATGACCATATGTCCTTTATTATAAAGGACAGTCCTTTATTTCACAAATCTGTCCTTTATCAGAATACGCGTTTTTGTAAAGTTTTTCTTGGTTTTGCTCTTGAATTTTCCTTTGTAAAACAAAGTTATAAACAATTAAGCACTGATGATGTTACCTAGTCAGATAATGAAATGTTTGCAAGCTAACAACCAAGCTCAGGGAGTACCCAGGACTCCGTAAACAATTAAATTTTTTTATCCTTATGAACCTCTTTCAGATTTGCCTCTTTTTCTGGTTTGTCCTTTACCTTTTCCAAGAAAATATGGTCACTATATTCCATGACTCACTTTCTCTTGAACTTCAGTTCACGGACAGAAACCCAGACATTTTCCTGTAGAATTTACTGGTACAATCAGAATTCTTAGTTCTATCAATGATGGCAAGCAGTCCCTGTCCAGAGACAGCAAAGCAGGCCCAAACCATGATACTGCCACCATGTTTCACAGATGGGATACGGTTCTTATGCTGGAATGCAGTGTTTTGCCTTTCACCAAACATAATGCTTTTCATTCAAGCCAAAAAGTTACATTTTGGTCTCATCCATCCACAGAACATTCTTCTAATACATACCTGACTTATCCACATGATCTTTTGCAAAGTGTAGATGGACAGCATCTTCCTTTTTGGAGAGTAGTGGCTCTCTCCTTGCAACCCTGCCATGCACACCATTGCCATGTACACTGTGAACACTGACATTTGCCAACGCAAGAGAGGCCTTTAGTTCCTTAGACATAGGCTACCCATATTTCCTTGAGACAAAAACAGGACATTGGGATGGCAAAACTGGGCAGGGCTGGGCGACGGGCTGGATCGGCAGGCAGGAACTTCTCTGGTTTTCTCAGGCTAGGAATCTTCAAATTCCTTCATTTGTGAGAGGCAAGGCTGGGCTGGAGAGTCTAGTGAACGGTTGTCCCCAACAAGCTGTTTCTCCTCTGGCTGTGCTTTTACGTTCTTTTCTTCCCACTGTTTCAAGGCAGGAGCCAATTGGCTCGCCCTTTGATCACCACCTATCAGCTGATCCTGTTTTTTTTCTTTAGGTTTCCTGCTAGGTTGAGCTCTGTGGCTTCCCATTTCTGCTGAGCTCCCCCTCCCTTCCACTCAAAGTCAGACTGCATTCTGACAGGTTCGCAGGAACTTTCAAATTTTTAAGTAAGTTTTTTAAGAAAACGGGACAAAATGGACATTTATATTAAAATGACAGGACGGTCTGGAAATGTTAAAAAAATGGGACTGTCCCATTCAAAACGGGACGTATGGTCAGCCTACTTAGACATTACCCTGAGGTTCTTTGAGACTTCCTGGAGTATTACACGGGAATGTATGTCTTGGTGTGATCTTGGTTGGTTGACCACTACTGGGGAGGGTAACAATGGCGTTGAATTGCCTTCATTTGTATACAATCTGCCTGACAGTGGACTGGTGGAGTCCAAACTCTGGAAATAGTTTTGTAACCTTTTCCAGCCTAGTGAGCATCAATAACTGCTTTTTGAGGTCCTCAGAAATCTTTGTTCAAGCCATGATACACTTCTACATACCTGTGTTGTGAAGATCAGACTTTGATAGTGAATACCTAGAATTCTGTTATTTAAATAAGGCAGGACTTTCCCCACTCACTCCTGATTATCATCCCATTGATTGAAGCACCTGACTTTAATCTCCCCTTCAAATGAACTGAAAATCCTAGAGGTTCACATACTTTTGCCACACAAAAACATGTAGCTTTGGATCATTTTCCTCAATAAATCAATGAACAAGAATACTGTTTTTGACTCGTTTGTTTAATTGGGTTCTCTTTATCTAGTTTTAGGACTTATGCAGAAATACTGAAATTCAAAAGGGTTCACAAACGTTTAAGCACCACCGTATGTCATTTTCAGTTAGTAACAAGATGAAAAGGTATTCAGAGATAATTTATACAATGGAAAGCCTGGTCAGTAATACAGAAAAAACAGCAAAATATTGGTCATAGTTGCAGCATAGAACAGAAGAAAAATAAACTTTACTTGCTACATTAGTTGAAAGTAATGTTGCAAGAATATATACACAGATGGTTGCAAAGTCATTTGAAATAAAGGATGCATTACATATTTTAATTTACTTTCATTTAATGGGGCTGCATACGTGCCTTTAAATGTTATACATCAAATGACCATAAAATGATCACTACTGCCAGCCTCCTTTGACCAAAATAGTTAATTTTCTGTTGTATGCAAATATACAAGGAGTATGCAAACATACATACAAGAAGTAACGAAGATTAATTCATGATTAGTTCTATTGTAAGATACAGAATATGAATTCTACAAATCAGTGTTGGACAGTGAATCCTAATTCCTAATTTTCAGAAATTATTACCATGTTCATATTCTGAAAGTACTGTATGTGTAAAAGGAAAAAAACTTAATGTTCTTCAGAAATTAGTTATTGCTGAATTTCAAAATATACACACAAATACTCCTCATGAAAACTGGAGTTCGAATAGGGCATGGACCTAAAGGGTTAACTCTTGTAATTTTAACAAAAAATGTAAACAGTAAATAAATCTGATGAATTAAGAAACTTGATGTACAGTAAAATTATTTGACCACTGATACATAAAATACATCAGTTTCAAAGTAGTTCCAGACAATAGTTGTTGTGAAAGAGCATTTTCTAGGACTGAAAAGCAGCCATAAGTGGTGTTTCCTTTCCTTAGCAAAGACAGGAGGAAAATATCAACAGAACAATCCAATACCCACCGAGAAGTAAATTCCACTTACTCCAGTGGAACTTAGTCCCAGCTACGTTTGCACTGAAAGACAACCTGCTTTGAACATGTATCTACAGATGTTCCTGGGGTATAACAGAATGAGTACAGCTTGCTCTTATAGAGGAATTTAATTTTCCTTTAAAGGTCAAGGGAAAAAAAGTTCAAAGGCTTCATATTCTGCAGTTTGTACAGACCCAAGCAACTTAATAAGCAAATCTGAATTCTGATTTTTTGAACTATGAGTTTAAATAGCTAACAGCTTTGCTCATGGAGCAATACATTCCATTTTTAGTTAAAGCACAGTGGGAAGCAAGGTTTATTTTCTTTAAACTTGAAAAAAGGACATATAGTTAGGCCTTACTAGCATATGAAAAACCATTAAATCTTAACCCTCTTGCATTATTTGGTATCTCAAAAGCCATTCATGTGCCCTAGATTATATCTTCTTAACTCAGCTCCCTGGAAGCATTTTGGATTGGATTTGCCAGCTAAGTTGATATATTCAATGAACAGAAGAATGCCTGACAACTTTGAGATGGTATATTAATTTCCATAGCAGATTTACCTAGGATTAATTTTAAAGAAACCTTGCATATACTGTACTTAAATAACTAGAATTCATGGCAATGAAGGATGCATAAATCCAAATAGCTGGAAGTTTATGTTATGCCTAGTAAAGAGTAAGCATGTGTGTGATTAGTGCAAAATTCTGACAGACTTCAAATACAGGCTACATCATGAGACCTAGGACTGATAGTACATTTATCAAAACATAATTATCCTGTTTGTTCACACATACAGTATAGCACAATTGCCAGTAACACTGGCCTAAAAGAACTGTAGACAGAATTTGTTTTTGCTACATATGAATTCATTTGATAAAAAAATGCCTTAAAATCATGGATCAATGCCAAATATCTTTTAGGAATACTTAAGGACATTCATTTTGGCACTTATGACAAAATATTCCTTTACAAACTTTACTATGGTCTCATTTAGACAAGCAGTACCTGTATAGTGATTGCTGCCACATACCGGTATTTCAAATTATTAATCCATATGCTCAACATGGAATGAGCAAAAGCAACATCATTATGGATTGCAGCTCCATGTATCAATCAGTTTTGTATGAAAAAATTCTTATGAGGACAAATGTGAGGTTTTTACAAACTGTTCTTATTTTTTCTAAGGCTTTGAGATGTAAACAGCCAAATTCACATGATGCTGTTTGCAGAATTTGCAAATCAAATTTAAAAAAAAAACCTTTTAGAAAAATCACCAAAATACTGACTTTTCAGTGAGATTTGTATTTGTTTTCTACACAATGTGGGGGAAAAAATCCAGTTTTGTATCCAGTAGTATTTCTTTCAGACAAGTGTAGAAGACATTTCTGTATATTATGGAGAACTATGAATGTCAGTAATGTTGTATTAAAATATCAATCTTTCAAAAATACCAATTAAATAAAACTGGAAGTGAAGATACACCAATATTTGAATTCCACATTAATAACCCAAATATAAGTAAAACAGAAGTGCATGTCTGGATACTGTAAGGAAAGAGTAAGAAAATAAAGAGAGCTACATTCTGTTAGGAATAAGAAGGCACCACTGATAAGAGGCTGTGTCCAGTCATCCCTTATAGGCCACTTCATGTTCTGCTAACATTATAAACAAAAATGCCAGCAACATTCCTTTTGGATAGTCTGTTTCAGATACTGCTTTCTGGTTTCCTAACCACAAACATCACACATTCATAATAGTATTTCATCATAGATAATTCATTCACAGTGTATGTTGTCAAAACAGATTCATTTTCCACCTGAAAAGTAAACAATATTTTCTTTAGTTATCTGCATTTCATTTCAAATATGAAATGCTATTGTAATGCTACACAACTGAAATTTGTCAGCAGGTTGGTATAGGGTGAAAAATGATTTAAACTCATGTGTTCTTCCCAGCTGTAGTTCTCTTCCTTTAGAACATGTCTGTAAACAATTAGGGATCAATTACTATGCCTCTTCTGACACCCAACCGGAACTTTTACTCTCCCCTTCTCCCCACTAACATCTCCATTTTCCATTTATCCTGGAAGCTTACAAATCCCTTTATGCCATTTTGTTTTTGTTTAAACTCATAATCTGCAAATATATCTTTGCATACTTAGGCAGCTCTAAATATACAAGAATCATGGGGTTTTGGTCTGATTTTTTTAAAAAATAAATATTTTTCTTTCCTGCCCAAAGGGCACTTTGTCCCTAAGCTTTTTCACTGGGTATTGACAAATTAGTAACTTTGTTACCATCATAGTAACTAATCATGTGATGGAAAATGAAGAGGATGAGGAACAATATATTAAAATTATTATTGGTATGTAAAAATACAACATTTCTTACCTCAATATGGAATCCATATTGTAATATAACATTTTTTATATCCTCATAGCTCAATTCAATAGATAATTCATTTGCTAAATTTTCAAAATGATAAAGAAGAGGACCTAGGACACATTAGGAAAAGCATTAATCTTATCAAATCTGTCTGAGGTCAAGTATAATTTATTTATTAATTGTTTAAAAAACTGCCCAGCAGCTGAAGCTCTTCAGGCAGTTTACATTAAAGCACACAAAAAAAATACAGTCTAAATAAAACATATAAAATAAAATGCAAAATTAAAACACCATATAAACTATGCAGCTGCACTGTGGTCAAAGACTAAAACAATGTAAATATAAACAATATAAAAAGCCTGGAAAAATAGAAAAGTCTTCACCTGGCACCGAAATGATGGTCACCAGTTAAGCCTCCCTGGAGAAGGAATTCCATAAATGGGGTGCCACCATACATGTTCTCCCTCTCACCTTACCTCCTCTGATGAAAGGAGTTGGAGGAGGGCCTCATTAGATGACCATAAGGTCTGGGTAGTGCCTGAAGCATGTTTGTGCACATAGAAAGGCAGTGCACGAAGCATGTTTGTGCACTTTCTTCTAACTTAAAGGTAGATTCTGTTGTTCTAAAATGTTTTATAAGATCCTTACTGGCAATCTACTTTGAATTGTAATCAAATATTTAAGGGTTTTTCCCTCAAAAAATAAATTGAAATAAAAGAAGACTGTCAAATACCGGTAACATATAAACTGACAATGCTCTTAATTCAAAGGGTTTAGATCAAGCTGGAATTCCCACACCATCACACTTAAATTACATTGCACAAATATTACAGCCCTTTATTAAACTCACAAGATATAGCAAATTACCTAAATTGATCCATATTCCTCCTGGTTTAAGAATTTTCCATATTGTATCAATGTAATCAATGACATTATGTGCTGTGTCTATGAAGAAACAGGTTGCTATGCAGTCCCATATATCTGTATATAGGAACAGGAACAGAGAATAATCTAGCTGTACAGCTTATAGGTTACCATCAATAAGAAGACTTAAGAGTGTGCTCAACTGAGTATTTTAATTTCCACCAAGTCTCTATGGCTGCAATCTATGCAGTGTAAATAGTAAATTCCAAAGAGTCTACTTATGCAGAAAAATATAATATATTCAAAATCTGTAGAACAGAACCATTTGATTTTAGCTGTCGTTAGCCTTAATGTAACTAGTGAGAATCATTCTGTAGTAATAATAGGAATCATTTTGTAGTAAAAGCACTTAATCAAACATTAGTAGTAATAGAGAAAAGAAAACTAAAAGCAGAAGATTCTCCCTCAGGAAGCTAACAACTATTTCTTAATGAAAGAGGCAACCATGGTATGTCCTGCTTTCAAAAGATAAGCCCCTGTGTGAAACTTTCTAGAGGATCTACCAGTTCAGTTGATTGGTTTGTCTCTCTGTCACATACACACAGCCATGTAAAGGTAAAATGAATTCTAGTCAAATGCTAAACAAGACCATAGAACCACTGTGTTCTGCATTTGTGTTTTTTGTAAGTTTTTAAAATGAAAAAATGAGAATCTATTTTAAACCATCTTTTGTTCTGCACATCATACTGTTAAAGTGATTCTGGTTTACAGGTAGTCCTTGACTTACGATGGCAATTGGGACCAGAATTTCTGTTGCTAAGCGGGGAGGGTGTACGGGTGGGGAGGACTTACCCCAGCGACTTGTAACGTTCTCTGACAGCTCCCCAATGACGTTCTAGAGAAGCTGGCAGGGAAGGCTGCAGATGGTGGTCACGTGATCACAGGGTGCTGCAACTGGTCATTAAGTGCGAGCCGGTTGCCAAGTGCCCAGATTACGATCATGTGGTCACTGGGGTCCTTGGATGGCTGAAACTCCAAGGACCAGTCATAAGCACTATTCATTCAGCGCCATTATAACTTTGAGCAGTCACTGAATGAATGGTCATAGGTAGAGGACTACCTGTATTCCTTTTCTATCTGGGAGAAAAGGAAAAAGAAGCTAATCAAACCTGATTATTTTGTGCAAAGACTTTCCTGCTCTCTATTGTAATGCTAAAGCATGATCAAGTCTTATTTGCTAACTGGAAAAAAACAACACCAAACAGATGAGATCAGAGATTTATCCGTCTAACAACTAAATATTTTCCAGTAAAATTATAAGGTGCTTTAATAGTCAAACTGAGATGTATTCATTTTTCTAACTGAAGAACTGAAACATAATTTGAATTAGCTAATATAGTCTTGTTTCTGAGGATTGGACAAATTTTATTTTCCAAGTCTGATTCCTGTCACTCCCCACTTACTACTCTCAGAGTAGATTTCTTGAAAATCGCCTGCTGTCATAGAAAAGTTGGCACCAGGAGGAAGACTGTGAGGGTCAACATCTGGGAAATAAATTGGCTGTATCTGATCAGCAGATCTCTTGTTATTGCTAAACTGATGAATCCAGGGATATAATTTACACGAATTAGTTTCACAGCATCTGTAACATATAATTATCAAAAAGTTATTATTTAGTCTTATAAATATTACAAAGTTTCATATTTTTATTCTGTGTTCTTTAAAACACAAGTTGATAATTAACATCAACATTTCTTTCTTAAAAGTAATTGCTGGAAGATTTCACTTATTATTTGTAACCTACTACAAAGCAGCAGCTAGAAAAACCATTTGCTGTTTTAAAAGTTTTTCTACTTAAGAGAACACTCTGAAAGAGATAAATGGAGTTCAGTTTTATATCCTGTTTAGTCAACCTCATTGTTTAAAATTAATCTTATTAAATCTTTAAAATTAAAACATTAGCTCCTTTCAGACAGCTCAAATTTCTAACTTCTTATAATATTTTTTACATTGTATAAACTAAACTGCAAGAGAGATATCCTCCTAATCTTCGGGGGGGAGGGGCTGCTGAAGGTGATCCAGAAAGGGCAGGCCTGTTTTTTTCCCCCAGGGTCTTCAGGAATTTACAAGTGAGAGCAGTTTGCCTTTCAGTTTCCCACTCCTATTTTCATTCTTTAATGCAAAAAGGGGTCTGCAATCAGGCAAAGACATGGCAATTTAGTGATGAGGGTTGGAGTTTAAAGGTGAGAAGAAGAAACTTTTTAGCCATTTTGAAGATTTTGGTGGCACAATCTTGATGTTCTGAGAAGCATCATGCAGCCCATGGACTGCCCACAATTACTGTATAATTTCCTATTATGTACAAACTGAAAAACTGTGGATTATTTCCTTCTTGCTAACAAGGATATAAAGAATCAGAAAGGGTAAATTTCCAATTCGTAAATAGTTAATTAAGTAGAGTTTCCTGGTTCAACTATAATAGGAAACAAGGATTTATTTAATCCATCTTAATACTGTTTGCCACACTAAGTACAATCAATTAAAATGAGCACATATGAAATACAATAAAATCCCTCTATATAAAATGAAGAAGAAATAATAGTTTAGCATTTAAATAATTTAAAGAAGCATTGGCAATATTAAACACCCATATATTAAACAATCAATCAAAGAACCTGAGTTTAATGAAATAACAGTATCAGTGCTGGCCAGGTCAAAGATACAAGTGTAGAACCAGATGTACAAGACAGTATATGTACCTGTTGAGTACAAAATTAGAAGAAAAGAGCATAAAGAGGCTCCATTCATTTCCTTGGCAAGTGTAACCAAGCATAGCTATTTCCCAGGCCAATCTACCTAGCCCAGCACCAGGTACCAGGATATTAACTTTGGAGAGATCCCTGAAACAACAAAAATGGTTAACCTTTAATTAAATATATTTGAGAGAAATAACTCCAGTTAATCTTGGATAATGTTTTCTATTTCCCAAGCTTGGTTTATTCTAGCAAAAAGCAATCTTCAGCTTGCCTATTGACTTTATACAGAGATTATTATTCAAAATTCTAGTCCTCAGATTTGCTAATTAAGTTTTACTACTTTTTTTTTCTGCTCTCTGTCCTGGAAGCGGCCTGATTCTTTTAAATACTGGAAAGCTACTAGTATCATTTCAGAAAGGAAAGTATCTTTTTAAAATCACAGGTTGCACTTAGGAATACTTTGACTTTTGATTGCACATTGCACAAACTTAAAATGTAATCTATCCTTGCCTTTTCACATTTTAATTCCACTTTGTTTAATGGATTTCCTCCCAGATAAATCTGTAAATAATTAAATAAACAAACATTTGTAAGACTACCACCTAGACAATAGCTTCTTTGTCCTTAAGGTAGTGATTTATTTTTAAGTTTATAAATATATCACTGAATTATTAGCTTGCTATTTTTTTTGAAAGTCTGTAATATACTGGAGACCAGTCTCAATCATATCCCACACCAAAAGGATCTATTCTATTACTCTGACATCCACACCATTCTATGGAATCTGAATACTAGCTCACTACTTGGTGATTTCAATGTGTCCTAATAAACATATTGTTACTGCTATTCAAATTCTGCACCCAGAATTACATTTTATTTTGCATTTCATTCTATTAACAGAATGAAGCAGGTTAACAGATGTTTTATGATTCTCAGTCTGAAAGTTTTGAGGAAAATCTTTAATCACAAATCTTGACAATACCGTAACATTGCCAGTCCACTGTACAGAATGCTACTTTACTTTATGTAATGGTACATATTAAAACCCTGAAAGACTTGAGCATTAACCATGCCTTTGGAGGCATCCTTCAAATCAGCCTTTCCTAGCTTCTGGCATCTCCAGATGTGTGGAGTTCAATTTCCAGAATTCTCAATGATAGTTACTGTATGTCGTCTAAGAGCTGATGGTCAGACACAAAGGGTACCTAGTTTAGGAAGGTTGTTCTAAGCCAAATACAAACATCAAGCCTGTTCTTTTACCAGAATTATTCCAAGCATTAAAACAGTCAGCTGAATTTTCCCTGGCAAAATAACTCCTTTCTCTACATATGAAAAATATGCCACGTAAGCTTAATAAACTTTAGACAATTGATAACAGCCTGAAATGGCCAATTAAAATGATATAAGTTATGTTAACATGGGGAAAAAAATCCCTTGAATTCAGCAAAATGGATATCAGACAGAACTGATTATTCTAAAAAATAAAATAAAAATCAATCGAACATATGGTCAATTAACCTGTATACCAGTTAATTAATCAAAATGGCTCAGAGAGTGTCTTGATTCATAAGCATTATTGTTCCTGACAGTTTTCTTTCAGTGCAAAAGCAGGGACCAATTTGTTTATATTGCTGTTTGGCTATCCACAAGAAAGATTTCTATACACATCTGGACAAGGGAAGCATACTATGGAAGTAAACTAATGAGGCTTAGTAAAACTAAATTACTACGTATAGTGATTCAATCTTTAATCAAATGAAACATATATTATAAACAAACAGAAAATGTTGACTTTTTTCAGATGCACAGCACAAAGAATTAAGCTATGTAAGCTCATCAGTGTTTTACAGAACTATTTAAATATTAGTATCAGTACTCAAGTATAATATCTACTTCATTTTTGAAATCCCAAACCAGTTATCATTTCACCAAAGATTATTACTGTGTGCATCCCCAAATATGGGACTGCATCCAGTGTCATTCCACTGATAGATTCTGTTCCACCTGGCAGATTGGACTTTTAATCTCAGCCATATTTCTGTGCACAGGCTCAAGCATGTTCCAGCACTAAGAGGACCTTCTGTAACAGATTTTGGGCAGGTAATCCCGTGTAAGCAGAAATCTGCACTTGGAATATTGATTATAGTCCAACATTCAGGTTTGTCAGAAACCAATGTTAGGCTGTTAACACTGCCAGCACTGTTAAATATCCCTGGAAAAAAACACTGCCAAGAAATTGCTCAATCAATGGCTCAAATGAGAATTTTGGGAGCAGAAAATGTTTTCAAGGTTGTGGAAGGATGCAAGACACAACTTCGTATCCAACTCTTGCCCATTCTCATTAAGCAAGCTAGACCAGGACTGGCTGGCTGCAGGGTTAAGGGAACCATCATCTCTCCTGCATAAAGGAGGCAGTAATAAGAAATTTACTGAAGAAACACTTCATAGAACTGGGTCATTTTACCTTGGTTCTTGTGCTACCTGTTGGGCCATGTCCTGAAAGGGATGTTGAGGAACTACTTTTGACAGCTAGATCACTGGCTCATAGTATCCCAAAAGAGTCCATATGGTTCTCCATGCTGTTCAATATATTCCTTACCATCTAATTCCAAGAAAGCAATGTTGAATGTTCCCTAAGTCCGATACTAATCTCAATGAGAGAGATCCAGACAAGGCAAAGCTGTTATTGGTAAACAAAACTGGATGTGGGAATTCAGTTTCAGCCTGATTTTGATGGGGTTGCACTCCTCATGAAAGAACAAGTTTGTAGTCATGGAGTGCTCCATGGTATTCAGCTGTCACTGGATGCACAGATGGCAGCTATAACGAGAAGCACCTGACTCAATGTGTTATCCAGCTATGCCCCTTCCTTAGCTAGTCAGATCTGGTGAAATTAATCACTCTTGGTTACATTTCAGCCTGCTAATGCAATATCCTGTATGAAAAGTGACTCTTAAAAAGTGGAAGTTGCAGTTGAGGCAAAATATAACCACTACTTACTAACCAGTGCAAAGTAGAGATAGTATGTAGGCCATATTGAAAGATCTGCACTGGCTGCTAATTACTTACCAGGCACATTTTAACATGTTGATACTGACCTTTGAAATCTAAATGGCTTGCAGCCTAACTACCCAAAGAACTGCCTCCTCCATTAAAAATCTGCTGGTTAAGATATGCAGGAGAGCCCTCTGGATGATTTCCTTGCTGTCAAGAGTTTTATCCTTCTGGCACGGAGAAGGCCTTTGCCTTCACTACTCCCAGGCTATTGGATGAACTCTCTCAGGTGTTGCATTTGGTTCCCACTCTCAGCATTTAGGAAATATGTAAGGATGCATCTATTTCCAGGTGATTTTAACATTTCATTGTTCATGTTAATCTGTATTTTTAACTTTTTATATGGTTTTAAATTTTGCAAGTTGCCCTGAGTTCCCAAAAGAGCAGAAGACTAAAGTATAAATCAAATAAGTAAATATGCACTTGAAAAATCAGAATCTTTTTCTGATTGAATTAAATTATTGTTTAGACTACTCAAACTCTTTAAGAAACGGGTTTTCAAAACGTGGAGCACAAAGAAATCTCAGGGGGTTATAAATTTGTGGGGGGCTCATTCTGCCTGGACAACTGTCAGAATTTTCTACAATTGTTTCTATAAAGATCAACACTTGATTCAAAATAAATGAGACAAGAAGTGAAATTAGCTTTCTCAAAAATAAAACCCAGATCTCAAATGCAAAGATAAGCAAGCACATTCCTCTCATTAAAAATATAGTTTTTGATTCTTTTTTTTCCAATGAAAATAAATAAATGTGAACTTTTATAAAGTCAAAAGATTCTATCATTTTATTTGCTATAGAGATTAAATTAATTAAAAAATAAATGGTATATTTTACATGCCCAACCCTAACCACACTATTTACCATTAATTTGTATTATTTAAAAAATAATCACCTGACTGCATTTTGATACTGTTTTAAAAAGGAGTAAACATTCAGAACATTCTGAGATGTTTTTATTTATTAGTGTATTACTTCAATATGTATGATAAGGAATGACAATTCCTTAATTTTCCAAAAAAATGAGCCACATTACATTTGAAGAACAGGTTACTGCTTCTTCACATAAGACACGTCCGCATAGAATGTCTGTTTTTTCTGGTTTTTGCAGATGGAACATTGTTGCCCTTGACTGTTATTGTGCAGAGCAGAAGTCACGGTTAGTACAACAGTGCTCAGCTGAATTGGACTGGCCACAGAAGAACTTTGCTGACGTAGAATGTGTCTCTACAAAGACAAAATACTTCAAGGTGGATCACAGATGATCCACACTCCCTCTAGCATAGATGCCACTACCTACTAAAAAAATAACTTACTATACAGAAGGGGAAAGAAGGAAAAAAACCTTTTTATTTCGAAAGGAAAAAAACAAGAAAAATACTAATCCTTAACATTTATTAATATTCCTACACAGTTAAAAATTCACACACACAACTATTCGTTTTTCCACCAAGCTGGGTGGGGAAGTGGGGATTCTCGAGAAAGGCAAGCCCTTTTATTTAAATACATAAAAACTTACCGTAAGTTTTTCTATATTTGAAGACATTCTTGAATGCCTTGAATCTAACAAGGGAAGGGTATTCATGTTATATTATGAATTAGCTTTTTAGCTTTTTTTTTCTTCAGTAATGCAGTAGCAATTACAAGCTGTTTTAAAGTGAGATTAAAAAAGACTGTTTTTCCACATAAGCCCACCATAGTTATCAACTGAATTCTCTCAACACGGACAAGAGAAACATTAGACTCAGTCAAGACTGCCATGCTACATACATTATATAAAGAATCTCAAATAACCAAATGTTTGAATATTGCCAGGTCTTATAGCTTCAAACGCTGACTATACAGAGATTGTATATAATTATTTTCTGATTTTGATTGTAGAATTTCTTTCCACCTCTTCTTCATTGTGGCTTTATTTCCTGCATGATTAATTAGAGATACTTACTCTATAAGTACCTTCTTGAATGTTATGCTATGCTGATCAATGACCAATATAAAGACTACTAGTACCTCCCAATGCTTTATTTACACTCGTCCTAAGATAATATATGTTTATTAGGTCTCACAAAAGAACTGTGGCACCAGAAAGCCTTTTAGTTCCTTTCATCTCTGGCTCTTAAAAAAATCAAAAGGAAGATATAGCCAAATCACCTTTGGTTTTCTTAACATATCCTTCCAATGATAACATGCTGCTACAGCTAATACAAAGAGTTAGTTTATCAGAGTTAAGTGATACGTTATGCCTGCAACTATAAAATTTACCCCTCCGCTGATCTCTTCAGTAATAACCACATTTTAAGCCAAACCATTAAAAAAAAAAACTAAAATTCATGACAATTTTTTCTTATGATCAAAACAAATTTTCAAAGACCAGTTCCAATAACATTTAAGTAGTCCTTCGCCATGAGTGCATTATCGTGCATATCTTCTCTTTAAATAAATATTTTTAGAAAGTATTTACCATCTGTCTTTTGGAAAGTTCTTTACAATTTCATTAATGATAGGCTGATAGCAAGAGTCTCTTTCAGGTTTCCCAGTTTCACTCCAATCTCTTACAAATTGTTTCAGAGTGGATTTTAATTTATCCATGTCAAAAGTTGAAGCTGGTGTAATCTTTCCATTTCCCTAATTAAAAAAAAAAGTTAGCTACAGATTAATCTGGTACATTATCATAACATCTTGGTTAATATAAAAATTAGGGCTAATAACTGGAACCTGAATTAAAATGGATATCCTAAATCAGAACTTTAACATATTGTTACATGATACCGTCATACAATATATGCAATACAACAAAAAATTGACATTAATTACTCAGAATAAAAGTTGTGTGATAAGCCTTTTCTCAGCAATAGTGTCATGAGTACTGATGGCGAGCAGGAGGGGGCCTCTATCCAGGGGGGAAAATGCATGTGTAGTACTGAGGAGTTAAGCAGCCATTCAAAGAGACACAGATCAGACCCGCCTTAACTTTTGGGGTTTATCTGTCTGGGTTTTCCCACGCTTCTTCAGTTTGTTAGGATTTTCTGTCTTATGTAGCAGCAATAAACACTAGAGACCTACTCCTCGTCTCAGCGTGATTCCTGACTGTTAGGACAAATAGCTTTTCACTGGTGCTCCACATACCCATTCATCCCTGCAGATACCCAGATATGTCAATACTTGCTTTGTTGATAAGGAGCTGAGAGTAGGTATTACAGTAGTTTATATTTAGAAAGACAGGTGACAAATATGGAGTAGCAAAGGGGGAACTCACAGGAAGGCTGAGAAGAAGCTTAGAAACAGAGGTGATGGCTGGCAACTAAAATGGTGAACATGTACTTAGATAGTTCTGGGAGCTGTTGGATGTAGTTTAAAACCAGCAAAAAAGGGCTAGTGATCCCTAACCCTAAAATGAATTAGGTAGCATTTGCACTGTTGAAAGTTCATTAGGTCGTGAATCATCTATGTCCATTAAGCGATCCAGGAGACAATTCAGAGTGCTAAAGAGGAAGAGGACTGGCACGGGATCTTATTTACTCTTTGAATAGGATTTAAAGTGGGATTCAAAGTGATGGAAAAGAAAAAGATGAAAAGTTTTACTGGCCAAAGCATATCCAGTTAGATCAAGGCCAACTACCAGTAGGTCTGCCTGGGAGAAGATTTGGAAAAAATGCCACTAATACCTGTAATTTCTTGCTTAATTCTAGAATTAAGTAGGGGTTGAATTAGAATAGAGCACACACATGGCAAGCTTGTACAATAATCAGCATGCATATCCCTGCTTAGAGTTGACTAGAGCTGAAAGTGAGTGTTAAAAAAATTATATCACTTGTACTTCTGAAATGTGATCTTATCTGAAGAGGGGAAACTATTCATGTTGATATGAAGAGCAATTAGAGCCTGTAAATCACACTTGCAAAGTTTAAGGCTAAAGAAAGGAACTGCTATTGTTGAGAGATGGGCGGTGACGAAATTTGATAAACAAACAAACAATTTCATTTCTAAAGTCTGAGAGAAGCTTTATCAATTTTCCTAGAACTTTCTTAATTTAGCCCAAGTAACATGAAAACTATTCCCATATGTAAAAGCCAAGCTATGAATCACTAAAGAAAAAATATTTGATGATTCTTTGAAAACAACTTTTTATTTACACAAAATGAAACTAAAATCTTGTATCATTTTGTAAGAAAAGCCTTAATTATTAATCTCAAAGAGCCAAACATATTACACTTTATTATAAAGTTTTCATGTTATGTACATATTATATACACATGGCTACATTTTTTTATATATTATTGTTTTATTGTTTTTTACTGCACGCCACCCAGAGTCACGCTCGGTGAGATGAGCGGCTATATAAATATGATTAATGAATAAATAAAAATAGACAAATCAATGATTGATTTGCAATAATAGCTATAATTACATACTTTACAGAAATTATATATATAATTTCTGTATATATATAAATAAATATATATATATAAGTAAATAAAATAAAGTAAGTTGAATGCAACAAAAGAATAGTTCTTTTAGAAATAAGATGTTAAACATACATCACCACCATATTCTTTATTTTCAAACATGCGGGTACAGTCATTCACAACTGACTGCAAGATCCCTTGATTGTGGTCAACACATTTTCGAATCTTGTCAAGGTGAGGGAGAAACTGAGGTAACAATTTCTGTTGCATCACTGGAAGGGATCTAAATTGTCTTTCTGCACGATTCACTCTTTCATGCATATTAATTCTAGAAATTAAAAAAAAATGAATACCAGAAACAATGAATAAAACAAAGTTCTCTTGATATCAGTCTTGCATATTTTCAGTGGATTCCCATTTGGAATCAGTTTTTAATCACATACATAAATTTATCAGAACAGATATCATTTCACCCAAAGTCAACATGCCAGTAAATGAGAGTAAACATATGGTTAGAATCCTGTCAAAACTAACAATTTAGGATCCAATGAATTTTAGTGCTAGATGTAACAATATTCTAAAATCTATTTTATATTAAGAATACCAAATGTATTTCATTTTAATAGGATCATGCTGTTTTAGAAGAAAGTTTAAGTAATGAGAAAGGCATATGGCCTGCCACCAGTAGCCAATAATATTTATGAACTTTGTGAAATAGCACACAGATATTCTTTCAAAACTCTAAGCAGAAGACAAATGTATTTTAAAACCTTTGCAGTATTGTTGACCTCATTCTGTGCTGGTTTTAATTTGTTTTAGGTTTATTCTGTGGCTGTTTCAAACTGTTTTAACATGTGGACAGACACAATTCATTTTACAGTTTAAATCTTAGGTAGTGAACTGCCCAGAGAGATTTGGTTATTGGCCACTGTAGAAATGCAATTAATAGACATAACACTTTTATTTAAAAAAATAGTTAAACAAGCACATAAAGCCTGATCTGTACCGGGGTGATCTACAGATTTGGCAGTCCCATTACCTTTGCAAACACAATTGGCTACAGGCTAAAAACTGTTGAAAAGGGGGTCCTGTTGAAATTTGTCCTGATGGATTTCCAAGTCCACAACCTCAGACTACAATATTAAATCAATGAATATGGACATGTCACTAAATTTGGAAGTGATAATTTACAAAATTTTACATGCTGTATAATTGACACTGGTACCTTCATTTGCACTTTCTATGATTTTGGAAACTGAAGTGAAAATATAAGCTTTTAAACAATCCTGTGTGCACCTACTCAGAACCTCACTATATGCAGGTCATACTGCCAGGAATCCTTTAGCCAGTGGTGTTTGCTGTTGTTCAGTCACTTCTGACTCTTCATGACCCAGTGGACCTCATTTCACCAGGTTTATCTACCAGTAACAGCATTTTTAAGTTCTTGAAAGCTCATGCACACATGATCAGTGTTATTATGTAGTCTTTTGCTGGCCTCATTTTTAATTGCTTTGATATTTCCAAGCATCAGGACCTCCTCTAGTGACTCTTGCCTTCACATTATGTATCCAAAATATTTAAACTTTAGGTTTTATATCGGTGCTTCCACAAGTAGTCTGGTTTTACTTTCTCTAATATTAAATAATTTTTCTTCTTGTAGTCCAAAATATTCCCAACAATTTTCTCAATGGCACAACTCAAGGGGATCAATTTTTCTTCACTCAGACTTTTTGATGATCCAGTTTTCAAAGCCATGTTACAACTGGGAAAACCATGGCCTTGACAATGCATACGTTTACTGTCAGTGTGATGTCTCTGCAGTTTAATAAGTTATCTAAATCTGCCATAATAATTCCCTTAAACAGAGACATCACTTCATTTCATGGCTTACGGAATAGATATGCCCTAAAACAGCATTCCCAAATGCTTCCAAGCTAGATCTCTCATAATTCCCACCCACAACGGCCAAGATCAATGGGAATCGTAAGAGTTACACTTCAAGGCATCTGGATGGCACCAGATTGGCATTTTACTTACTTGAGAATAAGTCCCACTGTACTCAGCAGGGCTAATTTCTGAGTAAATATTAAATGTATATGCCACCTTTTCTCCTAGAGCTCAAGGTTGATTGTGAGGCAGACTGGACTGAAAGAAAGTGACTGGCCCCAAGTCTCGCAGTGAGTTTCCATGGCTGAGGATGAGCTTGAACTGGGTGTTCCCAGTCCTTTGATCCCTCAAGCCCCTGGCTCTCCATGGGTAGATTCCGCTATAAATTGGGGGATTAGAGTCAGGGGTCCTATACTCCACATAGGTATGGGGCTGAAGGCTATCACAATAAGTGGGGAGGGAATTGGTTACCCATAGTAACGGAAGGCATTGATAATTCTCCGGAAATGTTCCCGTTCCAGCTTCTCCTCCTCTTTTCCGTCCGCCTTCGTGGCCGCCAATTGCTCCCGCGAGTCCCGTTCGCACCGGTCGTTCCCTAAAGCCGCTTCTTCATCCCACCTCCGCGGCTCCGACTGTTCTTCGTCTTCCTCGCTCTCCTGACTGTCCCCGCGCATCGCCTTGACCCGCGGCTGCGGCTGCCTTTCCCGTGACAAAGCGCACGCGGCGGGCACCGACATCCCAGTCCCCTTCCCCCGACGCCGAAAGCGAACAGATGCTCCGACTCCACGCGCCCTCGTCCGAGTTTGCTGACGCGCTTCCGGCTTCATAGAGAAGACCCCTAAATCGGCGTCAGCCAACCACCTTTTGCCGAACGCGACCGTATCGCTCTCGCTCGAGCACGGCTACCAATGCGCAAGCGCGTGACACGAGGACCGCGGGCGACCCGCTACGCAAGCGCTCTTGAGCCTCCGCGCCTGGTTTGAAATGCTAGGAAAGGGGCGGTCTTCATTAATTGTGGGCTGCGCTGTTCATCAAAGGCTTGAAGCGCCCATGCCTTAGCTTGCCCTTATGTCCTCCCTGCCTCAGACTGCAAGATTATCTTGCCCAATACAGGGAGTTAAAGCGGCGCCCTCGTGCACTCCTCTTTGAAAATCGAGCGGCGCAAACCCTTGTTTCATTCAGAAAGCAAGCTTAATTAAGCCTGAGGCTATTCTAGCAAGAGCTGTGGGTCACTTCCCGTTTATGGCACGTGACTTCACAGCGTTTTGCTTCCGACGTGGCTCAGCGAGGCATTTTGAATTCTTTGTTCCTAGCCAAGAGATGAGGTTCTGCATTTCAAAGTCCTACATAAACCGCTGGGAATCTATGTAGGTATAATTTACACAGCTGCTGAATGCAGCTGGGCTACTCACCATGAGCTGTCATCCTATCCTCTGTTGAATACCTGCAGAGGTTCCTTTAACTGCGATTCTACTTCTAGCCTACAATGTATCTCTGAGATTCCCATTTGGGGCACTTGATAACAAAGGATTACCATCCCTCCTGAAGAAAATAGCCTAGTGTAAATTTGCACCTTGTACCTGTCAGAAAAAGAACTCCGTGTGAAAATTCTATGTTAGGGATTTACTCAAAACTGCATGAGTCAAGTCACAGGGAAAACTTTCAAACCATTTTAAGTTCACAGAATTTAAGCTAAGGAACCAAAGATTCATTAATAGACAATGCTCCTGTTTTTTCCCTGAAAACTTAAGTTTCCATTTTTTTCTCTTAGAGAAACAGAAAAATAAGCATCAACAATAGCAAGTACACATTATAAAATATTAGCCAAATGCCAAAATATTTCTCCCTTGAAATCTCAATATATCATGTAATCAAGTAAGAAAATTAGATTTCTTAATAGTGTGCACATAATGGTAAATAGCATATGGTAGAGATAACATTCATAGAGTAATGTTAGAGCTACTATGTAATTGATTCTCCTACAGGCCCCCCCTTTTTTAATCTATGCCTCTGTTTCAAAAGGTTTCTTAAAACATTCCTTTAAATACAATTTATATTTAAATCTTTTAATGGTCAGTAATTGTCATTAAGAAGAAAGGCACTCTGACACTTGCCTAAAACTGAGAATAATTCATTTTCCAAACACAATTCTCACAGAGTGTTTTTGACAAGATTTATTAAGAAGAAAAGAATGAGGTTACAGGAATTCCAGCAACTGAATTGGTTCTGAACCACAACCAATATTAAGAGCAGAGACATCACACTAACAAAAAAGGTCCGCATAGTTAAAGCAATGGTATTCCCCGTAGTAACATGGCTGCGAGAGCTGAACCATAAGGAAGGCTGAGAGAAGGAAGATCGATGCTTTTGAACTGTGGTGTTGGAGGAAAATTCTGAGAGTGCCTTGGACTGCAAGAAGATCAAACCAGTCCATCCTCCAGGATGCTAGGGAAAGGGGAAGGCATAAGGAAGAGGGGCCGACCAAGGGCAAGATGGATGGATGATATTCTAGAGGTGACAGACTCGTCCCTGGGGGAGCTGGGGTTGTTGATGACCGACAGGAAGCTCTGGCATGGGCTGGTCCATGAAATCACGAAGAGTCGGAAGCAACTGAAAGAATAAACAACGAACAAAAACAGTAGAGCTAAGTTTTCCTCATTTAATTTTTACTGCCTTTCTGTGAACTGTCAAGCAGGAGTGGGATGTTCTTCAGTGATTAATGAAGGAGCTTATAGGTGGTTGTGTCATGAGTAAGGATGGCGAGCAGGGGGCTCCCATCCAGGCTGTAAAGCGCATGCGTAGTACTGAGGAATTAGGTATCCATTCAAAGAGACACAGATCGAGGCCTTTGGGGTTTATCTGTCTGGGTTTTCCCACGCTTCTTCAGTTTGTTAGGATTTTCTGTTATGTAGCAGTAATAAAACACTAGAGACCTATTCCTTGTCTCAGCGTGGTTCCTGGCTGTTAGGACAGGTTGTTATGAAACTGTCCAGAATGGGAACCAACCATCACAGATTTATGCACATATAATAATGCCTTACTCATCTATAGAAAAAAGAAACAAGCCTACATTAGTTCAGAGATGTGCTGTAGCTTTTCCTAGTCAATAATCTGTTTCCAATATTAACCACATATCCTTAAATTATCCTTTTTATTTTAGAACAAACTATGGAAGATATAGTATATATCATACTATTTTGCTTTCCTAGAAGACCTCCAATATAAGGCTTCATTCTTACACACCTGAAGCAGAAAATGATTCAATGGGATTTATTTTAGGTAGGAATTGTGAGTTTAATTAACCCAATTTTGGTATACCTTGTTAGTCAAATATATGCAAATAACAGTTTGGAAATCGTAATTCTGCAAAATTAATGCCTTTGACAATAATTTCTCCCCATAAGTAAACACATGAAGAACCTTATGAATTAAACCTGGAAACACACTTAAGTTTTAGCCATAAAAGCTACTTTGCAAAGGGAAAATTAAAATTGCTCTGGGAGGAGCTCAGTGAACCTGTGTTTACTGCAAGAGACATTTTTCAAAGCCACAATACACTGGCATTAGGAGTACCAAAGATTAAGCCTCATTACCTCAGCTGGGGGGGGGGGGGGAAGGACAGTGCCCCTGGCAAAGTGCCTGTTGTAAGGCCTCTCTGATGACACATGTTTCCTCACATTGATGGGCATTCTCCAGCAAGTTTACTAATGGCTGGCAGTCAGTGTCATGGCCTGTAGGCAGCATCTGCAGATTACTGGCCATTTTATTACCTGAATGGCCTGATAGTGCTGGACACCGGAAATTTTTTTAAAGGTGAACATTTAACAGCCACCAATTGCTGCCCCCCGTCTGCCTGTACCTGCAGTGGGACTTAGTGGAGAGGAATGGTCTTAGACAAGGCATCGATGCCAGGGGTCCCTGCCAAAACACTGAAGCCCTAGCAGCTGTCCAAGAGTTGAATTGTACTGTGATTCTCAGGAGGCTTTCATCTGATTTCAGAGGTACTGGGAAATACACACATACAAATCTAATAATGGTATGGCATCATCTGCTGTTCTATAAATGCAAACCATCTTAACCCAGACTAGCTACTTACTTGTCTTTTCCAATTCCTTCATTATATCATTATATATCCTTGAACAGAGGTCTTCCTGTGATTTTGTTCCATCTAAATAAACTGCAAAAGGAAGAATACAAACTGAAATCATTTTCAGCAGAGGGAAAAATTATGAATATAAGCTATCCAGCAGCACCGCTCATTCAGAGTGATATAACCTGAGGCCTCACATCCACATGCGCTCCAAGCAACAGTTTGAACACTAACAGTGTGAGCTTATAAATGTCTGTTCAGAGGTTAAGAAAACACTGGGGAACTAGGGACCCTCTTATCACACTCATAGCTATTCACCTTGGATATATCACAAAAATGCTAAAAACTACTAAGATGTTTTTTTAAAAAATATACAGGAACTGCATTAATGCCACTATCTATGCAATATTTATGCAAATAACACAAGTATCTGGGACAACTATAAGCATGTTAGCCATACCGATGCTCGTTTCATTTTCTTCCATTTCTCTCTTGTGTTTCTGATACATGGGCCACACATGTCCATCAAAGTAACCAGGTGGATCTGGTGGACTGTATATTCTGTTGCTACATTAAACAAAAAAACAAGCTAGTTCTTATTAGTTTGATAATTTTAAATGGCTTCTTCATTCTGTATTTCACTCCTAAATTTTATAGTCCCGCATAGAACCACATTTCACATTGTTCAATACTACTACTTTTAAGCCATTTTCATAATGTTGTCACAGTCCCTCAAGGATGCTGGGCCATTTATAGAAATTTAACATAATGCTTCACAGCTTTTCTTCTTCAAAGCTTTGTAGCACTAGGGCAAAAGTTGAGCACCTATGACGTTTTGAATATAGCTGAACTACAAGTCCCTAAAAGCCCCAACTAGCATGAATCAAATTCTACCATCAAGAGCCTCTGTAGAATCACAGATTACCCATCCTCAAATCACACCTTTATTATAGCCATAAGGCCAGCAGTATCCCCACCCTGTATTCAGAGATAAATGAACGTACATTCTAGAAGAGGAAGCTTTCCTTCACAGAAAAAGGCTATTTTTCTCCATGGAGAAAGGCGATGGAGTGATCATTCCCAGCATCTTTTTAATTGGAGGAAATCAATCTATCATGTGGATAGGCGTGCCTCAAGCTTTACTAGCAAATAGCAAATAATAGAACTCTCGTAATGAAAGATCTGTCTCGTTGATCTAACTAGGTTCCACGGTGTCACAGATTCCATTACAGATCTACAGTATGCAGAAGTCCTTCTGTTTCCTGAAGCTCTATCCACATGATAGATTGACTTCCTCCAATTAAAAAGATGCTGGGGACGATCACTCCATCACCTTTCTCCATGAAGAAAAATATCCTTCTTCTGTGAAGGAAAGCTTCCTCTTCCAGAAAAAAATGACGAAGGAAGGGATGATCACTCCCTTTCTCTTTTTGAGTGAAGGACAAATAGCAGTGGCTTCCCCTTTCCAAACGCCACCTGATCCAGGGGGAATCCAGCCCATGGGCTGAGTATACTCCTCCCAACACACACCCTAAAAATTGAGGTTATTTTGAAGTATGTCTTAAGAAGAGAAGCCTGAGGTGCAGTTTTACAGAAAAAGAAGGAACAGTGGACGAAGAAAAAAATGCCTTATATTAAGCATTGCTTTTAGGTGTACCATACCTTCTTCGCCTTTTACACTCTTCATAAGGAATAGTTAAGAAATATTTTTTATCCCATATACTGCTAAGGGGCCTGCAAGAGTAAAACAACAAGTAAGGCATGCTTTTTTGCCATATTCCAGTTCTTGTAAATGTTAAACAACTGCTTACTTGTAGTTATACAGAAGGAAACCTTCAATAATTAAGACACGAGTATCTTTTGCTCCTGTCTGATCATCATGTGTATTATTGGGTGGTCTTGGCAATGCAGAGTCTTCTGGTTTTGTCTTCCAAGAATGTATGCTTGCCACCATTGTCTCCATGTACAAGGCATCAAGTACTAAAAGAGACACTTAAATCTTAAAATGTAAGGCAATATTTCAGGTCTGCACGCATTCTACTTATGAGATACTCAAGACACAAAGCTTGAAGTATATGCTGCACAGAATGAGAAAGTTAGGAATTATTTTAAACAGCAGCAGATTTTGTTATTTTGAGGATTCAGCACTATCTAAGAAAATGCAAAGCATGTTTACTATTGATTAATCAAGACTGGAAACAGGGAAGTTTAAAAATTGATAGCAACATATAGGAGCAACAGATTCAGTGATCCCATTATAGTTTTCAAATCTGTGAAATTCTATGCACATAGCAGAAAAATGGGGTGGAATATTAAAGGATAAATTTAAAAAACAGAGCAGATTAATAATTTCCAAACAATATCAAGAGAAGAAACAATAGCTTCAGTTTCTCACGGATAGCCTGGATTACACTAAAACTTAAATCTGTATCATTTAGTATATAAAGTGAAATATTACATCCTCCTTTGAGCAAAATGAATTAATTCAAAATAGTTATATGAGTTCTTTTAAGGCAGTAGAGTGTCATACATAGAATGCTTGATTAAATTTAATTCTTCAAAGCTATATGAAAGAAGTAAGCTAACACATTGATTTATGTATCAGAAGATATTACTGGGGTTCCCTAACTTTAAATATTGAAAAAAAAATATTTGGAAGTCTGGACAATTTTCTCTTCTTGGCAAAAGTGTGGAATCAAATTATTATTTCCCTAATGACCAAGTTTTGACATCAACTGTCATACAGTTTAAGCAGTCATATTGGGGCAGATACCTGTTGAATTTCATTCAATAATGCTGTTTGTAAAGTTGCTTACTGCATTTTTATGATTAAGTAGTGAAATGGAAAACTGTTAATGAAAAATATTTAGATTCCAAAAATAAACTGAATTTTGTAGACAGTCAAGTCCTCATACCAAACCAGAAAGCTTTGAGAGAATCCTAAAGCTTTTACATAAAATGTTATCTTTATCCTAGAAAGAAATTCATTCCCCTGTCTTTTCTTTTCTGATAGCTATTATTTTTTTTCGGCTAGTTCAGATTTCTGAACATAGGTGAAAATGAGATTCACCTCATTCATATGTGATAGCCCTGAACAATCTGAGGAAGTTGATTATGCTTTCCTAAGCCAATTACTTTTATGGTGAACTCTTATTATTACTTTATAACTCACAGATTTAATAATTGCCTGTATTCCACAACAATCAGCAGTGTCTGAGTTTGAACAAGTTGATCACATTTATTGCCAAATATCTAATATTAAAAGCTTCTAAAGCCAGACACTTGTTTTTGAAGGCAGAAATAGTACATTTGGATTCCAAGAGCAGACCATTTCCATAACAGAACAAGGTTTATAAGTAGCTGAACAGAATAAATTGCAAATTGCTCTTAGCTATGCTTGGACTGAACGCTGGCTGCTGATACACCCAGGAAAGGAGGAACCAGAATGAGCAGAGAAGAGTTTCACTGACTAGAAACAAAAAACTCCTTTCTTCTCATTTATAAATAGGATGCCTTTGTGCTATGGTATAAAGACAAAGATAATTGAAAATTTTATTTTTCAGTATTATACTTTTTAATTTATTTATTGTTTGTTTATTTATTGAATTTCTCCACCACCCATCTCACGCAACGACAACTCTGGGCGGTTTACAATGAATAAAAGAATAAGGATTCATTATAAAATATAAATATGGATAAATACAAAAATATAAAATGTAAAATATAAAATATTTTTAATTTGTTTATACACACACACACACACACACACAATTTAGAGGCTGCTCAACTCCTGATAACTCTAGATGGCTTACAGTTAAAAAGTAAGAGCAATACAAAAAACAGAATAGAAATTATGAGTGGCCTAAATACAAACATTAAACAAGAAGCCCATCCAAAAGGGGCAGAATGAGCACCCTGCCCCAAACCCTGGCAGAATAGTCAGGTCTTTAATAGCTTCCTGAATGTCATCAGGGTGGGCGCCATCCAGATCAATCTTTTGAGTTTTTTAAATATCGAAACAGTATATTTACCATCATACTGCAGAAATCCACGATCATCTATGGCCACTTCAGATTCTGGCTGAAAAAAAACCCAAACACATTAGCATTATGGAGCATAGGGTAAGTTGCTGCAAATCTGAATACAGAGAGGGAGTTTATATCCAGAATTAGCAATATTATCCCTATCATTCTGTACCATATAAACCCAGTTCCTGTATATTAATAAAAAACAAAATGACACCCCTCACAAACCACATTTTTATTTAAAACTGGTATTGCCAAGCTCATTTCAAGCTAAGAATGTCCAGAACAATAAAAATCAAAGACTGAAACTCTAGGCAAACTGTACAGCAAAACAAGTGAAGGATATGGTCTCCTCCCATTATTTTTGAGGTAATTCAACAAAGTCAATTTGGCTGATTCTCTAGAGACTCATCAACCATTCTTAACATGCATATGATTAAAACTGACTAGATCTTTACATGCTACCATACTTCTACACTGTGTCTGAGGAGAAATTCTGCAGCTAGCTGCTGTTTTTACACACGTTAATTTCCTACGTCAATGTTTTTCAACCTCAGCAACTTTAAGATGTTGCCTATAATGGCTGGGGAATTCTGGGAGTTGAAGTTCACATACAGGTAGTCCTCACTTAACAACTGTTCTTTTAGCAACTGTCTGAAATTACAACGGCATTGAAAAAGTAACTTTACAACATGACTAGATGAACTAATTCTACTTTATTGTAAGGCTACATTAACAGAATCTTGCAAGTCGGAAAGTACAAATCTCCTGCCTCCCTATTTATCACTTGAGGGGTCAGGGCGGGTCTTTCCTAAATTTCTCTCGGACTCCCTTTCCTTTTATCTAATCATTCCCTTGGCAGCATCTCTTCCCTGTTATCCAAGGTCACCCTCACATTCCATCACATCACGTGATCACCATTTGGGCACTTCACAGCCAATTCCAGTCATGTTATTGCCATCTGTGCACTTCACAGCCAACTTTCGACAAGCAGAGTCAATGGAGAAGCCAGCAGTAAAATCGCATGTCGCGGTCATGTGACGTCTCGCTTAACGACCGTGTCGCTTAGTGATGGAGTTGCCAGTCCCCACTGCAGTCATTAAGGGAGGTCTACCTGTATCTTAAAGTTGCCAAGGTTGAGAAACACTGCCCTACTGGAGTGAGACCTCTGATCACCCTGGGCAAGTGAGTTCTCTACATAGGCTTCGGATCTCCATCACTGCGCAGACTGATTGTAGGGTGAAACAAAGCAGAGGATGCTTTGGGGGCGCTGGAGCCAGCAACGTGAATCCACTTCTGCATTGAACCAAAATAGTAACTCAAACTGTAAAGTCTTTTAAACTTGTTACCTTAAAAAAGTCATCTTGAGAAATTATAGTGCAACTGGGAAGCAGTTTCTTCAGCTTTCTTGCCAGAGTTGTTTTGCCTCCATTTGTTACCCTGAATTGGAAATTTGAAGAAAGGCGTTTAGAAGAGCAAACTGTACAGTATATAGCACTATTAATAGCTTTGTTTACTATTGCAATTGTGTTGTATCCAGTCAAATATAATGTTTTGTTTTTTTAGCTTGAATAGCCAGAAGGTTATTTATTACAGCTGCACAAGGGCTTTCCCTCTCAATTATCTTCCACATTATAAATGCATAATGATTACTCAGTGCTTTGTCTGTTAAAAAAAAAAGCATGTTTCTTCCTATCCTCCCTGAGAGAGCAGGGTTCTTACAAGTATTTGTATGATTGCAACAGCAAAATAGTAGGACTAGAGTTGCAACAGCAGTGGAAACCACAGTTTCATATGCATCAAATATTTGCACAATACAATATAGGCATAGATTTAGACATTCAGCAAACTTATTACATAATCACAGAATGCCATAACTTTTAAAGGTATTTTACTGGTTTTAACTATGCCAACCTGAGTCAGTGCAGAGAAGGGTGGTCTTTATAAATCTAAATTATAAATAAATGTAAGTAAAATGCAAAGTTTGTTAATATATAGTTTTCTACTACAGATTAAGGTCACTATGGTAACTAATGATTCTGGCCAGGTGAAGAGGTTGAATTTAATTGTCCCCTTTTCAGTTGTTAATTGTTGCACTGGGGGGGAAGAACTTGCCTGGACTTGTTTTAGTTTCAGTTTCCCTTCTGTGTAGGCTTGCAGAGAATATGCAGCTGAGAGAAATCTCTCCTCTCAGCAAACAGCCTTTAAATATGTTTGTTTTCTGTAAATAAAATTATTTTTATAGAAATGCCTGGTGTGTGACTTTTCTGATCTCTCCTGGGCCAAAGGCTTTCTAGCACTCTGCCAACAGGTTATGGGCCCAGTAAACAACCCAGTAAGCCCAGTAAAACCCAGAGAGAATAGAGAGATCAGCTCCACACCTCATGCACAATTTAAAGGCAGGTAGCAAAGACCTGTGAAGATTTTCTTTGGAGCCATCTGGAGATTTTTCAGCAACTGCCGGTCTACAGGACAAAGAAGCCAGCTGAGGTGACTTGCAAAAGAAGGAAGAAGCCATGGCTACCTCCCAGCCCTCAGCGATGCCTCTGGAGTGCCTATCAGAGACCAACTATTTGAATTGGGCCCTGAAGATGGAGATGTATCTTTGCAGAGAGAATCTTTGGCTGCCAATGGGTGAGCAAACCCCCCAAAATCCCAGGGCTGAATGGCTTAGACAGGATGAGCGGGCTAGAGCCACCATTATCCTGGGAGTTGAGGACAATTAGCTAGTCCACATGCGAGGTATGCAGTCTGCAAAGCAATTTTGGGACGCTTTGAGAGACTCGTATGTAAAGGCAACAGCAGGGAGTAAAGTTACCCTGACAAAAAAGCTGTACAAAGCCTACCTTGCAGAAGGAGATAGCCTTCCTGAGTACCTGCATTATATTCAGCAGCTGTTTGTTGAGTTGCAGGAGAGAGGAATGGAATTTACACCTCTCACAAAATCCTATATCCTCCTGTCCTCACTGAATGAAACGTGGGACATGCTGATTTGTACCCTGGAGGCTATGCCTGAAGCAGACCTCACCCCATCATATGTTACACAGCGCTTACTCGCTGAATGGGAGAAGAGAGAGGAAAGATCCCCCCCATCTCTTCTGGAAAGCTGCAGTACCAGAAAACAAGGGAAAAGAAGGGAAAGGAAGCTGAGGCCACAGCACTAGCCAGCCAGCAATGCTTCAACTATGGTTCAGCTGGACATTTGCAGAAAGACTGTGCCTTGAGACCCAAGAGTACAAAGACAGAGAAGAACACAAGGGCAACACAGAAGAAGGCTCTTCAGACAACCCAAATTGCACAGGTTGCTGAGAAGGGTAATTCTGATGTATGGGTGTTAGATTCTGGGGCCAATTGTCATTTATGTAATTGTAAAAGCTCTTTTGTGTCACTGTCTAAAACTGAAAGACAAAGTGTATCTTTGGCTGATGGGTCTGTGACCAAAATTATGGGACAAGGTGACTTGTATTTATCCTGCTTGGGAAACTGTAAAAGGTGTGTTGTATGTGCCAAATTTACAATCAAACCTTTTATCTGTGGCACAATTGGCTGCAACATAACATTTAAGAAAAACGGTTGTGAGATACGTAAAAATGGAAAATTGTGTGCTACTGGTATATTAAAAGACTCCTTGTACATTGTGCAAAATGCAAGGAAGCCAAGCTGCAAGGCTGCAGTTGGCAACATGCCAGATCATGACCAATGTGTACGCCTGATGCACAAGAGATTTGGTCATGCTAATTTCAAGTATATAGCACAAATGCCATAGCTGTGTGCTGACCTAAAGATAAAACCCTGTGACAAATACTTAGATTGTGTAGTTTGCAAAGAATGCAAAACATTAAAAGCTCCTGTGAGTAAGCACAGTGACAAAGTTACAACTAGACCTTTGGAAATTGTACACTCTGACATTATTGGTCCTTTTGCTCCAAGCAAGGTATGCAATGACCATCATTGATGATTTCTCAAGATACACATTTATCTACATCTTAAAACAAAGATGAGGCATTTGAGAAATTTAAAAGTTTTGTGACATGGGCAAATGGAAAATTCCCTAGGCCTGTATCTGCACTCCAGTGTGATAGAGGAGGAGAGTACCTTTCTCACAAATTCAAAAGGTTCCTAGTGGAAAAGGGAATAGAACAAATTATTTCTAACCCGTACACCCCTCAGCAAAATGGTGTTGCTGAAAGAAAGGGCAGAACCTTGCAAAATGCTATGGAATGCATGCTTAAAGATTCACATTTATCTTTTAAGTATTGGGGAGAACCAGTATCTACTGCCTGTTATGTACAAAACAGATTGTATAACTCTGTGATTCAGGACACTCCATTCCATTTGTTTTATGGTGTGAAACCAAAGGTAAACCATCTTAGAGTGTTTGGTAGCACTGCATGGGTTCATATACCAAAACAACAGAGAAGGAAAGGAGGCCCCACAACAAAGAAAGCCATCTTTGTTGGCTATGAACAAATCCAAAGGAGCTACAGGTTCATAATGGGAGAGAAATTAATAATTAGCAAAAGCGCTTCTTTTGCTGAACAAAACTGGGGGAGATTAAATTCTAGCTCTCCAGATGATCTGACCACAAGAGAACAGCAAGGACTTGCTGATAGTGATCTTTTGCCTGATGAGGACATTAAACCAGAAAAGCAAACTGAAGATCTGTCTGATGAGACAGTTGCTTCTCAGAAAAGTGATGGAAGTCAAAATTTAAGCCCTGTATTACCTCACAGATCTCAGAGAAGTAATAAAGGCGTTCCTCCATCACATTTTCAGGCTGAAACAGTAAAGGCTTTTCACATATTCACAGAGCCTGAGTCTTTAGAACAAGTGAATGCTTTACCACCTGAGATTGCACAAAATTGGCATTCTGCCATGCAACAGGAGTTAGCATCCTTGAAAGAAAATAAAACATGGAAACTGGTAAACCTACCTCCCAATGAACGCTGTCTAGGTTGTAGGTGGGTTTTCAAACTGAAAAGGGATGCTGATGGCAAAATCCAAAAATATAAAGCAAGGTTAGTTGCAAAAGGGTTCACTCAAAGGGAAGATTTAGACTTTGACAAGACTTTTGCACCAGTTACTAAAGGTGAATCAATTAGACTACTGTTAAAAATTGCTGCACTCAAAGGAATGTCCGTTCACCACTATGACATTCAAACTGCATTTCTCTATGGTGATTTAGACCACAAATTATACATGCAGCAACCCCCTGGCTATGAAAAAGGGGAGAATCTAGTCTGTGAACTGCAGAAGTCAGTCTATGGGTTAAAACAAGCTGCTAGATCCTGGAACCAAACATTAGATGAAAAACTGAAGAATTTTGGTTTTGAAAAAGGAAAAGCAGATCCATGTATATATATGAAGAAAGACAAACAAGGCTGTATGTATCGGTGCATTTATGTTGATGATTTGCTGCTGTTCACACCAACAGAAAAACAAAGGCTTGATTTTGAAGCCTGCATGAAAAACCATTTCACATTAAAAAGCCTTGGAATTGTAACAAATTACCTAGGTTTGGAAATACACAGGAAGGATGGTAGCTTTCTGTTAAACCAAAGGGGAGATAATGTTAAAATATTGTGAATGGAAAGACATACAGAGTTGTCAAAGGAAATTGGTTTGTGTCTTATTCTGTAGTATAAAAAGGGGAGTGTTAATATATTGTTTTCTACTACAGATTAAGGTTACTATGGTAACTAATGATTTTGGCCTGGTGAAGAGGTTGAATTTAATTGTCCCCTTTTCAGTTGTTAATTGTTGCACTGGGGGGGAAGAACTTGCCTGGACTTGTTTTAGTTTCAGTTTTTCTTCTGTGTAGGCTTGCAGAGAATATGCAGCTGAGAGAAATCTCTCCTCTCAGCAAACAGCCTTTAAATATGTTTGTTTTCTGTAAATAAAATTATTTTTATAGAAATGCCTGGTGTGTGACTTTTCTGATCTCTCCTGGGCCAAAGCTTTCTAGCACTCTTCCAACAAAGTTCAGACCATGAACTTCTTATTGCACAATTTAGGATCAGACTCAAGAGATTAGGGAAGACCCACAGATCAGCTAGATATGAGCTCACTAATATTCCTAAGGAATATGCAGTGGAGGTGAAGAATAGATTTAAGGGACTGGACTTAGTAGATAGGGTCCCGGAAGAACTATGGACAGAAGTTCACAACATTGTTCAGGAGGCAGCAGCAAAATACATCCCAAAGAAAGAGAAAACCAAGAAGGCAAAATGGCTGTCCACTGAGAAACCAGAAGTAGCCCAAGAAAGAAGGAAAGCAAAAGGCAAGAGTGATAGGGGGAGATATGCCCAATTAAATGCAAAATTCCAGAGGTTAGCCAGAAGAGACAAGGAATTATTTTTAAACAAGCAATGTGCGGAAGTGGAAGAAGACAATAGAATAGGAAGGACAAGGGACCTCTTCCAGAAAATTAGAAACATCAGAGGTAAATTCCAGGCAAAAATGGGTATGATCAAAAACAAAGATGGCAATGACCTAACAGAAGAATAAGAGATCAAGAAAAGGTGGCAAGAATATATGGAAGACCTGTATAGGAAGGATAACAATATCAGGGATAGCTTTGATGGTGTGGTCAGTGAGCTAGAGCCAGACATCCTGAAGAGTGAGGTTGAATGGGCCTTAAGAAGCATTGCTAATAACAAGGCAGCAGGAGACGATGGCATCCCAGCTGAACTGTTCAAAATCTTGCAAGATGATGCTGTCAAGGTAATACATGCTATATGTCAGCAAATTTGGAAAACACAAGAATGGCCATCAGATTGGAAAAAATCAACTTATATCCCCATACCAAAAAAGGGAAACACTAAAGAATGTTCAAACGATCAAACAGTGGCACTCATTTCACATGCCAGTAAGGTAATGCTCAAGATCCTGCAAGGTAGACTTCAGCAATTCACGGAGTTAAAGCAATGGTATTCCCAGTAGTAACATATGGCTGCGAGAGCTGGACCATAAGGAGGGCTGAGCGAAGGAAGATAGATGCTTTGGAACTGTGGTGTTGGAGGAAAATTCTGAGAGTGCCTTGGACTGCAAGAAGATCAAACCAGTCCATAGTCCAGGAAATAAAGCCAGATTGCTCACTTGAGGGAATGATATTAAAGGCAAAACTGAAATACTTTGGCCACATAACGAGAAGACAGGACACCCTGAAGAAGATGCTGATGCTAGGGAAAGTGGAAGGCAAAAGGAAGAGGGGCGACCAAGGGCAAGATGGATGGATGATATTCTAGAGGTGACGGACTCGTCCCTGGGGGAGCTGGGGGTGTTGATGACTGACAGGAAGCTCTGGCGTGGGCTGGTCCATGAAGTCACGAAGAGTAAGGAAACGACTGAACAAATAAACAACAACAACAAAAAAGTAAAGAGTCCTTGAGTTTCCAGAAGGGGCATAAAGTAAAATCTAACATAAACATATGCAAAGTGAAATGTTCAACTAATATTTAAAACTCAGCTAGTCTCGCTTAATGACAATAATTGGGACTGGAATTTCCATCACTAAGCGATGTAGTTTTAAGGCATGATATCATGTGACTGCACCACTTAGTGACAGCAGTTCTGCAGTCCCAGGTTACTGTAGTTAAGCAAGGACTGCACATGATCACAATTTCCCACTTCTCCACTAACGCTGCTTGTTGGAAGCTGGCAGAGAAGATCACAAATCACGATCATGTGACCATGGAACGCTGCAACAGTCAGAAGTCAGGGCCAGTCACCAAGCACCCGGGCTGCAATCATGTGACGGGGAGGGGGGGGTGTTGCAAAGGCACTATGAGGACTCATCATAACTACCAATCATTCAGTGCCGTCACAACGGTCACTGAACAAGTGGTTGTTAAACAAGGACCACCTGTACTGAGAGATTTGGATACATAAAGTAAAAAAGAGGATTTTAAATACCTGTTCACACTTACCCTCCAAGTCCAATGACCAACCTTTTCATTGTTCCTTTACAACCTAAACATTAAATTGAAAGGGTAAAATCAAGAGCAAATAATGTCCACAAGCTATTTTTCCTAGCCTATGGAACCTTTACGTATTTTTAATTTGAGCTATACCAATGAGTGATTCAGTCTGAAACTAGACCCGACTGGCCACTCTGTGAAAACCACACAACAAACAGTAAAACTTACCTAGCCCAACAGTGATAAAAACCAATGAGAGCACAGCTGAGACATAAAGTAAAAAAAAACTATAAAAAGAAGGATTGGATAGGGATCTGCTGGGAAGACACTCTATGTACATGCAATCATCTGGATCACAATCCATCTTTGCCACTCCCCTATGGTTTGGTGAATATGAGAGTATGAAAAGTGTATGCTTAAGCAGACCTTGCTAAATGGCAATAAATAAAACTAGACATTAACAACGTGTCTGTGTGTGTGTGTGTGTGTATTTGTGTGCTATGTGTCATTTTCAAGAGTCACTTGCCTATCCAAGATCCTGGAAGAGTTAATATCTCTTTTTCAAGGCAAACATACAGGTTGCCACGGTCTCTTCTCCTAACCCTTGATTTCTAATCCCTTGATCATTCTCATGGCTTTTATTGTCCCTTCCAGTTTTTCTGAATCCTTCATGAAATGTGGGGCAGAAAAAGAGGATTCTGCATATGGCACAGAGCCTGGTTATTTGAGGGACCATTTGTCTTCCATAGTACCTGTCCGGCCAATTTGATCTGGCAGGGTGGGCACACTCTGGGGTCCTTCAATTAAACAATGCCATCTATCAGGACCGAAGAAGTGCACCTTCTCTGTCATAGCACCTCCCCTCTGGAATAAGGTTCCCCCTGAGATCTGGATGGCCCCCACCCTGCTGGTATTACCTAAATTGCCCAGAGTTGCTGGGAATCGGCGGTGTAAAAATGTAGTAAGTAAATAAACTATGATATGACCAATGCAAAACTATTGCTTCCTGTGATTTGGACATTATTCTTCTACTGATATAGCATAAAACTGCATTGGACTTTTTAATATTCATGTCACACCGCAGATTCATAGTCAACTTGTGTTCAACTACAATTCCAAGGTTCTTTCCATGATATCAAAACAAGTATCCCCCAGTTTACATCCATACCATCTGAAGCACCTTTTTGGAATGAAATCTGAAGTACTGCCCAGCCCTAATGCACATGTACCTAAAATAAGCTATTTAGGTAAAATCAAACTTTTCAGAATGTCCTATTTCAGGTTCAGGTGCTTTTAGAATACAGGTAAAATTATGACTACAAATACTAATAACCATGAATGTATTTGGGTTATTTATTAATTATCTATTATGCTACAGTTGCTCCCAAGTCCTTTACCAATTACATAAAGGTGAAGGCTTTGAACTTTTTGGGTTGCAAATAGAGTTTAAAATAGTAGAGCATGGGTCCAAGATAAATACTGAAGAGCAATGTTACATAGACAAAAACAGCTGCATGAATAGTACTCCATGCTGTCATTTGAGAACACAAAGTATAAATTAAAATAATCACTGAACCCTGCAAAAATAAGATTTATGTTTACATCAAAATGATTGTCAGTACAAGACAATCCTATTTCAATTACAGCCTTCATAAGTAAGAGCTCTGTGGTTACGGAATAGGACTGCGGTTCTAATATAAGTAAACTTAAATGGAACAGAAAAGAAGCTACAGTCAGGATGAAACATGGTGTAATGGACTTGCTCCAAGTCAGCAAAGGAGTAAGACAAGGCTATACACTTTTTCCTTATTTATAAATTGGGAGAGACTAGATTGGAAGTACATGCACATGATTTTTAAACTGGAGGAAGAAATCTGTGCTATGCTGATGACACTACTCTGAAAGGTGAAAATGCAGATGATCTACTAGCTCTAATAATGAAAGTCAAGGAGCCAAGTAGCAGTCTAAGATTAAATATCAAAAAGGTCAAATTAATGGCAACAAATATAGCAACCAGTCTTTGACTTGCCAATGAAACACTGAAGTGGTGGATAGCTCCTACTTTTTATGACTGAATATCAACAGTAATGAAACTAAGAATTACACCACAGATTAAGACTTGGTAGGGTAGCAAAGAAAGTTGGGAAAAAGTCAGTTACCATGATGTGTCTATACCTGAAAAGGTCAGAATCATGCAGACAATGATTTTCCCTGTGACACACTATAGAAGTGAAAGTTGGACTTTGAAGGAAGATGGAAACAGTACTGATGCTTCTGAATTCTGGTGTTGAAGACTCCTGAAAATACCATGGATAGCCCAATGGCTCATGAAACAAATCAATCTAGAGCAGCAAGGTGAATGGAAATTACAGCAAGAATGGGTGCACTAGTGAGCAATCTGAAGGACCAGGCTGAGGTCAGATCATCCTGGAAAAGGTCTACTTGTACGGCCACCAAGAGTAGACACCAACTTAATGGCACATAATCAGTCAATTAATCAGTTACATGGCCCAAGTCCCACTAAGTTCAGTGTGAATTTATTTCCTGTTTATCTTATTTATATTGTATTTATTTATTCATTGTATTTTTACACCACCCATCTCGAAAATGACTCTGGGCGGTTTAGAAAGAAATTAAAACAGTAGGAATTAAATATCAATTAAGAAGATACATTATAAAAATATACAAATATGATAAAAACTCTAAAATATAAAATCCAAGATGGCAAAATCACAGTCTCGTTAAAATTTCCCGGGGCCGCGTCAAGGCGCCAGCCACCCCCAAGATGAACTATCCCCACTTCCATCCCCCTTACTTCACTCCCAGAGTCTTACAGAAGACAAGATGATATTGATTTCCAGTTGTAACTGTCCAGTGTTCTCATCAGTTCTTTCAAACCATGAAAAGTCAGTACAAAGGCAAGATGGATTAATTACAATGATTTTTGATGGGTGGTGCTAGAACCCTTTTGTCTGGCAGCACAGCAGAAATATAAATTGTTATCAACTGGATTTTTACCCTGTACTTCCTTGGATTTCTACAGATCTTAATTATACTTCTAATCCTCCCATCCTTCCCACTTGTTCCATCTTTTTCTTACCATAAGTTATTAGTCTGAAAGCAACCACAGAAGAACAACCATTATATAGCGCTGACATACAGCACCACAGTAACTCTCTCTAGACCAGTGTGTCTCAACCTTGGCAACTTTAAGAAGTGTGGACTTCAATTTCCAGAATTCCCCAGCCAGCATTCTGGGAGAATTCTGGGAGTTGAAGTCCACACATCTTAAAGTTGCCAGGGTTGAGAAACACTGTTCTAGAAGGACCAGGATGCCCCCACGCGTATTCAAAACACGCACATTATTATGTGGGCAAGTACAGATTATCCAAGAACGTCCTGTTCCCTCAATCACAAACTACACAGAACAAGGTCATATTCTCGCTTTTAGAAAAGTTAATTATAAAAGGGCTTCTGTTCAGATTTCCTATAAAGAAGCAAAATCAGACTTTAAAGCAACGTAACAGTGAAACTCACACTTTTTTCGTTTTCTGAGCGAAGCACGCGAGCCAGCACCTCAGGAAAGCAAAGCGAAGGCTGCAACCAGCACGCAGACAGAGAGGTCCCGCCTCCAGGCTCCTCCCCTATCACCCCGTTAGTGACTGTTACCTCCGTAGCACCGAAAAGGGGATAGAAACAGTCAGAGGCGAACCAGCTTCACACAGAGAGCAGGCAGGGAGATCGCACTGCTGCGCTCCAATTGGTCAACCCTGCCCAGGCGACTTAGCCCAAGAAACCGCCCCGCCCCCATCGGAGTGCGCGCTGTGATTCGCCGGCTTCTGTCGGCCCCTCCTTCCCACGCGGGCCGCCTCATAGGGCGATTCCGCCTTGCCTGGTCCGCCGCTCTCCCTGCCGTGCGGTTTCGTGGCCTCTAGGGGGAGCCACGCCTGGAACAGTCCGCACTTCCTCATCGTTGCAAAAGCACCTTTCGTGCCCTCGCCCAGCGCTTAGCTGGGAAGTCCACCAACCCCGCTGCTCAGTCGGTCGCTCTCGATCCGCGCTGCTCCAGAAATCCTTCGCGGGGGAGGGGCCACGGCGATCTGGAGGTCGCGAGCGAGCCAGCTCAGCGCTAGATCAGCGGTCGGGGCGGCTTTGCTTGCAACTCGGACGCAGCGATGTCCAAGCCGCCGCCTAAGCCAGCTAAGCCAGGTAAGGGAGGCGCTGGTCTCCTAACCCGAGTGAGTCCTTTTCTTCCTGGTAGCCGTCATCTTGACGTTGCTGCTGCCGTCTCCCCTCTAGTTGGGAGGGGGCGGGGGCCGCTGGGAAAGGGGGCGAAGGGCGCATCTTGAGAGCCGTCCGGCGGCAGTGGGTCGAGGACGGGAAGGGGGTCCTCCCTGACACGTGGATCGGCAATTGCAGCGGCTCAGCCAGGAGAGCCGCGCAGGACGTGGTGCATTTCACGTCCTAAACTGAGATGTAACCCCCATACTGTAGCTTTGGCAGCCTTGAGTCTTGCTGACCGGTTCACTTTTTCTGCCCCTTCTCTCCTCGGTTCTCTGCTGCTGCGATGCGCTGGAGATGGAGACGAAGAGGCTCGCTTGGAGAGGAGGAAGAGCTACTCTCTGGGTCGGGTGGGGCTCGGAGGGAGCTTGTCACTGTCAAAAGTCAGGCCAGGAAGTTGAGCTGAGCCGCGAGGCTCCCGGCGGTGCCACCTGGGGGCGGGCGGCGGCTGCTCCGGGAGAGCGGAGGCCAAAGCAAAACAGATCGATCGCTTGAGGTATCTTTGTAGCCGCTGCTGCCGAAAGCGCGCCGGGGCGGGCCGCGTCTGGTGCATTAATGCAGTTTGCGAAATCGGCAGCAACTGAAGGACTTCCCCGCCCCCGTCTTCAGGCTTGTCAGAGGCTTAGAAAGTGGCAGGTTTACAGTACTGATCCGGAAGGTGGGGAGAAGAAGGTGTCCTGACACGCAGCCTCCTAGGTAAAAAGTGCCCGACGTGCATTAACATACCGGGCAGACAAGCAAGCCCTCTTCATACCTAGGATTTCTCTCAATCACTTGCAAGACAAAATAAGACTTATTCATTTGAGGGGAGAAAAAAAAAGAGTTGGGTAGCATAAAATCACTCCATAAAATCAATGAGTTTGTATTGTTGCATTCTTACAAGTCAGGCCATTCCCCTCTCTAACTCATTTCCCCTGGAGAGAGATTCTGAGTTGATGAAAGGATACTAAGCTGCTGGGATCTATAGCACAGATATTTCCTGATATGTAATATACAATGGAGTAGAGCATTTCCCTGGTACAAGAGAAAGTGAGAGGGAAGTTATAAAAATGTTGAAATAGTCCAGAACTTGAGGGTTTCTTTCTCTAAACAGGTTGAATTGATTGTGGGGGTCAGTGTGGGATGGGACAGAGGGTGCAGTGCAGGACCCCAAACTTTAAATTGTAGCAGGAATTCCCAAAGTGCAATTACTTGGATCTCAGTGACTGAAAGTGTCTAAAAGAAAAATAAAAGACTTCCAGAGCAGTGCAACACCGAAAAATGTAGATTAATCCCTACAGCAGGAAGTCACGTAATGTTAGACCACATTACAAAATGTGGTAAATTACAAAATTGTAACTTATAAAATTTTTAACCCAGAAAGTGCACATTATTTATTCAATTCGAAGAATAAAATAAATATTTTATATCTTTATAAATATTGCATCCTAAATTGATTCTGAGGCACCTTACATTTGCATCGGTACTAATACCAATTAAATGCTAATACCAATTAAAATAACAAAGTGGAGAATCATTAAGAATAATTCAGGGAACAGAGAGAGATTCAGGTCACATTAACTGTGACTCCCCCAAATTTTAATCATTTCCTGAAAAGCCATAGGAGACGGGGACTACCAAGCTTATTTGGGGGTGGGGGAGGGAGAATCACAGACAAACAGCCAGGGATGAAAGGCTCTCAGACAATTATAGCTTTTTAGGCAACAGGGCCTAACAAGGCATACAAGAAAGCCTCAGATGATGGCAAAGCAAGTTCATGAAATAAAACAAATATTTTGTGTTTTACATGAGCCTTCCTCAATCCATAGCCCTTCACATTTTTGAACTACAGTTCTTCCCCAGCTGGCACATTTATTTCTCTGGATAACAAGGACAGAGATTTTTTTTCTTTTCTTTTTCTGAATCATTTTCCATATTTCTCTCTGAAAAATATGTACAGTAACAGGCCAGATAGTATGATGGCATCAGGATCCCCTGCCTCACTGGAAGAAAGGGAGATTATGCTTGTCTCAATTTAGCCTCTTACTTTTGGGAAGAAAATGTGGTATAACTGACTTGTTTTCTCCTTGGGGCAATTTATTTATTTATTTATGTATTAAACAAATATATAAGGCTGCCCAAATCATACATAGTGATTCTGGGTGGCTTACAAACTTGCAATCAGTTTTGATGGCATTTCAATGTTCAAAGAACAATAGGGAAGGGTTCTTAGGCATCAAAGTCCTGATCTCAACCACAAACATACTACTTAATTTTTAAAATTCATATAAATTTGGGGACCCCTTTTTGTGCAACCTATGTGTAACATCTAGTCTGGCCTGAGAATCCAAGTGTGGTTTTAAACTTTTTAATAGACGTGGGTCTTTGTCTCATGCTTTGTTACTTAACAAATCCATTGTCACTTTTCAGTTGTTTTGCAGAACAATTATTTTCCACGAAGAGGATGTAATTCTTGTTTTTAAATTGAAGAACAAAAAGTCTATCTAAGGAAATATCGTGGCGAAATTTTAATAGTCCAGTCCTTGGGAGTAACCTAGTCTCAGAGCCATATCTTGTTAGTTCCACAACATTAAAAAGTCTTTTACCTAATCCACATAATCAAGGCAATTTACAATACAAGTAAAATTGTGGAGGCAAGGGGAATCAAAACCAGCAATTAATTAAAAAGCTACTGATGTAGGAACATACAGTATATGGCAGCCTTGGAAACTGATGTCCCATATTCTCCCATCCAAAATGGGGCTTGGGGAATTAATGTAATAGATAGTGGGAGCATATAATTGAGAAAGGCTGATACTGGACCTTGTCTCTAAAACAATATTTATTGTTAGTTACCCTGAGCAATATTTTTCAGAAAGGTGGGATATATTATGCAAATGCTTGCTGAAATAATATTTTGTTATTGTTCTGGTGCCTTCGAGTCGGTGTTGACTCCTAGTGACTGCCTGGACTAGTCCCTGTACTTTTCTTGGCAAGATTTCAGAAGTGGTTTGCCATGGCCTTCTTCTTAGGGCCAAGAGAGTATAGTGGTATGTGGGAATGACCTTTAGAGATGAGGGGAAGAGATGCTGCCTAGGGAACGATCAGATAAAATGGGGAGGAGTCTGCAAATGCATAACGGGCAGAGAAAGAAACTTAGAAAGGATCCGCCCTAACTTGTCAGGCAGTAAAAAGAGACCACGGGAGATTTGTACTTTCAGACGTGCATGATTCTGTTAATGTAGCCTTACAATAAAGTAGAATTCGCTCATCTTGTCATGTTTCCTGTCTGGTCTACCTGGGAGGTTGACATCAATCTTGGATGGTGATTGATGAGCATAGGATTTTTTCTTCTTCTTCTGGACCCATACAACTCTCATCTGCTGCTCAGCAGTCACCTCCATCTGCCTTTGGGACCCCAGCACCTACGCCCAGGCCTTTCTCAAGCATCAGCAGTTATGGCTTTAGGTTCTGGGTCACCAACATGACAACCACAAGTACCTCTCTTGGAGCTTCATGCCTTACCTGCTCCCTCGCTTGCTTATTTATTTAGAATCTTTTAATTAAAAGGAATAGAAGGGAAGCTGGCCTACAGAAAAGCAAAAAGACAGCCTTGAATATATTGTAAGATGTAAGTTCTGGGACTGATTTTGTACTCTGCAAATACCCCAAAGATTTTCATAGAAAATAAAAATGACAGCAGGGGGAGGGGGTTGCTGCCCAGTACTCTGATCAGAAAAGAAGAGAAGAGAAGTAAGGGAATGGAAGAGACAGTAGGTAAGAATGCATAACATCCTTCCTCCACCAGTTCTACCTTCTTTGCACCAAAAGTAGGGTTTTCCAACTTGCACTGGTACATGTAGTGCTGTCTGGTTCGCTTGCTCACTTCATTTCATTGTATGGAAATACCCCTGCTCCAATTAGCTGCTGTACACTACAGCAGGAATGCCTCTTCCCTCCAGTGTCTACTTACTGCCTTCCAGGGCCACTTTTGTAAACAAGTTGGCTGATAGAACCGTGAAGTGTGGACTGGACCAGCCTGCCTGCCTGTCTTCCTGCCTTCCCTTTTTTCTGACTCATACTGAAATGATGGATGTTTTTTTAACACTAGGTGAAGCTGACAAGAGTTTTGCCACTTTCTAGCCAGGTGACAGGAAAAAAATGGTAAAACTATGATCATCCCCTTCCCCTTCCATCTTGTGAATGCAGGGAAGTGTGAAGTGGGGGGGGGTTTTGTCAGCAGAGGGAGGCTCATACAAAAGCTCCATCAGTGCAATCCATATGTCCTGAGGGCTCATGAAAAGGAAAGCAGTTGGCACTTGCTTGGCTTGGCACAGGTAGACAAGTAAAAAGGCAAGGGAATCCACTAATTGTCAGCCATAGTAAATGCAATCCAGGCAGAACGCAAAGGCCATCACTATGATCAAAGTGGAGGCAGGGCTTGAAATCTGAGGGGGAAAAAAAGGATTTCTTAGGCTGACATCCTTTCCATCTGATTTACACATGCAAGTCAGGCAGCTGAAGGTTGTGGGCAGAAGTTCATATTGCAAACAGATATGACAAGGTAAATATTTTAAGTACCTGGAAAAGCTTCATAACACTGTCTTTCCAGACATCACTTCTAAATCAGATCAGCTCTGTGTATGTTTGAGGACTTTTGAATTCCACACTTTGAACTTTGAATACAATAGCTTAGAGCAGTGTTTCTCAAACTTGGCGACTTCACGATATGTGGACTTCAACTCCCAGAAGTCCCCAGCCAGCCACATCTCGAAGTCGCTAGGGTTGAGAAACACTGGCTTAGAGTCTTGTTTTCAGGAACAAATGCAGTACGTAGGGTCTGGCTGCAGTGGAGCAAGAATAGGGCTGTGCTAGTTCCACTTCTGAAGTCTGTGCAGCAAGCACACTTGTCTGCATAGGGAACATCTGCACAAGTCATAGTAGGACAAGAAAAAGGAAATGATTACATTTTTTTTTCTACCACAGAGCTGGAAGGCTCTGTGCTGAGAGAGTATCATTTGAAGTAGAAAACTGGCAACACCCCCACGCTTTTAAATCTGTTCCCTTTCTGTTCATTACCTGGTCTAAACATCTGACCTGAAAAGCTTGCTCTCTTTTTAAAATGGATGCCATTGTTATAATTAAGTTATTTTGGACTATTTTGAAGCGTCTCTTCTCTCTTCCACTTTAATGGTTGCTTTATTTTATCTGCTGCTGCTGTTAGACTTTTTCAAACATAGTTTTATCGCTTATGGCAGAAAGCCAAGGTGTGAACTTCTGCTGAAATGGAACTCTTAAAAACGTCTTGGCACAGTCTTCCCTCAACATGAACACATGAGCATAACCATCACAGCAACAAAGCAGTACAACTTTGTTGTGTCAGTGACCAGAATTCCACAAGCAAGCAACAAAATAAATACTAAATATAAACAAAAATGAAATAGGTCCAACTGTATTATCAATGCAGTCAAGTCACAGCCAGTTCTACGAATAATCAGATAAGGTTTTGCCACATTCAGAGAAACAGAATTGTGCTGGTTAGATGGCAACAGCTGTACAGAGCCAGTTTGGTCTTGTGGTTAAGGCAACGGGCTAGAAACCAGGATACTGTGAGTTCTAGTCCCGCCTTAGGCATGAAAACCTGCTGGGTGACCTTGGGCCAGTCACTCTCTCTCTCTCAGCCAAACTCACCTCACAGGGTTGTTGTTGTGGGGAAAATAGGAGGAGGAAGGAGTACTAGGTATATTCCCCACCTTGGGTTATTTATAAAAATAATAAAGGCGAGCTAAAAAAAATCTAAATAAATAAATAAAAAATACAGAAAATAGAACTGAATGGTATGGAACATTTGTTAAAGGAGCCTATAAAATGTAAACTGCACAGCATTATAAAAGAGCAATACACCTAAACATGGGCCCTACATTCAACAACTACTTTGCCACAACAGTGTCTTGCCATGTATGGGACTACCACATCTCCACGCTGTGTTCAGATGAATGACCATGTTGTCAATTGCAATAGTTCCAATGCATTTCTTAAATGAAAAGACATTCTTCACAATGATATTTGTTTTGTTTTTGTTTTTGAACTTATAATGGAAAGGCAATTTCAGTTCCTCTATTTAGTATTGGAAACTTGTCTTTCTTAGAAGCTGAAAATGGGTAAGCATGTGTTGTTTGGTGTGCAAGGGAGGGAAGGTAACTAGATAGGGTGCAATATCATTGTAATAAATGAAAACAGTATAAAATGCTGGTGGGAATCTTTTTATAGATGGTGCCATTGGTTGAGGATTATGGGAGTAGCAGTCCAGTAGATTTGAGGATTGCTAGAGAATGTGGTTTTATACAATGGATAAGTTATTGTAAAGGGCAGGGTTGAAGAAAATGAATGAGTTGAAGAAAAGCTCTAGTATTCAAAAACAGTAGCCTATTATTGAGAAAGTTTTAGTGTTTAGTTTCAAGGATCATCATAAAATCCTTCCCCTGAAATAACCTCAGATTATTTTAAAGGGCTGTTTCCCCTTATATCATACATAAAAATATTTCATTTTTGATACAAAAATAATTTGTTTACTTTGGCAGAAATTGTTTACGAGAACATAGACATTGATTTTGGAGGGGTAGAAGTTAATTGCTGTCATCCCATCTCTGCTGGTCATTTCCAAAAGCTGTTTTTTTTAAATAAACTTCTCATAGGAGTTATATTTTCAAGCAAAGCAAGCTGTAAAGAAATGGTTCAAAAATCCGCAGAACCACTTTTTGCTTGGGCATGCCCTTTTAAGAAATCTGCACGGTAGCAAATCCCAAAGAAAAGAGTCTGTATCATTTGTGGTTCCTGTTGACATAAGCAGAAGAAAACACAGAAATAATTGGAGTGTAATTTTGTCCCTTGTGAGTTTGCTATGATGATGAAAGGGGTGAAAATAGTAGCACGCTTTACAGATTAACACCTGATAACACTTGTACTAGTATTTCAGGAAATTTGCTGCCAGAGAATGGTGGCTTCCTTGTTCCCATGTTGCATGGTGCAGTTCAATGGTTTTTTCTCTATATCAGTGTTTCTCAACCTTGGCAACTTCAAGATGTGTGGACTTTAACTCCCATAATTCCCCAGCCAGTATGCTGGCTGGGGAATTATGGGAGTTGAAGTCCACACATCTTAAAGTTGCCAAGGTTGAGAAACACTGCTCTATACTATTTGTACACCTCTGTTGTTTGTATGATTGGAGCAAAACAGACATTGAGATTTGTAATAGTCCAGTCTAGTTTTTCTTTAAGTCCCACTGAAATCAATAAAAGTCATTGTTCTTGCTCATTTAAATGTAATGTTATTTCACTGTGGGAAGAACTAGTAGTAAAACCTAATTGTTAGATGTTGTGTCATCTCAACTGGGCAGAATTACCCAGAGAGATTGCTACCCATCTCTTTGTGAGTTGGGTAGACTAGATCCCCATCCAGTACAAATTAGTTATATTAGAGGCCAATGCAATTGGGGCAGTTATATTTATCATAGATTTATCCAAGAACAGAGATAGAGGAAATAGAAGGTCCCAAGGAAAGAAAATACATGGATTTAGTATACTGTTGCTATTTTTTTTTAATCAGATGTTTTTCTTGCAGTCCAAGGTACTCTCAACAATTTTTTCCAGTACCACAATTCAAAGATACCAGTATTTCTTTCTTGTGGTCCAGCTTTCATAGCCATATGTGACAACTGGGAAAATCATAGTCTTGACAGTATGTATCGTATACAGTCACTTATAACCCTATCCACAGATAAGCCAACCCTTGGATTTTTAACCAAAATAAATGAAAAATGAACCACCCAGAGAAAAGCCAAACCTCAGAATGTTCATATTTTTTAATTTTCACAATTGGCTTATCTGTGGGTAATCCGCCGATTATGCATTATTCATGGCAGTATTTTGGTTAAAAATTTGAGGGTCAGCTTAACCGCAGATGGGCTTATATGTGAGTATATACAAGATATATGGGTACTTTAAAAAGTATTACAGTATCTTCTCATGGACAAGCCCATCCACAGAGAAGCCGAACCTAATTTGGGGAATGTATTTTGGCACCTAAAATTCTCGGCTCATCTGTGAGTATATACGATACCTCTATTGTCTGTGTGATGGCTCTGCATTTTAATATTTGTCTAGTTCTGTCCTATGTTTTTCTTCCAAGTAGCATACATCTCTTTATATCACCGCTACATCTACTGTCCTTGGGAATGTTTTTAACGTAGGAAGATCAAGTCTGTTAACTACTTCAACTTTATATCTGCCTATTTGCATTGGGTTGGTTTTGCTGTTGACATATAATTAGGTTACTATCTCTATTTCTTGTTCTCTAGCATTTCTCATTATACATTTTTTACATATGTTAAATATATAAAGGTACAATATACAATTTTGTTGGGTACTTTCCTAATTTTGAACGTTTTAGTAGCCCCTTGTTCATTCCCTGTTGCTTCTTGGTCACCATACAGATTCTTCAATTGGCAGATAAGGTGACGAGTACATCCATGTTTTTAAGATGATGATGATGATGTGCCATCAAGTCAGTGTTGGCTCGTAGTGACCACCTAGATTTTCTCCATGATTTTAAGGGCTATCCACAATTTGTTGTTTTCTATATATGCCACTAATATTATAACAAATGAACAGCCATACGATTCCTGCAGTTAAACTGGTATTGTTGTCGGTTTGGGGGCCATTCTGATCTGTCAGACGTGTTCAATGATATATGCTCCACACACCATTATTATAGCCCCCAGAGCTTCCAGAATCACATTATCAAATTTTGGTAGCAAACTGATGAGAAGCAGCACAATTTTCGTTTTTTTTCCTCTCTCTCTAGGAAAACAAAAATGAAAGTGGTATAAGCTTTCATGTAGCTTAATACTACAAGGAAAAAGAAAGAAAATAAACATTAAAAAACAACAACAGGAATCCAGTCTCTGCCTCCTTCAGGGGCTTCTAGGACACTAAAAAAACTGCCATTCCAAATATAGTTGCTTGAGTAGCTTTAGGAAAAGGAGAAATATTCTCTGATAATGTTTATTTCTTTCTGTATTTTAGGACAGGTGAAAGTTTTTCGAGCCCTATATACATTTGAACCCAGAACAGTAAGTATGTTTCTACTTTTTAAAAATAAGTAAATAAGGAAAACTGTATTTTTGTATATTAAGTGGTAACTTAGTCCAGTCTACTTTTTATGAACATGAAACGCTGGAAGGAGTATGTGTATTTCACCTTTGGAAATGAAATATCATTTGATTTTTATTTTTTTATTTTTTAGATGAAAGCTGCCAATTGTTCATCCACATATTTGCTGAGAACTTAATCACATGGCCTCTGATTATGCTTTGGCGTCTAGATAAAAATGGACGCAATGTGTAGTTTAAAGTAGACAACTCAGCCTTTTCATTGCTAAATCATATTCTGGTATGCAGTGGGGTAAAAATCACCATACTTAGCATGTTCAGGCCTTGATTGTGTAAATCCCACCAAGTGACCCAGTCATTCCTGAGATACAGTTCAAAACGGCTGAGAGAAGTATAACAGGAAGTGGTGCATGATTGCAAATGGCATTTGTAACCACTAAGAATTAAGGAGGAATTCTTTTAAAAGAAGGTTGCGTCTACCTCCTCATTCTGCACAAGTAAGTGCAGTAAGTAAGCAAATAAATAAGTAAATAAGCAAGTAAGCTTATTTTATACAAAGTTTTGGGGTATGATTTCCTCAGTTATTTTAACCTACCGTTTTCATGGTTTGAATTTTATGGTAACCCGATTGAAATTTTGCAATGGTGAGTGGATGGAAATGTTTTAAATCAATCAATTTCTGTAACCTTCCAGCTCAATCTGCTATTGTGCTGACTTAATCATGTCTTGGAACTTGTTTATCCCAATGTCTGCCTTTTCTCAGTGTCACTGAGTTTAACCCGTGACATTTAGAAAGTTGGAATTTAGAAGATTATGAAAGAATGTAAGCCTCATCGCTCACTTTTGATGCACCTTAGGGAGACCAGAGATAGACTAGCTTCTGCTTGTTCATCCTGATCAATTACAGAAAAAGTATTAATCCAACTATGATGAAAGATGCAAGTCTTGCTTGCAAGATGTTTGGATCTTTTATTATACAGTATTCTCTCAAACACATTTTCTGAGCATTTGTTATACCTTGGCTAAATTTTAGAGATAGTATTCTTTTAGCGGTTATTTCATGATTTCACCTCAGCAGGGCCAGCATTTAGCTGATATTGTCTAGTATCGGAAGCTAAATAGGATTAGGCCTGGTTAGTACTTGGATGGGAACCTTTCCAGAATTCCAGGGCTGAAGCTACACCAGGAATAATGCTAAAAGGGAGACGGGGGGACCCACAAAATTTGACCATTTCATCAAAATTACAAAATGAGCATCGCAACACAAGCTCTGCCCCTTCCATAGGTATGTGTGACATCACAACACCCATACAAAAGGGGCAGAGCTTGCAGTGTGAGAGCACAATTGTTCTGTCATTTTTCTATGTTGCTTTCTCTTGTGGATACCTCTGACAGAAGGGTCCTTGTTGTTCCTGGGTGTCAAGCTTAACTCAAAGGAGATTTTATCCTTTCATAAGATTGGTGGAATAAACAAATGGGCAGAATTTCTACTTATGATTCTGAATGAAGCCTATTTTTTTCCCAAATGAGTTTAAAGTATATTTGTAAAGGCCTTCATTAAGCTGTAGGCTAAGCAAGTGATCCTGTCCCTAAGCCCCCACCCCACCCCCCATTTCTTCATTACACTAGCTGTATTGTATGAGCATTAGCCTCCCCTTAAGAGCCTTTTCTGTGCCCTGAAATTCAGAAAGGACTAGTAATGCAAAGGCTGTAGCCTTCAAAAGAAGGTAATGGTTGGGGTTTATCTCAGGTCCTTGGGTTGGTACATTGTACACACTGTACACACTGGTACATCAGATGTAAACTCCTACTTCATCTTTTTCCATTTTACTTCTCTAAAACACAAACACACACACCACACATACACCAAAATCTGATCAAGTAAAATGAATCAATGAGCTCTATAGAAAGACATAGTTATTCTAGTTCATCTCAAGCCCTGTAGTAAGATCCTGCATTTTACAAGTTCCCCATTAAGCTTTCACTAAGCTTTAGGCTAACTTAGAAACAAGATAGGGAACTCTGAATAATAAACCCCTTGGCAATGCCCGAGTTTAAAGTAAATTGATAAATAAGATCATTCGTGAGTGATCACCTATCTCACTGACCATCATATCATATAACCCCCCTCCCCATGTAATAAATATTAGAGGTGACCAGGTATATATGGGTTTTGCAAATCCCAATTTAGAATATCTGCATTGGCCTGAATTGCATTGGTTCAGAGAACAGCTCTCTCTCACCACCAAACTAGTGAACTAGGGCCATATTTCCAAGTCTAGGGAAATGCAGATCATCCCTGGCCCCTATAAACTTCTTTTCATGTATCTATAACGCAAGAGACTCACAGATGTATCTACTGGATACTGCAACAGACTCTCAAAGAGTGATAGGAAAGCCATTAGCCACTTCTGCATCTCGTTATATGGCTGCATTGGGGTTTGTTACTGTCTGTATTGGACTGATGGTGAAGAGAGAGGGATGGTGAAAGAGTGGTGGGGGGCGGCTCAAGGGCAGATTGAGAAGATGGTTGTCAGTGGTTGCCCAACCCACAAAATGTTTTCACTCCGATGTATATGAGAATTGCAGACTAATTGGCACATGATTCAGGTCTGTGGCCTCTCATTCTGGTTACAAGTGGTGCTGCAGCAGATGTTCAATCCTTGCTTATGCATACTTTCCCTGCTCTAAATTACCTTCTTCCTACCACTGCTATTAGCTCTGCAGCAAAATCGCTACCATCACCAACATCATCCTTGTACTTGTTCCAGTTTCAACACAATGACACAGCCATTCTTCAGCATCAATATATCAATAACAATAAGGAACAGTTGCTATTTCAGTTTGATTCAGTTGCCGATCTACTGCACCATATGAAGTTTGACTCTTCTGTTGTGCAAGTATTGTATTTATTTTTTCATCAATAACCAGTAGGTGGCAGCAGGAGACAAGAAAACTCATTTCCTTTGCTCTCCAGAGATGTCTGGTACAGGACAGTGTTTCTCAAGCTTAGCAACTTTTAGATGGGAATGGCTGGGAAATTCTGGGAGTTGAAGTCTACATATCTGAAAGTTGCCAGGGTTGAGATAAACTGGTACTGGATATAGTATTTTTGTTTCCTACACAGTTACATCTTTATAAGTATAGTAGATACAGTCATGGTTTTCAATACAGTTTACATCAGTTCTTTAACTAATGCAGTCTATTTATTGTTCCAGCCAGATGAACTGTATTTTGAAGAAGGAGATATTATCTACATTTCTGATATGGTGAGTTCATAAACAAAACCACTGAACCAATCCCACCTTAAGAGAATAAAGTGCACCTTGAACTCCCAGTTGCCTTTTTCAACACTGCTTTCTTTTCCCTCCAGAGTGACACAAATTGGTGGAAAGGAACCTGCAAAGGAAGAACTGGACTAATCCCAAGCAACTATGGTAATTTTGTAAATTGTGTTCCAAGAGATATTTGTGGATGATGATGATGATGATGAAGATGATAGAGGAGGATGAGGGGGGGAAGCGGGAAAATCAGAAAATATAAAGACCTTCAAATAGAAGTAGAACAACTGTTTCAAAAGAAAGCAAAGATAGTACCAATAGTAATAGGTGCTTGGGTGAATTCCAAAACATCTGGAGCACCACTTGAATCCCATCGGCATTGACAAAATCACCATCAGTCAATTGCAAAAGGCAGCTTTCCTTGGAACAGCTTACATCCTACAACAATACCTTTACTATTATTAAACAACATCTGCCTATCCCAGGTTGTTGGAAAGGACTCAATAGGTGGACAAAAATGCCAAATCTAGTCTAAACGTCTGGTTGACTGTGTGACCAACCATAATAATGCACTTTTCAGGTACACCTGTGAGTAGAATTAAAACTGGGATTCTAAGCAGTAAGATATATTAAGAATGTTATACTGTTGGCCAAGTTTTTCGTCCTTTGCTTTGCTTAGGTTCTTCCTTGAATTTAGGTTATTGAACAAGTTCCCTTTTTTAGTTCAACAATTTATCTTTCAGAAAAATCGTTTTCTGACTGTGACAACCATTTTGTGATGGCATCCTTGACTCTCTCTCTCTCTCTCTCAAAACTATAGAAATCCCTGCTGTAATCTCAAATTCTTGTTAAGGATGTCCTGTTCTCAAGAGTCAGAGCTGTGCAATATTAAAAGTCAGTGATTCACAATCAGGCCAGAAAGCGGAGCTGTTGAAAAGTCGAATATAGAGACATTTTGTTTTGAGATTACCAGTCCAGGATGTTCTTATACACAGGCTTAAGCTCTGAATCAGTTAACAGGGCTTTTCAAAAGAAGCTTGGTAGATTATAGCTCTGAACGGGAACTTCTGAGAAATCAAGATTCCTGGCCTGTTCACAGCCCATTGAATTCCTTGGCCAGGATCCAAAAGCTAGATAATGAATTCTGCTTGTGCAGCAGAGATACTCATATTTGTCTTACTCTTAGCAGCTACAAACCGTCTCCCACACTCAGGACATTCAGAAACAAGCTCGGACAGATTATGAGGAAGTACTTCAAGAATGACTCTGCTATGTACCTATTCAAGCTCTCTCATAAAGGGGCTTTGTTGATTTGGCTCTTGAACCCATTGCAACTAAACAAGTTTGGGTTTATAGTAAAGGATGTAGCTGCTGCTGTGCTTCTTAATTTATACAAGCATTAAATTATCATGATACAGTTTCTTACTAGAAGCACTTTAAGAATTCTTATTTGAAATATTTTAACCTGCAAAAGTCAAAATGCTCTTACTTTTAAGAATTTAAAAAGTAGGACCTTATATCACTGCCAGTACTCTAAATGTTGAAAGTCTTCTGTGTGGCAATCCTTCAGGTACCTGAAATGTGCTATGATATCCCCACTTTGGTTGTCTTATTTCTAAAGCTAAACATACACGATAATCTCAGTCTCACCTCATAAAACTCAGATTTCTAATCCTGGGATCATTCCTGTGGACCTTATTGGCCCTTCTGGTTTCTCTGAATCTTTCTTGAAACATGGTGCAGAGAACTGAATACACTACTCATGTGGGGTCCAACCAGTGCAGACTGTGTGAAGTTATTTCTTGTGATTTGGAAACTCTACTTGATGTGATCTGAACATGCATTTGCCTTTTAAGCAGTTACATTACCCTGCTGACTCATATTCAGCTTGTGCTGAGCTCCTATTTTTTGTAAACATCATTACCAAACCACATGTCCCATGTCCCATACCTGTGTAACCTATGTGAAGAATTTAGCATTTGTGTCTGTTAAATTTCATAGTTATTTTTCAGCCTATTTCTCTAATGCATCCAGATAGTTTTGAATGTCTTCTGCAGTATCAGCTATCTTACTCAGTTTTGTGTCATTTTCAGATTTGGTAAGAGACAGGATGAGGACAAAGCCTTCTGTATTTTGTAACATTCTTGTCTGGTATCAGAAAAATATGCATTTTTTTTCCTTTTCTGCAAAAGTGCAAAGTCTGAAACAGCAAACCCTTGCAGATGCATTCTTATCCAAAAATGTTCTTCCTAATAAAACACCCTATCAGTCCCTCCTGGCTTCTGGTGCAGATTCCCATAGGATATGCATAAGCTCCATGGTTTAAAAGCCTCATTTCTGCACTCAGTGGGCTAGAACTACTCTCATCCTTTTGAACAGTAGAAACAAATGGTCAAAACATGGAACTTGTTTTCCAAATTGTGAACCCTATAACCATAACTGAACTGAATCCCACAATTCTGTCATCTTCGTGTTCTTATTATCCCTGCAAGGAGAATTGTATGTTAAATGCCTATTGTAGGAACAAGAGACAATTGTTGTTTATTCGTTCAGTCGCTTCCGACTCTTTGTGACTTCATAGACCAGCCCACACCAGAGCTTCCTGTCGGTCATCAACACCCCCAGCTCCCCCAGGGACGAGTCCGTCACCTCTAGAATATCATCCATCCACCTTGCCCTTGGTCGGCCCCTCTTCCTTTTGCCTTCCACTCTCCCTAGCATCAGCATCTTCTCCAGGGTGTCCTGTCTTCTCATTATGTGGCCAACGTATTTCAGTTTTGCCTTTAATATCATTCCCTCAAGTGAGCAGTCTGGCTTTATTTCCTGGAGTATGGACTGGTTTGATCTTCTTGCAGTCCAAGGCACTCTCAGAATTTTCCTCCAACACCACAGTTCAAAAGCATCGATCTTCCTTCTCTCAGCCCTCCTTATGGTCCAGCTCTCGCAGCCATATGTTACTACAGGGAGCACCATTGCTTTAACTATGCGGACCTTTGTTGTCAGTGTGATGTCTCTGCTCTTAACTATTTTATCAAGATTGTCATTGCAATACAAGGCCCTAAAACCCCTTGTGGCCCACAAAAGCCTTGGGTGTGACCCCCACGAACATTCAAAAGGTGTAACCCACTTACAGTGTGAAGGTGCAAAAAGGGAACATTCTCAAATGATAACGGTGAAGAAATCAGATCAACTATATTTGATTTAAACTAAATGTGAATTAAATCAAATCAAATTTTATTTTTTTCCTGGCTGTATTCACACTTTTTTTTTAGAGTGGGGGAATGCCCCTCCTGGCACAACACTCAGAAACCAAATAGACCATTATTTTGCACCCCTGCTTTAAGTACAATTATATTCATTTTTATTGTAGTACACTGACAGCATATCACTGATTTTTTTAAATCAAATAACAACTTTAACTGTATCCTAGAATATTTAGAGGTAGCAGTACAATTGTGTTCGTGTGTTTCTTTTTAATTTGTCATAGCAAATGGTAAGTTATTCGATAAATGGATAAGCTACAGACCAGAAGCTTCTGTGTGCACATGGACATGTTACTGTGTACCAGAAGTTCTGGACTGGTCCTTCCCAGTTTTCTTCAATGTCAGAGAAGCTTTGGGTGCCCAGTTCCACTGCAGATATAGTTCATTTTCTGGCACTGAAAATGAATAGGTAGTTTTTGCTTACAAGGAGCTCCATTAAAGATATCCAAGTTCAATGGAGCTTTGGGGCATAATGGTAGAAGTTTCAAGTTTATTGATCGACTTTAAATATATTAGTGCTATTGTCTTCAGTCCATTAAGAGACAGATTAATACAACTGGCTAAAATGGCATGTATTTTTCCTTTTGCTTTAGTGGCTGAACAAGCAGAATCCATTGACAATCCATTACATGAAGCTGCCAAGAGAGGTAAGTGTAGGGTCAATACTGAACAAGGACTTCATCTGGTCTCTTCTCATTGATTTCTGGGCTGAAATAGATCATTCTGTTGGGGTTTGTTAAAAGTATACAGTACATTCTGTTGGTGAGCTTCCTCCTAACGACAGAGGTTTTTGCTTCTTTCTTCTCCATCTGCTTTCAAGGATGCTTCAACTTTTAGGGACTGAGTTGAGACAAAAGCATTTTTTTCTACAATATACGCTGTCCTGTGGCAGATGAACAGTGGTGGATAGTATGAGAATGAGAAATGTTTGATTGTAGGAACTGGGAGGGAGGTTGGATTATCTGAGTCACTTTAACCCTTTTCTGTCTTCAAAAAGAAAAAATGTGCAAGTATTTTTTCCCCTCCTTAGTTATTTCTGTATTTTGAGGCAAATAATTTGGCTCTCATGTTATGACACACCTTTGTCCAACTTGATGCTCTCCAATTGGGTGGGATCATAACTCCTTTCATCACCATCCGGAAATATGCACAAGGTTGGAGGCCTTTGTCAAAATGACAACAGCAGCATTGTGCATCATAACTCAGTACACTCATGTGACATCATGATGCACTTACAAAAGGGGTGGTGCTTGTGTTGCAGTGGCGTGTTGCTGCTTTTGTTGGTTGACACTCATACCCATGCCTTTGACCTACTATAGTTAAAGGTTAGGGAAATATATTCTGTAGCTTTATTTTACCTGATAAATGTGATTTTATCTTTTTATAAATATATTTCTTGAAACAAGTACAGTTCATATACTATGCTGGCATTAATATACAGTATGGTATAGAATAATTCATTATTTTAATGAATTGATATGATAAATGATGTGATATAATAATTTGTCTTAATAGTTTTTTTTAAGATGAACACATACATAAATAATCAAAATAAACTAGTGAAATAACGTAAGGACTATATTATCTATTGCATTTGTTTAACAATCTTATTAATAGAATTAATCTGAAAGTGCCAATACTTCAATTTTATTTGGAACACACTCCAAGAAACTTATTTTCAGATACATTTCTAGAGATTATGATTAATACTGTAGTCCTTTGGAATATGACCATTTTATATGTCAATCCTTTTCATCTGTAGGAAGATATGAAAGTTTTCTTGCGATGCTTGCCCTCAATGGCAACTTTCTTTTGCCATGAAGTAATACCTGGTTGGCAGATAGTCTGAACCTGGGCGGCATATCAGAAACACCACTTTTTTCCCTGATGTATCTAACCATGCATGTTTCAGTCACTGGCATCAATGAAGTAGAAAAATAGCTGCTCTCCCTTTCTTCCCTGCTGATATGTGCTGGCAAGGCTGAGAAAGTTATGATTTTCCACTATGGACTTCTTCCCTATTAGCATTATTCTATCCATATTCTGCTGATTATATGGACAATTCATAATACATAGATAAACTGTTTTGTTTTCAAGCACAGAATACTTTTTATTATTATTTTATCTATATGATTTATGTCCTACTTTTATGCCCAAATACATAATTGTCCTCCTGCAAGAAGAATCTTCTTGTGGGGTGGGGGTGTAGATAGATGGATGGATGGATGGATGGATGGATGGATGATAGATAGATAGATGAAATAGGTTGCTATATATATAAATGGAAAGATGTAGTCTCCAAGTGTTTTTCTGTCAGTTTCTTGGTATATTACATTTAATATTTAATACATATTTTCTTCTTTTTCAGGAAACTTGAGCTGGTTGAGAGAATGTTTGGATAACAGAGTTGGTGTCAATGGCTTAGATAAAGCTGGAAGCACCGCCTTGTTTTGGGCATGTCATGGTGGACACAAAGGTACAGTGAAATTCAGTTTCAATTTTAGAACCTCGTTGTTTTCAACATTAAAGCCAACCTTATACTTCACTGATTTGTATTTTTTTTTAAATGGTTTTGCACATATTTTGTATTCATTTCTCTAATGTTTCTACTTATATATGTATTTTTATCTCTTATACATATTTTTTCAAGCATATTCACTATTGCATGCCATTTTCATTTTTTTACAAAGAATTTTAATATATATATATATATATATATATATATATATATATATATATATGAGAGAGAGAGATCTTTAATATAAAATATATCCACATATTTTTGACTGGACTGCAAAATTTAGAGAAAACACCAAATGAAAATGTTGTTCATGGATTGGGATGTACAATTTGGCTTTCTTACCCTTTTCTTCACAAACATATACAGTATTATACTTTACTTAAGTCAAAGGATGTTCCTAGATGTTTCATTTAGTGAGTTAGTGAGTCCAGTTATTACAGCCTTTCTCAATCAGGGGCGATCTAAATATATCAGGATTACAATCTGGAGAATTTGCAATAGTCTGCCAATTATAAATCCTGGAAATTGTAATCCATGTGTTTTGGGGATATAGCTTGGAGAAATAAAAAATGAAGCATATGATCAAGTTGTACATGATGATTTTATTCTATTCTAGCTGTTTGTCCAATTAATTTTCCCAAATCTGAAAATAATAAAATGAGCCTCTTTGCTGATTAATTCAAAGTCTTGGCTTTCCTAATTTCTCATGAAGTTTTCCTTTTTTTCTTCATTTGGTGTAGACATCGTGGAAGTGTTATTGGCACAGCCAAAGGTAGAATTAAACCAACAGGTAGGGAATGATACACTGAGTGGCTTTCAAGAATTGCCTTGCAGTAACATAATTTTGCAATTGAAATGAATGAAGCTGTTCCCTTTGAACCCTTACAGCTGGTTTTGTTCTCCTTCCACAGAATAAACTGGGAGACACAGCTCTGCATGCTGCCGCATGGAAAGGTTATGAAGATATTGTGGAAATTTTGCTGGGAAAAGGTACTGCATTTGTCAACTTACCTAAATTCTGAGTTAGAGGTCTATGTTTTCCAAGAAATTTGTGTTCTTAACTCACAAACTCTGTCCTATAACTGTTCTCTATTGGTCCACAGCAATTCAGCATGTTCTGAATAATGAACCTTAGTCTTCTGTTATATATCCAACTGTAATTTTCAGTATGGAACAAGCTAACATATTAAGCCATAGTTTCAAAGATAGTTTGTAGTGTTCTAAAATGAAACTTGTTGATTATTTACTAAAGGAGAAGGTTATCAAAAGTTGTTGTTGTTGAATAGACTTATATGGCCACCAATTTGGAAGGACTCAAGTTTAGCACAAGACTCACATATGACTTTATTAAATCAAGATATGTTCATAGTACATAGCTTTGTGCAATTGTATTAAATATCAGGTGACATTTAATTTTGTACAGTTAAGTAACCATCTTTCCCCCACCTATTGAGGGGAAACTTCTCAATAAGACAGAGTCTTATTCCTGAAGATCCCCTACATCAACTAACAAAGAAATATGCATGGATGGAAATCCTCAGTGGAACCTGAAATTATTGCTTTGGTCCTTTAGAACATCAAGTAGATTAAACCAAGCTCTGGGTATCTCATAGTATCTGCTACCAGGGAGTTGACTTGAAGCAGTTACTAAGAGGGCCACATCCACAAAACTGCAGAATCAGACAAGAGCTGCCACTGCAAAACTGCCCTATTCTGGTTGCCAATCTGAAGCCCCCAGATGGCCATGGAACATGAAGTCCTCCTGCAGCCATCCAGATCTGTTTGGATTGCAACGGACTGGAAATTCTAATTGTTGCAATTTAAAAACTTTGTAGAGAAGCCCAGGATATTGCTGCATTTATGCTGCATTCTAAAGCTTCCACTGTGTGAGAAATTATGTCATTGTTATTGAGGCTTATTTTAAACCTTGGGTACATTTTATGTACATAAATAAATATCAGATGAAATACTGAGAAGGGTTGTTGACCTAGACACTAACCTATGATTCTGAAACTCAGGCAGGGATCTTTCACTTTACAAAACATTTGGATTTACTTCAGTTTACTGAATAAACCACAAGTGGCTGGGGTCATGCACCATGATATTTATAAACCATGGTTTACAAACTCATAGTGACTGGGTCACACAACATGCTAAGCCAAAATTAGGCAAACCACATTATGGCTTAACATAACATAAATGACACCAGTCCGAGTCTGAACTTCAGTTAAACAGTGAAAATGCCATTAGCCATGCTTGATTCAGAGGGGTCTTATTCTATATCTTTGCATTTCTATGATGAAAGCCCTACGTATTTCACATTAGATGGGAAAATAGTTCAGTTTTTAGATAAGAATTGAAAATAAGATAAGAGGGATTTTGTTTCTCTGTCCAAACTTAGATACAGTTGCCCTGTATTCTGTTTTCATAAAGGTGCCAGAACAGACTTAAGAAACAATGAGAAAAAATTGGCTTTGGACATGGCTACCAATGCTGCCTGTGCTTCCTTGCTTAAAAAGAAACAAGGGCAAGGTAAGTTTTAGCTTTTTCTCCACTTGTGGTTCTCCCAGGACAACTGGACCCCTCCAAGGGACAGAAGGCTTCAGTAGACAGGTGGCTACCCAAAGAGAAGATATGCTTTCAAACAATTTCCACTCTTAACTAGGATTAGCATGTCATGGGAAGACCCAGTTCCAGTCAGTAATGGGATTGGAAATAACTAGTCTTATCCCAAAAGAACTCTGAGGTTTGGGGGGTTTAAACAACCTTCCCTCAGTGAGGCAGTTTCCAAATTCCACCCAGTTCATTGTCTATTCAAGAAGAACTGGGGACAATGAGAAGAGTCTCCATTACAGCCCTCACTGCCAAAGCCTGCAGCCCAGAGTCCAATTCCCAAGTACAGATGGATACTGACTGTGGCTTTCCTGGCCAATGGGAAAAGGGCCAACAACATAACAACAGAATGTTAATAATATCCTGGCACAGAGGCTCATGAGATGCCAAGCAAGACTGGAGAAAGCAGCTAAAGACACTCCATCCTCCAAAATGGAGGCTTTGGACTCAGCATGGGTGATTGTGATTGTGTGCTGCTCCAGCGACTACTAAGGAGATATGACTGGGTTAGTGGCTGACTGAGTTAACCTGTTCTGCAAATTCAGGGCTAGCTCACCATTCTTTCCCCCCTGCAAAATATATGAAATGCTCTGAGGAGAAAAAAACCAACCAACCAACCAACCAACCACAAAAACTCTTAATAGACTTGGCAAAATGCCAATTAATTAATTAATACAATTTATATAGCTGCCCATCTCAAATACATAACTCTGAGTGGCTTACCATTAAAAACAAGACAAAAGACCAGAATGCAATATAAAAACATACAAAAAGCTTATAAAACCATATAAGAAACCATATAACATAATCCTGAGGTACCAAAACAACAATGATGATGGCAAATGCTTGAAATATAATTATTTTTAGAATGTAGAGATACATTTGGAATGTGGGAAAGTTGGAGTAATAGGAGATACATTCTAAAACACTGGCCTAGCTCGAAAATGACCATTTTATATTTGTTTCCTTTTTTTTATAGACATAATGCGAACATTAAGCAACGCAGAGGAGTATCTTGATGATGAAGACTCTGACTGAACTGCCTTAATTTTGCCTTGAAAATCTATGGCCTTTTCCTTTCATCTTTCTCAGATCCTTTTTCTCCGCAGTGACAAAATATTTTTTACTCACAATGTGTGCTACTATAATTTAAACATGGGGAGACATTCCTTCCTTCTCCCCTATTAAGGCTATAAATTCCCTAATTGCTTTTAAATTATTTGCCTAGAAGAGAGCTGTATTGAAATAGGCTTTACCTTTTAATAAGAGGTATAGCATTTATAGATATCAGCCATTTTGGGTGGGTGGGGAATAAATATCCATCTTAAAATATATCTGACATGATTTGTGCTATTTTATGGAGGAAAACATCTCAGGAAATTGGATTCTCTGCAGAACATTTTCACCATTCCTGCTTCTCCTCTCTGTCCCCTCCATATATATTTACATGTAGTCTCTACATTAATTTGATTTTCTGCACGCTAGAGCTCCTAATGGCAGGTTACATAAGGAAAACTCAGGGCAAGGAGCTAGGATTAAATGACTCCTTTCATGTTTCCCTTGAGAACTGGTTGTGATTGCAATTATTGTAAGTTCATTATCATGGCACCAAAAAAGAGGTTTAGCACCAGATGAGGACAGGGAGAGAGTAGTATTGGGGGGGGGGGGGGGAGAGAAAGTGAAAGAAAGATTGCTTGGTCAGCTAAAATAGAGCCATTTTACCTTGTCTGTTGCTCACAGCAGTCTTTCACAATCTGCCCTCTAGGGGCCTTGTAAATACAATTGCATCTGGAGGGTTCCAGGTTGGGAGAAGCTGCCTTAGACAGTAAAAGGAGGCCTAATTCTGTCTTCCACTCTGAAAGAACTGTAGGAAGAATTAGAGACAAGGAATGTACGTCTAAGCCCAAACCCATCCTCCATAATAGTAATTTTGGAGATGAAGAAAGGCTGAGAGATTTTGTATATGTGAGAGATTTCCCCAATGGTTCATCTTCTCGCCCCTGTATTTCATAGAATCCCTGCTCTGGGTGTGTGTTTGTGTGTGTGTAGATGTGTTTGTACATGTCTAATTCCTAAATTTTAAGGGGAGGGAAAACTAGGTAAGATATCCTCAACTGTCTTGCTTTATGGCTTTATGAGTTAATAAGTCAAGAACTGTGGCTTCTGTCCAACTGAGCATGTGCAGAATCCTGTCAGTTAATCTGCAGCCATTTCTACCATCTGTTGAGCAAACAATGGAATGACAGAATCCTATTAAGTCTGGTCTTTGGTTTCATCTGAACATCTGGTTGAAGCTATTGCTACAAACAGACCCAGCAGCTGGATTAAGAGAAAATGCAGTCTGCCAATCAATTACTGTCCTTTATTATAACCATAGATTACAACATAGAGGTGGCACTAAATCAGTCTTCCCAAAGTGTTCCTGGCAGGGAATAATGGGAGTTGCATTGAAACATATCCGGAATATATAGTATTGGGGACAGCTGCGCTAAGTCTTCATGCGTGTGTACTAGATCTCATTCATTGATGAACATGGTACATAACCTTCTGTTTGTACAAGTTGCCCACTTAACTTTGGGGAAATTTACCTAGAGAAACAAGTTATTCTATGGTAATTTTGAAAGTACTATTTGTGTTTGTGTCTGTAACAGGGACGTGATAACTCTTTTCACCATATGCTCTTAGGCTTTCCTCTTTTTTTTCACCTATAAAGTATTTCATCTCAGAACAGATATGTTTCTGAACTCATTTGTAAATGTAAAACAGCCTACAAACCAAAAGTATCTTCAGAAAAAGATTCAGTATGAATAAATATTTTTAAATGCTTTGAAACTTAATTGTAGTTCTTCTTTGGACCAACAAGAATTTGCCAGTGTCAGAATAAGTAATGATTCTGTAGACCACCTCTGACATCAGAGTGAGACTGGATTTTGGGTGCCATAAAAGAATTACATTATTTACCTTTCGGTGGCATGTTTGTTGCCAGAGAGGGTGAGATTTTTATCTCAAGTGCCAGAATGCCTTCCCTAGTCTTAGGTACTATACTCTTTACTTTAACTGATAGAGAATGACAGAATTGTTGCTCTGCCTAAAGGAGCAGAGTATCTTGGCCTGCTACAGAGGCTGTGCATCAGAAATGCTTAGCAGATTACCACTGCATTTTAACCAATTTACTCAAATAGGAGTGAAGAGGCTGCAACCATAAATCCATTTTAAACATGTGCATATATTGTAGATTGGATGCAGGCTTTACTGCAAAGCTAATTATTGTTTCACATTAATTTACATCCAACACAGTGCCTTGGAATGAACTCTTTCTTCCTTCTTGCACATATAATTAAGTTCTTCAGATGTTTGTCTTATTTTATAGGGCTCTTACAACTCCAGACATGTTTACAGCACAAATACTTCTGTGGATTAGTAATTTACTTGGGTTTTTATGAGGTTTTCACTTTATGTTCTTGTCCTATCTGCATATAGAAGATAAAGTTTGTGGCAAGAGTTGTAAACAGCTCATACAAGTAATTCCATTTCATTGCACTCAATCTGGTTTACTATTATATAAACTAATAGATCTTTCTTAAAGAATATTTATTATGTGTTTATTTGCATAACATACATTCACCATAAACAAATGTGACTTTCAATAAAAGATTCTAAGCAAATGAAGGAAACTTTTTATCTGTTTAGAAGTCAACATTTCATCTTGACCCTCTGAAAAACCATTACTAAGGAAAATGGAAATTGAGTTACAAATTTCTGCATAATTTCTAATTATAAGACATCTAAGTAAGCCTTAAGGAATAATCTACTTCACATTAAAACCATAGTTCAGAAGTAGAAAACCTATAGCTCTTCAGATGATGGTGAACCCAAAGTCCCATCTACAACAGCTAACATAAGGAATTAGGAATCCTGGGAGATACATATAATCAGACAATTTGTGATAAGCTATAGATTTCTTATTCTTGTTACAGTAAAAAATATAGAGCATTATGGTGAGGAATAGAAACTTCAATACAGATTTAAGAAGCCAACAGAATACACTGGAAACACTGTCACAGAAGCACATTTGGAAAACAAAATACAGATACTCTAGCTGTGTTTTTTCTTTTCGTTGTGTAATAATTGAATCTGAAATGGCCCTGATAATATCAGTTTGGACAAAGGAGTGATGGCAAAATCAAATAATATGAAATGCAACCCTTGAGAAGCATTTTTTAAAATCCTATACAGTTCTACTGTGAAAATTCCCCTGGATAAGTATTATCATAAAATATAACATCAATAAAGCGATAATAATGCTGCTAAAAGCAATCACAACTCATTTTATTTATTTATTTAAAAGGTTTATATGGCCACCCATCTTAAGCGACTCTGGGCAGCTCACAACAATGAGCTAAAAAATTAGTACAAAACTCATAAATGTTCCTCTCCACAGAAATCTTTAGTAAAAAGCAAAAGATTTATATGATCTGAAGAGAAACCAGAGTATATTTAGGATATAGGACTCATTTATTGTCCTATATTCTAAAATATTTTGTAGACACTAGGCAAAGCGGCAGGGACGCGGTGGCGCTGCGGGTTAAACCGCTGAGCTGTCGATCGGAAGGTCGGCGGTTCGAAACCGCGCGGCGGGGTGAGCTCCCGTTGTTAATCCCAGCTCCTGCACAACAAGCAGTTTGAAAACATGCAAATGTGAGTAGATTAATTGGTACCGCTTCGGCGGGAAGGTAACGGCGTTCCGTGAGTCATGCTGGCCACATGACCCGGAAGTGTCCTATGGACAACGCCGGCTCCAAGGCTTAGAAACGGAGATGAGCACCGCCCCCTAGAGTCGGACTCGACTGGACTTTACGTCAAGGGAAACCTTTACCTTTACCTAGGCAAAGCTCCTAATGGATAAATAATTTACAATCTTCCAGAGCTACAATACCCTCCTCCAAAACATTGCATGTGGCTTCAGAGGTTTTCCAAAAGTTGCTGCCAAACTGTAATTTTAATAGGTTTGAATAGGACCATGATATATATGGAACAATATTTAATATAATTGAAGTTAACATTTTGTTTGTTTTATAGCCTTTCTACTTTATAGCTGCAAGTATTTGTAGCTAACATTTTTTTAAAAAACCCAAAGGATTTATGTTGAGTGTGTAGTACTTAATTAACAGTAGGCATAAAAATAATTTAATGATTAAAATCCCAATGAAAAGATGCATCCAAGTCAAACCCAGCTTCCAAAGGAGCTCACTGGAAGTCTGGGAGCAACACATAAAAAAGGCCGTCTCCAGAGAGACGGACCTTTGACTGCATCAAAACCTTTAAAAAGGCTTATTCTGCAGATTTTAACTCCCTGACAGATTTCCTAATAGGAGAGGCAGTCCCTTAAAGGCCTTAAGTCATTTAGGGTTTTAATTTACATTAAATAAAATTGCAGTAATGTTGGATGTTGTCTTGCTCCACCACCATCTAATTTTTTTGTCATGGCACCAGAGAAAAGACTCCAAATGCTAGAACACAGAATTCCTACATGCCCTGAGCAATACAGCACATTAAAGAGAAGCATCAGTTCTTCAAATTGTACTTGGCAGTGGGCCATTTCCACTGATGACTGCTAAAATCTGATGAGTATATCTCCACCAGCTAATAGTCTAGCAAGTGTAGTTTTAAAAGAACAGAGGCTTCTTGTCATTTTTCAGAGGTAGGCCTACATACAGCACACTGTGGGCGGCTAATCAGAAAGTTACTAGGCCATGAAAAGTTATCTTCCAGAGCTATGATACCATCCCCCAAAGAGGTCTCTGTCCAAGGCAGTGCATAGCTAGCGAGATAGTTTTAGCCACTGCAAAGTTCTCTATGTGCTACATCAGGGTTCCTCAACCTTGGCAACTCTAAGCTGTGCGGACTTCAACTCCCAGAATTCCCCAGCCAGCAAAGCTCCCAAATTCTGGGAGTTGAAGTCCACACAGCTTAGACTTGCCAAGGTTGAGGAACCCTGCTCTATATAGCTTTCTGTGAGAGGAAAATGATTTTTTAACACTGGCCCTCAGATATTATTTTAACCATTAGAGATCGCTTACTGAACCAGAACAGGGTTCATTTTTTATCAAACTTCACTTAGAATGTTTAACTTCAGTTCTTGCACTAGATCAAAAAACTTCTGCCCAGTTTTAACAATTAATGAATTAAGTTTTTTATACTATTATATAATTTATCAGCTCTTATGACTCCACAGATTTTAAAATGCTGGAAGAGCTAGCGTTTAGTATTTGTTGTTATTTAAGAGAACATTGTTTCAAACACTAGAGGTCACTATCGATAGCAGCAATGTCCAAAGCTCACCTTGCGTTAGTTGATTCTCTACACCATGGGTGTCCAATCTTTTGGCTACCCTGGGCCTCACTGAGTGAAGAGGAATTGTCTTGGGCCACACATAAAATATATATAAGTAATAAACTTCATTTATTTTTTAATATTTTTATTATAATTTTTTTAAGAAGAGGGCAACATAAAACTAGTAGGATATTTGGCCTTGTTTCTGTGAAACGAATGCATCAGTGTCTGGTTCGATGGTTGCAATGGTTGCAATTCTCAGTGAGTTCTCAAGGTGCTCCTCAGAAATTTTAATTCTAATTTTACTCTTCACATGCTTCATCCTTGGGGCCCCATTACTAGCTGTTCAGGGCCGCATGTGGCCCATTGGCCGCGGGTTGGACACACCTGCTCTACACAATATTCCTCTTCAGACACTGACGTATAATGTTAGCTTTGAATTAGTGAAGATTTTAATGTTGTAACAACCTGATTCATTCATAATGTTGGAGGGAGACAGGTCAAATTTAGAAAACTTGACACTGATTTCATTTTCTCAGTGCACAGAAAATGAAATGCAGAAAGTCAATGATCTGGAAAGAAAGAGATTTGCCTATTGATTACCAGCTTGTATTTCCCAGGTAGGAAAAAGCTGAGGAGTAGGACAGGACCAATCATCATGTGAGAACTATTATTACTCCCTTCCCTGTGATTTCCCCATACCCTTCACATCTCCTATTTTCATCAGGCCATTCATATTAGGCCTAAGTGTAAAACAGCACAACTAATGTGCTTTTTTTACACTCTCACAAACCCATTATAAAGAGAAAAATACATGGAGCAGCAGCGTACTATTTCTAGTAGTCTCTAAAAGGACAGAAATTGGGGCAATAATCTGAGCTATGGGAATGAACACACAACTTCCAGACTGGTTTGGGGCAACTGGATATCCTGTGTCCAGAAGTGGGCAATCTTTTAGGCTTCAAAGCGTGAACCTGCTGCTGGTGCAGATTTGGGGGACTATAAGTGCATGTGTGCACACAAACATGCACATCACACATACACTTCTAAGTGAGGAAGAAGTAAATATTGCATTGGTAGGAGTCTGTCTGTCTGTCTATCCTTCCATCCATCCATCTATCCATCCTGGCATAAATATTATGGAACCCTAATCCAGAACACTGGGCTAGGTACTAGGCCAAGTGCAAACATTCAATTACATTTTGTGATTCAGCACTTACCAAATCTGTTTGATAGATTCAGTTAAAAGTTTCGATACAGAATATACAGATGGGCAAAAGATCATCAACTATTCTAATCATTTCAGAATAATTTGATTCCACTTGATGCATCAAATCAATTCAGAGACTGATTTGCAATTTCAGTGTGAAGTAGTGATTTTATCAGTTACTATCAAAGCTTCAGATTACAATTTCCTTTACTCTGTTAAGCACCAGAGTATTGCTGATATTAAAATAAAATGGATTAAAAAGATTTCTTTTGGATATTAGGTGAATCCTGATTGCATTTGAAGGAAAAATTGTAAACACAGTGGGAACGTAGGCAATAAAACAAGAAGGAGAATTAATCAATTGCATGGCAATTGTAAGGCACAAAATTTAAAAAAATAGAAAAGAGTCAAGTTGTGCTTGGGGTCAGGGAAGAGAACTGGGAGCAACAGTTTCATCCTAAAGAATGAAAGGAAAGCAAATAAAGTTCACTGGCTATTAAAGTTAGTTGACTGGATAACACAGAAGCCATGCTCTCTTGGCATGCAAATGTCAAGTTACCAAAAAGGATGCCCAGATGACACTCTAATCAATGAACCTGCCCCTGGAAGGTATCAGCCCTTCAAGGCAGATCAGACTAGGAACCCAATGTCATGTAGGTCAATACTACTTTTATTGTAAAGCTATAGAAACAAATTTTATTTATTTATATATTTATATATCAAATTTCCATCACCGGAAATTTTGCAAGACTGAATGTGCTTCCCCCCTCCCTCCCTTTATCTTTGTGAGATCTAGGGAGGGACTTGTCTGAGATGTTTACTCAGGTTACATTCCTGCCCGAGACTCAGTCCTCTTTTATCTGACCATTTTTTTGGTAACAATTCTTCCTCCCATTCCTCAAGGCCTTTCCCTCTGCCCACTACAGAAGGGCATGCTCCAGAAGGGAACCATCTTTCCCACCAAAGCTATGTATTCTTAATTTGACAGATATCCTCATGGGTAGATGATGCTTTGCCAATCAGATAAACACTGGTATTTTTGAAGAGAGAAGCTCTTTTTAACTGCTGGAGGAACCACATTTAGGCAATGAGGCTCTTAGCCTTCTACAGCCCATAGGGAAGTTACTATTCCTAACAGTCTCACAAGTTTCTGACTTTGCATCTTTCTCAGGAACAAAATTCTTGAACCAAGTTTTCAGTCTGATGTTCATGAAAAAAACGTAACTACATATGAGCAGGGAATGAATATGGGAATAGGGCCTGTGAAAGTTGTGTAGAAAGAAGACACTGCCTGCTATGAGTTCCAGCACATCTATTTTTGGCCTGCAGTTCTTGATGTGTTTCTCCAGAGCCAATCCCGCTTTCATTGTGAACAAGATTTCCCCGTCCCTCATCTTAGTCAATAGATAGCAAAGCATCATTTTCTCATTGCTGGCAGCAGTCCCATTTGCTCAGTAGTATTTAGTCTCTGTATTCTTTGTATAACTCGCTCACACATACCCCTCTCCCACAGAGAAAGCCTTGTCAAAGAAAATGATCCACCTATATAACAAGAATGAACAATTCTCTATTTATTACTTTCCAGTGCTGAATCCAAACTCATCTCTTTTCAAATAAATAAGCTTTCCAACTCAGGCAAATGGAAAATCAATCTGCCTTACCAGCTGAAAACTACACTGACAGAATTTATAGCTTCGCTACCGCATCCTTCCTCGCAAGATGGATAAATTGGGTGAATATGTATTATATTCTCCTTAGCTGATGAGCAGAGGTGCCTGAAGAGAAAAAACAGAGCTACTAGAATCCAGACAGATTGGTATCCATTGCAGGAAATGCACCTGAAACAAGATAGTCTCTTCAAACAGCAGGCAATAAGACTTCAGAAAGGAAAAGCCAAGCGGAAGCATTTAAGTTCTGGAAAGTATGGTAGATTTCATTGCAACTAAATGCATGCCCTCCAGAATCCATGCTGGCTGGGTATTTACTAGGGATTATAGAAGTCAAAACACAACATATTTCAAGAGCGCCAGTTTAAAGCAGGCTAGTTTACTGTAATTCATCAAATAAACATCTCTGTTGATCTGTTATTCATGAATTAAATCCATGGCTGATTAAATTATGGTTAATTCAACTATTCCTTCACACGAGACCCTAGTCCATCCTGGGATATAGCTGTTCTTAGGAGATTGGCCAAAGGTGCTCTAATAATTAGGAATATTGTATAATCACACATGTAACGCATAGGCTGAGTTTGTTAGGCTAAAAGGTGATTAGCTAATTCAATGTGTTGCATCAATACAACCTAATTTAGTCACATTCCGGTTATTGTACTGGATTTGATTAATATCCTGAAAATAATAATTTTCCCAATAGATATCAACATCTTCAAAAATGGTGAAAATGGCCCCTAGACTCATATTTCCCAAAAGTTTAGCTAAGACCAGGTATAGATATTTGGTGTAGCCATGACTACTGTTCATTTGTCTGTCATATTCACCTAAAACGTAACGTAGGCAAAACTAATTGTCACTACCAATAAAAATGAAGGGAGGAAGTTAGCGCTAATCCTTCTTCCTCTTAATTATGTTGGGGATGCAACAGCATGAAAGTTACTCATAAGTTTTATATAAGTCTGTATTCATGCATACATCTGTTGTTTGTGAGCACAGGCTACCTTGTGGTTTCCAAGGTAACCAATTAAAATCATTCCATCAGATAATCTGTGATACAGTTACAAAAAGAAAGTTGGTTTGTACTTGGGCAAATAGTTTGATTATAGGCCTTGCAGAAGCTCAGCTCAATTCACAATTCTTCAGATGTTTGACCTCCCTTCAGTAACCGGCTAACAGCAGGACTTCCGAAGACTCAACATGGTTAGAAAAGAAGCATTATTACTAACTAAAAGAATTTATATCTACACAGAAGAACAACTGTAACAAAATATAGGAATCCATATGCATGCATGCATACAGGGCCAGCTTTAGACTAAGTCCCCATAGGCACTGGCCTAGGGCACCAAAGCTTAGGGAGCACCAACACTGGCCCGCCTCCAAAACCAAGGACACAAGAAAAAGTGTTTATATTTCATCTACCTTTCAAGAATCAAACTTTTGTATTATTAATGCAGGATTTTAGGTATTTTTGCACTCAGGCTTAGCACTTTTCAGTTGACTACAGTTGGCAACTCTGCTCCAGCATGACAGTGGACCAAGCTGTAGTTGCCAAAGTCACATCAAACAGAGCAGACATTGTTTTAAAAATGCAAATCCTCACCTCAGGGGTAGGTGGCGCCATTAGTCAATGTGGCCGAGTGGCACCCTATACCCTTGAGCTGGCACTGCATGCACATGTGTGTGCCAGTTTCTCAAGGTTTAAATCCTAAATCTCTTTCTTGCACTCTTTTGTAGTACCACTTACTGCTATTCTTTTGTAAGGCTGGAATGTGGAGAATGCCTGAAATATCTTGCCATAATGGTCTTGCCCGAGGATCTTTGTTGTCTACCTTGCCACCTTCAGCGATCATATGTTTCTTTCTTTCTCCATTTCCTATGAAGTATTTTTTTTCTTTGCACTTTGGTTTAAATACTCAAATAATTGTAGTAAAAGAACACTCTGCCAAAAGCCTTGAGCTCAGACAGTACAGCAAAAAATACATCAGATATGAAATATTTCTATATATGGTCTTTGCAGCAGTTCAGCTCCAGGCCTGTTCAACTTCATGACATTTTAATTGTAAAATAAAACTAATATTTTAAAATAGGAAATGGTAAATAAAATGAAACGACTGGATTATTTGAAAAACTGGATTATTTCTGCCTTTGTACCAGTTTTGTTGAGTCCTCGGTGCTCCCTGAGCTTGGTTGTTGGCTTGCAGATGTTTCATTCCCCGACTAGGTAACATCATCAGTGCTAGTGAGTGTAGGGTTTGCTCCCTATTTATATCCCAGCAACACTACTGTATATAAACAGGGAGCAAACCCACACTCACGAGCGCTAATGATATTACCTAGTCTGGCAATGAAGCATCTGCAAGTGAACAACCAAGCTCAGAGAGCACCAAGGACTCACAGTTCAACCCTGAGCTAGATATATTCTCCTCTTCTGTACCAGCTTATCTGAAACTTGAGCAATTTTCACTTTGCAGTGATGCAGCTTTGTAGAGTTGTGTTTCTCATTAACACACATTCTTGCTTCACCACTTCTCCCATTACTATGCTGTCATAAAGGTTCTGAATCCTTGTTTTCCTCTTTCATACATCGTGACAACAAGCTGTTATTTCACAGTCTTGTTTCAATCACAAGAGGAATGGAGGCTTGGCAACTTAGCAGCTCCTTCTTGTAGCAATCTGTTTTGTTTTGTTTTACGAGGCAAATGAGCAGGAGATGGATAAAAAATGTGGAAGGGGAAAGAGCATGGGGCTTTCTTTCTCTTTTCTTTCTTTCTTTCTTTTCTTTATATATTTATCAAACTTTATCACCTCCCATCTCCCCCACCTGGGGGGACTCTGGGCGCTTTACAATAAAACAAGATTAAAATTCAGAACAATTACAAATACAATAATACAATAAAAATAGAGATATAATAGAGTCTAAATGGCTAAAAGATTTTAATCAGTCTGTGAGTGTAATAGGTCCATCAAAGATCACTTTAGGGTGCTAGCCAACCCCAGGTATGACTGTTCCCCCTCCCATTCCAAGCCTGCTGATAAAACCAGGTCTTTAACCTTTTTCGAAAGTCCAGGAGTGAGGGGGTCTGTCTCACCTCTGGGGGAAGGATGTTTTCTTTGTTGTGGGGATAAGAGAAATTCATTCTGTAACCAGAGGTAACACAAGATGGGGCACTGATACCATTCTTTGCATCTACTGATCAGTCTGAAGCTGGATTTCCAGTTTAAGATGTTATGTTCACGTTCTAATTTTTCAAGGTCTACTGCCTGTAGGTCAATTTTAAATTGTTTTGAGAGACTGGGGATTAGAAAGACCCCTGTGCAGAGCTTGCAGACTTCTGGAAAGTGCAAATGTATACATCTACAGAATGTGAGGAAAGATTTTTTTGAAAAAAGGACAAATCTTAATTTAGGGCTACTAACTGTGATCTAAAACATTATGTGGCTAAATTAAATAGTGGAAATTGAAATTAGGAATGTCCAAATGCACACGTTAGGATTGTACAAACATACTTATGGGAAATTGCAAACACAAAAAGACCAATGGATCACCCAGGCTATAATACAATAAAAATAGCAGGTTATAGCCATACTAAGTTTTCTAAGGTAGCATGGTCAAATAATCTACTCTAAAAATTAGTGTACAGCAAAAGGAATGTGGGATTAATTCCAGATGCAAATAGTGCATGAACATGCTAATTGGAATAAGAAGCTGTTCTTCCAAGAAAGCTGTAGTAAATGAAATTACAGAAAGACAAAGCTATGCAGAAATACATTATTGCCATGATGAAGATTGTGGAACAGCTCCTGTCGTATTGGAGAAGAAAATTACGCAGCAGCACTATTGGTGTGCTGTCATAAACCAGACCCAAAGCAGATTTGATGCTGGATTTGCTCAAGAGCAGGCTAACTGATGAATATAAACGCAGCAAGCATTTCACCAGTGTTAGAGAATCAGAATCACAAGTGAATGCGATATATTCAAGCTATACAAGGTAATGCTTTTCAAGGATATTTCCTTGATTCTAGAGCTCAAGTCGTTGACAAGTGGTAAGACATTTTTCACAGAATGTAAAAGTGAAAATACTCCTTGCCATTGAAGGAACTGTGCAAGCAGAAGGAATTGGGTATGAATTCCCAAACTGCAAGAAGGCACAGAGTTACAGGTATCCGTGAAACATGTTTTGTATGTATCCCAATGAGGAAGAGGTCTTCTATTAAGTGCATAACCAGTAAAGGTCTCACAGATCAGTTCAATAAAAAATGATGCATAATTCAGAAACAGAAAACAAATTTAGCCTGGGGTGAAATAGATAAGCATCAGCTTATTGTAAAAGAGGAACAAGCCAAAACCAACTTTCAAGGTCAGGACAGAGAATGTATTCATCTTTGGCATAGAGATTTGGGGCACAGACATCCTGAAAGCAACAAAGGATTAGAAAGATGGGAGTTGACTGAATACATAAAACTGTCCACATGTCCAGTTACAATTAACTGTGAATGTTGTATTAAGGCCAAAACATCAACAGTGATTTTATTAAGGAAAGAAAGCCTAGAGCTGAAAAAACACTTGACCTTGTGCACAGCATGTGTGGTCTAATGAACTTACCTACATTTGGAGGCAACAGCCATTTTGTAACATTTAAAGATGACTATTATTGTATATTCACATACACTATGAAACACAAGGATAAAGTGTTATAGAAATTAAGTACTATGTGTTTATGATTCTTAATAGGTTTCACTAGAATCCACTTGTTTTTTGACAGATAACTGATGCAAAGCACTGGCACAGAAGTAGCCTATTTCAGAGTTCAAGGAGTTGAACACCAGAAAAAAAATGAAGCCTGTTTCAGAATAACAACAATAACAGTAATATTGTTTCTCTTCAGATTGCATAAATCTTACAGAAATGGGACAGTGCAAAGGAAAAACTGACAAAAATGACCAGAGAGCTGTTGTTAGATGCATTTTTTCTAAAAAAAAATGTGAATCACTGCTACTTACCTCTGAAATTTCAAAAACAGTGGGAAAATAGTAGGGTCTCATTTCCTTCACGTAACCTCAACTCCTGTGGCACTATCAGCTCCTGTTCCATGTAGTTTTCTCAGCAGCAGTATGAAAGTGGTTTGTTGATTCTTCCTTCTATCACGTTTTTTCAGCTTCATCTATGAGCCTTGCTATTCCCTGTTGATCCAGTTACTAACCAGGCCTAACCTGAAGGAAGCCGACTGCTGAAACAGACGAAGTTGGCCAACTGCTGAAAAACCCACACACAGCTTTTGCATATATTTTGAAAAGAAAATGTATTAGGCTACAAAACAAAGTAGTGGAAGGGCTTTTGGTGAGATACAGTGTAAAGGCATGGGCTGAAAAAACTTCAGTCCTCAATCCAAGCAGTAACAGTCAGTAATAGCATTTAATGAAAACCCAGAAGGCAATGTTAATTTATTTTAAAGAAATCACAGTAAATACAAATGGAAGGAAGATAGAGATCTAAATGACTTTTCAAAGATGATAAATCCTCAAAGCAAGAGATTGAGTTTGGCATTGAGTCAGTTGAGATTCAAGGAGGAGGACAACCTAGTACAACTCAAAATGCTGATATCCATAAGCAGTCTCATCTTCTGTAAATGCATCAGTATTTTATCTATAGCTTCCTATCATTTATAGATATAGAACTTTCTTTCCCTGCTTGTTTCTTATGTCTTATCGGAGTTAATTTATGAAATAATTTTTATGATCATTGTAGTATGGATTTTGATGAAACCAAATGATGTCTGTAAGAAATAAGATTACCATATCTGGTTTCCAAAAGCCTAGATGACCACTAGATGACAGCAGAGAGATACAAAATTTCCTGTTTGCTACCATCTTCTGGTTACCTGGATTTGTGCAGTTCAGATCTGATAGCTGTAATCTGTAATCATCGTATGCTTATCCTCAGAATAAACAAATTAAGCCAATAGCCTTGCATCATATGGGGATTAGATACATGCTCAGAAATATTGATAGTATTATATCAGTATCTGCATAGGCATCTCAGTCATATTCAAGCAGAATGATGAGACTGAGTTGGCAAAAACACTGAGGACTATTGCTGCAAAGGACTATTATACTATTATTATTAGGACTATTTCACCATTCCAGATTTTTGCTCAACAAATCCATATTCTGAAATCTCTTTCAAAGGTCAAAAGTACGAAGTTAAGAGCGCAGCTACAGTTTCCATTAGGATAAACGTGTGGCCCATCATTGGAAGGTCAGAGGTGCAACTCATTTTGGCTACAGTCAGTGTCCAGCTAGGGACAATGGAGTCCAAAGGGCAACTGAAATGTGTCTAGCTGGATTGATATATAACCACCTCTTGTCAAACCTTGCCTCAGGAATTATCAGAAGCAAAGAGGGAGGAGCTTGAGCCAGAGATTAAAAAGACATCAGCGTTTTAAAGTTGGGGAAAGAAGCAATACTAAGATCATTAAAACAAGAGACAGTGGTCTGGAGACTTTGAAAGCAGTTTAGTTTATTTATTTATTTATCAAATTTGCATGGCCACGCATCTCACAAAAAAGTGACTCTGGGCGGCATACAACACTTAATTAGAAAAACAATTAATATATAAAAACAATCATTATAAAAACTATAAAAAGCACAATTACAAGAGAAGATGATGTTAGTTGCAGTAAGGGAGCCATCACAAGATCACCCCCATCCTCTGGGCCTGATGCCATGAATGAAAGAAGTGCTGACTCTAATAGAAAAGAGAGACAGACAGACAGACAGAAAGCATCTGTTCCAGGTCCTCCACCCCAGTGGCAGTGCCACTATTCCTCCAGTTCCAGTACAGGTATAAAAAGTTATCTTACATGACTAAGTTTGCACAAAATATTGAATTCTAAACTAGCAGACTACATTGTAGCCTAGTGTGTTCTGTGAATGACTTCATGTAGTTAGTTTATAGTATAATATTGAGTGAACATTGGATGCATAGAGCAAATGACATGATTACTCATGGGTAACCATGTCCTGTAAATACAATAAACAGTATTTTTTGTATCTACTATTCCTATCTGACTTAGTTCTGTCCATTCTGAATGGCAGCAATTCTATAGGGTCTCCAGCTAAAGCCTTTTCCTACCAACTGGAGACCATTCCTTTCAACCAAGAATACCTAGCATTTGAAAAGCATGTGCTGCAATTCTTTTTTGGGGTAATTAAATGCTTTAATTAATGGGACTTCTATTCTTTTAATAATTGTGTAGAAGAGAGATTTTCAGCAAGTGGAGCTAGTGAGGAGAGGGCTTGGCTTGGCTTGGCTTGGCTTGGCTAAAGTACTGGAACAATGTCTTTTTTAGCATCTGAATTATTAAGAATACAAATATGGACCCATCTGTTTGTAGACTTTCCATGCTACATGCTTACTCTGAAAGTGTACCCTGCTAAACAGGAATTTATAGAATCAACACTGAATTTCTGCAGTTTGCCATCTGAAGATTCATATGGGGAACAAGCTGTTTAGATGGGCTCTGCACTAATCATCTCAATAAGTTGTAATATTAAGTAAGAACAGTGCCTGCATATTGGGGATTGGCAGTCTGTAGGACTATTTGTCTGCCAGTTGACATATATTTGAGGGATTGGCAGTTTATAGCAACCCATGGGGCCATGTGGTTCCCATGAGGCCTTTGGCAGATCCCCAGCTCTTTAAGATGTGTCTTGTGAATGTAGCTTGTAGATTCTCAGTCCACATCCCCATGTGTGAGGGATGGCTCTTTGTCACATACAAGTTAGATTACTTAGGCTCCTCTCTCTGCTGTCTATTGAACAGATTTTGCCCATAAAAAAAAAGGTAGAGGTCTGTGGAAAGAAGCTTAATCAATAATGGGGCTAAGATCTCTCCAGCAGTTTTTGATCTTAGAATCAAGTGGAAGATTGAAACAGAGGACATTTGCTTTAAAAGCCTTCTATTTCTATTGAAATAGATAACACACATAGTCAGGAATATCTGCTAGGTTTTTTAAAAAATTATTTCTGGTTTCTGGATTGTTATGCTGCCTCATTATCTCTCTGAACAAGTTATGGCATTTTGACTTTTTAATTGCCAGAAAATCAGGATATGAGTAATTAAATATGTAACAAACCCTGGGAACATGGAGGAGGGAGAAAGACCATTACAGAAAAGATTCCTTAGGGGAGAGGAGAGATGTGAGTAGGAGACTCAGAGTATGATGCTAGGTATAAGCTGATCTGCAGAATTTTTTTTGACATGCTTTCAAGTTTCTGTGACATTACACAACTAACAATAAAGATCACTCCAGAAATCTAAGTGATTCTTGCTTCCTGAGTTTTCTAGGCTTAAAGACTTTGACAGTATGAGAACTCTGCCTCTTACATACCAGATTAAATGCTCCCTGGAAGATAGGTGTGGAAGCAGGAACTACCAAATCACTATCCCAAAGAAGGACTAAGGTAAGAAATAAGGTTGCTAGGAGAGCAGGTTTGGTATCTCCAGCCCATTCCATAGGCATCAACATTCACTGCTGAAATGCAATACCCCAAGTATGTATGTATGTGTGTTTTACTTCAAAATTCTTCAGTATCCATTTCTTGAGTGTACCCTGACAATTACCCTGCATATATTTCTTAGTTAGTATGTCAGAACATTGCATATGTAGATGTGGGCAACATTGTCTAGCTTTGCAAGACTTTTGTTAACATTTTTGGGGTAAAGGTGAGTTTTGGTTCCCCTTGTGGCATCCTGGCCAAAATGTACCCTTATATTTTGTCCTTACCATCAATAGAGAAGACTATGTGTGGCATAGGCACAAGTAAGGTTGGTAATCTACTCTTTCTTTAACTTATTAAAAGCATTATAATTATTTAATCACTTAATCATCTTATTCTATTAAATAATTGTTGCTATTAAATAACTTGTTCAAGGCAAAGACTGTTTTTATAGTTCAGAATATATTTATATTTTATAGCTTTGACTCAGATATTTTTAGCTTTAACCTAGATCCTGTTCTGTTATCTCCGTCATGTTAATCTGTGACCAAATTCCCTTGCTACAGTTGCCTTTATTATAAACTGTTCTCTGTGGTTTTCATGACACAGAAGCAGCTGTTCCCCAAATGGACATGGAAGAGTTAGGTTTATGAGGTCAAATAAACAGTTGTCAACAATGCTGTGAACTGAACTGAAGATCGATCGGTTGGTCTTTGATCTCTCTACACTTTTTAGAATAAGGAAGTATTGCCAGCTGTCCTAACACTGCAGCTGCAGAGGAGGATAAAGCTCATTCAAATATATCATTTGGGCTTGATCATTTGCTCACTGAAGTCAGTAAGAAAGCTCCTACTGACCTGGAAGACTGACTGTGTGACCTTCCTCTTGCCATAATACGAACCCAGATGAAGAATGTGCATATGGAGTGGATGAATTTAGCATCATTATAAGACATCCTACAGATCAACTTGTTCAGTACAATCTATAGCAGAATATTTCAATCCTTTACATTTTACTGTTACTTTAATATGCAGTCCAAAATGTGGAACTAAGCCCTAAGGAACTCAGATTTTTTTTTAATCTAAGGTAATGCATAGGATTATATCATTGCAAGTTATAGAATTAGAGATACAGTCCTTGATGGAAACGTGTTGTTATGGAACATATTTTGCAAAATATACATAGGCACCCATCATGCTTTCCTTTTGAGGTAAGCGGCATTATAGAAAGTGCAACAACGGAAACCTTTTCACTGTTGTTGAAAGTAGACGAAGGGAAGGTGCAGGTAAGACTGGGGGACCATAGCACACGATGGGCTGGAATATCAGCAGTAGTTGTGGCTGAGGTAGGCAGGGATAAGAAGAAAGGCATTGGGAAGATCCAACGGGAGCAGCCAAAAGGTGGGGGGAAGGAGGGGTTCCAGGCCCTGTCTTGCCTACTTGCCCTCTAAAATCACGCCAAGATCCTGGCAGGGTATTTTTTGGCCAAATGACAGCCTATTCAGAATGATTTGGCAGACTTTTAGAATGTGATGTCTTTTCCAGATTTGAAGCAAAACAACATTTCCATAGTGTGGGAAAGCACTCTCACTGAAAAATTAGCATGACAAAAAAAACTTGCATAGATACAGAAATGTATTCAAATCTGGTTCCTCTTTCTTGCCTGTATTAATATTGATTTTCTTTATGTGTTGCTCTATAAATGTTTGGGAAAGAAATATTGACTATGAGTATTAAAGGCATTTATATTTCTCCTTAAAATCACATACGTAGGTGCACACACTTACAAACACAGACACATGTTTCTCTTTTTTAATTACTTTTATTTTGGCCCTTGGTTTATTTTTCCTTTTAATTCTGTATTTCTTTTTTTCTTATTTACCTCAGGATCCCAGGTATGATCTTATCAAGGGGGCATTAAGGAGGGCTTGCAACCTTGTGGCCTTACTGATGTGTTGAAACTGCAAGGCCCAGAGTTGCCATCCTAAAGGATCTGAAGGGCATAGCAATAATTTTATAACTATTGTTCATACCTTTGCATCCAAATAACAGTGCTGAGCTGATCTCTTTCTGGAAAAGGTCCGGAATGCAGCTGCATGGGCTATCTTTGGTGCCCTTAGATCGGCACATATAACACCCCTACTGTGCGAGCTGCATTGGGTACCAGTTTGGTTCCAGGTTCAATTCAAGGTTTTGGTTATAACCTTTAAAGCCCTATATGGCATGGGGCCAGGTTACCTGAGTGACCATCTCATCCCCATCACATCAAGGTTCTGGGCTAGAAACCAGGAGTGTGTGAGTTCTAGTCCCACCTTAGGCATGAAAGCTGGCTGCTTGACCTTGGGCCAGTCACTCTCTCTCAGCCCAACTCGGTGCAATGTAGACTAGCCTCCTTGTGGTGCACCCTGGGCAATGGGACTTGTCACAGCTAAATAGTCTATACATCTGGCTGCTGGACCTCACAAGGATTTCCCAGCAAGAAAAAGCAGCATGAACACCGAACTGCTATGCCATATGATAAAAAAAAAAACACCTGATCATGCAGAAAGGGCATGTTGAAGACCCCATCTGTAAGAGAATTCCATCTGGCAGGGTCCATGAAGCGGGCCTTCTCTGCAGTAGCTCCTGCCCTCTGGGACATCCTACACCCGGAGATGAGGTTAGCCCCATCGCTCCTGACCTTCTGGAGGAATCTGAAGACCTGGCTCTGCCACCTTGCTTGGGGCGGGAGGGGAGTAGTTACGCTTGGGGATGGCTAGTGCCTTAGAGTGCTCCTCACACACATTAGACCTTTCTGCCACTTGGATTTTATTCTTATTTTTATATTTATTTGTTAATTGTAATTACATTTTTATAAATCGTATTTATATTTTATGCCTATTGTTTTATTGTAAACTGCCCAGAGTCCTCTGGTGGGAGGAGATGGGCGGTGACAAATTTAATAAATAAATAAATGGAGGGTCAAGGTTACTTATCCAGATTGGAAGTGTCCTATAACTGATTTTCCAAAAGAAAGAGAGTTGGCTGCCTCAAACTATCTAATTTTCAAAGCTTGTTTAAAGTATCATGTAGTGGTTTTTTTTTTAATATTCAAAGCAACTCAGAATGCAACCCCTCCCAGAAAACAGTAAAAATAACAATACAAGACAGCAAAACAAATCTCCAGGATTTTGTTAAAAGTTTCTCAGAGAGGTAAGTAACTAAGCAAGGAGTCCTTTTTAGGAAAAAAGCCAGCTTGTCAAGAACCAATTTAGAAGAGGGATTGTATTAAACATTCAGTCTCCCGCTGTGTTTTTCCTCCTTCTAAACTGCCATCACTGGAAGCAACTTTGTCTTTATAAAAAGCCTTTTTAGGGATTGCTGCATTATATCTTTTAGCCAAATCAAGTATGCTTCTTAGCTTCAGAAAGAGAGGTTTCTTTTTACAAAAGGAAAGTTGTAGATTTGCATGAAAATTGCTCTCTCGCTCGCTCTCTTTTGGGAGTAGTAATGTTTATTAGGAATATACATAATCATTCCAGCTCTGTGAAAATGACAATTTTAAGAGATACTTTTAAGATTTCAGTGTTACATTTCCAGAAGCAATTATTCCTTATGGCAGATTTAAAAAAAGAGCTGCAAGTTTTACCATGCATTATTTCCTAGGCAATATGAAAAGCACTATGATGACATTTAGGGGCAGTGATAAAATACTCATTGAGGTCAAACGTTTAAAAATCACACAAGTGCTGCATATAAAGCCTAAGCTGTAGAAATGCAATATTACATTCAGATGGTCACATTTCTGACTTATATAAAGATTTATGCACTCCTATTGCATTATTCTTCCATGATATCTCAAATCGATTACTGCAATGTTCTCTGGGTAAGGTGCAGACTCTCAGTTGGGCTCCAACTGGTGCAGGGTTAGGATCATATCCTGCCCATATTGAACAATCTGCACTAGTTGTTAATTGTGTTCCAGGTGCAATTTGCATTTTGGCTTTTAATATTTAAGTGTCACAGCAGATGGTGGCAATTTATAATCCTTGATTTATAAAAAAGCCAAGTAGGATTGAAGCTGCTTAGTAGCTGGATGGGAGACCACCAGAAAAATCCCAAGGCTATAAACTAGACTTGGAAGTTGAAAGAAATTCCTGGAGGAAAGCCATGGTAAACTACTTCCATATTATTTCTGAAGGGAACTACATGGATCTGCCTATATAATCATCAAGAGGTGAACCTGAATTGTTAACTTCTTATTGTTTAATGCCCTAAGAACTTACAGCCTGCCTTTTTGAAAAATGAATATCTGCTTATGAACCTATCCAGGACTCTAAGATCGTCAAGGGAGTCGCTTTTAAAATACAGCCCCACTTTCAGAGGCCTATTCAGCAGGCTTCTGGCTGGGAGGTTTTCTGACTAACTTCAAGAGTGCAGAATACATTCACTAAGGAGATTCCTTGGGAAAGGAATTGAGACATAGCTTTTTAGAGAAATCTTTTAAACTATTATAAGAAACATTTTGGGCTATGTTTTAATTGTCCTTTTAAACTTATTATTTTTTATCTTTTGAGCTTTTCATGGTGTTAGTGATCTTGATTATCCTAGTTGGACAAAAAGAAGAGATATTAAACTAATAAACAATATTTAAATCTGCACTAGAAAGCTAAGTAAAAGTGTACAAGATTGTAAATGCTAATTGTGATCTATTCTATATTTATTAATGTCATCTTATGGGACTATAATCCGGTATCTCCTTCTTTGATTGAATACAGTGGATCTCATTTCTTCGACATGCATAGGATTTTTCTGCAAAAAAAAATATATCAATGTTTATATATTGGTTGTTTTTACTTTTGGCTGACAAGGGGGATTTAATATATGCCTATATCTGAGCCTTTACTTTCGTAGCTATAAAATGCAGGTTTAGGATTTAGATAGCCAAATAATTGTGACTCTACACTAGGAACAGAAACTCTCCTACACATGCTCATGCACAAGAGATGTTGGAGGACAGCAAGGATCTTTAATATTAAACCATGATTAAACATAATATGCAATCCCAGCCAGAGCTGTGATCCTGCTACTGCTATATCATTGTCTATGGCTACCTAATGCATTGTCTATGGATTCCTAATGCATATAATTCCAGATCCATGTTGAAAAATCCCTATATTTGTAACTGTCACATGTAATGAGTCACAGGTGGTTTCTCTGTGTTATTTTCTATCTACCTTCCATTTAGGACTTTTATGACAAGTAAACAGGTTTTAGTCCAAGCAGACATTACTCCTTTAGAAACCAATTACTTCTCTTTTTTTTCTTTATTGCACTTTTTTATTATTATGTTTTTGTAAATCTGAATACATTATATTGTTTTGATACAATGATATTTATACAGTAATAATTGAAGGTTATCGACCCTTTATTGTTTAGATCATTTAGAGAAATGGAAATAAAGAAAGGAAGAATTTTTCTATCAATATTAATTACAATTTAGGATCCCAGTATTACAAGCATAAGATTATTTTTCATCCAGAATGGAATATTAGAATTGAATATTAGAAAAACATTAGAATTGAATATTAGAAAAACAAATGCTGCAGATTGCATCAAAGTATTTGTTTTACAGTAAAGGTTTTGGTCTTGAGTGGATTACTTAGTGTTAAGGTCTCCATTGTATTAAGTTTTTTTACATGTCAATAAAAGGAAAAAGACAATAAGCAAAGCAAATTTAGCAACAATTAAAATACCAAAAAGGAGAAAAAGGAAAAATATTGGGTTTCAACTTCTCCATTTTTATACATCCGCTGATTTACAGTGTTTGTAGACATTTAGGCCCACTTAGAAGCCAGTCACAAGTAAGTGATTCTATGTGCCATGCTGTGTGATGTATTGTATGTATGGGAACCATTCTTGCTTAAATTTGGTGAAACGTCTGTTGTGGATGTATAGTATTGTTTTGATCTGCCGTGTTTCACTCCAGAGCTTTAGCAAAATATCACCTCGCTCAGTCCTCACTGGCTTTCCAAACTATCTTTGCACCTGGCAGTCTCAATGTCTTTTCTGATTAACAGTCACAGCAAGGTTCATACTGGAAGGACAAGCATCGCCCCTTCTGCACTACCCAAACAGTGATTTGCCAAAAGCCTATGCTAAATGGCAACACTTGTCATAAGCTCCCATCTTTGCTCTGGGTTAAATTACCTTCATGTATAACAAACCTCAATTTGCAAAACAATTACTTATCAGCAGGAGGCACTGTACAATTGTTAAGTTGGAGTCCATGTAATCTTGAATGGAAAACGAAAGGACGCCGCACTTCAGGTTGAGTGGACAGAATAGAATCAACAACTCAGCTGTCTTGACAGTTTTTAAAACATCTCTCTTTATTAACATTTTCTGAATTGGCATTATTTGAAGGAATAAGGATAGAACACTCCCAGAATACGTTTTAAAACAACCATTTGTCTCTGCTATCTCTTCACAGTGTCAGCTCTGGAATTTGAGAACACATGAAGTAAGTTCATAAAGAGCAATTTGAACATATGCTGAATGCTCCTCCATCTCTGAGTAACTATTCCCCAGGAGAGAAGAAGACAATGCCCACTTTTAGGTAGCGTTAAGCTCCATTCTCTCATCCCAGAAATTAATCAGTCTTCAATGTTCTCTAGTTATTTGGATTCTTTAGCTCATCTCCTCTGTGAAGATGCAGCACAAGTAATGGCATTCAGAAACACTTAGAATAAGGATTTCAGTAGATTGTTTAAAAATTAATGCTGCTACCGGTCATTAAGAATGCACGGGAATAAAGGACTATTGATGTGATATTAAAGTTATAAGAATGACCTTTTAATGCATTTTAGAGCAAACTATTATTTTTATTACAGCCTATCTACTCCTGCTTGTAAAATAGCTTTTATCTTTATTTGTAATAGCATTCAAGTCAGGTAAGGGATTATTCATCCATCACCACCATCATCATCATCATCAAATAAATAAATAAATATTTTTTCTTGAAGTCATGGTTTCTTGCATGGGTAATGAAGTCATATCCATATAATCTTAAGTGATTGTTTATCAAGTCGTCTTATATGATTCTGCTAGTCCCTTGAGATCTTATGAAAAGGGGTTTTTTTGGTTTATCGTCACCAAAATTTAGACTTTTAGAACTCAAAACTACATTTTCTCAAGGGGGCAGTCTGGCTGTAAAGCCATTTGCCTTTGGAAATTAGACCAAAATGACAGGTTTTTAATGTCAGGTAAACGCAATCTTTCCTTGTGATTCACAACTGGGTCTGTACATCAAAACAAGATGAATATAGCCTGAGAATCTTTTTTAATGCCTGTTCATTAAAATGATGACTCCAGGAAGCATTTATGATAAGCATACTGCTCTCCACCAAAAAAGCAGCCAGCTACTTGCCTATACAACACTCCAAGTATGCATCTTAGAGGACTAATGCATTTATAAGCAAATATAGGTCTGCGCAGTGTGGATGAATGTGAATATCTTCCCACAAAGAGCCTATGAATAGCATAAGCTAGACTATTAGTGTACATGCCACAAACATTATCTTGTCACATGCACAGATGTTTTAACAAAAGCACATGGTTACCAACTGCACAGTAAGTTCATAAATTGTAAATTCTTAATTAATAGGCTTCAATATGATTTAACAACTTTTTGAAATTACTAATGTAGTTTTCCAACAGTAAAGGCCATTTTTGTATACCCCACATTCAGTTTCTTGAAAATAATCTTGAAAGGAAAACATTATCATCTGGATCATTTAGTTTCTTTTCTGATTTTTAATGGAATCATATTTAGAAAGGCAAAGAATGTTTTCTACTGTGAAGTGGGTTTTTTTATCCATTCAGTTGTGTCTGATTCTCAGAGTTTGCCTGGACAAGTCCCTGAAGTTTTCTTGGCAAAGTTTTTCAGAAGTGGTGTGCCACTGCCTCCTTCCTAGGGCTGAGAGAGAGGGACTGGCCCAAGGTCACTCAGCTGGCTTCATGCCCAAGATGGGATTAGAACTCACGATCTCCCGTTTTGTAGCCCAATGCCTTAACCACCACACCAAACTGGCTCTCGCACCATATACAATATACAAGTATGTATAAAACTCATAAAAGGCATTTCCAAAAGGTGCTTATATCCATAGTTGCCTTCCTTATTTTAGATTATGGGAAATCTGCCTGTAAAACAAAAATGACAGAGAAGCAGTGGCATTGGGGAAGGGCATAAAAGGTGGTCTGACTAATAAAAGCAATGTAGTGGCAATTCAATACAAGCTTCATCCCTTTTCTATGTGCTTTGTGATGATTCACACATGTCCTAAAGGTATGACACTTATGGCCTGATACTGTGATCCTGTGGATATAGCCTACCATCTCCAAGGTAAAGGTAAAGGTTTCCCTTGACGTAAAGTCCAGTCGTGTCCGACTCTAGGGGGCGGTGCTCATCTCCATTTCTAAGCCTTAGAGCCGGCGTTGTCATAGACACTTCCGGGTCATGTGGCCAGCATGACGACACGGAACGCCGTTACCTTCCCGCCGAAGCGGTACCTATTGATCTACTCACATTTGCATGTTTTCAAACTGCTAGGTGAGCAGGAGCTGGGACTAGCAATGGGAGCTCACCCCGCCACACGGTTTCGAACCGCCGACCTTCCGATCGGCAGCTCAGCGGTTTAAGTGTTCTGCTATCTTTTCCCCCACAAGAGAAATGAATATAGCACAATACAGCACACATTTATTTTAACTTTGTTTATGGTTGTTGTTGTCTATTAAGGAATATTATTGAATATTGAAAAAAAAACACTTGAAACAAAACTTGAGGTTGCCTGCTTGCAAGAGAGCCTGTTAAAAGACACATATGCACCTGTGGCAGAGGAGGCAAGGGAGACAAGTGATAAAATGTGCATTGTAACATGGACACACATGTTTCATTATGTTCCCATCATTACAGTTTGTAAAGGACATTTATGAAAACACACAGAAATGGAGCTTGGAAGACAATGCTCTTAGTTCTGAACCCCTCCAAGCTTTCAAAGAAAGCTTTCCACATCAACAGTTTAGAGGAACAGGTAGGCATAGGCTCAAATGGTGCATGAATCATATAACAGACAGTGCCCAGTTCAAGTGCCATCATGGAATGGCAGATATGAAGACAAGCCACAACACAGAGGGTCCATTAGGTGCCTGAGGCAGACCAATCATATAGGATCCTCCTATTCTGTGGTAAGACACCCTCAAATGCAGTCTATCTTAACCTATGTAGCATCCATTTTACCACCAACACATCAAGTCACAAATGTTTTCCTGTTATCTTACACCATTTATTTATGACTTGTCTGTAGAAGCTAACAAAGCATTGCCTTCTGCCGTTAGCTACCCTCAGCTTCATCCCTTTCAGACTGAGTTACTCTGGTGCTGGATGAAGTACTGGTGATTAAGACAGAAGTTCCCTTCTGATGGGAGTTGCCAGACATTGTATCTCATGATGTCTCTTAGATCAGCCAACCAAGGTTTTCTTAGCCAGAAAGAAATAACTAGAATTACTACCATTGGTAGATCACCTGTGGCAATATGAAGAGAGAAGGAAAAGTATCACCAGTCACTTTGTCCAAAGAGTGGACAGAAGCCAAAGCCTCCACCATGGAAACCTTGACAGAAACAGCATCTGGCTGTTGTCTGATAGCACTCACAGCTGCATCACTCCAAATTTTCCTGTCACAATAAAATGGTGAGATTTAGCTTCTCTTCCAATTCAAACATTGCTTTCCTGCTCAATCTGCAATTCTAATTTACTACCTTACCATATGCTCCACATGATTGGAGAAAATTTCATTCCCTCTTGTCAATCAGTATAAACCTTCATTAAGGTACTGTCTGTTTTGATAAGCACATGTTCCTTTAAGACAGGATCCTTGAAGGATGCTAGGGCTAACTGAATAGCACAAAGCTCCAACCAGTTCATGATTGTTTCAGTTGATTCTACAAGGAGACATACACACACACTTGCCATTCTGGTTGCATTATTCTGGTGCAATACCCTCCTTGTTAAGGTCTTTTCTTCTTATTCTGATGCCACCATTAAACTTCTTTGAGGATTTAGAAACACCTTAAGACTCTAAGGCAGTGTTCCTCAACCTTGGCAACTTTAAGACAGATGGACTTCAACTCACAGAATTCTGGGAGTTGAAGTCCACCAGTCTTAAAGTTGCCAGGGTTGAGAAACACTGCTCTAAGGTAACATAATTGGGTGGAATGTGGGGAAAATATATGATAGCACAGGCAGCTGGTTAACAACACACTTTTATTAAATAACTAAAAATAGGTTTTAAAACAGGGACACTTGTTTCTATAATAGCAGAATAGTAACCTATCCTAGTCCTAACATTATTCCTAACCCTGTCTTCCTGACAGGGAGAGATATTCCAAGGCTTGGATTCTGAGCATCTCTCAGACCTCTTCTTCTATGGGCACTTCCCAAATCCAGGAATGTCCACAAGGGTTAAAAAAAAGTCAAGAGGGCAGCTGCAATAATGCAATCAAAGCCCCTCCCCTCCCTGGTTGTGGCTGCCACATTGACATTCTTATCCCAGTCCTGCAGATACCCCTGTTCAAATACCTCTTTCCAGTTTTCTCCTCCTGCTGGAAAATAACTTGGGAAGTGATACCCAATATTGTTACCTTTTGTATTGGCAGTTTTGCTCCTCAGTCATCATACAAAGTTGTCTGTGGGGGAACAAAGGGTTGTGTGTGTAAATGACAAAATGTACATGATGACATTATCACACAAATGCCACAATTCATGTTGCATCAATACTTGAATGGAAAGACACGATTGTGGCATTTACATGATGACATCCCTGCACACATGTCATCATTTTGACTTTTATTTAGTTATTTCTGGCATTTCCATAACACTCTATTCCAACTGGCTGTGAGAGAAAACAGAAAACAAGGGATAGAAATATCCAGACAATAACAAGTAGTATACTTTACAGTGGCACTAAGCAGTGTTTGGTTGGCCACCAGCACTGATGTTTCCAACTTGAAATGATTGCTTTGAAGATGTTTGTTCAGCCACTTCAAATCATAAATATTCCTGGTGTTCTTGTTTTTATTAGAAACTAAAAAGAAAATTGAGTGTACTCTCAACTTTGGCTTAGAATCTTGATGGCTTCTATGTCAATGAGGTTCTGAATGCTCTAAATAAGAATAAGGTGTTTTGCTTTGTATTTGGAATGAGGAATGGCCTTGAACCTGTCCACTGGATAGTGGGTGAACTCTAGTGTATAAACTCTGGGACACCATGCTTCATACCAAGTTATCGAAGGTAATCTTGGCCCAGGTCGGAGAATACAACAGCTTTGTTCCAATGCAACTCAGGTCCCCCCTAACATCATGCCCCAAACCTCTTATTTTTATCCTATTGCCCTATTCATATTGGTGGAAATTAAAATCAAATAAGGATTGCCATGCATAAGAAACAGGAGTGCAGGAAACAATTCAACACAGCAGCTCTAAGCTGTCCAGCAAAGAGTCTAAGTTGTGTTGAATCCATTCATGTTGAATTATTTTTTATTTGTATAGCATTTATGCTGTAACAAATCAAAAATTACAGAATTAAAAAAACTGATAAATGAATAAATAATATGGTCTAGTTATAGGTTCTAGCATGAACAAAGGGAAGTTAAAGTGAAGGATTGCCTGGCTCTTTTATCTCTGGGCTTGGAGTTTGTTTGCTCCACACACACCCCTGCCCAGCCATTTCAGGATAAAAAAAATTAATCAGAAGAACCCCTTTGTAATGAGTGCTCACTAATATGAAAGGAAGAGGAACTGTTTCCTGCACTCCTGTTTCTTATGCACGGCAAGCCTAATTTGATTTTAATTTCCACCAGTATGAAATCCAGATAGCCAGCTGGATGTAGTGGTTAAGGCACCAGGCTAGAAACTGGGAGACCGTGAGTTCTAGTCCCACCCAAGGCACAAAGCCAGCTGGGTGACCCTGGGCCAGTCACTCTCTCTCAGCCCTAGGAAGAAGGCAATGGCAAGCCACTTCTGAAAATCTTGCCAAGAAAACTGCGGGGACTTGTCCAGGTACTCTCTGAGAATCAGACACGATTCAACAGATTTTTTTAAAAAATCATTTGGTTGGTTCCCATTGTAACTTGTTTATTGTTCTTTCTCATTGTTGAATCCCTTTTTTGTTAGATATGTTTCAACAGTGTTATATTGTTGCTCAGCCCTGGCTTATAAGGAAGAAACATAAGAATGACTGCAGTTCCTTCATTCTGAGTCAGAATACAAATGTAGAGATAATAGGCCCTATAAAGCTAATGACCCCTGTAATGTCAGCCTGATAGTTTCAAGGGTTTCACTGGAATAAAACTTTGAAATACTTTCCCTGTACCTGAGTTAAAAGAGATAACAGAGATGGGTAACACAGCAGCTCTAAGTTGTCCAGCAAAGAGTCTAAGTTGTGTTGAATCCATTCATGTTGAATTATTTTTTTATTTGTATAGCATTTATGCTGCAACAAATAAAAAATTACAGAATTAAAAAAAAACTAATAAATGAATAAATAATATGGTCTAGTTACAGGTTCTAGCATGGACAAATTTATTTTGATATTTGGCTTCAGACTGCTAAACTCGTTAAAGCCTATTTGCTATTTTTACTTTGGCTGATGATAGCAGGAAAGTAATGATGGGGCCTGTGAAGTTTGCTCTGCAAGAGAGGTGGTAGAATTTTTTTTCTGAGGTTCTGCAGAAATAAAACATGAAGCAAAAAAGTGAGATCCTGAATCACATTTGTTCCGCACTGATACATGTGAATGTTGTAGGGGATGTTTTGAAGTTGGCCATCAGGTACTGCTGATGTCATTGACTGCATTCAGGCTTGAGCTAAAACACTTCTGAGTGGTAGATTCCCTAGCAGTGGAAATTCTTGATTAAAGGAACTACGGTGACACCTTGCTCTCTGCCATGACACTTAGCTCTGTTTGGTTTGTGCAATCAGTGACACTTTTCTTTATAATTTCCTTTGCAGCTGTAGGACGAGATAGAGAAGTGCCTCAGCAGAGAGCTTTTACTTTGTAAATGCTGTTGGGCATTGGGTATTAAATGACAGGAGAATCTGCATTTGTTCCAAAAAGCATTTTTAAGTCTCCTAATAATAGGCATGTGCCTTAGCATAAGTCAGTAATTAAAGATCTCTAGATGAATTGCTGCTCTTACAGAACTTACCCAGCTTCCATCAAAAGAAATGAAGATGAGGTATATCTCTGTTGCAGCACCTGCCCCCCCAGAATAGAACATCTCCATCCCCATCCACACCCAAGATCTGTATGGGTCTCACCCTGATAGTATTCTGAAAGTCTCAGAAAACCTGGCTATTCTTTCAGGCCTTGGAGTAAGGTGGCTGTGAGCCCCTGTAGGTTTCATTTTTGCTTGAGGTGTACGATTGTTTTAACTTCTGGATGTACAGTATCTGTTTTCTATGATATTGTATATATCTATTATATATTCCCCCTTATGTAAGCTGCCCAGAGTTGTCTGGAGTTGAGTTGGCTCTAAATTATATATACAGGCACACATAGGATGGTTTTCAGGATTTTATTCCAGTGGGATTCCATGGGTAAAGCAGAGACCACAGATCTTGGGCCAGTATAGCACAGAGGCTAAAACTTTGCTTTGAGTAAACACCTGAAAACTATCCGTTTGTTACCAAAAATTTTCAATGCCGTTGCTTAGGTTACCTGCTTTACTTTCAAGGATTGACTGTGGGGAACCCCAGCCCTGTGATAGGAACAATTTAGAAAGTGCTCTTTACTATTTTTTTTAAATTAATAATATTAGATTTGACCATCCTGTGAACATTGGCATTTTTGGGTTGCCAGGTTTGGGTTGCTCACTGGCAAGGTTAGCCTATTATGAGAATCATGCTTCTTGTGTAACAATTTAAAAGAAGCATATGTGTTATAACTATTGCATATATAATACATTATGACACAAAAATAGCCTATGTTATATGCCCAGTCAATAATGGACATATTATATCAGTCTTACTCATGCAAAGAAGATCAAAACAGTTTTTTAAACTCAAAAATAAATTGAGTCTGTCTCACCCTCCAAGTGAGCCTGTCTAAACAAATTGTAGCAGAAAAGTGAGAAACAGGATGATGTGAGAAACAGGATGAACAGCCTCCACCCTCTGTTATACTGTGGTTTGCAGATGTGATAACACTTAAATCAGAGTGCACATCACTGCACTCACGCTCCCACTTTTGTCAACCTACAATGATATTCTGAGATAATTCAGAACTAGAATGCACCAGAAGGTCTGTCAAATCTTCTAATCATTTTTAAACTTTCTGAAGGAATTTGAAGGAATTTGATTTGTTTTGATACCTTGAAGTGATCAAAAAAGCAATTTAGTTGGATCACCTTCAAACAGAATTAAATCTTTGAAGCTTTACACAGCTCTGTTAATAAGAGTTAAAATATACATGCTAATGTTGCCTTTCTTAAAACACACACAAAATTCCAGAATTTATATATCTATAAAAATAATACATAAAACCCATTCAAAGAGGGGTATCATTGCTAGATACTATAAATACCAGAAAGTAACATTTCTTAGTGGCAGAATAATTTCTTCATATGAACTCTTAAACAATTTAACTATGAACTTCACCAAAGCTCTTTCAGAACATAAATCATTGTTGTGGGTTTTAGACAATTGTTTGCTATAACTCCTCTGAAATTTCCAAAACCTGCAGGGAAAGAAATTTCATCTTATTTCTGTATATAAGTTGTGCTGGCATGTTTCATACTGTATTACTTTATAAAAGGAAGAGTTACTTTCAGCTTACCACGAAAATGTTTGAGGTTACCAAACAGTGTTTGGCAGGAAATGGAAGAACAAAATATAGTTTCTGCATAAAATGTTTCATTTCTCCATGAATCCCTTATCCATCTAATGATCCAAAAGCAGAACTGTTATGATCTGCAGATTGATTCAACAATTTTATATGATAGTTTCAAGCAGTTGATTCATTGATTATGTGCCATCAAGTTGGTGTCAACTGTTATCAACCATATAGGTATTCACCAGGGTGATATGACCCCAACAAGATCCCTTGGGTTTTCCAATGGTGTATCCATTATCACCATATTTGAATTCATCCCCCTTGCTGCTGGTCATCCTCTTCTTATTCTCTTTACTTTCACCTTTCCCAGCATTATAGACTTCTTAAAAGTGTTAGACCTTGATATGTCCAAGGTATGATCATTTGAATCTGGTCATTTCTGCCTCAAGTAAGAACTCTGGATTGATTTGTTCAGTGACCATTTTTTGTTTTCTTAGTATTCTCAGGAGTCCTCTGTAACACTAAAGTTCAAAAGCACCAATCCTCTTTCTAGCCAGCTTCTACAAAGTCCAACTTAAGGAAAACCATTGTCACACAATTCTGATCTTTGTGGGTATAGACACATCCTGGCATCTGAAAACCTTTTCTAAGGCCTACATTGATACTCTGCCAAGTGCTACTCCATTGCTTATTTCTTCACTGCTGGTTCCTTTATTGTTGATTCTAAAAGGCAGAAGTTATCCACCACTTAATACCTTTATTATATTTTCTATGGCTGGTTGCTGAGCCTGTTGTCATTAGATTGGTCTTCTTCATATTTAATCTTAGTCCCATGTTCTCCACTGTGACCCTTGACTTTCATTACTAGAGCTTGCAGATCATTTGCATTTTCAGCTATCAGAATACCATCTTCAGCATCGTGTGTCATAGTGCATCAGCATATTGATATTTCTTCCTCCAGTTTTAAAACCATGCTGATCTTCTTCCAGTCAAGCTTCCCTCAATATGTATTCAGCAGACAGACTAAATAAATAAAAGAAGAGCATATAGTCTTGTCTAACTGCTTTGCCAACTGGACCCAGTCTTTTTTTCCATATTCCATGTAGACTGTGGCTTCCTGATCTGTTTATAGGTTTCAAAGAATACCTTTCTTTGGTACTGGCATGTAGACTGACCTTTTCCAATCTTTTGGCCACTATGTCATTCTCCAGATTTGCCACCATAGTTTACAAATTTTTCTTCTGTTTCCTGCCATATTTCTGTAGATATTTCATCATTTCCTGTAGCTTTCCAATTTGGTAATGACCATGGTGCTGATCTCTTTTTTCCCTCTTTATTGTTTTTATTGCAAGTTTACAAAAAATAAACAGAATACAAAAAATATCAACAATGAAAAAACATGCTGATCTAACTTCATCTTCTGGTAGTAGAGGTTCTTGTAAGTAGGGAATTTCTTGTAAGATAATTTGGATATTGACATCTCTACTGTGCAGAATTTCAGTATACGCCTTCCATCTTCGTTTGATCTTCTTTGAATCAGTTTCTATATATCTATTGGTGTGCTTGGATAACCATCATATTAAAGGGTAGTCCACAAACTTTAATTAATATTATTTGGTCATTTGTTGCACTGAAGCCAGGTAACATTCTTGCTATACCCTTCTTAACTATGAAAGCAATGCCATTCCATTTTTGTTTTTCATGTCCTGAGTAGTAAATAGTGTGAGTTTTTGACTGAAAGTGTCCAATTCCAGTCCATCTCAATTCACTGACACCTAAGATGTCAATGTGAGGTTGATTCATTTAATTTCATTGTGTTGAGCTTTCTCATGTTCATGCTTCTTATGTTCTATGTTCCCACTGTAATTCTGTCTTTGAAGCTTCGGGTTTTCTTTTCCTGCATGGCCACAAAACAACTAGATGTCCCAAAGGGTTTAATCTAGCCACGTCAGGAACACCATTAGTACTCTGAAAGATGCTCATCTCTTTCTCAGTAGCATGTTGAGTGCTGTCAGACTTCAGGGGCCCGTCATCGGGCACTATATCATCAATCATTTTATATTTTCTACCCATGTGGTTTTCTTGGTAAGATACAGTGGTTTACCACTGCCTTCTTTTGTACAGTATGAAACTATGCCTTTGTTGTTGTCACTGAAGTAATCATCTGCCCCCCAAATCTTCCTATATGCTGCTACCTAATATGGGTGCCTGCTTGCTTTAGCTGGGCAGCTGGGATGACCTTCACATTTTAGGTGATCTTGCTGGGATATATACTCTTGGCATTCATCCCTCCCAGGAACATCTCCACCCTACCCCACCCTACCCCACCACAATGAAGCAACACAACAGGACTTGGTAAGGGAGTCAAGCAGTACAGATCCATAAATTTCCATTTTGTAAGGATATTGGGACACAGCCAGTGGCAGCACCTTATCAACTTTGTCTGATCTCAGAAAAGCTAAACTAGGTTGAAACAGGTCAGTACTTAGATAAGAAACCACTAAGAAATCTGGTGGCTAGATTAAAAATTAAAAAAACAAACAAACAAACCCAGAAGTCAGTTTCAAACCAACTACTAAGAAAACAACATGGACATATCCAGGGAGTCAAGTCGGACTCCCAGTCTAGAGTTGACTAGCTTTCTAGAACAAAAAAACCCTATGCTTTCAAATAATAATGTATCAGCCTATCTTTAAAAAGAGAGACCTACAGTGGTTAAATTTCCACAACAATCTATACATCTAAGCAGCATCTGCAAATGAAAACATATCATAAATAGACTTGAAAGACTCTTTTAAGTTATGGGCTGAATGAGTTTTCTTCAGTGATGAAAATCTTCTGGAGCAGGAAAACACAACTTTCAGTGTGTTTCCCTCTTATCCCCTCCTGTGCCTTCTTTGTCCAGAATGTGCCCCAACCATTTGTTTCAGATTTTTACAGGGGCCAAAGGGAACTGGAGACAAATGAGACAAACATGATTTGTTTGTTCTGGTTGCAGAAGAAAACCAATTGGGTTCTGCTCATTATTTATATGGAAGATTATGTCAGGTAAGTATCTAAGTATACTGTATATTAACAGATATATCTTGACTTAAGAGAGAGATAAATCTTTATAGATGACTTGCAAATTGTATCATGACCTCCTTAGATAGTGGGATTGTAAAGTGTGGGAATAACTATTATTCACAATACTATTAAAATAAGAATAAATTAACATATGCTGTTACTGCTGATGGCTTAACTTATTTCTCCCTGGTTGTTTCTGTCTTCCAAGGATTCAGTTCGTAGACTATCAGCAATGCACTGAACAGTTCTCCCTCAGGGTTTCTGTCATTGGTGGAGACTTTTCATCCTCCAGGGGGCTTTGCAGCTGGCTTGGCTGCATCCTGAGCAATCTTTTGTTGACCTTCTGTGGGTTCCTCAGCAAAGAGAAGGTTGCAGCTGGATTGTATTACCCATCAGGTGATGTGTCCCTAGGCCAAACCTACATTTTGTGTCTCACCACCAGATATAATTTATGTAGGTTTCTTTTCCTGGCAGAAAACAAAAGCATCTTTTCCCTCTTTCATTATTTGATTGTCAGTACAGAGGATGTGGCAAAAACAGAATTAGATTTCAGTGCAGCTCTAATAAGGTATCAAAACTCAGACACTGAAAAGACACACTTTTCTTTTTTTTTCTGAGAGATGCCAGCTGCTGCTGTTTCACCAAGTGATCCCTTGCTCATTTGAACTTGTCACCTTGCATTCTATCTCTCCAGTAATCGGTATCATTTTACTCCTTGTTATCATAGCCCACTGGGTACTAAGGAGCTGTCATTCAGGCTGAGTGGCTGCAGGTGCAGCTGGAAAAAAACACGCAGACATGCACAAGCACACAAGCACACACAGAGAGACAAAAAGTTGTGGAAATGCCATGTCTCTCATCCCAGGATTTTACTTTAATTATAAGAATGGAAAACCAAAACCAACCAAGTTGTTAACATTCTGTAAATTAGGAAGGTATGATTAGGAAGATATGATTCTTTCTGGGCTCCTAAGAGAGTTGGGCACAGTTGAATGACTGTCGATTTATCCAGTGCAAGCAGAAAATGTATTTAGAGCTTATATCCTTCAGTGAGGGAGAATGTGATTAGGGAATGTGATTAGGGAATATTCCTTTGCTGTAAAAAGCAGTACCACAATTTGGATATTAGTTAATCTGCCTCTGGAAATAGCTTGGCCTCTCTTTTGTTTAATGAAAGATTCTAGATATCCAGTTTTTCATGTTATCCCTCATCAAATATCTATCAACATCTCTGTATAAAGGGCACCACATTTATTTTAAACAGCCGTCCCTAAACTATATAAGATATAGCAACACTGCCTGACACACTTTTGTTAGAGATGATCAGCAGATGCTTTTGAAAGAGGTAGAAAAATAACTGGAAAATCCTGGAACAGAAAATGCCTTCTCTATCCTTACTCTAAGGATGGTGTAACCTTGGCTTACCAGTACAAAGAAACAATGGAAACTGTAGTTTAAGTCAGGAGTGAGGCAGGCATGGAGAGACAGAAAGCCTAATGGAATTGGATGCTGACTGTGTGATTAGCATTATCAAAAGTTTTTCCCCCCCAAAATTAAATGTTAAGTATCTGAGTTAGGGGTGATAATCAGGGCAGCTTAAACCCTCCCTCTCCAATCATAATCTCGGTATATCTCATTTTCTTCTGCATGGCAGTTAACATTAAGAGAATTGGCACCAGTGGCAAACTCTTCTTAATGCTGGTGGAGAGAAATTTCAACTTACTGTGACCAAGGAGAAAAGGCTTAATGTCTTTCTCTCTATTCGCTGTTGCATAATGAGCATCCAGGGCCTACTAGGCCTGGGTTTTATTTAGTTTTTCAGGAATTCTGATATTACTGAAACATGTTATTTGGCCGGCAGATGAAGCAGCCTCAGTGTGGGCCCTTTGAGCTATGGAATATTTTCTAGAATATTGAAGATAGGTGTCACCTCTTCCGCTCAACCTTATTGCAATGAATAAACTTAATCCAAAGGAAGCTGCACTTGTTTAAATACTGTGCCCCAGGAACCTCTCAGTGTTCTGAGAACAATGCAAAAACAGCAATATGGATGTATTGTATGGATCCAAGATGGCGACTGGACGCTGGACGCCGCTCTAGGGCGGGAGACTCCTGACATTTTTAAGTGTTTTAGGCCTTTACCCCCAATTTTGGCATTGGGCTAGGGTACTGGGGGAGGTCAGAAGAGCTTGACCCCCATACCTGATGTGGTGGGAGTGGGGGAACCCTCCTGGACAGATCGGAGGTGGCGAGCGGTGAGCAGCGGTAGGTGGCAGGCGGCAAGGAACCCTGATTGGCTCCTTTAGACTGCAGCTTGGTAGCTGCTACCTCTAACATTGTTGGAGGCTGGAGCTCCCTGCCTTTGCTGGAGTTTTTTCCTCCTCTCCAGCCTGGTGGCGTGACAAGCAGCGGAGCAGCGGAGCAGCAGGCAGGTCTTGCTGGAGCTACTTTTAAGTAGCTGTGTGGCACAGGAGTAAGCCCCGGCGAGGCCACCCCCTTGGGGTGGAAGATCGATCCCAGCGGCACGGCATGAGGAAGGCTGGTCGGGGCAGCGCAATGAACGGCATGACAAACGGTTGGCCCTGGTGGAGATGGAGCAGTGGACCAGACTGGTCTTGGCCACCAGATGAGCCCTGTGACAGCAATTTGGCTGGGTGTGGTGGAGGACATATTGGTGCCTTGGAGGGACAGACTCTGGCCTGGACCTTGTCATTACCCTGGATTTCCTGGACAGCTGGCTGCATAGAGGGACTTTTTGAGGTCTCTGTTGGCTACATCACGGACAACGCTGGGGGGAACTGCCTGGGGCCTTTGACCTCTAGACTGTAAAATCTCTAGAGTTTGTCTATCCCCTCCCAATTTCCTTATCCTCCCAATAACAGGGTGTGGTAGAGATTAATAAGTTCCCTCCAATGTGAATGGGGGCTCCTTCCCTGTGTGTGTGAGACGAGGGGGGAGTCCAATGTGAATGTGCTGGTGTGTTAGAGCACTCGCCCCCTGAGTGAGAGACAGGGGGGAGGGGTAGTGGATGTGATGCCCCCTGTTGCCTAGTGAGAGAGGCTTGGGGAGCATAGTGAGTATCTGGGTGATGGTTGGGCCTATCAGCACCAAGAGCAAGAGCTGGTGTGCTGGTGGGCCCACCATCCCCTCACGGATGTGGGAAGTATGTATGGTTGTATGATTGTATGAGAGGATACAATCCTACCTCAAGCCAGGAATTCTAGACGTCCAGAATTGGAGGCAGCTGGACTGGTGGAGCCTGGGGGATATAGGGCGGGACATTTCATCGAGGTGGTGACAGGCAAGGGATGTTATGACGGAAGCAGGAGGGTGAGTCATCATAGAGAAGACACCCTGGGTGTTTATTAACTGTAGCCTGTTTCGACCTCCCCATGCTTAAACCTAGGCCCTGGACAGCAGACTCATAGGGGCCCTGGCCTCTGGCTTCTTAACTCCAGGTCAGTGAACAACAAGGCCCGCCTCATATGTGACTTGATCACAGAGGAGGGGGCAGACCTGGTGTGTATTACTGAAACCTGGCTGGGCCCGGAAGGGGGAGTGGCTTTGTCAGAGATGTGCCTGGTCAGGTTTTGGGTGTGGCACCAGCTGAGATGCCGGGGCAGGGGAAGAGGGGTGGCAGTTGTCATCAGAGAATCTGTAGTGGCCTTCAGGGGTGCTGTTCCACAAGTAGCTGATTGTAAGACCCTGTTTTTCAGGTTGGGTGCCTGAGAGCAGTTGGGAGTGTTGCTGCTGTACCAGCCTCCCTGCTGCATAGCAACCTCTCTGCCTGAGCTGCTGGAGCCTGTCTCAGGGTAGGCAGTGGAGTTCCCCAGGCTTATGATTCTGGGGGACTTTAATTTGCCGTTCCTGGGGCAGGCCTCGGAGGCAGCTCAGGAGTTCATGGCCACCATGGCGGCCGTGGGCCTGACTCAGATTATTCAGGACCCAACTCTGGCCTCACATCAGACTTAATTTTCTTGTCAGAGCAGTGGCAATGTGATCTGAGGGGAGAGTTACATCTTTCCCTTTTGTCATGGTCAGATCACGCCCTGATGAACTTGGGATTCCCAAATACCACCCCCCTCTGCATGGAGGCAGGACCTATTCGATCGGTCCACCCCCGGCGACTGATGGACCCAATGCAGTTTCAGAGGGAGCTGGGGATTATACCCGAGGATCTGCTGCATGGTCCAGCAGAGGCCCTGGCTGCTGCCTGGAACAGGGAGACGGCCAGGGCCTTGGATAGGATTGCGCCTGTACGGCCTCTCTTATCCTATCGAACCTGACACTCCCCGTGGTTCATGGAGTTGCTGAGGGCTCTGAAGAGGATTAAGAGACGCCTGGAGCACTGCTGGAGGAAGACGAAGACCGAACCCGACCGGACACAAGCTAGAGCTGTGATTAAGGCCTACCTTGTGGCGGTAAGAGCGGCGAAACATTTCTCCGCTCTTATTGCATCCTCAGAATGCCACCCAGCGGCCCTGTTTAGGATCAGCCAATCCCTGTTGGGGAAAGGCCACCTGGAAAATCATCTACAGGGCCGTGCTGAGGAGTTTTTGGAGCATCTGCAGGATAAAATTGCTCAGATTCACTATAAGTTGGACTCCAAGCATGGGATGGGGTCTGAGGAGATGCCTAGGGAGTGTACTTACTAGTTATCTAGGAACAGTTTGATCCTGTTGGACCTGAGGAAGTGGACAAGATCCTCCAGACTGTAAATGCCGCCACCTGTCAATTAGACCCATGTCCCTCCTGGCTGGTGAAGGCAGCACAGGAGGTGACGTGTGGTTGGGTCCAGTCAATGGTAAATACATCCTTGCAGGAGGGGGTGTTTACGGTGGCATTTAAGGAGGCGTTGGTATGCCCCCTCCTCAATAAACCATTGCTGGACCCTACTGTGCTGGATAATTTTCATCCAGTCTCCCACCTCCCCTTTATGGGGAAGCTGGTTGAGAAGGTGGTGGCACTGCAGCTCCAGAGGATCCTGGAGGAAGCAGATTATCTAGACCACTTTCAGTCAGGTTTCAGGCCTGGATATGGGACAGAAACAGCATTGTTCGCACTTATGGATGATCTCTGGCAGGAACGGGATGGAGGCAGTGCATCCATCCTTGTCCTCCTTGACCTCTCAGCAGCTTTCGATACCATCAACCATGGTATCCTTTTGGGTCAGCTCAGGGAGTTGGGGGTAGGGGCAGCATGGTTTTACACTGGTTCACCTCCTTCCTCCAGGGCCAGTCCCAGTCGATGTTAATAGGGGAGGAGAGATCGGCCTCATGGCCCCTCCTTTGTGGGGTGCCGCAGGGGTTGGTACTCTTTCCTCTCCTTTTTAACATCTACATGAAACCGCTGGGTGAGATCATTCATCTCCACGGGATCAGGTATCATCAATATGCTGATGATACTTAGTTATACATCTCCATGAAAGTGATGCTGTGACTGCCTTCTCCAGGTGCCTGGGGGCTGTGGGGGCCTGGATGGGGAACAACAGGCTTCAGATGAACCCTGGTAAGATGGAGTAGCTGTGAGTTAATTGCCCCTCTGCTCCTAGGAATTTGCCATCTTTAATCTTGTATGGGGTTGCACTGCCCCAGACAGACCCGGTGCGTAACTTGGGGGTCCTCTTGGACTCACGACTCCTGCCCGAAGAGCAGGTGGCAGTCATGGCCAGAAAGGCCTTTGCACAACTTCGTGTTGTGCTCCAGTTACGCCCCTTCCTAGATTGAGAGGCCCTTCGAATGGTCACTCATGCCCTGGTCATCTCCCATATAGACTACTGTAATGCGCTCCACATGGGGCTACCCTTGAAGAGTATCCGGAAGCTACAGCTGGTCCAAAATGCAGCTGCGCAGGCGATATTGGGTGCTTCAAGATCAGCACATATTACCCCTTTGCTTTGCGGGCTGCACTGGGTGCCAGTTTGCTTCCAGGTCCAATTCAAGGTGTTGGTTATCACCTTTAAAGCCCTACTTGGCATGGGTCCAGGTTACCTAAGGGACTATCTCATCCCCATTTCATCAACCCGTCCCACCTGCTCATGCAGACAGGGCCTGCTGCAGACCCCATCTGCAAGAGAATTCCATCTGGTGGGGTCCAGGAGGTGGGCCTTCTCTGCAGCAGCTCCCGCCCTTTGGAACACCCTTCCCCCGGAAGTGAGGCTAGCCTCCTCTCTTTTGGACTTCAGGAAATGGCTGAAGACCTGGTTTTGTCACCATGGTTTGAGTGGGGAGAGGAAGAGCCACTCTTGGGGTTGGTTGGCCCCCTAGTCCTGCCGAGGCCGGTCTTGTTCCCCTTTGGGTGGTATTAGATCTGCCATTACTTGGATCTCAATACATTTTATATTTATTTATTGATATTGATATTTATGGATGAACGATATTATTTATGATTTTATTGAATTTTAAACTGTTTTATTGTGAACCGCGCAGAGTTCCCCGTATGAGGGAGATAGGCGGTGATAAAAATATGATAAATAAATAAAATAAATATAATTAAAAATGCCCATTAATGTATGAATCGCTGTGGAATAAATGTATTCCTCCCTTGCTTAGCAGAAGTAATAAAAAGTGAGATAAAAAAAAGAAATGCTTAGCACACAGGATGATGCTTCTTGCCTCATGCTCGTATGCATGTGCCTAGGTATCTATGTAGAGGGGCAAGTGAGGAAACATGCATCCAGACATCACAACAAAACCCCCACAACTTACATATTTACATTCAACAAAAGAAACAAAACAGTGGAATTTGCATCATAAGATCATGCCTACATGCCTGTTGTCATTTTTTTCATCATCGTGGCTACCTGTGGACACTAAGACATATGCAGATGGTCTAATCACATGAACATTCTTGACGTGAACTATTGGAAAGGAATATATTGAAGAAAGCATTAATTTTGTATTTACACACCTGATTTTTCTGCATTTTTTATATGGAGCTTGATGTTTCACAGGATCCAAAGCATCTGAGAGATCAGTTTGACTCTTAGTACATTTTTCTCCCCATGCTTGCCATTTGTATACCTACAGTGACCTAAAGGGATTATTTTAGTGTGTGTTCTGTTCAGACAATAATTTTCAAGTGAGAGAAAACTCTCAAAGAGGCCATCTTACATAGGCATTTAGCCTCATTCCTAGTTACTTAGGGCATTTTCACACAGTAATTTTTCCATGCAGTAATCCCTCCAAAGCATTTTGAAGTTGCCTATGTGATTGTCTTCACTCTTGCCCACCACAGAATGCCAAGAGCAGGCAAAGAAGTCCATGAGCCAATCAATGCTCCCTCCAGCCAGCCAACAGGAGAATGGAAAAGTCATCATCCAGTCCAAGCCATATCCCCAAACTACTGATATAACAAAAAATAATTTGCTCCTGCAAGAAACCTGAGCTATTGGCATGAGGGGAAAGCTACCTGGGTCACAAAAAGTCATTCTTGCACTCTGGCCAAGCCAAAAAACGGTAATTCTTGCAATTTCTGGCAAATGACATTGTGTGGATATAGCATGGTGCTGATTTATTTATTTATTTATTTATATTATTAAATTTATACACCACCTATCTCACTATAAAAGTGACTCTGGGTGGCTTACAAATAAAAATTATAAAAACATTATAAAAATAAAAAGTACAAAAAATAGGAGATAAAAGACGGAAACTAAAAGGCAGAGAGAGTGTCTTAAGCCACCAACCATCCCCAGGGCTGCCTATCACTCTTGGATCCCCAAGCTGGTTGGCAGAGCCAGGTTGTGAGGTTTCAGCCAGCTTCTGACTCAGAAAACGAAAGTTATTCTGAGCCAGAAGGGGAAACCGAAACGCCGGAAAACAAAACCCAGAAGTGACTCAGCAGAGTGGGAGAAGCTCAAGACGCTGATTGTTGAAACTTCAGAGGAGACTTTGAATTCCCCATCAGCGCACAGGAAAGGCGTGCAGAAAAGTGCACAAAGGAAAAGGCAGCCCGATTGGCTGTAGAAGGGAACAGGTGTGCAAAGGATCAGAATAAAAGGTGGACATGCAAAGAGCAAGCTGCCAGAAACAACTGATCCTTCAAGCTCACAGCCCTTGCAGAAGAGTCCGTACCTGCATTGGAAGCCTCGCCTGTAGCTAGAGTGGAATCAGCACCAGCATTTCCTACCTATGAAGACCTGCCTTCTGCATAAGCTGCTTCTGAGGATCCTTGCCCTGCCGTTCCTGTTGAGCATAGCCTCGTGTCCAGCTCCGGACCTCACCACCACATTTCAGCGCATTCCAGATGTGCACCCTGCCTTGCTCCTAGCTCTCAACCTTGCTCAGAATCTCCAGTTCATCCCAGTCATGCTCCAAGCTCTCAGCCTTGCCCAGGATCTCCAGTCCGTTCCTCAGGTATCCTGGGCCTATGCCATGAAGAGCTTTAAAGGTCATAACCAACACCTTGGATTGGATCTGGAAGCACACTGGCACCCAATGCAGCTCACACAGCAGAGGTGTTACATGCGCAGCCCTAGAGGCGCCCATAACTGCCCACGCCGCCACATTCTGCACCAGCTGCAGCTTCTGGATACTTTTCAAGGGTAGACCCCTGTAGAGCACATTGCAGTAGTCCACACAGGAGATGACCAGGGTGTGAGTGACTGAAAGAAGGTTGAACAGGTTCAAATCCATCAGTGACGAATCCTTACTTAGCATTCACTTGTATGCAGAATATTTTGCTTACAGAGTAAGAATGGAGACAAACATTTTGAACATAATTAAGAGCACAAGATTTGACTTTTGTTCTAAACTTTCAGAAAACCTGATATGGGCAATGAGGTTTTAGGCAAACTATATGCAGCCTTTAATGTTTACTGCTACCTAGAGATACATATGACAAAATCCATATGAGGTATGGATTTCTTCCCAGAATCTTGTTGTCTTTGGATATTTCTGCAACTTGGCTAGGTTGAGAAAGAGGCAAGATAGAAAAAGAAAGAAAACAGATGAAGAAAAACAGGCAGGAAAAACAGCTGAAACTACACAACATCTAATACTTCTGTGTTTCACTCCTAATAACCCTTTGACAGACATTTAGATGGCGTATTGCAAAGTTCATACTTAAAATATTTTCCATTCTTTCCAATTTCAGCATGTAAAATAAAACATGTAATTTCTGGAAAGTTCATTTTATTATTGCAATGCATTGTAGGGAAAGCAGAAATGACCTTTTTGGCAACTGCCAATTTCACATCTGTTTTCGTAATACAGAAGCCAAACAGGGCACATAAATCATTTTTGTTCACCCCCGTTTCTCTAGTATTTTCACTAGTTTGATCACCTATGGACTTTGTCCTACTTTTGAAATGAAAGGGAGGGGCATGATAAATTTTAATGTTCTAAAAGACTGCAGACTATCCAGCTGTACTCCTTAAACATTTTCCTACATGCAGAAATGTTGTCTGTTTTGTGCAGGTGTTCTTTGAATAAAGGAGTTAGCTATTTTGCTTAGAGATCTATACTTTAAAAAAAAAAAATGCCTTCTGCCAAATCTCTTCTCTCTCTCTACAGCTATTTACGCATCATAATCTGCATTGGGATACAGATTATGCCTTTTGTAGCTAGCTGATAGCTCCTACCACAGCTTTGCCCAACCAGATGCCCTTCAAATAGGTTGGGATTGTAATTCCCAGGATTTTCCAGCAAATGCCATGAAGATTAGAAATTCTGGGAACTGTAGTGCAAATGCCTCTGGAGGACACCAGGCTGAGAAAGCTACAGTACTGCCTTATTAGCAGTTCTTATTTATTAACATACCTGCAAGCATGTAAAGGCTTTGACTGCCCGCTTGTGGCCAGCATCTTGAATTTTTTCAACCCCCCCCGACTCCCCCATGGGTGCCCCTGTCAGAAAAAGCTGATAATTGCAAAACTGGCACCAAGATTCTTTCTTCTTCTATCACGATGTTGTCTTCTATTAAGGCAAAGCCCATTTTTGTCCCCTAAATTAGAGAAAGAGGAATTTTTAAGTATTAAGTATTTAGTAATCTTGCCTGTGGTACAACACATATTTAGTTGAACAAAATACTCAGTTAAAATGGCTGAAAATTTATTCAAGATATTATATAAGACTCATGGTACTATGTTACCTGATAATAGCTGGTGAGATATCAGTGGATGAATCCTGAAACCATAGCATCATAGCATTGGAGAAGGCTTTGTCAACTATCTAGACCAACTCTTCATGTTTAGTGCAGGAAATCTATAGCTTTGGTACTGTAGCTCTAGTGGATGCTGTCTCTGGTTGGAAAGCTGCAGACAATAATAGCTCACTTCCTCTCTAGATAATTAGTTCCCTTGTTGAGGTGAATTTACTACCCATAAATTCCTTCCAGGATTCAACCCAAAACCCATTACATCAAGCCTTGCCATCCGAGGCTGAAAAAAAAAAGTTTCTGCTTTTTTGTGTGTGACATGTCTTTGGTGTTTAAAGTGCTTTCATGTTCCCCACAAAATTCCTCCCTGCGACGTGTCCCCTTGGCAGGTATCAGTGATACATCTCTGATCTGTAGAGAAGGCTTAATTTAAATAAGGCCACCAGCCTTGAATTATTATTGTTTCCTGTCTTCTTGATTCAATATCAGTGGATGTGCATAAAGGAAAACAGAAGACAGCTTTGCTGAGAAATAAATGAGTTACGAAGTAAAGAAGGTAACCAAATTCAACTTTATCACCAGCTTGTACTGGAACAGCAAATCTTCAGTTGAATCATTTCTTTCCAATAATCTCCTGAGAGCAATTAGCATCTCATGTACACCTAGCTTTATGCATGCATACAAGCTAACATGTATAAAATTATCATTTTTTGAAGTTCTTCTATTGTTCCAAACTTTATAGAGAGAAAAGCCTTTGGCTTTATGGGAACTACAATAATTAAGGAAAGGCTTTCTCAGAGTACACAACTTCTGTTTCCTCTACCAGAGGGAAAAGATAGGCAAATACCTTTCATGCCCTTAAACTAGCATCCCATGGCTCCAAGACTTTATTTTAAATTAAAAACTCCGTTGGCACCAATGGAGCATTTGTCTTAAATTTAACCTCATCCAGCATTGTGTGTAGATTCTTCTCAGAGGACTGAGTAGAAGAAGAACACATAACTGAATCCAGTGGTCCAAATTTGGATTAGATCACTGCATACATCCTCTACTGAAAACAAAAATGGGGCAGTTGCATGATACATAACCATATCGTTTAGTTTAGTCCTGAGAGGAGGAAGGTCAATCAATTTTGATTTTGTGAACAGCCTTACTTCTGTGCTCCCACTGGACAACTAGAATACATGCTCCTGAACTGATGGGCAGCACCTCGAGCTTGTCTTTATAAGCTCTGGTTAAAAGACAGAGGGGACGCCCTCTGTTTTTTGTTCCCTCCAGGTTGTGCTGTAGGAAGGGTGGAGAGAAGTAAGAAAACAGGACAGGGTTCCTATAATACCACACTGCAGATACATTAGGATGACAGTGTAATTTCAGTGGCAGCCACTGTAGGTTGTGAGAAGCCATGACAGTCCATTTTTCTTATGTCTATGAAAGTAAGTAAGTTTAATAAAACACCACAGCAGTATTTGCGTATGTGTCTTTCAAAGCAAGGGAAGATAATGGGAACTCTTGGCTCCCTAAGAACCAACCCAGCAGCTCCCAGGGAGGATGTGGATGATCAGCTAGGATGGATGGTGGAACTTCAGACAACACACTTTCGGTGGCCTTGTGCTCCTGCAGCCAAAGCTTTAAAGAGAAACATTGGATAGCACATATTATGGTACAATGAAGATGGTATGGGGGTGCAGTTCCCTTTACAGCATCAGCCATATAATCCCAGTGCCAATACTAATACTAATCCAGTGGCAACTATAGTTGGCTTTCAGTGGCTGAGTAATTACAGGCCTCAGTATTTTCCCCATTCTATTTTGCACCAAATCCAAACATTTTATCTAGCAATATTATCTATTCAGTTCATGTTAATAATTTCCCTTTCTTTCAAATGCACTTATAATCCTGGACCTGAACTCCAAACTGAGCAATGAAGAGCAGCCTAGTGAGTCTTTACTGCTTACAGAATCAAAATGCCTCCTAGTTTGGCATTAAATAGTTCTGCCTTTGGGCTGAAGCCAATATCTTTTTGTTTCATCATAGACTGTGTAATGTTACAGGAATCTTGCTCATACAGTTAAAAGTTATTTCTGATTTCTCAGTTCATATTTCCAATTCTCTTGCTTAAAAAATGAAAACAGTCCAGTTCTACCACTCCAGATCCCTCACTAATAATTTCTTAAGATGCTAAAGGCTGTAATCAAACGAAACCTATTCCAGACATTTTATTAAGACCAAATATAGATACAGCCATGTTCTAAAAGTACAATTCTTTGTATATGATATTCTTAAATTTTTGATGATGGTGATGGTGATGGTGATGGTGATGGTGATGGTGATTTTACAGCATTCTCATCTCTGCAGGGATTTAGCCTTAGGCAATCTCTACTCTGCATAGTTTCCTGCTATTTAAGTGCAGTTCTGCTTCTTAATCCTACCAACATTTTGCTTTTGGTTATTTACAGTATATATCACTCAGGCTATATTTTCTTATCCATGTACTAGGGCTTGCAAAAAAATTCTTCTACATCTTTTCAACAATTCTCTCTCTTGCTGTCTCTCTCTCTCACACACAGTCCATTCACCTCTGTACAGTAAGGTACAGTAAACTTGAATCTATCAAAAATTAAATGCTACATGAGTCAGAAACACGGTAGCTTCCTTTATATAGGAAATCAGAAGACAGATTTTAGCTCAGTATTAACAGCAAGTGGACTATTTGCACACTTGGAGAAATCAGAGAATCTCCAGAGGCTTCCCTTGTGGAGCAAACATTTTTCCCTCCCCATGATTCCAAAATACTTTTAAATCAGTACAGAATGAAGCAGAAGCGGCACTTAGCAATGGCCTTTTCCCCTGCTAATTTTGATCTTGCTTCTGTATTCAGTTCTTATGTACTGTGTAACTCAAGTATGAAACTGGCCTGTATGAGTATTGGCCTGTGTACTTCAATTTTAATACTGAATTTATGGTGAGAGTTTTTTGAACTGTTGGCTTTATTTTGTTTGAATTTGTCTGAGATGTTATGTAGTGGAGTGTTACTTAAATTATTTCCAAAAGCGATGTTATCTTTTGACATCTATTTCACAGTTATCCTAAGGTGCTCTGAGCTCAGGTTGCTATGTAAAATTGACAAGTAATTACTCCAATCAGGGTTGGCGACTTGGCATTCATGCTGCCCACAGACAACCACCTTTCTCAAAAGTAGTAACAATTAAAAATTGCTAACAGTTTGCTATGAGATCTCATATAAGAGTGTTGGAAACTCACAAGATCTTTCAGAAATGTTGGAAAAGTTTGGAATTTGTACATGATACCTCACATGAGATGCTGATGACCTCATGAGGTTTTAGGTTTATGGGGTATGAGGGAGTACACAGGCCAGATAGTGTGATGGCATCCAAGGCTAGAAAGGATTGCCAGTCCCTGCACTAAAATATGGCTGAAGGATAATTTTGCTGAATTCTTGGATTCTTTGTTTTTCTCTGAGAAGGTATACAAGTGCCTTTTTCCAGCACTGAAGCAGTTGCTGATAACATACTTATGCTCCATATTTAGGTGAATAATAAGAGGGAGAGAGAGAGAATCTCTCTGTTTTCCTTGCCTAACTTGCCTGCTCAATTCTCAGAAAAAACCGCAGTATTATTGCTTGGGGCGGTCAGCCTGGCAGAGAACCCAGTGCACTGAGCAGCTGGCCTAAGGCAGAGAGTTCACACACAGCCCTTTCCCAGAAGGCGAGGCAGCAGTGGACATGCTATTGCCTAAAATATTTTGGCTTCAGCTGATCCTGCTGAAATGATCACAGTCTCTGTTTTCTCTGCCTGGAGTAGTTCAACATTTTATGGCTTATTTTCTTAAGCATCTGCCATTTCCTCTGAAAAGTTTCCTAAGTGTGCGTGGTTGATTAAGAAAATAAGAATAAAACCAATTTCTCTCACCTTTCCTTGCCACAACAAAATCCAAGAGATTTGGTAGTGTTGACTGACTTCTTGTTGTTTTTAGTTTAATATAAATAAATGAACAGAGGGAGGGAATGAGCACACACACACACACACACACACACACACACTTCTAAGTCTTCAGAATTTTTAAGGGAAAGCAGCAGCACAGATTTCAGCAGAAAGTGCAGCCAAGCTCTGCATCTGGCCCACACACATTGCTAGTCTAGACTGATCAACCCAGACATCACCATAGCCAGATGTTTCCAAATTAGGTTAGATCTCCTGATCAAAGAAGTAGGATCACTTAAACATTCAATTTATCTTGAACATACACTTTTCTATGACTGCAAGAAGATTTTTAAACAGTTTTTAAATTTATTTTATAATGGTTTAATAAAAAAAGAAGAAACCTTTATGTCACCAACAGAGAAAAAAAAATAGTGATTATATAATTAAGAAATAAAAGCTAGATATAGTACAGTGATTAAAACAAATGTGACAAGAAAAAAAACTATTTATCACAACAAAATCTATATAATAACTGTAGGCACCAATATCAAATTAATTTAATCTTTAAATCTGTAATTATATCTATAGCATACAGTAACGTATTTTTTAAATAGTGAATTTCAAGTACTTCAAAGTTGAAAAAAGAGCTTTCTTGTTTCATCCTTTTAGATATACAGATTCAATCTGATCTGCAAAATCATAGCATTCTTAAATTAGTTAATTGGGATTTAAAGATGGATTGCAATCCAGCCACATCTGGTCACTTTAAAGCCATGTTGATTTCAAAGGAAATGAGTTAAGCCCTTGCTTAACTTTTTACCAAGAGGGAACCTCCCCCCCCCTTTTTTTGTAGAAACTGGTAATATTTTTAGAATTCTATAGTACTTTTAGAGTTTTATTCACAAATCTATGAAAGCCGCAGCAGTCAAGAACTAGAAGAAGAGGCAGCAACCTGATACAATGGATAGTATTTCTTAACCTTTTTGTCATTCTTGTGCAAGCTGTGAAGTAGAACATGGCTATGGCCATGTCTCAGCTTTTGAAATTCTAGGTCAGGGATCAGCAATGAGGTATCCTTCAGTTGCCTGGGCCTTTAATTCTCAACAACTCAGTTGGGCAAGGCCAAGTATCTGGAGAGCACCAGGTTGTCTGCTGAATTCCAGATATTGTTACAGAAAAGATGATGAATGCCAGTGTGGGAATGACTCCCTTGCTCTTGCATGCCTAAGCCCCTCTTAAAAACTGAGGATGCTGAGGGAATAATCATCCCTCTTTGGAAACTAAGGCTTATACAGTATAGGAACCAAACTCCTCCCAGCCCTGATCCACACTTCCTGCCTGCTACAGTGTGACTAGCCACCTACCACTTGGAGAGAGCAGGAACAGATGACTCATTCTCAGCCTGCCCTGAGGCTGCTGGGAAGGCAACCTCTACCTGACTCTGCTTGCTGCACATCAGAAGTAGTGTCCCCCCACCATTTCTGGTACAAAAAGCATCATCTAGTTCTTGCTGCACTACATTCTGTCTTACCCAAATGTCCACATTCCTACTGGCTGGTTGTCAGGGTTGCCTCGTTCCCCAATAAGACACGGACTCACTTAGATGGGGCTAAGGATTTCCGTTTATTGGGTACAGAGTGCATGCACGCTAAATGACGGGAATGCGGGCATCGTTGCGGGGTACCCCGTATATACCTGCGTGGCGGACCTTGTCCCCCTCCACCCCCCATTGTCCCACAAGTTGGATCCGGATCCTTGATGGGCGATCTGGAAGCGCTACTGGTCTGTTGATGGGCGATTAGAGTGATCATCGCTGTTTTCCTCTGTCTCCTTTCCTTGTCCAGTGCAGGTGTGTCCCCCGGGGTAATGTGTGGAAGTTCCGGCGATATGTTGATGGCTCTTCTGGTCCGGGCAAAGGTGTGCCTCCTTTGTCCTTGTGATTGCTTTTAGTGTTTAAGTGTTTAAAGGATTAGGATTATCCCTTTCTCCTTCCTGAAAGGCATGATCCCCGTTGTGATGCATGGATGCCTTGCAATGGGGGGCATGACATACTGCCCCCCCAAGAAAACTCTAAGGTGCCGGTTTGTCAGGGTATGCTTCGTGGAAGCATTTGACAAGCCGCTGTGCTGAGACCTCTCGAGCTTGCACCCACTCAGGGTGGGGGAAATGTTTCCAGCGGACAAGGTACTGTAGGGTGCCCCTTAGCCTTCTGGAGTCTAGTACCTCCTTAATTTCAAAATGTTGTTGTCCATCTATTATGATGGGCGGGGGCGGGGGGGGGTCATTGTGCCACTTTGAAGAGGTGATCGGTTTCAGTAGGGCACAATGGAACACTGGGTGTATGCGTCTCAAGTTGTGCGGCAGCTCCAACTTGAAAGTCACTGGGTTGATTATTTCTATGATTGGGAACAGACCAATGAATTTGGGTGCCAGTTTCTTCGAGGGCTGCGGAGACTTGATGAACATAGTGGAGAGGTAGACCCTATCTCCCACTTTGAAGTTTGGCTGCGCCACCCTGTGGTTGTCTGCGAACCTTTTGTATGTTGCTTGAGCGTCTGAGAGAGCCAGCTGGATGACGGGCCAAACCGTGGCCAGTTGTGCCGCCCAGTCATCTGGGGAACAAGGCGGGGTGTCTGGCTGGGGCAGTTCCGGGATCGGAACCAAGTCTCTACCATATACCACCTTGAATGGGGTGTGACCCGTGCTCTGGTGCACCACATTGTTGTAGGCCACCTCGGCAAAGGGGAGTAGGTCTACCCAGTCGTCCTGCTGGTAATTTATAAATGAGCGTAGGAATTGCTCCAGGGTGGAGTTAAGAATCTCCGTAGAGCCATCCGTGTGGGGGTGCCAAGCCGTGGATAGTGCTTGCTTGGTTCCAATTAATTTTAAAAATGCCTTCCAGAATTTGGAAGTGAATTGTGTGCCCCTATCCGTCACCAAATGGGAGGGGGTGCCGTGCAATTTATAGATGTGATTTAAAAAGAGGCGTGCCAGCTGTTGCGTGGAGGGAATGGAGGCGCAGGGTACAAAGTGTGCCTGTTTGGAGAAATAGTCTTTTACCACCCAGATAACCGTTTTTCTCTGGCTGGGTGGCAAATCCACAATAAAGTCCATCGAGATTTCTTCCCAAGGGCAGGAAGGGCTTGCTACCAGCTGCAACAGTCCCTGGGGCTTCCCCACTTTTCGTTTGGCCATGTCACATGTGGGGCAAGCAGCAACATATTCCTTTACATCCCTCCTAAGAGTGGGCCACCAGAATTGTCATCTGACTAGGTGCAGTGTTTTTACAAACCCGAAGTGCCCAGCCGTTTTGTCATCATGTGAGCGGCTTAAAACTTCCGCTCACAATTGCTCTGGTACGTACAAGTTATTGTGTTTCCAAGCCAGACCGTTCGTGAAAGATACATTGTGTTGGTTGGTTTGCAACCATGTATCTGTTTTGAGGGTTTGAGCGAACTGTTGTTGCAAGCTAGGTGAAATTGACATGCGTCTCCCTCCCTCTGTGGGTGGCTGCGCTGAGGTGCGCTGTGTACCGGTTTGGCTGCGCGTGACGGCTTGGCAACCCAGCTGTGTGTGGGTCCACACAGTGCCTACAATGTCGGATGCCTGACTGGCATCCTGGGGCTGCCTGGAGAGAGCGTCGGCTAGGAAGTTCTTCCTCCCCAGTATGAATTTGAGTTTAAAGTCAAATCGGCTGAAAAACTGTGCCCAGCGAACCTGTTTGGGGCTGAGGTGTTTTGGAGTGCTGAGAGCCTCTAGGTTTTTGTGGTCCATCCAGACCTCAAAGGGGCAGGTGGCCCCTTCCAGGAGGTGCCACCATGCCTCTAGGGCGGCTTTGACGGTGAACGCCTCCTTTTCCCACACATGCCATCTCCATTCCGTTTCAGAGAACTTGCGGGAAAGGTATGCGCAGGGCTTCAGCTGATTGTCAGAATCCCGCTGAAGCAGGAGTGCCCCAATGGAAAAATCGGAAGCGTCTACTTGTACCACGAAAGGCTTGGTGGGGTCGGGGTGTTGTAGTACTGGCTCTGCTGTAAAGAGGCTTTTGAGGTGATCAAAAGCCTTTTGACAGTCAGCAGTCCAGTTCAGGAGCGCTCCCAGGTTTCGTGACTTTTGCGTGTCTCCCAAGCCCTTTGTTCGGAGTAGGTTGGTTAGAGGCAGCACAATTTCTGCCAGTCCCTGGATAAAACCCCTGTAAAAATTTGTAAATCTGAGGAAACTTTGTAGTTGCCTCCTTGTGCGTGGGCGTTCCCATGCCAGGATGGCTTGGACCTTACTTGGGTCCATCTCGATGCCCCTCGCTGAGATTCTGTAACCCAGGTAGTCTATTTGTGATTTGTGAAACTTGCACTTAGAGAGCTTGGCAAATAGCTCTGCTTTGCGGAGTTTCCTGAGCACTTGCTTAACCAAGCGTTTGTGCTCCTCTTCCGTTTCTGAGTATATTAGCACATCGTCTAAGTAGACAAGGACCCCCTTGAACAAGTGGTTGTGCAAGACCTTGTTAATCAGTTGCATAAATACCCCTGGTGCCCCCGCCAGACCAAATGGTAATACCTTATATTGAAACGACCCCAGGGGGCAATTGAAAGCCGTCTTCCACTCATTCCCCTCCCATATCCGTATGCGGAAATAGGCCTCCCGCAAGTCCAGTTTGGAAAATATTTTGCCCTTAGAGAGGTGTGCTAGGATGTCCTTGATGAGGGGTAAGGGGTATTTTGTTTGATATGGACGTGGCATTCAAGCCGCGGTAGTCCGTACAGAGCCTCAATGTCCCATCCTTTTTTTCCCTGAAAAGGACTGGGGCTCCAACCGGTGAGTTGGCGGGCTCAATGAAGCCGCGTGCTAAGTTTTTGTCTATGAATTCCCGCAATGCTGCCAGCTCCTTCTGGGTCATCGCATAAATTTTGGGCTTTGGTAAGGGTGTATTGGGAACCAGTTCTATTGCACAGTCCGTCTTTCTGTGGGGGGGGGGGAGTTTGTCTGCCTCTTTCTCCCCGAACACATCCGCGAACTCCGCGTACCTGTCTGGCAAGCCTGCCAGGGCCGCTGCTTCCAGATGCGTTGTTGTGGACGCCGCCCTCCCCACCGCAGCACGGGGGACCTGATCCCCTGTAGGCGCTTGGTAGGAGCCGTCTGGGAAGGTGATTGTTCTGGTCTCCCAATTGACGTGTGGGTTCCGTCGCACCAACCACGGGATACCCAGGATTATTAGGGGTTGGCCCACCGGTGCCACGATAAATTGCAAACTTTCCCGGTGGCTGCCGAGCTGTAGCGCCACTTCGTCAGTGTATTGGGTGACCAGGCCCCCTCCCGCCGCTGATCCGTCCAATTGGGTGAACACTATATGGTGCTGAAGTGGGTAGCAGTGGAGCTTTAAATCGGCCGCCAGGTCCGGGTGCATTAGCACCTGGAGCAGCCCGAGTCGATTAGGGCCCAAATTTTGACGGACTTCAGCTGTGACTTTAGTTCAACCTTGACATACAAGGTGGGGCGGTTTGCACTCACCCAGCTGTCGCTGCGCCCTTCTTGCTCCTTCACCTGCCCTCTGGTGCTTCTTAGGGCAGGTGGTTGGCATTTCCCGCCGGCTTGTCGTCGTCGCTCTCTGACTCTTCAGTGGGGTAGGGTAAAGCTTTCAGTCCGACTTCCCCAGTGGCCACTGGCATCTTTTTTGGGCGGTGTTGGTGGTTTACCTGGTGGTTTCCTCGGTCTGCTGTCGTTTGTTTTTGTGTTCGGGCAGGATGCGGCTTTGTGCCCCTCCTTCCTGCAGCGGAGGCACTGCCCCTTGGCGAACCGCCGTTCCCTCTCCTCCCTCCAGGATTGGGGTGCTAGTCTCGCTGGTCCGGTCGTGGCTAGGGGTCCCCTTGTCGTCATTGTTTGCAGGGCTGTCTGCTTTGCTTGCAGGAAGGTTTCTTGGGCATTTTCTGCCTTGCCGGCTAGCCGTATCCACTCAATGAGAGTGTTTGTGTCATCCCTGCATAACGCCCACCTCAATACGTTCAAGTCCAGACCTTCCTTGAAACGCTCGATCAGGGTCGATTGTGACCAGTCCTCCACCTTTCCAGCCAGGGCTTGGAATTCCATGGCATAGTCTGCCACAGAACGTTGCCCCTGGCTGATTCCCCTTAGGGTTCTTTTTGCTCTGTCCTTCTCAAGGGGATCCCTAAAATGTAGGTTGAGCGCCCATATGAACTCATCGATGTGATCGAGTTCTGGAGCATCTGCTTGGCATAGCTTTACGTACCAATCAGCTGCCCTTCCTCATAGTTTGTTTGCTATGGCATTGATTTTGCCTTTTTCAGATCGGAAATATGGTCCATACTCCTCCATGTAATTTTTTGTGTTTGTGATGAAGAATGACAGCGTGGTTGGGTCTCTGTCGAACTTGACCCCGAGGTCTTTGATTCCCACTCCTGGTGGGCTCCACCTCACCTCTGAGCATCTTGGCACCTCCTGGGCTGCTGGGGTTCTCCATTCTCTCCGTGGGGATTCCTGCGGCCGGGTTCCGGGTGGCGTTACTCCCGTCTCGTGCCGGCTCCAACCTCGACCCAGACATCGCGCTTCTGGGATGGGGGTGGTGGTGGAGACGACCTCCTGTTCGGCTCGGCATGAAGACCTCTGCCTGGTTCCGCGTCCTCTTCTTGCCACCTCCACCCCTGCCCCAGATGTCTCGTCTTGGAGGTTGGGGGGGGTGATGCGCCTCTGGAGCCTGGTTCCGGCTCACCTCTCCCTCGGGCTTCCCACCCGATGGCCAACCTCAGGAGCAGCTGTTCTATCGACTCCAGCCTCGATTCCACCGTGCTGAGCCGCTCATCAGCTTGGGAGCCGTCCACGGGCCATCCGCTCCGCCGCCTTCCCTCAGCTCCTGAGGTTGTCGTGAATTGCTGTTCTCTTGCCTCTTTCGATGGCCCGAACACTCCGGGCAGGGATCCTGCCGTCTCATCCAGGGTGACCCACTCGCCTTGCGACTCTCTGGTGGCTTCAAGAGTCCCGCTCCTCCCGGTCTCCTCCTCCGAGCTCGATCCCGAACCTACCCGGACTTCGTGGTGTCGGGGTGTATGGGTCCTGCCAGTCGCTCGTTCCGTGGAGCCGGGTGACCTGTCGCCGGTCCTTGGGTCGCCGCCGCTCTGTCGGTTGTTTCTGTTCATCGCCAACTCGGGTCCCTCACAGATGAGATCTGGATTGGTGCTGGCGGAATTTTTTTTTTTTCTGATTCCCATCTTTATGTCAGGATTGCCTCGTTCCCCAGTAAGACACGGACTCACTTAGATGGGGCTAAGGATTTCCGTTTATTGGGTACAGAGTGCATGCACGCAAAAAGACGGGAATGCGGGCGTCATTGCGGGGTACTCCGTATATACCTGCGTGGCGGACCTTGTCCCCCTCCACCCCCCATTGTCCCACAAGTTGGATCCGGAACCTTGATGGGCGATCTGGAAGCGCTACTGGTCTGTTGATGGGCGATTAGAGTGATCATCGCTGGTTTCCTCTGTCTCCTTTCCTTGTCCGGTGCAGGTGTGTCCCCCGGGGTAATGTGTGGAAGTTCCGGCGATATGTTGATGGCTCTTCTGGTCCGGGCAAAGGTGTGCCTCCTTTGTCCTTGTGATTGCTTTTAGTGTTTAAGTGTTTAAAGGATTAGGATTATCCCTTCCTCCTTCCTGAAAGGCATGATCCCCGTTGTGATGCATGGATGCCTTGCAACGGGGGGCATGACACTGGTGGACACATCCACCCAGTCCCTGCTCTTTGTGTATTGTGGATCTCTAGGTTTTTCTGTTTGTTGTTTTTTCTGGTTCAGAAGAGCAGTGGTGGAATGTTGGCCATTTCTTTGTTGTTTTTCTTTTAACTGGATGAAATTGACAAGAGTTCTTCCCATCTTCCCCCTTCTAGCCCAAGTAACAGGAAGAGCTATAAAGCTGTTTGTCACATATTTTTCACGAAGTCTCAAAAGATATAACCCCTGAAGGAAAGCAGGCGATGCTTGCTTTCCTGGCATTTCTGGGAGAGGAAAAGAAGCAGGGGAATCAACCAATTGGGATCTGTATCAACCATGGTCCAGACAGAATACATAGTCAACACTGTAGTCAAAATGAGAAATGGATTGAAATCCAGGAAAGGGTTCTTTGTGCCTGCTTCATTTTCAGCCAGTTTACACTGGGAGAGAAGCAGCTGAAGACTGTGGTGTGGAAAAGCCCTTAGATACTCATCACTTCATCATTTACCCTTATTCTGAAAACCTCTTTTGAGATGATAATGCTTGAAGAACTGCAGAATTATGATAATCTCAGTTTTCCAGACACTGTTGTGTCAGGAGATGGTCAGCCAGGATGAGGTGAAGCCAACATCTGGGATCCTTGGCAGAAAAATTAAGTTCTACCATTCTTGACATTTCTCCTTAAATGTCCTCAGCTTCTCTGTTTCAATCCCATTAGTAAAAACAATGTTTGAGTCCAGGTGTACATTCTACTGAATAAACTTTCCACTAAAATGAATGGGATATTTATTTAATCACAGCAGTAAGCTCAGCCCAACACTGTGCTCACTGAGATCAAGTATAAGATGGTGCTCCCTCCCTACTCCATGTACAGAAGCCAACTGGATCCTTCAACACTTGGAAGAGGACTGTGTCATTCATCACACTTGAGAAGCAGGCTTCATTTAAGGGGGACCAGAACAGATTGCATGGACTATACAGTTTGTCCTTTAACAGAAGTGAACAGCTGGGCACATTCAGGAGGGATAACTGAGAGGCTGACACTGCTATTGCCTTCCCACAATATCTAAGAGCTGCCATCTAAGGTGGTTGTCTCACTCCCCCTGGTAGGGCTAGTTCTGTACAGAGAAATTCCCATTGCCCCAGGGAGATGCATTAAATGTAACCTTGTATAAAAACTAAAATTCTTGAGCTTATCTTTGAAGAGGGATTGAAAAAATGGCACGCTCAGCCTTAAGAAAAGATGACTGAGGGGAGAATATGATAGCACTCTTCTAATGCCTGAAAGGGTATCCCATTAAAGAAGGTAAAGGTCTGTTCTCCCTTTTTCCAGAGTGAAGGATATGAAATCATGGATTTAAAGTACAGGAAGGCATAGTCTGACTGAATGTTAGAAGAGATTTCCTTACTGGAAGAGCAATTTGACAGAGGAACCAATTACCCAGAGAAGGGGTGGGCTTCACTGCATTGGATATCTTCAAGCAGAGGCTAGACAGACATCTGTCTGGGATACTTTAGTTTGTATTCCTGCACTGAACAGAAACTTGAGCTGAATAACCTAAACAATCCTCTCCAACTCTGATCCTAAGTGGTACCCTCCCCATCCCAAAAAGGTAGTGATCAGTCTTGGTGTAGCCATAAAATACACACAGCAAGTGGGAAACTGTGATTCCATTTCTTCAACTATGTGCTAATTTCTTGCATACAAATTTTCTTGACATCCCCTATAAGGATGTCAGTAGTAGTCAACTGCTATTGATCCAAGATCCCACAGATGACTGCATGGGCTGTTGAAAGTTCTCTTGAATTATTTTCTACTGCTCCATTTATACTTTTAAATGTTTATACTTAATAAATACTATAGTAAAAACTGTTGTTACCCTAACTGTAATTTTTGCCAGTTATCCCAACAATTCCACACCCCAACTAATTTTTCTGGAGTTGTCCATTAAGAGCCCACTTTATTTTCAAGCTTGCTATTGCATTGGGTTATGGAAAAATCCACAAAAGACATAACCTAATTAGAGCTACAGTAAAATAAAGATACATATAATGTAGTGGTTAAAATCCTGGACTTGGTCTGAAGAAACTGAGATTCAAATCCTCACTGGATTATGGAACTCACTGGATGACTATAGGCCAGACCAATCACTCTGTCTTAGCCCAACCTACCTCCAGCATTGTTTTTGGGATAAAACGAGGGGATTATTTCCCTGCATACTGTCTTGAATTCTTAGAGGACATGCAGAATATAAATGAAATAAATAAAGAAATCATACAGAATGATTTCATCTCGTCAGTGACTTAAATAGATTCTTATCTATTAATGCTTCTGTAATGCTTTCTTTAATTTAACATAAGATGCTTTGCTATAGTTGTTTCATTTAGATGTGTGATTTTTTTTTCTTTTATCCAACAATAAAAATATTAAACAGGCCAATGGGTCCAAGTCATATTAATGCCAGAAGCAGAGCAACAAATTACATCTAATTCTAGCCCTGCTGCAGGTCAAGGTGCATTGCACTCAGAACCAGATAGAATATTTTGAAAAATCCACAGTCAGATCTCCATAACTGACAGGAAAAATCCAAGAATAATACCATAAACAACAGTTTGCTGCCCTTTTATGAGTGACAAGATCTATAGTAAACAGGGTGACCATAGCAACAGCCACTGGTTTCAAAATGACAGGGTAGTCAACGCTCCACCCCTTTTTACATGGGCGTGATGTATGTGATGCACTTTAAAAAGGGGTGGGGCTTTCATTGTCCAGTTGTACTCACCACTTTGAGGCCAGTGACTGTTGCTGCAGACACCCCTGATAGCATCCCATATAGTATGGTTGGCTCTGCTGAATCTTCAGGTACATGAACATTGAGAAGAAATTTAAATATTATCTTGTCATGCAATATTAGTCATTTTCTCTTTTTAAAACCCACTAAGTACAACTGCATTCATACACTGACAAAGGCTACTGCCCTCAAGGTTGATATATTGTGGCTGGCTTCATATTTTATGTTAAGCTGTGGTCCATTTGACTGACTAAAACACAATGAGATGGGTTCACATGACATACTAAACCACAACTAAAGAAATGTGGGAACCCAGTCCATGTCTACTACTGCCTCTGAAATCTCCCCTTATATAGACTTTTTCGTAGCCCGTATTGGTCTTGGAGATATTTTAAACCCAATTTGTTAAAGCAAAAATGACGAAATTGTTGGATTGTTTTGATTTAATATGTCTATTAACATAAACAGCTTACATTTTAGAAAGGTAATATTTCTGGAGATCATTTTGTTTATTCCATGTTCGATAAGGTCAGTGCCTTGATATAAGAAAACGATCAGGCTAAAAAAGAAAAAGAGAAATCAATAGAAGTCCTATCACAGAGCATCAAAGCTGAACATTTGACAACTGCATCTAATTTTATGTTTCCTGAAATTGCTGGGAGCAAATACATTGCTCAATTAACGTATGAGCTTTGATCTAGTTCTAATCTTCTTGTATATAGGCAAAGTTCATCTCACAACTCAGCCAAAAATCTAAGGGGCTGTACAGTGAAATAATTTTTTTAAAAAAAATTAAACATCCCAAGTAGGATTTTTAAACTATCATTTCTTAACAAGAACATCAGTGAAAAGCAAGAGGAGGAGGTGTGGCAAATGCTGACCTTCTTTATTTTCCCCTTAGGAAACCGATTTAACAGTGAGATGATATGTCTGGGATGCAACTTCATTTGGATGCTGATCAAGTCTGGAGTTACTCGGCTTTTGCAGAGTAGAATTATTTAAATCCTTGTTGAAGACAGTTGCCTGCTTTATATCATTTTGAGCTCTCACTTCAGAAACACAATGTTCTGGTTACTCTTGAACATGTTTTTTGTATCATGGTGCTTGTTTATGAAGCGATGGCAAATTGTAATCAAATGAAGTAATGGTTGAAGTGTCCTATAGGACTGAAAGTATGCATTTCATTTGGGAGAGGTGTAAGACCACATTTTGGAGGAAAGCTGTGAATTTGTGCAATTACTGTGATACTTTATGTACAGACTCACAGCTTTCCTCTATTATTATTATTATTATTATTATTATTATTGCTATTATTATTATTATTTCTAATTTAAGCTTGCTTCTAGGTTCTAGTTAGTGAATATTGAAAGCTTATTATCTGTATGTTAACTTACTCCAACATTGGGTAGTGCATAATACAAATCTTCTCCTTATCAGTGATGCATGAATTCATTTGTTGTTTACCATTCTATCAAATTTTCTACACAGTTATTTTTTAAATTAGAAGAAAATAATTTTAAATTAGAAGAAAATTTGCTATTGTGTGCAACTTTCTCTGACACATACAATTTTTACATATTTTTGTAAACAGCTTGCTGAAATCAACACAATTTTGTAAGCAATTTGTACACAATTTTCTGCAATAAACTGCTTTATTTGCAACCTTCTCTATACTTTTTGAAAAGCAAAAGTGAAAGCACTCCATTCATATCACTGAGATCTCCTGCTGGACCTTCGAACTACCTCCTTAAAGACAGAACAGATTCTTCTTTGCCTTGAACTAAATCTATCCTTTGGCATTATAAATCCAACATAGGCTACTTTATTCTTAATATTATTCCCTATACTGTATATTTTTGCCTTCTGATAGTTCATTTATATTTTTTAGATTTCTTTTTCTAGAACTACAGTATTGCCTTGATGAAGTCTATCTCTGCTGTTGTATGACTGTTTGGCTGCAAATATACACTGATATCTAGCTATTTCTCATTCTTCACTTCTCTTTTAACATATATTTATTGTTCCCTTGGAAGCACTATTATTGTTTGGGATAAATGATGAGAAAAACATTTTTTTGGCAGTATGTTACAGAACCCTTCATAAAAAAACAGAGCCAAACAGAGCTATGGCAGAAAAGGCATAAATAATGCCTGCAAACAATTGCTGGTTGTAGAAAGCAAAGTTTGTAATATTCACTAATACACCTATCAGTGTTCAAGTATTTAAATTTCAATATGGTTGAAGTCATCCTTTAATCAAAATTCTTTTTAGATGGATTTCATTGGATCCTCAGTACAAGGATGCCAATGTTCAATTTTTTTCTGTTTAAATCCAAACAAAATATATTATCAACTGGTTCAGTATTGTGTGTGAATCCCTATGTGGTTTTTTCTCCATTTATTTATATATATATATATATATATATACATATATATATATATATATATATATATATATATATATATATACATACACACACATACATACATACATACATACATACCAACCTTCCATCCTATTCCCAGTATTCCCAGGACAGTTCTACCTACCCAAAGTTATGGATTTTAAACTTTTTTTTCTCTGCTGTGAAAGCTATGCTCACAAGTGCAAATTATCTCAATGAATCCCTCTCACTGAAATAGTGAGAAGCTCATGAAATTATTTAGAGATAGATATATTTCCTTTGGAAGGAACAGCATTAGAAAACTGGTTCTTAGCTATTCAGAGACTGTTTGAGTAGCCAAGGGGCAATTTTTTTGCCCTCTGCACCCTTCTCCAAAGAAAAATGCATAGAAGAAAACCATCATGTTAGTTCATCACGTACCCCAGAGCTTTAGCCCAATAGAAAAATGATTGGCCTGAGATATCTTCCCCACAGAATCAGGATGAACACAAGTATTTTTCTGGTATAATTCTTGTACATGTTACTGAGGTGCTTAAATTTTGTTTGCAATTTAAAATCCAGTTTCCAGTTTTTGAATTTTGCTTTAGTTTAATCATACTCAAGCATTACTGTATTTTTCTAAGTTAATTCTACAATTAAATAAATTAAACTAACCTCTTTTAAGCCATAATAAAACATGGATTATGGGAAGAGAGAAGCATATACTGTATAAGTGCAAATAAAATGTAATATTCACTTGCTTCAGTTGAAAAAAAATGGATAAATCAAGCGTGTCAGATCAAGACATATAAGAAAGCTACCAATAACACCAACAAAAATTAGCTACACGTTTCCGAAGTGTGTTCAGCTGAGCATTTCTATACAAAAGAAGAGAAATGAAAGTTATAAACCAAGTTCAACTGTGCACAATTACAATTTTCATTAAAAGCAAATGGAGCAGGTTTTTTAATAGTTTGATTTTCTTTGTTGTTCCTCCCTATGTTGCGTGCTTTGCCTGAATAAGAGTACAGAATTTAAATTCTAATGTTATTCTCACTTGTTTAATATATTTTTCAAAGTTAATGTATGCATTTTGACCCAACGGCTATATAAAAAGATGCAACAATAACGACTAATTGAAATCATTTCTGCTGTGTTTAAAAGACCTAGACTCCTCAGCCACTGTAATCATGTCTGGGAGTCTATGCAAATTTGATGTCAGAACTAAGATGTTTGGGTCTTCAGAATATATAAATCTCCAAAGTTACATTTGCAGGCTTATTCAATTTAGTGTTCATAGGCTATTAAGCAGAGCAATAGGCAAGCGTTTTTAGCCAATGGGCTCATTTTCTGGGAACTTACACAAAATGGGGCCCTGAGAAGAGAGGCTTCTCTAATCATAAAATGACAGCCCTCAGGGACATGATGAAGCAGAAAACCTTTTTTATCTGAAAGAAAACTGGGTAGGCTACTCTTTACCAGCCCTTTTAGCCCCCCAAGATGATGCCTAGTACCTTCAGCTGACCTCTGGAAGTGTGTTGGTTTCCAGACAAAACACTATTCATAGTTTCTAAAAATGTCTATGGACTTACTGGTATTTTTGAAAATAAATATGATGCGTGGTGGTATAACATGGCACTTCCCATTTGCAATTTTTTAAAAAAATAGTAAAAGGATGCAGAGCATAGCTTCTGGAAATCTCTCCAATGCTTTTACCAGCAGTGGCTATCGAAGGCAACCATACTTGCTTATATGTAATGAAGTAACAGGTTGCATCTGGGTATGTCTGGGTTTATGTTTTCTCCTTCAGGTTACGTCAGTGTGTGGTTGTGTGTCTGTGTGCTCTGGGAAGCATGAGATAAGCTGTAGATGTTCTGCTCTGCGTCACATGAGGGAGGAGGAAGGGAGTTGGCAGCATTCCAGGCCACCATCCAATTGCCTCTGCCATAAGAATGCATTAGGGTATCTTTTCTTAGAATGTTTTTTTCTCCACTCCCCATCCTGATCTACTTCATTTCAGATTGATCTTTCTTTTATCAGCTTTAGTACCACACCAAATTTGTCCCATCCTTTTCAGTGTGGGGAGAATTATAGGATGGGTGGATGAATGGATGGATGGATGAACTCCCGATGCTCTTTACATAATTTCTTTTTAACATTTTGTTAAAAAGGTTAAATTAGGTAAAGAATCTGGCAGGTATCAAGGTAGTGTTTCTGGCCGTTCCAAGAGGGAGACCTGTACAGCGGAAATGTCAGATAGATCCACAGTATCAAATATAAGTGTGTTTACTAACATAATTGGAAAGATTAATGTGAATCAGGCTGTGCACATGGATAAAGAGCAACCATCAGTGTTGTATAAGTCATCATGCAAGATGGAGCTGTTGTAGACTGGAAGAGCAAAAACCATATCCCACCGCTTGAATGTATGGTGAAAACATAATGAGGTTCTAATACTACTTCCTCAGCTGGGCATCCCTGAGATATGCTGGGATTGCAATTACCACAGTTCTGGACAGCTTGCTCCCAGAGAATTTTGGGAGTTGCAGTCACAATAGATCTTAAGAATGCCAAATAGGAAATCTGTGCTAATTTGATGGAATGTCTAACAGACCCTGGGAACATGGAGGAGGGAATAAGATTATTGCAAGAGGGAGTTGGGCTGTTACAGAAAAGATTCCTTGGTCCAGGGGATGGAGAAAACATGAGAAAGAGACTCAAAGTAACTCTGCCTTAATCGCATTAGGTACATGTTGATATGGAGAATTGCTCTGGCAGGTGTTCAAGTTTCTGTTATATTATTCTACTAGCAACAAGTTCATCCCAGAAATCCAAGTGATTCTTGTTGCCTGAGATTGCCAGCCCCAAAGGGCTTGACACCAACCCATTTTTGGCTTTAGCTACCCAGTTTAGTGGCAGAAAAGGAGCCATATAAATTATGGCACAAATCATAGGGAAAGAACAACAACCTTGCTATATATTTTATATATTTTATTTTTGTTCTGATTGTATCTCTTTTTTAAAAAAATATTTTTACTTGTGACCTGCCCAAAGTCATTGGGAATTGGGCAGCTTACAAATTTAATAATAAATAAATATGTATTATAGAAGAAGGAATATGTATATTGCAGGAAAGATGAGCTGTAGAGTCAACTTTAAAAAGAGATCCTAATATAGTATCACTTGAATTATTGTGGTAAAAGGTAAATATCCTACTGCAGTAGCTAATTCACAAAGAATGCATCAGTTCCCTCACCAAGCATGAATTTGAGAACAACTTATTTCAAACAACAATATTCTGCAGAAGAAAAAAAAATGGGTTATGAGAAGAGGCCAACTTATTTATTTATATCATGCCTATTTTTTTATTGCAAAGAATTGCCATGATACTTTAAATTCATAAAAATAAAAATAAAGGTACCATAGGGAAATATGTAACACATATAATCATCTGGCAAGAAAATTATGTTTTTGCCAGGAAAAAAACCCTCCTCTAACAATTTTATTTTCATCCACCAACATTTCTTCTGGAATGTCCTCAATTCCATGTGTCTAGTCTTTTTAGCCGAATCCCATCTTGGATTTTCCACTGGCTGGACAATGTCTGTTCATGTCCTTCTTAGTTTTCTTTCCAGCTGTTTAGGAACTAATTTAAATGTAAATCAAAGTCAAAACACTTCCTCCAAATTTGAATGCACATAATTCCTTTATTTGTTGTGATAGCATCATTAACATTTTAATACCATTTTATTTATTTTTTGTACTAGCTTACATACCTCTTTAGAATCAGTTTTATGGACTGTGAAAGTTAAACACAGACCTCTGTTGTGGAAAAAATAGTGTTAGGTATGCCAAGCAAATCATCCCCCTCCCCAAATATAGTTTCCCAGAGAAAATAAACTGTCAGCTCAACCATAAAGCATTTAGACACCGAGGAATATTGATTAGGGCATTAGGAGATAGTAAGCACTGGGGAGCAAGGCTGCTAAGGCAATAAAACCTAGAAAAAGTAACTTAGATTTAACTCTCTAGGAAGGCTGTCCTTGTGCAGCTCAATAAACCATTGTATTTGTAGTGCCACCCTCATTACCTCACCATCAGAAGCTCATTGACACACACATGCTATAAACCAATTCATTGTTTTACTATACTGATTACTATATATATTCTTTAATTTGCTTACTTCTATATAGAGGGGCTGCATCCCACTCTTGTTTAGGTTAGCCCTTGCTGCCTCTCGTGCTGTGAATTGGACCAGTTTGTGCTTCAATGGAAGAGTGTATCTGATCTCCATTATTTAAAAACACAAACAAAACCTTTGGAGAAATATTGAAGCAGTCTTGGCTTGGTGTGGATGCCTACGATTATTTCTCTGCTGTTACTTTTCAGGAGTCCTGGAGAGAAAGAACTTTAATCAATTCATCACTAGAAGCTCTGATATGTGAGTGGGTACTTAATGATACTTAATCTTTGAATTCATTTGATTAGAACCTCTATTGCTGATTCATGATGTACTGTTTTTGAGACATATCTGCTTGTCCTTCCTTCCTTCCTTCCTTGCTTTTGGCTTATATATTTTTTCTCTGTTAGAAGTATAACAAAAAAAGCCCTGGTCCTTAAGGTGCCACATAACTCATTGTTATCTAAAGAAAGTATCTTTATGTTGAAGAGAGAATGGCTCAACAGAAGCCCTGGTTCACACCCTGATTGAATTTTATGAGACAGTTAAATTTTCTTTAGAGATTGACATTAACATTTCACATCCAAGCAAAGCAGATTTTATTTTATATTATATTATATTATTAGTTTAGTTTAGTTAGGCTGGACAAGCTGCATTAGGGAACCTACAGCTTTTATCTAAAAATATGGATTTTAAGCTAACAAACAGCACAACAACAATATAAAAAGTACCTGTGATGATTCATTGGTATTGCTAAAGTATATGGTCAACTTTGAGGAACTGAACAAAAATAATGTAAACTATTGTTAATGAAATTGGAGGATGAGTGAATTCACAAATGACAAGCTGAATGAAGCCATGTTTATGAACATGAATGGTGGGGAAGTAGTAATCTAAATGAATATTGTGAATAAGACTCACATGGATGTCCTCAGGGGAAACAAATGGTAAAACCTTCACTCATCTTGCAGACATAAGCCCTTTTAAAAATGTTTCTGGGCCTTGCTTTAACATGAGTAGCTTTCTTTATGAGAAGTGGTCCAAGACATTTTTGTTCTGAGGCAGAAAATTCAGATTGTGCCTACTACAAATTACACTATAAAAATGTAAAATTAAATTAAATGATTAAACTTGTGCTCTTTCATAGGGATCATCCACATACACCCCTTGCCCCAGCTCCAAGATTGCCTGCATACCAGTCACTGAGGACTTGTCCTCACACCAAAGCTTCTATCTTGGGGCCAGCCTGGTACTGCAGTCGTTGATTCATTCCATCTCATGGAAGAGCCACCATAGATGATTTTCATTCAATGTCTATGGTGCATATGGTATATTGCAAATTAGTGTGAAAATTTCTTCTAAGCTTCCTAATAATTACAATTATAAAAAAGCTAAGCTTAAATATTATGTTGAATTCTTGGGGGAATTGATTGTTTCTGTAAAATCTATATAGCTCTTTTATGGGGGTTGAGGATTTAGTTTGTATTATTTCATATAATTAAGTGATGTTGAAGCCTGCAGAGTGAAGCTGCAGGTCCAACCTCCTCTCCCAAAGGCCTTCTTTGTCTCTGCACCCTGGCTGTACAACTTGGTTTGGGGAGCAGTTTAGCCTTTCCTGATGCTGCTTCTACCTACAGTATCTTCCAAGGGGTGTCTCACCTGATGTCCACCCACCTAACCTCAGCGTGCAAGACAGAAATTCAGGTGACACCTATTAAAATCCACAGTTTCCATTGTAATTTAATAATTGCTAAATTATACAAATCTATTTATTAATGTTTGGGGCCTCTCATTGCAGTGTAACTAACTAAAGAAAGCTATCATTTTTTTCCTCTCCTTTTTTTTTGCTCCATACAATTCTAATTTAAAAATTAAATGCTTCCAGTGCAGAATAACATTCTTTCCAAGGATTAAAATCTAACACTAGAGATTCAAATTTTCAATTTGAAATGTCAGTGTGCTGAAATATGACTTCAGGTCACTCTCTAGCTAAGCAGAAATCTACTTATCTTTTGGCTGCTTTCTTGCTTTATTGGTGAAAAGAAAGCTCCTGCCTAAACTACCAGCTTGTAGTGTTTCTCACTTGATTTATTATAGATCCTAAGCTGAGAAGGCAGAGAGAACAAAAATTCCACTCTCCCCTTCTGAGGGGGAACAACTCATTGAGTGAGCAGAAGGTCAGCTGCCAGGTCCTGCCAAAGTGTTCATAAGAGAAAGAGAATGAGAAAGTTACATTAAACTTTTAATCACGTTAAAAGCTCTTTCCCATGAATTACAACTTTTCAAATAACTTGTTTCATGCAGACAAAAGGGTTAGGCCATAATTTGAATCAACACCTTCAGGATTTGAATAAAAATGGACAAGCTAAAAAATTTGGTGATTGAATCATGTGAGATAAGATTACTCAGCTTGATGTCTGCCGAGTCCCTATTGTATTCCCAAGAGAGGCTTTAATTGTAGGGACTGAGAATCTGAATGTCTGGACAGGCTCATAAGAGAGGAAATGATCATACTAATAATGTTGTGTCACATGATGTAGGGCTTTATAAGTGACAGCCAGTAACTTTGATCTGGGCCCAGAAATAGGCTGTCGGCCATGGAGTTGTTAACAAGACAGTTACATGCTCACTATAGAGGCTCTCCTATAGCCTTAGGAGATAAATGGCATAGCCATGTGCCTAATTTTCAAAAATGTATGCATTTTTCATCACAACAGTTCAGAGTGGAAATTGATGCTGGGAATGCTCGTATTTCAGCAATAGCATATTAATATCTATCCAGTCTGTATTTGAGAGCTAAGGAAATAGCTTCTATTGATGACTTGAGATTCCAGGTGAAAAACAAGAAAATCATTAGTTCATTTAAAAGAGAAAAATGACAAGTCCTAGAAATAACTTCAAATATGAATTTTAGAAAGAGGCTATGGATAACCTTGTTGATGTCCTACAGTTAGATGAAATTGTATGTGCCTTATTTTTCTTGCCTGTTCTGTACCCAGTCAAAACAATATTGACTGAGCTGGAAACTGCTTGTGAGAAGAAAAGATAAAGAACCACTACCAGATTGAGAACTTTTTGAAGATGGAGTTTCCCTTTGTTAAATGTTTTCATTGGATGAACAGTTTCTTCAGCACCCGGAGAAATAGAAACCAGAGGCAAAGAAAGAGTGAATTGAAACCTAAATAAAATCTTTTCATCTTTTGATGCCATAGATCCATAATTTTTTTTATTTTTTTTATTTGTCTGGAGGAACTCAAGAGAACCAGATTGTTTCAGGAGAAACAAACGCAACAAAACATTCATTCAAACAGCCACTGAGAGGGAAAGGAATAGATTACACTAAGTCAAACACCATAATGAAACAATTTTATCTTTTGGTATGTCAGAAGTGGTGGGTTTCTAAAATATTGTGTAATTTCAAAGGGTTAGAATCAAGGGTTCAATCTTTTTTTTTAATTATCAGCAATGATCCATCCAAATTCAGCTTTTATAAAACCACTGATTTTAATCAAAAAATAAATGAGAGTTTAATTTCTCCTAGTGAATCAGGGGGATTTTTACAGGCTTCATTCTCACCTATGGCAGCACCTGACTTTCACAGCAGGATGTTGTATTTCTAAAGAGCAGACTTAGCATTTTTTTTAAAAAAAATTGTAGCTGCTTCTCAACAAAACTTGGGAAAATCCATGGCGCAATACTTCTGTGTCTGAAGAGTCCCATATCTGAAGGCTACTCCCACATTCTGACCAGTACAGACATAGCTTTAAGAGAACCAACATTGTTCTCCACCCCTCTCCATCTGTTATTTTGAACTATCTTGAGAAAGAATTCAGAAATATCCAGACTATAAACCTTGAAATACCCTAATAAACCTACTGGTTTAATATGGATTTTTACTTTTTTTCCCCAGCCATCACCAATTACAACTATTTTTATTTTCTATGTGATTAAGAAGTATCTTCCCCATGAGGAATAGAAGCAGGACCATTTGCCTATCCACAATCAGGGAAGCCCATACCTGGGGGTAGTTTCAGATGGCAATTCTTTCCAATTTTTTGAACGCTGAAGGCTCCATCCACCAAGTATAGATAAGGAGCATTTGCTTCATGCTGCTGCATTCTTAAATTCTGCTAGGCCATAAATAATACAATGAACTTCTTCTTTCAGCCACAATGCAAAAAATCATCTACACCCATGCAACTGATTGGTAGGTCAAGAAGATGAAAAGCACTTCATTTATGAAAGGTATACTATTTACTGCTTAAAAGAAAGGCAGGGTTAGATAAATTCATGGTGAACAGGACTGGCTATGAAATATGATGGCTACACATAATCTTGTGATTCAAATCAGTGTGCCACTGAATACCAAATATCAAGAAACCACAACATGAGAACATCATTACCTTCATAACTAATTTGTATATTTCCTGGAAGCCTCTGGTTTGCCACAAGATGCTAGATGAGAAGGGATCTCTTTATATACTTAGGAGCTCCAGAGTAACTCACTTTTCCTGTGAGTGATGACTCTGAATCATGATCGGCTGTTTTGCAGTCAGCCAAAAACTCTTAGCAGTGATCTCTGGCAGACAAATCATTCTGCAGAAAACACCTGGGACATCTGCCATATTACTCCAGCTTTGTCTCTTAAACTCAAAAAATGTAGGAAGAATAGGGATATCATGCTGTTGTATGATAGATTTGTTATAAGAAGATAATTCAGAAATCAGTTTGAAGAAAGCCTGTGTTCTAGGTAGGAGGTTCCATGTTACAGTCAGTTAAAAAGGATCTGGTAGCAAGTAATGGGAAAGATCTCTATGAAGGATCCCTGCTCCAGCCACTCACACCTGTGCAGATGCTAATAGGAGCCAGAAAGGGCACAGATCCAAGCATGGTGCATGATCAAGCCACCTGCAAGGCCTAATTAAATTTGATTTTTCAGACTCATTAATTAAAAAACAGTAATCACTCCCAAGGTTTTATGTATCTTTTTCTCAAAGATTCTTCCTCCACCCTCAGATCATTCAGCTAAAATCCTGATAGTTGCAAGCAAAACCTTAACACTCTAGTTCTGTTTTATGTTTGGATCCAATCACAAATCACTGAATTACAGGCACTGCTATTTTAATAATCTCTATTTGTAGTTTATGGTATAGCATTGGCAGAAAGTAACATAACATTTATCAGCCAAGTTGCAGAGACTGAACTTTGTTTACAGCCTTTCTCCATCCTCCAAATGTACTGAAACTTACCTTTATCTTTCTTGGGAGGTCCCATGTTGCACTGGGCAAGTAAGAATAAAAAGTAGGTGGCATCTGGCTGTGTTATGCATGTAAGTCAGGCCTGGATTCTCTATTTTTTTTTTCCTGGCTTAGTGGTAAAATATTTTTAGAGGAAGAGATTTTTTTTAAAAAATTAAAGCTGTGATATGCCTATTTAAGGCTTACACTTCAATTGTAATTTATTTCCCTTCCAAAATGTCCAAAAAGCCATGCTCAAGGTTTTTGGCAATTGTGGGTGGGAGGGTGGCCCACAAAAAAGGGTTTAGAGATGATGTGTTGTCCTAGTGCTACATACAGCTCACCTCTAATATAAAGTGTTGTTTTACCCTATTAATTTCAGGACTGACCTCCATTAGAAAGGCTCGGCTAAAGGTACATCCTGAAAGAGACCAAAACTACTCTTCAGCAACTAAAAAAGGGAAGAAAAAAAAAGTACACCTAGAAAAAATAGAATGGGATTGCCGAACTGCACAGATAAATTGTAATCAAGTCTTCAGTTTGAATACAAAAGTGTTTTCCAGTGGCATTATGTGATAAAGAAAGACTATAGCCTAGCCATGATTGCACCTGGCTCGGTTTGGTACAAAAAGTATTCTTATTGCATACAAAGCACGTTTACATATTGCCTGTTTGAGACATAATAAATGCGCTGTGCAGATCCTGAAGTGGTTGCTTCTAAAGTTGGCTTCTCAGAGTACATCTGTCTGGCTAGAGAACAACCCAGATCAAAGTGAGCAACAGCCTTCAGGCATCTTATGAGCCTATTGTGTGATACCGTGAATGCTTATCCAGCAAACACGTGCTTTAAATTAAATGGGGCAAGTATGTGCACCATGAACAATTCACTTTCACTCCTATGAATTAGCCTTCCCTTATACTTTTTTTTATTCCAGCTATGCAAACATCTTGGTTACTGAACATTTTTGTTATGTGTTATGAATACAACTTGCTTTTGTCTTATGAGAGAAAAGTGGAGGAAAGTGCCTGAAAATCACAATGGAGAGGACACAGTGGTGGCATGATGCCAAAGACAAGACAAGACTAATATACATCACATACTTTCAGAAAGCTGTCTTTCCGGAATATTTTTGAAATTTTTAAAAGCTAAGAAAATGCTGAATTCGTCTGAGGAAAAAGACCTTGAACTTCCACTCCCTGAGCAGTAATTGCTTCTTGCTGGGCTAAAATCTTAAAATTCTCCAGCTCAGTTAACCCAGAGCCCCTCTTCAGATGTGTTGGACCGCAACTCCCACATGGAAGATTTATGTTTCCAGAACTGGGTTGCCCTCCAATTGCAATAAAATAGAAATGCTGGATGGAGGAAATGCTGAATTTTGCTCTCAGCTGAGTGTTTCCTTCCAGGGTCTCCACTGCAGGAGAGAACCATGGGAGAAAGTGAGTTGGAGGTACACAGATGAAGAAAAGTCTCCAAAGTCCCCAGGCTGTGTTTTAATATTTTATCTCCTTTTCACTAGTTGAGTATTCCATGTTTTAGCTCTGAGGTGACTACCTTGTGATCCTGGGGCCACATGTCATGCCAAACTATTTTTTTTTTTTTTGGTTATCCAGAACACTCCAGATTGTGCCAATGATTGTTGACATGGTTCCTCCTTTATAAATGGATGCATTAAGTTTCTATAAACCTTAATGTATCTATTTAGTCATTTAAGCCCTCTCAAAATATAAGGAAAAAAAAAGACCTCAACCTCATTGGGTCATAACAGCACTAGATGCACCACCTGCTGTCCTTAGAGGCCAAGATATAACAAGGTATAGGCAGCCAAAACAAAACTATCTATCCCTGTTCTAGCATAAGGGTCATGCAATTATAACATTACTTTGCTCCATAGTTGCTACCTGATCTTCTTCAAAACTGAGATTTGCCTCAGAAGCTGGTGCTGTCTGTCAAATCCTGTACCTTATTCTCACCCTGAGCCTCACCCAACCCCCACAATGTGTTTTCTGGCTATGGATTCTTATCTTGAATTCAGAGGACACTGAACTCCCAACCTATGAATCTTATTCCACAATTTCTCCCTGGATTTGGCCTGCCCTGAGTTAGATTCCTTCTGCAGTCTGATCCTGATAGCACGGCATCCAAGTTCTTGTATACCTTCACCACGTAGATTAAAATGGATTGATAGAGCTTATCTATCCTGGAGAAAGGCAGAAGTCGCAGAAGTCACATCAGACTTTTCTAGAAAATGTTGAGGGTTGTTGTTATTTAACAATAGTTACCTAAAGGAGGGGGGGGGGAATCTCTTTCTAGCAAAAACAAAAACAAAGCAGAACCTTCAAATTAGAAAGATGCCCATTTCTCATCTACTGTATGTTTTAAAAACATTTTTAATTTAGAAATATTTTGCATTTCTGCTTCAAGAGCAACAAGTGAAAAAAGTACTCTTTTTTACTGTTCATACTGAAGCTGTTATAAACTAAATAAAAAAAATTAAAATACACTGTAATTAAATATACTATATTTAAAATATACTGTAATTCACTGTCATGATATGGAACATTTTCACTGAAAGCAGAAGACTGAAGCTTTGAAAATATTGGGTTGAAATTGCAGCTTTCAAAATGTACAATGTAGCAGTAATATACAGTACATCTGCACCAATAAAACTATAAATCTGTATCAGTCCTTTATCAATGAGGTAATTCAACATCCATGTCTCCTGCCAGCCAACAAGATATCCATTATAGTCTAATCTGAGTTTTGTCACATGGAAAACTAGCTGAAAGTATCTATCTGAGCTACACCAATTTATTTCAGAGAGAGCGCAATGCAGTCATCCAAAATAAGGATCATTGTATACAGTTAATGTGGAATATTTTCCAAACTGGTGATCTCATGAAGAAAGATTGAATTCTGTGACTGCTCTCTTTGCCAAGTAGAACACTGATGCAAGATATATAAATGCCATGGTCTAATGCCAGATGGCAGCTGAAATTATACAGTGTACATTGAAATGGTTTTAACATGGTTAGAATGGTGATTATTACAACTGCTTTTCAAGGCAAAAAGTTAAAACACGGTTCTGGATGTAGGATGAGAATGCTTCTCTCTATATAAGTTAAAAAGGAAGTAGGGAAGAGGAATGAGACAATTTGAAAATGAAACACGTTGTTTCTCATGCTCAGACAAGGGTACCATGGCATGGTTCCCTAATGACAGCAAAGTGATTTGGGAGAAAGAAAATAGCAAAATACATAACAAAATCAAAATATTTGTTCTTGAATATGAACAAGAGCATTAGGAGGAGGAAAGCGGTCCATCGGAGGTGTGTTTGTTGGGATTACTTTCTCATGTAGCTTTTTCTGGGAATAATTTCATGTGGTTGATAATAGAAAAAAATAGGTAAAGGTAAAGATTTCCCTTGACGTAAAGTCCAGTCGTGTCCGACTCTAGGGGGCGGTGCTCATCTCCGTTTCTAAGCCTTAGAGCCGGCGTTGTCCATAGGACACTTCCGGGTCATGTGGCCAGCATGACAACACGGAACGCCGTTACCTTCCCGCCGAAGCGGTACCTATTGATCTACTCACATTTGCATGTTTTCGAACTGCTAGGTGAGCAGGAGCTGGGACTAGCAACGGGAGCTCACCCCGCCGCGGTTTCAAACCACCGACCTTCCGATCGGCAGCTCAGCGGTTTAACCCGCAGCGCCACCGCGTCCCCAGAAAAATAACTGCATACTTATTGTTATCTCCCCATTCACATAAGTTGGGACCATACTTTTTTGGACCAGGACTTAATTGAATGAACCAATGCAAAAGGGAAGAAGAGTTTTCAGCCAGCATAGCCTGCCATTTCATTATGCCAATCAATGAAAGCTTCTTCCATTTGTCCATATTTTCCATTGTTAGATGATTAATCATCACTGGCATATTTTCCATTTTGAAATATAATACATAATTATTAAAAAATGCCAAGGGTGTTATTGACCTTCAGAAGACCTCTGTATCTCCTTCTGGAATGCTAAAAAGAGTTATATGGTTAGGGCAAGACTAATTTCCTAGGGGAGAGTGTTCATAATGTGGGGGCCCTCACAGGGTAGCATCTCCTCCTGGCCTCCTTCTCCCCTGATGTCCTGATAATGGGAGTTTAGAAGTAATTCTCCCAGGATGTGTTGATTCTAGCTGAAGAATGTGGTCCTGGAAGTACCATGGCACTAAGCCATGTTGCACTTTATGGATCAAAACCAGCACTTTAAACTGCACTCAGCCAATGCAGGTGTAATGTGCTCATGGCATCTCATGCCAGTTATCACATGAGCTGTTGCATTTGGTACTAACTGCAATTTCTGAAGGGTCTTTAAAGACAGCCCCTTATAGACCACATTGCAATACAGGTAGTCCTAACTTACCAACTGCCTTGGTTAGCAACCGTTCAAAGTTACAATGGTTGAAAAAGACCAGCTTTGCAACCAATCCTTGCATTTATGACACTCACAGCGTCCCATGGTTATGTGATCATCGTCGCTTCACAACCAACTTCCAACAAGAAGAATTAATGGGGAATTGGAAGTGAAATCCCAAGCTGTGGTCACATGATGTCTTGCTTAACGACTGCAGTGATTCGCTTAATAACAGAAGAGGAAGTGGGGTCGTAAATCTGGCACAGTCACATGATGTTTCACTTAATTACCATGATGCTTAGCGATGTAGTTGCCAATTGTGGTCGGTAAGTGAGGACTACCTGTAGTGCAGTCAGTGATCATAAGTCACTGTTGCAAGATCCTCCTACTCCAGATAAGGCTGCAGCCAGAGCTGGGCAAATACCTCCTGGCTACAGCTTGCACCTATCTATCAAGTTGTAAGCACGTGTTCAGGAAGGCCTCCAAATTGTAGACATGCTCCTGCAGGGCCAGGGCCACCCCAACAGAAACAGCACAGCAGCTGACAGACAATCTCAATGGATAAACAGGAACTCTGATATATTTGGGTTTAGTTTTACCTTATTTTTTTATTCTAAGAGTTGCACTTCACAGTTTAGGAGAAATGTCTATTTTAGATGAGGCTGCATTCCCGTAAGGATCAGGTTTGTACTCAAGGGGTCCGCCTACATCCAGCAATGATGCTGGTTGGCCATGAACAGTTACCGGCAAGGAGAGCCTTTTATCAACTTTGGCTGATCAACCAACTGCATCCCTACCTGAAGGAGAGAGACCTAGCTTTGGTGAGTCATTGTGCTGATAACCTCAAGGCTGAATTACTGTAATGTGGTTTTCCATAGGCAACCCTTGAAGTTGGCCTGGAAATTGCAACTGGTCTCAAATGTGGTAGCATGGATGCTGAACAGTGCCTTCTGAAGTTCCACATGACCTCCCTGTTGAAACAATTTCACTGGTTGCCTTCTGAGCACAATTCAAGTGGTAGCAATGGTGAAAAAAGCCTTTTATGGCTTAGCAACTTACTGAATCTGAAACAATTCAGTAAAACTGAGAATTGGAGGTTTGGGTATATATGCCAGTGGCTAAGATCTACTGATTCCTATTTACTCTTGTATTCCAGATGGCACTCATAGACATTACACATTATACTGAAAGTTTTGACAAAAAGAAAAAGAGATCCACACAGGATAAACAACATAAATGGCAGAGAAAGTTTATAAAGCAAGTAATACCAAATAAGCAGAGTCAAGATAGTGAAAGATAGAGGGGGAAAAGAAAGAGTCAGACAAACATGCAGACTTTGAACTTCTTTGCATATTTGAGGTGTTGGAAAAAATTAATTTGCCCCCAGCACACTCCCAATCAGTCCCTATATCCAGATCAGAGCAAGCCTACATGTCACTCAGCTCATCTAGCAAAAATATCGTTTGATGTTTATTTATTAAACATAAAAATATTAAACTTAAAAATATTTAACTGGCAAAAGTGGAATAACAGGAAGGCAAGGAGAAAGACATGAACAATTGGGGAAAATGAACATTTCTGATATCTATTTATATCTATCAAAAAGCACAGAACTTTCTAGAGCTACTGGAAACAATACTGTGAATAGTTAGCATGGACAGTCCCAAAGGAAGTGGCATTTGGTTATTCCAGCTTTAAGCCCCCTATGTAAATAATGGCAGCAGAATAGAGATGGAAAGTAGGACACCAGGAGATCACTCCTCTATTCAGCACCATGAAGGAAACCATCTGGTGGATGGGATGATGTATCCAGCACAAGGTAGCTATTCCTTTCAGATTCAGAAGAAACAAAACAGTCCAAAAGTCCCATTTCCATCTTTTTTAAAACATATCCCTGATGAATTCAAAAGCTTATACAACATTTTGCGTTACCCTAATAAAGATATTCTGTCACTAAGTATCCTTCTCCTCCCTCCCTCCCTTTTTTCCAGAACATCCCAGCTAGGATTTTTTTCCCTTCAGTTTAAAAATAATACCTTTCAATTATTGAATCAATTAACTTGGTTGAACCCATTTGATTGATCATTTATTTGTTAATTATTAAATGCATATCGACCCTCCCACAATCAACATCAGTTTCGGCATCTTACACGGCATATGTAATTTTTTAAATGATAGAGTACTAGGTAATTTAATACTACCCAATTGTTTAGGGGATGTTCTGCGCATCCAATAACTGGGAGAGCATCTGCAGGCCTTGATTTTGTCATCAGGAAGGAGGCAGTTGATCTTAGACTTGCAATATGCCTCTTATGGAGGCATCAGGAGAGCAGGCCAGAGTGTGGCCTAGGGCCTTTCTTCCTACTTTAAGTCAGCTGAATGCACAGATGTCTTTGTCAGAGTTTGGGTATTCAGGCAGGGTCTGAAAACACACACACACACACACACTTTCAATATGATGTGTTACAGAACAGCTGGCGCGTTGGCAAGTACTCTTCCCTTATTACAAGTTAAGTGTGGACTTATTTATCTAAGCCTTTCAGTGTGCTAATGTTTTAGTGTCCCGATTTTGAGGCTCATAATTCTTTTTTTTAATGAAGTTTTAATTGTAGTTTTGCAAGCTACAAAAGCTGCTGCTGCTGCTGTTGTTGTTGTTATTATTATCCCACCTTTTTAATATATATTTGGCCAACTCAAGGCAGCAGACATACTTAATACTCCTGACTCCTATTTTCCTGCAAACAACAACCCTGTGAGCTGGGCTGAGAGAGAGTGACTGGTCCCAGGTCACCCAGCTGGCTTTCATGCCTAAGGCGGGACTAGAATTCACAGTCTCCTGGTTTCTAGGCCAGCAATTTCACCACTACACCAGACTGGCTTTCTTAAGAGAAGGGACAGAATATAAAATTGCTCAACAAAATAAATGAATGAAGTGCCTACCAGGAATGGAGCAGTGACTAGTAGCTCCATTTAGGACATGATATGCACCATTCACCCCCTTTCCTGGGTGCTTAGCCATGCAATGTGAATAATGAATGTCGACACAGATCTCATCACGGATGGAATTACTAAGCACAACCCTGAATTCAATTTTATGTTGCTTTTCCCCTGCTTGCAATGCCTAAATAATAATAGAGTCTCCTCATGGCCATCTAAAAAAGGCTGTCAGAGCTGCACCATGGACAGAAGACTGATCACGTCGAAAGTGTGACCAAGTGCAAAGGGCAGGCCAGAATTCAGTATCACAGAACAAGTCAGATGAAAATGAAAACTAGGACTGAATAGCAGAGTACCTCAGACTTTTAGACTTTGTACCCCAAACTGGTGCCATCCAAGATTCATAGACAGCAGTCCCAGCATATCTGAAGGCAGGGGAAAGCTGCTGGTTTAAATAAAAATTTCCTTAACAGGAAGCCAGCTGCCTGAAGAGTCTACAACAATGTTTCTCAACTTTGGCAACTTCAAGCTGTGTGGACTTCAACTCCCAGAATTCCCCATGCTGGCTGGGGAATTCTGGGAGTTGAGGTCCACACAGCTTGAAGTTGCCACAGTTGAGAAACACTGGTCTACAGAGACTGCAATCAGTAGGTCAGTGGTGCATCATGTGGGACAATACATAATCCAAAGACTTCTGAGAAAAGTTTAGATGTTTCAGGATTATTAAGAAGCAATCATAGCCTTGTGGAATCAAAGGGAAAAAACACCCAGAATCTATAGCTGTAATTAGATTCACCCAAGGGGCTGCAGTGGGATGACAATTAGTAGGTCATTTCTTGTGGGGGTAGCCCTCATTTTTAGCCCCCTTTAAACCCAATCTGACATTCCAGCATGTGAAGGCTTTTGTATTCCATAGAAATCCTCACCAGATAGGGTTTTCCCAAAAAACAGGATATAGGGAAGAAGCAAGGCAGCCCCTAAGTTAGGCCAGATGTTTAAACCATGAGGTCTACAGTTCTAAGATGGTGGCTGTGGACTAAATGCACTGTCAAGGTTGGCTGTTGTTGGTGTCTGATTACAACCAATTTATAGACAAAAATGGTTAGTCCCACAGCTTGGGAAAATCAGTAGTCTTTATTTATTAGGGTAGAAGATGTGAATAAATTTGAATGCTTGTGCTTATAGCCTATAGAGAGTGCATAGAGGAAAGATAGGTGACCAAGTGTTTTTTAAAAAAAATCCAACTGATAAGCTGATTAGTCTGAAAGGGAAAGAAAGAGGATTTCAGCTGTCCTTCTCTACTTCTCGGACAGCTGATTGTTCTGTGTCACATTGTCTCCACTTATGTAGATCAATGTTCCTCAACCTCAGTAACTTTAAGATGCATGGAGTGCTGGCTGGGGAATTCTGGGAGCTGAAGTCCACACATCTTAAAGTTGCTAAGGATGAGAAACACTGATCTAGTATACAAATAGTCTGGGGCTTTTGACAAAGGGCTGCAGTGGGATGACAATAAGTAGGTCATTTCTTGTGGGGATAGCCCTCATTCTTAGCCCCCTTTGAGAAGAATTGGCCCAGATTTGGGGGATAGGTACCTTGAACACCATTTGTTTTTCTTTGGTTTATTTTGGCCTTACATCTCCTTGCATTCATATGGAGTTCCAACATTAAATTAACCATAATTCTGTTGTAAAGCTTTAAGTTGGATTAGGATTCCATATGTCTTATTTACTGATGCTGTTGGTTTCCATGGAAAACCGTATTCAGTGTTCAAATTTTGGTCCTGATTGGAGGCGATAAGGCTAAAAGACCTGGCACAGAAAAATAAGCAAATTAAAATCTTAGGAACACATGAGCAGGATCTCAGATCCTTAAAGCTACAACAGTTTATTATTAATCCAATTGATGCCAACTGAAGATTTCTGAGAAATGAATTGTTTGGAATATAGCTAAAGCTAATATATTTAAATTTCAGCTCTCATTGGACTTCAAACGCTATAGGAAAAAACATTGTTACATTAAAAGAGAACTAGTGGAAAAGAATGGGAGTCTGTGCATTTAATTCAAACCGTATCCATGACACTGACCTTCAAGTTTTCAGGTTAGACAATAATTTTACAAATGCAGGTAAAACCCCAATCTTGCATTTGTTAAACCAACAAACAAGAACAAAATAAGTGAAGAAAAATAAAACCTAAAACCACAATGCCAAAATAACTACAGTTACCATAGCAACTGAGGGTTATATGAAACCAACCTCCCTTCCAATTAAAATGGCTCACCTCATCACCCTTTGCTAGGAAACACAGCCCTGGAAGGTCCCTGTGATGGGAAGCAGCATGGAGGCCAGACAGAGATGGTAGAGAGACAGATATGGTGGACAGCTGATCCTTATGGAGACTAGAGAGGTGAGTGGGAACTGGGTGGTGCTGGAAACAAAGAAGAAATCTGGAAGAGGTGGTTTCATTCTATTTGGATCTTTACAAAGATCTCCTGAATTCATATTTTTTGCATTACTATTCAAACCAGAGCACAGCTATCCTTCGGTACATACTCCATTCAAAATATAGCAATGCAGGTCATTCATATAAACAACCAGTACAAAAATATGTATAATATAGAAAATATGCACAACAATGTATACACCAATGAATAAATCATACTCAACGGCATTATAAATGCTGTAAAATTGGGTATAAAAACGACATATAAAACTATAGATTAGAAGAAGTGGGCATAAAAACGTATAAAGTATACAGATTTTTACAGGAAAAACAAAATCAAAAAAAGTGAAAAGAAAGTGTGTGGCAAACAAAAACTGGATGAATGAGAAATAGAGAGACCAAAACTTACAGATCTACCCACTCCTAAGAGTGATTGATGAGACCAGCATAGAAGGGACTAGATAAAGAACCTAGATTAAGTTGACTGAAAAGGAAGTTCAAAAAAGAAGAGAGGCCAAAGTGGAAGTGGCAAGCACAAGCAGATTCTGTCTAGGATCATAGACTGCTGCTGAAATGGTATGTATGTATGTATGTATGTATGTATGTATGTGTATATGTGTGTGTGTGTGTGTGTGTATTGGTGCCTTCAAGTCAGTTTTTGACTCCTGGTGATTGCTTAGGTAAGTTCCTGCAGTTTTCTTGGCAAGGTTTTTCAGAAGTGGTTTGCCATTGCCTTCTTTTGAGGGCTGAGACAAAGTGACTGGCCCAAGCTCACCCAGCTGGCTTTTGTGTGTAAGGCAGGACTAGAATTAGGATGGATCTAATTCCTGTAGAGCATAAGAGGAAGACAGCTGAGAGAACTAACAATAGATAGAAAAAGAGAACCTGGATCTTTTTATCAGAGACAAGAGGTTTCAGGACAGAGTGAGCTTACTAACAATGGAGGGACTGATCTGAAATCTATCAGTGATGAAAATGTTTGCCATGGGTGATACTTAGGACATCTGAAGAAGTGAAGCTCCTTCCCTGTGCCAGGTCTCTGCAATAAACTTTGTCACTGTAGAGTCTTCCGTGTTAGTTTTGGCTTACAAACTCATGACTGAGCAAACAGCAGAACTTAACTGCAAATTCACCTATAGTGACAAGCTTGCTGTACTAAGCAAAAATATTCCAAGGCATTAATCTGGGAAGGTCAAAATGGTCCAGAGTGTACTAGTTCCATACCATGATGGATTATATATTATATACAGTATCACTTTGCAGATGGACCTTATTTTTTTCCCCACACCTGAAGACCTCTTTTAACTGGTCTTATTTTCCAGGAATAAACTATTTCAGAACACCAAAAGATTGTTACATGGAACTTGGCCATACAATACAGGACTTTGGAAATGAAAAGCCTCAATTGCTTAGCTTGCAGTCTGGAGAATATCCACCTTGGTGAAGACAAAGTACAGATCGTTAATTATCCTAGTAATAGCAGAGAGTATAAGAAAACAGGCTTTTCTCATCTTTTCCTCTGTGGGTCCCTTCATGTTTGTGCTTGATACTCTGGTTTACTTTTATAATTTATATACCTACATCAGACACTCAAGAAAACAAACATTCAAAAATAAAATACAGCCAGTTAAAATAACTAACAAAGCTATTCAGAATAAAAAGGCATATCTGATGAGCAACTTCCTGATTCTTTCCTTGCAAGTGGAGCAAAACTCCTGAGGGAATGTATTTCATAACTTAAAGCAGTGTGGCAGGAGACCCTCTCCTTAGGGTGTGTGACAAGTAGATCTCAGAAAGATCTTGAGATTGAGTTTCAATCTATCAGTCAGTGTCTTTTATTGCAACTGCAGGACAACAAAAATTATGTGACATAGAAAGTGGAAGGGAAAAAAAGTAGTTCAATTGGGCTCAACAGGGGGTGTCAAAAGAAGTCAGCTTGGCAGGCATGACTGTGGGACCAAAGCCCTTTTGCTTTTTTAAGGGCATGCAATCCATGAGACATGCAAAAAGAAGGGGCTGGACTTTGATTGTAGCAGCTTCACTTTTTTGACTGGCCCTGTGGATGCCTCATAAATGCACTAAAAGGAATTACAAGTGAGCTAAAGTATGTGTGCAAATACTAATATGCTAGAAAAAGCTATAACTTGCTAAAAGCTATGCTACTAAAATACTAGGATCCTGAAATGCTAAATTGTTGAAATAGTAGAATACTAAAAATGCTAAAAAATACTAAAATATTATCCTACATATTCCTATAACATTCTGCCTCATTTCCCAGATGGCCCAACATAATATTGGCCTCATTTCCCAGAGGGAAATGCCCAACATAAGACCCAGAGAAGAACAGGTCGTATCCAGCCACCAAGACAATATTGAAAGGGCCTTTATGGTTGGTTTTATTTCTGGTTCAGAACTCTTCTTTCTGCCACTGGCACAACTATTTCCATAAATACACATTTATGGAAATATGAAACAGTTCAAATTTAGTCCTTCACTGAATTCTAAATGGAATTCTTGAACATCTAAAATGTATTAAAGTTATTTCATGCTATACAAGAACAGCATGAGAAGAAAAACAGGCTTGAAAATTCACTCTAATACTGCGTACTGGAGATTATTCTTCCTAAGAGACTGTGGGGTATCCTTAAAAATTAATATTTTCATATAAGAAAAGAACAGGATACTTACAGATAGCTAGAATGACTGCCACTTTGTATGGCAGACTACGGGTGTCTAAAATGTGTTTGATAAAGCAGGATGCTGAAGCTCTTTTCTTTGAACAAATAGTGGGAGATGTCATTATGCTGCATATGCACGTTAAATAAAAGAAATCACACATCTGACTAAAATGAATTGAAGAATGTGGTGCAGAATGAGTGTGTGGCAGGGTGGGTGTTTTTTTTTTTTTCATCAGTCAGTGGTTTGGAAACTCCAGCATGTGAAAAATGAAACACCGATGAAGTCAAAAATTGAAATCTTTTGAACAATTGTAATGTTTGCTGGGGCCATATCAAAGACTCTTCTCCTTGAGAAAATACAGCTTTAGGCTACAGCAAAATACCTTGCCAGCTCTCTTCTGTAAAAGGAAACAAAATACCTCATTATGAATACAAGCTGAGAAAAGGAAAGGACTATACTCAATAATATTTAAGAAACTGAGGCTTAAAAAAAAGCAGAAAGAAAAATATTTACAGTAATAAAAAGGAAGACTTCACAGTCAGTAATACGTCTCCCCAAACAAATTATGATTAAGGATGGATGAGAAATTTGTTCCATCTGATATTTATACATATGTGTCTAATCCACCCTTCCTAAAGCCGGCAGGTAACTGGAGTGTTTGTGTGTACCAAAATCTGTACTTCTCATAATTTTGCCACGTGCAAAGATTAGGCACAAAATGTACAGATGAAGAAAAAGTAAACACAAAAATATACAACCTGGTACAAGATATGCACCATCTCCTATTACATTAGCCAAAAATCTCTTTCATAAAGTATGTACATTAAGAAAAGTTGTTATAAAAATATATATGTTAAAACACAAATAAAAGCATTTGATTTTTTAGGGCTTTTGTAAAGTGATGCAGAAACAATGCTGAAACAAAGTTAAAGCCAAACTAAAGGATTTGCCCATCACAATGAAAAAGCAAAGGAAAGTTGTATTAATTGCATGCCCACCCCCACTAGGGCATGGTCCAACCACAGTAAAAATTAACAACTAAGAACTAAACATTAATTAAAATTGTGTAAAAAGAAGAACATCTATATAAACCCTAATATATTTGCAATCACAACGAAAATAATACTAAACAATTTTGAAAGCCTTGCTCTGCCTACCATCTATAGTGAAACAGCCCTATTGCCTTAATTATTGTACCTTAGAGAGCCATAAAAAAGCCCCTTACAATACGCTTTCAGAAGCTCTCTTTATATCATGTAGGAACAGCCTACTCCCTACATGCCTCAATACCTATAGGCACTGAGTTGTTGACCCCTGCTTTACATCACAATAGTCTTAATCACATTAGCAAGACAAAGATGGAAATTACTTAATTCAAGTCTTCCTAGCAGAGCCTTTGTACTCAGTTCCATCTTGTTTCAGCAGTCTTATTTTCTCCATAAAAAAAGAAGAAGAAACATCTCCTTGTAATGATCAGTGTATGCTGAGAGGAGAGGTACACTGACAGCTTAGCTCAGAAGTGCGGGGTGAAAGTGGCACTGCTTTTCCATATGTTCATTTATCTATTATTAACAATTACTAACAATTTATTAACAATTTGCTTCTCTCCTTCCAACCTACTTGTGCTCAGGTTAGCTCACAGGGAAATCAGTATTATGGGAAGAATTATGTTGGTGGTGATGAGGGTGATGTATTTTGGGACAGAGCGGGGGCCAAGCAGCTCTTAGGGAGAAGTCATCCAACAGGTGTAGGGGCAGGCTAAGAGGCACAATGGCCTAGGAGCAAACAGAAGCCACCACCCAGCCTATGTTTGTATGAGGACCTTCCCCTTCCTGTCTAAACCCCTGACAGGATTTAGAAGGTCTTCCCTTGGCTGAGCCCTGTCCATTACTGGTTTCCGCTGCTTGTGCTATATTGGTAGTTTTGAATCTAGTTGACATGTTACAAATATTAAATTGTAACATTTTAATATTTGTATGCCGGCTAGTAATAGTGACTTAGAATATTTACTTGTGTGTTAAATGTCAATACTGTGGTAATTTGCTAATGAAATAAGTTAGGGACATTTTAAGTGTCATGGTAGTCAGGTATGAGGCATTTGAATCCTTTCTATGCACCCTTTTGTTGATCTGTTCACTGTTCTGGTGAACCACTTTGAACATAATCTGGGGAAAAAAACAAGAAAATGAACGTGACTCTAATCATGGAGAAGACTTTTCCCTTTCCCTTTCCCTTTCCCGTTACTAACTGGACTACTTCTGAACATTCTGTGAAACGACAGCACACCATGGATATGGGGTTCCTGGTCAAAGTGTACAAATTCTCCTTTGTAGGTGTATCATATCTAGGTTACAAAGGACTCATGTGGTTTTTGTCTCTCTGCGCTGGCATCTAGCAGTCATCTGGATTTTTACAGCTCAGATGAGGTAGGCTTAGATATATGGCCCTCTTTTACATCGCTTAACCACTAAATCACTCTAGACTGAGGCAGGGATAAGGAAGGAAGGTAGGTAGGTTGATAGCTAGGTAGGTTGATTGCGCTGAAAATAGGTGGAAGTTTGCCTGCAGAAATTAATATTATTTCCCATTTTCCTTTCTATTCTAATCTCCATATAAATAAGGCAAAAGAGGCAACCATATGTTTTGATCTTAGTTTTGATCAGATGAATAAAGACAGCTCAGTAAACGATAGTTACATGGACTAAGGTATAGTATAGAACTAACATGGTTAACAACATTTCTGATTAAGAAGCATAGGTAAAGGTAAAGGTTTCCCTTGACGTAAAGTCCAGTCGTGTCCGACTCTAGGGGGCGGTGCTCATCTCCGTTTCTAAGCCTTGGAGCCGGCGTTGTCCATAGGACACTTCCGGGTCATGTGGCCAGCATGACGACACGGAACGCCGTTACCTTCCCGCCGAAGCGGTACCTATTGATCTACTCACATTTGCATGTTTTCGAACTGCTAGGTGAACAGGAGCTGGGATTAACAACAGGAGCTCACCCTGCCGCGCGGTTTCGAACCGCCGACCTTCCGATCGACAGCTCAGCGGTTTAACCCGCAGCGCCACCGCGTCCCGTTAATTAAGAAGCATAGCAGTATGTAAAACATGTACTGATAACAATGAAAGACACAAGGTTAATTCATTATTGTATCCTATAGTGGCCAACTGGGCACTTTAGGAAAAGTCAGAAAACTGGAGATAGAAAACTGTTGATTTCCAAAAACCACTATTTAAGCCATGTTGCATCTGTTTTGGAAATACTAAACAACAATCAATATTAATATCTATGGATAGCCTAAGCCTCATGTCCAGTTCTCTTTTAAAACCATCCAAACTCATTTCTGTCGCATAGGGCTATTAGATTTTGGTTGCAAAAATTCAAATGGCCACTAAATGACAACAAAAAATACAGAAAATTAACTCTTTGCTGCCTGCTGGGAGTCATCCAGAATTGTTGTGACCCAGATCTGATATGTCTTCTGCAACTCTGGCAATAAGTTCCACAGTTCACTTGTGCATTCCACAATCTAACTTAACTATATACATTTCCCCAGTTTTTCTAGCTCCTTCTTGGCTCAAACACTCAACAAAAATGTGTGTAATTGTGAAATTTGCATTAACACTCACATGGAAAAGAAATGCCAGGGAAAAGAAATCGATGATGAACAAACAGTATGCTGTTCTGATCATGTTCATTAGCTCCTCATGGATGGCTCCATTTAGTATCTTGCATGAACCAGGGAGCTTGTTTTATTTGGATATGAACAAAGCAGAGAACAAAACCACTGCTTGTCTTTGGCCCTTTTTTTGTCTCATTCTTGGAGCAAACCAAAGGCCCTGATTCACATCATACAATAAAACAAATATGAATAGATCTGGCTATCGTGTTCCAGACTAAGGATGCACACACCATCTTGACTTCCAAACAGTTTATTGGTCACACCCAAAGGTGGACAGAGAGCCAGCTGTGCAAGTGCATGTACATATCAGGAATATATAATCAGGAGAATGAGGTCTTGGCTGAGAGGCAGGTGGTTCAGTCCAGAGTCAAAACCAAGCACAAGTTCAGAGATTCAAAAGTAGTCCACAGCAGTCAAGGAGTCAAATGCCAAGGAGGTTGGCCAGCTGATCTAGGATGATTCAGGAGACAAAGCAGGAAGCAATGATACAGGAATGCAGATCCAAGACTGGCAAGAATTGTTTCCAACAAGGAGGCTGGCTGCTGGCAGCTACTCTTAAATAGCCCAGATGCACCTATTGCAGGTGTTTGCCCCTTTGCTTCTCAAGGAGCTGAATAGAATGTCTCTACTTGGCTCTGCAAAGTTCTTGATGTGTCGTCAGACTGAGTACTCTGCTGAGATGGGTCCCTCATCACCTGAGTCTTCCTGCCCCTGCTCCTGCTTATGGTTTGCTGAGTTGGCTTCAGTGGGTTGATTGCTTACTGACTCCTGAGGCTGACAACTGCTGGATCAGGGCCTTCAGCCTCTGGTTCCTCCAAGTCAGAAGAGACCATAAAACTGCCTGTGGCTTGTTACATCTCACCCACTCCAAGATACATATATTCTGCCACACACTCAGAATGCTCACTTCCACTCATCATTAACTAGAGAAAGAGATCTAAAATTAATCCTATGAGCTAATTATTTTACTCCTTCTGATTAGTGAGGAGCACTGTAAGTGGCAATATCTAGCCAAACTTTGCCTTTTATTTAGGAGGGTTAAAATCACATGCAGGCCACATGATAAGATTTAAATTGGAATTGAAACAATCCCCTAGCAACTATTCTCAAACCATGTGAGTTAGAGAAGTCAGCTAGGACTGTACCCATTCCAGCTTATACAAACAGATTCATTAATGTGGAAACTGTAACTGGTATATTTGAAAAGACATTTTTCCCCAAGCTAAACAAAACCAACTGGTGAAGAAAAAGAGTTATATTCCATTCATTCCACAGTAAAAGATTTTTTTTTCCTTGTTCTAGGTATATTATTCACCACATACAGAAGGGATTTGGATGCTTTTGAACTTCTTTATTTTTCTTTGCAAATAAATATCCTTGCAAGAAATAGAGAAAAGCTAATTTATTTTCTGCTTCATCTTCCTTACTGTCAGAAAGATGTAGCTCAGAAGGTCTTTTAACAATTTCCCTAGGCCAATGTTTGCAGCAAAGAGGAATAAATCAAATAAAACATCTGATCCATATTTGATGCAACACTAATGATGCTAAAGAAATACTTTTTTAATTGATTTAATAGACAGTAAGATGCAACAGCATTGGTCATCTGACTTTTTCCAATAATATTGCTGTCCTGCTCTTAAACTATTCTTGTGAAACATGGTTGCCCCATGTCCTATATTCTATGGGAGAGCATTCAATGTTGGCTGATGCATAAATGTTCAATTTATTCTCCATTCTGGACCAATTGTGCTTGTTTTGAGAAGTAAGAATAACATAAAAGAAAGAAATGGTTTTGCTTGGCAACCATCCATAGGCAACTACTATCAAAAAACAGCAACATGGACTTCTCTAGAGCTACCTGGTGGCATCGCTCCCCCCCCCCCATTACCGTTAGCTGATGTGATCACAATCTACTGTCTATTACTTGTTGATAAGTAGTTTCAACCCTTTAGCTTTCCCTTTTTTATTGCTTTCTCTTGTTAAAGCAGACTGACTGGATTATACTCAAATCAAGGCTGGTCTTCTGCAGTATCAAATGTTTGGTCACTTACCAAACAAGCCACAATCAGTTATAAGAGTTTGGTAGAACTTTTCTGCCTAACCATTGGCTGCAAGATGATGATCTTACATTCATTGTAGAACACCTGGAAGAGATAAAAATTGTTAAAATGTGGAAAGGAAAAAAGATTGCAGGAGAGTGTAAATATCCTTAAACTTTCCAGATGTGCAAAAAGTAAAATTTGATCCCCTAATGTTGATTTTTAGGTGCAGTAAAATGCCTTTACCTTTAGTGAATTTATTACTTTTGTATCAAATTCCAAAGTTCTGGTAAACTCCTGGAACAGGGAATATTTGTTCTCAAAAGACATCGCTTAGAAACACATGTGCTTGCTAGAAGATTTGTGTACTGAGCAAGGAACACAGAAAACACTGTTAGCTTCACAATGTAAAGCTATTGCTTTGGAAGTGTAATAAAATAGCCAACAAAACAGCAGCCAGCTCAAAAAAAAAGTCAAAACCAACTAAGGTAGGGATGTGATGAAGTGTACTGAAACCAAAACAAAAACTTTAGTTTCGTGCTTGCTTTTGAGAAACCTGCATGTGCATCACTCGCCGTACCTGACACTTTCAGAGCTGTGTGGTAGCAAGCATTGAGAAGGTCTCATATACACATTAAAGTAAGGAAATGTCAAAGACACTTTTCAATAGGAATGACACATAGGTGCAAGGGGAATTTGTAAAAGACCACCTAATGGTGATTGCATTTGGTTCACAGCAACATGGGCCAATTTAATGGAGAGGCCTGGAATCCATTAGACACTTACGTATACGTGCAAGATCTGTGTACATTTGAAAATCTTTCCTTAGGTTCTGCAGTCAGATTAATACAATAAACATACACACACACACACATGTCCATATATCTGTAAACAGATGTTTGTGTTTTATTTTAAACTTAAGAAAGGATAGCAACAAGATGGAATCATCTGCAGAGAAAAGATAGGCTGGAAGAAGAGAATACCGCTAGCTTTGCAAAAGGGGAAAAGTTCAAATTATGATGTATTGCAATTACGGACAAAAACATACACGCAACAATGTCCAGGGATTAAATGTTGAATAATTAAGAAAATAGTGACTTTCAGGTAAGCACAAGAATGTAGCAAAGCTTTGCTTATCCAGTGTATTTTTTCTTGTGTGTTTCATATATAACTGGAGTCTTGTCCATTCATGCCTTCATGCAATTAAGATTGCATGACATAAATTAATAACTATGCCCATTGCCCCTAATATGTCCCCATTGTTTTCTATTATGTTTTCTTTACAAAACTCCATAATTTTTAGAAGTTGGTAGGGTAATTTCTGCCCAATGGAGCATGCTCTATGTGTATATATTCTTCATGCATTTTGAACCCTGATTCCACAAAGATGTGCACTGTGTTAGGAGATTTGATTCAAAAGATTTGATTTGTGACTGCATGATCAAAGTACTACCTGATGAATATAGAAAATAGGCAGGGTTTTGATTGAATGGTCACAAACACCATCTTGAATTTTTTATCCCTCCCTCTGGATGCTGCTGATTCAGAAGCAATTTGTTCTAGCTGCCCCTTCAAATACCATCTTCAAATTAAATCTCCAAATCAGTTTGATGTGCAGAAGCACACTGGTTGTCTCCAAACCAATTTGATGATTTGATGGACTTTTGCACACATGCACACACACATATGTTCAAATGATCTTGACTCTCTGAATCAAACTAAGAATTAAAATAACATATTGGGTGATTCAGATATCCCTCAATGGTGTCAATATGAGGAGAACTGACACTTTATATTGCAAATGTTCACCCTCAAAATATGGAAGAGGAGGAATCAACAAATATGACCCTTTTATGTGATTCTAAGCATGGGAGAGGAGGCATAAGTAGCCTTTAACAGTGATTTCAGCTTTCCTTAAAGTTATTTTAGTTATCTGTAAGTATTGCACAGATGCAAATGCAAAATTCAAATATAGATGTCATAAGATCATTTTTGAGAGCCAGTTTGATGTAGTGGTTAAGGCATCAGGCTAGAAACCAGGAGACTGGGAGTTCTAGTCCTGCCTTAGGCACAAAGCCAGCTGGATGACCTTGGGCCAATCACTTTCTCTCAGCCCTAGGAAAGAGGCAATGGCAAGCCACTTCTGAAAAACCTTGCCAAGGAAACTGCAGAGACTGTCCAGTCTCCAAGAATCATACATGATTGAACAGATTAAAAAAAAAGAGATCATTTTATCTTTATCAGCAATGGTAGATAAATGTACAAATAGCAAACAATAGAATTTTGTAATCCATGCCAATCTCACAGGTCCTGAATTTGTTCTGCAAATATTTGCATCCTTCAATTTTACAAAAACATATACAGTACAACTTTCCCTTACATTGGCCTTTTTATGTCAGTATAATACAAACATTTTTATAAGCACATTCCTCTAATATGTGCATTTTGCATGCACTTTTTGAGCTGAAAATTTCATTGCAAAATTCAGAGAAAATACACAGTGTAAAGGATAGCAGTGTCCTAACTGGCACAGTAATCTTGGGACATTTGCTTATAGCCAAGTAAAAGTCCTGCCAAGTTCATCCTCCAACCACCAGAAACTATGCAAAACAAAAATTGCTGCTATCACTGGTGATCCCTATCCTGCCATAGGTACAATGCTGACAAAATACTGTCCTTATTTACAGTGTATGACATATACTAGGAGGAGTGATTGGTGGATTCCCACAGCTTTGCTTCCCTCTACTCCCACCAGACATAACTGGCCAGAGGGAAAACATCCACCAATCACCCTCCTTAATAAGATGGGGGTGGAGCTGGAAAGGAGGTGAATTTTGACACATGGATAGACTGGTGGGTTTAGCATTTGTGCAAGTTGCTCGGCATTTGCACAACTATTTTGTGTGGGTACTTTTAAAAGGAATCCAACTTTCAGCTGATAGTTAAGCTCTTTTTGGACATGGAATTAGAGCTATTCCTTAAGTTAACTAAAACGTGTGTCCCAAAGCAACTTCAAGAACACCTTCCATGCACTGGGAGAGTTGTGCCATGAAGCTACAGAGTCAGCCCCGTCTCTCTCTTTCTGTCTCCCAGGGAGCACCTCTCACTGCTACTGGATATCTGCTGTTCATGTTGATCCTGGTCATACAGGCAGGGGTTGTCTTGGAGACCAGATGGGTACAGGGGAGAGATGGTTTGAAAGAACCCAACCCTTCTGCTGCCCCAAACAGAACGGACTTGGAAGATAGTACCTAGGGCTTAGAAGGGAGGTGGTATACCTAAAGTGGCCAATTGGTACCAAACTGATCCCATTGCTTAGGGGTCCCTGAACAACAATGCCAGCAAATGACCAGTGAAATGCACAGATTTCATCCATGGCAAAACTGCTGCAGGTTGCTTAAAGAGAGGTTGCTGCAGGCTGCTTAAACTTTCTGTTTAAAGAGAAAAACACAATTTTGAACATCAGAACAGCTGTGATTCCTCAGCTGTAGGCCAGCAATAAGATGAAAGCAATATCATGAGAGCATGGCAGAAAGAAAAGAGGTTGCTGGAGCACATTTGTGCTGTGGTCAAGTGCAAATGGAAAAGTACTTGGAAATGCAAACTAGATTGGTCTACACCAGTGTTTCTCAACCTTAGCAACTTTAAGATGTGTGGACTTCAACAGCATGGCTGGCTGGAGAATTCTGGGAATTGAAGTCCACACATCTTAAAATTGCTAAGGTTGAGAAACACTGGTCTACACAATTCAAACCCAAGTTTTCACCACTGTTACTTGTTTCATCTGTTGATTTGCTTACAGTCCACTCTAATATGCATTCAGATGATCCAATTCACATATTTAAAAGTTCAGCTGAAAAAAGATTGGCATATGATGAAGCAGCTCTGCTACTGTACTGCTTTATTTACATAAGCAAAGTTAAAGAGATAAAGCTGTGCTTACACATCAAACATTATCAATTCTTTTTCTGAATATTTAAACTAGTTATATTAACCCTGATCAAGTTATGAGCCGGTCATGTAGGGAGGAAGCCACATGTCTATCCTGAATGCGTAGAACATTAAACGCAGAGAGATCAGTCATGTGAGTTTGGTTCAATCTCTTGGTATGAGATTTGGACTTGAAGAAAAAAACACAATGTTGCAATTCACTCAGCTTTTTAGTCGTAACGTTCTGTTTTTGCCTCATTCAGAGTGTTCTGTTTATTCCGAAGGGTTAGTTGTGATTTATTTTGCAACAACACTTCATTGGAGGTTTTAAAGATTCTAGGATCTGTCTCATCATTAATCACTTATTGGATGCTAGAGGGAGCCCTGGGCGAAGAGGAGCACATTATTTACATTTGCAGGACAGAGAAGGCAGATGGCCTCGATGGCTCCAAACATTCATTTTAAGCAATGTCTGGCCAACTGGGAAAAAGATGATTACAATCTAAAGGCATTTAAGGAAGGTAGCTTAACATCCATGGGATCTGCACAAGTAGTCTAAACCTAGGGGGAAAAAACAGCAAGAAGCAAGCACTAGTGATGGATACAGCATATTGCAGTTTAGAGAGTAACATTTATTTGTTTGTTTGTCAAATTTCTGTACTGCCCATGTTGCATACAATGACTCTGGGCAGCTAAACATGCTTGCTTAATCTGTACTGATAGAAAAGTTTGGAATGACATGCCTATACACTTTTCTGGGAGCAAGTCGCAAAGGATTTATTTCTGGACAGACACATATAAGTTGATGCTGCCCTATAAAAAGAAAAAAAAATGATTCAGTTACACAGCTGAATTTGGCATTGTGTGTTGTTTTAACCAGCAAGGTAAAAGGCAGACTTTTTCTAATCCAAATTAGCAATAAAAATGCTTAAGAGCAAATGTTATGTAAAGGGGGTCACTAAAGTTACCCATTTGCAGAATAGATAGCTTTAATCACTTTACAGTTATTTAAACAACAAGGTAGTCCAAAAACTTGATTTGTGGATGAAGTTCTGAGAAAACAGATTGCAAAGCACCATTAAGTATTCATTAGGTTTCCCGAATGCCACAAAAATTTAACACTCCTATCTGAAGGATGTATGGAGTGTTTCCAGATAGGTAATACAAATTAGTTTGGCATAACATGGAACTGTAAGACCAACAATTTAAGTCTGTCACACTTTAAAATATATTGTGATGCAACACTTTATATCTTAGGTTCATTTAATTTCAAACTACAATGGTATTTTTAATCAAGGTCTTTGTTACAGATAAGTCCTTTCTCTTTTCTACATCATTCATTCTTTGGTCCTTCTGCTTCATCCTCTTTCTATGGTTTCCTCCCTGGGATGAATCTCCAGTTCTCCAATTCTTGTTAATGCTACAAGATTCAGCACAACTTCTATCTTTATAACCACAATTAGATTAGATTAATACAATTAGATTACAATTACAGTTAGAATGCCCCTGAGATTCTAATTCTAATAGCTTAACATTTGAGAAATACAGACCATCTTTTCTCATGCTTTCCCATATTAACTAGTATTTAATCCTTCCTTTGAGTCACACTGTTGCTATTTCTCTGCTTATTGAAGCATGACATCTTTGGGGGCAGTTTCTGCAACTTGAACATATCTCTCCCCTAACGTGTCATTGGAAGAAAATAGATGAATATAGAATAAATAAATTGTGATGTATTTTTGAATAAACATTCACAATCTGGTGCTGCACATCTTAAATTTGTTCTTAAGCCTCCATATTTAACAATTTTATCCCATAGATTATAGATTTCAAGAGCACATCCAATACTTACTTGCTTACTTAGCTTTAAGATTTATCTTCTGCCTCTTCATCCACCAATCTCAGATCAATTTATAATAGATGGTCATAATTAACCTACATAAAAACGTGCATTCACATGTGTAGTCACAGATACATAAACACAAGCATAACCACTTAAATCCTAAATTCACAAATCTCAATAATCTTTAAATCTCTCATCCATGCACAGTGTCAGAGTGCACTTCTACCTTTATTTATATTATTTATTATTGTATTTTACTCTGTGTGTTTTATGGTTGTTGTTTCAATTGATTGTTGTAAACCACCCAGAGTCCCCCGACAGGAGGAGATGGGTGGGGATAAATAAATAAATAAATACATTTCACTGTAAATATTTAGAACAACCACATTCCTTTCTAGCTGCAGTCCAAGGGCAACTGATCAGTGGAGCTGCTCCACTTTGACCAACGCATGCAACTAGGCTGTTTTTTTCCTTACCACAATGTTCTTTTCAGGACAACAATTTTGACTTCCCAGTGACTATTGTTCCAGTAGCCAATGACTCAGGCTAATGTATTTTTAAGTTCTCCAGCCTAGGGCATTTGGCCTCCTTTATCATAGGGTAATAGGGGGTCTACAAAAGGTATATCAAGCCATTAGGTGGATCCTCTGCTTTTGATTATTATGATACATAAACATAGCCATTGTGATTTATAGATCATGATTTATAGCTTAGTGCATGGTGCAAGGTAGCCAATTATGGGTTTTTCATGGTTTACCATGAGGAAAATAATTTGTAAATGCTAATGTTCTGCTCCATGAAGTTGCTTTGCCAAGATTAAGAACTAATACAGGTAATCCTCACTTACTGACAGTAATTGGGACCAGGAATTCCATCGCTAAGCAACACAGTCGTAAGGCATGATGTATGTGACTGCGCCCACTTACAATGGCAGTTCCAACAGTCCCCATTGCCATCGTTAGGTGAATACCACATAGTCGTAGCATTCCACGATCACATGATCACCATTTGAGACTTCCTGCTGGCTTCCCCATTGATTTTGCTTGCCAGAAGCCAGCAGTGAAAGTTGCAAATGGCAACTGGGACACTGTGACATCACAATTGTGAGTCAGTTGCTGAGCACCTGAATTGCAATCACGTGACTGCGGGGATGCTGCGATGGCTGCAACTTCAAGGACCCATTGTAAATACCCCTCATTCAGTGCCATCATAACTTAAAATGGTCACTGAACAAGTGGACATTAAGCAAGGATTACCTATATATATTTGCTTTATCTCCTTGGATTTATGTTACAATTTCGGAGGGATGGGGACCTGTAGCCTCTCAATGTGCTAAAATAATGGCAGACTGTAACAACCACCTGACCCTTAAGCTATCCAGGTCATTTTAGCTTAGCTTAATATGTTGTGGGAATCCAGCCTTGTGTCTTCCTCTCTTGGTTTTTATTCAAGTTTTGTCATTGTTTCAGGCATCTGACATTGCAATGAGCAGCATATCCCAATGGAATGATGATAGGACATGATATACTGTAGTTCAATTCATAGATTTAGTACCAGGGAAAAAGCAAGAGAGAGAGAGAAAGAGAGAGAGAGAGAGATGACTGCCCAACTTACCAGTGAAGAAGCATCTTGGAAGCCTTGGAAAACAACCCTATGAATAATGTGCTGTTATTCCCCCTGGGGCAATTTAGAATAACCAAAGAACAGGATGTGGTATTCACTGTGGCTCTCAGTTCTTGGAGTTATGGCAAAGCCTGTTCTGTAAACAGAAAAAAGCAATCATGTGAGAAAAGTGTTATTCTCTATCCTTGGCTCCACTAAAAATTATAAGAATACTGCATTCTTTCCCAGAAATCTCCAGAAATGCCTTCTACAGTATGCTTTTACGTGAGACAAATGACCCTGTAAATAAGTGGGACTGAACTTAATTTTTAATTTGACCTTTTTCATCATTTGTAAACTCCTCAAATTCCTTTTTGGAATCAAGCGTCATATAAATCACAGTAATAAAATAGATAAAGTAACCTTCTGAAGTAATATTAGTTTTGGACCTATAAGCTGAAATGTCTTGCAAGACAAACAATGTTTCTCCTGCTTAGAATGATTAACTTTGGGCTACAATGCAATCCCTAAATGATCTAGGCCCAGGATGCTAAACTACTGACATCAAAAATGGAGGTATTGTATTATTGCACAAAGCACCAGTCAGTCTCAGCTAAAAAAAACAGTCATTCATTTTAGATTTTTATAAATATATGAGACTTTGATTTTAGTTTGGCTTTTTCTAAAAATATCTAGTCAGGAGCCCAAGATAGCCTCTTTCAATGAATTCTACCAGATTGTATCTGAGTAAGTAATATTTGAACAAAAATCCACTGCTGTCATTTGAATTTGCCATTTCCCTCAGAGCTATTGTTGTTGTTTATTCGTTCAGTCGCTTCCAACTCTTCGTGACTTCATGGACCAGCCCACGCCAGAGCTTTCTGTCGGTCGTCAACACCCCCAGCTCCCCCAGGGATAAGTCTGTCACCTCTAGAATATCATCCATCCATCTTGCCCTTGGTTGGCCCCTCTTCCTTTTGCCTTCCACTGTCCCTAGCATCAGCATCTTCTCCAGGGTGTCCTCATTATGTGGCCAAAGTATTGCAGTTTGGCCTTTAATATCATTCCCTCAAGTGAGTAGTCTGGCTTTATTTCCTGGAGGATGGACTGGTTTGATCTTCTTGCAGTCCAAGTCACTATCAGAATTTTCCCCCAACACCACAGTTCAAAAGCATCTATCTTCCTTCGCTCAGCCTTCCTTATGGTCCAGCTCTCGCAGCCACATGTTGCTACGGGGAATACCATTACTTTAACTATGCGGACCTTTGTTGTCAGTGTGATGTTTCTGCTCTTAACTATTTTATCAAGATTTGTCATTGCTCTCCTCCCAAGAATTAAAAGTCTTATGATTTCCTGGCTGCAGTCAGTGTCTGCAGTAATCTTTGCACCTAGAAATACAAAGTCTGTCACTGCCTCTACATTTTCTCCCTCTATTTGCCAGTTATCAATCAAGCTGGTTGCCATAATCTTGGGGTTTTTTTGAGGTTTAACTGCAACCCAGCGTTTTGAACTTTCTTCTTTCACCTTTGTCATAAGTCTCCTCAGTTCCTCCTCGCTTTCAGTCATCAAAGTATCATCTGCATATCTGAGATTGTTAATGTTTCTTCCAGCAATTTTAACCCCAGCCTTGGATTCATCAAGCCCAGCACGTCGCATGATGTGTTCTGTGTACAAGTTGAATAGGTAGGGTGAGAGTATACAACCCTGCCATACTCAGAGCTATTAGTATGAGCTAAATCTAATTGGCTATATACTACATGCAGTGTATAGCATGACCTTTGACTGCCTTGATCACTTAGATGAATAAAGCTACAATAAATCAGTACTTTCACTGTGAAAATTGCTTCACCTGTTCTTTTCTTCCAGCCTGGTGCTTATCAAAGACAAAAGATAAGAGAATATATGATATATTGTGAGTAGTAGCTGCTATGTATAGGCTCACAGATAAAAGTATCTGTTTGTTCTGAGTCTTATTGCTCCATTCCTCTTTTTCTTTTAATTATTTGTGTTAATAGCAAGCTAAAACAACTCTTCTTGTACAATTCTGTTCTCTTTCATTTATGAAATCTCAGGATGAAATTGGTTTCAGTTGTTTATTACTTCATCATGAAAGAACCAGTTCATCTTGGGGGTGGCTATTATAGATCTCTCTCCAACAAACAAGATCTTTGCTGCTGGATTTTATATTTTCTACTGTATATTTATTTTATTTTATAGATTATTTGTATTGTAATTTATGTGTTTTAACTTTGATGGTAAACTGCCCAGAGTCCCCTTTTTGGGGGAGATGGGCGGTGATGGAAATTGGAAATATAAATAAATAAATATAAATAAATGTTATCTGTCATCCCCATATTAATTTCATTTTTGGACTCAGCAGTTATTCCATCATAATGGCTTTCAGCAAAATTTAGACTGAAAATGACTTTCTTTTCTGAATTAAACACCTAAGACAAAATCTATTGTGCCACCTTTGCCACCAACATAAATTCATTTGAAGTTATCGACTTGGTAATTGTGATCTTTTCCTGCACAGCTGGGCAGCTATCTAGAGACAGTGATAAAATAAGCTATTATTTTTTGTAACAATTTCCTCTTTCTCTGGTGGTTTCTTTTTCAATTTTGAAAGTTAAACTCCTCCCCTCCCCCTGAATTTCGGAGCATAGAGACCGTGCTTGAAATTACTGGCCTTAAGGAATGTATTGCGCTTTACAGTTCTCTTGTATATTTAAAAATAAAAAGACATCAGTGAACTGCCATTTCAGGACACCACCTGTAACCATTTGCCCTGGCTCTGGCTTACAAAGTACAGTATAGGGGTAGGTAAGGCGGTCCTGCCAGGTACTACTGTCTGGTAGTCATGCGGGTCACAGCTGTCTGAGGTTAGGGTAGAATTCACAAGTACAATGGCCTGGACATCTCTCCATGCTTGAAGACCTTACACTGTTTGTTGAATATATTCTTTTAAAACACTGACTGGCTAGGAAAGTGAAGTGCTTCAAAGTGAAGAGCTGACCTCCAGCTGCCTCCTTTAATTACTTCACACAATGAGTCTAGCTGTGGGATTGGATACCAGTATTCTGCTTTGAAAAGAAGGGCAACATCCCTACTAGATTTTAAGAAGGTTTGGAGAGGCCTAGGAATGACCCAGCAGAGGCCCAAAGCAGTGATCAGATTAAGTGGTTCAACCTCACTATAGGGAAAGATGGGGCAGCCTTATAGCCAGAGGTATGATGCGGGAAGATCAGGGCAGATGGGGGTGGGGGGAAAGTTTGTAGATAGCATCAAATGGGATTTGGGAAGCCTATGGGGTCACTTTACAAGGGGAGAAGTGTCAGCCCTCCAGGTGAACCAGACAGGAAACACAACCAGATGAGCTACTTCTACTTTAATGTTAGGCTACATTAACAGAACCTTGCAAGTCTGAAAGTACAAATCTCCTGCCACCCCTTTTTACCTCTTGCCCAGTTAGTTTCTTTCACTGTCAGTTACTCAGTTGTGGGTTCCTCCCACTTTTATCTGATCATTCCATGGGCAGAATTTTCTCTGTCTTTGAGGTGTGGTGCATTTTGTATGAGAGGGTGCACCACTCCCAAAGAGTGGTTTGAGATGGGGATAACTTTGAATGAGAGAAATGGAGAAATGGGGTTGTGTTTGGGTAGCATATCCCTATTAATTCCCCAAGGCTTGGTAAAATCTCAGAAAAACCAGAGAAAGGCATTTGTAGGCCAATTACTGAGAACATTCCATCAGATCAAGCAGGATACTAAGTTAAGAATGTGTTTAGCATTTTGTTAGTTATAATATAATACATTAATACATTCATCAGGGATCCTGATATTGAAAGCCTTTGAATTATTATTATTATTATTATTATTAGGCTTCAGTAAATTCCTAGGTTTTTCTGCAATGACAGAAATGTGCAGCCTGAGGCCTATAGACCCACATGCAGCACCTGGTTACCTTCTGACCATTTTTGGTTTTCTGATAGGCCACCTAAAACAAATGTTTAATTTTTCTTACTTAAGGTTCAACATAGGCTTTACAGGCCCATTTCCCAAATTATGAAAACTGTGCAGAGGGAGAGGGAGAGAGAGAGGGAGAGAGAGAGAGAGAATAAAGTTAGTCTACATGTTTTGTCTGCTTTGCCAACAGATGGATTTTGTTGATCCTTACAGCAGCTGGCTTCATGGTCAAGCTATTGCCAGATTGTTCCACCACTTCGCAGAGCACAAAGTAAATGAGCAAATATTATTACACTCAACTCATTCTACACAGAATGCAAACCGGAACACGTTGTAAAGCCATCAGATGTCTACTCTGTTATGGAGCCATCTGCATTTAAGACTGATTCAGTTTTTATCTCAGCACATTGTGTCATGTGAATTGACCCACAGAGCCTTCAGTTTTTGCTGTCCAATTGAAATGATCTTCCTGCCATGTTCCTTTAGTGTTCTTCAGAAAGCACCAAAGCTGGAATTGACCGCTTTTACCAGCGTTCTACAGAATGGAGATCGCTGGGGTAACATGCTTGTGTATCAGATAAAACCATAAAAATCCAGAGGAATAACTAAGATATGTGTAAATAAAAATATACAACAAATTATTTGGTGGAATGCATAATGTGGACATATACAGTATTCGTCAGTTGGCTCTTTTGCATTTGTCATGGTCAAATTAACATGCTTTTAATATCAGTTGATACACTTTTAGTATAATAGTTGTGTACGTTTCACATTTGTGCTAAGGTAGGAGAAGTATATTATTAACCTTTCTGTGGTATTTCACTGACTTTTCATATTAGTATCACAATTTACATTTTATGGTATCTCTACTAACAACTCCCCCTCTTCTTTTTGTCTTTGACCCTTAAACACCGGCAGTTAATGATGGGCTGACACTGACATGGATAGAAAGCCAGTGAATTTTAGCAGCTCATTAAACTCTCTGCCTTCCAAAGCATTTTTGGGATGGAAAAGTTAATATTGCTTAGGGCTGCATTCGCATTATCCATTCTCAGCTGATGCAGCCTTAACAAGCCTTAACTCTGCCTTCTCTTGTGCTAATGGATAGAATGCTTTTGTGTTGGTCTTGCCACACAACTGGGAGCTCTCAGTACTCTGAATATAGGCTCAGGGCAACCAATCTGATGCACACTTGTGGATCAAGCTTAACTTTTAAATCCTGCACAATTGGGGCAAGCTTATGTCTCAGCAATGCTTGAATCACTGCTAGAATAAACCCCTATAGGGGCTGGGTTTACTGCTACAAATCACACTTTTTCTAAGCCATTTGCTTTGGGGGTAGGGGTGGGCATGCCTATCTCTTTGGTTTTGTATCTGGTTATACCAGACCACCTCTGCTATCTCCGTTGGCAAGGAGTTAGCAAGCCAATAGTCAACAAGCTACAATCCTGACACAGCCAGGTCCCGCCAATGATGAGGAACCTTTCCAGGAGTCAAACTTCCTAACCAGCTATATCAGCCCTCTTGGAACTGCATAAAAGCCTGTGATCACAGGCACCAAAGCTTCTCCACCCCACAAAACCAGGTTTTTATGAGTTTTCTCCAGCAAGTTTTGCCAATGTTCTCTGCATAGCTTTGGCACCGCACCAAGACCAGCGATGAAGCAGTCACGTCCAGGAGCAGCCCAGCATGTCAAATACTATGCCGGCCTCTTGACACCTTAAAAAACCCCAGAGTTTATAAACAAGCAGAACCAGCCCAGAAGGGCAAATCAATGGTCATTCTTCAGTGTCATGGCCAAGCTGACACCTCAGAAAACATATGGAAAACTAAAAGCTTATTTTTAAGCAGTTATTGAAAGCTTTCAGTCTGAAGCTGGAATAGGACCCTTTCTGCATTGGTTCAACATAAGTTACTGTTTGATGGAGAATGCGGATGCTGCTGTCCCAGCCTTTTCTCATTCCTGCTAAGCCATGATTTGTCTTAATGCACTGTTTAATAACTTGCTAAACTAGAAAGCATAGTTTATAAACTACAATGACAGAATTTATATGCTGTGCTAAATCATAATTAAACTACATTATGATGCAATTTGTAACTTCTTTCAGTGCATTATAGCACTGAATTTTTAATTACTGTTGATTGTTGAATTGTATTTTCCATTGTTTTCCTGCTTTTCTCATTGGCCACAAGCCCTGCAGCCTTTCAGGGAAGCCCAGACTCCAACCTCTCTTTAGAATCTAGGTAGCAATAGCATGATGATTTATATTCACACAGGAAATTATTTGACAATGTTCAAGAATGCACCACTCTGTAGTACAGGGACAGACAACTTTTGCATTCCATTACAGTCTTTAAGAGGTATGCAAATGTATCTGTATCAATTGACATTGAAAGGATGTATTTATTGGCCAGACTGTGGTATTATTGATCTTCATGAAGTTATTCTGGAACTTTAAAATTCTGGATGAATTATGTCTAATGCTTGTTGTTAGAGAGAGAATTGCTGCAAGCAGCAAGCAGCCTGGAGGCTGGCAAAGCAGCAAACCTGGGACGCTAGTCCAGCCTTGGCGGGGTGGCAGAACCGGGCGGTGCGGTGGACTCTGGAGGCCAGAAGAATCTGGCAGGCGGTGGACCAACCAGCTGGCCAGGGGCATTGGGCTGGCCTGGGCGCAAGACAATGGACAACGAACAAGAGGCTAGAATTGAGAATGCGGCAGACTGGGGGTTTGAGGCACTGATGAACTGCAGCACGATAAAGCAAGCCGGCCAGTCTTGAGAACATCGAGGTAGAGACTATAGCAAATTAACTGACCATCCCTTCCTAACCGTCCCAGGATATAATTAGGCTATTAGGGATCCCTAAATGGTGAATGGTGGGCCCCCTCAGGTGTGAGAGACGTGAGAGGGTGCCCAGGTTTGGATGGGTAGTGTGAGAACACTCACCTTCTTGAGTGAGAGGCTAGAGGCGAGGAGTAGTTGGGTAGGGTAGGTTGGGTAGCCCCCCTGCTGACTAGTGAGAGAAGCCAAGGGGGGGCACAGTGTGTGAGTGTGGGCGGTGGTTGGGCTCTACCAGTGCTGAGAGAGTGAGCTGGTGCACTGGGGGGACCCGCCATCACCCTGTGATTGAGTTGCAGTGTGGTTGTGTGAATGAATGGAGGGGTCCCTATCCTTAACCAGTGATCTTAGGAGTCCAGGAGTGGGGGCTAATGGACCTCAAGATCCCAGGTATTGGAAGGCGGGGCAGGTGATTGAGGTGGTGATGTGTAGGGGACGATATGACGGGAGCCAGAGGGCAGGTCATCATAGAGGAAGACGCCCCTGGTGCTTATTACCTGTGGTGTGTTCTGGCCCTCTGTGCTCAAACCCAGGTCCTGGACAGCAGACTCATGGTTGTCCTGACTTTTGGCTGCTGCTCTGTAATGCCAGGTCAATAAATAATAAGGCTCCTCTCATATGTGACTTGATCACAGAAGAGGGGGCAGACCTGGCGTGTATTACTGAAACCTGGCTGGGCGTTGAAGGAGGCGTTGCTCTTTCGGAGATATGCCCAGCTGGGTTTCGAGTCTGGCATCAGCCATGACCTCAGGGCAGGGGAGGAGGGGTGGCTGTTGTCATCTGAGAATCCCTAGTGGCCATCAGGGGCCCTGCTCCACAAGTGGCCGGGTGTGAGACCCTGTTCTTCAAGCTGCATTCCTGAGAACAGTTGGGATTGTTGCTACTGTACCAGCCTCCCTGCTGCATAGCAACCTCCCTGCCTGAGTTGCTGGAGGCCATCTCAGGTTTGGCAGTGGAGTTCCCCAGGCTTATGGTGTTGAGGGACTTCAATCTGCCTTCCCTCGGGCGGGCCTCGGAAGCAGCCCAGGAGTTCATGGCTACCATGGCAGCCATGGGCCTGTTCCAGGACCTGACTAGAGACAGTGGCCTCACCCCAGACCTAGTTTTCTTGTCGGAGCAGTAGCAAGATGATCTGAGGGGAAAATTACATCTTTCCCTTTTGTCATGGTCAGATCATGCCCTGGTGGCCTTGAGATTCTCTCGTGCTGCCCCCCTCCACAGGGAGGCAGGACCCATTCGATTGGTCTGCCCCAGCGACTGATGGACCCGGCTGGGTTTCAGAGGGAGCTGGGGTTATACCCAAGTCTCTCCTGCAGGGTCTAGCAGAGGCCCTGGCTGCTGCCTGGAATAGGGAGATGGATGGAGCCTTGGACAGGATTGCATCTATGCGGCCTCTCTTGCCCACCCAAACCCGGCACTCCCTGTGGTTTAGAGGAGCTGAGGGTTTTGAAGAGGGTTACGAGATGCCTAGAGTGCCGCTGGAGGAAGACAAAAACCAAGCCCGACCGAACACAAGCTAGAGCCGCAATTAAGGCCTACCTTGTGGTGGAAAGAGCGGTGAAGTGCCAGTACTTCTCCGCTCTTATTGCATCCGCAGAATGCCACCCGGTGGCCCTGCTTAAGATTACTCAATCCCTTTTAGGGAAAGGGGAGTCAGAAATCCATCTACAGGGCCGTGCAGAGGAATTTTCGGGGCACCTACAAGATAAAATCGCTCGGATCCAGACCGAGTTGGACTCCAAGTGTGAGACAAAGTCGGAGGAGATACCCAGGGAATGTGCTTACCAGGTTATCTGGGACCAGTTTGATCCTGTTGAACCCAAGGAAGTGGACAGGATCCTTCAGACTGTAAATGCTACCGCGTGCCATTTAGACCCATGCCCCTCCTGGCTGGTGAAAGCAGCGCGGGAGGTGACATGTGGCTGGGTCCAGGCAATGGTAAACACAGAGAGGGGGGTGTTCCCAGCAGCCTTTAAGGAAACGCTGGTGCACCCCCTCCTCAAGAAACCATTGCTGGACCCAACTATACTGGACAATTTTCGCCCAGTCTCCCACCTCCCCTTTTTGGGGAAGGTGGTTGAGAAAGTGGTGGCTTTGCAGCTCCAGAGGATTCTGGATGAAACAGATTATCTAGACCCCTTTCAGTCAGGTTTCAGGCCCAGTTATGGGACAGAAACAGCATTGGTTGCACTTATGGATGATCTCTGGCAGGAGCGGGATGGAGGCAGTACATCCATCCTTGTCCTCCTTGACCTCTCAGCGGCTTTCGATACCATCAACCATGGTATCCTTCTGGACCGACTTAGGGAATTGGGGGTGGGTGGCGTGGTTCTGCACTGGTTCACCTCCTCCCTCCAGGGTCGGTCCCAGTCAGTGTTGATAGGGAGCGAGAGATCTGGCCCGTGGCCCCTCCTTTGTGGGGTGTCACAGGGTTCGGTAGTCTCTCCGCTCCTTTTTACATCTACATGAAACCACTGGGTGAGATCATCCATCACTACGGGGTGAGGTATCATCAATATGCAGATAATACCCAATTATACATCTCCATCCTGGGTGAAGTAAGTGATGCTCTGGCCACCCTTTCCGAGTGCCTGGGGGCTGTGGGGGCCTGGATGGGGGAAAACAGGTTGCGGCTGAACCTGGGGAAGACCGAGTGGCTGTGGATTAATGGCTCCTTGATTTCTGGGAAATTGACCCAGACAGACCCGGTGCATAAGTTGGGGGTCCTCTTGGACTCACGGCTCCTGCTCGAAGAGCAGGTGGCAGCCGTGGCTAGGAGGGCCTTTGTGCAACTTCATGTTGTGCACCAGTTATGCCTCTTCCTGGAGCGAGAGGCCCTTCGAACGGTCACTCATGCCCTGGTTATCTCCCATATTGACTACTGCACTGCGCTCTACATGGGGCTACCCTTGAAGAGTATCCGGAAGCTACAGCTGGTGCAAAATGCAGCCGCGCAGGCAATCTTGGGTTTCCCAAGATCAGCACACGTCACTCCTTTGCTCCGCAAGCTGCATTGGTTGCCAGTATGCTTTCGGGTCCAATTCAAGGTGTTGGTTATCACCTTTAAAGCCCTACATGGCACGGGTCCAGGTTACCTAAGGGCCCGTCTCCTCCCCATCACATCAACCCATCCCACCCGGTCATGCAGAGAGGGCATGCTACGGACCCCGTCTGCAAGAGAATTCCATCTGGCGGGGTCCAGGAGGCGGGCCTTCTGTGCAATAGCCCCTGCCCTTTGGAATATCCTTCCCCCGGAAGCGAGATTGGCTCCCTCCATCCTGGACTTTAGGTAACAGCTAAAGACCTGGTTTTGTAATTATGCCTGGGGCAGGAGAGAGAGTAGCCATTCTGGGGATGGTTAGTTTCTTAGAAGGACCTAGCTCTGCCTGCAAATCATAAAGAACTTCCAGCCATCGAGGTTTTTATTATATTTATTGTATTATGTATTATAGTGTTTTACAGTTTTATATTTTTATTTATGTTTTTTTGTAAACCGCCCGAGTCCCTTTGGGAGATGATAAATTTGATTAATAAATAAATAAATTGTATTTTTATATGTTCAAGTTTTAATACAATTTTATATTGCATTTTTATTCAGATACATGCCTAAAATCCTTGCTTCTTCTCTCAAAGCTGACTTGATTTAAGAAAATGACTTATTGTTATTTAAATGAATTAAACAAGACCCCATTTACTTCAGTGCCATCTACCCACAGTAAATAAATTTATCTAGGACTACAGCATTAGACAGGCAGGAATAATCTCTGCTGCATAAGCAGCTAAAATGTTTTATTAAACAAATTACTATGATTTCCATCTGCCACATGCATATTTAACGTGCACTCTATAAAGAGATGTTTCTGGGGTATGACAAGCATTCTTTTTTGGGACATAAGATTGTTTTATAAATTGGGTAGCTGTAAATCTTTGCTTAAGTATGAGGCAGGCTTTCATTCCCCCTCATATACATAATATATAATACTTGCTCATTCTTAAAAATGTTGGATAGACTTTGATTTGACCCTGTGCTTTATACTTCTGTGGAGATCCACAAAGATGTATTTATATTTGTGGACATCCAATGGGAATTTTCCTAATCAACAGGACTAGCAGAAATATCATTCAGCTAAAACATAGCAGATATATGAAGTAGCCAGATGGAATCTGTTTTTCCAGCAGCCTCCTTCTTATTCTGGTCTTCAATAGACTTCTTCTTGGGTAACCAGCATGGTATTATTTCTTAGAGTAAGAAAATATTTTTAAAACATTAGGAGGGAAAAGAGAGCATAAATAATACAATGGTGCTTGAATACAAGAAGTTTAAATCACAAAGGTTATTTCCTGGTTACTATAAACACCGTAGATTTTCTTGGAAGCTTTCAGGAACCTCTATTGTACTCCATTCCCATGGACAAGCAAGTAATTATTATTCATCATTAGGATCACTTATAGAATTCACATATTTGAGATACCCTTCAGAAGAAACCCCCCCCCAGAGAGAATCATATAATTTATCTTGAATAGGCTGCTAAATCAAGCAAGCAGATTAGAAAGGAAAATGTACAGTTATTGAACAGATATGTTCAAAATAAAATATGTCATGTGATGAGTCTGGGGCAGGTCAGGAGTTCATGGCCACCATGGACCTAAATTATCGAGGGCCCAATACATGCCATAAGTTACATATCAGATCTGGTTTTTGTCCTGGAGCAGTTGCAGCAAGATCTGAAGGTGGAGAATATTACCATATGTCATGGTCAAATCACTGTCTGATAGCTTTTTGGTTTATTTGTGCTCTTATTTCTCATAGGGGGCAGGACCTATTAGTTCAGTCCACCCTAGGTACTTAATGGACCTGGATGAATTTCAGAAGGGTCTTGGAATTTTTCCCAAGGATCTGGTGAGCTCTTCATCTGAGGCCTTAATTTTGTTCAGGAATAGGCAGGTGATGAAATATCACTTTGCTCCTATGGGGCCTCTTACTGTAAGTGGATCAAAGGAAGTCCCTTATTTTTCTGAGGACCTCCAAGAGATGAAACATCAAATGCCTACAGTATTGTTGGAGGAAGATTGAATCCCACCAAGTAAATGTAAGAGTTCACCTTTGGGATTACATCATGGATATAAGAACAGTGAAACATAGTTAAGAGCATAAGTCCCTGCTCTTTTTGTGTCCTCTGATAGCTGATCAGTGGTCCTTTTTTAGGTGACTTGTTTATTGTTGGACAGCGATGAGCCTCAGGATCATCTTGTGGGCCACTGTGAAGAATATTCTAGGCATTTGGCAGATAAAGTTGCTTGAATTTGCTAGGAGTTGGACTCTAACTGGTCAGATTCAGTTGAGACACCTGAGATGCAGTCATGCTTGAGTACCTCAGATAAATAGTCAGATTAATAAGTAATCAGTCCTGTAACTCCTAAGGAAGTGGACAGGAATCTCAGTACTATTAAGCTGATCACCTGCTTGTTAGATCCTGGTCCCTCCTGGCTCATGAAGACCACCCAAGAGGTAACATGCAGGTGAGTTCATGCAGTAGTTCTTAGCCTGTTTGGAAAAGGGAGTGGTTCCATCAGCCTTGAAGGAGTCAATAGTCCACCCTACCTCAGGAAGTGGTCAGGTTGAAGTTACAGAGGATCCTAAAGGAAGTGGATTATCTGGACACTTTTCAGTCAGGTTTTAGGTTGGGACAGAGTTTGGAGAAAGCATTAGTCATGCTTGTTCATGATCTTTGATGGAGCTAGGATGGGAGTCGTGCTACCATCCTAGCCCTCCTTGATTGCCCAGTGGCTTTCAATACCATCAACCATGGTAAATTTCTGAATTGGTTGCAAGGAGTGGGGAACATAGTATTATCGTGATTCTCTTTTCTTTCCGCTGGTTCCAGTTAATGTTGGGGAGAGGTCAGGCCCCAGGCCTCTTATTTACATGGAGCCTCAGGATTCAACACTACTTCCCTTCCTGTTCAACCTATAGATGAGGCTATTGGGGAAGGTCATCTATTGGTTCGGGGTCAAGTATTATCAGTATACTGATAATACTAAGCAGTATCTCTTGATCCCTGGCTGACAAAGTAATTTACTGAGGTCCTGTTCCAGTGACTGGAGATTGAATGTGTCTGGATGGGAAAGAATAGGCTTACATTTATCCCTAGCAAGACCATAGCTATGGGTGTTTGGTCCTTCAAATATGGGGACCTTTCATCTTTGGTCCTGAGTGGGGTTACACTGTCATGATTGGGACTGGTATGCTATCTGGGGGACTCCTTTGACTCACAAGTCCTGCTGGAAGAGCAGGTGGCAGGTGTGGTCAGGAAGGCCTTTCCACAGATAGAGTTTGTGTGCCAGGAGGCCCTTCTGCTGTCACTCATAATTTGCCTACCTTGCGGTCAAACTACTACTATGTACTCTACTTAGGGCTGCTCTTGAAGATCACTTGGAAGCTATAGCTGGTCCAGAATGTGACATAACAGCCTGCTATGTCAGCTACATTGGTTGCCAGTTGGCTTCCAGGTGCAATTCAAGGAGCCATGTCCTACATAGCATAGGGCCTAGCTTTCTGAAGGACAGCCTACCATCATAATGTCTGCCCATCCACTGCACGAACAGGGTTGGTTTGCTTTGGGTTCCCTCAATTAACAATGTCACCTAGGGGAACCCAGAAGGTGGGCTTTCTCTATCGCAGGATCTGCCCTTCAGAATAATATCCTCCTGGAGATCCACATGGCTCCTTATGAACCTAGTGGACCTTGTACAGATGGGCTCTTGAAGTTGCGAGGAATTTGGAAGGGGGGCAGGGGGTGGTGGCATTGCTCCTTGAATGGAAGCTGTTCTTATTGCTGGAGTTCTTTTGTATTTATGGCTGCTTTCATTTTGTAAAACCACTCAGTATTGTCTGGAATGGGATAGCCTACAAATTCAATAAATAAATGGCAGCAATGATTCAGCCAATAAATAGCAAAAAGCAAAATATATATACAAAATACTACAAGCCTACAAATTTATGAGATCTGTCCTTTACCATGATAGAAATGCAGTAGAAGATTTTCTTTTTTGCCTTTTGTAAGGTGCCAGCAAAACCAAATAATTGGACAACAATTATTTATCAAATATATTCCACTATGTTAATCTTATCCAACTGGTGCTCTCCAATTGCATTATTTTGTTTTAATTGTTTTAAGCTGTCCTAAGTGCTTATGTAAGCAAAAAGGTGGACTATATGTAAATGAAATGATAAATAAAAATAAATTGTGTAGGAGAGAGGCAGGGAAATGATGCCTTTCACAGATTTTTTGGGGGGGGGATTTCAACAAGAATGTCTTGCCATTTGCTGGGTTACCTATCCTTGATGTAAAGGTAAGAAGTGTAGTGTAGTGGTTTTTTTAGGGGAGGGGAATGCACATACATAATTAAGTATATCTAAACAATAAGGTCATTTCATTGAGTTAAAATACCTCATTTAATTTTTAAATGCAGCTATCCAAACTCCCAAGAAAAAGCTCTTACCATTAGCATTCTTTTTTCAAATAGATCAGTCTGTTTCTAATAAGCAGTTGTGAATTTGCCTATCAAAAGTTGGGGACTATGAATCATATCCTGAGGATCCTGGTGGTTTCTTTCCTTATAGGAGTCCTGTCAAATGCAGCTGTTAACTTAGGCAGAGATACTGATTCTAATTAAGTAATAGTAGAGGTTGCCTTTGAATTTATGAAGCCATAATCTGTTCCCTTGTGTTCAATAAATAGCACTGCTACAGTCTGTGGTATTAATTTCACACTACAGTGGGAGCTCAAAGTTGTTGCCAAATATAATCATAAGTCACAGACAATTTGGATTATTACTGTGGAGCACAGTGTGCCGAGAACTGTGGTAGCTTATAATCACTTCTTAAAGTCATTAACTGAGCTTTTGAATAATATAACTTTCCTGTCTGTATAAAGAATAGCTATGTGTTAGCCTGCGAATGAACTGCAGATATAGAGTAATAACTTTTAGAAAACATGCACAATAAACTTTGTTAGTGGATTTGGGGATCATTAGGTTGATACCTTCTTTTCTACACAAGTGTAGCTGAACCTTCACTGTTTCTTTCCGTTGCCAAACATGTTAATAATTATAGTCAAGTATCCACAAAGCGTGGACTGCACTGAACCTGTAGAAAAGTGACATTCAGACATAGGTTGCTGAGCGTTAGACTTCACATGTCCTGTCTACGGTGAGGTTTCTCTTCAGGAGGCCCCCTCTCTACATTAGCCTAAATGATCCATCTCCAGGTCTGCAACGGATACATTTCAAGGCTGATGATGGAGGCAGTGCTCACTATCAAATTTTAGGTAAAGTGATCACGAAATTGATTAGCAGAGAGGATACCCTTCCTACTGACCAGCAGTCTTAGCCTATTACTAGTTACAGGGCTTGCAGTTCAGAAGCTTCAGAGGCCTAACACCAGGCCTGGATCTCCTTTATGATCTGAACATGCACAATCCTAACTATTCTTAAATTCATCCGCACAGCCAAAAGGTCCCCAGTCAGTCATCTGATTCTGGAGAGTTTTTTGGACATGACCAATCAGATCACTATTTATTAGTCCTCTTCCCACAAAACACTTACTCAATCAGCCACTAATCTAGTCAAACCTCATTACTGGTTGGTTCTAGCAGCCAACAAGCATCCTGCTGGTTAAATATCACTAGAGGAATAAAACATCCCTACACATTTCTTCCAGGAAATGCCTAGTATCTCATAACCCTTGTGCTAGCACTATGACTCCCAATTGGCTAGCCGGGTAGCAGAAGGTGTGACTTAGCCACTGCAGCCAATCAATGCAGCAATCAATGTTCTGTGCTTCCAGGGCTCTGCAGTGGCCTGTAATGATTTTCATTACAGCCACTTGTTCTCTCCAGTTGCTTTCTTGGAGGATTAGACTGGCAAAAAAAAAAAAAGACCAGGGGTATGTGTTCCCACAATACAATCTTGTGCTTGACTAAGTCTGTTTTGAGTTATAAATCTTGGGGGTTAGTTGACGGAGTCAGTTGATCCATTTTTGGTGTTCCCACAACACAACACACTGAGTAGATTAACTACGTTGTAGCTACGGAGCAATTATGAAGAACTGAAACTCCAGCTAATAACTTGGAGAATTCCAGGAGAGGACTGGGGGTGTCTATTAGAGACTGAATGCATTTTGCTTTAAAAATTATCTTTAAATATCGGGATGATTTAAGTCAATGTCAAACAGTGGTTGCAGCTCTACTTGTGAAGGCAGTGGAATCTTGCCACAGACTTGCACCTTGCACATTCCTGATATGATTCACTGCCTACTTTTGCAGCGTGTCAACCATGTGCAAGGAGGTATGAAAGACTGTTTTTAGTTTTTGAGCCAATGCCACTCCACTTTTAAAGCCAAACCTATCAAGCAAGGACACAGATCATCCCCAAAGTACAAAATAATAAATTAGTGCTCAGTTATTAGATAGAAGAAACACTGTAAGCAGCTTTAACTCTAAAGCCAAATGCATTCCGACTGTATTAGGGCTCTGAAACTGTGATACTGAGATGCAACTTCTATAGAGTTAATGTATTTTTATCACATTTACTTACAGCTTATTTATACAACTTAAAATAACAAATAATATGATGGAGTACTGACAACAACGTAACAGCTGAACCTGGTCATTTTATACGACACAGTTCAATAAGTGATCTGCAGTACAGCTTTACACGTCTTTTCTACTAGAAGTGATCTCTACTGGATTCCACATACTTACGCACAAGAATATTGTCCCTAGGAGTATCTGCAAGTGATGGGGAGTGGGGGTCGACGGTGTCAAAACAGCAGGCACCGCTCAGAGTCCCTCTTTGGGGGGAGATGGGCGGTAGCACAAATTTGAGACATAAATAAATAAATGACTGAGCAACTGAAACCTCTTTTTTAATATATATTGCATGCATCTCATGTACATAAAAAGGGAAAAGGCTTTTTATCCCATTTGCATCCACCATTTTGTCCCCCTGCAGTCATCCCTGACCATCCTTCTAACAAGAGAGCAAATGGCACTTATGCCTGTTAGGATTGGGCAAATATAGATTATTTCAGCATTTATTTCAGTTCTCCATTCTCTGAATACTAAATACTACATCTTGGTCTGTAACAATATCAAATTCAATGAGCTTCCAAAGTTTGCAATGTTGTCAGATTTCTTTCTCAGGGAGTAAACACCATCTACTGATTGGAAACTTTGTTGTTATATACCCAGACCTGGATTTGATGGGATCAATCCAATGGGCCAGTCTAAACTGCACTCACTAATTTTTTAAGTTGAAGTCATAGACCAGTTTCATAAATACTACTTTGTTTAATGTTGTTTTCTTTCACAGAGACCATGCTGGCTAGCAGTTCAGGGAGCTGCAGTCCCAGCTTCCTTGGAGGGCATCGAATGGGACAAAGCTGTTATATCATGACATTTTTGGGGAGATGTGCACAAAATGTACCAGATGGTTAGATACTTCAAGCAATGCCTGTTGATTCTATGGCTCTAGAAAGTAATTTTCTTGTGGCTAAGGGGCACATTTGAAACGTTTGGTGTTTTGTCCTATCACTTGGAAGATAGATTCTGGGAATTCAAGAGTTTTTGATATTTGTTTGTATACCTCCACACATACTTATATGAGAAGCAAGTGGGTTAAAGCCAGGAAACAACTGCATGATGAATTGGACTAGGATTTCTGTACAATGTTCACATTCAGTAATGCTCATCCACATCTGAATAATTCTTATTTATGACTATTAATAACAATTTTGTTAGAAGGTCATGGCCTCCTTCACTGGTTGGAAATTTGGGACAATTTTTTTTTAATGAGAAAGCACTGGAAATCTACCATGCCTTTCAAATATTTATTTTATTAACAAATACACAAAGAGTAGTGTGAATTTACAGACACAATTTGTTTGGCTAGCTTCCAAGGCTATACCAGGTTTCCATTAATCAAATAGTTATGTTCATCAATGTAGTGGATTCCGGCGCTGCCGCTGATTCCCAGGGAGGAAGCGCATTCCGGACAGATAAGAGGCTCCGCAGCCCGGATTCTGTTTCTGGGAAGGTTAAGAGGTTCAAGGTAGCTCTGTCCTAGACCCCTTCTAGGATGTTTCCCGTTAGGTTAGTTGAATAGCTTTAGTCTGGCAAGATTCTGTCTATATGGTGAGAACAATAAAGGACTAGAGTTGGTGCACTGACTCAGTGTAGTTCTTGGCCTGGTTCCTGACAATCATTCTCCTATTATTTCATTCTATTTTAATTGCAAACAATATTAGACTATATTATAATCTATTCATAGAAACCCTATATACCTAATCAAAACAGAACCCAGAGTCCACTGGAGTTGGGCAGCCAAAAAATTTAAACAAACAAACAAATAAATAAAACCTTGATATAGGTCTGTATTACAATATGTGTGAGTTTTCAAGTTCTCCAGAATTCTTCATCCAGCAAAACAGCATTGCCTGTAATCCTTATTTTTCTGCCTTTATATTCTCACTCTGTCTGAAATCCATGATCGGGTATATGTCTGGTCCATATCAGAAGCTCATTGGGATGTTACTAGTTTTCAGCTGAACCATTAGAGGGCTCAATAGGAACAAAAAGGGGGATTCCAATGTTTAGGCAGGTTGGGGACTAGGATTCCAGATGAAAGGGTTCAGTTACTAAGATAGCAATAAGCATAAGCAACATCAAAAATCAGTACCAGCAGGCTGGTGCCCCCAAAGTTGAAAAGTCCATGTGGCTTATTATATACTCCCAAGAGCCAACTGGTCAATGAAACCCAGCTTAGGCAGAGTCAAATAATTACTTGGGATCAGAAAAATCTATCTGAGGGACTGTATCATCTTTTCTACATGTTATCCACAATGCTAAGGTGATAGGAAATGGAATTTCTGTGTTTGATGTAATTATTAAAGACAAATCTTTAAAGAAATACTATTCAGATTGGAAGTGGCAACTCATTATATTGTAAATGTCCTGGTTAACTAATTTAGATTGGTTAAGTATCACACTAATGAAGCTGCACTGATAATATATAATAACAGCCACAGTAACAAAAGCAAAAATACTTTGCTTCAGCTCATGCCTGCTATAGCTATTGAATAAGTAAACAAAGTTTTACCTAAGTGAAATTTTATAGTGCTGTAATTCAGTGACTGTAGAAAGTAAGGAAGATGACCCTGAGGGAGATATGCAAGCTTGAGGGGTGAAACATATATTAAGTCCACAATAGACAGAAAATAGAAAAGGCTCAGACAGACACCTCCCTAATTCACAGAAGTATAAGAAGTATAAGAAGGGGAGGAGGTACAGCACAATCAGACTTGCAAGATTCTGTTATTATAACCAGTTCCTTTTTTAAAAAAATTACATTTATTAAGAATGTTTCATAGAATAAAGGACAAATCAAAAGAAAAAAGGAAAGGATGGAGGGATGGGCAAGAAACTAAAAAAGAGAAGAAAAAACTAAAGTCAAGAAATATGTCATCCGACTTTCTTTTCAACAGATAATTACAATTTTATAATCCCTCCTCCCTCTTAGATATTATACAAGTCCCTTCACCCCCTCATTTAATCTACTTCTTTCTTAATCTTCAGATTCATAAATCATCATGTCATTTTTCTTCTTCTTTCAGCAAAAAGTCCATATAACTTTTCCATATTATAATCACTTTCAATAAAAGTAGTTTTAGCCTTCCGGTGGAGTTGATTTCCTGATATGGTCTACCTGGTGGGGCTGAAGGTGACTTAAAGCTATCATTGTTATTTAACATCTTTACAGTGTCATTTAAGAAACTGTGCAATGTTAAACCAAAAAATGTTTAGATTTAAGATTTAGATGTGTAAGAAACAAGAAGAATCCTTTGCATCTAAGAATAAAATCAAGACCCACTCATTGGCTTTGTATATCTTTTTACTAGTTGGGTTAGTACTTCTGTAGTTAGTAAAAATACTTCCATCAATTCACTGTCTTGTGCATTCTGTACAGGTGTACCAATTTTCAACTTCATAGTTTTCTCAATTTTCTTATCTATGATTGCCTTGCCATTTTTTCACAGGTTCTTTTAAAGCATTTGATTCATTGCATAACCCAAAGAATATAAGAACAAATATAAAGATGCACCTTATTTCAGATGTGAGGACAAACAATGACAAAGATAACTGCTATAAAGACTTAAAATTATGATAAAAAAGGAATGATGAAATGAGGCATGTAGTAATAGATAGAGAATGAATAACAATAGATAGATAAACTGTGTACAGTTTCTATTAGCAAGTAATGTAGTAGAAATGACTTTCTATATTGCTTTGTTCTTGCAGTTTCCATGCTTCCTATCAACATATAACTTCATACAGTAATAAACAAAAGTACCTCAATAAATAAAACACCTACTAAAGGTTTGCTATCTAATCTACACTTATGAGAGTTGTCTCAAGCTTTTTTTTCAAATGTAGAAAGATTAAATAAATGTGTATGATGTCATGTCTTTCCATATAACTTTAGAATAACAAACACCTCATCTTCCCAATAACACAGTAGCAAAGTGTGCGCCTGGGCCAGGAAGTAGAGCAATTCTAAGCAGCTTCCTTGTCTCCTTCCTTCTGTGTTGTTTCATGTCATGTCAGTGAGAAAGAAGACCCTTAGACTTTTCTGGGAGGGTGTTCTGTGCTGCTGAAATTGCCAGATGCCACAAATGAATAGCAATTTCTTTAGATCATGAAGCCACTCCAAACTGATCATTCATTGCTTTTTGCTTTTTGCTTTTTTTTTTTGAGTGAGTGGACATGGCTTGGACCAGCAGTTTGCCTCACTCCCTGTGTCAATCAGTGTAGTGTTTTGACCTCTTTAAGAAAGCAAAATACTGGGGCAATCCAGGGGCAGGACAAATGCAGATGATAGCCAACTTTGACCACAACTATTATAGAATTGCATATTGATTATGCGAGAAGGAAACAAGTCCCATTTCATATCCATTGTGTCAGTTTCAAGGAGAAAAAAAAATGAGATCAGCCTTTCTCCAGTCCAATGCCCCTCCAGATTTTTGGGAACGCAACTCCCAGAGATCCAATGCTAACTTGACTGAACAGGGGGAGACACTGTTTGAACACTATTTTTAAAAAATTCTCATTTATTGTAACACCTAATCACTTCACTTCATTTACTAGTTTAATCATAGCCACAGAAGTCATGACTGGAAGATTAACCACTATCTTTAAGAACTTCAGTCTTATAGTTCAGCAATGCATTGCAACATTTATATTTTCTAGATGGAGCTGTTAAGAATATTATTAATGTCCAACCTATTATGACAAATTTAGAAAAGAGAGAAAAATTAATGTCTGTGCATGAGAGATAAAAGGAAAGAGGATCCATTTTAGGGTAGGTGATTGCTAAGCAATCAAACTCATACTCATTTTGCAGAAAGTACAAAAGACAGGCAATTGATAACAGCTGGTGTTTAAGGCAGAGCACCACAAGAACTATAAATTAAGGGATGGGATGGTGAGCTCAGTGGGTGAGAAAAAGTAGAAGTTTAAATGCAGCCGACCAGTATGGTAAGGAAGCATCATTAATTTCTCCATGAAGTTAGGATCTCCAGTCGCAGTTCAGGAAAATATGTCAACGCTGAGTTGTTTTTGGTGCCACCCACTGTGTTTTACCTCACTGGCGTTCTGCAAAACTCATTTGTTTTACTTTAGATCACATGCTGGCAGATCTTGTTTCAGAGTGACCCTTGGGAATAAATTATTCATTTACATGAGATTTACAATAACATTATCACTGATGGCAAGTAAAAAAAAACATACTAAACACAGGGACTCAATTGACCTGTTTTTCATACTACTCTTGCTAGAGCAGATAATATGAAAACCAGACAAAAATGGCATATACTGTACAGTGACCAGAAATTTTTAAAATGGGGTTGATTTTTAAAAAAATGAGAATTAAATTTCACAAAAAACAAGTCCAAGTGAAATCCCCCAAAAGAAACCTTTTCCATTTTCTTCAAGTCACTTAATGTAATGCCAGCAGATATCTTACTAAAGTGAAACTAAGTGTTTAAAATGACCATACTTCAGTCCATCTGAGATAGGAAGGAAGGAAGGAAGGAAGGAAGGAAGGAAGGAAGGAAGGAAGGTTTTTTTTTCATTTCCCTAGTAACTGCTGCCTAAGGACATAGCGGTTCAGGCAACAGGCTAGAAACCAGGAGACGGAGAGTTCTAGTCCCTCCTTAGGCATGAAAGCCAGCTGGGTGACCTTGGGCCAGTCCCTCTCTCTCAGCCCAACTCACCTCACAGGGTGGTGGTTGTGGGGAAAATAGGTGGAGGAAGGAGTATTAGGTAAGTTCACTGCCTTGAGTTATTTATAAAAATAATAAAGGCGAGATAGAAAATAAATAAATAAAGCATGTAAGTCCTTTGCAAATGTTCTTTTTTATCTACTGATAAGACAATCATGATCCCAGTAGCAGGTTCTGCCCACTCCACATACCTGAATCCATGAATCCATACTGTAGCCAACCTCAATCTAGCATCTTCCAAATGTTGGAATATAACTCTGTCAATTTTGGATCAGTATTGTCTTCGGTTGGAAATTCTGCTTCAATATATCTGGATGGAATAAATTTTAGGACATGTTTTTTAAATTGCATGACAGAGCAGAAACAGAAAATTATCCATTTTTCTATTTCCTTTAAAGTTAGATCTTCTTACCAAACATATGGTTTTACCAATAGGAATCCAGTTCCTAAGAAGGTTTTTACAACCAGATATGCCATGATAATTTTAAATATAGAAAGCAAAAAAGATAAAAATGGAGTTAGTAACTGAAGCAAATGCTTATTTCCTTTTTGGTATGCAGTTCTTGGGGAAAAAACAAGTACAAACATGCAAGGAAGCCATTGATGGAAGAAAAATGACATAATGCATGGAGGAGAAAGAAGATGATGTGGGAAACAGATCAAGCATAGTGAAAAGGATTCTGAAGAGACAAAGTGAAAATGAGAAGGTATCAGCAAAAATGGAATTGAAAAAAATGGAAAGGAAAAGCATGAATAATAAAAACGAGACATTCTGAGATAAAACAAATGAGGTAAAATATTTATCATGGTTCTCGAAATATTAATATATAATATGTATTTTTGTGTAAATAATGAAATCTATGAATGTCTGTGTTGCAGTCATATAAAATTCTATTTAGCACAATTAGGAGGCAAACTTCCGTTGTATAAATTGATAATATTACATAAGATCCATAAAAATACATTTTAAAAAATTATTACAATCAGCATTTCCATCCTCTGACTAGCTTTACGGTTAAACAACCTTGCAGTGACATATTTGTCTTACGTAAAATGCTTCTAAAAAGTTAAATGAGCCCACCATTTGCTTCTGAAGCCTTCTGCAGCACATTCAGCAGCTGGAAAAAGTTGCTGGAAGTGCTGGAGGAGGCACCAGAGGCGATGCAAAATGAAGCAATGAAGCAAATTGCATCATCACTGCATCTCAACAGGGCATAAAGAACCTCACAGAGGCAAAGTGTAGCTACTTCACAAATGCTTAGTGAATACCATGGCTATTATACAGTAAAATTAAAAGAGCTCATGATTCACCATAAAATATTAATGAATATGTATCATCAAAATGAAGTGATTTTAAGTAGTTTTCTCACTAAAATTAGAAAACTGAAACGATGATGATGAATCGTTTCCTTTTTCTTCCACAAAGGTTTTTTAGTATGTGCCTTTGCGTTAATTAGTAAGATGTAACTACTGCAAATTGATGCAAACTGAGAATTTCTATTAGAATAATTCCTCACATTAAAAAGCAACATGTTAACAATCTATCAAGCATTTGAACTCAGTGTAAGAAAGCTTTGAGCAAACTTGACTCATGTTGATTTTACAAGATTTCTTTTTCTAATATAAATATTATTTTCAAAATCTGCCAATACTATGTAAGATAGATGGAATCATTTCAGCAATTTCTTCTCTTTTTTCATTATTACCAACTCCACTAAAAAAGCAGAAGAACAACTGATGAATCAAACAGTCTTCCTTAACTCTCTTGAATCTACAAATTATTAGTTTCATTGGGGAAGCAAAGGTTTACTATTATAAGAGAAGAAGGCACAACATTGCTAAGAATAAAATTATGATGCCTGTCTGATATTTGGCAGGATAAATTAATTTTGGATTAGCTTTAGATACTATCACAAAAATTTGCAATGTTTGAATAACTGTATCAATATTTTATATACAATTTATTATTTATTTAAAATACTGTGAACTCGTCTTTTTTCACTAATATAATGCAGTACCAAGGAAAGTACAAAAAGAAGAGATAAAATTATGAAAAATAATGAATGCTATAAAGGAAGTAAAGAGGTCTTTGTGCCTTCTTCTCTTATAATGACTATTCACTTTAAATATCAAGAAAAGCGCATTTTATAGATATAAATAATAAATAATAAATATAATTGTGAATAAATATCTCTCTGAGCCTAGAATTAACTTTCATTGCCTGGTGTATTTTCACTTAGAAAAGATAGTAATTTTATACATTTTTACACACCAAAGACCCCGATTTGTAACTGTCAAGATTTACTGGCTGGGAATTGGGAAAGTTCTGAAGTATTTACTTCTGAAGGGAGAAGACTGGAGAAGGATAGCATATGAGCCAAGCACTTCCCAACATCTACTGCAGTGGTGCAAAACCTATGGCCTAAGGAGCACATATGGTCCAGCAGCCACGTTTTGGTGGACCCCTTCTTTAAACGTTTGAAGAGTTTTCATGGAGAAATGGTAGAGGCTTAAGTTTTTCCCATTAGAACTCCTGAACCCTCCCTCCTCAAATGGGATGTGGCCCTTGACATGGCATATAAATCTTGGCATGGCTTTTGAGGTGTCCAAAGTTGCACATTCTACTGGTTGTCAAGACTTTTGAAAGGCCTACATTTGCCCTTTTGTACTTGATGCATTCTATTTAATATTTCAAAAGCAATCTTATTCTTGGGATTCTAGATGAGTACCTAATAAAGCACTGTATTAAATCTGTGCACAAGTAGAAAAATTAATGTCAACTAGGACAGAATGCAGTTGGAAACATTGTATTATCTGCCCCTTACTGATGAGACAGATAACATCCGTTCAGGATAATGGAAATCCCTTCTTTCTCTTTAAGCTGAATTTCCTGAGCCAGTTCCATCCCTATGGGAATCTTTTTCTCTGTATAGGGGGGAGCCACGGAGTGATAATTGCTATGTCACTGTATGGTGAGAAAGCCAATGCATGCATGATGAAGGAGGACTCTTACATCTTGCCTTCTTCGGTATGGAAAAAAGACTCCACTCAGCATTAGGAAACACCATTCCTGAGAGCTGGTTATCTCATATTCAGTTGGTGACTAAAGAGGAAAGGCCAGTTCTAAAAAAAAGTTCCATTTCTGTGTACTGAGAAGCAGAATTACCTCAGCGTGGTAAAGTAAATAAATATTTGCAATGCTTGTACTCAGGGGACAATTTTTTTTTTCTTTTAATGGCCAGTAATGGGAGGGAAGATGCAAATATTTCTCCTCCCCATTTCTGTCTGCTCAGCATATCCAAGCAGGGCTTTCAAAATGCTAGAGCCTCTAACATCATAACCCTTAACAGTGAGGGATGATAGTCCTGCTCAGTAAGCTCAAAAACAGCAAATCTTTAAAAGCAGAATAAAAAGAATATCCAAATCATTACAGTAAAACAAACCAACAAGTAAACTTTTGGATAGATAGACCATCCCCCTTCTTTTCATTGTTCTTCAACAGGAAAGTATAACTCAGTGATCTGAAAGAAGTTAGTTAGTTCAATGACATTAAAATGAGAGACTTGCATCATGATATTTCACAAAGGACAAAAATTAGTACTTATTTCACAGCATATGACACAAATACGTAAGCTGCACAATGTCCCCCCCCCCTTGCTTCTCCCTCTATGCACTTGTGATTCCAGGGCAAGTATATTCACCAAGAAGCTATCAGGTAGTTAGGTAACCCTAGAATTTAATGAAAAACAGCATGCTGTACTGCAATGTGCATAAATGGCTCCAAAGAAAACAATAAATGGAACAATCATAAAGCTATGACCTTTCCATCTTCCACAAGCCAACAGAACAAAATCTTCACTTGAGAGCTTTATCAAAAATTCTGAATATTTTCAAGACGAGGCAGAAACAAGGAACCTTTTTTTTAAATGCATTTAGCTGAAAGTATTGATTGAGTGCGTATGTTCCATCAGGTTGGTATTGACTCTTAGCAACCACCTAGATAGATTTTCTCCACAACAACCTGTCCCTAACTTGGTCCTTTAGGTCTTCCAATGGTGCACCATTGCCACTGTAATTGAGTCCATTTACCTTGCTGCTGGTGTTCTCTTGTCCTCCTTCCTTCCACCTTTCCCAGCATTAGAGTCTTCTCCAAAGAGCTCAGTCTCTGCATAATGTGTCTGAAGTAAGATAATTTGAGGCTGTTCATTTGTGCCTCAAGTGAGAACTCTGGGCTGATTTGTTCAATGATCCATTTGTTTGTTTTCTTGGCTGTCCACGGTATTCCCATGAGTTTTCTCCAACATCAAATTTCAAAAACATCAATACCCTTTGTATCCTGCTCCTTCAAAGTTCAGCTTAAAGTATATCAGCCACTAAAACTGAGATTATTACGGTATGAGAACTTTGAACGTAGTGCTATGCAAATAGTCTCGTTATTAGTTAGATCTTTATTTGGATGAAACTTCTGAAAATGTTCATTTGAAATTTTGTTCTGCAGTTTTCTTATGAGAGTTTTTATGCTGCTGAAATGAAAGATGGCAGCATGTCCGTGGAAGAGGAAGTATAGAATGAAAATGTGGAGTCCTTTCCTAATGAATGTGTACCCTGTCAGTGGTTAAGGTGCTGGGCTAGAAACCAAGAGGCTGTGAGTTCTAGTCCAGCCTTAGGCATAAAAGCCGGATGGGTGACCTTGAGCCAGTCCCTCTCTCTCAGCCCAACTCACCTCACAGGGTTGTTGTGAGGTAAATAGGAGGAGGAAGAAGTATTAGGTATGTTCACTGCCTTGAGTTATTTATAAAAACAACAAAGGCGGGATAATAAATACATAAATCAATAAAGTCTGTGATCTCAACAAAGCTAAATAAAACTTCAGATATTTGCTTATATAGAATTCTAGCATTTTTTTGTTCATTTGCCTATGGATTTGTGTAGATGAGTCCAGATATAAAATAAGCCACTGACATAGAGAGCTTCATAGCTGTATGTATACGTGCACACATGCACACACATACAAACATACACACTTGAGTTTTTTGAAATGTGTTTACTGAATTAAATAATATTTAATTATAAAAGTGCAAATCTGTAAATTTAGCCATTGAAACTCAAAGCCAATCTCAGAGTAGGATACTTTCAGAACAAAAGCTCCCTCATTGACAAGTATTGGTCATGCTGGCTAGAAATACTGACATACTTCTGGTTTCCAGAAGATCCCAGTACATCTGATGGATACCAGTTTGAAGTATACTGGACCTTAGCATATACAGGCTAGCAAGTTAGGATAAAAGAGAGAGAACAAAAACACTAGTGAGACAATTTATCTTCTATATCATTTTTTTTTTCAGTTTTATGATCCAGCTGGTTCTTTCTTTTCATCCATGATGTAGTATTGGGCATAGTATAATTTATGGAACTCTAATCCTAAGCATCTCAGCAGGTGAAAACACCTGGCCAACCTTGTCTGAGCTTGGAAGCTAACCGAGGGAAGACTATTTAGTAGTAGCAAGGAATATGTGGGCTGCAGGCTAGATGTGGAAGTAAAAGACAAAAGAAAAACACAAAAACATCGCTGAAGAAGAAATAGCAAATCACTTCTGTACTGTTGCCAAGAAAACTACATTGACATGTTCATGAAGTCACCAGGAGTTAAGTTTGACTTGAAGTAGACTTTACTTAACCAAAACAAATCAGTGAATTGCAATGAGACTTCATACAAAGTAAAGGCCACTGTCCACTAGGAAATAACCAACAGGATTTTTACCCAAGTTTCAAGGTCAGTAAGCTTAGCCATATTTGAGTTGCTGTTACTGGCTGCAGGATGAGAAAAAAAAAACTACAAGAAATGAAATAAAGCATTCTACAAGAAAGAAAAAGAACTAAAAAGTGTGAAATTACAAAAAAAAATCTACTACATACTACATACACACTGACTTCCAACTTTCTACAACAAAGATATAGGTAATTCAATATCAATCTCTTACTCTAATTTAAACTGGAATAAACATTACTTCTATAAAGCATTTCTATTCTCAATATAACATTCCTTCTAACATGAACTATTTTTCCCTTGAGATGAATATATAAAAAAGAACATTTTAATAACATAATCCCTCCCAAAGTCTGTACAGTTTACATTTTGGAGGGGGGGGGGTGTTTTTGGGAGAGGAGCGTCACAAAATTTTGAAACGTGTGACTATGTGTCAGCCCTCCCAAGTAAACCAGACAGGAAACACAACCAGATGAGCTACTTCTACTTTATTGTTAGGCTACATTAACAGGATCTTGCAAGTCTGAAGGTACAAATCTCCTGCTGCCCCTTTTTACTGCCTGATCACTTAGGGCGGATCCTTTCTAAGTTTCTTTCTCTTCCCATTATTTAGTTGCAGACTCCTCCCTCTTTTATCAAATCGTTCCCTAGGCAGCATCTCTTCTCCCAGTCTTCCAAGATCATTCTCACATTCCTGTACACTACACCAAGAAATGCTCATTCTATCTGAATATTCATTTATTTTTGTATTTGTAACTCATCCTTTTTTTTCTTAGAAGTTGTAAATTTAGTCATCTTTTACCAAAATAAGAACAAAATGAAATCATCTCTCACCCTATTATTCTTCCTATCTTTCATAATATGTTTAACACAGCTAATATATTTGTGAGAAATTTACGTAAGGGCTTATAAGAATATCACAATGGAAAAACAATTTGTTTTGCCTTCTAAGTGTCATAAATAATGGCATAAAAATGGCACATATGAGAACCAGTGTTATGTGTTGGTTTAGGAGTGGGAAGATACAGGTTGTAATCCACCCTCAGCCACAAAACTCACCAGGCCTGTAATTCTCTGTCAGCCCACAGGGTGTTGGTTGTGGGGGGAAAATGGGAGGAGGGAGTGGTGTCTCTATAGGAAAAGTGAGATATAAATTATATCTTTCTCTCTGTGCATCCGTAGTAATGCTAAACAGTAAGAAAATTACAGCTGAGGTAAATAGAAAAATTCCAGAAATACAATACTTTTGAGAACTGGAAATTATCTATTACTAAAAATACTAAAACATTAAGATGCAAGGCAATTCTGGGGAATTTTTAGTTACCTATATATATCTGCTATCCAGCCTGAGGCCTTATTATGTTTGTTAAGATGATAAAAGAAGACGGAAAGAAAACAAGCCTTTCTGTATATACAGTGCAATTTCATTTTTGTCTGGGGGAAACAAACAAAAATTTGGGATAGAGCATGCCAATACAACTGAGAAGTTCAAATTTTCTTTGGAGAAAGGAATAGTCAAAACAACAATCTGTCTGGCCTAATTCACAGCCAGATGTTTCTGACATTTTGTGGCTGTAGTGCACATCTGGACATAAATTCCCAGTCAATTGTGTTACTAGGGTTGTTTAGGCAGCCTGCAGCAAAGTAATTTGTCTGAAACACAGTAACTCTCATCCTCCTCTAGAGTATATCTCTGTAGTAGAGTATCAAATATTAAGCCAGATACCGCTAAATAGTCAATTTTAGACCACTTATTTCTGGCATGTAGAGGAAACCTCAGTAGTCCTATGGTAGCTTATATTGCAGGCGGTGACCTCAGTAGTATGTGAGTTGTTTCCTGGCCTTTAAAAGCTTTCCTGGAAAGGGTGGGGGGAGTGAACAAGTCATGGAATGTGATTTGGACAGCTTAATGGAACAAGTGCTGACCTTTCACCTCTGACACTAGTGGAAGTGTCAGGACCTGTGTTTATTTTTATTCAGGTAGAGGGCAATCTTCACAAAAAAAAAAGATTTACTACAGCAAGTGGTGCGTCTGTGCAAAAGAGTCGGAGGAGAGAGTCATATTTTTATACAGTCTATTTTTGAAACAGGCAAAAGAATTTTGCCAAAAGGAACTGAATAGTGCCCAGTAAAAGGAACATATTTCACATGCATAAACACACACACACACACACACACATACTTTTCTAAGTATAAAAGTTTGGGAAACAAGTGGCAGAGAAACCAGACCTTTAAGGATAAACAGAATTCTGTGTTTTAATATTTTTTCTTTTATGCCTCTGGAAAATACTAATATACAGGGTATACTAAGAGTCAGGTCCCATATACAATTTATTATATAAATTACATTTAAGGTTTGAATTGGTTGCCATTTTCTTCTAAATTCTTCCTTAGTCATTTGACGCATGACCTCTGAACATTCCTAAATTCAGTAACATTTTTTTCTGAAAAACATATTAATTAATAAAATTAATAAAACATATTGTGATTAACCTATGGGCCTGACTTTTGGAACACCTACAGTATATGTACTACTACTAAGCTTTACTATGCATTCTTTGAAAGAAGTGCTTTAGAACATGTAGAAAAACATATTAAGCACTTATTTTGAATTGTTTAAAAGGCTGTATCTTTTTCCAGGCTCTGCAGCTATTTCAAAAACTTCTAGCCTTAATTTGGTTGTGCACGCACATCCACACTGTTTTAAGTATGGTATAGTGATAAAAGCAGTGACTGATTATTTGAATTAGTCTTATTTTGCAGCTCATCTTGGGTAGTTATTGCTAGATGTCTATTTGTATTCTTTGTAATACTTGAGAAGCTCACAAGGCTGACTGACATGATAGGACAATGACAGCAGGTGGGTCTTAACTGTTTTTATCAGAATGATGAAATCAGTAGAATAATGTCACACTGCAAGCTCTGCATGTGATGTCACAACACACATAGAAAATGTATATGTTTGCATTATTACACTACAGCACTGCTGGTAGATCTGTCCCTTCTTGCCCTCTCCTCTGCAGATGCCACAGGACAGTGTGATAAACACTCTTACATGCATGAAAAATACTTCATTTTCTTGTTTTAAGGAAACTACATCCTAGTACTATTCAGTTGCCTTCTAAATGAGCATTAGAGTTTTTATTCTTTCACTGCTTACTACTTTGAAGAGGTGCAAGAGGTGAAATATGAATCATCTAGGGATGAACTTTCTCCAGCTGCTTGCTACCCTCCATTTTGTTTTGTTTTGTTTTGTTTATAATCAGAAAGATTCACCTCTAAATATATATCCTTAGACTTAATGTGGAAAACTAAGAAATGTTTTGGATGATAAAGAGTGTTGCTGCCACCACTTTGCAATGAAGTATAAATATACTCAAGGAATGATGATGTCATTCAGTAGTTTCACTTTGAGAGGGGAAGGGAGAACAAAGATGTAAAAGAATGTCTGAACCTCTCAAATAATTGTTCATCAGGAGACATCTGCTAAATCATTTTCTTCATTCCTTGCCATCATTAGTGCCTGGAGCTTTCAAAGACAGGCCATATTCTGTGCTGACAAAACAAGGAAAAGATCATAATGCTTTGAACCTTCAAGCAGAACAAAAGAGAGAAAACAGCTAAATGACCAACCTCTGGTGGTTTTTCTCCAGGGTCAGTTCTGTCAAACACTGGAACTAATGTAGTTCAGGGCACTGATGACAGGAATGTTTCTATCTAAATCTCACATCTAACCTTTTCCCTTTCTTTATGATTTTGTTGAATAAAGAATGTCAAATATATGATACAACATTGCAGACAAAATACAGTAAGTGAAGTTTGTTAATTTAGCCTTAGGCAAGTTGGGTATTGCACGATCTAATTCCAGATATTGTCATCCTTTTTCATTGGGCAACAAATAGGTCACACTTTGGATAATAGGTAGCCTTAGAAGGTTAAACCTGAGAAATATGGTTCCTTTTTAAATACCTTATTAATGTTTTAGTGGGATAAGATAAACTAAATAAGATAATAATCAAATTATTCATCTACACATTCACGCATTGCACAGTCTAGCCTTGCTCCCCTCCCTTTAGTATATCAGGCACTCTGCCTCTTCATTCTCCTCACTATAATTCTCCACATGAGAGGAATCCCGGTTGGGTCAGGATCCCCACTGCATGGAAGACTGCAAACTTCTTACATTGGTATGTCCACAGAACTCCTTCACTTGCTTGCCATGTGAACATGAATATAATCTCCACCAAGCATACTGTATCAGTGGGAGAGTGACTAAATGACGCATTCCTTGAATGTGTGGGATGTGTTATCTGAATCCTATCCCTTTGCTGAAATTAGCCATTTTACTAATGGCTTTCTTGTGTTTTTCTCATTAATGGTGGCTTGCTCAATTGTATATCTAACTAGTAATTATTAATACTAAGAAAAAGCTTACTTCTACATTAGTAGCACTTTTCAGCAAATGTTAGCCTTCATCCATTGATATGAATCAATTTGTTGCAACATGCTTTTGTTTTCAGGGGAGCTAACATTCTACTCTTAAGTATGTTTATCCCATTCAGTGGGATAAACATAACAATGATGACATATGCACAGTGGTGTCATTACACAGGTGCTGTCCTTATGTATTGGCATCCTGATGACTGATACAAGTGTGTAAGTGGTGCAATTTGCTCAATGATGTGATCACACTTGTTTCATCATTTACTTCTTCCACAGACACCACAATCTCATTATAAAAATTGGAATTATTAGATAATTAAAGCATTTACCCAACTTTAGTAAAAAATACTCAGGAAGTTACTTACCTAATACCACTACCAGAGGCAAAAGAATCTCTACCTTTAGGCTTATAAAATTGGAAATGGATAGAAGAGTTTTTAAAGTTAAATGTTGTTTCAATAATCCACCAATCCACAATGTTCTCTTTACCCTAACTTTTTCACCCATAGTTCTGTATGGCATTATGCTGGATAAACTGCCATTCTGAATCAATGGGAGAAAAATTATATTAAAGGTTAATATGGTTTCTTTTCTGCTCAGTAAGTCTTTCTATATTGGGATACTGGGAGTCAGAATACTTTTCCTTGTCACAACATATTAATCTGAAGAACACTTTGATAATTCAAATCTGGAATCTCAAGTTTTGCTAACATGAATATAGCAAGAAATAAGAAGGGCAAATGCACTTTACAGCATTAGTATATATTCTGACAGTCATAATAATGAGTGAGTACATCAATCTTCTACACATACTTATAGTTATGTGTAGTTCTATACACATAATATAGTTGCCACTAGAGGGGGCTAATATTTAGATCAGATCAAAGTCCTAATACTAAACTCACCAACATGAACAAGGTCATATAGAAAAAAGGGTTATTTATTTGGAAGTTCTGATAATCAAGGTAGGGAATATAACTGTATACTCTAAATTCACATGTATCATTGAACATTCTGTTCATCTTCGTTATCTAAAATTACTCTTTTAATAACAATAATAGTATGCTTTTATTTTTATTACCATAGAATATTAAAAGCATTCCAACAAAGAAGGATGGAAAATGAGAAGTTGCTACATTAACGGTTTGATTTTAAATTTATTGTACATTGTCATGTGAAATTTGTGCATGTGGATGCCATATCAAACAACTGAGCAATCTAAGCTCAGATGATGGTGGGACTAGATGATCCTTGTGGTCCCTTCCAGCTTAATAATTCTATGAATTTGTAATGAGAAAAGCTTTTAATATCCTTTTCAACACAGATGCCCAGACAAAACACTCTTCTGTTTCCAGTTATCAGTAGGAACTAACATCACTCAGTTCTTTTACATGGCAATTACAATTGCCATAGATATACTGACTTTTATAACATTTCTTTTATGATAAATATGCATCAAGTGTGAGTGACACTCACCGTTTTAAACATCTGAACTGACAGGACAGAAAGTACTTTCCTCATCTGTTTCAGCAAACACTTCTTTTGTTCTGGTGTACTTATCAAAAATAAAAAAGAATTGCCAGGATAAAATGGGGATCTGTACAAAACCTTCAGTCTGATCAAGCACAACTCTCATGTACTTGTATAACAGGACTTCGATACAGAATTACACAATGGCACAAGTTAGAACCTTTCCATAATTCAGTGTTCATTCCTTAACTATAGAAGAGGAAGTAAAACAAAAGCAGTGCGCATAATTGTTAGTGAGTAGGTGAAAAATATGAAGGGGTGGGACTACTTCATTTATTCAGCATGCCCCAAAACTTCTAGCTAAAGTAGTGCCCTGTATACTTAATGGACATGGATAAAAGATAATGTATGCATTTATATGGATATTCTCATGTGATAATGTCATAACTTCCAAACTTTGGAGATAATTCAGACAGGCAATGACTTACTTAAGCACTACTTCTGGTCTGGTTGAATTCAATTATGTTTCTGCAATACAGCCTCTGAAACTGCAGCATGGAGGGAGGCTGTTCCCCCATAGAAGTGCTGTAGATTGATCAGTGAAGATTTATCCCTGCACTATCACAGCTAAGATCATCTATAGAGTAAGACAGTGACTTTAACTAAAAGCATATTCCAGTGAGATAAATGGGAATGACTTTCACATAAATTTGAAGAAAAATATCAGTCATTGTCCATATTTTAAACTGTTGCAATTTTCTTCCTCAAACAAACTAACAATGTTAACTGATCTTAATATTACTCTAAAGAATAAGCTATTGTTCCTGAGCAACACTGGCATAAAGCCATCCAGAAAATGGCAAACCTCCATCTATATTTATTATTTAGCTTCCCTTCAGCCCTAAAGAAACCTTTAGTTTCTTTCATTAAAAAAAAAAAGAACACCAATCTGCCAACCATCTAAAAATGTATGAAAAGCAAATAAAAATAGAAATATCAGAAGATAAACTATTAGGGAGATTGATGCTTTTCAGCTTTGGATCCAGAAAGAGTGGTCTCTTGCTGACATTCTACAATGTGACCATGTGATCCTGCTGAGAAATTATTTAGCACTCTGGGCTAATGCTGGCATTGAACGATGAAGAGTTCTGCAGGCAGGAAGATGTTGAAAGATCAACATCAATCAAAGTTAATGGTGATGCTGTTGCTGTTGCTGCAGTCCCCGGCTGCTGCCAAAACATCTCCAGAGCAAAAGATGATGAGGCTGTGAGGTGCTCTGATGGTGACTGATGTTTGTTATGCAACTCCACAGCTTTGGAGAAACTGAATCATTATGGGGAGTGTTTCACTCCTTTCCCCCCCCCCCCTTTGTACTGTTCTAGTACAAAGATACTTACCAGGTATTGGATGTTTAGCAGTCAAAGAAAAATGTAGAACAGACTGACAAGATGAATAATAATATTGCATAGTAGTCTGTCCCTCTAAGTTATCAGGATGAACAAAGGCAGCTATTCTTCAGTATAAAATTTGCTCCAGACTGGAAGGGTATGAGAAGAGTTGTAGGAGGAGGCTGTTCAAATACTGTGAGTAGGGAGGTTCTTTGATAGCATGTTAGCACTGAAATCAATTTCTCTAGTAAAGGTTCCTGGCCTTTAACATCTCTGTAATAGGGAACAAGTTTAGCTTAGCTGACTTACACCTGGAAAACAATGTACATGTTGAATTTCTTTCCTAATGAACTGTCAGACACAAAGCCACTTGTACAGAAAAAATGTTGGCAACCTCACTAGGCTACAGGAACACACTCATTCATGAGAAGCTATCAGGGGTGAATACATTTGCACATTGCTTTAAAAAAAAAAGCATATAAACATTAAGGCAAATAAGAAGCAAGCAATGAAATGTTCAGGTGGTCAGGAATGGCTATGTGGTTTCTGCCCAGCTAGATTCTGCCCAGATTATTTCTGGCACACAGTTTAGTGTCAAACAATTCATTTTCATGTTCAAATTAAAAGAAAGCAGATGTTAATTAAATATTAGGAAGAAACAGTGGGATAGATTGCCTCATATAAGGTCTGTTTAACCTCATCAGAGGCTACTAGCCTGGCTAGATACAGCAAAGCTGTAGCCATAAAATCCTTGCATTAGCAGGAGATGGACTACAGTTTGCTGTTTTAGGGATATTCCTAGCTACCTTGCTTGGCTCTCACTTTTCATCTGCCTTAATTGACTGCATGTAGAGACAAGATCTTAGGAAAGAAGAATGGATCATCTCTTTATTAATTATTCTAGTCTTAAAGCACCTATTCAGAGCTCTATAATATATATTTGTATCATAATTATCCTTCTTCCTCTCCTACTTGTTTGAACTACAATATTCACCCAGGGCCCTTCAATGCTTAGGTCCCTAATATAGAAAGCTATATTCCATGGCAACATCAAACAAAATTATGTTATCAAATAATGCAATCAACAAAGTTTACCCTTTGCTATTTAATTTAATAGGAAGTTATCCCGGTCCTTTAAGCTTCTTTCTGTGCACCACAGAATTTGATAATACACCTTCTTAGCTGTATTACAGAATTTGCATTATGGAGCTTCTATTAATTTGAACTTTTTACACTAGGATGAAGAAAATGGGATTGGGGGAGGAGTGTCTGCATGAGAGAAATGGCGTAATTTTTTAAGTATTGAGCATAGCTCAGAATTACAAACTGATGGAACAAGTAAAGAAGAAGATAAGGACAAGGACATACAGAATATTAAAAGGCCACATTATTATTATTATTATTATTATTATTATTATTTCCAATATAGTATAGAGGTAAAGGTATTGGATTGGCCCTGGGGAAACCCAGGTTTTAGTTCACTCTCAACCACATAAGCTTACTGGGTGACTGGACCAATTATTCTCTTTCAACCCAGTCTACCTCACAAGATTGTTATTGTGATGAAAAAAGGAGAGGGAAACACTATGCCTGCTGCCTTGAACTCCTGAATGAAGGGCAGGATATAAATTGAACTAACAAATAAATGAATAAAAAAATAAACAAGAAGAAAAATCTGTGGTCTCTGTTAAACTATATTTACAGAGTCAGAATAAGACTGAATGGCAAATACCAACTGTCATGCATACCATTTTATATTATTTTATATTATTTTATATTTATTGAGGCAACATTTTAATTTACCTATAAAAAATAAAACCAAAAGACTAAGAAGCTATTTAATAAGTCTTTCCCATCATCTGATCTCCCAGTTCAGGAAAAGGAACTGATTAGAGCAATGAAGCAAGAACATAGGGCTAAAGTTGAGGGTCAATTTGGTTGAGGCTCAATTATTTGAGGCTAAATTCATGCTTAATCCCTGAACTATAAACAACAAGAACAATAAACTGGATAGGACCTAAAACATGACAGTTTTATTTCATACTGGAACAGACCTTTGGTGAACTGGACATTCTTGGGAGTAAATAGAGACACACACACACCCCAATTTTTATAAGAACTTTTTCTGGGGAAATAATATAAAGTTATATATTAAATGAACATTGAGACAAAAATTCCATTCTAATTCTTCTACCATGAAAACAATGACTCAATGAAAGCAACTTAAGGCTTTATTTTCTCATCTTCTACCAATACTTTTTTTGGGACTGCACTAATATGCCTTCTCTCTACCATAAGGAAGGAAAAACCCACAAAGTTTCTTTCCATATTTTCTTCTCTTTGAGTTACTAAGGCTGCAATCCTATATACCTGTAATGGAATGTGAGAATGACCTTGGAATATGTGAGGAAGAGATGCTGCCTAGGGAACAATCAGATAAAAGGGAGAAGAGCCCACAACTGGGTAATAGACAGAGAAAGAAACTTAGAAAGGAGCATCCCTAACTGATCAGGCAGTAAAAAGGGGGGCAGGAGATTTGTACTTTTAGACTTGTAAAATTGATGTCAGCCTCTCTAGTAGGCCAGACAGGAAACATCACCAGATGAGCTAATTCTACTTTATTGTTAGGCTACATTAACAGAATCTTGCAAGTCTGAAAGTACAAATCTCTTGCAGCCACTTTTTACTGCCCGATCAATTAGGGAGGCTCCTTTCTAAGTTTCTTTCTCTGCCTGTTACCCAGTTGCAGGTAATAGTATCTCAAAATCAATTTCCAAACTGGATCTGGCAAGGAGGCATAAAATGGCCATGGCTGTTTCTGCTGACTATTTTGGATAAAAAACATCCCATGGGATTTTCACACAAAATACAGAGATAAGAGATTTAGATATTTCCTTCTAAGAGCCCACACATGGGTTTGTCTCAGACCATTTTAATTTCTGGAAATATGTTGCAATTTGATTCTGGAGGATTAAAAGATCTCAGTGACCAATTGTATAACATTTCTTTGTTGAGTTGCATAAAGAACCAAAAAGATATATTCAGACTTCTAAGTATTGTCACAAAACTCAGAGCTTGCAATCCAACTGTGGCTGATATTTTGAAGAAATATAATTGAAATGTGATTATTCTGAGCAAAAGAAGAAAATGCTGTAAGTTAGCTGTAAATAATTTAACCTAAATTAATAAAACAAAATTTGGACCTTATTTCTACTATACATATATATGCTGTTACTACTGCTTGTCTGTGTGTTCCTTGTGTCAGAAAACGCTGCATTTATTTTGCAACTGTACATTCTCATCATTTATTTGAAGTACTTCTTTTAAATCCCTCAATAACTAAAATATATGTGGAGGAGACAGAATAGAGAGTAAGTGATCCCTAATTTAAATCCAAGTCAGATTAAAGGAATGAATGAACAATGGACACCATTTGGGAATAGCCTTTGTTTATGACTTTCCCAAAATTTATAGATGTAATGAAGCAGCTGTTGATACTGATTGCAAAACAGAATGCTTGCTTTGTTTCACATCTTGTTGCTAAAAGGGAAGCATTGGGTCAAATCTGCATTGCATGCATCAGTGTTGTTTGTGGAGTGTGCTTCATATGCAGAGCATACATAACCTTAAAAGGAAGAGTACAGCAGTTGAGAGTAATGGCCTGTATAAGATTTTTGAAGACAAAGATTAAATGAACATGGGTGGAAATGTAAGAGCCATCATTTGCAAGGCAAAGCTAGAAGATGAATATTGTTAGAATACAAAAGGGTATTTGGAAGTTACTGTTTTTGTCCATGCATTTCTAGAAGGTGAATTTGTCAGCAATTAGGAACCTTTGAGATATGTAATGAGCTGCAACAAAATGACACAAATGAACACATACAATATTACCCATCTGTCGCAATCATTTTTTTGTTGACTGTGTTCCTAATGGACAATAATAATTAAATATAAATGATAGAGTTGTTAACTATAAATAAGTCTTACATTGCTGAAGATTTCCTGACTTGTTGTTTAAAAAGTGAAGTACAGATTGCAGTTTGGCTTAATGTAAATGGCTTTTACATTTTTACACATTCTTTGGCATTACTCAAAGTCCTGGGACCACTTTCATGTTAAGCACTCCCCTGAAATATCAGAAATCCTAGCTTTTGAAACTTATGCATTTCTAATCCACAAATAATTGTAAAAATTGTAGCAATATTGTTGAAAAAAAGGCTGCCAATCCTCTAAGTCCCAATGCAGAAGCTTATACTGGAAGAGAATGAGAGGTTATTTCCTAGTTTTCAGACATTTTATTTCTCCTTATGCTAAGTTCCTTTTAGGGTAGAAGCTGCTTTTGTGTAATACAACCTCTCAGTAAAGGAACATAATGCCAATAATGAAAGCACATGGATAGGATTGCTACCCGTTACTGTACTTAGCACTCTCTCTCCTAGCAAAATGCTAAATATGTGGGAAAGATATGTATTATTGTACCAGCCTATAAGGTTTGGTTAGTCAAACATACATTTCTGTACATAGATACATTCCCATAGAAGAGATATCTGTGGAAATAATATTTTCCCCTGGTTCTCTAAGATTAAATCATAGTTCAAATTGCATTTGATTGACATGTCATATCTAATGGCAAAGTGAACTTGTAAAATGTGTAGAATATATTCTTTCAGGTGATCATTCAGAAATATACATTCACAAAATTTTGATATTTTGTTTTAAATCATTTGCTTTATTTGTTTGTTTCTGAATTTATACCCCGCCTTTCTGTTTGTTCCAACATTCAGAATGGCTTTATTGCTGGAGCAGGCAAAATACGGCATAAAACCTAACAGAAATTAATGAAATTAAAAGCAGTAAGAAAAAGTTGTGGGACAGTGGAGATGATTTCATAGGGAGCTCATTCTGAGAGCCCACCAGGAGAAGGCAAACAGTAGAGCTCATGGGAGCATCTCCTGAAAAGATTTTCCTGCTCTCAAAGTAGCCTAGTACCTAACTTAGGTCCTGGTGTGGTTCAAACATTGTATTTCTTTTCTTGCATATGACAATTCCCATTTTAAGATTCCCTTACAGTACTTTGAGATCAGACCTAGGGTTTACATTTTCTAGACTGGCAAATACATGTAAACTATATTTTATTTCTATGGATCAACAGTATTGCAGTACTATCTGCGGCAATGCATAGATTAACTTAGTGCAGTGTTTCTCAGCCACAGCAATTTTAAGATGCTGGCTGGAGAATTCTGGGAGTTGAAGTCCACACATCTTAAAGTTGCCATGGCTGAGAAACACTAACTTAATGGGTAGAGTTTACAAAGCAACCTCTTTTCCTTACAATGTCATTTCTCATTTCCTGAGATGTTTCTGCTTTCCACCCCTGTCAGCCCTCTAAGGCAGGCAAGATCAAGAAACAAAAGCAGCCGGGATTCCAAGGGTCCTCTTTACTATTGTTGAGTAGAATAACAGGATCTCAAAAGCCTGTTTCTTTTTCCCTAATCAAGATGGGGCCATTTTAGTTTTTCTCATGTTTTTCATTTTCTCAGGCATGAGTTTTCTTTTCACCTTCCTTAACATGTTCACATGTTCCTTTGCTCCATCCCAAGGCCTGATCTATATGATTTAACCATTAGAAATATTGTAGGATAGGTGTGTATATATTTGTGTATGTCTGGGGGGAGTGAGTGGGAAGGCAAACAGAGAGAAAGAGACAGAGACAGACAGAGAAAGAGATTTAGCTTCTTTTTCCATCTCCATATATTCTGAACGCTGAAAATGGATGGAAGGTTTAGGTATTTCATTCCAGGCAATAGATCACCTAGATATTCTCTGCACTGGCACTGATAGTATTTTACTAGTAAACTGCTTCCTTAATTTCAGAAGATTACATCCTTTCCCTTCCTATGTTAGTCTGGAAAAGGATGTCTTGGATATTATTCTCTTCTCTTGTTCGATTGCCTTTGGGATGGATATATTACGATTTTCCCTATCTTAATTTTGGGGTTTTTATTTAAATAGAATTTCTATATTGCTCTTCAGCAAGGAAGCATGCACCGATGTTCTTTGTATGCATGTTTGAAACTTTACTTACAGAATAGGCTAGTTAAACTGCTCAAAGTCCAGAATGTGGACTGATATATATATATGACTAGTAACTAAACAAATAAAATTCTCCTAGAATTTTAGCAACACTACTAGCTTTTTCATTTTTTCTGGGGGAAATCTTGGTTGTATCATGTCAAAGAATCAGTTACTACTAAGATACTGCCAATGTTCCTACTATCATGCTTCAAAGGGATATGATCTATATACACAAAATCCAATAGTTCGTTACTAGATGTTACTAAGTGATGCTGTTTTCTGAGGTAGAATCATACACTGAATTCATTTCTCACAATTCTTTAGACATTGTGCATAAGGGCTAAATTTGGCAAGTCAGTAACCAGCACAGGCTAGAAAGGACCATTATATAAACATTTCTGAGCCACCCAAGTGAACTGACAAATATCCTTTTACTCAATGTATGGACTGAAGCTGGAGAATTAGGAACCAATGATTGAATTTCTGGAAAGGAGAGATATGGGTGGTCTAAGTTAGCCAAGTTTGTCTGAGAACTTAAGTCAAGTAAGCCAATTGCTGAAAAAGGAGTTAAGTGTATGGAGAGTCAAGATTTACTTCTGAGCTCTGGTGTGAAGCCTAACCGTTTGATTTGTCTTCACAGTGCAAGAAAAGTCAAACCATTAATATAAATCTGTGCTACTGACTTTATACTTCAGGTATTTTTGTTCCACTTTTCTGAGAACAGGTACATGGTGGTTTGCTTGGAGGCCTTGGATGGCTCAAACATGTTTATGGAATGGTTATCCCTAAATACTGGTTAACAGCTCATAAGATTCAACCTTTGCATCATATGCTAAGCATGGCAGATAAAGATACAATCTCATAAGTTCAATGATTCGTTCAATGCCTAAATGTCCAATGTTGTCATGAACATTTAATCATACAGGAACAGTACTGATTTCTCTGAGACCAGGTTTGTGTGATTCTATAAAGTAAGTCATTTTTTTAAATCTGTTCAATCATGTCTGATTCTTGGAGATTGCCTGAACAACTCCCTGCAGTTTTCTTGACAAGGTTTTTCAGAAGTGGTTTGCCATTGCCTCCTTCCTAAGGCTGAGAGAGAGTGACTGGCCCAGGGTCACCTAGTGACTTTGTGCCTAAGGCGGGACTAGAACTCATGGTCTCTGGGTTTCTAGCCTGATCCCTTCATCACTACACCAAACTGGTTCTCAAGTCATGTATTAAAATAAGTTTATTCCATTCTTCTATGTCAGGATACTTACAGAACTAAGTAAAATTTGACTCTTCTTAGCTTTTCAAATATCATAAAGAGTGATATAATTTTGTTGTGCTTGTTCTAGATATTATAAATTAAAAATCTCAGAGGAATTAACAAATGTATACGTTTGAGGACTTATTTACAAACTTGTAGCTAATCAGCAGTTCCTTCAGAATTTACAGACACAAAACCTTCACTACTCTATTTGATACTTAGTCCCACAACTCTGTTATGAGTTTGCCAGGATAGTATATCAGCATCTACATTATTCTTATCCAGCTGATATTTGAACCTAAAATCTTATTTGTCTATTATTTTTATTTAATAAAGAGATTTATATGGCTGCTCAACTCATTCATGGGTTACAAAAATAAAACTCCAAATACAAAACCCACTACACCCCCACCCCCACCCCCACCCCCAGCAAGGCAGCAACAATACATTCAAACAGACCACTTGATGGACTCCACATTAACCTGGGATCCCCAGGCCCACTGGCAAAATCATGTCTTCAAGGCCTTTCAGAAGAATATTAAGATAGGGGCCAATCTTATCTCTACAGGGATGATGTTCCACAGGGAGGGGCCACCATGGAGAAGGCCCTTCTTCTCAGTCCCATTATATGGACCTCCTTAATGGGGGGGACCCATAACATACCCTGCCTCCCTGATCTGGTGGGTCAGGTAGATGTAATTGGGAAAAGGCAGTCCGTCAAATAACCTGGCCCCAAGCTTTGTAGGACTTTAAAGGTGATAACCGGCACCTTGAATTGGACCTGGAAGCAAACTGGCAACTAAAGCAGCTCCTGAAAGAGAAGTGACACATGCGCAAATCTGGACTTGCACAAAACCATGTGGGCTGCCACATTTTGAACCAACTGAAGCTTCTAGATACTTTTTAAGGGCAGCCCCATGTAGACCACATTACAGTGCTCAAGATGAGAGGTGACTAGCACATGGGTGACTGTGAGCAAGGTTTTTCCCACGCTTGTTCAGTTTGTTAGGATTACTGTTATGTATTAGCAATAAACATTAGAGAACAGTTCCCTGTCTCAGAGTGTTTCCTGGGAGTCAGGACAGTTATCACCTTTAAAGCCCTACATGGCATGGTACCAGGCTACCTGAGGGACCATCTCATCCCCATAATATCGACCCACCCCACCCAGTCAGGCATGCTACAGATCCTATCAGCAAAGGAATTTCATCTAGCGGGGTCGAGGAGGCGGGACTTCTCTGCAGTGGCGCCCGACCTTTGGAATATCTTGCCCCCAGAGTTGAGATGGGTTTCTTTGCTCCCAGCCTTCTGGAAGAAATTGAAGACCTGGTTCTGTGGTCTTGCTTGGGATGGGGAGGGTAACAGCTCCACCTGGGGGTGGTTGATGCCATAGCACCCCTTATTAATTTTGATTTTATCTCATCTTGGATTTTATATTTATTATCTTATTTATGTTTTTAGACTGTAATCTAGGTTTTTATGTTTTTATTATTATTTTTATTGTAAACCGCCTAGAATCCCCCATTGGGGGAGATGGGAGGTGATACAAATTTAAATAAATAAATAAAATGCATAACAGCCATTCTAAAATAAAAGTAGGAATAAAATATTGTATTAATAAAATAAAAAAAATTAGCAAAGAATTGCAAAATATAAAGATTGAAACCAGAAAAAAACCCTATAAAATTACAATCTGTAGCCTAAATGTTATAAATAGTTAAGCTAAATAACTATAAATACATAAGAAACAGTAAGAATGCACTACATTATAGTGCTTTAAATTTAAAACTGTTTCAAACTACCCTGACCTCTATTATCATCCCTATATTTAAAAAAGGAGATAGGTCTGATCCATCCAATTATCGCCCAATCAGCCTATTTAGCATTATTAGCAAGCTGAGGCTGGAATGGTCCTGCTTAAAAGTCATGCCCAAATAGCACATGTTAGCTACTGGATCAAATTAATACTTAACCCAAGCTGTCTGGCTTTTTTGACCTTTCAAAGCAAATTCCAGACTTGTTGGCCAAAACTATTTGATGTCACCCTAAGATACTATGGACTTTCCTCTGATGTAACGATTCCAATGGGTCTTGACCAGCCCAAAGCAACTTTCAAGCAACATACCAGAGATATTGCCCTGCAAAACAGTCTCAGCTGAACATATTATTCCAGTAAAAGGAAAAGTGTTGCAGCCATGCATTATCTGTACAATATCGCTCCTAAAAACATTAGAAGAGCTTTTACACTTGCCCGCTCTAATGCTCTCCCTTTCACCCTTTTGGAAGGAAGGCCCTGTGGCATACAAGAACAGTGATTCTGCCCTTGTGGTGAGGGGGAAACTGAAACTTTGGGTCATGTATTGCTGCCCTGCCTCTTTTATACATATGTACAGTATATTTCCCCATTCATATTACTATACCCAGGCAACACAGCAGCGAATTATCTTAGCCTCTTGCTAGCAGTCTGGAAAGCAGGGATCTCAGACAGTGTAGCCCAATTCAGTATCCAGGCTATGACTGAGTGGAAACCATGCCTCCAAGTAAGGCGACGCAGAGCCCTATCTCGATTACCCTAACTCAATAGATCTCATAATCCCTCCTTTTCTTTCTTTCTGTTCTTCCCTTAAATAAACACATATCCCTCCAGTCCCATTATGTGTTATCATGCTATTATCTCACTTCTAGTTGATTGGAGTATAGTTCTAATAATCCCAATCGCATTCTATTAGGGCTGCAGCAAGTATTAGGCTCATATTTGTGCTATTGTTTTAGTACTGCTTGTCTGGTGTGTGTGTGTTTTAAATTGTTCATATTTGTATGGCTGGCTGATATTTTTTATCCTTAGCTCCCCAAAGGTTTTGCTTAAGGTGGAAAGTGAAGAATAAAAATATTTTTATACAGCAAACAATGTAAATAAGTAAGTAGAATGCCAATTAAATATTTAAGAACATCCTTGTAGCAGCAGGTCACAGAGCTATCCTCTGAACACCAGATGTTATAGCTTCTTTTTCCCTTGTAAGAATTCTAGTTCCTCTCCCAGAACCAGCAGCGCAAATGTGTAAAATCAGAGCTATGGACATCATACAAGTAAAACGGGTCACACTGCTATCTTGGACTCAAATTCAACTGGAAAGTTAAGCCTTTTCCAGTAGTCTGATGACACACTGTGTGCTGAGGTAAGGTAGATAAAGAGTGTTCAAATACTGCTTTGTATTAATTGATACACTGTGGTGGCAGTATCTCCAAGCAATGTCATCTCCAGTAATGATAGTATGACTGGAGTACTGTGGGAACTGCAATCACAATTACTGTGTTCACTTTTGCATTTAGCTCTATATTGCTATGAGTACATTGGATGATAGGGTACTGTTACATCCTCTTAGCCCCAACACAGCAGATATTCTGGAATTTCTCTGTCAGTAAATGACCTGGTGCTATGTTTCATAGTTCTTGACTTCAAAATGAACATGAATTTCCTTGTTATGTCTATCCATATAAGGCTAATATGTGAACAAATGGCATTTCAAAACTCTGTGTATATTAAGAAGTGAGATAATCAGTAAATATGTAATGTTAGGATAACTGTTTAACATATTAAACCAATTCATCTCTGAGATTAAAGAGAACATATATTAAACCACACATGAAGATCTTAAGAGATTCCGTTATGTTATGCTCACTTTTTTATCTTCAGGCTTTTGAACAGATACTTTTAAACATCTGTCAAATAGTAGAGGAATTCTGAAATAGCCCCAAGTTTTAAATCATTTCACAGAATGAATGAAATCACTCTTAAGGAAAACATGAAAAACTGTAAATTGAATCAAGTCTAAGATGTTTCTAACTAAGATTTAGCCCCATCAGCTGGTTCCCAAGGAGAAAATAAAGTTAATACTTCAGAGATAAGCAACAAGGTTATGTTCAGAATAAATTCAAAACTGGATTGTGCTACATATTTTCTTTTTGCTGTCATTTGAAGAACATGACACCATAATGCCATTGTGATAATAATGGATACCTCTATAACTAACAGCCTTTTCCAACAGTAATCTCAGATTTCAGCAGCAACATTATAGGAAGTCCATCATATCTGGAGGACACCTGATTATGGAAAGTTTAACTCATTCATGTCTAGCAAAACAGTCATGGCTTAATAATAATAATAATAATAATAATAATAATAATAATAATAATAATATACTCAGCAGGAAATGCAGATGAATCACAAAAGATAGAATGATCTGTTTGATTAAGAAAAGTCATTTCTTTAAAATGCAACCCATACTCAATAATTTTCACTGATTGCATTGTTAAAATTGCTCCAAGTTTCCAATTATATGATCAGGGTCAGCAGCAATGTATCTGGGAAGTAATAGAACTCACGGGCAGGAATTCTGCATTGCTTGCAGGAAAACCCAAATTCAGTTCCCATCACTTCCACAGGCAAAGATCTTAGGTAGCTTAACTATTCTTTGCCTGAGACCTTGGAGAGCTTCAGCGGAATTTAACTGCTAGATGGACCAGTGGTGTGACTCAGCATCATGTAGCTTAATAAAATATAGCAAACATTATTTGGTATTTCCAACTGGAAAGTATGTGTAAACAAGATTGATTTTAACTGATGAGGTTTAAAGGCAGAAATAAATCACTTAAATTTGCCATGGCAGAATAGGCAGTACAATGAATTACAACATAGGGAGCCAGCTATGAAAGCAATTAATACAGCATCCAAACCCGTTATTGTAACTCCTTTATTTCCTATAGTTATATATTTTATGTAGTCTTTAAATTCATATCCTTTCTTTAATCCAGGAGCAAAAATAGTATCTGACTGTCTAATCTGTATGCGCCATAATCTGCAAAGACTTCAAGGGCTTAATAGCAATAGCCATTACTTAATTAATTAAAACATCCACAAGACAAAATCAATCAGAATTCAGTTAAAACAATAAACATATATAGCATCATTCCAATTTCATCCTCTTTGGAAAAGCTCCATTTTAACCAACTTCCTTCTAATATTTCTGTACAATAACAACTCCACGAGGTAGACTGAGCTCCAAGACAACGACTAGCAGGAATTAAAATTTCCCTCAATTCCTATTCATTGGATCTGAGTTTTATGCAAGCAGAAGAATCCAAATCTCTGTCATCCTCTCAGCTATCTTTGAATCCCATTAATTCATTATTCTTCAGTCCTCTTCATTCAGTTACCTGCTTGGTGGACTTGGAATCATTACTTCAAGTAATGATCATCCAACAAAGTAGAGGGGGGACTCTTGCTGTCACTATTGGCACTAGAGCAGGAAATCAGGTAGGTGGGTGAAATGAAAGGCAGAAGAGAAGAGTCAAAGGATCGTCTGATAATTGTGGGCAAAATCCTGTACCCTACCACAATTGTGAAAACATAATCAGGGTACAGTGGGAATTGATTTGTCCTACCATTTGATTATGGCTAGTTTGAAAAAAAAATTGGGAAGTCCAATAAAAAAACTAAATTGAGTGTATTTTAAATTAATTTCATGTACAATATTCCTCAGCCATCAGGCATCATTTCTTTATTTTCTCTTAACTGAAATAATTGTCATAATTGTCTGAGAAAGCCATAGTTTTCTTACGATTTATCAGAAAACAGAATGCTAAATATTCTATATTTTTGCTGGATGATAAAAAATAGTTACGGTCACGTGGAAATGTTTAATTCCAGTGTTTTATGGAAAGAATGTAAGCTATAGTGAATTAATTGTGCTCTAAGATGACAACATATTCTTCAGTATGTATAGTCTGATAAATTCTGAATTATTGGTCATTAAAGACAGCAAGGTGAATGTAGATGCAATAAAATAAAATTAGGACAAATTAGAAGGTTAAATTTTTGCTATGTTTTTGCTAAACTTTGAATTTTGAGTGAGAAATTCTAAAATGGTCCTGATCACTAAAACTAAATATTACTAGTAAGAAATACATTGTTCACATTCACTGTGTCAGACTCCTCGACCAAATGTCAATACAACATCTGATCGAATTCGCTTCCATTTTGAAGAAATCCAGAAACCCGTGTCAGCAGACTGTGAGTCGCCAGCAAGGAGGCGGAGCGATATTGGAGTGTGAACTATATTGTTTGGGTTAGATGCCCCTTGCCAAGGTCAATGGGCAGAAACCGTTCAAGTCATCTGCTGGCACCAAGGAGGGGGTGCATGCCTAGGCGGGGAGTGAGGGGGGAAATCAGAGGTTTGTGATTTTAAACTGTAAATGGGCAGGAAACAGCCATTCACAACTTTTTCCTTGTATCAGAAGCTTTGCTTCATTAAACAGTTAATTGAGCCCAAGAGTCCAGACCATCTTTGAGTGAATGCTTGAGCATGCTGGTCATTACCCACTGCTTCAACAAATGCCAGAGAGACAGGTAAGAACTTCTAAATATACTACCATAATAATGTCTTGTTATTAGGAGCTAGCCCATAGTATTTTAAGTTGGCATTTTTACTGCAGAGACAGCTGCTATACTTCACTTGAAGAATGTTGTTCTTTGCTGGACAGTTCCTCAACCTAGTTTCAGACTGGGAAGATACAAGTCAGCAGAGAAGTAGATGACTTTGCTTCATTCTACTTTTCTTCTGCACTGCAAAGAGCCTCAAGAACTTCATTTGAGTCTTCACTTTCTCATTTTTTTCTTTTTTAATCTTTAGAAGCTTTTTTTTTTTTTTGGTATTCACTGGGTCTTTTTTTTTTGGTATTCATCAAAAGGTTCTGGTCTGATACTGTTTCTCAGTTCATAAACAAACACTATCAAAGGAAAATATGAGTTCTCAGGCTATCAAAGAATTTTGGAGGTGAAAAATAACATCTAAAAAGAATGTCCTTGAAGATTTGTTTTAATCAAACATTCTCGGCACTGGCTAGGATTTGCTACAGTTTACAGGCTGATCCTGCAGATTGCTTGCACTGTTATCTCTTAATGTCTGGAAAGCTGTTAGAACTCAGGGACCTGTAGAATTAAGTCCCTTGCTATCCGTTGATTTTGATACACACATACAGTATATATTCACACGCATACATACATAGCTTCAAAAATGCATTTTGAACACATTCTTTCCTATTTTCATAGTGCATCTAAGCACAACACAATTTATTTTAGGCAGTGCTCCAGAATAGAAAGTTGCAAAACAGACAAATGGACATATAATTGGAGAAAACTTGGGCTGCATCTGACAAAACACATCTTAAAGTGTACCTACACTTTCTCACCATGGTAAGTCCTGGTTGAAACTGAATGATAGGTTTTCAAAATTTTTGAAAATAAACTTGAATTAGTATCAAGGACTGAATTCAGTGTTGTGGAATTTAGAATCTCCCTGCCTTACTTCCTGATTAGGAATAAATTTGTAAGCTTGACTAAAATGCTTCCTCACCTTATTTTATCTGAGATATAATAAAATAAACATAATCAATGGTCCAGAATGATGGAACTAGTCGACCAAAAATATCTGGAGACAAGAAAATGAAGAAGTAGAACAGGATTCTGTAGTGACTAAATTATGTTTGAGCTGCATTCTAGTTCTTTTGCATATTTTGCAGTGAAACTGTCTCCATCAATTCCTGTCAGGTATCTCATTCCTTAGGAAGCTACATGGTAAGTTCACAAATGATATCTAAAGCTTCCACATGCATTTTCCTGATAAGGACCAAAATACTCAATACATTTCTCATGGGCTACTCTTGTATTAAGCATTAGAAGAGCACAAAGCTAACGTGCTTTGTTCTGCAGTATGACATGACAAGAAAGTCTTCGGTATTGGACAGTGTAAAAATACAATGACTAATGTAACAACAGAAGCTGTAAAGATCTTCATTTTTTTTCAGTTAAAATAAAGAAGACCTCAATGTTCAATCAGTGCTATTGTGATAACCATAATGCTAATCTCCTGATCATACTGCTTACAATAGGAGTATCTTCTGGATTATTGAAATAAAAGTGTAGAATTATTGCAAAATCAGTTTCATTAATGGAAGAAAGCCTTTTAACCTAATTTAGGACTCTCAGTTGATACTTTTTCCTCCATTACTATGTATAGCAATGCTGAACTGTAGTTCTTGCTGTACTGAATTTGAGATTATGAAGGAAGCTTTTAAATAAGAATCTCCATTTTTCCCTGCCAAATGCAAACATATTTGGACAATGTGTAATCCTTCCTGCATAAAATAAGAGGGACAACAGGTTCAGGCATTTGCTTGAACAAAATTAGGCTAACAAATATTGTTACAATTTTAGGTAGATGAGATTTTGTTTGCTTATACTGAAGCCCTAGGATTCTGTACCATCTTAAAAGGAGGATGCTTGCAATTAGTTCAGATCCTTTCTTTTTTCAGTGAAATTGCATCATGTAAATCAGTGTTTCTTAACCATAGCAACTTTAAAATATGTGGACTTCAACTTCCAGAATTCCTCAGCCAGCATGGGAGTTGAAGTCCACACATCTTAAAGTTGCCAAGGTTGACAAACACTAATGTAAATAGTTGTGTGTTCATGAGTGTATCAAAATTCATGTAGAGTTCTGAGTACAACTACCGTGTATTTTCATTTACTTGGAGAAGCTAATTGGATGTAATATAATGCTTGATCTCCAGCTCCGGTGTCTGCACCAGCCTTTTCAGTAGCTGCCTTAAGCATTCTGCCATCACCCAATGGTGCAGTCAGGCTCCCCAGCTGAAACTTGGCAGAAGTAGCTCAGACACTTATCATGGCATAGCTAGATAAGAATCTGAAGCCACTTTAAGCAGAGGATTGCCCTCTATCAGTAGGGGAGTACGTTTCCTCTTGTGTCCACTGTGGTTGAAATGCATCATTTCTTTCCCATGCCTTAATGGACACCTTGCTTTACATTTCTCAGGTCTGATATTAAGTGCTTGAGGATGATGAGTAACTGGAATTTTCTGCTGAGAGTAACTCTAGCTGCTAATGTATCTCCATAGGTTTTGAGACTTATCCACATTAAACTTCCCACAACACTCCAACTGATCTATACTGGGCATTATAAGCCATTGTAGGATATTTAAATTATGATTTTACAACTTCATCATCCAAAACTGAGAATATGAATATGGATGCCAGATATAACACAGACCCTGTTGGAAGTATTTTGCCAGTTTTCTCTATAATCCATCCTATTATAGTACAGAACACTTTTTGGTTGTTACTCTAATTTCTATAGCCCATACAGCCTAACATCAGTCCAGAATATGTTTCAGTTTGAATATAAGTAGGCTTATTTCTATGGCTGGTATTTTTGACACAGCTTTTAAGATGCTAATTACATTTTAAGAGGAAAAAATCTGTACCAAAGCTGTGTATAAATAGGATCCAGTTGATATTCTTATAAAGCATGGGTGTATAACTTAACTTGTTAACTTTTATTTCACATAAAAGACAGTGAATTATTTTTTGCCCCACATCACTGATCTAATCCCAGTAGTGTTGCCTGCAATTGGAACAATTTTGCAGATCACACATCCTGCTTGATGCATTCATGCTGGATGCTTTTGCTAGGGTAGCTTCTGTTTATCTGGGCAGATAAGAATTTGGAAAATGGAGACAAAAACCCGACCACACCCTATTGGGCTTTCATTGTAATAAACAAATGGGCCAACAACAACCTGCCCAGAACAGAAAGATGGAGCGAAGGCCATAGCTTAGTAGCAGAGCACAAATTTTACATGCCAGTGGTCCCAAATTTAATTCCTAGCATTTCCAATCTGAAAATCTGCAGAGCTGTTCCTTTCAGTATAGACAGTATTGAGCCAGCCTGGCAAATAGTATGGTTCAAATAAGGCAGTTTCTAGCATCATTCTAATATTCTTTGTGGCTGAGGCTGCTACATATCATACTTGTGGTTATAATTTTTATCACTACACCAAAGGAAACTGAATGTCATAATGTAGAAAAAGGAGATTTTTTTTATCAACATTGATATTTATCTCTTAGGCATACCATCAGACACTAGATACTTTGTTTCAAGTTTTTATGCCTGACAGTATTTGAGTTCCCACAAGTCTAGCTGGTACCATATTCAATCAATTAGGAACAAATTTTAATGACAAAATCCTAATCCACAACTCTTTTCCAGCAGCAGGTGATTTTGCTGGAAGTGCTGGTTGGATTAATAAAGGAATTTTGTTCCCTCTTGTTCAGAATAAAAACAATTACTTTAACAGTATCACGATTGTTTAACAATATTTTAGATTTACTAGATATGGGCATTGTAGGCCTCAGCATAGTAATTCATTTAAACTTTTATAACATGGTTTTATCTTACCTGTATTATTAACACTAGATCCTAGCAAGGATATCCTATTTAGTTCTCTCATTTGAAGTCCATCACACACCTGCAAGTGAATCCTGGCCACAATCTTTCTCTTTAGGTGGCCCAAATGCTATTACTGACATGATTGCAGTGATGTTGGGAGGTGAGGGGGGGAATGTCAAAAAAGTCAAGAAGGCAATTGTACCTCCATGATAAAAGCTTTACCTCATACGTGCATGTAACATCAACATACAGAGAAAAGGAGGAGTCTTTGATCACATGGCCACAACCACCATCTTGACTTTTTTGACAGATCCCTGGAAAACATCCCTTCCAGATTGACTTGGGACATTACCCCCCCCCCATTTTTTTTTAAAAAAACTTTTCCATATTATGACATGAAGAAGCCTCAGCAGCAAATCAGTGAAAACATCTCTGTGCATGGAAAAGATCACACTGAATAAGTTGGTAAGCAAAGCAAATTATTTTCAGCTGAGCAATGACATTGCTTATACTGTATCTCAGGATTTCATATACTGGAAAAGCAAGATAGAAGATCAGGGGATCAAAGCACTGAAAATTATACCAGAAGCAAGTTAAATCCCATTTCACTTCAGTTATATGAGGCTAGTTATTGAAGTCAACTGTGGGTCAAGAGGACAAAAGTCCATTCTTGCAGAGTCCCCACTTACAAAGGACTTCTGGCAAATTATGAATAAAAATAAATGAAATTAAGGATAATTAACTAGTGATATGCTTGTTTCAAAAATGAATCAGAAGGGCTTCGAACCTCACATAAGCATAGCATCCCCTCTGTTTTTCTGCTGTTCATTAAAGAAGCCACTTTTTCAGGCTTCCACATTTTAGAATCACATTAACTTTAATGAATACATTTCCTAAAGCAGCAACATCTTTTCTTCATGCAAAGTCCAAACACTTCTTTCTAGTCATTTTCAAAGCATGAACACAAACCTATACTTTATACCTTCCATGATGGATACATCCATGTCTTTGTATGTCTTTTCTCTGCTCATTTCAGAGATGCTGTTAATTATTTTGGAAGTAAATAGTGTTTCAGTCCCTCTTCTTGTAACCACTACAAAACTGGAAACTTTGAAACACAACGCTGAAAACCAATGAGCTGATTCATGGTATTGTATAACAAAAATAGTTTGCAGCCTGCTTTTTATACCAAAGTTCCTCATCACGTCAATGGATTTCAGCTGCATGACTGGAATGCTAATTTAATTGCATCATTTATTTGTGGTAGCAAATATGAGAATCACATAAAGCTAGACATTTCCAGATCATCTTATATTCATTGCTCTCTTGAAAGTTCAGAGTTAGGGCTGACCGTATTAAATTATTAAGCCTTTGTCTTATGTCTGATATTAATACAGGACATTTCCATGATTCTGTTTCTTGTATTTCCATTGCAAGGAATAAACCGTGGCTTACCAAACTCAGACATAAAACTAAACCAAAAATGAATGAGCCACATCGTATCTTAGTGTTTTATGTCAGTCTTTTGGCCATTCATAGTGATGTCTAACAAAAAGCTGACATCTTTGGCATCATCTTGAACTACTGGAAATTACAGACAGTTTTCCCCTTGTAATCATGCCTGTAACTGTTTCTATTACCATATGAGAGCATAGAGAAAGATTTTTGTCATACAGTAGTACCACAGTACCACTTTATCCTTGCCCAGTGTGAACAACGAATCAGTTCCATTTATGTAATTGTCTTGCTTTTACATTGTTTGGTTTAGAACCCAAGGTTTCCAAAATAGCAATCCATAGCCAGGCCTGAAGCCAAACTGAAATGTTAGATGTACTATATTATCAGCCATGTAGAACTACAGTTAACAGTTCAATTTTTATTGTTTAGAGAAGAGCACCACTTCAGCAGGACTAAGGCCAAATCAAATATTACATTAAACATTTTTAAAGCATGCACACTGGCTACTTCTATTTTGAAAACAAAAGCACCACTATTGACCTTCAATCCAGACTATTCTGCCTTTATAGACAGAGCCTCTTCCAGCCACATATGGCTTCAGATTCCTTGTGCTCCCTGAGCTTGGTTGTTTGCTTGCAGATGTTTAATTACCCAACTAGATAATATCATCAGTGCTAGTGAGTGTGGGGTTTGCTCCCTGTTTATATACAGTAGCATTTTTGGATTTAGCTTGGTCTAGGATGCTCACAATTTCCCAGTTGAACCTACGGCTGAGTCTGTCCAAAAAAGACTAGGGAATTCCTGGAAGCTTGGCACTCTGACAAATCAGCCATCAATAAACACATAGAGATAAACCATGTTACATACCATTCAAAAGAGACAATAAAAGAAGCTAAGAAGGAAACAAAAAGACCAGAACACATCCTATCCAGCAGCCAACACCCAGATAAGCAGGGATTGACACCATGCAAACAATCAAGCAGAAAACAACACCCTAATTGAGGAACTACCAAGGAGAAAACCACACCCCCACCAACACTGGCAGGACAAGCTACTGTATATAAACAGGGAGCAAACCCCACTCTCACTAGCACTGATGATGTTACGTAGTTAACGTTCTATCAACTCCCCACTACAGTGCCTCCAGAAAATCAAAGACCTAAAAATAGGAGGTGAAATTATGGTTTCATTCAATGTCACAGCACTCTTTACATCCATAGATCCAGAACTAGTGAAAGAATCCATGGCAGCAGTACTACACAACACACCCGACCTAGCCAAATACACTAAGATCAATACCTGGAATGATGGACCTCATCAACCTCTGCCTCACTACCTACTTTCAGTTTGATGGACAAATATACCAACAAGTCAGAGGAACATACATGGGATCACCACTCTCAGAACTCAGAGCAGAGACTGTAATGAAGCCTCTAGAAACTATAGCTTACCACACATACAACCCAAAGTATGGATCCGGTATGTAGATGAATAAAAAGGAACAACTAGAGAAGACACATGAAACAATCAACCACATCTTCAAACGAATAAAATTCACAAAGGAAGAAGAAAACAACTACACACTACTCTTCCTGGATATCCTCATCAGCAAAGGAAACAATGGCAACGTAGAAATGCAAGTCTATCGAAAAACAACCCACACTAACCAAGTGCTCCATTACCAAAGTAACAAGCCAACCTCCCAAAAGAGGAGCTGTATAAGAACATTATTCAGATGAGCACAGACGCACTGCAGCAGCCCAGAATACCAAAAAAGGAAACAGATCATCTGTACAGACAAAATGGATACCAACGCAACTTTATCAAAAATTGCCTGACCACTCAGCTCACTACAGCACAACCAACAGAAGCTATGAAAAGGATAACACTACTATACATGAAAACCATCTCAGAAACAACCAACAGACTATTATGACCACACAGCATCACTGTAGCACACAAACCAACTACAGCCATCCAAAATGTCTTAAGTATACCAAAAGACTCAGTAGCCCAAGAAGACACCGCCCAGAGTCACTTGTTTGTGAGATGGGCAGCTATATAAATTTGGAAAATAAGGAAAGGAAGGAAGGAAGGAAGGAAGGAAGGAAGGACAGGATTCATCTACAACATAGAGTATAAGGACTGCAACAGCCACTATGGCAGGGCAACCTACTGTATAGAAACAGGGAGCAAGCCCCACACTCACTCACACTGATGATGTTATCTAGTCGGGTAATGAAACATCTGCAAGTCAACAACCAAGCTCAGAGAGCACCAAGGACTCCACAGCTCAACCCTGAGCTCCAGATATTCTCTTCTGTTGGAAATATGGCTTCCTGTAAAACAATTGGTCCTAGAGTAAGAACCAGTACTAAAGGTAGCAAATTTAGGGACTCTTTAAAAGAACAAAAGTATGCTGAACAGGTCATAATTTGATGAGAAAGGTAATTTCCTTTGACTATACATGAATGATTAATGGAAACACATCCAGTATGTCACTTGTAGTCCTCTATAGATTCTTTGTGCTCCCTGCATTAGTGTATAAGCAGATAGCAATATTAAAGTAAAGGGTAAAAGCATTGTTTCTTTAACTATGTTAATAAATTACCAATCCTGAAAAATATAAAGAATAATTTATGGGGCCTACTCATTATAGTTCCTAGTTCCATTGATTTTTTCACAAACAAATATAATAAATCCAATTTAAATAATTGCAGTCTTCTAGATTTGAGCCACTTGTACCAATTGTCAGGGAGTATATATTACACAATCAGTTCTTCTACCCAATTTCATTGAAACTGATGTTATACAGTAATGGTCTCTGACCCTGGATTTTTAAGGACTGAAATCCAACATAGATTAACCCTGATTAGGCTTACATTGAGAGTATCTGCTAGTGGATAATTGTCACTAATTGTCTATCAATTTACTATTTAAAGGGTGTCATATACTCTCTAGATTTGTTTGTTTGTTTGTTTGTTTTGGTGCCTTCAAGTCAGTGTTGACTCCTGGTGACTGCTTGGACAAGTCCCTGCAATTTTCTTGGCAAGATTTCAGAAGTGGTTTGCCACTGCCTGCTCTCTAGGGCTGGCCCAAGGTCACCCAGCTGGCTTTGTGCCTAAGATGGGACTAGAATGACAGTTTCCCAGTTTCTAGCCTGATGCCTTAACCACTACACCAAACTGGGTCTCTACTCTCTAGAAAGCCTTGTTCAAACTGGTTATGAACCAGTTATTGAATAAAAGTTATAGAAAGGCAAATTTGTCTTTTGAGAAATCAAACTTGTGAATATTTAGTATTGCCTCTGTTCTTTGTTCTAAGGTGTTTATAAATTTAAAAATATGCAAAATTTTTAAAAGTCTATACCAATTTATTAAGCCAAGTATATCTGCTTATTCTGTGTAATTTATACTCTCTAATATTTTGATATGGCCTTATAGGTTTGTTAGGATATGGTACGAGAAAATGAAGGGTGAATTTTTTTAAAAGTCAAATACATATTGTATATACAGTGGTGGGAAACCAGTTATAGAGGATCCTAGAGGGAACAGATTATTTGGATCTTTTCCAGTAGGGAGTCATATCTGGTCATGGGCCAAAATAGCATTGATTGCTCTGGTAGATTACCTTAGTTGGGACCTAGATGAGGGATAGGTGCATGTGCCCCTCTTGGTACTATTAGACCCCTTGGCAGTGTTTGATTGACCATGATAGCCTTTTGGACTGATTGCAAGGGCTGGGAGTTGGAGGCTCTGTTTTTCAGTGGTTCCTCTCCTACCTGAGTAGGTTCCATTTCTAGCACAATTCCTAAGCATAGCTACTCAGAAGTAACTTTTTTAATTCCCATTGAATTGTTTTTGAGCTGTAATACGCCATGATGCATCTCAAGCAACTAAGGGATCACAGAAGACTCTTTAAGCTAGCATAGTTGAACATAAATAAACCTGATGATTTCACTGAACTCAAGCACAGATCAAACTGTTTTAACTGTTTCATTTAGTTAAATGTTTAATTGTTACCTTAATAGAAACTTCTATAAATATTGGACATAACAAACTTTGTGATTGATTTCATAACCTATTTAATTAAATTTAATGCATTATATATTTATTTTATTAATATATTCTGTATCATGCCTTCAGAACATGATTTGGGAATTCCAAATCCACATCCTAGATCACTCATAAAAGTTAATATCCTGGCTTGCTTTCTCCAGATGTGCTAGACCAGCGGCTAGTATTCTCAGCATAGTACCAGGCTGGATAAGATAGATGTAATAGATTCATCACTACTTTCCTGCCTGACAGAATTGTTACTGAGAATATAAAACACGAAAAAAGGTTATGTAGTTTGTACAACAATAAATAAAATGCTTGAGAAATAAAGCACAGTTTCAGCTGAAGTTAAGCCCTTTGTGAAATAGTATAGTTATATGTCTTCATAAGCCCTCTAGATATCCTGCTTCGTTCACCCAACCAACTTGGCATGTACTGGTTTTCCTAATCTTGCTGGCCAAGTGCTGCCCCCTTCTGGGTCACTAACTTACGTTTTCCAACTCTTTCACTGAATTTTGTCCTTGGTTCTCTGAGAGTTGCTTTTTTGACTCCACTTGAGCCTGACTGCATGCAACTTACTAGACACATTGCTTCCAACTGTTTCAGCTTTTGGAATTCCATATCTGTTGTTTTGTCCTTCATGGCATCTCTCAGGCCCTCTGCCCTTTCTTCATCTAACATTGTTCCTGAGCAGCAGAAACAAAGTCTCAAGGAAAACATGAAAGGCAATTTCTTTTTAATCTCCTCATGCTATAAAAGTTTAGCTTTACTGAGAAGGCCAAGCTCTAGGAAATATACAGAACCATTCTATATATGGAACACAGCAAAAAATATCTAATTTAGTTCCTGATATGGGGCAGGACATTTCATTTACTACCATCCATCCACTTTCTCATTGGTTCACTCAGCGGATGGTTTACTTTGGTATCACCTTCCCAGCAGAACCTTTAATTTGCAGGGCCAGCCTCAAATTAGGGCACTTTCCTCCCCAAGTGAAAATCCCACAGATGCCTCTGCTCACTTCCTGGCCTTTCTAAATCTGAAAATAGGCTGCCAAGTCATAGCAGCAGCCCTGCAAAATGAAAGTAATTGTGTAAAAAAATAAGATATTACATCATGGATATGAATGGATTATTTTGAGATGGAAAAATATGGCTTTTTATTTGGCACTATGAAGGATTCATTCTGAAATGTATCATTCAAAGGAAAAATATAAAAGTGTAACCTAGGAAGGAAGGAAGGAAGGAAGGAAGGAAGGAAGGAAGGAAGGAAGGAAGGAAGGAAGGAAGGAAGGAAGGAAGGAAGGAAGGAAGGAGGGGGATAGTGCTTTTGACTGAATTTATCTTTGACTGATTGAATGTATTTGATTGAATGTATTTGATTTATTTGATCGAATTTATCTTTGATTTTGACTGAATTTATCTTTCTGGATTGTGCATGTTCTTTACAAGAATAAAATGTTAAGAACTGAGGTAACATAACAAATTAAAACAATGCAAGAAGAAAAGTATGTCTGTGTGCCTCTGCATTAATTTCTCTGTGTTCGTGTGCATGCATGTACGTTTTTGTGTCTCTCTCCTTCCTGCTTGTATGTTCAAGAAGTTAAATGAGGATTACTGAGTTACAAAGTTTCAGGATTGCTTCCTGGTTTTTCATCCAGAATAACTGAAACATTTCTATGATTAATCTGATTTCCATCTGAACTGTAGCAATTTAATTTTCCAGCTGTGGAATAGGTGATGGCCTCAATATAAAGAAATACACAGGAAAATGCACCTTCACTTCCAAAACTAGTTAAAGTTCTTCCCCAGACTGTATAGTCAAAATCTCATACCAACCAAACACATTTAAAACAAATACACAATAAAGTAGTTTAGGTCCAAAACAAATGTGACACAATCAAAATTGCCCCTTTACCAGAAGCTACTATTAACCCTCCCTGGGGGGAGGGGGGACCCCAAAACAAAAACAGAGACAAATACAGACAGTTGACTTATTTCTTGGTAGAACTGGTACCTACTGGGAGAAATTTCACTCCAAAAACAGTAGGAAGAAGGGCTGAAAAATGCTCCTACTGTCCCAGAATCAGTGTGGGGGGTCTCCCCATCTTTTTATTTTTGAAAAAGAAAACCTATAACAGGTGTGTGCTGATCACCATGGGCCATGCTAGTTCATGCTCCATGTAATTTCAGTATTTAGATACTCTGCCTCAAGAGTTCAAGAAAAGAGGCCTAGGATGCTGTTGGAGGAAGAGTCGGAGTGAGTCTGACATGGTCAGACTCTCTCGTACCCTTAATATGGGTAAGAGACCATATTAGAGATCACATGGCAATATTTCGTCACTCTTATTGTGTCCACAGATAGCCATCCAGTGGCCCTGTTTAGAGTGACTGGGAGGGACAGACCACTGGACCATCTGCAGGGCTGCTGTGAGGAATATTCTGACTATCTGGTAGATATTCAGATCCACTTGGAGTTCAGCTCCAAATGGGCAGGTCTAGCTGAAGTGCCTGGGGCTTGATCTTGTGGTATGATATGGGATGAGTTTAAGCTGGCAACGTACAACAACAACAACAAAAACAACAACAGTTTATTAATATGTTGCTCGAGTCTCAATGACTCTGGGAAGCTTACAACAATCAAACAAAGAGATTATAATAAAAATAAATAAAAGATAAGGATAAAAGATGACAGGCATAATGAAGCAAGGAGTCGCACTCTGCCTCGGCAAAGCCCTGGGTGAATCACCCTTGAGGAAGTGGAAAGGGTTTATAGGTCACTTTATTAATTGCACTTATATGCTGCCTTTTTAAATATGTGATGGAACTTAAAGTAATACATGATTGAGTTCTGGGAAGGCTACTGCACAGGCATGATCAAATCCGCACTGATTTAGATTTTGCCCTGAGTCTATGAACACTATTTTAGAACATGGTGAATCACAATTATACACACTTGAGAGCATGCACACACACACACATACACGCATATTAAATCAACCCACTCCTTTCCAGGATAATAATAATGATAATAATCAGAGCAGGAGGTAAAATAAGGCTGGAGAACCTTTATCAGGTCAAGGTGTGGTTCCAGCCAGTTGATATCTGTTCCTTCCCAGGAAACTATGATGAAACTTCCTCAAGACTTAAAAATCCATATGGTGCCATAAGATATATGGCTTTATTCCAGATGGCTATCTGTAAGGATGCTGTAGGAGCAGATTCCTGCACTGGGTAGGGAATGGACAAGTTTAATGGCCATATAGAAGATATAAATAGGGTAGAATAGGAGCACCAAGGGGGATTTTAACAAAGTTTAGTAGGAAAAAGTCTTGCTCCAGGGTTCCTTCCAACCTTGTCAATGGACTATGATTTTATGGGAATAACTTTGTACCCAAAGTGGCCATAATCTTTCTCCTTTCCCATTTCTGGAATTGATTTGTTGTTCTGACTAGAGGGAGTTTTCCCCTTTTCCTGTGATCCTTAAATGACCTATGTAGACATCAATATAACAAAAAAAGTACACACCCTACTCTTGCTGCTGTGGTGTTTTGTTGTGTTGTGTTGTGTTGTTTTCCCCAGGCTTTTCCCTCAGTTCCTTCTCCTTGGCTAACTATTGCTTCTCACTTCCAATTCTTCCCCTCCAGCATCCTGTTATCTCATAGCTCAGCATCTGCTATTACCCTTTCATGGCATTACAAATTACTTTCACATTTCTGCAATAACTGATCCACTTAATGATTAGTGTTTCTTATTTCCCCTGCTAGATTTGGGATGATGGAAAAAGCCTTTACAGTACTCTAATAACATATTGACATACCTTGGCTGTATCCTGGAGCAAGACTTTTTCCTACTAAACTTTGTTAAAATCCCCCTTGGTGCTCCTATTCTACCCTATTTATATCTTCTATATGGCCATTAAACTTAGTACCAAGTAGAGTGCAATGGGCAAATTGTTTACAATATATTCTTGGTTGATAAAAAATTGTTTTGATCTTACAAGCCATATATTTATTCCTAGTATATCAATTCTATCCTGAAAAGCATTCTCGTTCAGACAAAATAAAACTCTTAAAATATGATTGACTGTTTGATTCATGTCAAGAATAATGACCAGGCCATTAAAAAAAATTAGAGGCTTAGAAACTGATAATTTTTAGCTAACATAAACAATATATTTCCCTTCTTCACTCTGCCACAGATGTCAGGAGGAACACTTTATTTAATAGGATAAATAAAACTAACATTACCTTATCCAGGAAAGACAGCTCTTCTATTACAAAAGCAATCTCACTGTAAATATAATTTAGTCTGATACTATTGCCACAGGTGCAATGATATGGTAAAGGACTAATTCTTTCTTTCTTACTTCAGAATGCGAAACAAACAACAGGCTGTCATCAAACTGTAACATTACAGTCTCACTATTTGTGAGCAGAAAATACATCCAGTTGCTAGAAATACTGCCAAAGAGCAATAACAACAACAACAAAACAACAGGGTTCAGCAAGGCTTTAAGTTTGTCATCAAACTACGAATAGTCCTTCTCCTTTCTAAAGTCTCCAAGTTCAGAAGCATAACTCTGGTATATGGGATTGTCCTGGTAGCCAACTGATTACTTAAGTCAAGATCGTGGCTTTGAGTTATGGTAGAAGATAGAGAACAGGGAGAAACATTTTTCCAGTAAACATGTCCTATTTCTTATCCATTTCCTTTCTCTTAGGAAAATAATATGTATTCATTCAGTGATCAGATCAAGATTTCCTACTGAATTATAGCTATGGAAGTGAATTTCTTCATTTAGTTTGAAATAAGAAATCCCGGTGCAACAACACTGTTTAGGCATTCTGTTATATCTCTACAGGATTATAGGATTATAGCAGCCAAGCTTCGATATACGTTCATTATTGCCAGTTTCCTGAATTATAGAATGTACATGTTGTAATGGGCAGTAGGAATAACCTGGAGGAACAGGGAGGGGGAGCCACAACCAACCAAGACAACAGTCAGACAAAAGAAATTTGAGTCCGAGGCAGATAAATAATTTGAGAAAGTGTCTCAGACTTGACCCTCTCTAATTCTGTTGAAGATAGAGGGAGGGAGGGGGAAGTACATTCAGACTTGCAAGATTCTGTTACTGTAACCTTATAATAAAAGTAGTCTTAGCATTCATAGCTCTGGCATCCTAGTCTGGTCTACCTTGTTGAGTGATTTGGTAGGCGATCTGGTAGGATGGAAAACCACTGCCATAAAAACCCTGTTAGATGGGTTTTTATATTGCACAAACGTGGCTTGGCATATTGTAAAAAACCTAATCATTGTCATTTTCTCCCAGGGATCAAGAATATGTTCAGTGCAAATGTTTTGTCTGGGAAATCCTCCCACATAGCTAGACTGTTTTACATTACAAAAGTGATGCAGGATGGGCAGGTGTTTCAGTGGCCCCCACCTTTCAAGGTAACTCTATGCACGGTGGGTTTTTTTTAAGAATTATTATTTCTAGAGTGATAGAGAAGTTTTCTTAAACTAGGTAAGAATATTGGGCATTCTTACTTTTATACTCACTCTCCTTAAAAATGTACCAGACAAAAATAGTAGCAAGTCAGGTGTCCCCAGTTTGGGGGAGCTGGTGAAGAGATTTGGCATCTTGAAGACGTATGGCATGCCAATTAAATTATTGCCATGGTTTCAGACTTCAGTAACCAAGTACCCACTTATCAGAAGGTAAACTGGTAAGACTGCTCTCCACCACCTCTCTAGCTTTCCAGGAACTTCTCTAGCACCTAGTTTACCTTTTTTTTTTTTTTTTCTGGGAAAATCCTGGGCACGTCACCAAAGTACTGGGCTGCAGCCATGTGTTATTTTATTTCCTAAGAAGGCAACTGAGTCTATGTGAAGCACAGACATTTGATTGGAAATTGTCGACCTTGTGCTTTGCTGTGCTGTGTGTTAGTTAAATAACAGTGATTTTATAATTAAAAGAAGAGATCAGGTGGGACACGTAGCCCAGTGGGCACCAAGAGAGACAACACTGGGCATATTGGCACTACACAAACCACATTAGGCATCCAAGTGGTAAGTTATAATAAAAGACCCTTTGTCTGTCTGAACTACTTAAAGAACCTACTATGAAACAATCTTGTGTGCATTATTTGGGGGAAAAAAATCCTGCTTTTCAGTCTCCCTTACTCTCACAAAGCTGTGCATAGCACTGCCACCTTAAAATTACCAAATACTATGATTCTATTCCAGAAAAAAAACACTTCTTTCTGTTACAGAGGAAAACAAGTCACTACAGCCTCAGGCAAACTGGTCTGAAGATGAATCTTGTCATGTTGCTGAATGCAGTTGAAACCCAGGTGCCTTCTTATAAGAAGAAAGCTATTTCATTATAGTGATATTACCCAACTGAAGCTTTTCACATAGTATTTCAAACTGAACAAAAGTGAAGGAATTATTCATCACGGGATGCAAAAGAGAAAGTCATCTATGCAGGTTGCATAATCTAACAACAAAATCCCAAAGATATAGAATCAGTCCAGTAATCTAAGATTTAAAGCAACTTGAAACTAAACAGAACTGAATCTGATCAGTGTCTGGACAAGAGATGTGATTCATGCCATGAATTTCATGGTAATAGAAAATAGGTCTACAGGCAATTAAGAAAAATACTTGGATGTTGCATGGTGAACTTATACCTTGGTAAGGTGGCAGTCCCAATATCTTTAATATAGATTAGATGGCTACACTATAATCAAAATGGATATATAAAAATAGAGGGAGAGCACCATATATTACAACTATCACAGAATACAATTTGACAACTTATTGTTAATTAACTTTGCTTTGATTAGTATTTATAGCATGCATCTACATCCCAAAAATAGCAACATCATGTAAAAAGGCAAGTAAGGGGACAAGCCAGTAAAGAATCATAATTTTATTCCTCAGTCCAGCTTTATAATATTTATTTTATGTTTATCCTGCCTTTATTATTATTTTTAATAATAATAATTTTATTTTTTTAAATAAACAAATTTATTTATTTATTTATATTTCAAATTTCCATCACCGCCCATCTCCCACAAAAAGGGGACTAAATAACTCAGTAGCTTGTTTTCAACTTCTACTTTATGCATTGCTGTCTTGCTATATATACCATATAGTTCAAAAGTTGCTCAACTGTACTTCTGCTTCCAGATCAAGCTGAATTAGAAGTAGAAAGGAAATAAGTAAACAAGAAATGTGTATGTCTCTATATATGTGTATGTGTTGTACACATATGCTTATATATACATATTTATTTATTTATTTATAAACTGATATTTCACATAGCCATATGAGCAATGAAAATAGCTGACACAGACTTGGAAGTTACAGTCCTGTCAGTGGGGAAATTCATAACAGCACTGAGTACACTCATAGAATTCTTCAACTCTATATATCAAACTATATAAAAATCAGCATTTATGAATGCATTCACAGGAGCCTTCATATATGCCTCTTCTTATGATAGAAACACAAAATAAAAATAAAAGTATTCTTCACAGAAACCATTATTTATTTATTTTATTTATTATTCAAATTTCTATCACCGCCCATCTCCCCCCAAAAAGGGGAGATTATACTTAATTTACTTATGCGACTCTTGACAAGCTGGCTGATAAACAACCCCGCCCCCTTTCTGCATCATGCATTGATAGTTTTGTTGTAAGAACCAGGTAAGCATGATGAAAAAAAAGCTGAGTGGTTTGTCCTCCAAAGAACAAGAAGAACCACAACAAGAACAGCTTATGCAGTCTCATACCTCCTGACTTGGATGAAGTGACTTAAAATAAAGAGCTGTATGTGAGAAATAGAATTATATGAAATAAGCCAAGTTAATTTTTAAATAAACCCAGGAAAAATTAATACATGCATTTTAAAATAATGTAGTTTGTAAGTGTAACACTAGATCTCCTTATTTATGTATTTGTTCAATTTATACCTAACTCACACAAACTATTTATTTATTTGTTTGTTTGTTCGTTCATTCATGCATTCATTCAATTTAGACCCATCTCACACAAATGACTCTGGGTGGCAAACAGAGATAAAGACATCAATATAATCATACAATACACAACAATATGCAAAAAAAGAAAGAAAAAGAAAAAAAAGGCAACTGAGGCCATCAAACAACACTAATAACAACTCATAGGGTCACCGAACCTCCTGACATCCACGTCTGGGAGAACAGTCAGATCTTAAGGGCCTTCCAAAGACCAGGCACAGCAACTAAAAAGGCCCACTTCCTGGGTCCCATCAGATTTTATTTATTTATTCATTCATGTATTAAGCAAATTTATATAGCCACCCATTTACCAAAAGATGACACTCCTTAATTAGATAGAACATGAAGACCTGATGGGATGGGTAGACCCAATTGAAAAAAGTCAGTTCCTCATTTATTTATTTATTTTATTTTATTTTTATCCTGACTTTATTATTTTTATAAATAACTCAAGGCAGTGAACATACCTAATACTCCTAGCCCTATGACATGAAAGGATTTATAGGTGACAACCAATACCTTGAATTGCATCCAGAAGCCTATTGGAAGCTAGTGCAGCTCACAAAACAAACGTGTAACATGGGAGTACTGAGGCCTGCCCAAAATGGCTCATGGCACCTCAGTCTGGGCCATCTACAACTTCTTCTTCAAAGTATAGGGAAAAAGCCACATTATGTCAAGATTTTTGTAACAAAGATTACAAATAAAAACTAAATATCTAATGTTTCTTAGGGAGGAATCATTATGTTTGCATAGAGAATTCAAATAGTGGCCATTCAAATTGTTCTGACTTCTTGGTTTCAAGGTAAACTAGGACCTAGTGTAATTGAAGAAATAAAATTTCTAATAACTCTCAACAATAATAAGTAGGTGTTTTATGCAAGAAGAAATCAAAAGAAAAAAAGAACTCAAGATAATAAAAGATGCTTTTGAATAGAGTTAAAAATAATTCCAGGAGGGTAAACAAATGAAACGTGATAAAGGAAACCCCTGCAATGCAGATATACGAAAAAACCTTAGTGATGACCTTAATGATGAATATGATACACTTCAGAGATGAAAACAAGGACAGTTCACTAAGTATGCACAACTACTTTACTACTGTAGAGACAGTGTCAGTAAGGTTAAAACTCAGAATGGAGATTGGTGAAAAATTCCAAGAACAATTAACAAGACTTTTTCAGATATGTTCACAAATAAAAGGAAGAGAAATGGAGCAGTATTCCAGCTGCTAAATGAGGTTAGCAAAAGGTTAACCAATAAAAAAAAGCAGAACTACTTCATTCTTATTTTGGGTCAGTCTTTTCCAGTAAGAGCATAAGTGTTTCACATGGTAACGGTGAAAAACAGCAGCAGAATTGTAACATGAGTTACAATTGTGTAACTCCGATCGTGGAAGTGGCTGGTGCCTTGATGTGGCCCCAGAAAATCCCATTAGACCATGCTGGACTTTATATTTTATTTATATTTTATATTTCACATTTTATATTCTTATATTTATGCATATTATGCATATTTTATATAAATCTTTTATTCTTTTATTCATTGTAAATCACCCAGAGTCATCATCAATGGGTGGGGAAGAAATATGATAAATAAATAAATGAGTTGGGTAGAGATAGAGTTGAAGCATGCCTACTTGAATGAATTCAAATGTCCTTGGTCAACTGAACTACATTCTGAGACATGGAAAAAAATCTTGATAATTTGTCCTAGCATCTATCCATTACTGTTGAGAAATCTTGGAATGCAGATAATAATGACTAAAGGAGCACTAATATTATCACTATGTTCAAAACAGGAAAAAGAAGGATCTGTGGAACTAGAAATAATGTAATTATCAGAAATCAGGGTGGATTTGTTAAGAAATATTATCTCAGGCTACTGTAATTGGGTTACTTCCTTAGTAGATAGTAAGAATGCCATTGGAATGATATATCCTGTTTTCAGAAAAACATTTGAGAAGCACTTTGATTTGTGTTAATCATCCAAGTCTGGATTCGGATGTGATATTTACCAGGTGTCATGATTCAGTTAAAGTCTGAAGTTCAAACACAATACAATTTGAGATTTAAAATTCTCTTGGAATTAAAGCTGCTTTTGCAACTACATTTTTTAAAAGTTTGACAAGTGTATTATCACCATTTAATTTTTATCCCACCTTTTTTATTTTTATAAATAACTCAAGGCGGTGAACATACCTAATACTCCTTCCTCCTCCTATTTTCCCCACAACAACAACCCTGTGAGGTGAGTTGGGCTGAGAGAGAGTGACTGGCCCAAGGTCAACAAGCTGGTTTTCATGCCTAAGGTGGGACTAGAACTCACAGACGCCTGGTTTCTAGCCCAGCACCTTAACCACTAGACCAAACTGGCTGTTACTATTACATACTATTACATTAGTTTACATTACATTATACTACTATATACTATCAATGCATTGCACTGAAGATGTTGCCTAGTCTGGCAATGAAATGTCTGCAAGAAAACAACAAGGCTCAGAGAGCACCAAGGACTCCACATTACATACTATCCATATCATATGCAATGATGTTAAGTAGCTCACAGCAAGCACACTATTCACACAGTGAATAAATCTGAGTCTCTTTTGTACTCAAAGTAAAGCTGACTGAACAAAGTGTAACAAAAAAAATGACAGACACTAAGAGATGAACAGCACTCCCCCAAGCACTTACTGTATACTGTAGGAAGAGTTCCCAGAGGAGATAAAACTTTTTAGCCAGTTACTATATAAGTATCAGAAAGCCCATCATACCACTCAACCCATACCCTTCATTTTATCCTTATAAGATAAAAAAAAGCTATAACAGCATTTGAGACTTCATGATGCAAGCATTGTTTTGACATAATTATTGTTTCTTGCAAATGCCACTGCAAAGATCCTTGATTTGATTCAATCCCTTGGTCTGAGGATTTGATTCAAGGATTCAATTCAAAGGAATGATTTGACTAATTTTTCTTCAGACTGAATCATTATTTGAGGGTTTGCACAGTCAGAGTACTATGTTCAGTTTTAGAGACTACTTAGCATTCAAACAAACTGAAATGAGTTTAGAGGAGGAACAAGATTCAGAGAACTGGAAAATAGTCCTCTGAGATGAAATTGTGGAAAATTGGCATGTTTGGTGAAATAAGATTATATAACTTGTTTGGTATAAGCCCAGAATGCAGGATGGGAATTATGGTCTTAAGTTATAGGAAATCTGATTTTGGTTGAACGTTAGGTGGAACCTCTTAATTCTAACAGCAATTCAGCAAAGGAATCAATTACTTAGTGTGGTGTTGGCTTCATTTTTGAATTGTGTTCAAGTGGAGGCTGGATGTTTTAATCTTGATTCCTCCAACAAGCAGGGGGTTGGACTCAGCGTATTACATGGCTTTGTCTAATCCTATGAACTCTATGAGTTAAACTCATAACTGCTAAATTGTGCTATACAGGTCGGTAGGTAGGTAGGTAAACTTTATTACAGTCTTTGACCAGCATATGTACATATATGCACATATACATAAAATTCTACATAGTTCATAGAAATAACAATTAAAAAGGAATTAAAAGAGTTAAAAAGAAAAAAGAGGGGGACAGGATAAACATTTTGAAAGTATCAAAAAATGTAGTGTTTGCTGCCTCAACCTCATGGCAATGACAAAAATTTTGGCTACATTATAGGTAATAGAGACATATCAGTGATCACGTCTTCCTGGAAGTTCATTTATGAGGGCTGAATTTGTACATCACACAAATTTAGTAGAAATTACAATACAACAGAACATTCTGTACATTGGCATGGGAGTCACAGGGACAAGGTTGTTTGTGGAAAGGATTTTTTTTTTTTGTATTTACCATTAATGTCTGCTGAAGGGAGTATGTTGAATCTAGCCAGAGCAAATGCTTTGCAATGTCTGTGGTTTATTAGGGATTGGCAATAATCAGCTGGCTTGGTAGTAAAATACAATCTCCAAGACTTATGTTGCCTTGGTGCTAAGCTAATATCTTGTGGACATCCTGTGTCAAGGATCCTCTCCTTCAGTGATCTTTTTTGCCTGATTGTATCCCATCCTTTGTATTGTCTTATTAGGGAACCCACAGGCCACCAGGTTTTCTATGATGGATATCTTCCAAGGAGATTGGAATTTATTCCTGTTAACCAGAAATATCAGGTCTGTTGGGTTAAACAGTAGTTTTAGCCAGTAGTTAAATATAATAATCTAGATCTTTGATGTACATCTGAGGATTTGCATGATCAATCTTAAAAACGTGGACTATACCCTCTGTTTTGTCATCTATCTTTCTTTTCCACAGTATTGAGGATCTGAGGGCTCTTAGCATCCCTACCACAGACAGTGATAAAATAACCACATTGTCAGCATACAGGAAAACTGAAAAGTGTCTATTGGCTAGTTTTTGGAAGATGGAAGTTGCTTTGTTGAGCTGTTCTGTAACTGAGTTTATGTAAAGGTTAAAAAGTAATGGAACAAGGATACAACCCTGCTTTACACCTGGTGCTGTTGTAATTGAGTTAGCTAGCTGCCCTTGGGGACCACATCTAACCCTGAGGTTAGTATTACTGTAGAATGTAAGAGTAAAAGTACTATTTTATAATACTAATACAGTAAAAGTAATTGTTTGTTGGTCTTGGTAGGCAGTAGCTTCTTCCACAGTAGCTCTCTCGATAAGGAATCAAACACAGATCTAAGATCTACAAAAGATGCATAAAGACAGACTTTGGATCCATAAGGATATTCCTCTACTAGGTTTTGCAGTGTCACCACTTGTCTATAGTACATCTTCCTAGCCTAAATCCTGCCTGTTCTTCAGTTAGGATATCATTATCTTCAATCCAATCATGGAACTTCTCAAATAGACATTTAGTATAAATTTTGCTGATTCCAGTTTGACTGACTGGACGATAGTTGACTGGATTGTTCTTTTGTCCTTTTTTATGGATTGAACTATGATAACTGTGCTCCAGTCTTCTGGAATATGAGTGTTATTACCAATATATGCGAAAAGTGCTGTGAGAACTGGGGCCCACCAGTAAATGTTATTTTTGAAAATCTCAGTGGAAATAAAATCAGAGTTTAAATGCAGAGTTTTGTTGGGTTTCAGTTGTTCAACTAGTTGTCTTATTTTTCTAATGGATTCAGATGGCCAGCATGGTAGCATTTCAGTCAATAGTCTGTATAGTTATTATTGGACAATAATCCAATGACAAAATAACTGTCAATGGACAATTATTTCATTTGAATCTATGAAAGTCCAAACCAATCATATGCTCAGAAAGCTATATAAACCATCCAGGGAAACACAGATGGTACGTCTAGTAGTTCTGGTTAGTGCAAGAGACACTAATTAGATATGACAACAAACCATAGCTTGTTAATAAGCACCATCTAAATAATCTAAAGAAAGATTTAGATTGATGTAGTCACATGGAAAAGAGATTTAAAGTTTCCATTCATTGTATATTCTCATCTCTAATATTGTATTTCATTTAATTTAGGAAATTGTGATTTATAAATTACATGTACAGATAAATACAAAGACTTATAAAAACCACAGTTTTGCTAGACAAAATTATGAAAATTGTAGTTTAATACAAGTTGAGAATAGCGGCTTTAAATTTCCTTCCCTTTTAGATGAAGTGGAAGGAGTGTGCACAAATGTGACCCTTATAGAATTTTTTGCTCAGGGCGAGAAACCATGGTTTTCTGTTGTCTCTGAACTAAGCCAACTTGTATTGCTTCTAGACTGAAAACTCTGTTGATAGGGCCTTGAATGTAATATGACTGGCACATAATGGACTGAAAGAAACAACTCTCTGTTTAATCATTAACAGCCCTGATTAATTAAAAACGTTTGTGATTACTTAGAAGTAACCATAAATCCTGTGACATTCCAGTTTATCTGTTTGCTCTACTGAACCTTGTTTTGATCATATGCGAGGCTCTATAATCTCACTGTAGATTTTTATGTGCAGATGTTTGCAGAGAAAACATGACTCAGGAAAACAGTGGAGTCCTCTAAGAGGTTTTTTTTTTGCCTCCTACTTGTTTATTGCTTTTGTTTTAATCTGCTGGATGAGACTGGTCAATCATCTGTGGTATGTTTGCTATCTATATGTTGATGATAGCCACTTAGTTTTTCCTTTATATCAGAGCGAGCTATATCAGGCCCCTAACATATGAAGTCAGTAATGGTTGGAACAAGGTTAAACGAGGACCAGACTGTATGTGGGACTTGATACTGTGTGATCTCACGTTAGCGTAAGCCGTGGTGTCAAGGTGTGGGACAATTATGTACACTCGACTGTTTTCCACTTGAAAATCTGCCAGGCAGCTGCTATTTTTCCCATAAGTGAAAACACGCAGATATATAATAATTTGGGTGTTATTCTATCCTATACAGAATAATTAACAACTTTACAGCATGAACACTTAATATTTTCACAGGAAAACATAACATGAAGACTCAAACCTCAGCATATGTCTCAGTCCAAATTGTCTCCCCCCCCCCCCAAATCACTGTTCTTATATTTAAAAGCTGTGTCATACCCAAGTGGAGGGTATCTTACACCATGTCTATCTGCATCCTAATTCTTATACCAATTAAAAATGGAATACAGGTCCTTTTCACCTGTCATTAAAATCAGAGGCATTCAGTTGAGCATCTGAAAGAGGCTCCTTACACTTAGGGGTTCTTGTTCAGACATCAGTTCTGAATGCAGATGCACTAGCTACACCATAATGGTGGGGTAGAAGCAAGACTAGAGCTTGGTCCCGTGTATCCCTCAATACATGTGAATATGAACAATTGATTCAATTGTTGTTAGAATATATTGCATTTTCAGGAAGGCACTCCTCTGGAAAGATCAGATTTACAGACTAGACCAGCCTTTCTCAACCTTTTGACTCTGGAGGAACCCTTGAAATATTTTTCAGTCGGGGAACCCCTGCACATGCAAGTTCAAATATAGGCCCAAAGTTACAAAATTATTATATTTGTTTCATGTGTAGGGCTGTATATATGCATTAACTATGCATTAACAGTGTTCTTAAAGTAAAAATAAAGAATGAAACTTACCTCTTTAATGTGAAGTTGCCCAAATTTGAAATAATTTTTAAAATAAATCATGATCTCCCAGGGAACCCCTAGTGACCTCTCACGGAACCCTAGGTTTCCACAGAATCCTGGTTGAGAAACCCTGGATTAGAGTATAATCTGTATCCTAATAGAACCCCCTTTTCAACTGCTACCTGGGCTCAGAAACTAATCAGGATCATGTCTCATTAATACTGGAATGGGAAGGTTGAAAAGTCGGGGGAAAAATCTCAAAAGGTGGCAGTGGCAAACCACTTCCATATCATTGCCCCCCAAAGTGCATTACATATGTTCATATAATCACCAGGATAGAAGTCAGGCTTGACATAAGAGCCTCTTTATTTTTTAATACATCTGCATGAAACTGCCCTTAAATAAGGTTTGTGCAGAATGTGGTGCCTCTTCCTATACCACGGTGAGTTCCTTGATGTATTTCTATATCATATGTAAAGTCAAAGTGAGCTTTGATCACACTGCTGCAACTGCCATCTTGACTTTTTTTTGACATTGCTGGCAGGTGAATTTTATTTTTTAAATATGAATTGCATTCTATTTTCTATTTTGTAAATATAGTTGTAGATATAATGATGACAATAGTAATACTATGATTTTTTTTCCCCTCTCTAAAGAATACCTGCTTCCTGTTTCAGGCAGAGTCTTTAGAAAGTGATCTCTGATCTATTGAACCTGTACCTTTTTGAATGTTACTTTATACCCTGAGATTCTTGGAGAGGTCATTAGGGGTTCCCTGGGAGATCACCATTTATTTACAAAAATATTTCAAATTCAGGCAACTTCACATTAAAGAGGTAAGTTTCATTCTTTATTTTTAGTTTAAGAACACTGTTAATGCATATATACAGCCCTACACATGAAATGAATATAATAATTTTGTAACTTCTGGCCTATATTTGAGCCGGAATGTGCAGGCGTTCCCCGAGGCCTGAAAAATATTTCAAGGGTTCCTCCAGGGTCAAAAGGTTGAGAAAGGCTGCTTTATATATTTGCAACCCAGTGCATGCAGTAAAGTTGGTGCAGCCCAAGAAGAATTAAAGTTGTTAAGAAAAATAGGATAAAATGCAGAATGCAGAAAATAAGATTGCCTTTCCTGTGAGACCTGTTGGCTTCAGGTTATTGTTTAACTAGCCATAAGTAGGTCAGGTAGTGAAAAGTGGGATAAAAAGGAAGGAAAATAAGCTGATTTGGGGGAGGAAGACAGAGGCCTTGCTCAGAAACACACACACACTCTTCTTAGAACCTTCTTGATGATGGGAGGTGTGGAGCAGGCTTGATGGAAATACATTCTGTAAGTGCTGAAAAAGACCCTGCTTGAAGATTCTTTGTGGGAAATCAGCGCTTGAACTCAGGACTGGCTTTTATGTTACCACAGAGGCTACACAAATCCATAAAAGGCACCATGGAGATCACCCACCCCTTTTTCCACTACTTTTTTAGTAGCTGCTGTAGCCAGGGAGATCACTCTGCAGAAGTTTGACACCCCCCGCCCCTTTAGTTCTAAACAAATATGGGTAGTAAAATGAATGTTGTTGTTCTTAAGCAATTGTTGTGGGGACATAGATGTGAAATCTATTTTTACAGTAAGAGAACTGCCTGAAGATGTGAACTCTCACACAGTTGAGTAAGAACTGGATAAGAGTTAACAGAAAAATTAGGAGCAAGGGTTTCCATGAAAGGGTTTATGGGACTAATTCTACAGAAGTGGGATTTACTATTCTGTGATATTATGAATGTTGGGCATGTACTTTGGTAACTTGTTTGGGAAATGTGCCTTCCTCTAGGAGCCCAGTTGACTGAGGAAAAGTTACAGGGCATTTTAAAACAAGAGGCTGCAACTTTGCAGTAATGGAGGAGGAAGACTCTCAGGTAAACCAGCAGATTCTAGCTCTATGAAACTGCTGGACACCCTAAGGTAAATAATAGATGTTGGAAACCTCATCATGATATAAGTCCCTTTTCTGGAGTAAAACCCATCCTCACCTTTGGGGAAGAAAGGATTGATCACGGGTAGGGGTTTGTTTTGTTTTAGTTTGGGTATGAGGCAGCAGAAGGCAGAAAAGATGGCCACATCCAGTTTAAAACCACCATCCAAGTCCTGGATAAGGAAAGAAGAGACCCACCCTGCTTTGCTGCATTAAAGGTAAAGGTAAAGGTAAAGGTTTCCCTTGACGTAAAGTCCAGTCGTGTCCGACTCTAGGGGGCGGTGCTCATCTCCGTTTCTAAGCCTTGGAGCCGGCGTTGTCATAGACACTTCCGGGTCATGTGGCCAGCATGACGACTCGGTTACCTTCCTGCCGAAGCGGTACCTATTGATCTACTCACATTGGCATGTTTTCGAACTGCTAGGTGAGCAGGAGCTGGGATTAACAACGGGAGCTCATCCCGCCGCACGGTTTCGAACCGCCGACCTTCCGATCGACAGCTCAGCGGTTTAACCCGCAGCGCCACCGCGTCCCCTACTTGCTGCATTAATGAGGCAAATTAAGGGGGAAGCTCATCTGGCTCTTCACTAAAGAAAGAGTCCCAGGCTGTTGAGTCTCCTGAATGAATAAAGTTTACCACTATACCCATTTTACCCCTTTCAGGAGGAAAAGGAGGGGAGGAACTGCCCCTAACGCTAAGAAGGAAATCCTGATAGCCAAAATCCAGGATTGAGAAACTCAACTTAAGTCACTTCACTCTGACTTGAGTGGATGATGCTAAACAGCAGTAATTAGAATATCTGTATTGACCATTAAAGATCCAAAGTGCTTTCAGTCCTTGCCATTTTAAATACCTTGGAGAGAATTATAACAGTACGAACAGAATTCTGCTGTTACTTAAAATGCGAATGATGGTTTCACTTCAGATTATCCTTTGGAACCTGGGTTATTTTTAAGCATCGATAGTTGCTTAGAAATAAATGCCATGCTGGTTAGAACTGGGGTAGGAGAACAACACCATACAATTTGGTCTAGTGGTTAAGGCAATGGGCTAGAATCCAGGAGTCTGTGAGTTCTAGTCCCCCCCTTAGGCAGGAAAGCCTGCTGGGTGACCCTGGGCCAGTCATTCTCTCTCAGCCCAACGCACCTCACAGGGTTGCTGTTGTGGGGAAAATAGGAGGAAGACGGAGTACTAGGTAAAAATAATAAAGGCAAGATATAAAATAAAATAAAATAAAATAAATAAATTTACAATGGCATTTTAAGGTAGTGCTCGAATAAGGAAAAATATGTGAAAGCCAATTATAAAAATGCTGGTATGTCAGATGCTTGCACGAGTAGGTAATTTCAAACATTTTTTTTAAATGTGCTGATCTAAGCATCACATTCATTGATAATTTCTTTGATTTATACTACCTTCTGATATCCCAAGTCTAGCTAGTCTGATATATTCTAGTTGAAACAGTTTAAGGAGGCAAGTGGCCATTGTTATTCTTGTTATATTGTTTTTTTTTTCCTAAGATATTTCTCTACTGGTTTGCTGGGAGCTTAAAAAATATGATAAATAACCAACAAATAAGGATCAATCAGTAAAATTCATTGGCTTTCTGCATAAACCACTACCTGGACACTATTAGCAGCAGCATCTCCCTCTCCCTCTCCCCCTCTCTCTCTCACACACATATAGTTCACCACTAAGAATATTTATGTCATCTAAAAGTGACCACTGTGTGATCCTCAGTGAGTCCCACTAAAGGCAGTAAATGCTACAGCTGATGGGATGGTTCTGGTACCGTTTTTCTCCTGTAATCCAAGGTCTTCAGAAAGATTCTCCTGTAGGTCCTTGGCTGATGCCCCCCTGCTCCGGACAAGGCAGCCGTACCCCCTGGATTAGGTGATGGGCTAACTTCCCTCCCTCTTTCTCTCCATTCGATTTGCTGACATCTGCCCCAAAGAATTGGAATCGGGAAGCGCTAGGACCAAGCACGCTCCGAGAGACCGCTGGAATCTCTTCTGTGCAGAGGGATCGCTGCCGCTGCCGCTGCCATTTCTACTCGCGTTCCCCGCTTACAGAAAAAGGAGGGGAGAGGGAGGTTACCGAGGCTGACTGAACTCAAGCGCTGGACTGCCAAGACTCACACTGCCTGCTGCTTCTGCTGCTGCTGTTTCTGCTCTGGACAAGTGAGGAAAGCAGAGCGAAGAGGGAGGGGGGAGAAAGGGAGAGGAGAAATCAAGCTTGAAGGAGAGAGGGAAGCCCAGAGGAAGACGGAAAGGATACCCGCTTCTCCTTCCAGATTCTCCATGGCGCAAGGGAAGAGACTGGAACTGAAGAAAGTGTGAGGTGGGGGGAGACTAATCCGTAACTTTTCGACGCCTAGAAGCGATTTGGGAGACTGGGAGGAAGGATTTGCCTTTCAAGCCGCGGTCACTTCAGCGCCTCAGGAGGTTCGATGCGCTATTCCGGGCTCTTTCTGGCTTCCTTCTTGAGGTAACTTTTGGGAAGTCTTGTGGCTGCCGCTGCTGGTAGAAGTACCCGGAGGAGAGCGGGGAGCCTTGGAAGAAGTACTGGAGGAAAGGAAGAGGGAGAAAGTTTCTGTTGAAAATCCGGCGGAGATTCCTGCTGCTTGTTTTTGTGTTTTGAGGGGGGGGAAAAAGGCGACGAGAAGATGATCTGGAAGAGCAGCTGCTGCTGCGGAGGTGTCCGAAGCGGAGGAGATTTTCTGTGTCTGCTCCTTCTGTTGATGGGTTTCTTATTGCCCGCCTGCCGGACTCGCTTGTACACCAACCACTGGGCTGTGAGGATAAGTGGCGGGCTCCAAGAAGCCAACCGGATAGCTAGCAAGTACGGCTACATCAATATAGGACAGGTAACCCTCCTCCGGCGGAAGGCCACGCGCTTTCTCGACCACTTCGCCTTGCAGCTTTCGCGGGTGAGGGGCGAGAGGCCGGGCGGGCGGGCACACAGCTGCAAGTGCTGGTGCTGCGGCAGGCGCGGGAAAGGGAGGAGGTGGGCGCCCTTCTCCCCTCCCTCCCTGTCATCTCCGGCAGGCGGTCGCGGAGCTTATGGAAACAGGGAGCGCGAAGGGCAGGTAGAAGTCTGACCAGGTCTCATCCTCCCAAGTTCCTCCGTCTCGGGCCGAGACCTGGAATCGGATCGGTAACTAGGTTGTGTGCCTAGGAATTGGGAGTGGGAGGGCGAAAGCAAGCCGGTTTCAAATGCTCAAGTGAGAGAAAGAGAGAGCGGCTGGACGAAAGCAGCGTTCCTGGGGCGATGGCATAGTTTTGATGCTTCCGAGCTCGCGAGGGGAGCGGGGGAATGGCTCGGGCGCTGCTTGAGGAGCTTTCAGGCAGCCGAGCAAGAACCTGTTGGTGATTGCTGGTGAGACCTTAAACTGGGGGAGGGGAGAGCATATTTAGGCCAGTGGGGGCTTGCAAGAGGGTGAAAGGGAGACGTTTCCAAACTTCCTGGGAAGCTGAAAAGGCAGAAACCTGCTACTTCGGGTACTTATTTCTTTGACCAAGAAAAGTACTAGACACTGTTGTTGACTTGGAAGCCCCATGGCGGTGGTGGACCTCGTTTGTGCATGTTCAGAAGTACTCATTACTTCCTAATTGCTAGGTCCAGATGATGTGGGCCCAGTCCCTTGAGCTCAGTCTCCATTTGAATTCTGTGATTCCTAGCATCCCGTTTTTTTCTTCATTAAACATATCTTATATACCTTTCTCTTAATTTTCACCTCATGCCACTTTATCAAAGAAACATTAGGTTTTGCAGATACTTTGTGAGCTGGAAATATGTAAGTGGGAGACCAATTAGCCATGGCATAGTTTGTGTGGTTTTCTTGATCGCAAAAGATGATAGGCATTTCAGCCAGAAGGATTTCCTTGTTGTGTTTGCAATCCTGCCCACCCCTGGAGCTGAGGCTCTCTTCCTTGAGTAGAAAGGCAGGAATTTGGTATATCTGTTCTGGTATTTGTCCCCCACCCCACCCCACCCCAATTAGAATTGTGGCATAGTCATCAAGAAGACAAAAGGTTTGGGAAAATATCAACAGTTAGTAAACAGCAAGTCAAAACCTTAGTCTGTCCTGGATATCCCCCAACCTCAAGTCCTCATGATGTATTGGAATAAAATGCCTATCATCCCCAGCCATATTGACTTGGCTCCTCCCTGTGTCTTGAAGTCTTCCCTTACTCTTTTCACAGTGAACTTTAAGCTCAGCAAATAGGAACCAAGTTTTCAACAAGCAGCTGGTGTGTGTCCCTCCTCATGCAAGGGCCAAGATTTTGCCTGGGCCTTTGCCAGTGTAACAGAGAAAGGGAGGAGACAGGGATTAATTTGTAGTATTGCTCATAAGGGCCAAGACAGAGCTTTTTACTGCTAAGGTTGGCCCTTTCCAAAAGGAAGACAACCCTGAATATAAGAGGACACCCATAAAAAAGGTTAATGCTTTCATGTATTTTCCCATGTTAAGACTGATACATGGGGGAGGGAAGGTTGAAGAACTAAACTTCATTTCAGGTAAACAGAAAACATGAAGTAGCAAGGAAAGCCTGTGAAGGCTGATTCTGCTTTTTTCCTTGCAAGAGAAAGGGGAACTCTTACATTGCTCTCTTTTGCTAGAGCTGATGCTGAACATTTGGGCAGCTGATAGATTCAATCCATCCTTCTTTCCTTTCATAAATTGCAGAATAGGAACTTATCTGATAGAAAAGTAAGGAGAAGAAAGAGGAAAGTTGTAGAGTTTGGTCTAGTGGTTAAGGTGCTGGGCTAAAAACCAGGAGACTGAGAGTTCTAGTCCCGTCTAAGGCATGAAAGCCAGCTGGTTGACCTTGCGCCAGTCCCTCTCTCTCAACCCAACTCACCTCACAGGGTTGTTTTTGTGGGGAAAATAGGAGGAGGAAGGAGTATTAGGTATGTTCACTGCCTTGAGTTATTAAAAAAAATAATAAAAGTGGGATAGAAAATAAATAAAATAAAACATTCTGTATCCTGTAGTGGCCAACTGGAAACATCCAAGAAACCACCAAACATAGCATCAGTGCAACAGACCTCCAGTGTTTAGAAGCATTTTAAAAAAACTTGAAGACAATTAACCATAATAAATAATAGATCTTGATAGCTTCATTGTCCATGAATTTATATCCTACTGTTAGTTACCTATTTTTGTTACAACATGGTTTCTTATGCCGATTGTTAATGTTAGCTTATTTACTTCTCATTAAGACAAGGTTAGAGAGCTGGGACGCGGTGGCTCTGTGGGTTAAACTGCTGAGCTACTGAGCTTGCTGATTGGAAGGTCGGCAGTTCGAATCCGCATGACGGGGTGAGCTCCTGTTGCTAGTCGCAGCTCCTGCCAACCTAGCAGTTCGAAAACATGCGAATGTGAGTAGATTAATAGGTACCGCTTCGGTGGGCAGGTAACGGCGTTCCGTTTAGTCATGCCGGCCACATGACCACGGAGGAAGTGTCTATGGATAAATGTCGACTCTTTGGCTTTGAAACGGAGATGAGCACCGCCCCCTAGAGTTGGACATGACTGGACTTAATGTCAAGGGAAACCTTTACCTTTACCTTAGAGAGCTGGGAGAATATGTCCTGTTAAAGAACATGTTGAAATCATAGGAAAGGTGGTTGATGTGAAAGGAAAGCTATGAAAAAAATATGTTCTGAGTTGACGGGAAATATTTTGATGAATATTTATTAGTGAATGTTGCACAGTTGTATTTTGAAGTGTTTTGGAAAAGCACTTAAACTTAATTCAGTGATATTGTACTATTTTAATTCTATGTAAACGAGTGGATTAAGTCTGTCTAATGCAGGTGCATCTGAGAGATTTAAATTTGGCTTTAGTTCAGATGAATTAAATAAGTTGACACTGATCTGGTCTGAATGATATTTAGCTAATTTAGAAACACCTGGAATTTGTAGAATCCACAGATGTTAACAAACACCTGGATTTGCTAGATCCAAAACTAGTAAGTAAAAAAATACTAAACCCATACAGATCTGAACTCTGAGTACAAAAACACCTGCAGGAGGGGCTCTTAGAAACCCCTCTGCTACTATGTCTTCCTCCAAGATAAGAGGGAAAGCAATTACAGCATTTCATTTCTAGCATAATTCCTATGTTAACATATCATATATTTCATGGCAGCTGTCTATGGTGTGAAGCAAAGTTTATGGCAAAAACTACAGATCTTTATTTGAAGTTATCTGAATTCACAAAATACAACTGAGCCATCATGTTTCCTTCTCTACCAAGTTCTGTAGATCAAAGGACAGTAACAATATTCAGTTCTTATCTTTATCATCAATTCAGCTCACATATCCTGTACATGTATAATAAATCTTTCAAATATAGTTTATAATAGAATTGAAAATGAAAAGCTTCATTCATCTTCCATAGAAATATTATGCTAATGCATGGGTATTGTGAAATTATTTACATCATACAATCAGCTTCTGCTACTGAAAATTGTGCGCTGTTCAAAAGATACTGAAAAGGAAATGATTTACAGTTCTTTTTAGGTTGACTTTTGCTCCTTAGTCAGCAAAACTTAGACAAAGCATGCATATTCACCTTGGCCGGAAATAACACCTGCATTTTAACATTTACAGCTCTATGTTTGTGTGTGTGAGTGTGACTGCAACAAATGTTTATATTCCTTATTCATCTTCCCTCATAACCAATCACAGCAATCTGATAGAAAATTTAATTTACATAATGATTTGCACTTAGGTGAAAGGACTTTTTCTGTTCTAATTAATTACTGTGTCTTATTTAGGCTACAATAATATATTCCAATCATATATCTTGAATTAGTTGTTCAAGCAATTCAATGAATTTGTATACTGAGAGTTCATATATATAACAGCACTGCATATTTCTGGTATTAATGAAAAGTATTTCTAGAGAATACTATTGTTTTGGACATCTGGAATGCCTGTTGATTGTTTTGTTTTATTGTGATTTTTTCATTCACCTCATCACTGTCTTTTCTAAAGATAAAGTAATAATTTCCAACAATTCAGACAACAGTTCTTTAAATTAGAAATAATGACCACATAGCAAACACTCAGTTATATACTGAATAAAATTGATTGAAGTCCAGTATTGTAGTAAATGGTCTAAGAGACTGATAGTATTTTTAAAACATAAAATATTGTGAAATGGATAGAAGATTATAGAATTGTTCCATGGCCTATTAACCCAAGATTCTTTGTATTCCACAGAACAGCAAATACTCCCAAGGATATACTTTGACTCATTTACTTTTAGAACAAAATGAGAGGCCAGAAAGAGAACAATTACATTGTTAGGATTTCTCCTTCATAGATAACAAGTTCTTGTTAATAATCACTTTTCTCTATGAGCTGTACTGTACTTAGATATTCCATATAAATTAGCATTGTGTCCTTTTAGTACATGACATGCTGTGACTTTTTTATACCTAATCGAACACGTTGATATACTACAATCATTTACAAAAAAAAGTCTGCAGCCATTTTTCTCTCTTGTCAGGGTTACTTACTTTTGCCAAATTAAAGTCTCTTTATAAATTGAATTTTTTCATACTGCTAAACAAATAAAACATATCCTGGAAAAGTTAGCATTGTAATAATTTGTTATTTTTATTCTATGGGACCAATACAGCATGAACAGTTCATAACAAATGGAAGACTGCCATCTTTCTATCTTTTGAAAGCTTTCTTTCCAGAATCTGTGTTATGTTCTTCTGATATTAAGGTTTACTTTAAGTTTCTAAGCCTACAAGCGAGAAATTTAAATAAAACTACAATCTTTCCTATAATTGCTTTTCATATATTCAATTCCTTTCAAGAACAGTGCTTGATACACATACACCCACACCCACACCCACAGAGTTTTACATAAGATTGAATGTTATATCCCACATATGTCTTATGATATATGTACAAGAAAACATGTACATTTACAGAAATGTGGAGGTTTTTACAGAATATGGATGAAAGTATTATGATTGTATGTTAGATAAACTTTTCAAAAGTCCAAAAGTAGTCCTCCAAAATGGGCTTTTTAGGGGATATAGTGATAAACATTAGATATGAGCTTGAATAGTCCTTTCTTCTCTTCTGATACCATAAGACTTGACTGAAGTTTTTCTTTCTATTTTTAAATGGATAAGAATTCCCTGTAATGCAAATGGATTCTGGTTAGCTTTAAAAAAATGAGATAATTGCCTTTAATTTTTTTTCAAACATGATCCTGGTTTGCTCTTTAACCATAATGTAATGAATGTAATATGGAACTCTAGTAAGTTTAAAAGGGGTGAATCCTTCCAATATTCTCCTGTATGTAGCTGAGACAGAAAATGAGAGGGGAGGGTAAAACTGAAGAGTCTAATGCTCATTCATTTAATACTAAACTATGATTTAACACTGCATACCAATTGGTCAGCAAGATCTGAAATAACTTCCTAACAGAAAGATGTATTCTTTGTGTGCTGAGCTTGATAACTTGTTCACTGAATGCAACAGTATCAAGAGGTAGGTAAACATCTTGCATTTTTGGTAGGCAAAACAGGCTTAGACTTTACTTGCTCTCCGTGTGTCTATATTTATATTCCTGTATTAAGAGCAGTCATGCTATCTTACCTGTGATTGCTTGAGATTGTATGTATCCTACAAAAAGAAGAATTTAATTGGGGATCACCATGCACTCTAAATCAAATCAGTGACTGGTTGGTGGCTTTTTCATTTACTTACTAACCTGTTCATGTTTATTGAGAATCGGCCTCTTTTATTTTATGGGATAGAGTTCCAGATAAGCTTACACAGAACAACTTTAAAAGAGAGTTAGCAGATTAATTTACTTATGCTCATTGGTATCACAAGTATTCAATGGAGTATAACCAGTGTAATACTAACTTAAGGTATTCCTTTCTTAGACTTCTCTCAAAGAAAAAGAGTAAGTTAATTTTATATTTTTAAATGTTAACTACTATTGAACTATGACTCAGTTTAATGTCTGACATTTTCAGGAAGGGCTAGGAAAAAATCTCTTGCCTGAAACTATCCAGAACTGCTGCTAGTCATTATAGATCAGGAGTAACCAACCTGTGGTTCCCAAATACTGCTGAATCAAAATTGCTAGCATCTTTCACTATAAGCATGCTGATAAGTAATGTTCAGGAACTTCTGCAGAGTTTGCATATCCCTCAGTATAGATAATGCTGAGCTACGTTGATCTGTGATCACATTATACAAAGCAGTTCCCCAGTCTGGCACCTTCCAGATATGATGGAACTACAGCATTCAGAATTCCCCGGCCAACGTGGGAACTGCAGTCCTAATACATGTGGAGGATGCCAGGATGGAAAACAGTAGTCTATAATGACTGGCTGTAGTTCCCTTAGCAATTTGCATGCATGCATACATACATACATACATACATACATACATACATACATAAAAATTCCCTTCTCACCGCTATGGTGGTACAGTATGTGTCTTCCTCAAATGTCGGGTCCTCTACCAGAGGACTGGGAGTTTAGGGTTCTGCACAGTATCTTAGCTGTTCCTAGCATTGTGCTATTCTGAACAGAGAGCTCTGATGTTGTTCCTGGGATCTGCTGGAGCCACTCTCCTAGCTTAGGAGTCACAGCCCTGAGTGCTCCTACCACCACTACTTTGGCCTTCACTTTTCACATCCTTTCTAGTTTCTCCTTCAGGCCCTGGTTCTGTCAAGACAAGACAACCTGGAATGAATAGATAAATAGATAGATTCCACTGAAGAATTGATTGAGGTTGAGGCATGACATTCTAGCTCCTGTTTGGGGGGCAGGATAAGGGAACTTCTCTAGGAATGACCGTAATGATACACAACTTGGGTTTAATATTTAGGATTTCTAAAAGGTGTGGTTTAATTTGTTTTCTTTAAGTATTACTCACTATGGCTTTCTGTACTCAGTTTGGCATTAGAAGCATTGGTTAAACTCTGTACAAACTGGATCCTACTTGCCACAATCTGTTTTAGGGAAACCGAAAAATCAGTTTTAGGGAATGTATACTTTAAAACTGCAACCTTTTGAAGAGGTTCATTAAAGTTTTGTCATCCAAACTGTCTTGTCACCTAAACTTAAATTCACAAAAACATTGCAACAGTAGTATGGTTTGGAATGCAGCCATGAAAATTACAGTATATTGATGTACCCTTAAGTCCTGTGGCTTCCCCCATTTCCTGTAAACAATGTTTTTTGTGCCAGACATATATTTGGGTCTTTAAACTAAGACTTTCCTTATACATTGCACATTGGAGAGCAACTTAATTGAGGAACATTACATTAATACCACTATAATATTCCACAAATCAGCAAAGGGAGTAGTTATCTAAGATTCAATATCTATGTTTCTCAAAAGTTAAATTATTTCCAAGACTGAGGTATTAAAATGAAGAATGGTAATTAAGACCATGTTTAGGCATGCATTTATCTAGACTAGTAGTCTTCCTAGTAGTTTTGTTTCTACTGAGTTTTAAGTCAAGAATACTGTATTGTAATGTAAGGCCAGTGCTGTTCTTACATTCAACACTCTGTGACTGAAGTCTATCCATGTTCCCCCTACTGTAAAGCGGTGTTAGCTGCCCCTGTGGCATCTGCAGCAAACTGCAATGATGCCAAAATTATGACACCCATGGTATTGTCAGATACATCATCCCTATCTGGTAAATTGTTTCCTTCATGGTGCAGAATAGAGGAAGGATCGCCTCTATTCAGCTGCTGTTACATACATAAAAGGATTAAAGTTAGAAAAACCAAAGGCCACTTCATCTGGGACTCTCTCTGCCTTCCTTTTCCATTTTGACAGTTAACTGTTTTGTTGTTTGCTGATATTTAATAAATAAATTTCAAGCCATATATTTTTTGCTAGCTGTGCTGAGTGGTGTGAGTGTTTACTCTGACCTTTATACAGGGCTTGACAGGGAATATGCTGGGTGCAAAGTATATTGGAAATTACCCACATACATTTTCCAACAGGTATCACATAAATGCTGCAATTATATATTTGTCTTGCCTTCTGATGCAACTCCATAAGTTATGGCATTTGTGTGATTACATCATCGTGTATATTTGTCATTTAACCACTGTACCTCCCCACCCCATGGCCGCAAACACCCAGAGCTACACCATTTGGGAGCCTGTCAAGCAACACATCTTAATGGATGCCATTAAGCAGGCACTCATTAAGGCTAATGGACTAATACCCTGTTGTAGCCAATGAGAGTATTGCATGTTGTCATGTTAACAATCTCCTATCCTGGTTTCCTAACTCAAACTTCTTTTCTACTTTCCCATATTCATGTGACATGAAATGTAAAAGCAAAGAGTTCTTTCCCTCCCTTCTAACTCTGCAAATCTTATAGAAAATGAGGATCATCTACATTTTTATTTGTTGTTTATTTTGAGTACTATCAAGCTGCTTCAGTTGTGAGACTCAATTTTCTACTTAGTTTTGAAGAAAATTCAAGGCAACCTGAGTAGGTAAAGATGTTCATATTTCTCTAGGTATTGTGCTGCTGGTAGTGTTTTTAAGGTACTGAACTCTCATTCCTCAAACTATGTGACCATGTATATGTGTATGCATATCTGCAAGATATTCAGCAGAAGGCTGGTATTAAGGTTTCATGGGAGGTATTTTGACTGTAGTATCTTGAGTAGCTCTCATAGTAGCATCTATGGAGAAAGCATCAGTGAGCCGAAAGCTCAGAAATCAGGAATGCTTTAGTACTATGTTCTCAAATATTTTGCCATCTGTTAAAATATCCTATGATTTTCATGTTGTATCAATGTAATTAGCAAAGATCCTTGCTGTATAGTCAACTCCTATAGATCTTTATCATGAAGTAGGTCTCATATGTCTGCTATTCCTTATTCCTTAGACAATGGTGGTTGCTGACAACTGGGACTGTGGGCCAGGGGTATTATAAGCAGTCTTCATAGGTGGAGCTACATTATTACAATCTATGTTATCACAATTTGGCAATCTTTGGTAGCATCACACATGAGCACTTACGAGATTACACATTCATCCACTACGACAACATATTGCCAAGCGTTCTGAGGGAGAGACAGCTTGGTCTAGTGGTTAAGGCAATAGGCTAGAAACCAGGAGACTGAGAGTTCTAATGCCACCTTAGGCATGAAAGCCGGCTGGGTGACCTTGGCCAGTCATTCTCTCTCAGCCCAACCCACCTCACAACGTTGCTGTTGTGGGGAAAAATAGGAGGAGGAAGGAGTATTAGGTATGTTTGCCACCTTGAGTTACTTATAAAAATAATAAAGGCGGGAAATAAAATAAATAATTTCAGACTCCTTATGAATGCTATACAAACTCATTAAATGTAGATTTCCCTGCTCTACCAGCTATTACAGGATTTAAGGGAAATAGCTTTTTAACAGGCAAAGTGAAGGGTTTAACATTAGAACTGAAAAGCAACAGTAGGGTTTTGTTTTATTTTGAGGTTGGTGAGGTGTTTTTTTTTGGATGGTGATGTCTCACTCATAAAACAACAGCATGACATTGTTTTGCACATACATTTGTCTGTTCCACAGCAGGAGTCCAGAGAACAGAAAGAACAATCTTCTGAGGCAAGTTAAGGACCCTCGTGAATGCAAAGCAAAGGGGTATTTATGGGGTCTGGCCTACAAAACAATAACACTGCCTTGAACCTGAATTTGTCTGCACCACAGCAGGAGCCCAGAGCATAGAAAAGATCAGATGTAATCCTTTAAGCTCACATTTTTCTACTCTGCAGTAACAATCTATTGTCAGACAAAGGGCAAAGTAAAACAAATTACTTTTCTTCAAATTTAATACAAACAGTGTTATTTCCCTTAATTTAAGCAATAATGTTCATTTATTTTTGTTTAAAGCAAGCAGAATGATCTTTTTAGAATTTTCAGCCTATATGTTTTAATGTAAAACAGGCATGAAAATTAAAAATATTTTCTCCCTCCTCCCTTTTCCATTCATTTCTTGTACACACATGTAAACATATACACAACGTAGAAATACTGTATTTTGTTGGCTTTCTACTGTATTCCTAGTCCCTTGTTCTCTTTTTTCCTTCTCTGTTCTGGACTAAATTCACTGCCCAAGTCTTTACACTGATAAACAAACTTAGTTTGTAGAGATACACAAGCCCACAACTCAGCTGTACTTTTCTCAAGATATCTGGCTTAATAAAGAAAACACATAATATACAGCAGAGGGTTTTATTAGTGGCAGCTGCTGCTGAGTGTATCCACCCACCCATAATCACAAACTGCTCTCCTGTTTTCTCTCAAACTAAGATCAGCAGTTGGGCTATTCTGCACAAGAAAAAGTTAAAATCCAAGGCAGGCAAGGGGAAGTGAGAATAAATGCCTAATTTATAGATATAATAAAAGAGGATTTCCATGGTTCTGATTGGTTCCAGAAAAATGCCATTGCCATGTATGGCACAGAAGCAGCTGGGTCCTTCTGAACTTTCTGCTGGTGTTCCCTGTAATTAGACTCTAGTGTTGTAGAGTCAACAGAACATGTGCAAAAAGCAACAGAAGCCCCTATATTTGATCAAACAGCTAATCACCATTGAGGATGTTTGGGAGATGAACCTGACTGGATTAATTGCAATGGGCATATATATTATATGTGGAATTTGCTTAGGGTTTGCTTTTTTGGTGAGAACTTAGAGGCTAAGGTCCAGACTCTCCTCTCAGGAAGAAAAGACTTAGAAATGAAGCACTAGATGATTAGCATGTGTTTTAAAATATTTATGTCAGTTTCTTTTCCATCAAGTACTGTTTCCAAAGGCCTACACCAGTTCCAATAAAATGATGATAATACAGACATGGACTGTAAAAAATAAATTGAACAACAAAGAAACCTGCCATCATATAGAACACTGATATTATGAGGAGGCTAAGCACTGAGTTGTAAGCCAAAATTTTTACAGAATAATCCACTTTTGATCAAACAAATAAACATCACAAGGTACAAAGCCCCATAAATTTTGACTGAATGAAAAATCACTACCCAATCCAACTACCTTAACTTTGTCTGATGTCATAAACAAAATGGGCAGAAGTCCAAAGAAAGTAGTGTTTCAGACCTTCAAGTCTGGTATAGTGGTTAGAGGCACCAAGCTAGAAACTAGGATCCTATGAGTTCTAGGCATGAAGCCAGCTGGGTGACCTTGGGCCAGTCACTCACTCTTAGCCCTAGGAAGAAGGCAATGGCAAACCACTTCTGAAAATGTTGCCAAGAAAACTGCAGAGACTTACTGTCCTAACAACCAGGAAACACACTGAGACAAGGAACTGGTCTCTAATATTTATTATTAGTACTTAACAGGAATCCTAACAAACTGAAGAAGCGTGGGAAAAACCCAGACATATAACCCCCAAGGGTTAAGGCGGTCCTGATCTGTGCCTCTTTGAATGGCTGAACAATTCCTCAGTGCTACACATGCGCTTGACAGTCTGGATGGGAGCCCCCTGCTCGCCATCCTTACTCATGACACTTATCCTGGCAGTCTCCTGAAGACAAGACTGACTCAGGCAAACACACACAGCCTTACATAAGCTGAAATCTTTCCATAATATTATGGCACACTAGTCTCATTTATCTCCTACTCTGTTAAAAGATAATGTGTGTTTTGGCTTGGGTATGACTGGCTTTGGGCTTTCCCCGCTAACCATGCTCCATCCCCTGGCAAGATCTTTGTTCTGCTGTGTTCCATGACATCTCCTCATCTCATCCTCAGCCCATGCACGAAACAGAAGTTGTCCTTACTGTACTCTTGTTTTCCCCTTAAGCCAAGAGCAACCAGCAGCAGTCCCAAGGTGCATCAAATCTGACATGTTTTGCTACCCATGCCATCAGCAGCACAATCAGCTGATTTGTGGGGGACAGGATCAGTCTCATGTCAATTGGCCACTAGTATGGGCATGCCATCTCTCTTCTGCTTCCTAGAAATCTTCATCATCATTCTTCATATTACACCCCCACCCCACCAATGGAAAGAGCTGGGGGGAAAGAGTGCTTTTTTGAAAGCAGGCTAGCAGGGATGTATGGTTTTGAAAGAGTCACACTTTGGGTATCTAGAGTGAGGATCTTGCACTGAACCACTGTTCATTGGACTTGTGGAGTTGGCAAATATGCCTGCATCCTTCTGGTTTGCTGCACATGAAAAAGAAAATCAAGCTGTTTCTCCTGCATATTGGGACTGGTAGCTGTTTCTCACCAGTTGGGGATGTTCAAAATGAGGGATAGCAAAGCTAGAGGACTAAATCAATGGTTCTTGTTAACATATCCTGCACACTCAAAATTAGGAAATTGCTATTCAGTGGTAATCTGAAACAAACAATAAAGACAATGGGAAGATTGTTCTATTTGAACAATGGGAGGACAGATTTTTGGCCAGTATAATTTTTTGCCAATTCCACAGTTTCAGTTTTGTCTAGCAGTTTAGGTTTTATTTAGAAAATGTCAAGTGTAGTGGGATTTTGAAATCTCAACATTACTTCCTACAACTTACTCCAATAAAGCTCTTTACCACTTGAAGTAACTCTGCAGTTATCATTACTATAAAATTCAAATAAAGATGGCTTCATACCATCCATATTCAGTTTTATCATTAACCATTTTCCACTATTTCCGCTCAAATTAATGACTTGGTAATTGCTCTATCATAATATAAAGGACTTGAGGTACTAGGTTGAAGAGACCTACCAGGAATTTGAATTATCTCCTCACTCTGCAAAAACTAGGGTCTCTTCAGAATTGGCAGCTACACTAAGAAGAAAATTACAGCAAAAGGGGAAATTGGAAAGGTGGTCCAACTGTGGACAAAAGGGATAATCCATACTTCTGTATATTTTTCAATCAGCCTATCATCCCGAGTAGAATATGGTTTTCCATTATCCTTAATTCCATTGAAGACAATGTTTTTTTATCCAAGCCTTGCTAAGGTAGGAGAATAGAGGGTCATGACAATTTGCTAAAAAGTTGTCCCCTTGCTGCAGTTAATAATTATATCTTGTTGTTGTTTATTCGTTCAGTCGCTTCCGACTCTTCGTGACTTCATGGACCAGCCCACGCCAGAGCTTCCTGTCGGTCGTCAACACCCCCAGCTCCCCCAGGGACAAGTCTGTCACCTCTAGAATATCATCCATCCACCTTGCCTTTGGTCGGCCCCTCTTCCTTTTGCCTTCCACTCTCCCTAGCATCAGCATCTTCTCCAGGGTGTCCTGTCTTCTCATTATGTGGCCAAAGTATTTCAGTTTTGCCTTTAATATCATTCCCTCAAGTGAGCAGTCTGGCTTTATTTCCTGGAGGATGGACTGGTTGGATCTTCTTGCAGTCCAAGGCACTCTCAGAATTTTCCTCCAACACCACAGTTCAAAAGCATCTATCTTCCTTCGCTCAGCCTTCCTTATGGTCCAGCTCTCGCAGCCATATGTTACTACTGGGAACACCATTGCTTTAACTATGCCGGCCTTTGTTGTCAGTGTGATGTCTCTGCTCTTAACTATTTTATCGAGATTTGTCATTGCTCTTCTTCCAAGGATTAAGTGTCTTCTGATTTCCTGACTGCAGTCAGCATCTGCAGTAATCTTTGCACCTAGGAATACAAAGTCTTTCACTGCTTCTACATTTTCTCCCTCTATTTGCCAGTTATCAATCAAGTTGGTTGCCATAATCTTGGTTTTTTTGAGGTTTAGCTGCAAACCAGCTTTTGCACTTTCTTCTTTCACCTTCATCATAAGGCTCCTCAGTTCCTCTTCACTTTCAGCCATCAAAGTGGTATCATCTGCATATCTGAGATTGTTAATGTTTCTTCCAGAGATTTTAACTCCAGCCTTGGATTCCTCAAGCCCAGCTTGTCGCATGATGTGTTCTGCATACAAGTTGAATAGGTAGGGTGAGAGTATACAGCCCTGCCGTACTCCTTTCCCAATCTTAAACCAGTCTGTTGTTCCGTGGTCTGTTCTTACTGTTGCTACTTGGTCGTTATACAGATTCTTCAGGAGGCATACAAGATGACTTGGTATCCCCATACCACTAAGAACTTGCCACAATTTGTTATGGTCCACACAGTCAAAGGCTTTAGAATAGTCAATAAAACAGAAATAGATGTTTTTCTGAAACTCCCCGGCTTTTTCCATTATCCAGCGGATATTGGCAATTTGGTCTCTAGTTCCTCTGCCTTTTCTAAACCCAGCTTGTACATCTGGCAATTCTCGCTCCATGAACTGCTGAAGTCTACCTTGCAGGATCTTGAGCATTACCTTACTGGCATGTGAAATGAGTGCCACTGTTCGATAGTTTGAACATTCTTTAGTGTTTCCCTTTTTTGGTATGGGGATATAAGTTGATTTTTTCCAGTCTGATGGCCATTCTTGTGTTTTACAAATTTGCTGGCATATAGCATGCATTACCTTGACAGCATCATCTTGCAAGATTTTGAACAGTTCAGCTGGGATGCTGTCGTCTCCTGTTGCCTTGTTATTAGCAATGCTTCTTAAGGCCCACTCAACTTCACTCTTCAGGATGTCTGGCTCTAGCTCACCGACCACACTGTCAAAGCTATCCCCGATATTGTTATCCTTCCTATACAGGTCTTCTGTATATTCTTGCCACCTTTTCTTGATCTCTTCTTCTTCTGTTAGGTCCTTGCCATCTTTGTTTTTGATCATACACATTTTTGCCTGGAATTTACCTCCAATGTTTCTAATTTTCTGGAAGAGGTCTCTTGACCTTCCTATTCTATTGTCTTCTTCCACTTCCGCGCATTGCTTGTTTAAAAATAATTCCTTATCTCTTCTGGCTAACCTCTGGAATTTTGCATTTAATTGGGCATATCTCCCCCTATCACTGTTGCCTTTTGCTTTCCTTCTTTCTTGGGATACTTCTAGTGTCTCAGCAGACAGCCATTTTGCCTTCTTGGTTTTCTCTTTCTTTGGGATGTATTTTGTTGCCGCCTCCTGAACAATGCTGCCAACTTCTGTCCAGAGTTCTTCCGGGACCCTATCTACTAAGTCCAGTCCTTTAAATCTATTCTTCACCTCCACTGCATATTCCTTAGGAATATTAGTGAGCTCATATCTAGCTGATCTGTGGGTCTTCCCTAATCTCTTTAGTCTGATCCTAAATTGTGCAAGAAGAAGTTCGTGATCTGAACTACAGTCAGCTCCAGGCCTTGTTTTTACCGACTGTACAGATGTCCGCCACCTTTGGCTGCAAAGGATGTAATCAATCTGATTTCGGTGTTGTCCATCTGGTGAAGTCCATGTATAAAGCCGTCTCTTAGGTTGTTGGAAAAGAGTGTTTGTTATGCAGAGTGAATTGTCTTGGCAAAATTCTATCAGCCTGTGTCCTGCTTCGTTTTGTTCTCCCAGGCCATACTTACCTGTAATTCGAGGTGTCATTTGACTGCCCACCTTAGCATTCCAGTCTCCTGTGATGAAAATAACATCTCTTTTAGGCGTGTTGTCCAGTAGGTGCTGCAGATCCTCATAGAACTGCTCTACTTCAGCTTCTTCAGCATTTGTGGTTGGGGCGTATATTTGGATCACTGTGATGTTAGATGGCTTGCCCTGAATTTGAATTGAGATCATTCTGTCGTTTTTTGGGTTGTATCCAAGCACTGCTTTAGCCACTTTACTATTAATTATGAAGGCTACTCCATTTCTTCTGTGGTCCTCTTGTCCACAGTAGTAGATCTGGTGGTCATTTGATGTGAAGTGGCCCATTCCAGTCCATTTCAGTTCACTGACGCCCAGAATGTCTATCTTTAATCTTGACATCTCACCAATAACCACATCCAATTTGCCCTGGCTCATAGATCTTACATTCCAGGTTCCAATGGTGTGTTGATCCTTAGAACATCGGATTCGCCGTTCACCACCAGCACCGTTGGCCGCTAGGCGTCCTTTCGGCTTTGAGCTAGCTGCGTCATCACGTCTGGGGCTAGTTGAGCTCATCCTCTGTTTCTCCCCAGTAGCATTTTGACCATCTTCCGACCTGGGGGTCTCATCTTCCGATGGTATACCGACATATCTCTGGTTGTACTGATCCATTTAGTTTTCACGGCAAGAATACTGAGGTGGGTTGCCATTACCTTCCCCAGGGATCGCATTTAGTCTGACCTCTCTGTCATGACCTTCCCGTCTTGGGTGGCCCTTCACGGTTTAGCTCATGGCATCATTGAGGTGCTCAAGCTCCAGCACCACGACAAGGTAACGATCCTTTGCTGAAGAATTATATCTTAAATAATATTTATTGAAGATTAGTTATTACTCTGTCCATTCAAGTTAAGTACATCAATTTCTTCAGCAAGTTAAAGTTGTAGAAATAAGTTGAATTTTTTTATTCTTGCATAGGGTTCTTTCTTTGCAAATCAATCATATGATAGTGTTATATCTGGTATAGACTGAAATTGCTATTCTCTATGCTTTATTAAATTTCTCTTACTGATAGGCACATGAACAGACTTAAACTCAGAACAAGCTGTAAGAGGACTTTGTAATTTACTTCCATGGTAGTTGATACAATGAAATGAACCACATAATTCCTATATGTCAAAGGGAGTTAGCAAGCCCTCTCTCAGTAAAAGAGTGGTTAGGGGTCCTGACTTCATCAGGGGGCTGATCAGAGCTGGTTTCCTGATGGAGAAGGTTTTGATTGATCAGGATATGGTAAGTTGGGAAGAGGTGTTAAGCATAGTAGTATGTGCTAAGATTGGGTAGGTGGGGGATTGTTGCTGTAGATGCCAGCCTGGCAGAGTCCAGATAGAATGGCTGGTACTCTTGGGCGTGAGTAGTAAGTGATAGTTGGGGGTTGAATCATTTGTGAGAGTTTGTTTTGGGTGCTATGGGTTAAATGAAATTGTTGGTATGAGTTGTATATTGTTGTGATTGAGTTACTATGTGCATTTAGTGTTTGTGGTTCTTAATGCTATGTGGTTTTGGTTGGTTGGTGGTTAGTTAGGAAGGTTTAATATGGGACCACACTTTGGAGGGCATAGGCAGCATTATCCTAGTTATGATCAAGTATCCCAGGTATCTGGTAGGGGGTGCTGGGCCATTTCAGAGGAAGGAAGATCAAAATGTATTCTGGATGTCTACTTCCAGCTTGATAACCTCAATCTTGGGTCCTGATGGTTGAATCATTCATGACTTTGGGCTTAAGTTGCTGCTAGTAAACGCGGGGTCCATTTGTAATAAGATCATGCTAATCTATGACTTGGTTCTGGATAGGCTGATGGACCTGGCATCTATTACTGAGATATGGCTGAGAGTGGTGATACTCTTGGACATTTACCTTTCTGGATTTTGAGTCTGCAGCAATCTTGGGCTCAGTAATGGGATAGTGGTATGATCTTATTGGACAACTTATTTGTGACAAGGGACAGTCTTCTTGAGATGGTGGGGTGTGAGAACCAATGTGTTAAGTTGGGCTTATGGATAAACTGGGTATTTTTCTGATCTACTGGCATGCTGATTGGGAAATTCTGGGAGTTGTCCACACATCTTAAAGTTGCTGAGGTTGAAAAACACTGCCTTAGGGTATTGGTTGACTTCAGTCTCCGTGCCATGGGTCTGGGTCCAAGACAGCCAGTGGCAATCATGGACTTGCTTCAAGTGTTATCAGGTCTGACACATGCTCAGATCAATTGCATGATTATCTGATGTGGGGATATGGGGATATTAGATCTTCTCCATTGTCATGGTTGGATCTCTTTCTTGTCTAATTAAGATTAACTGCCATAAAGACCTCTGCAGAGTAGGATCTGTTAGGAGGGTCTACCTCAGGTACCTGATGAATTCAGATGGTTTCTGGAAGCACTTGAGGACTTTCCCAATGAATTCAGAGGCTATTTCACCAATTGCTTGATTAGCACAGACTCTAAATGAATGTGCTCCTAAGTGATCCCCCTCTGTGTCCTAATCCTGAGGCACACCTTGGTTCTCTGAGGAGCTATGGGAGCTGAAACACCAGAAATGATGCCTAAAGCACTGGTGGTGAAAGATCAAAAGTAAATGTGTACAAATTCAGATCTCAGCCTACAATGTCATTACCTTTCCTCACTTATTGTGTTAGTATGTTGTGGGTAGCAGCCTTGTTTAGAAGAATGGGCAGGATGATCACTCACTTTGGCTGCTGTGACCAGTGTTTTGCTAACAAAGACACTTAGATTTGCCAAAGGTGTGACTCCTGTTGGGCAGAGTCTGATGTGGTGATTGGGGCATCCTACCTGTATCATCTGGACTCATTATGGCCTGTAGACTCTGAGGAAGAATATTGGTTCTCTCTGGTATGACCCCTGCCACTTGCAAGATTAGACCATGCCCTTCCTAGCTCTTATGTGTGGGAGGGAAAGGTGACTTGCTGGATCCAGGAAGTGGTTAATGCCTCTCTGTGGGAAGGGGTGATGCCAGCAGCCTTGAAAGTAGCTTTGGGCATTCCCTTCTTAAGGAATAACTATTTATTCCAATCTTTCCTTTGGGGGGAAGGTAGTTGAACACATGGTGATCTTCAGAGCACACTCTGATAATCTAAGTAAATAGATTATCTGGCCCCTTTTCAGGCCTGAGTATAGGATGGATGTGACCTTAGTTGCTGTGGCAGATGAACTTCGTTTGGATCTTGATGGAGGTGGGACTTTTAGATCTCCTGGTTGCTCTTTATACCATTAAGCATGGTATTCTTAGGCACTGTCTGTGGGGGTTGGGGACTGGTGCCAGCAACTATGATTCTGTTCCTACCTCAATAGGCAGTTCCAGTCAGTGGAAGTTGAGCAGTTTGGCTCAGTGGTCACTCCCTTGTAGTATGCTACACGGGTAATTTCCTTCCCCCGTACTGTTCAGCATGAAGTTGCTATGGGAGGTCATCCAGAAGTTCAGGATGTGACACCATCAATATGCTGATGATGCTCTCTGCTTCGTACTGCAATCCCTTCCCCACACAAAGTCCACAAGGAGATTTTGTCAAAATCCTGTTCCAGTGGCTAGAGGCTGTCAGCATGTGGATAGGATGAAACAGTCTAAAGTTGAATCCAAACAAGATGGAATTACATTTTGTTCATTGCAGTTGTCTGTGAACTCTGGCTGGAACTCCTGAAGGGTGGCACTGCCCCAAGGAAGTTGGTCCACTAATTAGGAGTTTTTCTGGACTTGTGGCTATTGCAGGTGGAGACTGTGGCAGTATACAGCTTTAATAAATAAATTTTATTTATCTATCTATCTATCTATCTATCTATCTATCTATCTATCTATCTATCTATCTATCTATCTAATTTATCCCTGCCCATCTCCTCCCGTCGGAGGACTCTGGGCGGTTTACAACAATCGATTAAAACCATCACGATAAATACAAAGAGTAAAATACAGTAAAAAATAATATAAATAGAAGTAAAAATAAAGAAATGCTTCTCATTCATTGTATTGGGTGATTTGTCTAGGTAAATTGTTTCTTTAAATTTAATTTTGAGGTTACTAAAAGGGAAACATTGCATTTATTCTGACTAGGCATTTGGAGTGACAGGCAAAGAACAGTGTTGAAATAAAATGTTAATTGATAATTTATTGATATTATTATAAAGTGTTCTATGGAAAAAGGATTATTGTTGTAGCCTGTTATATCAATTACCATGAACGCTATAGGCTTGTTTGACATACAGTATATTTTAGCATGAACCTAAAATAATGAAAAAAACTTGATTTTTTTCCCCTCAAAGCCTGATTATATAATTTCAGCTGCACTGTTTTCAGTTATTTTACTTCTGATCCACATGAAAATAGATACAGAGTATTTGCTCTTTCACTGTTAAGCAAGACCGAGCAATATACATACAGTATTTCATTCTAGACAACAAATATTCCTTATTCTATGGAATGAACAAATAATAAGGGACATAGAAGATCTGCATATTCAATAATATCGAACTGAATCATTCAGGATTTCTTTTTTTAATGTAAGGCTTAAAAACAACAGGCCTGGTTAGGACTTAGATCGGTGACCTTCATGAAATATTGAAATAGGTATTGGAAAAGGTTAGCGGCAAGCCATGGTCCTACATATAGGTCCCCTAAGGTCACTGAGTCACAAACCTGACTCAGTGGAATGTTTTTTCAGTAAATTCATATATCCCCTTTTTGCTTACTTGCTTATTATGAATCATCATAATTTGTGGAAATTTTACTCTTATGTAAGGGATAGAAATGAAATCTGTGGTATTTGGTAGGTAATTATGAAATCAATATTGATGTTGGTACAACCCCCTAGCTCTTCTTTTTAGCTGTTTTTCCAGTAAAATCTCTTATAAAATGGCTTAGCTTAGGAGAATGTTGTCAGGTAGTAGGTAAACTGCTAACTCTTTTCAAACTCTGTGTCATTTGTAGTAAAGATTGATGATTCAACAGGAAAAAAACACAGTTACATGGAATAAGCAAAGTCCTAGGAAAAATATCTGCTGCCTAATTCCTTGTCTCTCCCTTTTAAATTACTGAGTGAGCTACATTTTACGGTAAATATCCTTGAGCAGAATGCTTTTAATACTATATTAGTGGGTTTTTAAATATGTCCTTTTGAAAAGATAATGTGAATCTTGATTGGTACAGAGTTACATAAAATATTGCATATAAATTAAACATTAAAAAGGTGGATACAGACAGAATAAGCAGTTCAGTTATTATCTTCAGTTATACAGTTACTGCCTCAAGGGCAGTTCAACCATTTCATATTGTATCTTTCTTTCTGAAAGATGAGTACTGAGGTTCAAGTAACATTTCAGCACAGCTAGAAACTGCATAATTTATAGACCTTTTGAAAAAGAGGTAATTTGCTTTTCATAAACTGTCTCTCTCTTTTCTCCCCACCCCTTACCCCAAAACCTTTTTTCTCTCTACAGATTGGAGCATTGAAGGATTATTACCATTTTCACCATAGTAAAACAATTAAAAGGTCAGTTCTCTCAAGTAGAGGTATTCACAACTTCATTTCAATGGAGCCAAAGGTAAGCTAATCTAGTTAGTCAATCATATACGATTCAAGCCTTTGCATTTTTAATTTGAAACTTAATGCCAGGGGATGTTTATCTGGATAACATCTACAGTTACTAGAACTGATTGTCATCTGCTCGTTAAGATTCTGTTTCACGTGAGAAGAGAATGAAGGTGGTATTATTCTGTTTTAAGAATAGTGTGCCACCATTATTTATAGAATAGCATATGAATGAATGCTGTGGTGATTGTATGTCAAACCCAATACAATATGGCAGTTTGTAATTATCTTACTTCTAAGCAATGGCCCTTTCTTAGAATGAAGAAGGGTTTGACAGTAGTTTCTACCCTAAAAGCTCACTATTGAGATATGTTGTTGAGCAAGAATTTTTTTTGGTGAAATGTATCTTTTCACATACATTATTTGGCTCAACTCTTATTATTAACTTTCTGCATACCTCATGTTAATGGTTTATAATTTTTGCTTTTTGTTTTTCAATTATAGCCTTCCTCACAATAAAACTTTTTTTAAAAAATACTGCCACTCGGATAAAAAGAATCATGCTTCACAATAAAACTTTTTTTAAAAAAATACTGCCTCTTGGATAAAAAGAATTATGCTTCTTTTATTGTAGTGAAACAAATAGATGTGCATATAACAAGGATATATTATCACTGGAATTCTAGTGACGGTAACAATTATATCACAGTATTTGATTATATCAACTTTAAAAAATCCTGATTTGCATCTTATTTCTCTAAATTGATATGCCAACATGATGTATCTGCTTATGATAATTATATGCTGGCAGTGGTGATTGAGGAAGATATATTGGTGCATTGGAAATATTAAAAACTTGGGTGTAAAGTAGGCTGCATTATTATTTCTTATTCACAAGAATAATGCTAAGACACCTTTATGTTATTTGATCATATAAATGTGAGAGGAACAGCCTCACAATAAAAGTTTTTTGGCAATATATGAGTAGTTGGTCATTTATTTTATGGTTATTGCTTTTTGATAATTTTGTTACATATTGAATATATTGCTAGAGGAAAATTAGTTAGTAAGCAGGTAATCTTGGTTGATCTACATTTTACAGAATATCTTAAAGTTTTCCACAAAATCTAATTTAAGTAAGTTATGGATAACTGACACCTTGTACATTCTTCTTTAATTTTACTTTGATTTTTTTTATTCTGATTATAAGCAAATTACTGTAAACTAGAAATACAGTCAATATAATTTCTTATGAGAAATGTTCTTGGCAAATGTTCTAGGAATGTTGATAGGAATATATCAAATGAATCGTTAGAAAAATAGAGCTTGCTTTACATTAAAATTAATAGGTGACTCCTCATATTTATACCTCACTGTTGTTATAATTTTCTGATTAACAGATATCTGTAAAGGTTGAAGCTGTCATACTTTGAATTAATGTAGCATTTATATCCCACCATATTTTAATAACTCTGTATGGTTCACAATAACAAAAACACACAAATAAAACAATTGCACATTGCTTAAATAATATACCAAAAAATCCATCTCTCTTTATTACTTGGAGCTTTCTTACTAAGCCCCTTGTAATGACCTATTATACTAAAAATGCTGTTCTATATTTCTAAGCAAGGAACAGATGGATCTACAACTTTACAGTTATTCTGTCCATATTAGTATAACAAACAGATTGGCATGTAAAATGTAATAACGTGTGAGCTGCAAACCTTTCCTTTCCTTTCCTTTCCTTTCCTTTCCTTTCCCTTTCCCTTTCCCTTTCCCTTTCCCTTTCCCTTTTCCTTTCTTTTCCTTTCCCTTTTCCTTTCCTTTCCTTTCCTTTCCCTTTCCCTTTTCCTTTCCTTTCCTTTCCTTTCCTTTCCTTTCCTTCCCTTTCCCTTTTCCTTTTCCTTTTCCTTTTCCTTTCCTTTCCTTTCCTTTCCTTTCCTTTCCCTCATGCTGCTCATTGGGCTGGGTATAAAGATTGACTATCATTCTGAGATTAGCAAGATGCACAAAGTTGCATCTTGTTGTGGAAAAAGTAATGATACCTACTGGTCCACTTTACCCTTATTATCAGACCATCTCAGAAACCTAAGCTCTAGAAAATAAGCAGGTATCACGTTCTCACACATTATAGTGTTGATAGCAGCAGTACTGAAAGCAGATTAAGGTATTTGAACTTCAAACTGAAGGAAAGCTATTTATCGTTCCACTGGCTTGCAACAGATGTAGTAGTATCCTGATGAAACATAAACATTTAAACACAGATGTTGAAGGATTTTGTTTTGCTTTTTTAACTGGGACATACTGGGTTTCACTCTGTATGCCCCACTTCAAAAAGCAAAACAAAATTACCTTGCTGATGCTCATTATCTCAGCATCAAGATAACAAAGTATTTCTATAACATTTTTCACCAAGTCCTCAAACTTAAAATCACTTCACATATGTTCTGTCAACAACATTTATAATGGCCCCACCAACTTAGCTAGTACCATAAGCAATACTTCATTATACATTATACATCTTATAATATTCAAGTAGAGCACTAACCTGTCTATTGTTATCTAGGAATTCACAACTAAAATGGGATTTGAACAGGAAATCCATATTTTGACTATTGTCTTAACAAAGATCTACTGGCCGTATCACACATGTGTTTACCTATCATGCCGAACTATGGTTAATTTGAATAATAGCTTGTTGAATAAGCCATAATGACTATTCATACATACCGTAGCTCTAAAGTTTAAATCATGATTTACAATATACAGTGACTATGTTCACACATCATCGTGAGCCAAAACCAAACAGACTACATTATGATTTAGCATAATATGTGAATCTAGCCAGAATGAAAGTTTAAGACAATCAGCACCACATTTTTCAAGACTCTTAGAAAAAAGGGAAAATCCTCAATGGAGAAGGAAAACAGCCAAGTATTAGCCACTCAAGATGGTTGTCGTCCTTGAAAATGTTATATACTCAAAAGTTCAAGCCTGGACTTGCCTAGTGTTGTACTTTAGGAAAATCCTGATTCTCTTTATTTTAACTTATTATCCAAAAACATATTTAATAAAATCTGAATTGTTTTTTGTTTCCTAATGATAATTATACTAGAAAGGGTCAGTTCTGAGCAAAGAAGTAGCAGGTAAAAGGTATTCAGTGAGGAAGTCCAATTGCCTCTGCCAAAATGTATCTGGAAACGAATTTGAAAGACAGTTTGTACCAGAGAATGGGTAGTGAGACAAAAATCAAGCACCTTATATACAACTATTCTCTTCAGCATCCAAAAACTGCTTTTAATTAAAAATTAAAATAAGTATCTAATGAATGATTATTTCTAAGTGGTATGCATTACCACAGGTACCTGTTTAATGAGCATTTGGATTTAGCTTACACTTTTGCATAAGCATGATGATTAATTTGGATCTATGCCTCCCTTCACACAGATCTGCAGCAAGGATAATACTTCCATGTGCCCTTGATAAAACCCACATTGGTTGTCTTTAAGATACATATACAAAGCTGTTGCATAGATAGCATCATAGGGGAACAGTTCCATTATGGGTGGAACTACATATAAAAATATAAAGCTGGCATTCTATGGGCATGACAGAATGTCTTAAAACTGGGGTATTCTGGGAGTTTTAGGCCTAATGCATTTTATTTCACAGCCAGGTTGAGGAAGCTGGCCTAGCAGTAGCAGTGACAAGACTCAAATGGTTATGACTGATAGAGAAAAAAAACCTTCACTGGAGTGTAAATATTAATGAAAACCTGACTATGACAGGAGAACTCAAAGACAAAAAAAACTAGACTCCTCCATAAGATTTTTTCAAAAAGCTTGAGACTGATACTGCTGAGTTCTTATGACAACATGAATATTTAAAAAATGCTACCCAGAATAAATGTAGTGTAGTTCCAGTGTTCATTGATAGATCATGTAGATTTTCACTTTGAGGGTCAGGTAGGATTAAGAAAAGGGGTAATGAAAGTGTTGGCAAGAGTATTGTCCGTAGAGAAAAAGTAGATGTGAGAAAACACCATAGACTGTATCATATATGTTGGAATGTTGCGTTCTGTTTTGGAGGTCACACAAGAAGGAAGAAAGAAATTGGATCTGTTGATGGTGGACCTGGGAAGGTTCAGGTGGAAGAATTGGAAGGCTCTGGTACCTGCTTTGCCCTTGCTCCTAGCTGTGTGTTGCCATGAAGAATACTGTTTCCCAAAGGAGGGACAGTTGGTTTGTTCGGTGGTGAGCTGCGTTGGCAGCACCACTAGCAACAGCAGTCGTAGAACTTCGAGGTACAGCTGTTATCACCATCCTTACAAATTGAGCAAAGGCATGAAGAACTGTGGCTGAAGTGGGATGGGAGATTAGATCTCAGCTTCTGGTCTGTGATTGTCTGGCTCTGGATGAGGAAAGTAAGAGTACACTCAGAAGAATCAGACCAGGGAGGACTTCACAGGAGGAAGAACTCTGTGGCTGATGTTGATAGTACAGGAAAGTAGAGGGGATCACCTTAGAATAATTACTTTATAAATTCCCATGACAGGCTGTGTTGGATGTAATTCATGGGCTAGCAGGAAAGATTTAGTGAGGCAGGGAAGACCCTGTCAGACTGACTGTGTCTTATTAGAATATGTTCTCTGGGTACAAATTGAGAAGTGCTCATGAGGGTTTCCCCCTATAATGAGAAAACAGGGGAAATTGGGGAAAATCTGGCTGGTCAGTGTAAGATGATATTGCAAGGTAGTACTGAGGTTTAAAATCTTCCAGGAAAATGGTTAGTTGGGCAAAAATATATGAAGGGAGGTAGTTGTGTAGTTAGACTTGCTGGGTGAATGTGTGGCTAGATGGCTGTGCTAGACTAGCCTACAGAACTGCTCTGCACATGATGGCTGATACCAGTGGGGTGTGTTTTGAGTTGGGAGAATGAGAGGATGGCTATGAGGAAGTGACTGTTGTTTGCCTCTGAGATGATGCAATGGGCCCCAGATTGGGACTGTGACAGGCAGGGGCAGAAATAGTGGGAGAGTGAGCTCCCGTTGCCAGTCCCAGCTCCTGCCAACCTAGCAGTTCGAAAACATGCAAATGTGAGTAGATTAATAGGTACCGCTTCAGCGGGCAGGTAACGGCGTTCCATTTAGTCATGCTGGCCACATGATCGTGGAAGTGTCTACGGACAAACGCCAGCTCTTCGGCTTTGAAACGGAGATGAGCACCGCCCCCTAGAGTCGGACACGACTGGACTTAATGTCAAGGGAAACCTTTACCTTTACTACAGGTAGGCTGTTGTAGGAGATCCACATATTAGTGCATGTCTCTTCTTCTAAGCCAGTTGCCCCAGTCCTGGTCCAGGTAGTAAAATTACCAGATGACCTGGTCTCTAACATTGTCCTAACAACCAGGAAACACACTGAGACAAGGAACTGGTCTCTAATATTTATTGCTAGTACTTAACAGGAATCCTAACAAACTGAAGAAGCGTGGGAAAACCCAGACATATAACCCCCAAGGGTTAAGGCGGTCCCGATCTGTGTCTCTTTGAATGGCTGAACAATTCATCAGTGCTACGCATGCGCTTGACAGTCTGGATGGGAGCCCCCTGCTTGCCATCCTTACTCATGACAAACATGCTGGCAAATGCCAGGTCTGTGGCATTTAGACTACATCCATCTACAACATGGTCAATGAGCATGTAATACCTGGTGTGTATTGCTGACTGGGAGCAATGGGGATGTAGCCCTCCCTGAAATCTGATTTTATATCCTGCACTCAGATTTCAGGTCCTGCAGCAGCTCAACATAATTGTACAGTATGTAGAACACTTGCAATGGCAAGGAGCATTGTGTAATGGTATGTGGGAATGACCTTGGGAGACAGGAGGAAGAGCCGCAGACTAGACAGTGATCATGCAAAAAGGTATCTCAGCCCACATAAGCAGAGAGGGTGTGGGAAGCATTTCAGAAGGGATCCTCCCTAGTTTTCCAGAGAGTAAAAGGAAAGGAGAGGAGGAATACTTTCAGACTTGCAAGATTTTGTGAATGAAACCTTACAATAAAGGTAAAACTAGTATTCATTGATGTGCTTCTAATAGCTTTAAGATGGTTAATAGGCAATTTCCAAAAGTGATTAGAAAGTGAGACTTGCGAACTTAGAGATCTTTAAGACACACTGCCACAGTTGCAAGCAAGACCCTTCATTTCCCGGAGCTCAAACCTGTGGAAGATCGCTGTCCTGCAGTCTCCTAATGAGGAGCAGCTGCCTGGAGCACATGTGGGCAATCTCCCATCCTTTCCTTAACTGGAGAGGTTCTGAAGAACCGGTCTACTTACTGGTTCTTTGATCTTTGCTGTGGTCGTCAGCTCCACTTTCACGAGAATGTCTTCAGTTCGCCATGCCTCCCCGGAAGTCCTGCTCAATTTTCAACCTTACCTTCTTGGAGAAAGTTGTTAAAAAGTCCAGCTAATGACATAATGAAAGAAGCAGATTATGTGGATCCCTGATTTAGACTTGGACATGAGATAGGAGCAACACCGATTGGTCTGGTGGATTATCATCAAGGTTTAGATGGGCAGAGTGTGCCTGTCTTAGTCCTACTGGACATCTTAGCAGCATTAGATATCAATAATAGTATCTTGCTGGACTGTCTGCAAGGAATGAGAGTCAGGGAAGCTGTTCCACTCTTATCAGGGAGTTATCATTAAGGAGCAGCATTCAGGTCCTTGATTGCTCCAAGTGTGGAGTGTTGCAGAGCTCAGTGCAGTCTCTTTTCTTGTTTAACATTGGTATGAATCTGCTGGGAGACACCATCTGTCATTTCAGGGTGAGGAGTCATCAGTATGATGATTACACCCAATTATACATCATTAGCCTGGGCAGACATGATGCCATGGAAAGCTTGAGCCAATGTCTGAGAGCTATCAGGATCTGGGATCAGGTGAAACAACTTCAAATTAAATCCTACAAATGCCAAATTGCATTTTTCCCCCAATAAACACCAGGGCAATCCAGTAACATCTGTCCTGGTAATTACTGTGTATGGGATTATATTTCCTCTGAAGGAGTTGTATTTCTGCAACTTGTGGGTTGCAACTTGGTTGGACTACTGCAACATGGTCCACATGGAGCAGCCTTTGGAGAAGCTGCTATTGCTCCAGAAAACAGTAGCTAAACTATGCTGGGACCAGCCTGCCATTGTAGGATAACTTAATTTATTCAATTTAATATGGTCACCCACTCCAGAAGGCTAACATTGATTTTGGCACCACTGCACTGGTAGTCAATACAAAGTTCTGTAAGACATAGCACCAGGCATCGCCCTGCCAAAATTGATTGTGTGCATCTAGTCCAAATATCTTGGTACAGTCTGTGGGAAGTTCCTCTCAGTATATGGGACATGGGTCAGGTGGCAGACCTTCTTTGAAATGGCCCTTATGGTCTGGAATATACGTCACCCAGAGGCATATGTCACGACCTCCCTGCTTGCAAGGCAGTTAAAACATACTTATTCCACTATTCCTTTGGCCCTAATTGATTTACTGTGGATGTTCTATCTTGGTAGATATGCTTCAAAGCATTTCAACTCTCATTGGTTTTGGGGTTTTTTCCTTTGCCCAGAAACTTGTAGTTTGGTGTTAAATGTTAATAACTATTTTTAGTATTCCTCAAGAGTGTCAGTAAGCTGATATTTCATTAGTGGATATAAACTCAGAATCTTGCATCTATTTGGCAGAAAGTATCTGTTGATATTTGAGGATGAAAGTCCTTTTAGAATCTTGTGAGGGTATGAAATGCAGAGGGAGTCAAGCAAGCAAAGTGTGTTGGGAAGAGACTGTTGAAGAAGGTTATGAAAGAACTGCTAGCTTTCTTCCATGTATACTCAGAAACTGTGGCTATAGTGCACTGTCTCATTAAAACATGTGCATTGTTACCGAAAACTGCTTAAGACTAATCACATAACCTTGACTGACTTTTTCTAGAGAAGAATACTCATCTCTAGAGAGAGCTGTAGTGTTTGCTGACAATACCATTAATATAAACTTTATTTCCTAATAAATAATATTTATTTTCTCTTAAAGCTACACATTTTTTAAAGAAACAATTTATAGAAGAACACTGAAATTTTTCTCATAATAAGACTACGGGTTAGCATTTTCTGCACTTCCTAGCTTTACCTGCAAATCCTAATAGAAAGAACTGGGACATTCAGTATACAAAGTAAATCTTACTGCTGAATTACACTTACTCAAGGGATAGTTCTATTTCCATTTTTTCTGTGATCTGCACATTAAATACAAAGATTTGAAATGGACTGTCTGTGCTTGTACATTTGGGTAATGTGCAAACAGCATTGATGGTACAGTTGAATTGTAGGAGTGTAGGTGGCGAAACTATGATAGCTGAAACAGTTATAGTTATAATAACAACAATTGGCAAAGCCTATAGTTGAACAGTTTTTTACAAAGAAATAAGCAGAGGCTTCAGTTCAAAGCTTATATTGCTCAGATAATTTTTTATCAAGCTTTGTGTTCTGAAGGTCAGTATTTTTTATTAGTGTGGGGTTACATTTGATTTTTAATGAAAGCCTTGTTATAATAGTTTGCTAATCTTTCATACCTAATAACCATTTTCTAAAAAGGTGATGGTGATTGAGTTCATTGTCATTGGTTAATGAAAATGAGATAACCTTTTCAGAAGAAGAGTCTGAGAGGACACACACAAACATGGAGAGATAAAGAAATCTGCCTGGCCTTGTAGTAGGGCAAAATAGGCAGTATCTGAATGAAGTGCAGATATGAAGTTCCATGCTGAGCACATGCCCAGTGAGAAAGAAAGAATTCTCAGTAGAGAAGGTTGAAAAACATCCTGGGAGTCAAGATCAACTTACAGGACACTTACTACCACGTAATCCATCTACTGAATTAATAAAATTATACATCAAAGGTGATAGACCAGCATAATAAAACTAATAAACTAAACCCTGAATTCAAGTGTTATAGCTACCATATGGGCATCATAAAAGAATTCCTGAGCCATACAGACAATATAACTTTTAAAAGTCTTTTTACTTCATATCAATATAGCATAACAGTAGCTGTTTTGTTTGGGCCCTCAGCCCGTAAGCAGAAAGTCTTCGCATGATAAGATGCAGAACTACATTTTGGCCAGAGTCTTCTTAAATTGGACCTCAAAGATAACTAAAGAGGAGACCATACTGGCAAGGAGTGATATTATTTTAAGTAGAGAGGAATAAAAGACAACCAGAATTGGTATTTAATACCAGTTTGTAGAAGATATGTGTATATAACTAACTGTTGCTTTAAGAATTAACAGATGAGGGAGTGGTGTTTGTCAGGGGAGCGTAGCATTGTAAGGTTCTTTGAGATGCCTTCCAATCCAATCTAGCATAAGACCTAGACTTCCCACTCTTGGTAATAATGCCTAAGCCAAACAGATGAATAATGATTGCTGCTTACCAAATCTTGTAATTCTTGGGAGCTTAGTAGTGGGCAATGTATATGTTACTGTTGCGTAAAGACTACTTCTTGAACCAATTAGTCACAATTAGATTAGGCTAGAACAAGTTATAGGAATACATTCCTAACCACAATGATAGCAACATGATGAAACATGCATCATAATGTGTTTTGTAACATGGCGGTAGCATCATCATCAGTTCTGGTGTGGCTTTCCCAGGCAGCTGTGGTGACAGTGGCAGTGATTATGGGGCTGTGTTCTTAGGCAGCAGCAGGACTGTGTGAGCAGCTGGATGAGGCTCTACCTGGTTCAATCTCCTGGTTTTGGCGTGGGATAGCAGAGGGAGAAAGAACAAGCAGGAGGTTTCTGTGTGGGATCACTCTGTGTCCTGTGGCTGCCATTGGAATGGCCATATGGAGTTGCGGCCATTTTATCACATTTACCTTCATCACCAGTTTCATTCACATTGGCAGACTGCCAAGCTAGCTCACTGAACTTTAATTACAACTAACTCCAGGACTTCCCTTCCCTCACTGTTTGGAGAGTTTGTACCTGCAGTGTTGAATTTTGGATTGAAGTTTTTTTGGTGAGGGTTGGGGGGGTGTCTTTCTGAGTCACTGGTACTATTTCCCCCCCTAGGTGAGAAATAGGTGTGGCAGGGACCCTGAGTCACTCCTGCCCTGTAGTTTGGTGTTGCTCTTCTTCCCCACTTTGGTGAGATTAGAGTGGTTGAGAGTAGGATAGATTGCAGAGAGTGGATGGTTGGCGGGTGTTGCTGCAGAAAGGGTGGTGAGGTAGCTGGTGCCTGATCGAAGAGATGCTGAGTTTGAGTCCTGGGTGTGGAGCAGCCTCAGTCAGGGGAGATTGGGGTGGTTGTGGGGAATGAGCAGGCAAAGCTATTAGGGTGGAGACAGGCAGAGAGAAATATGGCAGGGGACAGGGATGGGTCAACTATCCTGCAATATGAATGACTGGAAGCCCTTGTCACCTTGCCGATCCCCTCCCATCCAAACACACCACCCCCGACCAGGTCTGCAAAGCAAGAGAGAGGGAGCACCTGCCCACCTCTCTCTCTCCTGCCCCAGTTAATGCCTATTGCTCCAGTGCTTCCTTGTACTCCTCCCCCTCCCATGTGCCAACCACAGCTCCTTTTCTCCCCACTCCCCCCATGAAAGAAGGGGCCCACTAAGCGATTTCTGTAGGCAATCTCTCCTGTGCTTGACCATTCCCACCCACCCCCTCACAGAGCAGAGAGATTGGAAAGGAAGGGATTACAACAGAGTAAGTAGGCACACAACGTGGAATACATGGGCTGTTTGCTGAGTGCACTTGCAGCTGCCAGTGCTAGCACATTGCTATTGAAGTGTATTCCCCATTGTGTGCCTGCTTACTTTCCTGTAATCCCTTCCTCTCCAGTGAATGTAAATACAAACATTAATTCCCTTCTTGTTAATTATCCCAGCACCACCATGAGCAATCCAAAGGGCAGGGAAGTGGTTAGAAGGCAAACAAAAGCTGAAGGTGTGAATCTGATTAGTCTTGTCAGTTTTTTGTCATGTTGATTGTTGCCCATTACTATTCTGGAGTATATTGTATTTTGTTTTTATTGTTGTATGCCATCTGGAATTGCATTAATAAATAAAATCAAGACAGGCACAAAATCTCCCAACCCATGCCTGGGGGAAAAGGCAAGTCTAGCCAGATAACACTACTTGAATGATGGGACTTGGACTAAGCCCACCCTAACAGATATTATTGGATGGGCAGAAGTAATTAGAGACAGGAGGTCCCACAAAAAACAACAGAAAGAACAGGCCCTAAATCAAGAGTTTTATAGGTCATAACCAGGACCTTGATTTGTATCTAGAAGCATATTGGCAACTAGTGCAGCTTGCAAAGCAGCAGCATTACATGGTGCACTGACATGTGCTAAGAACTACTCACTCCACAGTATTCTGGACCAGTTGTATCTTCCAAGTGATCTTTAAGGGTAACACCATATAGAGTTTATTGCAGTAAACTTGACAAGAGGTGATTAAGGTAAGAGTGACCATAAGTTCGGCTTCCTAGCCCAGGAATGGACAGAATTGATGCACAAGATAGATATGCGCAAAGATCCTCTGAGCCACGGCTGCCATCTGCTCTTCAAGCAGGAGCTGTGAATCCAAATTGTTCACTGGGTCTGTCTCAGGTAATGCAACCCCATCTACAACCAAAGGTGGAAGTTCTCTGGATCCAGGTGGCCCCCAAAATCCACAGCTAGTTGGCATCTCTTTGCCACACAGATTTTATTATATTTATATTTTTATTGTATTTTAATTGTAATGGTTTCATATTTTAATCTTGTTTTATTGTAAGCTGCCCAGAGTCCCCCTGTTGGGGAGAGATGGGCGGTGAATAAATTTATAAATAAATAAAATAAAAATAAATCTCTAGGGTTGAGCTTAAGTGTGGTCTTCCCCCTCCAGATCCCCACAGCCTCCAGAATCAAGACAGAACCTCAACAGTATTGCTTGAAGGCTAAGGGTTGAGAAATACAATTGGGTATCATCAGCATATTGAGTAAACCTTGCCCTTTTCCAATGGACAACCTCATTCAGTGGCTTCATGTAGAGATTAAACAGGAATGGGGAGAGAATCAAGCTCTGAAGAACCTCACAAAATAGGGGTGATGAATTGATCTATCCTCCCCCATCAACACTGACTAGAACCAATTTTAGAGGAAAGAAAACCACTGTAACATCATGCCTTCCAACCTCTGAGCCAGTCTAGAAGCATACCACAATCAATGTTACTGAAGGCCACTGAAAGATCAAAGAGAATCAGGTTAGATGCACTACCCCATCCTGATCCCACTATAAGTCATCCTTTTTTAGGTAAGCCAGTTTAGGAAACTGTCAGCCCTTTGAGGTAGACAGACTAGGAAACCAAAGCCATGCAGGCTAATGCTACTTTTATTATAAGGTTATAGTAACAGAATCTTGCAAGTCTGAATGCTCTTCCTCCCTCCCTCCCTCCCTCCCTCCCTCCCTCTATCTTTGTGAGAAATAGGAAGGGTCTTGTCTGAAACAGTTTCTCAGCTTACAGTTCTGTCCCAGACTCAGATTTCTTTTATTTGACCATTATCTTGGGCTCTTCCTCCTGTTCCTCAAAGTTATTCCTTCTACGTATTACAGAAACACACCACAAGGGTTACTAGAGCTCTACTGTTGTAGGGTATAATAATACAATATTGAAGGCCTGAAAGGTTTTCCTCAGCCCTTCTCATACTAAGATAATCAAGGCAGGGTTACCTTGAATTTCTTTCTCAACCCCCTCTGTATTCCCAAGGCTTAATGGATGTTTATCTACCTATCTTTGCATTCCTTCTTCAAAGTTAGGTCCGTACATCTCTACATTTACAAGCATGATCAGTGCCATTTCAGTATTGTACCCAGGCCTGAAATCCAACTGATAAAGGTCCAGATAATATGCTTCCTCCAGAGCCATCTTAAGCTGCAGATCAACCACCTTCTCAACAACCTTCACCAAAAATGGTCAAAAATTATCCAACACAATAGGGTCAAACAGTGTTCTTGAGAAGGGAGTGGACCACTCCTTCCTTAAGCACATATGAAACCATCCCTCCCTTCATATTAAATATAGAAATGACTTGTTTATGGAGTGTTGCTACAACTTTAGTGTGTGTGAATCAGTATTTGATGATTGGAAAAATTATGTGAAAAAGATAGCAAGAGTGAATACAAAAACTATAGGTTTAGTTCGTTAAATGTATATGGGAAGGTGTTTGGCAAAATACTAACTGAAAGAATATCAGAGGTAAGAATGAACAAAATTGGCAAGTTCAGTACACTACTATTAGCAGGTCACTGAGATGTTTAAATGTGACAAAGTTAATAATACATTTGTTGCTTTAGAGCAGCCCTTCTCAACCTTTTGACCCTGGAGGAACCCTTGAAATATTTTTCAGGCCTCGAACATTCAGGCTCAAATATAGGCCAGAAGTTACAAAATTATTATATTTGTTTCATGTGCAGGCCTGTAAATTTGCATTAACAGTGTTCTTAAACTAAAAATAAAGAATGAAGCTTACCTCTTTAATGTGAAGTTGCCTGAATTTGGAATAATTTATTTAAATAAATCATGATCTCCCAGGGATCCCCTTGTGACCTCTCGTGGAACCCTAGGATTCCACAGAAGCCTGGTTGGGAAACCCTGTCCTAGATTAACACCGCTATATCACTCTGGTTCTCATGCTTTTATTAATATATACATTCAAAAGCTTATGATTTTCATGCAGGACTTTATCTGGAAATGGTTCTGTATCTATGACCTTATTAAGCCTGCTTATTTCAGTTCTTAAGTCACTAATCATAGCTTCTTAAGTTATAATTAGCCATTCCTACCATACTGTACTGATGCCCTGGTAACATCATCATGTACTTCTGTTGGGCAGTCTCCTACAACTTTCAGTTGAAAGATGGGGAGAGAAATTATTTAAATTTTTATAAGTTCATAAATGTACATTAATATGAGGTACTCAGATTGTGATCAGTTTCTTCTTTTCCTTTTCTTTCTTTTTTTCTCTTTCCTTCCCCCCTCATTCTAAGTTCACGTAGAGATAAGAGTTAATTGTCAAAGCATTTGAAAAGCCTAGATGTTCCAATGCTCTTTCAAAACAGAACTGTGGGTTATTTCTGGAAATTAAGCTACATGATCATGTATCAGCTTCCTCATGAGGGTGACATGTCCTTTATCTCAGGCAGGATGGTGCTTTGGATTGGTCAATAACAGATTGCAAAGAAAAAACTCGAATTTGAAAATAATTTAGGAATTGTTAGGAATATGTTTTCATGCTTTTCTCAGCCCTTAAGAAACCATTATACTGTAATCTAATTAATGTAACATTACTGTATCTTTTATTTGCAGAATAATTACAATCCAGCTGTTAATTATTTTCTAAATACATGTGTGTACTTCTGTTCAGAAAAAAAGTCATCCACCATTTAATTTGTTCCTGGGGACTGCCCCTTTTCCTATGCCCCTTTTGTGGAAGACAGTTTGCAAAATACTTCAGGATGAAAGGTTTTTAGTTCTGTGTTTTGATAGCACTAACCTTACCAGCAACAGAGAGTCCAGAGTTCAAAAGAAAATAATGTATAACTGGACTTTTGGTCAAGAAAATCAAACTAGGAGAAACTGTACACTGGCCTAGAAGAAAAGTGGGCATTGTTTTTCATCCGTTGCCATTTTGTTAAGGAGCTTTAATTAGATGTGATAGCAATTTTGCAGCTCTCCTGCTAGGCAGCAAGAAATCGTGAACAGAAACTCCCAGTGTGTTAGTGATAATACATAAGGTTAATATTCAGAGAAAGAAAATATACACTTCAAAAGAAAGTAATTTTAGAATAAAAACTGGTTTCAAGTCATGGAAAGTGAAAGATAAAATAAAAAATAGGACTAGAGGAATCATATTCTGAAATGTAACAAGTGCTATTTATTTTCTGCCTATCTGTTGTATGAATTCAGTTCTATTTTTCTTCTAATCATATACAGTAGCATGTAAAAAAAAACCCAACTGCATTTCATTATCCTGTTGAAATATTGAGTCTGATGGTAGAGATGTATAGTATGCTTGATGTTATTAAACGAAAAAGGAACATAATTAAAAGTAAGTTTTCATTGTCAGTGGAGGCTCTGTAAACACTGTAGTAAAACAGCTGCTTTGTATATTACTTTGGGACTAAATGTATCTTCCTTGTGCCTTTATTTTGCATTCCTTGGCCATGCATAAATTTGATCCATTAAAGTGTTAATTCTGATTAAACAAAACAATTATTACTTCAAAGACCAAGTAACCAACTGTTCAGCATTATTTGTCCAGGGTTGTTGAAAAACGTCTACATGTGTTAGATTTGTACAAACTATGTTTCATTTTTTATTTAAAGTAGAAAATATATTTCTACAACATTAATCAATGAACTAGAAATTGATTCAGTACACATTTCATATATGTGCTGAATAAACTGCATATGAAATAAAAAATAACCTATATATCTGTTTATAATTTCTTGGACCATCTTTAATTTAAAGTGTGTTTTCAGCTAATGCATTTATATAGACATTTATGATGTTTGACTTACAATTTTTAAAATACGAATCCTTATTATATTTTTTTTATTCTAGAGGGAGCTGTTCTCACCATTTACAGTAAATAGAAAACAAAAATTACATTTCTGAGATGGTTACAATTTCCTTTAGTTATTATACAATTGCAAGTTTACAGATCAAAATTCTGATCAATGGGAAATGAAAGCACATGGACCAAAGTTCCCTGCACAGAAGACAAGGCAGACTTTATTTTATGTTATTTAGAGTGCCACCTAAACAGGATTTTCAAGTTACTTTATTTATAGCTATCTACAATGCAAGCCATACTGTAATGATTGCCTTATCCCAACGAAGTCAGTCTCACCAGTGTTTAGTGAATAAAACTGATTTATTGAAAGGATAGTATGCAAATACAAAGAAAGCTGAGAATGAGCAAAAGCGCGCCAAATACAAACTAAAAACCCTCGCTTCAAAACCAACCCCGCCCTTCCTCCCTCCTAGCAACCACCCCCTCCCAGGTGTTAGCAACCGTTACTCACATCGGCCTGAGAAAGTAACCTTGAACAGAGTCACTAACCCAAACATACATTCTACAGTTGCAGAAGAAGATTACAGCCCGGCACAGCTGGAAATTTACAACCTGCAAACATGGGTTAGAACAGTGACATGCAAAATGTTACGATGTATACAGAACATTGAAACGATGAACATGACATATCGCCCCCCTTCAATAAAAAACGAGCTTATGGAGCAGGCTTAGTGGGATAAGCGGCGTGGAAATGGGTGACTAGAATAGGAGAGTGAACATCGTGGGCAGCAACCCACTCAGGATGAGGGAAATGTTTCCAGCGAATCAGATATTGCAAGACAGAACGACACCGTCAGGAATCGAGGATTTCTCGGACTTCAAAGTGTTGTTGACCATCAATCATGATAGGTGCAGGGGGTGGAGGCTGTGGATGCCAGCGGGCTGATTCGTGGAAAGACTTAAGGAGGCTGCAATGAAAGACAGGGTGTAAGCGTTTAAGATTTGCAGGCAAATCTAATTTAAAAGTAACAGGGTTAATTTGAGCAACAATAGGAAAAGGACCAATAAACTTAGGTGCCAACTTTTTTGAAGGTTGTGTAGACTTGATGAATTTGGTGGAAAGATACACCTTATCACCCACTTGGAAAGGTGGCGAGTTGGATCGTTTGGAATCTGCATGTTGTTTGTAAATGGCTTTAGCATCAGCAAGCGCCTGCTGTATTGTTGGCCAGGCAGCTGCCAGACGTGTAGCCCAATCAGCAGGTGAAGACGGGGGGGGAGGCTGGCTGAGGCAGTTCTGGGATCGGGACAAAGTCACGGCCAAAAACGGTATGGAATGGCACTTGGCCAGTGCTTTGATGAACAGCATTGTTGTAGGCAACCTCTGTGAATGGGAGGAGGTCGACCCAATCATCTTGCTGATAATTGACAAAAGCACGGAGATATTGTTCCAGGGTAGAATTGACCGCCTCCGTATTTCCGTCAGTTTCCGGATGCGACGCAGTTGATAATGCTTGGTTAGTACCCAGTAATTTCATAAATTCCCGCCAAAACTTGGATGTGAATTGTGTTCCTCTGTCCATCACCAAGTGGGCGGGGCATCCGTGAATTTTGTACATGTGTACAATGAAAAGGTGGGCCAGCTGTTGTGCAGATGGGATGGAGGTACATGGGATGAAATGGGCTTGTTTAGAGAAAAAATCTTTGACCACCCAAATGACAGTCTTTCTTTGGCTAGGAGGTAAATCAACAATGAAGTCCATAGAGATTTCCTCCCAAGGGCGGGAAGGATTAGCCACTGGTTGTAATAAGCCCTGGGGCTTTCCCAGTTTCCGTTTGGACGCAGCACACACTGGGCAGGAATTGACATATTCTTTAATGTCGCGCCAGAGCGTTGGCCACCAGAATTAGCGTCTAACCAGATGAAGGGTCTTTCTGAACCCAAAATGCCCAGCCATTCTGTCATCATGGGATCGTGACAGAATGGTTTTTCGCAACGTCTCAGGTACATAGAGACGATCATGCTTCCATGCAAAATTTTGCTTAAAAGTAACCTCGTTGAGGTTTGCTTGCAACCAAGTATCAGTTTTTAGTTCGGAAAGAAACTGTTGTTGCAAGTCTGAGGGAACAGGCAGACGAGGTGAAACTGAAGCGTCTGTGCGTTGCGCTCGGGTTTGGCTGCGAGTCACAGCTGCTAGACTCATTTGGGGCTCTGTCCAGAGAGTGGCCACTAGATCTGGCACCGTACTAGCATCCTGAGGCTGGCACAAAAGCGCATCAGCTAGGAAGTTGGTTTTTCCAGGTATAAATTTCAGTTTAAAGTCAAAACGACTAAAAAATTGAGCCCACCTAATTTGTTTTGGGCTCAGTTTACAAGAGGCAGTCAGTGCCTCCAGGTTTTTATGATCAGTCCAAACTTCGAACGGGTGGGTAGCCCCCTCCAATAAGTGACGCCAGCTTTCTAAAGCAGCTTTAACAGGAAAAGCCTCTTTCTCCCAAACATGCCATCTCCTTTCTGTCTCCGAAAATTTTCGGGAGAGGTAAGCACATGGTCTTAACTGTCCGAGATTGTCTCTTTGCATTAAGAGAGCTCCAATTGAGAAATCAGAAACGTCCACCTGCACCACAAACGGTTTGTCAGGATCAGGATGCTGCAGGATGGGTTCGGACGTAAACAGCTGTTTAAGGGTGTGAAAAGCCCTCTGGCATGCAGGTGTCCACTTTAGCAGCGCTCCTGGATTTTTCACCCTCCGTGTGTCCCCTAAACCTTTAGTTTTGAGTAACTCAGTGAGGGGCAGCGCAATTTCCGCGAACCCCTGGATGAAGGGCCAATAAAAATTCGCGAATCCAAGGAGACTTTGCAGCTGCTTACGCATGCGTGGTGGTTCCCATGCCAAAATGGCTTCAATTTTAGCGGGATCCATTTCAATTTCTTTATCGGAAATCCTATAGCCCAGGTAATCAATTTGCGACTTATGAAATGCACATTTTGACAGTTTAGCATACAATTCTGCCTTTTTTAGTTTGCTTAGCACCTGTCTGACTAGATATATATGCTCCTCCATCGTTTCAGTATATATTAAAACATCATCTAAATACACCAATACCCCTTTGAATAGGTGGTCATGCAAGACCTCATTGATAAGTTGCATAAAAACCCCTGGTGCCCCCGCCAACCCAAATGGCAAGACTTTGTATTGAAAAGCCCCCAAAGGACAATTAAACGCAGTTTTCCATTCATCCCCCTCCCGTATGCGAATACGGAAATATGCCTCCCTCAAGTCCAGCTTAGAGAATATTTTCCCCTTTACCAGATGTGTTAGCATGTCCTTTATCAGGGGCAAAGGATATTTATTTAATATCGATACTGCATTGAGCCCACGGAAATCTGTACACAGTCTCAAAGTGCCGTCCTTCTTTGGTCGAAACAGCACAGGTGCACCTACTGGAGAGCTGGCGGGTTCAATGAAACCCCTAGCTAGATTTTTGTCAATGAACTCTCGTAGTGCTGCCAGCTCCTTCTGGGTCATAGAATAAATTTTCGGACTAGGCAATTTCACATTTGGAACAAATTCTATTGCACAGTCAGTTTTGCGATGAGGCGGTAGCCTATCCGCCTCTTTTTCACCAAACACATCTGCAAAGTCCTGGTATTGCTCCGGCAGCCCTTCCAGCAGCTGGAGGACTTGCAGAGAAGTGGTTGCTGCCCGTCCCACCTTGTTGTCATCTAGCTGGTCTTTTGCAGGGGCTTTATAAAATCCATCTGCGAACGTCACCGTTTGATGCACCCAGTTTATGGAGGGATTTTGCCGTACAAACCAGGGCATCCCCAAGATGACCAAAGGTCCCCCTACCGGTGCCACAATAAATGGTAATTTTTCCCAATGGCTGCCCATTTGCAAGGTGACCATCCCGGTAGAATGGGTGACTGGTTTCCCCCCTGCCATGGTCCCGTCCAACTGGGTAAAGATCATCGGCCGTTTTAAAGGGAACGTGGGTGACCCCAACGCAGTAACCACGTCAGGGTGCATCAGGGACCATGAGCACCCCGAATCAACCATGGCCCACAGTTCAATGGTTCGGGTGCTGGACCCCAACTTCACTCTAACGGTCAGGGTAGGGAAATCCCCACTCACCGAAACATGGTCGTGCCCATCTTCTGCATCTTCCACCTGCCCCACGGTGCCCTTTAAAGCAGGTGGCTGGCATTTCCCGCCGGCTCATCGGTCTCCTGTTCCCCCTCATCTCCAAAGAAAGGGATGCCCTCAGGTTCCACCTCCGCCAGAGCGGCTTTCATTTTCCTTGGTAGGGACAGTGATTTCCCAGCCGGTTTAGCTGGGCGATCCTCGGCTCGTCTTTTTGGGCATGCCACCGCCCGGTGCCCTTCCTTCCCGCAGCGCAGACATTGCCCCTTTGCAAAGCGACGCTCCCTCTCCTCTTCCCACGCACGATGGCTGGGTCATCCCGAAGAGATTGGAGCATGGGTGCTTTTGATGGTTTTGCCTTGCTTCACCGCCTTACGATGTGCGAAGGTTTCCAGGGCGTTTTCGGTGCTGCCCGCCAGTTGAATCCACCCGTACAACGTCTTTGGGTCATCTCGCCCCAGAGCCCACCGCAGGACCTCAGTTTCCAGTCCATCTTTAAACATCTCTACTAAGGTGGACTGGGACCAATCCTCAACTTTTCCAGCCAGTGCTTTGAACTCTAACGCATAGTCTGCCACTGACAGCGATCCTTGTGCCAGGTTCTTTAGAGCCTGTTTTGCCCTTTCTTGTGCTAGAGGATCCTCAAAATGTTGCTTTAGCGCCCACAGGAACTCCTCAAAGTCCTCTAGCTCTGGGGCCTCTGCTTGACACAACTGGACGCACCAATCTGCCGCCCTCCCCTTCAGCCTATTTGCTACGACATTGATTTTCCCCCTCTCGGAACGGAAACTCTGCTCCCAATCCTCCATGTAGCTATTAGCATTGGTAATGAAGAAAGACAGCTTCGTAGGATCACCGTCAAACTTCACCGGAAAGGGGGGGGGGTCTCGCCGCCTCCAGCCATTCGGCTTTTCCAGTCACGTCTAGGGTCCTCCTTCCTGTCGCTGACTGTCGGAACCGAGTCCGACCTCTTCTCCGCGGAGATGGGGGTGGTGACTCCGGGTGAACGCTCTGATCCCTAGTGTCCTTTCGTCTCCCCTCAGCCGACCCCGACTTCCCACGACTTTCCCTTAGCATCACCGCCAAAGACTCCAACTTCTCCTCCAGAGCCTTCATTCATGCGGGGGTGACCGATTCTTCGGCTGCACCAGTTACCACTACCACTGTAGGTGACAACGGAGGTCCTGGTTTCTGGACCTTTTGGGCATCCCCTACCGCGGAGTCCTCGTCCTCGTGCCCCGTTCTATATTCGGCCCCTGATGTGCCCGTCGTTTCTGACATGACCATCTGCTCACCGGGTAGTTGCCCCAGCTGTTCCCGGCGGGCCGCCCTCTCCGCGTGGGCACTCCGGGCTACCCGCACCGTGGTGTCCGGTTCCTCCTCAATCCACTCGGTTTCCCGTAGTAGAGACATCGCTAGCGCTCCCCGACACAGGTAATCTGGCTAGGGGCTAGCGGGATAAGTTTCTTTGATGATTCTCAGCTTTATGTAATGATTGCCTTATCCCAACAAAGTCAGTCTCACCAGTGTTTAGTGAATAAAACTGATTTATTGAAAGGATAGTATGCAAACACGAAGAAAGCTGAGAATGAGCAAAAGTGCACCAAATACAAACTAAAAACCCTTGCTTCAAAACCAGCCCCGCCCTTCCTCCCTCCTAGCAACCACCCCCTCCCAGGTGTTAGCAACCGTTACTCACATCGGCCTGAGAAAGTAACCTTGAACAGAGTCACTAACCCAAACATACATTCCACAGTTGCAGAAGAAGATTACAGCCCGGCACGGCTGGAAATTTACAACCTGCAAACACGGGTTAGAACAGTGACATGCGAAACGTTACGATGTATACAGAACATTGAAACGATGAACATGACACATACGTTTTTCTGCAGAAATCCCTTTCTCAAACAATTTTTTAATCCTATATAGAGGATTAAACCATACTTCTGTTAAGTATTTCCCCAGATAATCGTAGGTCTTCAAAGAATGTAAAGAACCTGTATGATTTACTCCTACCTACTAATGTTTGAACAATTTTTTGTACCCTATTTGAAGCCACTAGGGCTTAACAGGTATAAAACAGTTTTTAATCCACTCTCACCGCTGGAATAACTATCAAGAAATAAACCTGTGGCTCTTTCTCTTTCCAGCATTTAAGCTGTAATAATTTATTCCAGTGGTAAAGTAAAATATGATATGGTATTAGACATTTTTCCCAATTAAGCAAAATATTCTTGTATTGGAAATACTGGGAATAGAATCTGTTGCTTTTATGATGTACCATAGAAAAAGAACCAGAAAAGAAGAGTTACTGGGCCTGGGCCTGGAGGGTTGCTAAAATAATTATTTTGAGAAAGTTTTCAAATGTTTCCAATAGGACACTTTGTATTTTTGCTTTTATTCCTCCCCCCCCCCCTCTTCCTTGCAGAACTCTTCTGGCTCAGAAATATTCCTAGTTCTCCTTGTATGCACTGCTGTTTGAGATCTCCTCACAGATAATATTCAAGTCTGGGGAATGGGAAGGCTATTCCAAAACCTTTATCTTTCTTTCCTAAGTGTTTAAGGGTTGATTTGGAGGTATCTTTCAGATCAGCATTGTGGTGAAATATCCAAACTCTTCAGCTTCATTTTCTTCACTTACTGTGGACATCCTTCAGGGGATAAGTACTGCGAAGTATGGATAGTTTTGAAAGAGAAGTAGTTTGATGTAGCATTGGATCCTTTTCATACAGATTCAGACTATTCCAGCACATACTTCAACCAATACATTCTTGAAATAACCAAAAGAACTGCTCAGCCCTGCTATAACTTTGAATAGAATCAATCTAGATCAAAATATTTTTTATTATATTCTGCCTTTCAGGAGGTGAATACTCAAGTCACCTAATAAAGTATAGAAACCAAAATGCAGATACAAAAAGTTAAAAACACGGGTCAAAATTAGCACTATAATAGCTACTAACATCTTTTAATAATTAAAGCCTGGTGAAAGAGAGGAGTCTTGACAGGTTTCCTAAATACTGAGAGAGTTGAGGCCAAAAGCAACTCCCAGAGCAGGATGTTCTATTAGCTGGGAGCAAAGCAGGCTCTTTTTGATGTGCCAGAATGTCAGGCATCAGCATCAGGGACATTTCTAAGAGCTTCTCTGGCAAATATGAACATCTGCTCAGCTTTGTAACAGGAGAAGCAATCCCTTAGATCAAAGTTCCCAAAGTTGTGACCCACGTGTTGCATGCAAGACTCCAAGTCATTTTCTGTGGCATACAACAATATTTTGTAGGTAGGCATAATGCCCAGTAAGCAGGATACTGAGTGCAGCATCAGAAGAAGTGGCAGTGGCCTGGCAACTCATGAGCCAACCTGGTAGGTCTTCCACAGCTGGTATCTTGAGGTTTCTCATGCTGATTAGCACCTCATTCTGGGAACCTCCACCCACTCTCACATGTCATGGCAGGTACTATTTCTGAGACAGCACTCCAGGAGGGATAGCAAGGAAAGATATGCTGGGAAACTCAGGCTGCCCAAAGGAAGAAAGGAGCTTGGATGCCACTTGAGCAGAGTGCCCTGTGACAAATGAATCAATGTCTTACGTTGTAATCTGGGAATCTTTTGGTCTTGAAGAGGCCTCTGTAGCTTTGTTCCAGTATGCATTTGGCTTTAGTTTGCATTAGCTTATTAGGTACCTAGAATGCTGATCAAGTTTATTTGATTATTGATAATAGCATTTTAAGTTCTTTGATTTTTATTCTTTATTTTGTTATTTTGTTGTAACTTACCCAGAGTCTATCAGAACCGGGATGAGTTATAAAAATTCTTCAGTAAATAAATATATAAATAATAAACCAAATGTTGATGTTCTAGTTAATGGCCTATTTTGGCTGCTATAAGTGGCCAAAATGAAATTGCTGTTGTGTAGCTCTGATTTGCAAGTAACACTGTTGTACAGTTGTTATTTTTAATTTAATGGTACACCATGATACTCTTCATTTTTTTATTTTCTAGAAACTTTTGTATCAATGTATAAAAAGGTTTTGTATTGTGCTCTAAGGCTAATGAACTAGTCTTCATGAGGCATTTGATTATTTGGAATTGAGATCTCTAAAGTAAATTATTATGTGCCATCAAGTCAGTGTCAACTCTTACTGACCACTTAAACAGATTTTCTCCAGAAGGCTCTGTCCTCAACCTGGCCTGTCAAATCTTCCAATGGTGCTAAGTCCATTACCTTGCTGCAGGTTGTTCTCTTTTTCTCTTTCCTTCCACTTGTCCCAGCGTTATAGATTTCTCTAGATAACTAAGTCATCACATTATAAATCCAAAGTATGATAATTTGGACCTGGTCATTTGTGCCTCAAGTGAGAACTTTGGGTTGATTTGTTCAATGATGTATTTGTTTATTTTCTTGGCTATCTGTGGTATTCTCAAGTCTTCCCCAACACCAAAGCTCAAAAGCATCAGTATTCTTTTTATCCTGCTTCTTCTAAGTCCACCTTTCACTTCCATAGGGTGTCATATCCCAGCATCTTAATGTCTTTTGCAAGGCCTTCATTGCTGCTCTGTGGTGTACTGTATTTCCTGATGGCTGTTGATAATTGATCCTAAAAGGCAGAAGCTATCTACCACTTCAATATCTTGATTGTCAGTTCTTAAGGCTGGCTGCTGTACCTATTGTCATTAGTTTGGTCTTCTTAATATTTAATCTTAGACTGATTTTTTTCATTGTGCTCCTTGATTATCATTACTAGAAGTTGCAGATCATTTACATTTTCAGCTATCAGAGTACTGTTATCAATGTCATCAATAAGCACGTTATTGGTATTTCTTCCTCTAGTTTTAAAATCCCACTTAGCTTCCTTCAATATATATATTCCACATACAGATTAAATAAATAAAAGGACACCCCTTCGCCAACCTGGAACCAGTCTGTTTCACCATGTTTTGGCCATACTGTAGCTTCCTGACCTGTCTATAGGTTTTGCATGAGGACAATGAGGTTTTTCGGGATTCCCTAAGCACATTCCGCAGTTTGACATGATCAACAGAAACAGATGCCAGTGAACTGCTTGGCCATGTCCCTGCAGTTTTCTTGGCAAGAATTCAGAAGTGGTTTGCCATCCCTAGCCTGGTGCCTTAACCACTACACCAAACTGGCTCTGTGTTGAATGAAGCATATACTGACTGCACTGAATGATCCTAAGCATTATTTTGCTAGAATGTGAAATTAGGGATATTGTACAATTGTTTGCACACTATGTTATATCTCCTTTCTTTGGTATTGGTATGTAGTTTGACCTCTTCTAATCTATTAGCCACTGTGTTGGTCCTTCAGATTTGCTGGCATAGCTTGGTTGGAAGGTTTACTGATTCTTCTTCTGTTGCTTACCATATTTCTGTAGTTATTCCATTAAAAAATAATAAAGGAATATAAATAAAATAAAATAAAAATAAATTCCTGTAGCCTTCCAAATTGGTAATGACCAGAGTGCTGATGTAACTTCACCTTCTAATACTAGTGATTCTTTTAAGTAAAGAACATCTTCTAAGGTATCTTGGATGTTAACATCTCTATTGTATAGAATTTCAGGACACTTTTTCCATCTTTATTTGTTTCTATCTTTGAACCAATTTTTGTCTATTGGTCAATAGCCGTATCTTAAACTGTACCCACCAAGCAATTGGGAACCGCTGCAGATCATTCAGTAGAAACATCATGTGAACTCTGTACATTTCACTAGTTAGCAAGTAATATTTGTATTTTTCACCAAATACAACTTTCAGAAACATTTTAAAGGTAAGTCCACATAGATCACATTGCAGTAATCAAGATCAAATGTAATTAAGGCATGAGTAACACTCTCCCAATCTGACCAGTTCAGTCACAACTGGTGTTGAAGTATAATGGTACAAAGGCAGTCCTCATAGTTACAATTTTCAAATCAACTGAAGTTCATGGAACATTTCCAGACTGTAAACCTGCTGTTTGAGGGGGAATGCAACATGTTGAATTTCAATCCCTCAATCCATTTTCCTGATGTCATTAGCATAACTTCCAAACCTTTTGAAAATTAGTTTTACAATAGTATCTACTCCCCCCCTAACCCTGCATGATCAACATCACTCCAGGTGGATACTGTAATTTGATTAGAGCCCTACCTATTTGATTATATGATAATCTTGGCAATAGGAAAAGGATTTTATCTCCTTTAAATTTTTCTTCTTGCCTTTTTTCTCATACCATAAATTCTTATTCCTGGAATAGTTTTAATTCTATATATTTTATACTGGCTGCGACTGAAATAAAGATTGACTGATTGACTGATCATTCTCCCTAATAATTTTTGTTGCCCTTTTCTGGAAGAGTTTCAGGCTCAGCATTTTTGAATCCAGAATAATGGCATTCAGATTACAGCTTCTGTTCTTGACCACATGCAATCAGGATGCAATCTATTCTGTGAGAGACCAAAGCTTTTTAAATACAGGAAACCCAGCTGGGATAAATGAGATTCATAAAAAATATTTTTAATTGTGACCTTTAAAAGGTAGATCATTGTTATTTAGGTAACCTATTCTGTGAAGAGACCAAAGCTTTTTAAATACAGGAAACCCAATTGGGATGAAGTAAATTCATAAACAATAATTTTAATTGTGACCTTTAAAAGGTAGATCATTGTTACTTAAGTATCATTTCTTGTCTTTTTTTTCTATTTCCTTTCCTTTATGTTATCATCTTATATATGTAGTAAGTATGAACCAAAAAAAGTATCCTTGGAAAGCATTTTTGTAGAATGTTTAGGTTGCTGTGCTAAGTATCCGGAAATATTTAAGAAAATAGTATGTCTAAAGAAACCATGCCGCTAAATTTGTCTTTAGCTCCTCTTTATGTTGAATATCATAATATTTTATTCACTATGTTTTTAAATATCCAAGATATTGTTTTGATATGTTTTTTTTCTTATTAACAGGTGGAATGGATAGAACAGCAAATTGTAAAAATAAGAACAAAGAGAGATTACAAACCTGGTAGCATCCAGTCCATGTATTTTAATGATCCTAAATGGCAAAGTATGTGGTACATGGTGAGTCCATATAAGCTAATATTTGTACAGAAATCTGTCATAGTAAACACAATTGTCTTCAATGCAATTTGTTTAGTAACAATAATAAATATTTTAAACCAAAGCATTTGATGTTGCCAAAGTAAGACCTGCATTTGTAGTCCTGTAAGTTAAACTTTATCAGGGTAATTGGTAAAGATAATCTATTTAAAAAAAGAAGATACATTTTTGAAAGTTCTATTTTTCTTTAATTAAACATATATTATAGCTCTTTCATAATTTCTTTCTAGCATTAGAGTAAGAATATTAATGTGCTTTTTGTAACCAACATTTTTTCATAACTAAAATAATAATTTAGGAAAAATATGAGCTGAATCTGATGTAAATTGTATTACTACAATGAACTTCTTGTGAAGACATTCTAGAAACCAGTTGGCCAGAATGTGGCTTCGTAAACATAAATAATGCAAGAACCAAAACCAAACAAAGAAATCTAGAAAACAAAGACTACATGAAAGCAAAACAAAGAAATTTAATTTGGAAGTATTCATAAAATCATTTGTAATCTCAAGGAGACATGCATTTTAAATATCTATATTTAATATTTGTAACCAAAATTGCATTAATTTAACAGAAGTAATATGTTATTTCCCAGATTTTAAACACTACTTGTCCCCAAAAGGGATACACTTATTTTTTCAAGTATTTTGCTATAGTAAATCTGGCAGCTAAGGACAAAAACTGAATTAGTTTCTTGTGTTGCAGTATTTTGTACGTCCTGTGGTATATGGGCTCTAAAACTATGTTAGAAGTAAATATTCAATATTGTTATGTATTTTTTCCAATTTCCTCAAATACTTTAAATCAAAACGAGTAACTATATGTGCATCATATTTAGTTTATAGATTACTAGATGAGGTGATTAGGTGTTTTTCCTCCCCAAAATTATTTGTGATTTGGGGAGAATTGGGTAGTCTTACACTTGCTGATAAGATTAGAAGAAGCTGTTGGAAAGAAAGAAATAAGCATAAGGTAATGGTGGCTTTCAGGGCTAACGGAGGCCTAGAACTCACAGTCTCCTGGTTCCTAGGCTAGCATCTTAATCACTACACCAAACTAGCTCTCAATAATTTAACCTGGGACCTGAGTTTCTTCAAGAATGCTTACTTGAAATAGAATCTTGCTGCCCAATATGTGAAAGCAGCGGATATGTTAAGAGTCCCACTTAACAGGAAATCCACTAAGAGGAGGCTGGGAAACAAGCATTCTGTGTAGCAGACCCCTTCCAAGCTTACCCCCCCCCCCCCCCAGGTGAGATTGGCTCCTTCCTTGATGACATTTAGGAAGCTTATAAGGATCTGGCTGTTCCAAAAGTCCTCAGGGAATTATGGAATATGTGCTTTTAGAGTATCCGTCCTGAAAATAAGCACTGAATTTGAGGAGAATGTACTGTAAGTATGGCAGCGTTTTATTTTGTATTACCACATTGCCTTGCTCTTTGTTTTTTGTATCCCAGCTTTTTAAGTTGCTCAGAGTCAGTTTGACTGAAGTGGCACAGAAGTGTAAATAAATAAATAAATAAATGCTGAATTTTACCTGGTACTGGGAAGGTTTCCATCCTTTGATGACCAGTTTCATCTCTCCTGGGCACACTCTAGCAAAGCTTGACCTCTTCTGGAGTGGATGTGTACACATTATTGCCATTTCCTTAACCCAAATGCAAGCTCAGAAAAAGATGCATTTCTTTAAGGAGGAGTCCACAAGTTTAGCGTGCATGCCCACACCCACCCAGAAGCATCTTTTTGGATTCAGATCTAGAGTACTGCATATCCCCATTTTCCAATATGGTATTAAAGCTGCAATACATATTATTTGTAACAAGTCCACTAACAATGGAAAAGCTATCAAATCTGTGAAGTTTTACAAAAGATTATTGAATCTCCTGCTTCACTTTGCTACTTCAATGCAATTCCCTTTTGATTCCTGAAACTGCTTCAGTAGGGTTATTTGATCAGCGCTTTGTCAAATCAAAACATTCCATCAAAACTTCACAAACACCTAAATATGGATAAGTTTCCTTGTGTTTGCTGCATGACACAACATCATTCTCTATCCATTTCCCTTTTGCAAAAGTAAGGAGGGAAAACAACTTGCTTGTCTAAACAAAGAAAATTCCCAGCATTCCAATAGCCTATGCGTACTTACCTGAGACTAAAAGCCATTGTTTGCTGAGTTCAGGTTTTTTTCAGTCTCTTTTTCTCTATATGAGTATATATCTTTGGGCACTTTATACTCCCACTGGTTCCATTTTCAAAAGCAGTTGGAAGATGTTCCCTGATTGTTTTAAAATAGGTCATTCTTAAAATGCTGAGAACAAATAGCAAGAATCACTCCATGTGAGAGGAAGAAAATATAAATTGCTTTGAGCTCCATATCTGTATTCTTAATTCATGCATTTGTTGCTCTTATGCAAAAAATTTTTTTAAAGGGCTTCTGTGGAGGATCCAAAACATGTCAATCCACCCTTTTCCTTGCAAGATCTGAAGCTTTGTTCTCCTCTGTTTCAAGTACACTACAGCTGAGCCAAAAATGAATCCACTCAGTTTGCAAATAGAATTGACGCTTTGGGATTATAGAGATCCAGAGCTGCTTTACAGCTCTGTACAGAGTCCTCAGGTGTAGGGCTACCATATTTTGGTTGCCAAAACTGGATGACCACCAGAAGGCAGCAAAGAGATACATAAAACATTAACTCTTTGCTCCCATCTAGTGATCATCTGGATTTTAGCATTCCAGATATGTTAACCCAATCACATGTAAGTGCCATGTGTGCAAGAAAAAGAGTATGTTCTGAGTAAGAAAATGTGTGTGTGTGTGTACAAACAATAAGGATCAACTGATTTTACAAATATAATATTTTATAATCATTTTTCATCAGTGATCTTTAATTTAATTTAATTTAATATTTTGTTCTGGCCCCAACTACTTTTGTAGTGGGCCTTCAGGCTGACCCACGTGCTCATTTATACAAATGCATCATATATACATAATTCTGAAGGGAAAAATATGTCCAAGATTGGTTTCAGTGGCAGTCAGCAATTCTTGCTGACAAGATTGGCAAGCTGGGTAATGTATTAGGTTTTTGTATTGATTATATTAAATTCAAGGTTTCTCTCAGGAAAATATGACATCTTTAAGCACACCTATATGTACCGCTTTAAACTAACTCCACAAGAGCTTACCAGAAAATGTATAACTTAGGCCAGGTTATCCTTAATTTTGGAGAAATAGAAGTAAGTTCTTTTGATTATGCTAAATTTCAGAATTGTCAGATTTACAAATTATTATTAGGAATTATTTCTTCTTCCCTCATATGCCTAGATTAATGGAAAGAGAAAAGGGGACATTAAAGGATAGAGTTTATGCCTAATCTCCAAACCATGGTATATGATCATTAGAAAAGATACCTGAATACAATCACTGGCTGTTTACACATTAAATTAGGCTATCATGTGCTAGCTTGATTTTGGTTTAATATGATATATGGACTCAGCCATGGTGATTTGTAAGCCATGATTAATTTTATTAATTTACAGCTTTTTTATACTGCTTTTCACTTGAAAATATTGATATATCTTAGAATAGATATAATAAAATGCAATAAAACACATTGAAATGATGAAATATTAAAATAATAAAAGCAGTAATTTAAAAATAAACCATGATTAGTGCAGCTGATAAAATCAAGGGAAGGCCTGGGGAAATAAGTTTTCATTCCAAGCTGGGGGGCACTAAAATGTAGAGCATAAATCAGGCCACTGTGCTTTATTGGGATGTAGAAATATATTGACTTGACAAACATATTGTAAAGTGAGTTTGGCTGTAAATTCTTACAAGCAAAGTTTGTCTGCTTTTGCGTTTTATTGAGTTCAGCAAGTCATACTACATCAAAATTATCAACAGGAAGTAATGAAAAGTTTTATATACTACTAAATACTATATACCATTTAGTTACTACTACCAGATAATGAAAAATAATTAATTGGTGGACTCACAAAGGTTAAATATGTCATAAAATAGACTTATTAGTTAAAGGCATATAAATAATTGACCACAAATTAGCCATATCCTATTAACCATAAGTAAAAGCTACCCTATTAGCAATATGCCATTATTCAGTTTTGAGGATGAAATGGATGGGTAATCTATACAAAACAGCAAATAAACATGTGTGGTGATGAAATGTAAATGACAACATCACGTAAATGCTGCAACTCACATATTTGCATCAGATGTCAGGATACAAGCCCTTAAGATCAGCATTTGCATGATAACATAATTCTCATACATTGGAATTTTGATGCCATTGCAGTTGTCTATGGACACTGCAGAGTAAATATAGCTAATTATCCAACAGCCAACTGGAAAAAAAGAGGGGAGGACATGATTGTGGTTATATAATGTGTTTCTTTGAAGAAAACATAATGTTAAATATTAATGAATCAGGGTGTTTGTTACCCAGTTAAAACAATTTCAAGTTAAAGCAATGACATTAATATTGCCTTATTTTACTCATATCATTTTGCTTCAAAACTTTTATAGTATGATGCAATCATGCATATGTGACTAAACCCTTCATTATTACCATTATGCAGAATTTAATATTCAATCCTGCAATATTATTGCCAGAGCCAATTTTGAGCAAACACATGCTTTCAGTATGGATGTTTATTAAAGTTGACTGAATCCGGAGTTGAATGGGCCAATTTGCACCAATTCTGTGTTCCATGAGGGGAAGCATGACTCCTATGAAACGACCCAAAGCAAATAGAATAGTCATATAGTTTCATGTGTGGTTTAGTGCTTTTAGGAACAGTATATAGGTAGGCAAAGGGTAGATTCATATACTGAGTTGAGCCATAGTTTATTGTACCATGGTTATTTAAACAATCACAGGGACCTGATTCACACAAAATGGAAAATCATAGGATCCACTGTAAACTTGGGTCATATATTAAGTCAAAATTGAACTAACCATGTTACGACATAGTGTGATAATCAGAACCCGTCAACAGTGTCTTTCACCCTTCTTTCCTTCCTTCCTTCCTTCCTTCCTTCCTTGGAATGAGAAGAGTGGAAACAAATCTTCTGATCACAAGGAACCTCCAATCATGATATTTTGAGGGGAAAGTATTACATCCTTTACTTGAAATTGAGTTTAATTTCTATTGATGGAGCAATTATATATTACAGGTGTTATCTAATTCATCCAAAAACAAAATAGTTAACCTATATGTCCTTTTTACTGAATTTAACAGAATTCTCTGAAAATGGGCAGGCTGTGAGAATGGGAAGGTTACAACTTCTCAGAAGCATCTATTTTATTTTAGCTTTCATTCAATATTGTTAGAAATAAAGAATAACAACAAAAGGAGTCAATTTTGGTTTTCAGCTGCTAGTTAATTGGCGACAAGAAGCTTTAGTTTCCTGAATGGTGCTTCTGATTTGGGGCCTTGTGACTCAGACAGCAATCATTTGGAACAAGTCAATTCAGGGTTATTTATTTTCTAAAACACTGGACTAGGCCCAAATCTAATTGGTATATGTCTCTAGTTTTCAATTGTACTGTATGGGTTTTTTATTATTTTTAAGGAATTTTTTTACATTTTCCATAGCAAAATGTATGAAGCTTTGTTTTATTTTTCAGAAGCATACCTAAAGTAAAACATTAGAAACAGACATGCCAGACTTTTTTTGTAAATCAGCAATATTGCTTGCATTTTTATTTACTTGTGTTCTGTACGCAGCTCATGTCTTTTTTTTATGAACTTTCATTTGGTAATGTCCCGTGGGTGAAATGTAAATCATTCTCATTGAATCTAGATGCTAAGGCATGAAACCTAGCAGCTATCTGATATTTTTGTGCTGTCAAGGATAATATCACCTCCCCCAAAGAACCATTTTTCTCCCAGTGTTGCATCAAAATATCAATATATATTTTGTTCACTTACTACTGTTGATTTTGTTACAGCAAAATAATCTACTTATACTTTATAAAATAATTTGTTTATTCTGCAATGGTGGCAAGTGTCAGAATTTGCTGGGAGCTTTTTTCAACTTTGTATTTCTTATTTCAGACATCAATACCCCTTATGTTCACTTGTGTCTCTAACAAATAAGAATCAATACACTTACAATATCTTAAATTTCTAAAAGCAATAACAAAAATACCTTTATCATTTTATTTAGTATGCATTGAGATTGTAGAACAGAATACCAGTGGATATTGCTACTACAAAAGTGTGTCAGTATATGTTACACTCCAAAATACTGTCAGCTTTCTATGTGGGTACTGTTGGCTAAGAAGTGTTGTCTGGCGGGGCCCAGAAAGAGAGCCTTTCCTGCTGTGGTGCCTGCCCTCTGGAACATCATCCCTCCAGAAATCATAGTGGCCCCAACCTTGCTGGCCTTTCATAAGGCTTTAAAAACTTGGGTTTGTGTTCGAGTCTGGGGCCCCAGGTGTCTGAATAAGCCTGTCTCCTGGCTGGGTTAATGGCTGTTTGTGATTTTTTCCTGGCTGCAGTGTGTTTTAATGTTTTATATATGTATGTTTTTATTTACTTTTAATATTGTTAGCTACTTAGTTATTTGTTTGAAAGGGGGAACCATATAAATCAAATAAATAAATAAATAAATAATCATTCATTTTGAAATCGTATGTAATATGAAATGTCACTGTAAATGAGACACGTACCACTGGTTGATAATCACTGTCATCTTGATGTGCTATAATCAGTTTGAGCAACATGACAGAGGCAGTAAAGAGATTATTATCTTCTACTGTTGATCATCTGCTTCTCTAATGCTTGTCAGATACACATCAGATATAAAATGTAATAAGAATTCAAACTTTTCACTGGCTAAAGGGTTTGTAGGCTAAAGAGTTTAAGGAGCTTGACTCGGGATATTCAGGTCAAGTCCTCCTTCAGCTGCAAAAGCTCACTGGGCAATTCAGGACCTTGCAACATTGGTTATTGGGAGGATAAAATTGTTTGCTTCCTTGACCTCCTGGAAAAAAATAGGATATAAATCCAACAAAGAATAATAGGACTGGTTATATGGATGTAATCTATAGCTTGAAACTGCTACACATCACGTTCTATTACTTACCACAATCCTCAGGCAAAATTAAGCATCATCCGATGGCTAATGCAAAGGGATTGTGGTGAATGTGGGTAGGTTATCTTTATAGTCTTGCTGTAAAGCATAGATAGGCAACATTATCTTTCATGCAAAAACCAATACTCTGGTTTCTCTTCAGATCATATAAATCTTTTTTAGCTATTAGGAAGTATATGCGAGCAGCATATGGAGGCCTGAAGTGAGCAGGGATGGATCCATCCCATATTCTGGTATGCTTCACTCACATACACACTTCCAAATTCAGTCATTCGCAAACAAGCACCTTCCCCATGGTTTACACTGAGCTATCCTCTTTCCCCCCTACGTCTCACTATCTTTTTGTCTCCTTCTCTTTTCCCTTGGCGTTTGCATTTTCTATACATCTTCTTCTTTATATCACTTCTCTCTCTCTCTTTTCTTTATCACTTCCCTTTACTTGATTTCCTTGAATCTTACTTCAGTACTGGATATGGGAAAGCAGCTTCCACTAGGAGTGTGTGAGAAGGTCTCATCCAACTTAGTGAGGTGACTCAGACTGTCTTGCAGACTCCTCTGAGCTTTCTCCAAGGACAAAAAATGGAAGAAGCTTTTGTGCAGATGCAGCACCTGAGCAAGTACCAGAGAAAAGAAGCACAAAGCAGTTTCAAGTAGGTGCTTGGCTTGTACCTTCAGAGATGTGAAGCAACAGCTCTGGTTTCTCTACAGGTCATGTCAATATTTTGCCTGCTACAGTTCTATCTTCCACCCGAGAAGATAGAAGATACCAGAGAGCAAAAGGTTAGTGAAGGACTCACCCCCACTAGGAACAGTGGTCAAGGGACTGAAGCTGAAAAATTACTAAGCTCTGCCTACTGCCAACATTTCCTGTTTCAAGAAGTTGCCTCATATCAACAGCAGTAAAAACAGGGAGATAAATACACCTTTCTATCAACAGCAAAACTCACTAAACACTTCTAGGACCACTGAAGTCTCTACTATCTACCTTCTTCAACTTGCTTAAGTAGCCAGATTGAAAAAACAGATTATGCAGATTTTTTCATGCTACATATTATGAAATATATAATAATTAATTATATAATCTATAATTATATCTGTTATTTTGTATATCCAGTTGACTAATAAGCAGGGTTGACTGATGCCATTCATATTAAATCAATTTGCACTTAATAAATCAGCCAGTTACTTCAGTAGATAGACTGAGATTTTGGTGTAACTATCAACTTAAATACACTTTTTTTCAACATGATCTCATGCATTTTATTTGCTCAGTTCCTTTCCTTTCTGGCCATTTTTTGAGTCATCAGCAATATAATTCAAGTATTGTATAGGATATTTCCATAAATGAAATATTTTACAGATTTATTTGTTAGCTGTTCTCAAAGAGGAAATACAGGTGAATATCTCTCTTTGCTAATTATTTTTTTAATCTCACGTTTAAGGGAAAAAGTTTTAAATCTATGAGTGCTGAAAAGAAAATATATATTATAGAGAGGAGAAATTAGCCTGAAGCTGAATTGCAAGCTCTTTCACAACATGCCATAGAACAAGAAAATATATTTTAATATAATCTTCCAAGGTACACATTTTAAGATTCTTAAAATTAATGCACATTTTAATTTCCATGAATAATAAGTGGACATAATTTAGTCAAGTTTAAATCTTTCCCACTGAAATCAGTGAGACTAACAATACATTCCTATTCATACCTATTCAGAAATAAGTCTCTATGTGCAATGGGATTTACTCATAGAAGAGATTTCAGCCATCATCATCATCATCATCATCATTCAAATTTTGCTACCGCCCATCTTTCCCAAAAGGACTCTGGGCAGTTTACAATAAAATCAATAAAATCAAGACTATAATAATAACAATTAACATCTATAAAAACAATTACAGATATAAAATGCAATAAAGAAGTATAAAATCCAAGAGGTTAAAAATTCTGATCAGGTGGGAGGGGCTCTAAGGTGCAAGCGAACCCCATGGATAGTTGCCCATCTGCCTGCCCCATGCGAGATGGCAGAACCAGGTTTTCAAGGCCCTCCTAAAGGTCGGAAGTGAAGGCGCCTGCCTCACTTCTGAGGGCAAGATGTTCCAAAGGGCGGGGGCAACTGCAGAGAAGGCCCATTTCCTGGACCCCGCCAGATGGAATTCTCTTATTGACGGGGTCCGCAACATGCCCTCTCTACCTGACCAGGTGGGGTGGGTCGATGTTATGGGGATGAGATGGTCCCTCAGGTAACCTGGTCCCATGCCATGTAGGGCTTTAAAGGTCATAACCAACACCTTGAATTGGACCCGGAAGCAAACTGGCACCTAGTGCAGCTCGTGCAGTAAAGGTGTTATATGTGCCGATCTAGGGGCACCAAAAATAACCTGTGCATCTGCATTCTGGACAGGCTGAAGCTTCCGGATACTCTTCAAGGGTAGCCCCATGTAGAGCGCATTGCAGTAGTCAATATGAGAGATGACGAGGGCATGAGTGACTGTTCGGAGGGCCTCTCACTCCAGGAACGGGTGTAACTGGCGCACAACCCGAAGGTGAGCAAAGGCCCTCCTGGCCACGACTGCCACCTGCTCTGCGACCAGGAGTCGTGAGTCCAGGAGAACCCCCAGATTACACACCGGGTCTGTCTGGGGCAGTGCCACCCCATCCAGAACTAAAGATGACAATTTCCCGGAAACCGAGGAGCCGTCAACCCATAGCCACTCTGTCTTACCAGGGTTCAGCTGAAGCCTGTTGTTCCCCATCCAGGCCCCCACAGCCCCCAGGCACTGAGACAGGGCAGTCACCGCATCACTTACCTCACCTGGGATGGAGATGTATAACTGAGTATCATCAGCATACTGATGATATCTCATCCCATGGTGACGGATGATCTCACCCAGTGGTTTAATGTAGATGTTAAATAAGAGAGGAGAGAGAACCGAACCGTGCGGCACCCCACAATGGAGGGGCCGTGGGTCGGATCTCTCGCTCCCAATCACCACCGTTTGGGAACGGCCCTGGAGGAAGGAGGTGAACCAGCACAAAACCACGCCGTCCACCCCCAACTTCCTGAGCCATCCGAAAAGGATACCATGGTCGATGGTATCGAAAGCCGCTGAGAGATCAAGAAGAGCAAGGATGGATGCACTACCTCCATCCCGCTCCCGCCAGAGATCATCCATAAGTGCGACCAATGCTGTTTGGTCCATATCCGGGCCTGAAACCTGACTGAAAGGGGTCCAGATAATCTGTTTCATCCAGAAACCTCTGGAGTTGCAACACCACCACCTTCTCAACCACCTTCCCTAAAAAGGGGAGGTGGGAGACTGGACAGAAATTGTCCAGCACAGTTGGGTCCAGTGATGGCTTTTTGAGGAGGCGGTGCACCAGCGCCTCCTTAAATGCGGCCGGAAACACCCCCTCTCTCAAGGATGTATTAACCATTGCATGGACCCAGCCACATGTCACCTCCTGGGCTGCATTCACCAGCCAGGAGGGACATGAATCTAAATGACAGGTGGTGGCATTCACAATTCGGAGGATCCTGTCCACTTCCTCAGGTCCAACAGGATCAAACTGTTCCCAGATAACTGGGCAAGAACATTGCCTTGGCATCACCACCAACCCTGCTTCACGCTTGGAGTCCAACTTGGAGCGAATCCGAGCAATTTTATCCTGTAGTTGCTCAGAAAACTCTTCCGCACGGCCCTGTAGGTGGGCCACTGGGCCCATCTTCCCCAAAAGGGTACTTGTGATCTTAAACAGGGCTGTGGGGCGGCATTCTGTGGATGCAATAAGAGCGGAGAAATATTGGCGTTTCGCCGCTCTTACCACCACAAGGTAGGCCTTAATGGCGGCTCTAACCTGTGTTCAGTCGGATTCGGTCTTTAATGCTGGTTGTGTCCTGTGTAAGAAAATGAATTAACAATACCCTTGGTTAGGCTTCCTCAGTGTTAAATGAGTTCTATTATGCTTCACTCTTTGCTAGCTTCAGTCCTATAATATGTATATTGATTGGAAAGCAATGGGGGAATAAAAACTCAAGAGAAGCTGAATTTGTTTAAAATTGCTGTAACCCACTATCAAAGACTCTCCATGATTTACAGTGAATTTAAGTGAAAAGGAGATATATTAAAGTTAGCAATTAAACATCTATTTAAAAAGCTATTTAGAAGAACCTTTAAAAAGCAATAAATAATCCCTAAATGATTATGAAAACACTTTGTTGCAACTGGATTCATACCAGCTAATATGCTGTCATGGAGTGAGGAGAAAAGTGGATGATATTTTTTAAAAAAACTTTCTCAAGTAACCTGGGCTTAAGCTGGATAGGATTTTAAAACTTAGTCAGTGCTTTGTATTTCACCTGAAAACAAATTGCTTGCTGGTTAATGTTTTAAGCAAAGGTGGAATATGACCTCTTTGAGTTCTTTGAAAAATCAAGATGGCTGCTGAATTTTGAACTTCCAGTACAAAGAAATCTCACATAGAATGCATTCTGGGTATTAAACATGCTTTCCCATTTGGGTACCAGGTTTAAAGTCACTTTCTTCCTGGAACAGATGCTGTATTTGGCATATTAACTGAATTTTATAAAAGGTGCTCCTGACCATTGCCTCACCCTGGGAAAAAAGAAATCTCTTCTGGGGAAAGAAGGAAATATAGGGTGAGAATATGGAAAAGGAGATGCTTAATGTAAGGAAACTGGTATTTACCAAAAGTTGAATTTACCCATATATGGGAAATGTGTTCTTTGCAATATGCTGAATTCTTTTTTGTTCCAAGTCAGAACTAATTCAGAGCTGATTTTAATGACACAGTTCAACTCTTGTGTCATTGCCTGTGCATAAACGAACAACACACTTAGTTGTACAGTTGCTTCTAGGATCAAAAAAATCTCCAAAATTTGGGAAACCTCTAAGCTCTTTTTTTTCTCTCTCTCCTCTTGAGATTTAGTAATTAAAACTGAGCGATGCTTTCAGGATAGACCACTGGATTTGAAAAATCATTCTTAAATTGTCGTAAAGAAGGAAAATTGCCTTTATTTCTTTTATTTGATTTATATCTTGCCTTTTTTGTACAGGTCAAGGTGGCATACATAGTGTTCCCTCCTTCTGTTTTTCCACACAACCATCCTGTGACATGGGTTGGGCTGAAAGAGAGTGACTGGCCCAAATTCATCCATGAGATCTCATGGCGCAGGTTGGACTAGAACCTTGGTCTCCAGGTTCCTAGCTCAGTGCTTTTATCACTATACCACATTGATTATATTTCTCCCTCATGGACAGAGGGAAGATAATGAGGCAATTCTTTAATATGTAGGCAATTTAAAATCAGTTTTATATTAATATTATATGGATTTTTTTCTTTTTTCCTTAAGTTTTTGTTTATTTTTATCACTTTATGTATACTTTTTATTGTCACTATTGTATTATTTTTTCTATTTTTTTATATTTTACTAATAAGAATAAAATATTTGTCCTGTTCAGACTATGAGATGGTCAGGCAGGATTATTTTTAACTCTTTTATTACAAATAACTATTTACAATAAAGAAGTCCTTGATAGGCTAAGCAATACAGATTGACCAGGTCCACCCAGGCAGTTGAGGAGAACAAGGCAAGACTGCAGTATCAGGAACCACTGGAGGCTGAGGCAAAACAGCTAGGCAGAACTTGGCTAGACCCCGCAATGAGGCAGCAAGACCCGGTGTGGCGATTACATGTGGCAAGAAGGTGACTAGAGATGCATGGCTTGGGCTGGGCATGGAGGTTAGGCAATACTTGACTGGTTCCTCAAGGCAAGACTTGGTTCTGGAGATGATGCAAGACTCAACTGGAATGGCAAGGCAAGATGTGGAACTTGAAGCTGAGCTAGGCTTGGCTGGAGTAACAAGGCAAGGCTTGGACCCAGAGGCAAGGCAGGACTTGACTGGACAGGAGCAGCAAGACAAGACTTGAAGCTGGAACCCTGACTGGATTTAACTGGAACAGTTCAGCAAGGCTTGATGCTGAAGGCAAGATCGTACTTGGCTGAAACAATGAGGTGAGGCTTGGAACTGGATGCAAGGCTGAGATCTGCTGGACCGGCAAGGCTGGACTCAATCAGAGCGACGTGCAAAGGGAGCGGCCCCACAACGGTAGGAGAAGCTGGCTCTGATTCCACAATGGCTACAGACAAGACTTCTGATTCCAGCAAGGACTCTTCTGCTGGGACTGTGAGCTCAAAGGATCGGTTGTCTCCGGTAGCTTGCTCAGCGCGCGCTTGCCTTTTAAAGTGATCCTTTCCATGCCTTTTCTCTTCTGCAGCCAATCAGGCTGCCTTCTGATTCGCGTGCTTCTCTGCTCTCCTGTCTTGAGTACTGATTGGAGGTTTCAAATCTCCCTCCAGATTTTGCCCAATCAGCACCTATGATTTCTCCCGGTCTGCTGAGTCATTCTTGGTATCTGTTTCCTCAATTCCTACCAGATAAGTTTCGTTTCTCTCTGTCATGAGTAAGGATGGCGAGCAGGGGGCTCCCATCCAGGCTGTAAAGCGCATGCATAGCACTGAGGAATTAGGTAGCCATTCCAAGAGACACAGATCGGGCCCGCCTTAAACTTTGGGGTTTATATGTCTGGGTTTTTCCCACACTTCTTCAGTTTGTTAGGAGTTTCCTGTTATGTAGCAGCAATAAAACACTAGAGACCTGTTCCTTGTCTCAGCATGGTTCCTGGCTGTTAGGACACTCTCTGACTGTTCAAGATAAGTTTCATTTTCAGAGCCTGACTCAGACTCAAATCTCATAATATTTTTTAAAAAAATATGTGGGCAATGTCTTTAGCCAGAATTGTTAAGGAATGTCTTTAACATTTCAGTTAAAATTTGAAAGACAGAATATTTCAGTGATTTTCCTAAATATAGTAGGAAATATTCTAGTATATTTATATTTTATATTTTATTGTTTATTTATATTATATTATTGTACAGTATTTATATTACATTGTCGTTAATTTTTTTTACTGTAAACCGCCCAGAGTCCCTCCTTGAGGGGGAGATGGGCAGTGATAAATTTGATAAATAAATAAATAATAAACAAATAAACAAAAAGCAACTGAACCATGGAACATCTTTATGGAGTAATAGGGCTTTTCTCAGAGACAATGCTGTTTACTTATAAATAGATGTGTATAGGATATTGACTGACAAGTTTTATTTTTACCCAGGTAGCATCTCCCTTGCCAGTAAGGTTAAAAATGGGGGTGGGGGCATGTGTAGCTGTTCAGGCATGACAGAAACCCACCAGCTGAAAGATGGAACTCTAAAGTCAAACCCAGAATAAGGCAATATCAAGCAACTTCTACCCCAAACTCTGTTGGCATGGCTAAAACATTTAGACAAATTTGGGTGCCAGATCCTCAAACTTCCAAAGTAGATCTGGAGTTAATAATGTGACCAAAATAAAGCTGCAAGGAAGTTTGGTTATAGTAAAGGAATTTAGGGATGGGGAAGATTGTTTAGTAAGAGATGGGACAGAGAGAAACTTGGTCAGACTTTCAAAATTCTGCTACTATACCCTACCAATTGAAGAAGCATTCCTTGAATCCTTGCAGTATCTGTTTCTTGATGCCTATCTAAAAGGGTGGTCACTAATGTTATCTGAATTGAAAGGTGCAAGAAAAGAACACAGGATGAAAGTTTTGAGCAACAAATAAGATTTATGAGAAATGAATGCAAATTCCAACACCAGATAAAAAAGGTCAAGGAAAGATATCTCAATATAGAATGTCAACAAATAGAAGAGAATGAGAGGAAAAAATAACAGGAAAATGTATAGGTAACATGGACTACTCAAGATTAATTATGGAAGAAATCTAATAGAGGCAAATAAGATTAAATGAAGATGGAAAAACTATTCAGAAACTCTTTACAAGTGGGATTATAGAAACATTTGTAGAAAGAGAATACATTCAGGAACCAAATACTAGAGAGTGAAGTATGAGAGGCAACAGACCATCTGTCAAATAGGAAAGCACCAGACACAGATGAAATACCCACTGAATTGTTGAAAGCTACAGGAGAAGAGGCAAAGTGATAACATCTCCATATTACTAAATATGGAACAAGACTGTATGATCTAAAGAATGGAAAATATAGGTGTATTTACTTACACCAAGAAAGTTGATATTCCCTTATTATTGCATTAATTCTACATACAAGTAAAGTTTTGTTTAAGATGCAATAAAGAAGAACACAATCATAAGAGAGAAGAATATCAAACCGCCTGGTTTCAGAAAACTGCAAGTTTCAGGGACGTGAAATACAATGAGCATAAGATAGATAATGCAGAGAGCAAGTGAATACAAGAGGGAGGCTAGTCTGTATTTTATCAACGACAGCAAGGCTTTTGATTATGTAGTTCATGTCAGAATGTGGAATATATTAAGATCAGTGGGTATGTAAGAATACCTGATTATTTTTCTGAGGAACCTTTGCAATGAACAGGAAGCTATTATAGAAATTAAGTTTGGAGTAACAGAATAGTTCAGAATAAGGAAGGGCATAAAACAGGGCTGCATATTGTTCTCTTATCTTTTTAACTTGTATAGCAAATACATTTTAATGGCATGACTGGAACACCTGATATATATAGAATCAAACTTGGAGGATGAAACACTAATAATTTGAGATATACAGACCACTTCATTAATGAAAGTAAGGAAGACTTAGAAAAGTTAATTATGAAAGTATAAATATAAAGTAAAACATCTGTGTTAATATTAAATATTAGGAAGACAAAAGTAATGTCAACCAGTGAACTTAGTGAACTCACAGCTGATGGTGAAGAAGGGAAGGTAGTTTTGTTGTCTTGGACTAAAAATAGACAATGTACTGGTGATATAAAGAGAAAATTAATCACAGAGAGGAAAGCAATGGCAAATTTAGACAAGTTTATGAAGGATAAGGATATTTCCATGACAACAAAAAGCTATGGTCTTTCCACTGGTAATATCCGGCTCTGTAAGATGGATATTGAGAAAAAAAGAAAGCAGATAATTTCAAATTATGGAATTGGAGCTACTTACTAACAGTAGCATGGATTGCAGTGAAATACTAATCAATCAGGAACCAAATAAAGGGCAACTGCTCTCCATCTGAGTATGTGATGCATGTGGAACAAGGAAAAAATAACTCTACTTAATGTGATTAAAAGGAATAGAATAAAGGAAAAACAATAGATAAGGTAGATGGCCAGAATCAAGGGTATCACTGGAATGTGCTTTGACAAGCTGTGGAGTATTGCCAGGGATTAGTTAAGATGATAGGCATTTGTCCATTCAGTCACCAGCTCAGGCTTGACTCAGTGGCACTAACTTTAGATTTTGTCATGTCTGCCCCTGGAATATCTTTTCAGATTTGGTATTTGGTCCTTGAATTTAAAAAGTTCCTCATTTTTTGTCTGTACTGACTAGCAATGGCTCTCCAGTATTTCAGAGTTACATCTTTCTCAGCCACGTATAGAGATACCAGGTAGTTTAACATGGGATCTTTTGTGCATAGAACATATCTGTTTTGTAATAAATGAACATTTTCACACATAGACTTCAGTGGTAAAAATGAGTATACCTTTTAATATGAATTATTGTATTTTACATTCATGTAAGGTAAATTATTGGAGCAATCTGTCAGAAACCCTGTTTGGAGGGTTCATGACCTATTAAGCAACACAAATGCTGTAAGGAGTAAAAAACTGACTGGGATGAAAGATTTTTAGCTTATCACAGGATCAGAATATATTATGGATCACCTGTGATTCTTCTGGCACTATATATCTGTAATGAAAAATGTGGGCTAAAATTCAAAGATCTGCTTATGTTCACAGATGAGGCTTATCATAAACCTGCTTCAAAAACTGTTTGTCATGAAACCTGAGTGGAAGCGTTTTTGTTTTCTTTTGTTTTTGTTTTTTGAGACAAATACTGTAGCTGCTGTATTCAATTTTCATATTCCATATTCCACAGAATGAATCCATCACATAGATTTAAAAGACTGGCTTCCTGCCCTTCAAGGCATCTGTAGAATTGCATTAAAATTTTACATTTTAATTATCTTGCTTATATTACTTAAAATGAAGAAGCATCTTGTTCTATTCCAAAGTTATCCAAAATGAATATTTGCTGACTTGTCTGTTAAGCCCTTGCTTCCTTCTTCTTTAAGCTGGCACAGAACCAAAATGTACAGTATGTGACAGTGACCATCTTCCCTTATTAGGCTGTTTTACCTTTCCTTTAAAAGTTAAGGCCCTGTTTCTAAATGTCTTGAAAATTTGAACAACCAAGATTTTTTTTAATGCCCTAAATGGACACATAAGCTAGAAAGTATATGAACTGAATGTATAAATTCATCCAGAGCCTATTAGCTGAAACAGCTTGAAGCCAGTGCAATGCAGTCTGTTTTTTTATAATTTTCAACATATCATTAGATCAATGCAGGACTGCATAAAGTCCACTTCTGTGCCACTACAAAGGGCCCATATTAAAATGCCCAAATCTTGGTTTGACCAAGAGTGTATTCATGCCAAAGCCTTAGTGACCACTGTGAATAAAGCCACCACACTCAGCTATGATCCCCATTCCCAGAAAACCTTTTATTTTCAGAAACAGAAATATAAGGCTCTTCTGAAACAGAAGAAGTGGGTGAGTCAATGGGCTGAGTGGGACAGATTCAGTCAGTTCTAGCTCAAAATGACACCATATACTGGCAACCTGTCAAAAGCCAATTGCTGTCCAATTAATTTATTATGTTTAATTAGTAAATTATACTCTAAATATCTTTACCATAAGCTTGATGATTTTATGGTTCAAGAAAGAATTGTAGTACAGTGGAACAAGCTGGCTTCAGATCAGGTTTTTCTATTGCTGATCAATGCATCACTTTGCATCACTTCTTTGCAAAGAATGCTAACCCTCCTGAGGTGCTCTTTAAATTGCTTTCATAGATTAGATTCATGAGAGACTATGGCAAAAACTAGCATTTTCCTCTATTGACCACCAGCTCCTGAAATTATTAATGATGTTCCATGAAAGTACTACAATGCAGGTCTAGTGATCAAAAACTGGAAAATTAAGTGACCATATTCCAGCTTCTATGAGAGTCAAACAGTGATGCATCCTGGCCCACTATTATTTTTTATATCAGTGATATTGTTCAAGCTGGATTCCATTCTTCTCCCTCGGCCAGTAAACCCTATATGCTGATGATGCTGTAATCCTTTCTGCATCCTTAGCAGGGCTGTATCACAGTCTCCATGCACTAGCTTTCTACTGCCAATCTGAAATGCTAGAAATTAATCAAGCAAATTCCAAGGTGGTTATATTCACCAATAGGTGTGCTAATCACCCCTGCATTTGGAAGATCAATAATTACCACACTGAGCAGGTGAAGGTTTTCAAATACATTGCCATTTATTTCCAATCATCTTCTTCCTGGAAGCTTCACTCGTCAAAACCTTCTCTGCATGCCCAAACAGCATCTAATGCAATAATTAGATATTCAATCTTTATGGGGAACAATTATGCGCCTGCAGCAATTAAACTTTTTAAAACTAAAGTGCTAAGTCTTTTGCTATATGATGTGCAGTGTTGCACTTACAAGGATATTCATGCATTGAAAGCTGTTCTAAATTTTTGAGCTCTCTACTTCGAATTCCCCATTCTGTTACTAATGCACTTTGCTGGCTAAAGTTTGGCTGCATTTCAGTTGATTATGACTCTGCTGATTGAAGTACTGACTTAAACAAATGGGGGTAGGGGTGGGGGGAGGATCTCTTGCTCAACTAGTTTTGAAAGAAGTATACCAGTCTTCTTGGAAGAAACAAATAATGGATGATATGGCCCATTGTGGACTCACCCCTAAGTCTGTATCTATTCTAGGCTTGATGAAGCCTGGATAAAGCTCAAGCAGAGAATTTTATATCTTCATTTACAAGAGACAGAACCAACACTTCACATCTCCACTATAATGAGCTCATATACCACTCCTTCCCTATTTCCAAATACCTGTACAATTTACTGGTCCCATCTCATAGGAGGGTCTTTATATTGGCACATCTGGATGCTCTACCCTGAATGGTACTGTTGGGTAACTGGTGGTATTCCTTATCAAGAATGTCTATTCTTGCTCAGACCAAAATTGCAACAGTAGTACACATACTGTATTTCTGAATTGCCCTATCTACCAACTTGGAGGGTAGAGTTAATTTCCCCTCTTATTACAAACATCTAGATCTCTCTCATACAGAAATTGTGCCCTGCCTACAAAACAACCAGGAATCCGAAATCTCTAGAACTGTAGCCAAATTTGTACTATAGCAATAAGTATTAAAAGCTTCTGGACCTGATCACTTTCTAAGGTGTGATTAGTTCAGGAATGAACAGGTTTTTTTTAATGGACAACTGTGTTATATATTCTTTTAATTTTTGTCTTTTTAGTCTATGGCCATACCTTTTAAATAAATTTAAAAATTACATAAATTACACAGTTCTTAAAAAAAAAAACCACATGTAAAATTCTAGTGTTTTTACACCCAATTTCAGTATTGCAATCCGGGAGGACCTCCAGGGGCCACAAAAAGAAGCTGGGACGCATACATAGGCTGTTAATGACCCATCTTGCTCTAGGTGGGGTGCAAAGACAAGCTTTGATATATGTTGGTTATTGTCAGTTGAAATGTCATGAATAGCAAGTTATATGAGTTGGATTTCAATCCAGGTTTCAGGACTTAGACAGCTTTGGCTGCATTTGTTGACGACCTGTGGTGGAGTGAATATGGAGATGGTGCATCCATCCTTGTGCTCCTTGATACCATCAACCACAGTAACTTTCTGGACTGGCTATGGGGGTTGGGAATTCAGAGCACTGTTTTATGGTGGTTCTCTTCTTTTCTTCATGGTCTATTCCAGTCACTGTTAGCAGGAGGGGAGAGGTCATCCTCTAGGCATTTCTTATGTGGGATGCCACAGTGTTTGACACTCTCTTCCCTTCTAATATCTACATAAAATCACTGGGTGAGGTCTTCCACCAGTTTGAGGTTCAGTATCATCAATATGCTGATTATACCCGATTATATCCTTCAAACCTAGGCCAGCCAAGTGAGGCTTGAGGTCCTGTCCCAGTCCCTGGAGGCTGTGCAGGCCTGGATGGGGAGCAACCAACCCTAACTCAATCCTGTCATGACCAAGTGGGTGTGGATATTAGGGCCTCCAGGACCTGGGGATTTTCCATCTGTTGTCCTGCATGAGGTAGCACTTTCTTATTCAAGAGTGGTGTACAATTTGATCAATCTGAAAAAGCAGGGAGCAGTTCTGGCTAAGGGAGCCCATTGCACAGCTCTATATGGTATGCCAGATGTACTCCTTCCTGGATCAGAATGCCCTTCAGACAGTCACTCCTACCCTAGTTACCTCATGGCTTGACTGCTGCAATGTGCTGCACATAGGTCTGTCCTTGAAAACCACTTGGAAGCTCCAACTGCTCTGGAATGCTGTATCTCAGACAATGATAGGCATACTTTGGTATGCCCGAGTGATACCTCTGTTTGCAAGATGCACTCATTGCCATTATGCTTCCAGGTGAGATTCAAGGTGCTGGCCATCGCCTATAAAACCCTACATGGCATAGAGTCAAGTTATTTGAGGGATCACCTATCTCCCATCATTTATGCCCAGCCACTATGTGCCAGCAGAGTTGGCATTCTCCAGGTTCCTTTGATTAAACAGTGCCATCTATCAGGACCCAGGAACATGCCTTCTCTGTCATGGCACTTGACCTCTAGAATGAGATCCCCACCTGTTGATATTCCATAAAGCCTTTGAAGTCTTGAAGACCTGGTTGTTCTCCATTGAGTTAAGATGGATGGAATCCCTAGTTGGATGTATTTCTGTCCATTGTTTTGTAGAGCCTATCTTCTTTTGTTCTATCTTGTGTTTTTATTGTTTATTATATTTTGAGCCTCTCAGAGTCAATCTGGAGTCAGGCAGCCCCTAAATTTAATTAAATAATAATAAATAATCAGAAGTATAAAATAGTGAAGTTACTTGGTAGAACAAGCCATTTGGGCAAACTCCATATATGAGTGTGCCCTTGCTAATGGGATGTGCGAAGCTAGTCAACGGACACTTTACCTGCTCATATTTTATGAAGGTAAAGTTACTGGCCACCATTTCAGCTTTATTTTAGTCTGCTTCCTACTGGTGTCAAGCTGTACTTAAAAAATATTGAATAGATTCATGGATATTTGCCTGCAGCCTGAATGTATTTTGCCTTTTTTGTAAGCACACATAAGGAAAGCTATCTAGTGGCAGTAAATAACTTGCTGAAGAAGCAAAGGTTCAGGCAAGGACAGCCTGCTGACATCACAAAAGGAAAAAGGAACTGTCTTCTGGCAGGTTTCCAAATCCTTTCCAGGAAATAGGGCTTATAATCTCACACCCTTTTCTACAACTCAAAGCACAGGGCTAGTCTGAGGCAAAGAGCAGAACGTGTGTGTCATTTCCCGTAGCTCCTATAGGCAGAGTTTTTGTTTTTGTTTTTCCCCAGCGTAAATAAAACTTGGAAGTCAGGGCCAATGCATTTTGGGGTGAAAAAACAAAGGAGATTTCTGCCTATTTCCTTTTAAGATAAGGGATGGGGGACCTATTCATGGATTGGAAATTGGTGGTGGCTTTCTTTTCTTTGGGAGTAGAATCAATTTGGGAATCAATTTCTAATTAAATTGATAATAAATTAAAAATGAGGGTGAAAAATGAGGGTACAAGAGAACATGGGAAGAAGGATTGTTTTAACCTTATAATATATATCCTTTTATTTTAATGCTGACCTCCAAGGTACAGCTACTAGGAAAGATTTCCTTAACTTCTTATTTATTTCCTTAACTTCTTTCCTAACTTCTTAACTACACTTCTTAGAATTATAATCAACTTATTTGAAGAGGCATCAAGTTGAGGATGGCTATATTGAGGATCAAGAAATCAGCTTTGCACCTATCTCTTTTCCATTGTAGAAAGAAGGAAGGGACAGAGGGAGGGAGGGAGGTCTTCAGTACTCTGTGGTTTAATACTTTTAGTAACCATAGACTTATCAGTGGTCTCACATAATCTGGCTTTATGAACCTTAACAAATATAGACTTAATTGTTGGTCTCACAAAATGTATAACTTCCTGTTCTTTTAAACCATCTTCTCTTAAATCTGAATTGAAAACATAAATAAATAAAGCCTCCTTACCCTCTGTGTAGCATTTTTAGGAACTTGGAGACTTCATGGAAATAGAAGGCAGAGAAACAATTCATTTAATTAGCTCATTTTTAATTTGGCGAAAAATCATTAATACAGCACAACTACACATAGGGTATTGAGAGAAATTTTCAATAATCACTTCAGAAAAATGTTAAGCAAACACACATTGATTGCATGAAGTTGTACAGAGGAAAGAAAGAGTAGAGGCCAATTGCCTAGCTGCCACCTTTATACATTCCAAAGTACTAGCATATTATACTGTATGGAGCTGTGAGTAGAAGCATGAAAAGGGATAGGAAAACAAGAATGAAGGGACTCTGAGAACTCTTGTAGCTAGTATGTGTTGCTATGATACTAGTTCTAAGAATTTATTTTCTCCTTTTCCTGCTTATTCTCCTTGAGTCCAGGGACGCTGAAGCAAAGCACCACCACTGAGGGCCTCAATGGGATACTCATTAAAAGGAGTCACTTTCTCTGTGAGGTTAAGAGATAGGGTGGGGATAATGAGTGCGCAGTTGTCTGTTCATTTCTTTTTAACTGAACCATACAAAATAAAAGACAAATGGTTCAATTTTCATTTAACATAAAGTAGTCTTCAGAACTTTTGCTATTATAGTCAGCTTCTGTTCAATAAGCTATTTAAGCTGCAAGTTTTGCACAGAAATTGTTTTGGTTACAGATTCATCTCCTGCTGATGCTGTACTAAACATGCCAAAAACTTTTTTTTAATTCCTTTTTTGCAGATATAAAAGAATTTAAACAAGATTCTAGGCAGCCATTTCATAGATTATACAGTACATAAACCTTCCCTTACTCCCTCATTTATCCCACACATAAGCGTGTCTGTGTGTGTGTGTGTGTGTGTGTGTTTCCATGGCTATTTTGTACAGGCATTTGGTCTACTTTTGCCATGTTGAGTACTGAAAAATTCAAATACATTCCCAGAAGTATATGGAATACCCAGAAAAGACCTTTTATAACCATTGGGATAATTTCTAGGGATCTATATAACAAAGTATTATCTAATAACTATTCCTTCATATCATAAGGATTCTCAAAAGAAGAAATGAGTTTGAATCATGTTCATTTCATTTACCATTCTTTAAAATTACCTTGCTGCTTGTGAATTAGGATGTTGGTTTTCTGTCTCCAATTTAATAAGTCAGTATAGTCCTCAGTTGACCGTTTAATTAGTTATGCTAATGAATAGGATAATATTTCTTTATCTTGCATTTTTGACTAATCACCTATGTACAATCCTTGTTTTGTTCCCTCCCCTTTCTCTAGCATTGCAGTGATAACACACATCTTTGTCAGTCAGATATGAATATTGTTGGTGCCTGGAGGAGAGGTTACACTGGAAAGAACATTGTGATCACCATTTTGGATGATGGCATTGAAAGAAACCACCCAGACTTGATGCAGAATTATGTGAGTGTCCATGGTGCTTCAGACTGCAGAACTTGTTGCTGGTTGATAGTACGCTGCTATCCTATCTGTGGTCCAAAGACAGTTATAAAACATAAAACAATGACTGTGTAGTTGTAAAGCATAGGACCTTAAGGGAAACAAGTTAGAAGCTGAGTTCAAAGCCAGAAGTTGAAATCCAGGAATCCAGTCAAACTGGATATTTAGGCTAAGAAATAATGCATACAGTATTCAGGGGCAGTTACTATGAAGTTATAAACAACTGAGCTATAAGAGTTCAAGATGGGGGATGAGCAACAGAGCGAAGCCATAAGTTGTTTACATCCCATGTAGACTGAGTCCTTAAATATTAATATCGGACTCTCCCTTACTAGCACATACTATACCTCATACAGTTATATTTTGTTTTATAAGCCAATTGACTTTAATTTACCCTGAACCCTTCAGCAAAGGATCGTTACCTTGTCGTGGTGCTGGAGCTTGAGCACCTCAATGATGCCATGAGCTAAACCGTGAAGGGACACCCAAGACGGGAAGGTCATGACAGACAGGTCAGACTAAATGCGATCCCTGGGGAAGGTAATGGCAACCCACCCCAGTATTCTTGCCGTGAAAACTAAATGGATCAGTACAACCAGAGATATGTCGGTATACCATCGGAAGATGAGACCCCCAGGTCGGAAGATGGTCAAAATGCTACTGGGGAGGAACAGAGGATGAGCTCAACTAGCCCCAGACGTGATGACGCAGCTAGCTCAAAGCCGAAAGGACAGCTAGCGGCCGACGGTGCTGGTGGTGAACGGCGAATCCGATGTTCTAAGGATCAACACACCATTGGAACCTGGAATGTAAGATCTATGAGCCAGGGCAAATTGGATGTGGTTATTGGTGAGATGTCAAGATTAAAGATAGACATTCTGGGCGTCAGTGAACTGAAATGGACTGGAATGGGCCACTTCACATCAAATGACCACCAGATCTACTACTGTGGACAAGAGGACCACAGAAGAAATGGAGTAGCCTTCATAATTAATAGTAAAGTGGCTAAAGCAGTGCTTGGATACAACCCAAAAAACGACAGAATGATCTCAATTCAAATTCAGGGCAAGCCATCTAACATCACAGTGATCCAAATATACGCCCCAACCACAAATGCTGAAGAAGCTGAAGTAGAGCAGTTCTATGAGGATCTGCAGCACCTACTGGACAACACGCCTAAAAGAGATGTTATTTTCATCACGGGAGACTGGAATGCTAAGGTGGGCAGTCAAATGACACCTCGAATTACAGGTAAGTATGGCCTGGGAGAACAAAACAAAGCAGGACACAGGCTGATAGAATTTTGCCAAGACAATTCACTCTGCATAACAAACACTCTCTTCCAACAACCTAAGAGACGGCTTTATACATGGACTTCACCAGATGGACAACACCGAAATCAGATTGATTACATCCTTTGCAGCCAAAGGTGGCGGACATCTGTACAGTCGGTAAAAACAAGACCTGGAGCTGACTGTAGTTCAGATCACGAACTTCTTCTTGCACAATTTAGGATCAGACTAAAGAGATTAGGGAAGACCCACAGATCAGCTAGATATGAGCTCACTAATATTCCTAAGGAATATGCAGTGGAGGTGAAGAATAGATTTAAGGGACTGGACTTAGTAGATAGGGTCCCGGAAGAACTCTGGACAGAAGTTGGCAGCATTGTTCAGGAGGCAGCAACAAAATACATCCCAAAGAAAGAAAAAACCAAGAAGGCAAAATGGCTGTCTGCTGAGACACTAGAAGTAGCCCAAGAAAGAAGGAAAGCAAAAGGCAACAGTGATAGGGGGAGATATGCCCAATTAAATGCAAAATTCCAGAGGTTAGCCAGAAGAGATAAGGAATTATTTTTAAACAAGCAATGCGCGGAAGTGGAAGAAGACAATAGAATAGGAAGGACAAGAGACCTCTTCCAGAAAATTAGAAACATTGGAGGTAAATTCCAGGCAAAAATGGGTATGATCAAAAACAAAGATGGCAAGGACCTAACAGAAGAAGAAGAGATCAAGAAAAGGTGGCAAGAATATACAGAAGACCTGTACAGGAAGGATAACAATATCGGGGATAGCTTTGACGGTGTGGTCAGTGAGCTAGAGCCAGACATCCTGAAGAGTGAGGTTGAGTGGGCCTTAAGAAGCATTGCTAATAACAAGGCAGCAGGAGACGACGGCATCCCAGCTGAACTGTTCAAAATCTTGCAAGATGATGCTGTCAAGGTAATGCATGCTATACGCCAGCAAATTTGGAAAACACAAGAATGGCCATCAGATTGGAAAAAATCAACTTATATCCCCATACCAAAAAAGGGAAACACTAAAGAATGTTCAAACTATCAAACAGTGGCACTCATTTCACATGCCAGTAAGGTAATGCTCAAGATCCTGCAAGGTAGACTTCAGCAGTTCATGGAGCGAGAATTGCCAGATGTACAAGCTGGGTTTAGAAAAGGCAGAGGAACTAGAGACCAAATTGCCAATATCCGCTGGATAATGGAAAAAGCCAGGGAGTTTCAGAAAAACATCTATTTCTGTTTGATTGACTATTCTAAAGCCTTTGACTGTGTGGACCATAACAAATTGTGGCAAGTTCTTAGTGGTATGGGGATACCAAGGCATCTTGTATGCCTCCTGAAGAATCTGTATAATGACCAAGTAGCAACAGTAAGAACAGACCACGGAACAACGGACTGGTTTAAGATTGGGAAAGGAGTACGGCAGGGCTGTATACTCTCACCCTACCTATTCAACTTGTATGCAGAACACATCATGCGACAAGCTGGGCTTGAGGAATCCAAGGCTGGAGTTAAAATCTCTGGAAGAAACATTAACAATCTCAGATATGCAGATGATACCACTTTGATGGCTGAAAGCGAAGAGGAACTGAAGAGCCTTATGATGAAGGTGAAAGAAGAAAGTGCAAAAGCTGGCTTGCAGCTAAACCTCAAAAAAACCAAGATTATGGCAATCAGCTTGATTGATAACTGGCAAATAGAGGGAGAAAATGTAGAAGCAGTGAAAGACTTTGTATTCCTAGGTGCAAAGATTACTGCAGATGTTGACTGCAGTCAGGAAATCAGAAAACGCTTAATCCTTGGGAGAAGAGCAATGACAAATCTCGATAAAATAGTTAAGAGCAGAGACATCACACTGACAACAAAGGTCCGCATAGTTAAAGCAGTGTTGTTCCCCATAGTAACATATGGCTGCGAGAGCTGGACCATAAGGAAGGCTGAGAGAAGGAAGATAGATGCTTTTGAACTGTGGTGTTGGAGAAAAATTCTGAGAGTGCCTTGGACTGCAAGAAGATCAAACCAGTCCATACTCCAGGAAATAAAGCCAGACTGCTCACTGGAGGGAATGATATTAAAGGCAAAGCTGAAATACTTTGGCCACATAATGAGAAGACAGGACACCCTGGAGAAGATGCTGATGCTAGGGAGAGTGGAGGGCAAAAGGAAGAGGGGCCGACCAAGGGCAAGATGGATGGATGATATTCTAGAGGTGACGGACTCGTCCCTGGGGGAGCTGGGGGTGTTGACAACCGACAGGAAGCTCTGGCGTGGGCTGGTCCATGAAGTCACGAAGAGTCGGAAGCGACTAAACGAATAAACAACAACAACAACCCTGAACCCTATAAATACTAAGATTCTTCTTTTCCAGAACTCTTACCTATCTACTGAATAAATCTTAGAATACAACTCCAAGGTGTATTTACTAGAAAACTATATTCCATCATAAGTTTGTTTATCCATTATCATTTTGAAGGACAAAATCAAAATGATAATTGATAAACTAATGGAGTTATATATGTCCATGCAAATGCTAGCAATATCACTGATCTTAAATTCAGCTCTCAGCACTTGGAATAAAGTCTCTTAGCTCAAACCTTACGTTTAAAATCTGCACGATTTGAACATGTCGAAGGTTTTCGACAATGAATAAACAGATACCAAGCTGACACTTGCAAGCTTTCCTCTTTTTAAGGCAAGGCCATGAATGTTACTTTCTCTGTGGTTTGCCAGTCTCTGTGGCAATGTATCTCACTGTGCCAGCTACTTCTGTTGCCTCTGCTTAATAACTAACTGTGCCTGCAAGCCACAACCTGCCAATGATGAGGGGTCCTTTCTAGGGCATCCCAGGTTTGCCAATTAACTATGCCAAGCCTCCAGATACCCACAAAATCCAATGATCATAGATAACAAGCCACATCATCTCACCAGGCCAAATCAGTGAGCATTCTTCAATGTCATCCTAAACCTGTCATCCTACAAAAAGGAAGTTGAAAAAGAAGAGCTTATTCTGTAAGCAGTTCATGAAAATTATTTTTAACTTGGGGTAGGACAACAGGGATGTCCTTTGAAGGAGCAAATCAAACCAAGTGGTTATGAAATGCTTTATAGCCTTTCAAAACTTGCTGCATATTCAATGGCATTTCTCCTAATTCTGAATTGTTACAGACAATATACAATATTGCAACTTCATTTCCATACCTGGACATGCTGAATGGTGTGATAGCCTTTCTGACATTTTGAGCAGCCAATCACTGAATTGACTGATTGATTGATTGAGTGCCATCAAGTCGTTTTTGACTCCTAGAGTCATGACCACATAGATTGATCTTCTCCATGATGATCTATCCCTAACCTGTTTTTTCAAGTTTCCCAACAGTGCACTCATCGCCACTGTAACTGAGTCCATACACCTTGCTGCTGGTCATCCTCTTCTTCTCTTCCCTAATCACTGAGTTGCATCATGTTATTATACTGTGTGCTATTAGAACTCTTTTGAAATGGAAGTGCTTTGTGCTTTATTCACTTTCTCATCTCTCAGCATTTTTAATCTGTCCAGTTGCAAGATTTCACTTACAGGCATTTTGATGCTTTTTCGTTATAACTGATGATATTTTTTAAAATTGAATTTCAAACTATTTTGAATTTTGCCCTCAACTATTGAATCACAAAGTCAAATCAAATCATGTCCTCCTTGAATCTCAAATCTTCAATATGAGTCAAATCAGGCCTGAACTGCACAGGAATACAAACTGCCATATCATTCTACTGTATCAGTTGACTGGAGTCAAAAACAGCAGTTTTCTACAGGGAAAAGTGGAGAAAATAAAATCAAAATTTTTACCCATTACACTTCCTAAAGATATGAAAATGTATAATTTAATAGCTGTTGTTAATAAAGATATCATTTTCGAAGTGGGCTTATAATTGAAGTTGTGTTTACAAAACCGTTTATCAACACATGGAAATATTTCCTTAAGGCAAGTAATGTTCTCTTAAAGTCACTTAAATAGCTATATCTTTTAGCAGGAATAAAGGAAATCCAGGTTGTAAATAAAATATGTGATGAAAAGGATTTAGATGAAGAAGCTTGAAGTAGAGTAATTAGAATCACATAAAACTTATTTTAATTAAAACAATTATTTTTTTTCATAAATCAGAAGTAATTGCTTAAATACAGGAGTTGCAACACATGGCTGTATGCAGCCCTCCCCCCTTCATTGCAGCCTGCATATGCTTTATCCATCCGTGCCATGTTGCCGTGAACAGCTGGCATGCACTCACTTGTCCCCACCACTCATTCACAACTTTTCCTTCCAATTATGTATGAAGGCTTTCTATAAAGGGGATGGGCAGATAGTCAGGAATCACAAACATGAAGAATCTCCCTCAATCAACTTCCCTCAGCCCATGTAGGAGAAGTCACTAGGGACAAGTGCAGAAGGTGGACAAGTTGGACTGCCTAGCATTAGCATCTAAGGGTTTGGTGTGCACCAAGTTACTGGCCTAGAGAAGGACTGGCCAGCAGAGAGAGAGTTGAGATGGCCATCATTGCTGCATTCTGTTTCTTACTTTGCAGGAGTTGCAGCTGTCTGGCTGCTGGGGAAAGCAGAAGCAATGGCTCCAGCTTCCCCATTTGCTCATCACAAAGGTGGGGGGGGAGAGGAGGAGGGTGATGATGCCACAGTGAGGCTGCCAGGACTAAAACATCACCTCATCACTTGAATAGTAGTTATGGGTTCCCCAGATTTGTGCCTCTGTTTGGGTTCTTCTCCACCTCCTCTTTGGCAAAAACAAACAAGCAAGCAAGCAAAGAAAAAAACAGAGCTGGGAAGAGGAGCAAAGTGTGTCACTCTTTGTATACCTTCCTTTACAAGTTTCACAGTGGAGCTTTGGAGAAACAAAGCTGTCATGTGAAAGAGTCCCCACATCTCAAAAAGAAAGGAAAAAAGAACAGTCAGAGAAAGAAATGTGAGGTACCATCCCAAGCAGGCTTCCCCCAGTGTGGGTCGATGGAGGAGGTGAGTAGGGACTAAAGAGTGGCCTTGCTGAAATGTAGCTTAGCAGCTTTCTGTAGGAAGGATTGATCCCGCAAGTTAAAAATGGGAAAAAGCCTCTTTGGGGCTACTATTGGCACTAAAGAGGCAAAAGCAAACTGCAGTGACCTTGGGTAGGGTACCTGTCAAATGTGGCAGTGGAGTGTGTGCAAAATTCTGAGCTTGTTCCACTTTTGCCTCTAGGAGCAAAAGGCTTGGAAGTTTGACCAGAGTCAGTGAGTAGGGGTGAGGAATAAATATGTTTTCATTAGAAACTAAAGCTTCCTTCTGAAAGATGGGTTGTAGTGGTCAACCTACAGCCTTTCTGATGATGTTAGAATGATGTCTAATGCTTCTAGAATACTTCTAGAATGATTCTAATGCTTCTAACGATGTGAGCGTTTGTCATCCTTGGCCATATTAGCTGAGATTGCTGAGAGTGCAATATACCACCACCTAGAGACCCACACAATATAGATTAAAATGTAATTATTAAAAATAAATAGCTTCTATATTAATGTATGGCATGTCTTCAGTGTTGCAGTCCTCAGAGTATGAATTAGTCCTCCTGTGGCTCTCATGATGGTTTAATTTTGAGACCTCTGCTTTAAGAACAATTCTATATCCTAAACACAATTGAATTGTTAGTTTTGGACAAGCAGCCAACACAAAACCACAGGAATCTTAGTTAATCTAATTACATGCCTGTAGCAACCTGCTGAGGAATATATGAATTTACATGAATCAATAGCTAATTAATGAGGTTCTGCTGTCCCTTCTCTTTCCATCTCACTTCACTGTTGGTTGCAGGACCCCGATGCCAGTTTTGATGTCAATGGTAATGATATTGACCCCATGCCTCGGTATGATGCCACCAATGAAAACAAGTAAGTCCAGTGCTCTATATTCTACAGATACAAAATTTAGATATCAAATCCATAGATTTTAAATTCAAATGTGCTTATGGTAAATTATATTACATATAATTTATTTTTAGATAGATATACTTAATCTATGGAATGAATTGCCTGAGCAGATGTTAAATTACTTAAGGATTAAAACATTAAACCATTATTTATTTTCAGCATGACTTCAATTATTACTTCCTTGGCATTTTTTAATTTTATTTTTAATAATGATTTTAAAGTTTATCCAATGGTAGACCCTCCACAGGTAGAAAACATTTAAATCTTCCCTTTAAATCTATTCTGAATCTGAGCAGATTTGCATAGTGAGTTATAGAGAGGAAACAGGATTATAAAAAGTTGCTTCTTATCTCAGTATGGTTGCCACTTTCCCACCAGTCACAAAGTGTTACTCTTCAGTTGATTTATAACATTCCTGTTATGAAGCACGCCTGTAACTGTAGAAATAGAAAAGTTGTTGAATGAATGATGACTGCATTTGGATTGGTGGGTCATCAGCTGAACAGGTATGAGGTACAGTGATACCTATCTCAGAAACAGATCTGTGATCTTAACAGGTTTAATAGAACTATTTGCTGTATTGCCTTTTATGGGCTTAGATGAGAATCTGTATTATTCTCTGAAGGGTCACTAGTTACCTTCTGCTAGGATGAATATTTTCCTCTCCCGTTCTTTATACACATTTATATATCCACCTGGAACAAGAATCTAAGTTGGCTTGTTAGGTTTTGCCAGAATTATTGTATAAAATGAAGCAACACAGCTTACTGCAAATGATTTTATCATGATAATAACTCTGAAGAGCTAGAATAATATTATCATTTAGGATTTTGTGCTGGCATAGCTGCTTTCATATATTCTTATTAGGTTATGTCAGAAGCTTTAGGACTTGAACCATAAATTACCAAAATATTGATAGTTGCCCAGTATGTGTATGTTTGTGTTGTATTACCTCAGTTTAGCTAACTTAATATATATGATGATAGCCATGACTTAAATTGTAGACTATTCCTTCTTTCTACAAATTCCATCTTTGTAATATTAAGTAGCAAGTTGTATCTGCCACTTCTAGACTTGCGTGTGGAAACTCAGAATAATCTTCATAGTTTCCTGTTGTGATGAATGAAAACTGCTAAAAACCTGTTGGACTGGCATTGGGGAAACCCACATTTAAGTCTCTCTCACTTTCAGCCCAACCTACTTCACAGGCTTTTTGTGGAGACAATAGGAAGAGGCAGCACTATTTATGCCACTTTGGACTCCTGAAGAAAAGTTGGGATATAAATCACATACAAACATACATACTATACATACATACATACATACATACATACATACATACATACATACAGGCAGCCTATAATGGCCATAACCTTGTCTGGAAAAATATCATATTCTATAGCTAATTCTGTAAGATTAATATCTAGTGTGATTTCTGGCACTTTTTAGTTACCTATAACACAGCCCTGGTCCCTGACAGATTGCTAGTCATTAGTATCAGAAGTATTTCTTCACTCTTTCAAATATCCCAATCAAAGGCTCATTTTGATAATGAACATATGTCACATTCTGTGGATACATCAAAAGATTAAACGATTACCATTTAATGTACTTCAGCCATTTGGCATATATTGCTATTATTGATTAAGTTTGGAACAAGCAAGCAATTATCCTATAGGGATTCAGTTTTAAGAATAATGTAATACATTATTGTAATGAAGTATAGTACTTCATTATTTGGAACATATAGTTGCAATATCTGTTCTGTTCTGTTCTGTTCTATTCTTCCGGGTGCAGTCCAAAGTGCTGATTACCACCTATACAGCTTTACTTGGCATTGGGCCAGAGTACTTGTGGGACTCTCTATCTCCAGTCATTTCTGTTTAAAGCAGTGATGAGCTTTCAGGCTGTATGGCCATGGTCTAGTTTTCTTTTGTTCTGACGTCTCACCAGCAACTGTGGCTGGCAACTTCAGAGGGATATTGAGCTGTTTTGTGGTATATTGGGCTGACTGAGCTCTTGGCTAGGGGAGTCCAAGGAAGCTGGTTGCTGATTGGTTCCTTATCTGATTGGTCCATTTTCTTTAAATCCGCTTATGCAAACCATCATATGCAAAGACTTCACTGAACTGAAATCACTGTCATGCTCCTGTGTCCACACTGTGCCAGGAGGCTTACATACATCTTTGCAACCAAAGCTGACTAAACTTCATCTCAGCAGCTCTTTATTAGGATCATTGCAAAAACAATGAATAGAAACTGCTGCTTCACCTTACTTTCCTGTTTCTCAGAATTTGCCCTCTTTACTGGTCTCCTGATATTCCGCACAGATTCATAGTCAAGAGCAGGAAGTAGTAATTCTTTAGAAGATTAAATAAATTATGTCATAATTAGTTTTATACTGTAATCCTATGAAAATCCATTGTGAGGTAAGATACATTGTGTACATTGAATCTTATTGAATCTTATTCAGTTTTAATCACTTTAATTTATATATTAAATAGCTAAAGCTGTAGATGAATAATCAGTTCTTTAGTTTGACTAAATATATCTAGTAATATATAAATGTCTTTCTAGACTTGCATAAGACAATAGCACTGATAGCAAACTAAGTAACAAGTTAGCAATTATTAAATGGCTGGATACTTAATCTTTTGGAAGAATTATATACAGATTATATTATTAGTCAGAATAATTAAGTATACATTTTAAAATGTTAAAATTATAACATTAGAACATAAGTGATAGAACATAAGTTCTATCACTTATGTGGTGTGCACATATTGCATGCCTTATTTTTAAATAAGAATAATTTTAGAATAATTTTTCAGAAAATATGTATTTTTCAGGAAATTTTGTCTTGTGCCTTTTATTATGCAGATCCAATTTCTGACTGGATGTCTAATTACTCTTTAAAATCTCAGCAAGTGACTACACTTGGCCAACCTTATTAATCAAATTTCAGCCTGGTTAGTAGCTGGATGAGAGACTATCAGGGAATACCAGGGTTATAGGCTAGACCAGGAAACTGGGTCAGGGGGGGAACCACCCTGAAAGGAAGCAGTGGCAAGCCACATCGGTATTAAGATAATGATCTGTACAGGAGAATGATGTGAGCATTTCTGTTAAATCATTAGAATTTGAGCTTTGCTTTAATAGTTTTTTTTTCCTTTTTTTTTCAGAAAAAAAGTCTCAAGATGACAGAATATGCATTTAACCATCAGAGATAGGTTTAATTTTTTTTTTTCTGAGAAAAAGAGGTGTGGCTACTTGGTGTTTAGTATTAGATTAATATACATTCTTCCCAGGAAAGCAGCAAGGAAATTTTCATTCATACTTGCAGTTGGGTAGGTCTAAGCTCACATATTGTTTTATTATTTCAATATTATTACTTGAACGATAGTTGAAGAAGACTTGCATATTTTCACTTTATAAATCATCTCCTAATTTATTCTATGAATCTGATTTCAATTTATTTATTCCAAGTTATATCGTGAACATTCTGTGTATGGAGTCCAACCAAGCTCAGGAGTACCAAGAACTCCACAGTTCAACCCTGAGATCTGCATATATTCTCTTCTATTGTATTCTGTACATCTGGGAGCTCACCGTTGATTGTTAGGCCTTTTTTTAAAAAAATCATTTAATATAATGCATTTTTAATTGAGGTAGATCAAATCTATTCCCATAATTTGAATGGATTCATTTTTCATTCAAAGTAACAGCCATTAAAACTCTCAAACTCTATTAGAAAAAGAAATGGAATCTGCAATAAGGCATGCAATATGTGCACACCACATAAGTGATAGAACTCCAGAAGTCCTGGAACAAAGTCTTATAGCACTATTAAGTTGTCTCAATAAATGTGATTTTCAGAATTTGGAAAAAGACCACTTCCCTTATACATTAGTCTTTCATGTTGTAACAGAAAACCAGAAACTCCTGATCTTAAAACCAATAAAAACTATTTTACAAATATCAGGGTCAGTTCTAGAAATGAGAAAGATCTCTTTTCACACATGCAGATGACTGCAATAGATGATTTTTATTTTTTTTTTCTTCTTTTGAGAAGGCATTGGGAAAAAGTTATATGCGTGCAATTTAGTTGGATTCTGATTTATTTTTTTCTTACTGCATAGAATTTGAACTTTAATTCACTCAAAGCCTTAGCAGTTGTTACATTATTCTTGCCAATTAAATAACGACAACAAAAATCAGCTGTGTGGGAGCATAATCTGAAGCTACCCATCGCTCCGCTCTCTTTATTTTACGCATTAATGACAGTGCACATTAATGTGTACTTAACTGCTCCCACAATGTGGCCTGAAGGAGGCTAACATTGCTTTATTACTATTGATTGTGGAAAAGTATATGTAGAGAGTTAAAAACAACAGTTTGGGCTGTCTGTTTATTCATCATGCAATTTTAGAAAAACATCTTTACTTTCTTCTGATTCCCCATAATTAAGCATGTTCAGTCTGTTTATATTTGTAAATAAAACACTTTATCTCTTCCTTCTTCTATACAGCAAAGGCAATGTAACCAGGTTTCAGCATGAACACCAGATTCAGAATAGGAAAAGGGATGTTTAACAACTTTAAAATACTAACATCCAAGTACAGAAAGTTTTTATCTGTTCATCATTAGCAACACTTCTGCTTTGGACATGCATGACCATTCTTTTCATTTCTATCTTGTTTGAAACATCTTTATTACTATGTGTATTATCAAGAAATAAGGCAGCATCTTTTTCATACTGTAAATAAAACCATGTTCTTTTTATTCTGTGTTGTTGTAACTTCTAAGGAAGTTATCATCCAGAGCAGCAGGTGGATGCAGTAGATGAGCAGAAAGGACAGAAGAAAATAACGTATAATCCCTTGAAATTCTTTCAACGCAGCTGCACAAACATTGCTGACGTACTTGGGGTAGACAGCTAATAACATGAACATTTGTGACTTAGTTTTGCCAGCATTCTTTTTCTTCCACAGCATCAAATTGTTGTGTTTTGTTTAGTGTATAATGTGGGAATACCTTTACTGCAGAAAGCACTTGAAAAATAATCACAACAGCATAAGAGAATATTGGTCTTTGCTATGGACTAAGTTTATTTATCATATTATGATGAGCTTTATTCATGTTGCCAACAAGGTCACTAGTTTTCTGGTTAATCTAATAGGAAATATTTGCCTCTACTGTATGGTCTAGTCTTCCATAATTACATCCCTTTTTACTCTTCAACTTTTTCATTTCTTATTCCCTAGCTGAAGTTTCCTGTATGTTGAAGGGGCTTAAACTCACTAGCAAATTTCAGGGACAGAGAGAAATTAAATTGTTTTTTAAAGAAAAAAAACGTTCAAAAGACACTGGAGTGTCAGACATCAAGAGCTATAGAACCAATTGAGGAAAGACTGAGGAGGAAGAAAGGGATATTCAGTATAAGCCTCAGTGAAGAATAAGTTGAGGGATAGAATATAGTGAGCACATAGAAACAACAATAATATCCTGTGAGGAAATAGTTATAAGTGTGTGCGTTTCTGTGTATGTATTGAAAACAGATTAGAGTTCTCCACTGAAAATACCATTACGATGTTCTGAGTTATGGATGAACACATCTGACAGACTTGATTTTAATCAGTTCCTCAGATTTTGTCAGGGCAGCCACGCTCTGAATAAGACACAGACTCACTTAGAAGGTCTAAGGATTTCTGGCTTTATTAGAACGGAGTGCGTGCAAGGAGAAAGACGGGAATCCTTATGTGGTGACAGGGTGCCCTGTTTATACTTTGCTGGCGGATGTTGTGCTTCTCTACCCTCGAGCCAGGACCAGATGGGTGCTTGGGACTGTGATGCGTCAGCTGATGGGCAATCCCGGCGATCTCCTTTGTCTCCCTGTCTTCGTCCGGACCGGGTGCGTCCCCTGGGGAAAATGGGAAGGTGTTTCCCTGATCTTCCGATAGGCGTTAAGTCCTGTCTGATGGGCGCTCCCATTATGTTGGATATTCCTCTGTGGACATGCGTGCCTGAGGGAGGTGTGAATGCATCCCCTGGGGGAATGGGAAGGTGTTCCCCCTATCTCTTTATGGGTGCCAAGTCTGGTCTGAGGGGCTTATCTATTGTGTTGGGGATTCCCTTCTGGATATGGGTGCTTGGGGGATGTATGAGTGATTTAGGGATTATGCTTATCCCTTCCTCTTACCTAATGTGCATGTTCCCCGTTGTGATGCACATATGCCTTGCAACGGGGAACATGACATGCTGCCCCCCAAAGAAGATCTTAGGGTGCTGGTTTGGATGAGTATGCTTCATGGAAGTTCTTTACCAACCGTTTAGCTGAGACATGTTGAGCTTGGACCCACTCTGAGTGTGAGAAATGCCTCCATTTGACAAGGTATTGTAGTGTGCCCCTTTGCCTCCTGGAATCAAGTATTTCTTGGATTTCAAAATGTTGTTGCCCATCTATCATGATGGGTGGGGGCGGGGGGGGTTTCTGTGTGCCATTTTGAAGGGGTGGCTGGTTTCAGGAGGGCACAGTGGAAAACTGGGTGTATGCGCCTTAGATTGTGGGGTAAGTCCAGTTTGAAGGTGACTGGGTTAATAATTTCTGTGATGGGGAATGGTCCGATAAATTTGGGTGCCAGTTTCTTGGAGGGCTGTGGGGATTTGATGAACCTAGTGGAGAGGTAGACCCTATCTCCCACTTTGTAGTTCGGTTGCGCCACCCTGTGATTATCTGCAAACTTCTTGTATGTTGCTTGTGCATCAGCCAGGGCTAGCTGGATGATGGGCCAAACCGTGCCCAGTTGAGCTGCCCAGTCATCTGGAGAACAGGGTGGGGTGTCTGGTTGGGGCAGTTCCGGGATTGGCACAAAGTCTCTGCCATAAACCACCTTGAAGGGGGTGTGACCTGTGCTTTGGTGTACCGCGTTGTTGTAGGCCACCTCTGCAAAAGGAAGCAGGTCCACCCAATTGTCCTGTTGGTAATTAATAAACGCCCGCAGGAACTGCTCCAGGGTAGAGTTGAGGATCTCCATAGAGCCATCTGTGTGGGGGTGCCAAGCCGTTGACAGTGCTTGCTTCGTGCCAATGAGGTTTAGGAATTCTTTCCAGAACCTGGAGGTAAATTGTGTGCCCCTATCTGTCACCAAACGGTAGGGGGCGCCATGGATTTTGTAGATATGGGTGAGGAACAGGCATGCCAGCTGCTGTGCAGAGGGGATGGATGCACAGGGTATGAAGTGTGCCTGCTTGGAAAAATAGTATTTTACCACCCAGATTACGGTTTTCCTTTGGCTGGGTGGCAGGTCGACTATGAAGTCCATGGAAATCTCCTCCCAGGGACAGGAGGGGCTTGCTACTTTCTGCAGTAGTCCTTGGGGTTTCCCCACCTTCCGTTTAGACCTTGCACATGTGGGGCAGGATGTTACATAGTCCTTGACGTCTTTTCTTAGGGTGGGCCACCAGAATTGCCTCCTAATTAAGTGTAAAGTTTTTACAAACCCAAAATGTCCAGCCATTTTATCATCGTGGGAGTGGTTTAACACCTCCGCTCTCAATGATTCTGGTACGTATAGGGTTTTTTGTTTCCATGCAAGCCCGTTCGTAATAGATACATGGTGTTGGTTGTTTTGCAACCATGTATCTTTTTCGAGGGCTTGGGTGAGTCTTTGTTGCCAGTCCTGTGAAATTGACCTGCGCCTTCCCCCGTTTGCCAGTGGTTGCTCTGAGGCGCGTCGGGTTTTAGTCTGCCTGCGTGTGACAGCAGGGCAGCCCAGCTGTGTGTCTGTCCATACAGTCCCCACAATGTCCGGTGCTTGGCCAGCATCTTGAGGTCGTTGGGAAAGGGCATCCGCCAGGAAGTTTTTTCTCCCCGGGATAAACTTAAGTTTAAAATTGAATCTGCTAAAGAATTGTGCCCAACGTACTTGCTTTGGACTGAGGCGTTTCGGGGTGCTGAAAGCCTCCAGGTTTTTGTGGTCAGTCCAGACCTCGAAGGGGCAGGAGGCCCCTTCTAGGAGGTGCCTCCATGTTTCCAGGGCTGCCTTGACCGCGAACGCCTCCTTCTCCCACACGTGCCATCTCCTTTCCGTTTCCGAGAACTTGCGGGAGAGGTACGCGCAGGGCTTCAGCTGATTGTCAAAATCGCACTGAAGGAGGAGCGCTCCAATAGAAAAGTCTGAGGCGTCTACTTGTACGACAAAGGGTCTGGCGGGGTCGGGATGCTGTAATACTGGCTCTGCCGTGAAGAGGCTTTTTAGGCGTTTGAAAGCCGTTTGACAATCAGCTGTCCAGTTTAACAGCGCCCCTGGGTTTCGTGATTTATGGGTGCCTCCCAGGCCCTTTGTCTGGAGGGGGTTAGTCAGTGGCAGCACAATTTCCGCTAGCCCCTGGATGAAACCCCTGTAGAAATTCATGAACCCCAGGAAACTTTGAAGTTGTCTCGTGCGCGGGCGCTCCCACGCTAGTATAGCCTGGACCTTACTGGGGTCCATTTCGATCCCCCTTGCCGAGATCCGGTAGCCGAGGTAGTCGATTTGCTTCTTGTGAAATTCACACTTGGAGAGCTTTGCGTATAGCTCTGCCTTGCGGAGTTTCGTGAGCACTGACTTTACAAGGCGTTCATGCTCGGCTTCGTTCTCAGAATAAATCAAAACATTGTCAAGGTAAACAAGCACCCCCTTAAACAAGTGGTCATGCAAGACCTCATTGATTAGCTGCATGAACACGCCCAGTGCCCCAGCTAACCCAAAAGGCAGAACCCGGTATTGGAACGACCCCAGCGGGCAATTGAAAGCCGTCTTCCATTCGTCCCCCTCCTTTATTTGAATCCAGAAGTAAGCTTCCCTGAGGTCTAATTTTGTGAATATTTTGCCCTTTGCGAGGTGGGCTAGAATGTCCTTTATTATGGGCAGGGGATATTTATTTGAAACGGATGCGGCATTGAGCCCGCAGTAATCTGTGCAGAGCCTGAGGGACCCATCCTTCTTTTCCCTAAAGAGGACCAAGGCTCCGACTGGCGAGTTAGCCAGTTCAATAAACCCCCACGCCAAATTCTTGTCAATAAAGTCCCTTAATGCTGCCAACTCCCTTTGAGTCATAGCATAAATTTTCGGCTTTGGTAAGGTTGCCCCCGGATCAGTTCAATGGTGCAGTCTGTTTTTCTATGGGGGGTGGAGTTTGTCAGCCTCCTTTTCACCGAAAATGTCAGCAAAGTCTGCGTATCTGGCTGGCAGGCCCTCCGGGGTTTCTGCCTCCAGGTGCATTGAGGTCGTTGTCGCCCTCCCCATTGCGGCGCGGGGAACCCGATCTCCTGTGGGTGCTTTGTAACGCCCGTCCGAAAAGGTGATCTCTCTTGTCGTCCAATTTATTTGGGGGTTGTGATGCCCCAGCCACGGGATCCCTAGTATGAGTAGAGATTGGCCCACCGGTGCCACGATGAAGGGGAGGCTTTCCTCCTGGTTGCCGAGCCTCATCGCAACTCTTTCTGTGTATTGGGTGACTGGGCCCCCTCCCGCTGCTGATCCATCCAACTGCGTGAACACCAATTGGTGCTGAAGTGGATAGCAGCGGAGGTTAAGCACGGCCACCAGGTCCAGGTACATGAGGCATTTCAAACAACCCGAGTTGATCAGCGCCCAAACCTTCTCTGTTTTCCCCCCGTGGGCCAGGGTGACTCTCACATATAGGGTAGGACAGTTGTCACTCACCCCAAAGTCGTTGCGCCCTTTGTTATCGTCCACCTGTCTTTTGGCGCTCTTCAAGGCAGGTGGCTGGCGTTTCCCGCCGGTTCGTCGCTTCTGCTTTCCTCGTCATCAGTGACGTCAGGGAATTCCCTTGCCGATGTTTCCCCCTTCGCAGCTGGCCTTTTCTTTGGTGTTGGGGTTGGTTTGTTGGGAACCTTTCCCGGGCTGTCTCTTGCCTTTGCTTTCGGGCAAGCCGCCGCCTTGTGGTTTGCCTCTCCACACTTGAAGCACTGCCCCTGGGCAAACCGGTGCTCTCATTCCTCCCCCCAGGGTCGGGGCGCCGGTGTCGCTGGAGCACCGCCAGATCGGGGTCCTCTTGCTGTTGCTGCGGGTTGTAGGGACCTCTGGACCTCTGGACGTGCCGAAAGGTTTCTTGAGTGTTCTCCAGCTTTCCCGCAAGCCAAATCCATTCTCGGAGGGTGGTGGGGTCATCCCAGTTTAGCGCCCATCTTAAGACGGTTAAATTAAGCCCCTCCTTGAATTTTTCCATGAGGGTGGATTGTGACCAGTCCCGCACTTTGCCCGCAAGCGCTTGGAACTCGCTGGCGTAAGCAGCCACGGAGCGCTGTCCTTGCCTGATTTGCCGTAGTGCTCTCTTCGCCGTTTCGGTCTCGAGGGAGTCTCGGAAATGGGAGTCCAGAGCACCCAGGAACGTGTCCACATGCTTGAGCTCTGGGGCGTCTGCCTGGCATAGATGGACATACCAGTCAGCCGCCCTCCCCCTGAGTCTGTTGGCAATGGCGTTGATCTTTCCCTGTTCCGTCCAGAAGCAGGGTCCGTATTCAGCCATGTAGTTCCTCGTGTTGATCAGGAAGAACGACAACGTGGCTGGGTTGCCGTTGAATCTTGCCGCGAGGTCTCTCACTCCCATCGTGGGTGGGCTCCAGGGCACCTCCGGACGCGTGGTCCTTCCCCCCCTCCAGTAGGAAGCTGTCATCCCAATGTGGGGATTCCCTCAACCAGGCTCCGGGTGGTGTCGGCTCAGCATCCACTCGTCTCCAGCCTCTCCCCAGCTGATGCCCTGTGGAAGAGGGGGGGGGAACCCTCTCCCAGGCAACCCAGTACGGTGTGCTCCGGCGTGGTCGGCTCCCTCCTCCCGTGCTGCGCCCTGCCGCTGTAGCCGCCATGCTTCGGGGTCAAGCGGGGGTGGGGACGAGCTTCTGGCACTCCGTTCGCACTCACCCTGGTTGCTGCCTCCGCGCTCCAGCGCTAGTTCCATGAGTAGCCGCTCGATCCGTGCCAGGCGTGCTTCCGTGGCTCTGCAGCACTCATTCTCCGGGGTGCCTCCTGCGGCTTGCCCGCTCCGCCGGCAATCTCTGCTGCTCGCTGTGGGTGCGTGCCATTGCTCCCATGCCGCTTCGACCATCATGGGCAGGGATTCCCCCATTGCGTCGAGGGTGACCCATTCCACCTGCGACTCACCGGTGGTCACCCCGGTCACGTTGCGGCTCGGTTCCTCCCCCGCTGGGCATCCGCTAGTCCTTTCCGTGAGGTTGCGGGTGCTGTCGCCGGTTCCCGGGTCACCGCCGCATTGCACCGGGTGTCGCTTCATCGCTGCATTGTCCCCTCACAGAAAAAGTCTGGAAAGGTGCTAGTGAGAAAAAAAAAATTGGGATTCCCATCTTTATGTCAGGGCAGCCACGCTCTGAATAAGACACAGACTCACTTAGAAGGTCTAAGGATTTCTGGCTTTATTAGAACGGAGTGCGTGCAAGGAGAAAGACGGGAATCCTTATGTGGTGACAGGGTGCCCTGTTTATACTTTGCTGGCGGATGTTGTGCTTCTCTACCCTCGAGCCTGGACTGGATGGCTGCTTGGGACTGTGACGCGTCAGCTGATGGGCGATCCCGGCGATCTCCTTTGTCTCCCTGTCTTCGTCCGGACCGGGTGCGTCCCCTGGGGAAAATGGGAAGGTGTTTCCCCGATCTTCCGATAGGCGTTAAGTCCTGTCTGATGGGCGCTCCCATTATGTTGGATATTCCTCTGTGGACATGCGTGCCTGAGGGAGGTGTGAATGCATCCCCTGGGGGAATGGGAAGGCGTTCCCCCTATCTCTTTATGGGTGCCAAGTCTGGTCTGAGAGGCTTATCTATTGTGTTGGGGATTCCCTTCTGGATATGGGTGCTTGGGGGATGTATGAGTGATTTAGGGATTATGCTTATCCCTTCCTCTTACCTAATGTGCATGTTCCCCATTGTGATGCACATATGCCTTGCAACGGGGAACATGACAGATTTTTATTAAATATTATCCTCTTTCAGGATAATTGCAATTCTTTAAAAGAAGCCTACACAACATTCAAACATATTTCCATGTCTGACATTTTTATTAATATATGTGTTTTCCTAATAAGCATATATTTTGTAAGATCTTTTCCCAATACTATATGAATTAGTTTATTGGTACTCTAATTTTTGTGGTATACTTTCTCCTAAATTCACACAATAGGTAAACAAGCAAAAGGGGTAATTACTGTGTAGAAGTTGTCCCTTATAAATGAGAGAATTCAGAAACACATTGGATATTACACATTCCTGCATATAAATATCCTTTTAATATCCTTTGAGATTTGAGTTCTCTAGCGTGTTTCAATATACTGTAGAAGTATGTACATTGCACTGTACAGGCTCAAAGTTTTGATTACACCTTGAAGTGCACAAAATTTCATTACTACAAAAAGACTGAATTGATTGATTCTACATATTTTTTTTCATATAGAAAAACTGATTTTGTTTACTATTTGGTTACATTAATATAGATTTATGTCTGTATATTACATTAAATTTAACTTAAGTGTTGAGGCACAGCTACAAAATTGATACAACTGATTTTATGAGGAAAGCATGCACATCTTGTATACCCCCTATATTTTGAAATCCATTTTTCCCTGAAGTTTTTTGGAGTAACATCTGTACCATCATTACACTTCAGTACACTTCTGCTATTTCTTCCAATTATGTTTATCTGATACTAATAAATAAAAAGGGGGGGAAGTAAGAGAGCAAAACAAATACATCAGATGTATATATCTTAAGACAGAAGTTACTACTTTATGTAACATTCAAGATTTTAACCAGAATCCAATATCAAATAGAGAAGAAGAGGTAGGAGTGGCATATATGATTCTCCAGGCTTGATTTACTAAAAGTTCAAATGAAAGATATGTACATAGAGCACATCATTACTGGATAACTGTAGTGTTATAATGTTGCCAGCCAACCATAACTGGGCCAGCCTGCCCAGCTTTTTATGGACTCTGTGCAATTCTAAATCTATGGGTACTATGCTTGTACAAAGTTTAGCTTTAAAAAAAATTAAGGCTGAAGTAGATCACATAGTCAAGAAGATGTGGCCCTTAGTTTCTTTCCAGCCACCACAATACTCTTCATGTGTGATAGAAAGAGATTAAAGCCATTGTACAACCTTATACCATAAACTAAAGCATTTTACAGAATGTCTATGTGCTTTAATTACCATCTGAATTGCATAAAAGCAACTTCCTAAACTGCTTGATAATGGTTCTTTATCTCATCAATTCCCTATGTTTTTATATTATGCTGTGTTTCTGCTACATTTGAATGAACATTTATTGATTAAAATATAGTCATAATTGCAATCATAAAGTTGTCTTCAGTGGGAAGATAAGAATTTATGACAAAGCAGTGGCTGGAGAAATAGTTGAAATACATTCTGAGCATAAAGCTTCATGTACAGTATATGCTTAACTGTTAATGGTGTAAAATGCAATTATCTAATAATACTTTAAAATACTTAAATAATAGTTTAGAATACATATAAGGGTGACAAAATCTAAACATTAATAGCCTAAAATATTAAGACTGTGCAAAGCTTGGAAGTAATGCTTTGCTTCAATGAAGTTTAGAAGCACAGCCTCTCTAAACGGGAAAGGAGATGTCTCAGGTCAAAGAGAAGGACTTGTCTACTGCTGTGGGAAGATAATGCAAAGACATTACATCCTTCTGTTGAGGAGCAGGGCAGGGTGAGAAACAGGTGGTCAGCTTTGGATTGGCCAGAGGATGCTCTGGGAAACAGAACGGAGCACTCGGAGTCCATTTATATATTAAGATGCTTCTCTACAAATCAGTGTTGTTCAGTTGTCTTATTTGGCATCAATCTGCCTGCAGGAAAATTTGACCATTAGTCTTGTCTTGATTCCTGAAGAAAGCAAGACTTCTTTCTAAGGAAGTCCTTGAGAAAACAGGATTTCTAAGAGCAAAGTAATGTGACCACATCTTACCTCACTATGCTGCAGAGCCTCTGCCAGGCTTCTCCTGCAGAGCTCACTCTATGAAAGGGAGATGAGAGGACCCTTCTTCAACAAGCCCTAAAGTGCTTCCAGGCTTTGACCTACACCCAGCCCAGCCTTGGAATGCCCTGGAAGTTGCAGCACTGGAGGTTAGGCTGGAGGGCACTGAAATTGTTTCAGTGAGGCAAACTGGATCACATCTTTGCTTCATCAAAGTGAATTCCTTCATCTCCACAGTGCAAATCCCTTTCCTGAAGTAAATCCAGTTTGCTTCCTATTTGCCTGTGGAATACTTTAAAAGTTCTGTTTGCAATAATGTCACTTAATTTAAGATACTTCTTCTTCCCATAGGCATGGAACCCGTTGTGCTGGAGAAGTGGCAGCTACAGCAAATAACTCACACTGTATAGTAGGAATTGCATTTAATGCCAGAATTGGAGGTAAGTGCAATTATTATTAAAAATAATATTATTTCAAAATTATTAGCACAATATATAACTGGAAGGAAGTCACTCTGTTCAGTAAGCATGCCAGCTACTTCTGGTAAGTATGTGTAGTTATAGTGTTAAATATTTATACTACATGGCATTTTAATGTGCTTATTTTTGCACTTAACTATAACTTAAAGGTGCTTAACCACAATTGATAAGCATTGTTTTTATGGTGCCATATGTTCTTTGAGAAAAAATACCTCCACCTGGACAGAAATGACTAGCGATAGTATGTTACTTTTATCTCCCTTCTACAACTTTTAGGGCTGTACAGATCTTTGAGGGGATGAATTGTGTCAACAAAGGCTCGCAAGGAGCTTCATGAAGTAATGTGGCCTCTCACTTCTAACAGTGAAGTGATTCTCTCTACTTTGAGGTCTTCTCCGCAGCCTTCTCTGGCATTTAAAATAGTTGGTATCTTCTATGCATGCATAAAAGCTGCTTCCAATTTTTATGTGCTGAAGGGGGCCCAAAAAAAGAACTACTTGTATTTGACTTACTAAAAGTTCAGACCAAACAGTGCTTGTTGACTTGAGGCAAACTGTGATCATTCTTTACCTAAACAATATCTAATGCATTGCCTTTGCAATATGAAGTATCACACTGAGGCATAAGAGATGTCTGAAAAAAATTATTTGCTTTTTTTTGTTTTGCTTAGTTTGTGGACTAAATATTTTAGCATCAAGTATTCTGAGAGCCAGTTTGGTGTATTGGTTAAGGCATCAGGCTAGAAACTGGAACACTGTAATACAAATATGTGTTTGTGTGTATGTGTGAAAAATAGATTAAAAATACAAAATTTATTTATTTTTGTTCTTTTTCTCTCTTCTATTATTTTCCATTGGAATGGATTTATGATGCAGAACTGACACACACCAAACCAATATGAATAAATCTATCTATGGAAAATAAAGTAGGATCTATGTTAACCTGCTAATACAAGCAGTATTTGTTAAGGGTCTTACAGTTATTTCAGAATTATTAATCATCAGTTCTTAAGCAAATACACCTAACTTTTTCATCTGTTGTTCAAGTTAAAAAGCCCAGATAATAATTAATAATAGAGACTTATTTTCTATCCATGTGGTTTTCAAATATATGTTTTTATTATTAATTATTAATATGTGAGCTTTTTAACTTAAACAACAGATGAAGGGGTTAATGATTGTTAGATGTATCATTTTATGTGGTCGCTTGGAGTCAAAAATGACTTGATGGGACATAATCAATCAATGAATCAATCAATCAACCAATCAATAGAGATATAACCCACAATATTATTTGCTCCTATTGCTATTGCATATATGGATATTTATGATTAATTTGGGTTATTTTGACCTCCAAACTGGACATATGTCCATTAATTCAAACAACTCCATAGCACTTTTTTAAAGAACAGTAAAATGTCTAAATTTAGATAATATGTTACAATTAGTTTCTTCAGGACAATAATTATCACAGATATAGTAAAATTCTGGATTTTTCTTTTGATGTCTATGGGGAACATTCTCCAAAAATTAGATGAAAAGGGAGTTCCAAAGAACAGGAAGTTGGACAAAATATGCAATTTTATAGCTAAGGTTAGTTGAACCATAGTATCTTAAGCATGATTATTCTTTTTTAAAAAGGAAAAAAAGGAAAAAAAGAGGGAATTACCCTACTGAAGCTAGTCATTTCTAAAAAAGTGCAAACCCACATCTCCCTGTAATTCTTCTTATTCCTTTAATTGCTAGGACTTTAACATATGTCATTAAATGCCAAGACACTTTGTTTTTCCCATTTTCACAAACAGTAGTGAATAAAATATACTGGGTAACTCAAAGCATGACGACTTAATATCATGCACTTGTATGCTGTTAGAAAGAAGCAGAAAATATAGTTGTACTTTCATTGATAATTATATAGTTGACATATTGTATACTTCCAACCTACAGTTTCAAGCTATACACTTATTTTCAGTGACAGTTTGCTGTATTTTTCACATTCACATATGCTTCTTTTAACAGTGAGTATACTGATCAATAATTCCTCAGTAAATAGTAGCAATTTACTTGATACAGTATTATGTATGATAATCTCAATAAATCATTGATATCAGAGGCTAGAATAGTTGAAGAAATATCAATTAAGAAAGTCAAGTGGGTAATTCTATAAAATTAGGCCAGTTGCTCATCCATATGGAAGAAATTGCATATGTAGGTTTGTAGCACCAGAATGTGAGACAATAAAGACAGACATAAAAATCAAAGAAAGAAAGGAAGGAAGGAAGGAAGGAAGGAAGGAAGGAAGGAAGGAAGGAAGGAAGGAAGGAAGGAAGGAAGGAAGAGTCAGTCAGTCAAGTGGGACAGAGAAACTAATAATAAAATCAAGGGAATGTACCTGAATTTGGGAAGATAGAATCAGAGGGAGGAATTAACAGTAATCCCTAAGAATTAACAAGAAGACAGAGGAACCTAATAATGAAACACTTGTGTTAAAGATAGGTGTTAAGGACAGGATATAAAACTAATTCGTTACATAGGAATATTTTATTCCTTCATGTGATGACTTATTTCAAATTGTGTTTATTATTATTCTAACTACAACTTTTAAAAGAAAAGAAACTCTAAGGGTGTACCTGCACTGCTTACTTGCCCTCTCACCGGAATGGGGAAGAAACTATTTTTTGTCAGCAGAAACAACCAGCATCAACCTTCATTCTTCTGCCTCCCATCACAAGAGGAGATGGTAGCCTGCAGTCTGGACTGAATTCTTTGCAAATTGTTGCCAAAGTGCCTCAATCTAGTCATTTTTTTCCCTTAAAATATATTAGATTCCAGCTGCCATGAACATAGGGCAGGAGCAGTTTAAATAGTAAATGCAGATATGCTCTATGATTATATCTCGCACCACACACTGGTTTTTATAAAGCTTGTTAAATAGGTACATGGAAGACTGATATGGTTCTGTGTAAAGCAGATGTTGGCAAAACATTATTTTGGGGCATATCAGAAAGCGTGCCAGGTAGTTACTTTTTTAAATGACATTTAGGGTCAAGGGAACTCTCAAATAGGCACTACATTGTTTTCTAATTTGGAAATAACAAGGTTTTCTAGCTTGTTTCTTCTCAAACAAAAGAACAAGTGAGAAAGTTATGTGCAAGTACACGAAGACTGTTTATTAAACAGAGACTTGGTCATCTAACTGTAACTATGGTGTAGTAAATAGTTCACATCTAAACCAGTTTACCTTCCTGAATGAACTTTGAAGTACAAAGTTTTCTGTGTGTTATCTCTGGAAGCAAAACCTGAAATAGCATATATTAGACAACTTAAGTATATGGCAAAATTATATTTATTTTCCACAGCAAATTATCTTTCTCTTCTCAGAGAATGTTTATTCTTAAATTAGTATATATAGAGAGGTGAGACCTGAAAAATCAAGTTTGTTCTTTATTTTCCATTCAGACAAGTTCACAATGGAACTGATATTTAGATAAGTATTATCTCACAGGGCATGGAAAATTCCTGTGTATGCTTGAAAGAGTGGGTGTTGTTGAGAAATAGAAGGCTATTGAAGTTAGAAGGATATGTTCTGAGATTTGAATGACATTAATATTTGTGATGTGATAAAGCTAAGGTTAATATAGATTTTAAAAATCATTATGCCAGACATGCCGTTTTGAGAATATAGAATAAGTACAAGTCCAGATTGTGCCTGAAAATGTGGCTCTCAGCGCATTTTATAGCATTTTATAGATGCATTTTGTAGGCGAGAAATGATAAGCAAACAACAAGAGAATGTAAAATAAAATCAAGAGAAGATTTGGTAGCAGAGGGATACACCTGTCAGTGGTTTTCTTATATACAACTATAAGGAAGGTTTAAAGTAGAGAAAACAATTTGTGGTTTTGACCAATTTAAGACTGAGTTTGAAACAGAACTATGTACAAATGATGAACATATTATTGTCAAAATATATAAACTTTTATTGAAATTTGAAACAGAAGAAGACCAAGTGAAAGAATATATGATAAAATGGGCTAAAAAATTTGGTTACAATATACAAATGGAACAATGGGAAAATACATGGTTGAAAGGATTGAAATTTACATTATGTTCTAATCTTAAAGAGAATTTTTATAAAATAATGTACAGTACCATTGGTATATGTCACCAGAGAAATTGTCTAGAATGTATAAAGGTACTTTGAATTTATGTTGGAAATGTGAACAATAGAAAGGGACATTTTATCATGTTTGGTGGATCTGTAAAAAAGCCAGAAAGTTTTAGATGCAAATGTATACACTAATTCAGAAGATCTTAAAGACTAATATACAATTGAAACCAGAGGCTTTTCTTTTGGGACTGATGGCAGACAGTTGGAAAAAAGTCATGGAGCTTTGTTTTTATATATGATAACTGCAGCAAGATTATTATATATACAAATCTGGAAAGAGTTGGCCCTACCCACAATGGAAGAATGGTTGGTGAAGATGATGGAACTTGCAGAGATGGTCAAACTGACTTCCTTGATTGGAGAAAAGACAACATCTATGTTTATTGCTGATTGGAAACTCCTAATAGACTTTTTGCATGAAACAGAAAAAAATGATCTTATGATTTATGGCTTTGATGATCAGAAAAAAATCGATAATAGAAAAAAGAGAGCTTTTTTTTGTAACCATAGAAGTAAAAGATAATTTTATAATTGTACTTATATTTGCTGCAAAGAAAATCAGAAGCTACTTCTTTCTATTTCTTTTTATACTTTCTATCTGCATTTTTGTCTTTGTCTTTTTTCTTTTTTTCCCTTTCTTTCCTTTATATTTGTGCTTGTTAGTTTTTATCATTTATTCAAAGGTATTAATAAAAATTATAAAAGAAAAAGAAAATTCCTGTGTAAACTTCACAGTATATACAACATGGAGTTTCAAATAAATTATAATTGGAAATAGCAAGGGACAAGAGAAGGTAGATCTATACCAATGACACAGCCAAACCTTGTGTTAATTGGAATTTAAACAATTGGATGAACACTTAAGCTAGTACATAGCAAGGTTAAGAATAAAGTTGTTATTTATATAATTAAAAAATGCTAATTTAAATTATAAATAGAAGTGTACTTATTAAATGAGAAAATAGTTACTATGTTTATTGTGGCTTGTCAGGTCATGGCTTCCTGTACATCTTAGTATAGGGTTAATTTGGAACTTTATTCTTTCTAATGAAATAATAGAAATTGCATTACAGAAAACAAACATCCCCTTGAATTGTGTGGATTTGCTTCTTTTTCATTCCTGTCCAGTTTTTGTCATCTTTGCCTCTTTTATTCTTTTGTTTTTGTTTCTTATTGTATTTTTTAAGATATTTTTACTTGTGAGATGCCCAGATTTGTTGGGTGTCGTACAGCCTAATCATCATCGTCATCATCATCATCATCTAGAACTGGGATGGAACTATATGTCATTTTTGAATGAAGATGTATTTTAGGTTAGCAATCAATGGTGGTAAATGTATAATTATTCTGAATTATAGATAAATTAATTTTAATCTATTCTTTAAATCTTAATCTTTCCCAAGCTGTTATGCCAGTGCTTTCCTAACTGCACTTTGTCTCAGTTCATTTCCCAATTTAATTTAAAGTTTGGGTTCTTATTCATAGAGCCCTTAATGTCTTGGAAGTAGCTTTCCTAAACAATCAGCATGCTCAAGATGCTCCTGCTAATGAAATGAAGCATGTGGTTACTAAAGACAGAACCATCTTTGTGGTGGCATCCCAGTTATGAAATAAGATATCCAGAGAGGCTCATTTGTTTCAACCAGGCCTCTTAAGCAACTCTCAGAGCCTAGAATATTTATTTATTTAGAGAGGTTAATTCTGTTATTTGTTTTATGCTATCACAGTTATAAGGAAAAGTTGGGGTGTTGCATTTTACAAGTGCTATTTTTAATTGGGAGGGGGGTTATATTTTGAATATTTTATGTTGGTTTCTTGTAAGCCACTAACAAGGAGTTATTTGTGGTAAGTGGACATATAAATGCATTATATCAAATCACATTTCTCTTTCCCCCCACCCCGCACCCCAAGGAGTACGGATGTTAGATGGTGATGTTACAGACATGGTAGAAGCAAAATCACTGAGCCTCAATCCCCAACATATACATATCTACAGCGCTAGCTGGGGCCCTGATGATGATGGAAAAACAGTTGATGGACCAGCTTCTTTAACACGCCAGGCCTTTGAGAATGGGGTCAGAACGGTATGTTATATACACATCATATCTGTACATAAATTATTATTTAAAAAGTCATATCATAAGGTATATTGCTGATATCAAAAATAATATGAAAAATAGAGAAATATTATATGGCAGTCAGGAATGCTGCTAGGACTGGATGTCAGGACTGAAATCCAAGGTCCAAATATAGTATTCCCAAAGGCTAGAGAGCAGTAGATAGTAAGAACAGCAGCAAAAATGACACCTGTGCCAACACAGGGTTCCTGGAGTCCACCAGCTCTTATGAAGATCACTGCAACTTTCTTCTTACTGTGAAAAGCATTTTTCAGTTAAGATTGGGCATGTGGGCATATGCATGATTTTTTTTTATTTTTGGTGCCTTCAAGTTACTGACTTCTGGCGACTGCCTGGACAAATCCATTACACAAACAGGCTCTCATATGCATGATTATATAAGTAAACATATACGTATAATCATTTTTTTCAATATATATTATAGTTCTTTTACAACAAATGTTGCTTACTCTCAAGGAACCCTACAGCTTGGGCAGACCAGGGATAGATTGGCCCACCTTGCATGGTCAACCCTATTAAGATTCTGGTGAGAACAGGTATGGTGATGCTAGTAGCATTCCACACTTGAGAACTGGGCCAGTTAGACAATGAACAATAAATATATTTCACTTCTCTTGTTACCCTTCAGTATCATGGGAGAAATCAAGCAGTGGAAAATGTCTGGCAACTATAATTCAAACGGCAGTCTGCTCAGGACTCAATGGGCACCATTGTTCAGTGGTGATATTATGGGTATGGGTTAAGACCTTAAAACTTCTGAGCTAGTCCAATATTGTTTCATATAAAAACTGTTTTAGCTATACATTTAGAACTCTGGTAAATCCAGATCAAACATGGAATAATCCAATAATCCTGAAAGGCAAGATATAAATACCAGGTAGTCCTTGCTTAACGACTGCCCTGTTTAGCAACTGTTTGAAGTTATGACAGCGCTGAAAAAGTAACTTTATGACCGGTCCTCAAACTTACAACCATTGCAGCATCCCCGTGGTCATGTGATCAAGATTAGGGTGTTTTGCAACCACAGGCATTTACAATTGTTGCAGCATCCCGTGGTCACATGATCACCATTTGCACAGTTCATAACCAGCTTCCCACAAGCAGAATCAATGGAGAAGCCAGCATTAAAATTGCAAGTCGCAGTCACTTGATATCTTGCTTAATGACTGCATTACTTAGCAATGGAGTTGCTGGTTCCAATTGTGGTTGTAAAGTGAGCACTACCTGTAGTTGTATTCAGTAAATAGCCCTAGACTTCTGCTTCATTACAGTGGCAAATGTCCTAGCATGTAATAATTTGGCAAGGAAGAAATATATTTTCAGTTATGTAAGGAGAAATAATCCTTACTTTTTCTAATGATTATGATGGCACATAATCCATCTGTAACATATATTTATAGTTATAATAAATAAAGTGAAGTCCCAATTGTTCCCTGCAAAGTAGTGAACTGGAGATTATGATTTGCAGCACATTCCCCAGTAACACAATATAACTATTTATAGGGGGAAGGTGGTGTTCGTTTGTTTTTAAGAATGGATGTAGTTTTCACTTAATGAATTCTTGTTAATTGCAATTGAGCCAATACTTTATTTATCAAAAGCTTTTGGCAGTAGAATTTCAAGTTCCCAGCATTTGCACATCTAACTAAGTCCTGGTAAATTAAATTGAGCACTCAGCAAGCAGATTGTTCACACTTTGGGTGTGGTCCATTATTATTATTTGGACAAAGTTGTTAATCGTCTCTTTACATTTTCTATGCCCTGAGGCTTTCATTTAAAAAAGTATGAACATCAACTCTAATTAGCTGTTCACATTTGCAGATGTTATAGCATCAATCTACACTAACTTATTAACAGAAAATATCCAAGAAATTGTTACTGTACTGTACTGAGTTTGAAAACTATGCCAGGAAGAAATTGAAAGTGGCTAGAAGAAACAATCTTACCTTTTTTCATATTCATGACATCCATTAAATCATATGTATGTTGCTACTTGTGGTTGTGAAAATTGAACACCAACTTGATGGCACATTATCAGGTTGTGTTGCTACTTGCTATGGCAAATCTTGATCCAAATTAAAAGAACATGAAACAATTGTTTATTAAACAAATATTTCCACAGTTACAGGGAAAAAAAACTAATTTTGACAATAAGTTTAGTTTCCACATCTAAAATAGAGCTGTGCAGTGCTTTGAATTCAGTTCTGAAAGTGTGCTTCAAATGTATAGGAAAATGAATGAAACACCACTAGTAACTGGTTAAAGCACCAGCATCTTTTCTCAGATTGTATGACTACTACAGAAACTGCTACATGGCTTCTGGTACAGCCATGCTATCCTGGAAACAGGAATTGCCAACAGGTGCTGTGCTCATGAACCTGCATGGTCTGAAACCCCATTTTGGAAACAAATCTAAATCATTGCATGGCGCTGCTCTAAGGTCTGCAAAAAGAAATAAGCAATGAAAGGCTCCTAAAGAACCATGGTTTTGTTCTTTACACTTAATGATAAACTAAAATGTATTCTATTTTAAAAGCCTGCCTTAAAATAATGTGTGTTTCTTAAAACATAAATAAAAGAAATATGTAATATATGCCACCTCTTTCTACTTTAGGAGGCACTCCAGTATTAATAAATATTTACAGCCAATATCCTCTTGTGTATTTTTGTTGCCAAAACTCTCCATTAAACCATTTTTTTGGCCATAGTAGGAATGCTATGGGGTTTTTTTCTCCCAAACATCAAAATGCAGTAGGTTGGATCAAGGATACAGCTGGAGAGGAAAGTATTTGGGAAATAGGAATCTCAAGAATATCGGTCTTATACTTTGCATTATGTGCCTTAATTATATCTTGAACAATGAATAATTAAAAAAAAAAGAATATACAAAATGGGCCTTTGTAGAGGTAAATGCAGGGTTCCAGACTCAAAAAAAAAGGATTTATTTATTTATTTATTTATAGCATTTATATAGCCACCCATCTTGTATCAAACTCTGGGCAGCTCCCAGCCGAATCACTGTAAAATCATACAAAAGGAAAGAAGAAGCTTTTTACAGACTTTATTTTGTGGGAGACACTAAGGAAATCATGGCTGATCTATGAAATAAGGACGTGGCTCAGATGATAGACAGCATCATTCCTCGAAATACTCTTCCCTTTCATGGAGCCAACTCAACCACCTGATTTAATAGTAACCCAAATATGAATAAGCAGAAGGGATAATAGCTTTAATGTACGGTAAATGGAAGACATTTCAGGGTGAATGGGATCAAACAGAGTCAAAAGCATGTTTGCAGCACTATTCTATGTTTACTGCCTTTAGTGCATTGACATAAAATAGGCTGGAACTACACATGCGTAGGGACGCGGTGGCACTGTGGGTTAAACCGCTGAGCTGCTGAGCTTACCGATCAGAAGGTCGGAGGTTTGAATCCGCGTGACGGGGTGAGCTCCCGTTACTAGTCCCAGCTCCTGCCAACCTAGCAGTTCGAAAACTTGCAAATGTGAGTAGATTAATAGGTACCGCTTCGGCGGGCAGGTAACGGCGTTCCGTGTAGTCATGCCGGCCACATGACCACGGAACTGTCTACAGACAAACGCCGGCTCTTCGGCTTTGAAACGGAGATGAGCATCTCCCCCTAGAGTCAGACACGACTGGACTTAATGTCAAGGGAAACCTTTACCTTTACCTACACATGCATACAATATTCCTTCATCAGAATGTGAAGGGTGGGGAGTCCAAACAATAATTTACTGTGAACATTTTGAAACATTCTTTGCAGACAAAGTCATTTCATTCTTTGCAGATAAAATTCTCTCAGTGTTAACTCCAGTGTTGAGGTAGGATGATTACAACCATTTGCCCAATTATTTTTACAAGTCTTCAGCTTGTGGATCTTGAAAATATGCATTATACCTGTTTGTTCAGTTCTTGCCCCTCCTGGCTGATTATATGAGCTAAGGAAGGATGGACACTGATTGAGGGAGGTTATTAAAGAAGGCAGTGGTAAGACCTTTATTAAAGAAACATTTCACTAACTGATTGGAAAACACATAATACTTCTAAGAAAGTGATGGCTTGGCAAAATTGATAAGAATGATATTCTGGACTCATATCAGTTGGGCCTTTGGACAAGATATGGCCCCTTTGATGGACAATCTATTCTTTAAAAAGGGAAGAAGAACTCTGATATCCTTTTGGAGTATCTGATGTCCTTTTGTTTTGGTGGTGTGTTTCACAGTGGTTCTGGTCTGGTCTTTCTTTTTGAATGGTGTTACTTATGCAGAAACCATTGGGATAAATCATCTGGAGCATTGGAATGAAATGCCAATGACCCCTAGTTCTATTGCTCCTTGGTGTCTAATTGTAAGGAATTGGTTATTGCATTTCATTTGTGTTCACCACACTTGAGGAGACCCTAAACAATATATCCATAAACAACACAATAAAATATCCACAGTGTAATACATAAAATAAAAATGACAATACATGTAATAGAATGAAACATACATCTGACCCCAACCATGAAGAACTGGTTATGTGCCCGGGCGTGGGCCCCCGAGTGTGTTAAGGGCCCATTTCTTGGCTATCTTGGCAATTGTTTACTTGTCAACCATATATATTTATTTTGTATTGTTTTGTTTCGTGGTTTTTATGATTGTACACCACCCAAAGTCACTTGTTGAACTGGGTGGCTATAGAAATCAAATAAATAAATAAATCCTCTGGAGAAGAAATGGTGGACTGAAGTTTGCTCTGCATTTCAAGGAGCTAATGTTTGCAGCTAAGAACAAGCAGCCGATGAGTAGATCATCTCTTTCAACCCTCTCTTGAGAAAGAAAGGATTCAAGATTGCCCATGTTGTGCTCCTCATGAGGTTACTGCAAGACAGTGGTCTCTGGAGGGTTGGAGAACTGGGCAATGAGGGAATTTGCTATTCTTGCTCCAACTGCAGTCGGACCCTTCAAAGGACACAAAGTTTGCACTTCCTTTGCTAAGCACCTTTGGAAATTGCCTATTAACTGCTTTAAAGAACTCAGACACTTTCAAAATGACAAGCTCAGAAAAAGTTGGAATATTTGATTTTGAGTATTAAGACTTTGAAATTAATTTTAAAGAATAAATGCATTTTCATGGGAAAGATTTTTTTTTTCAATATTGGAGACATAACAAGATAAGCAACTTATAATGGCATTCAGAGATATTGTTGAAGAATGGCAATGGGACTTTGAATCAACAATGTCAGCTACATTGTGTGTTTTTATGAACACCCTGTTCCCAGAAGAAGCTGTTATATCAGAAGACACTGTTTCAGAAAAAGATTTGGAACAAAACTTATATGACGTGATTATGGAGAACAACATGAACAAAAATTTATCACTGGATATAGGAAAAAAAATCAGATGAGATTCTAAAAATTAAGAAGGAAATAAAAAATGCCAATATAAGAGAGTAATTGGAATAATTTCTTCCTGCTGAACTTACAAAGGAGGCTTGTTAAAGTTTTGAAGAAATTCGAGACAAGGGATAATGATCATTCAAATGGATTAAATAGCAAGATTGTTTTATCTAAAAAGAAAGAGCATAAAGTTGGCTTATTTGGTCAGGGTTAAAATGGGATTATGTTGTTATTCTGGGGAGTTCTTTTTGGACTTGCTGATGTCCAAACTGGAAAAGATGTTGTATATTAGATTTACTTACAGTTAAGAGTCAAGATATGGAATGATGAGTTTTATATTTGTTAACTAATATGATTGTTTTAGGGCTCTGTTTAGACTTTTTGCTGACACCTGGATTGGAGAAGACATTGTTTATTGCAGGTGTCCCCAACCCCTGGGCCGCGCGGGTACCGGTCCGTGGCCTGTTAGGAACCAGGCCACACAGCAGGAGGCGAGCAGTGGGCAAGTGAGCAAATTTACAGCCTGAGTATTTACAGCTGCTCCCCATCGCTCGCATCACCGCCTGAGCTCTGCCTCCTGTCAGAGAAAGCAAGCCCATTGGCTGCTATCTCCAAACGGTGTGAAGAAAAAAGAGTAAGAGGTCAGGAAAAAGAGGAAGCACTTGAGTCATCCCAAAACCATCCCTCCCCCGGTCTGTGGAAAATTGTCTTCCATGAAACCAGTCCTGGGTGCCAGAAAGGTTGGGAACTGCTGGTTTATTGAACTTGCCTATACTTAAGAATTTTAGGGGGTTCTTTCTGGACTTGCTGATATCTGGACTGGAAAAGACGTTGTGCATTGGACTTGCCTATAGTTAAGAGTTGAGTTATGGGATGAAGAGTTTCATATTTGTTAACTAAGAGGGGGTGAAGAGAGAGTGAAACTGTTTATAGTTGTGGTGATGAGGGTAGGAACTTGCTTAGTTTTTTTCTTTTCTTTGCTCTATTTTTTCTTTCTTTTGCTTTCTTGCACCTTTTACACTCTTTTTTCTTTTTAGTTGGCATTATATATTATTATTTTAGTTAAAACTTTTAATAAGCATATTATTAAAAAAGAACGAAGCATACGTAATGCACACATAAACAAAATGAAGGCAAGCAGTCGGCAGTTAACATACAAACATAAGCAATCAGATTGATGGCAAAGTTTCATATGCCAAATGTTCTCTGGAATAATTATATTTTTTTAATAGCTTGTGCAAAGCCAATAGTGTGGAAGCTGATCAAATTTGTGGGTGGAGACTGTTGCAGAGCAAAGGTACGGGAACGGAAAAAGCAGTGCCTGCACCCACCTGACACCACTGAAGTAGGGGACACCTAGCAGATTGTCTCCGGCTGCTTGCGCTGACCACTGCCTTATTTTGATAATGGGATAGATAAAGATAAGCTGAAGATAAGTATCGTTGGTAAGTAGGAAACCAGAGCCTTTTCTGGATAGGGTTCTCCTTGATTCCCAGCTGTCTTTGGATATCCAAGTAGCAGCATTGTAGAATTAGAACAAAAGGAAGTAAATGTAGGTATAGACTGCACTGAAAATACCTCAGTGGTTAGTTCAAGGGATTAATTAAGCTATTACCAAGACAACTACTCCTGATACCTTATGGGTTTTGTTTTGTTTTTTGACGTTCTTGTTTTTGCAAGATGATTTTATTTTGGGTGCTTTCAGATGGACAGCTCCTAGTACTATCAGCTAAAGGCATTGTGCATGCAACTATTGCGATTTCCTCTATAATGGATTTTATGTGGAAAGAGAAAAAGAGATAAGAAGCAGTGGGAAATGTGGGAGGGATACAAGTGCAAGATGTTCTGAAACACTGTAAAATTTTAAAAATGAGGCAGGATAATTTAATGATAAAAGATTTATTGAAGAATACCCTCTGTGTCTACATTTAGCCAAATCCACGATACTTCATAGAATAAAATCCATCAGATTCTGGGAAACTAAAATAGTTTTGAAGTACTTTACTAGAGTTTTGAAAATCAGGTTGAATGAAGAACTGCATAGTGGAAATGCTAGATATACATCCTTGTGAAATATTGTACAGCTCTCACATGGCAAATCTTTCTCAGCATTTCGAAGAATGGAGGATAAGAGCTGTAAGATAAATCCAATACTGGCTTTTTGCCTGGACTGGCACATTCATGGCCTTTTAATTCTCAGCATATCCTTCTCTTTAGTGAGCTGGGTAAGAGCCAAAATGTTTGATGGGCATTAATGATCAGATGTTGTGCTGCTGAGCCTGTTATGAGAACACTGCTTGATGCCTCCGCTCTCATCAGTGCTGCCCCTTTTCACCTACCTTGCTTCATCAACTTTGGCACTGGTGTAAATATTCAAAGTGTTGATAGGAACTGAAGGCTCTCTTAGCATTACAAAACTGTTACAGGTAGTCCTCGCTTAACAACCATTTGTTCAGCGACTGTTCGAAGTTACAATGGCATTGAACAAATGGTATTTACCTCGGTCCTTGAAGTTACGGCCATTGCAGTGCCCCCACGGTCACGTGATCAAAATTTGGGTGCTTGGTAGCCCTCCACATTTACAAATGGATGCACTTCAACTCCCCCCACCCACATATCTCCCCCCAATCTCTGCCCTTTTGGCTCCTTGCACTCTGCCGCCCCCAGCTGACCTTCGCTGTCTTCTCCCTACTGCTGCTGATGAGGTGTGCCTGGCCTGGCCCTTCATGAAGCAGCTGCTGGCTGTGCGAGGCCTCTTCCCAAGGTTGCATGCAGCCTTCTTGAGGCCTCATGAGGCCTTCTGAAAGCTTGCAAGGCCTCAGGAAGGCTGTATGCAACCTTGGGAAGAAGGCCATGCACAACTTCAAGAAGAAGGGTTGGGCCGGGCATGCCTCATCGCAGTGGGAGAAAGAAAACAGCGAAGGTCAACTAGGGGCAGCAGGGCAGTGGAGTGCAGGGAGGCTGGGGCAGCTGGCACTGAGGTGTTAAGCAAGGACTATCTGTATCAAACTTCAAAATATAGAAGACAATTTTTAAAAATTATAAAACAGCAAGTGTGAATATGAATTATGCTTAGTTATTGTATGTAATTTTTGATGGTCTATGATCCTATGGGATAAATTTTACTTTAAATAATCAAACTAAGTGTATTTAGGATAAGGATCTTAGGCTAACACTTATGTGCACTTAAGAAAACCGTTGATTTAATTGAATTCTGTAACACTTGTGCATGTATTAGAGTTCACAGAAATGCATGAAGTGCTTAGATTTATAAATATTCTTTTTTAATATAATCGGTGTTTTTAAAATATCTTTATATCTAATACTATCCATATAATAAGCTTGCATTTTCACTTTTATAGTTCATAGGACATACACATTATACACTGTATATTAAAAAATATAAACTCTGTCACTGGGTAATCTTAAAGATGTCCAAGATGTCTTAAAGAGTATTGCTCTTTTTTAAAAGTTACAATGGCCTTGCATTTTTTCTGTTTTCTATACACTTTCTTATACTTTTTTAAGTATTTAAAAAGATTTTTAAAATCTTTTTACATGCTTTTTGCAGAAAAAATTTTGTTCTTGTTTATCACCCATTTTGTAACTTTCTTGAAGTCTCAAAACACTGAGGATATTGCAGAAGGCAGCTTGTTAATTACTCTTATTGCCTGCTGATACAGTATGTCATCATTGGACTAAGATGAAATGACAGAGGCAACAGAATCAGGGACAATTGTAGAAATGCTTCCCAAAGTTAATTGCTCATTTCTCACTTGTTTTCATGTTCATTTATTCAATTTTAAGATACAGGTCATCCAACTTAAATGTCAACTTTAAATTACTGTTTAAAAATAATAGAGAGAACATTATAAGAGGAAGACTTAAAAAAAAAAAACTACAAAGAAGCACATATTGCAGCAGGCATGTTTGAGACATATATCAATTTCAGTGCAGCCCTGAAAAATCTGGAAATCATGCCTTTCAGGAATGGACAATCTATATTTTGTTTATTGGGTATCTATTATATATTAGCTTAAAGGAGGGGTACCTTGAACTTTTCATGCCACAGGCAAGTCAGTTTTCCTCAGCATCATCTTTCATCTTTAGGTATTTTCCTTTTGATTATTTATTGTATTTATACCCCTACATTATATATATAGTAATTTAATAAGGCCTCAAAACTTCCTACAAATCAGATGACATAGAAAACATGTCTTTAACTTACCTCCTTTTGTCCTCTTTTTTGAAAAGACAGCTGCAGGCAGTTCTGACTCAAGATTAGAGCTTTGAACCCCTGGGGAAAACATAATATTTCCTTTTCATCAAATAACCATTTTCCAACAATAAAATAGAGGAGACAAAAGGAAAACAAAATAGAAGGAAGAGTTAACAGAATTTCTTCTGTACTGCAGTTCTCACCTGGATAGGAATTCCCTATCACTGGAATTTATTTCTTAAAAAGTGCAGGCGGTATTGTTTCATTTTAGATCTTATTTGACGCCAAGCATAGAATTTGGAGAAAATGGAAGAACGGAAGGTAAAAGAAATCCACTTGTCACTGAGGGGCGAGGAACTACATCTTGGAGTATTTCTCACCGTTCCCCATGTTGGCTGGGGCTGCTGACAAATTATAATCCAGCAAGATCTGTAAGGCCACATTTTCCCCACCCCAACAACCCCAGTTGTTGTTACCCTCGTCATAAAATTAAAATTTTTCTTTAATGACTGATGCAATCAGGGGGAATGTTTCTTCCAGCAACACTGTGCACATGTAGGACTACTACTGACAAATGCCCACACTAAACTTATCCGTAGGACTAGATTGTCCCATCACCAATACAGGCCAGCAACCTTATTTGGAGGGCAGAAGTGAACAATGTTGCCCTGTATTCACTTCCCACCCACCCTGAATGTGATGCTTCGTCAGATTTTCCTGTTCTACTTTCAAAAATAATAATTTCCTGCTTCTTTTAGCTCAAACATGCCTGCTTTGACTGCTACATTTTACTTTTTTTAAGTCAGTCCCAAACTTTGGCTACTTCACAGAGGCAGGAATGCCCAGTTATTGCATTTTTCCTGCTTTTGCTGAATAACACCTGCTGCAGTGCTATTAAAACAGATGGTGGGAATGCTTCTTCTTTTTTTCCAGAGTTACCAACTTCTATTCAGGGCTGGGTGTTTTTTTTTAATAGATCTACCCAATGCACAATTTAATCATTTTCATCATCATCATCATCATCATCATCATCATCATCACAGTAGTAGTAGTCATACAAGTTGCTGGCTAGGAAAGGGGCCTAATTATTCACCACTCTTCTCTTGTTAATGGCAATATTTAATTCTAATATACTTTGTGGATAAAGGGGACCAATTACTACCTGGTGAGACACAAGCACATGGCAAGCAAGCATTGATTCACTTCTTTTCCTGTTACTGTTCATTGGAACTTTGTCCTGGAAGGCTGAATCTTGCGTTCTATTAAGTTCTGATTGCCAATTGTCTGCAACTTAATTATTTTTGCAATTATAGACAGGTGGTAGAGATTTCCTTGGTTCCTTGCTATGGCAATGAGTTATAGTCAGCCTGAAGTGAGAGTAGCTTTTTAAATTGTTTTATATGTATGTACCATCTTCCTTCCATGAAATTAAGTATGGCTTATGTAAAGTTCTAGATAGTCTCCCATCTAGATAGTGATTGTACCATGAGTTCTTGTTTTCAGATCAAGTATAGTAAATGTTGTTCATATACAGTATAATAAATGTTCCAACCTAAAGCTCCGACACCTATTCTCTTTCATTGTTGATACAGGTAGTCCTCAGTTAACGATGGTAATTGGGACCAGAATTTCCATCACTAAGCTATGTGGTTGTAAAGCACAACATCACGTGACCACATTGCTTAGCAATGGCAATCCCAACAGTCCCCTTTGCTGTTGTTAACTGAATCCCACCAGTTGTTAGGCAAGGACCCACCCTGATCCAAGCCATTCCCAGCTTGAGAGCCTCAGTAAGGTAAGGGACTACCTCCTTTGCCTCCTCTTGAACTCCCCCACCTGCCTATCTATCCCCATCTCTGCCCTTTTGGCCACCCACCTACCCGTTGCTGCCTGCTGCCCTCACTGCACAGCCCTGCCTGTCGCTGCCACGTCCACTGCACTGCACACCACTATTGCACCAGCTGGGGCCTTCTTTTGCACCCCCTTCTATTGTGCCAGTGCAGTTGGGGCTTCTCTTGTGACCTGCCCAGGGCCTCTGTTTATGTCCCATCCAGGGCATTCCATGCCCCAGCCAGGGGATCCATGTGCAGCCTCCTTATTTTGCAGCAGCACAGCTGGGGCCTTTTTCCACATGCCAGGCTTCTTTCACGAAAGAAGGCCCTGGCCAGTGCACACAAGAAGCCCCAGCTGCACAGGTTCAAAGGAAGACCCTAGCCAGGTGGTGGGTGCAACTTGTGGCAGTGGGTAGGTGGGTGGCCAAAAGGTGGTCGTAAATGCTGTGGGCACAAGTGGGCCTGAAGTTTGTTCACATGACTGTGGGGGCACTACAACTGCCAGAAGTTTGGGGACAAATCATCAGTCCCTTCATTCAGCACTGTCGTAACTTTGAACGGCTGCTGAATGAATTGACATTAAGCAAGGACTACCTGTATTTTACAACAGTTTCAGAAGAGATGATGACATCCCTCCTGTACTTTTAAAAATTGTAAATAATGTTTAATTGTTGTTAATCATTTTAATGAGTGTATGCTCTGTTTAAGAATGAAGAGCAGGATAGACATTATAAATCATTTTACAGTTTTCAGGATCCCAAAATGTATTTCTGGTAAGAATGGAGGTTAGGCAACTAAAATAACTTGAAAACCTAGTTAAAGTGAAAGTACAATGCATGTACATGTACTGACTTTGTGTTTCAGCCAGCAGCCTTTATTGTTTTACTTTATTTGTTTTTGCTATGTTTGCACTGTTAAATAGTAATTATAGCTCTTAAGGGAACAGCATGAAGTTATTTTGTCTGTTCTGAATGAGGCAATGGTTATTTTGTCTGTTCTGAATGAGGTTATGATTCTTCATTATACATTTGAAAATCTAGAATAGAAATAGCTTAAGAACTTGATCAGTTTTTAAACATTAAGCTTTTGTTACCCTGAAGATTTTTAAAAAAAATCTATAAAGAAAATTGTATCCTAAATAGAACAATTCATGCAGTTCCTTTGAAACTTCATCTGTAAAAGTTCCAGAGCCTGTTTTCTGTACTACAAATAACTGGAGGCAAATAACATTGGGATCAGGATGAAAAAAATGATGCTGTGCAAGTAGTAGAGACTAAGGATAAGGAGGACTAATGTTCTGAGTTTTATATGACCTATGAGGTCTCTATTGCAGAATCTCTAGAAGATTCGTTTCAGTTCTTCCTAGACACTAACAGTTAGAAGCAAGTTGTGCTTGGAAAAAAATGAAAAGAAAAACACAGCTATATTGAATAAACTTATTCCCAAGAATTTTTTAAGGAAGCAAAACAATGGAGAAGTCCTGTCCCCTCCCTCCCTTCCTCTCTCTCTCTCTCGCTCTCTGATGCTTGGGTGGTCCTGCCTCTCCAGGCAACTTACCCATAATCAATAAAACAGAGTGTTGGAGAACATAGAAGAAAAAGGGGATGAAGAAGAAGAGAAAGTGAATGTAGGAACCAAACCTTAACATTGAGCAATAATGTTTACAATAATGTTCATAATGGCCAGAGAGATAAAACATTCAGGTACTGGAAAATAGCTGGTCTTTCAGCAGATCCAGTCCCTCCCCTCAGCCCACCAATCCTGGTGAAATGATTGCTGTCATATGAGGGTCAAGAGAGGAAGAGCCTGTTGGATCTGGTGTTCCAGAAGTTCTAATGAAATGCTTACCACTGTTTCCTCTCCTATAATCTTATAATGGAAAAACAAATCACAGTTCTTTAAAAAGTTGGGGCCAACCACAGAGCTAAAAATATATTAATAAATCAGACAAATTCTAATTCCAAAGAATTATAATATGTGCTTAAGACTGATCCTGCAAACAGTTGTAGCCCACTGAGAGATTAGTTTGAATCAGCTATACAAAGCTTCACATGATGATGACAGAAAACAAAATTACAGAATATTTACTTCAGAAGTATTTGCTTTTCATTAAATTTCCCCAAAGAAAATTAGAGTCTTTCCTAAGTCAGGTTCAACATTTATATGACTGACAGACAAGCTGAAAGTGAATTTAGTTAATGAATCTTTCTTCGCAGTTACTTTTCTCGTATTCATTTTTTTATTTAACCAGTTCAGCAAAGACAAAATTGGCTGGAAGAAAGGAGCTTAATTTTATGTGGCAGAAAATACATAGGAAGACAGAAGCAGTGACCTGGACAGATTAGAATGGAAGAGCAGTGGGCAACCACAGGCATTATGATATTAATAAAACTGTAATAGAGATTAACCATAGATATTAGACACTGCAGAAGTTAAAATTTTGATACTTATATTTCATTTATCTCTTTAATGCTATATTTGCCAAGAAAAGTTATAGATGGCATTTAAGATGAAGTTGGAAACTATGTAAAAATTGCCTTTCTTTAACATTTAGAAAGTGTCTTGTTCTTCAGACAAGATTGGCAAAATCAGGGGAAAAAGTATAAAGTATACAAAGTATACAAAGATTTCCATATGAAAGGCTATTAAAGTGATATAAAAATAACTTTGAACTTGAGAAGAAAATGCTTTTTCTTTAGTGGTAGTTGAAATTCAGCTTGTAATTGTTTAACATCATTGTATACAATTTTGCAGTAACAACCCTGATGCTTTAGCCTTAGATGTGGAATCTCCAGAGCCCAGAGAGTGCCCAGCTATATGTCAAGAACAGACAGTAACATCACTTTTAAGAAAAGTTCATCAGGAAGCTGCTTGTGCACTAGCAGTGTTCCCCGGAACATTCATAGATCCCAATAGGATCTAGAGGCAGTCTAGGAAATTAAAATGATGGCAAAAATAAAGCAATATTCTGCAAGTACTGACTTTATTTAGAATAAATATAAGTAAAGAGTTTTGATTCAATGCATGCTATATATTTTTAAGTCTTATGGATCAGATGCAATACAGCTGATATGGGTGAAACAAAATATTGTTTTGTTGAAAAATGCAGAGCAATGTACAGTAGTAAAGTATCTATTCATTTCAATTGAAACATCCTCTGTTTTTAAAAAACCAGCACCTTTTAATTTATTTAATAAAATAGGAGAAAGAATGAATATATGAATGAATATATGAAAGAGAAAAAACTGTGTGTGTGTGTGTGTGTGTGTGTGTGTGTGTATATATATATATATATATATATATATATATATATAAACTGTACATCTATATATATCTCTTCTCATGTGTATGCGGTGGAGCGGGAAGTATGAAATTTTTAACACAACACTTTCAATAAAAGTTAACCATATTTCATTTTAATTATTCATACATAATCTATGTCTATAGGCAGCTTGTTTGTAGGATGCAAGTATATAAGATATGCAACTCACTGGTAATTGGAGCAATAAATTTGTCTTTCCAGTGTTGAAAATTAATTGCTTGACAATAATAAAGACACAAAGAATCTATTTCCATTGACCAACTTTCATGTTGTGGTTATGTATTTCAATATAATATATACCTCTGAAAATATTAATTTGATTTGTTGCAAAGTCAAATATATCTAATTACTTTTTTCAATAAAATAGTAACTTTAAGACATTGCAAAAACATATGGTTTAATAAAGTGTTATTCTGTTTGCATCTCCAACAAACAATGATTTATTTTTCTGTACAAATGCAATGAGGTTCAATAAGTTTGAAATATTATTTTTTGTTGTATAACCTGTAATCTAAGATATAATGAGGTGTTTAGTATTGAAGTTTAAACATTTTCCTATTTTTTTAGACAAAATGGGGGTCTCACATTTCTTATCAATTTACACTTCAAATTGATATATGAATAACTGGTATTTATAAAGACTGATTGTTGGCTTTTTGGACCCAGGATCCCACCTAAGAACTTAGCCGACTTTGAGGCTGAAAATGCTGCTGGTCCAAATCAACAATAAATATATGTCAATAAATGTTGTAACTGTAAATACTGCCTGTTGGTAGCAACTGACAAATGGCATTTATCTTTTAACATAGAAAATGATAAAAGCTCATCATTATCCTCCACTAGTTTTATTAATGTAAAAAAAAAAATCCCAACATCCATTCAGATCTTCCACAAAACCAATTTTTAATCAATTTTGAGATCTGGATTACACCATAGTGTCAATTTAGCATTAAAAAAATGATCAAGGTACATTTTCTAGAAATAATATGCCAAAGTTTTCAAATCAATTTGATAGTGACAGAAGATATTATAAATATATATTTTGAATCCAAAACAATCCAATTAAATGTGTTATATAAGAATATTCCAGAAGTGCCCGGAATGAAGGATTTGCACTAAGTGAAGGCATTTTAAACTTGGTACTAGTCAAAATATAAGCACAGTAGTATAACTTAAGATTCAGAAAACTGAACCCCTCACCTTTAACTGACAATTGCATCTTTTTCAATGATATATTTGGAGTTGAAGAATCCTGCTGAAATTTACAAAACAATGTACTGAGTTCATGAAAATATTTTCTGGATATGTATGTTTGAATTCACACAATATATAAAGTATCCTGCAAATTACATTTATTTTAAGATTGTTTATCATACCCTAGAGGGCAAACTTTAATCAAATAAAATCAGCACTTTATTTTATTTTTGTAAACCATTCTGGAAGCATGTTTCAATTTAACTTTAATAAATTAAAGTTATTAATGTTTTTTCAGTGAGCAATTGAAATACTTCAACTATTAGTCCAGTTACAGGCAGAATCCACAGCAAGATTATTCTTTTCAATGAATTTGTGACTCTGAACATTTACTTATATATTATTAAATGTCCAATTCAACTAATATATCACTGTTTAGTATGATTGCTACACGTGCATGCACAGACACAGACACACACATACGTACACACACACCTGCTTTTGGATAGGGATACCAAAAGTTGAATTAAGTCCATCAAATATAGTGTATAATAACTTTCACATTTTAATCCTAGTAAAAATTATAATTTAGTAACAACTTTTGGTAGTTGGTGTGGGGGTACACTCCAGACTTTCGGAGTGGAGGGTTAAGTAGCCCAGGAGCCTCAGTTTCTGTACTTCAGATGAGTACAACAAACAATGCTGTTGCAACACCTTTATCATATGTAGAATGAGGATGGACTCGGTAACAAGGAAGTCCCTTTTTAGCTTTATGTACTAGATGTTATGATAGGCTATGTTTGTATCAGTGATACTTACACCACAGCTGGTATTGGGCTGGCACTATTGTGTACATGCCAAAATTTATACCATGGCAGTATGCCTACCAATAATTACCTTTGTTCTTTAGCTTTTGCTCTTGCTTGCATTTTTTGCCTTTAATCTCAAAGAAGGGCATGTTGTTGTTTATTCGTTTAGTCGCTTCCGACTCTTCGTGACTTCATGGACCAGCCCACACCAGACCTTCCTGTCAGTCGTCAACACCCCCAGCTCCCCCAGGGACGAATCCGTCACCTCTAGAATATCATCCATCCACCTTGACCTTGGTCGGCCCCTCTTCCTTTTGCCCTCCACTCTCCCTAGCATCAGCATCTTCTCCAGGGTGTCCTGTCTTCTCATTATGTGGCCAAAGGATTTCAGTTTGGCCTTTAATATCATTCCCTCAAGTGAGCAGTCTGGCTTTATTTCCTGGAGGATGGACTGGTTTGATCTTCTTGCAGTCCAAGGCACTCTCAGGATTTTCCTCCAACACCACAGTTCAAAAGCATCGATCTTCCTTCGCTCAGCCTTCCTTATGGTCCAGCTCTTGCAGCTATATGTTACTACGGGGAATACCATTGCTTTAACTATGCGGACCTTTGTTGTCAGTGTGATGTCTCTGCTCTTAACTATTTTATCAAGATTTGTCATTGCTCTTCTCCCAAGGATTAAGCATCTTCTGATTTCCTGACTGCAGTCAGCATCTGCAGTAATCTTCGCACCTAGAAATACAAAGTCTTTCACTGCTTCTACATTTTCTCCCTCTATTTGCCAGTTATCAATCAAGCTGGTTGCCATAATCTTGGTTTCTTTGAGGTTTAGCTGCAAGCCAGCTTTTGCACTTTCTTCTTTCACCTTCATCATAAGGCTCCTCAGTTCCTCTTCACTTTCAGCCATCAAAAGAAGAGCATAGGCAAGCAAAAAAAAAAGAAGAGAAGGAACAGCTGTTTCTGCATGCTCATTTGGTTGAAAGGCAAGTGGACAATGGAGGGTAGAAGAGGAAACAGCACTGAGATAATTTTGCTCACTGACACCACAAACCTAGATTTGATACTGGCTTCAACAAAGATCATAGTGATTTTAACAATTTCAATTTCAGTTCAGCCTTAGTGGAAGAAAATCTATCTACAGTATAACTCTATTTATCGATATCTATATTTGCCTCCTGGAAAAATAAATTTTAAAAGGAAAAACTGCAAAGTATATTTCCATCACTCAAACTATCAAAAAATAAGGGGAACAGTAGATAATGCAAAACTGGCTATCCATATTTGTAAAGCCAGAGATACATTTGGAAAGAGCTTTAAGTAAAGTATATCTACCAACTTAGTTTAAGTAGATTACCAGGTTATCATCATAGAAGCTATATTCTTTGATACACAAGCATGGATAATGCCAGCACTCCACTTCAGACAGAATTCTGGGTTCAAAGAAAGGCAAAAAGATGATCAGAGAACTGAAAATCAAGTCCTGACAGGAGACATTGGAGGAACTTGAAATGTTTAGCCCTGAAGACAAAACAGTAAGACACATACAATAAAGAAGAATAATACTTTTAAAACAAATTCAGCTACAGGTTGTCCATAAGAGCTACCAGTTTGGGTTCTATCCCAGGCCCAGGCCTGAATCCATATAGCTGTGGATGTTGGTTTAATTCAAACATGCATACATACAGTATATGGCAGTCTCTTCTGTCTGCTATCCTCAATCAGGAAAGAAAGAAACCCATGGCGACTGAGGGAAGAAGGGGTCCATGTGACCCCCCCCCCGCTTCTCTTTTTCCTGCTCACGCTCAACTGTGGGGGGTTCAGGGGTTCAGTACTTGAGTTTGGCTAGCTTCATATGAGAGATTTGGGGGGCAGAATGCTCCATTTATGCCCTGATGCCACATGCCTCAATCTCTGCTATTGATAAGGACTGTACTGGTTGGTTTAAGCACATCTTGGGCAGTTTTACTCCAGGTGTGTTCTGCTCATCTACACAGGCTAGACTCTAAACAAAAGACTACTCGGCAAATCAACATACTGTTGCTTATATCTCATCAACAAAGAGGTATTGGTAGTGTACTAATATACTCAAGATACTTTTAACTTAAAAACAATACTATCTTTTATTTGGTAAAAAGAGAAAAAGTCAAACAAGAAATGGCATTTTAGATGTACATTCTTTATGGAAACAAGCCTTATTTGCTAACTTGGTAGAGAAATTTGCCTTTAAAGTAGAGCATTGAGTTTCCAAGTTCAGTTAAGGAGTGTTGAACTAGAAATCTATTTTGTTATTGTATTGACTTGAAATGCATTAATGAAAAATACTTCTAGATAGACCTAAATTATCCAATTGCACTTTAGTATATCCAGTCTCCGTGAAGTACATATATTGTCTATGATTACTAAATCATAATCATTTTTCTAAAAGACATAGAGGTAGAAGCACATCTGACCTCAGAGGGCAGCCTGTTCCAGAAAGAGGGAGCTGCAGCTGAAAATATGATTATCTGGGTCCTAACCACCCTGACAGGTATCATTCTGCTGAACAGACACAGGCTGCTGCATTTTGTAAAAGCTGCTGTTTCTGAGTCATCTTCAAGGGCAGCCTCATGCTAATAAAGCCCCACATAAAACAGATGGAATTAGTCATGGCCTTCAGTGCTTCCTGGCTTAGGAAAGGGTGTAACTGGCAAACCTGCCAAAATTGGCCAAATGCTCTCCTGACATGGCTTCCATCTGTTGTTTTGGGAGGAGCTATGATTCTAGGAGATAGCATAATAGCTTCTTCAGGGGAAATGCTACCCATCAGGAGCTATAGATGGAATTTCCATGGTACCCTAAGACTTCTGAACCAATAATAATCCCATCTTGCTGGGAATCCTTCATAATCTGTTTTGCCCCATTCAATCCCTCACAGCCTCTAGGCAGTGGTTTAGGATTTCCACCACATCTCCTGTTTGCCCTGGGGTCAAGATGTAAATGGATGATTGCCCGCCATGGTTTTATGTAGAAAAGAGGGAGAAAGGCAGCTGAGTACTAGAGCATCCACATTGGTGCAGACTGTTGGTCTGCATTCTACAGATGCAGCGAGTAGGGAGAAGTATTGATGCTTCACTGCTCTTACTGCCACTGTCATGTTTGGCCCGAACATGGAATCATGTACTCATCTCTGGTTATTGCCATTCCTCATCTCCTGCCAGCACTGCTCCAGATGTCTTATTTTTTACTTCCTCTCCTGGAGCTTGATAATTTCCAGATTGATACCCAAAGAAAGGCTGCTCAAGGACTACCCTACTAAACCCCTGGTAACCAGGTAGCCCTCAGCGCCGCATGCTAAGTTGGTATAAATTTCAAAAACTTCCTGTTACATCTCATCTTAATTAAAATCCATAATTATATTTAAATGGATAGTCTTTAGAAGAAATGATTAGACATTTGGATGATATTGAATTATTAATAATATAATACATATTATTAGTAATATAATACATATAGTCTATGAAATATTATGGATAATAATGATAAACCTAATCTAATTAGGCTTTATAAGAAGTTAAGTTCTTCATTCTGCTTAAACATACATCTTGCTCCAATATACTGCATGCACAATCTAAAAAATAAAATAGTTAATCGAAAGCAATATTATATTTAACAAAAGATCATTTATCTCTATAAATTCATTTTCTGATGCTAACATAATTGAATATTCTTTTTACAAAATTAAATCAGAAAAAAGAAATCCAAGTGTCGTGTAATAGCTGGGAGCTGTCAGCACTTTCAGGAAAAATACTTAATTTATTCACTAGTAGTTCCACAAAGGTTTTGGGACACATAGTATCTTACATTAGCAACAAGTACTTGAAAAGGTAGGTTAGTATAATCTATGTTTACTACTTTATTTTATGGATTCAAATTACAGGTAAAATATTTTATGCAAGATAAATTACCAAAAGAGGCTATTACCACTTATTATCTAATTCTAATTTCAATTTTTTTTTTTATTTCAAATAGGGCAGAAACAATTTGGGCTCCATTTATGTGTGGGCATCTGGAAATGGTGGAAGAAGTAAGGATCATTGCTCCTGTGATGGCTACACCAATAGCATCTATACCATCTCCATCAGTAGCACAGCTGAAAGTGGAAGAAAACCTTGGTATCTAGAAGAATGTGCATCAACATTAGCCACAACCTACAGCAGCGGAGAATCCTATGACAGGAAAATAGTATGTGGTTTTTTCACCATGATTGAAGTGCAATTGAAAATAAAATTACTGACAACTTCTTTTTGTAAATATTATCTAGGTTTTATTTACCCTAAAGTCACTTGACATTTTTTATATTGAAAAAAATAAGTATTTGCTCCCAAAAATACCTCTCTTTCATCCTCTGTGTGCAACCAAAAACTGATTTGCACAAGAAACAAACAAACATACAGGAAATCTTCCAACTGAAGGGAGGGGAAACACATTTATTCTCTCTCAATCCTAGTTTTCCATCATGAATACAAATTTGTTTAATGTTTTCTCCTTTTCAGTCTCTTGCTGCTAATAAGGAGTTAAGATCGGCTATTTTTCAAAATATATCGTTCCTCTAATAATCTGGGATATTAGCCATCTCTCCTGGAAACCTTGCTGTTTTCAGATGATTAATTTTAAAGACAAATTCTGAGGTAACTCTTCATTCCAGTAATTATTCTGTTATCATCTGCTTTCTTCTACTTATTTTTCTTTTGATAATTTTTATATATTTGGCTTTTTTCCCCTATAATCTCCTCAATAAATGGTAAAACAAGGAAGAATTCATTCATTTTTCTAGCAAAAAAATATTCCCATGAAAAAAAATATTCCCATGAATTCAAGAGTATTTTGGTAATGTTTATTTGTTTATTTGTTTATTTATTTTTCAAATAAATCTATCACCGCCCATCTCCCCCAAAAAGTGGGACTCTGGGAGGTTTACAGATGTTGGTTTTATGATAAAATATTTGATAATCTACTCTTGTATAATTCTTTAATTCCCGTTCCCTCAAAAACATGATATAGTTTAACACACATTGGTTCAAATATTTCTAGATAAGATTTTTTAAAACATTCCATGTTGAAGCCCTAAATAATTCAACCTAGGATCATTTCTGTGTTTTAAATTAATTAAATAAAATAAAACTAAAGAATCATGCACTTCAAATATAATTAATGACTTCTAAAAAAGCAAGGATTTGGAAGCCAACTTTGCAATGGACTTCAGTCACAGATTACAACATGTTACACATGAAATGTATAAAAATTATTTTGATTTCAAGATATCAAGAAGAGCATGATGCCTTATCAACCTTCACATTTCTCTGATATCACAGCAACAATAGCAAAAAAAATAATTCTGCAGGATTTTTTCTTGATCCCAAGCAGTGGGGGCTAGAATAGCACCATGCATTTCAACACATCCGATCCACTTGATAAATGAAGAGGGATTCAAAACATGCAAGCAACTGTAGCTGCAATTTTACTTTAAAGATGTCAATTTTACTTGGAATCTTGACAATCTCAAATTGCTACTTAGCGATGGAGTGGCAGCAGCATCCAGGCATAATCCTAATTTTGCTTCCAGAAGAAATCTGGCAGTTGTAATTTATAACTGGATCTGTCTGCAGGCAGCCACCCATCAGCCAAGAAGGTCTGCCTCAAAGAAACAGCATCTTCCAAAGGATCCCTGTTCAACTGAGAGGCACCCCATTCCTTGAAAGGAAGCAAAGTTAGGGAGACGAAAGTGGCTAAACTCCATGCAATAACTATGTCATCTCTCCAGATTATTTCTGTGGAATTTGAGATAATGTAATTTAATGATCCTACCCAAATTCTTACAGCTTCCCTAACCTTTCAAAATTCTTCTCAATATTCCACTCCACTCTACCTCATCCAACCTAGACTGGAAAAGATTTTGGGGAAGTAAGCAATCCAATCACAACCTACAAAACCACAGCACTTGGGATAGTCAAAACATTTGACAGGGTACTGCTCAAAATAGTCTTTTTTTTTTTTTTTTTTTTTTTGAGGCTTGATCTCACAAGAAAACTTTCATGTTTTGTTTCACACTTAGAATACTTGGAATTTCCATTTCAGGTTGAAAAAATGAGCAGAATATTTTGCATACCCTTAATAAAAGGGCCATCTGATTCTAGAATCCCTAATTATAAAGCCATTTGACTCCAGATGGCTATGGATGGTTAACAACAATAAAACCAAGTATAAAAACAATCAGAATGGTTAATCTGGAGGGAACGACCCATAACCAACCTCACCTATAAATAATTCCAAAGGAGCTATCAAGCAAGGACTGGGGAAGGTCTTCAAGGCTCTTGAAGGAGAGCAGGGTAGAAGACATTCAAATACTAGGGGAGAGAGCAGGTGCTGAGTCAGAGAAGGCACACTTCTGGGTTCTCATCAGATGATATTGCTTAATGGATGGGACCAAGAGCCTGCTGATTCTGAATGAACAGAATGGCAGTGTTATATAACATCAGACTGTTGTCTGAATTCGAGCAGTAAAATCACTTCCTGGTATTTTAAAAAATAAATATACAGTATATATTTTAAAATGTTTAGATTTGACATGGCAATTGGGATAATATACAAAGTGGATACATTTAATCAACTTTGCTTTAAAGATGGAGAATCAGTGCAGCCTGCTTATATCTAAATATTTTAAGTGCTGTTGGCTCAAATAGAATTTCCCACTCAGAGCACTTCCGTTACTGTTTTCTGAATCAAATCTCTTTTTAAATAGTTGAAATAAGACTGGTGATGGGATTAATATGATGAATAATAATTCAGTCTCTAAGGCCAACACAAATCTAATTATGCCTAATCTTATGCTCATAACTTTATTAATAATGTAGTTATGATGCTTTGAGCTAAAACAAACTATCCAACAAGCAATATAATTTGAATCCAGAGTTTATATAATAAAATCTGTTGACTCACTAAGACTTTCTTGTCCTTTCTGCTTCTTCAACCCTCTATAGCCCAAAACACCTCTCCTGAGGATTTTGGCAACTTTAAAAAGGCTTGAACGTATTGTTTGGGCCTTAGATTTTAGATTTTTTTTTTTATCCCGCCTTTATTATTTTTATAAATAACTCAAGGCAGGGAACATACCTAATACTCCTTCCTCCTCCTACTTGCCTTACAACAACCACCCTGTGAGGCAAGTTGGCCTGAGAGAGAGTGACTGGCCCAAAGTCACCCATCTGGCTTTCATGCCTAAGGCAGGACTAGATTATTCTTATTAATATGCATAATATAAATGTGGGTATCTCAAGCCAGTACATATATTCCTGCCTACATTTCTTTATTATTTAGTTCTATAGATTCCATTCTGTGGAATCAAATGCAGGACCCATAGAAAATAATCAAGGCTAAACTGCAGTATTTATTAAAGAGTGCACACTGGAGGGGTTCTTACCAAGATGGTGGGTGCCTCCCCTGCAGGCTGAAGGAATGCATTGATATTTATACATTACAGGAAAAGGAAATGATGTAAGCATACATGTTCATATGATGATGCAGGCATGCATACATATTCATGAGCAATAGATCTCAAGTTACTTTCTGCCCTACGTATCTACTCTGAAGAAAGCCATTGTCTTAGTGGGAAGAAGGGAGGGAGCCAACTTCTTGAATATAGAGATTCATGGGTTGCTACGGGAATGTCCTGATAAAAGTTAGCAAAAGCTGCAGAAGCTGGTGTGAGATAGCTTCCAAGATTGTTGCCACATTCCTTTATGTTTCAATTTGGTTCAAACGGGACCATTCATCTGAAAATTTATTTTTCTCACACAAGAGACTTACAATCATAACATATTAAGACAATAAATAAAACCAACATAAAAGCACAACCAACATCAGACTAGGAAAATAATCAAATAGCCCCTAGTACTGCTGTTAGCCCAATGTGAGGCCCTCCTCTTCAAAGTCCGTGGAAAAGCACAGTTTTAGCTGACCTCAGTGGGCACACTGTTCCAAAGCAACACTGCAGCAAACAATGCCATCTCTCTACTATACTGGCTTCTACTGTCAGCAAGCAGCCAACTACATTCTGTGCCAGCTGTGGTTTCTGGGTCATCTTCAAGGACAGCCCCTTAATAAGGAGAGGCACAATACCCTTCTGCTTGGTTCAGAGGAGTTATAAGTCTGGGAGATATTTTTTGCTTCTTCAAGACTTCCGTTAAAGACTTCCTTGGGTGGAGCTTAAGTGATACAACACATTGATGTGAAGATTGGTTAGTGGATGTCTTCTACTGATCTTATGTTTGTTTCTACTCTACCATAACAACTATATTTGCTTTGTTAGGTGAAATATTGGGAATTCTCCATGGACAAAATGTTGATAACTCAAAAGCAAGACATTGTTTCTACAAGTTTCATTTTTTTTTCCTTTTTATATTTTTAAGTAGTGGCTCTAAACCTGCTTTGTATGAAATATAAATGACTGAAAAATACTTGACATTATTTTATATTTAATTTGGAAAAAAAATGAAATGTAATTAATCAATTATATAAGTGTAATATAAACATGTTGGTGTTCTGTTGTTTAGCACTAATTTTAAAATTAACACTTGTCAGAGCCTATCCAGCCACACACACGAATGAAACAATCTCCTTCGTGATGCTTTAAGGGAGGAGCAGGAGGGGATACAATCTAGATTGATTGATTGATTGGTTGATTGATTTTGCTCATATGCTACCAAATGTTGTCACTCAAGCCAGTTTAATGAAGATCAGAAATGACCAGCAAGTCTTCCTACTTCCCTAGTGGTCAATTTGCCATAGGGACTCAAATTCAGTTCACTATAACATTCTGAATCTAGGTTGTGGACCTATAAATCCTTAACCAATTAATTGTTTAACATGTAGACCAGTGTTTCTTAAACTTTTTTCCTCTCAGGACTCCTACCAACTTTTAAAAATTATGGAGGACCCCAAAAGAGCTTTCATTCATAGGGGTTATATTTATTGATATTTACCACATTAAAAATTAAAATTAAAGTATTCTTTGCTGCTACTTCTTCTCACAATTGTTTGATGGGATTTTAATATTGTATTATTTTTCAACATAGGCTGGCCAATAATTTTGATTTTGTGGACCTCTGAGAGGGTCTTGGGGGACACCCAGGGGTCCTAGGACCAAACTTTATGAAACACTGATGTAGACGAACTGACAATGTTTTAACATGTACTATTTAATGCCAAGTCACTGAGAAGTTTACGGAAGTTTATATTCTTACCGATATTTGAATTACACCCTGTGTAGACCTGAATACAAAATTATTAAGTTTGGCACATGATACATGCTTTATATTTGACAATTGTTAGGAAAGCAAGAATTTGCATCATTTCCCATCCTCCCCTCCCCACCCCCTTCCCCAGATACTGTTATAGGTTTCCAAATTATAGCACGAACATAACTAAGTGCTTAGGGCAGGTCACCTTTTTGGCTTTCTGTTAACTCTTTTACTGGCAGTTACGTTTATTGTTTACTGGCAATCGCCTTCATTGTTTCCATTTGTATTCCACGTCATTGTTTTAGCAGCTTTGTAGATTGTGTCCTGAGGCTATACTTCACAAAAAGTCATTATACTTTTACTTATATTGATAACTGATGCACAATATATGACTTACATACATTCAGTTCTAATGTATGCAGCATATACTTCTTTTACTAAATATATTTTGATAACTGTAATTTGGTATTTATTGTTTAATTGATATAAATATTTTGGACATGAGTACAAAGTTTTACATTGTCAGGTTATATTTTCATTTAAACTGGATAGAACGTGGCTTATACAAATTTTCAATCTTTCACACCTAATTTCCAATTAATATTTAATTTCCAATGCTATGCATGCTTAATCTGGGAGTAAGCCTCCTTTAATAGGATTTATTTCTAATGTATATATTAATACTTTCTATTATGTAGTTGTAGCAGTATTTATGTTGAACACACAAACAATTACATTTGTGTTGAAAACTAATATTTTAAAATGGGGTGTGTTTCTGTGGCTCTCAAAACCTTCATATAAGATAATGAATTGCACTTTTTAATATGATAGATGGGAAATTTTGGAAAATAAATAATGGGGAGTAATCATAATAAATGGATTTAATTCAAACTTAAACTTAAATCTTTTTTTTTCCCCTGGCCTGACCCAAACATTTATCCTTGCCCTGTCCACTTTTAGAATGGGGTTTCTGGCATAACTTTGAAAGGCTAGGTATGACCCCATTCCCAGAGCAGTCGTTTATATGGATCACAGGATTTCCTTGACATACTAACCCAACTCAAGTTTCCAATATCCAGAACACTCATCGTGTGAACACTTCAAAGATGCCCCATTGACATTGCATATATAACTTGCTTCCCGCAGACACTCTTGCCTACAGCATGAATATACACAGGACAGAAGCTGTGAGGGCTCCTAGCCCTGATTATGTTAGCTCAAGTGGAAGCCAATTCATATACAATTGTATATTTGTACTCAATTGTTGTTGGAGGAAAATTCTGAGAGTGCCTTGGACCGCAAGAAGATCAAACCAGTCTATACTCCAGGAAATAAAGCCAGACTGCTCACTTGAGGGAATGATATTAAAGGCAAAACTGAAGTACTTTGGCCACATAATGAGAAGACAGGACATCCTGGAGAAGATGCTGATGCTAGGGAGAGTGGAAGGCAAAAGGAAGAGGGGCCGACCAAGGGCAAGGTGGATGGATGATATTCTAGAGGTGACGGACTTGTCCCTTGGGGAGATGGGGGTGTTGACGACTGACAGGAAGCTCTGGCGTGGGCTCGTCCATGAAGTCACGAAGAGTCGGAAGTGACTAAACGAATAAACAACAACTCAATTGTTAGTGTCTGCAGGAGCTGCTGTCATATGAGCAGCCTTAGCTGAAGCAGAAGTTTATTCAGAGTGTCTGCTTCTGTTATTCAAAGGGACAATATGGGCTGCTACCCTTGCCATTGAGGGCATAAAAATTTATACTAGGATGAGGAGTTTAATTTTGCTTGCAGCACTACCATAAAATACAGAACTGTCAAATCATCTAACAAAGTGTCTGTTAAAACTCTGCATGAATGTAAAGGGTTTGGGTTTCACTTGTTACCAGAAATTTCATTACTAGTGTATTCTGGGAGGCTAATGATTTTTGGATATCCACTTGCTTTAGAGAGCTAAAACTGGCATTAAAAAAAAAAGTTATCCCACTGAATAATAATAGAGTTTCACATGCCTATAAGTCCTTCCAACAAAAGAAACATTTTTTGACTGCGGCAGCATTATTCTTAATTATACACCTTTTTCCCCAGATCACTACAGACCTCAGACAGCGTTGTACAGACAGTCATACAGGGACATCGGCTTCTGCACCTATGGCTGCGGGAATCATTGCACTGGCACTGGAAGCGAAGTAAGAATCGAGTTCTGTTTTCTAATGAAGAGTCATTAAGGCACAAGGTTCTATGCGTTCTTTCCCTTATTACCCCAAAATGTTACTTTCCCCTAAAAATACTTGTGCAGCTATCCCTGTTCATGCATTAATCTAACCTAGATATTGATCATAGCTACCTTGCAGTCGCTGTCTTCAAGTGTATTTAGAGGTTAATCCTAAATCAGTATTCCAGATTTTGTAGTACATCAGAAATAATGGTGGATATAGCTTTACCATTTATAATGAATTACAAGACAATTACAATTCCATATGTAACCGAACAGTTTCAAGTGTGAAACAATAGTTATAATAGTTAACAATCAGCTGTTACATTAAGGCCATCTTCTGTGCATCTGTGATCATTGTATTTACTAATTGCTTAATCTGTTTTTAACTACTTTGAAATCAATATTTCTGTCTGGATAAAAATGCAGCTAAATTACTCTACAACCAATGAATGTTCTTTGTTTATTTTTATTATTAAAGAGAACAGATAATTGGTGGATTTTACAAAACAAAAGATAAAGATAATATGAGGCAGACTGTGATGTTGACTGTAACAATGGAGATGTTGATTGTAATGCTGACTAAAACTATGAAGTGCCATTAGAGATGAAAGTATTAATGGGACAGGAAGACAAAAAAGAAAAAAAAAGAAGGGGAGGGAAGCTCAACTTTTCTTTTTCCCTTGTTTGAGACACTTTTATTTTTGGATTATAATATCATGAAGGCAATCACCAGAAAAGTGGCAAGAATGGACGGGAGGAGAGGATTGTTAGAGCAACCTGCAGAAAGAGAAATTACACCAGATTTGCTTCAGAAATTATTTGAGCAAATGGGCAATCAGTTAAAATCACTTGACACTAAATTGACAGCTTTTGAAAAAAGAATGGATGAAAGACTTGTAAAGATGAAAGAGGAGATGAAAGAAGAAGCTAAGAAGATGGAAAGCTCTGTAAAACAGGTTTCAGGAGAGGTAAAACAAATTGATGACAAAGTGGAAATTCTGGAGAGTAAGACAGACGTTATAGACAGTTGGAAAGAGAACTAGATAATCTGGCTCTATTGGAATTCAGAGAAAAGGAATTTTGTTTGAGACTTAGAGCAATCCCAGAGGAGTCCAGTGAAGATATTAGAGAATTATTAAAGTCTTTTCTCTAATATATTCACTGGAGATATTAGAGAAAGGCAAATGTTTTTGATTGGGAAGAGGAGGATACAGAGATAGTAACTGATGAAGTATATAGAATAAATGATAAACAATAAATAAATATGTGGGCTCCACAGCCCCAGTATGGGGAATTGTACTCAGACTGCAGCACTTAGAGGAAGTGGAGAGGTTCACCTTTCTGGATAGTGTGATTGCCCAGAATGGAGATGCAGAGGTGAACCTTAAGTGCCGCATTGGGAAGGCGATAGCCATTTTTCAGAGGATGAATAAGTTCTGATCCTCGCTGTCCATACTGCTAAAGATTAAATTCCATCTGTTCACTTCTACTGTGATCCCGACAGCTATTTATGCCAGTGAGACTTGGAAGGCATTAGAGGCTTGACGTCTTCCAACAGAGATGCCTCCACCGAATCTTAAAGATCCGATATTTTAATCACATCACTAATGAGGAGGTGCTCCGAAGGAGTAGCTCATGTAAACTTCATAACATCGCATGTAGAAGACTTCAGCTGGCTGGTCACATCTTCCGCATGGAGAACAACCAGATCCCTAAAGTGGCAATGAGTTGGACTCCTTCTGACACTAAATGACAGCAACGACGCCATTGAATAACATGGCGAAGAACACTGACACAGGACCTGAAGGCATTGCATATCACATGGAAGGATGCCGAATCACTCGCCCAAGCCCGAAAGAGCTGGAGAACCCTTACTGCCCAATATGCCATGTAGCATGGACCCAGGAGAGAGAGAGAGAGATAGAATAAATACAAGATTTGAGAGAACAAGAAATGTTCCAAGGGATGTTTTGGTGCACTGTCAGGAAAAAGACAAGGGATCAGGTTTTGTAGCAGCATTTTAATACAAGGCTGAAGATTGATAATATACATATAATTGTCCTTAAAGAAATTCCTATCAGAATTTTACATAAGAGAAAAGAGGGGTTTTTTTTGATTGAGTGATTAAAACAGAAAAAGATCCCATTTCAATGGGACAAATTGGAAGGTGAATATATTACTTTGAAACAGCAGAGGTTTCAACTGAATTCTGTCCAGAAGGCAAGGAAAATTCTAGAAAAGTTCAAAGAAGAATTGGAGGAGATTCAAATGGAGGAGACTACACAAAAACTCCAAGAGGTTCAACATGAAACTAAAAGGGATGATACTGAACTAGGCACTATAGCTATTGATTTTTCTAAATTTTTTGCCTGATTATGGATTACAAATGTTTAGCATGGAATGCAAATGGAGCAAACACCCCTCAAAAGAGAAAAAAATCGGCCTTTTGAAAAAATTAAAGCAAGATATAATTTGCCTACAAGAGACACATACTGGGAAAAAAGACATAAAATATTTGATCTATAAAAATTTGGGTGAGGAATTTAGTTCAGCAGGAAGAAAAAGAAAGGAAAGGAAAGGAGAAAGGAAAGGAAAGGAAAGGAGTTGTTTTGTTTATAAATCCACAACTAAAACCAAAATGTGTATTGACTGATGAGTATGGTAGATTTGTTGGGGGGGAAGTTAATTTGCATGGGACTAAGACTTTGGTACTGGGAATTTATGCCCTAAATGAAGACAAAGTATTGTTTTATAAACAACTTATGGAGGGACCAAGAGGTTTTTCTTATGAAAACTGGTGTTTGATGAAGGATTGGAATGGAATGATCTCCCCACAGTTAGACAAAACTTCTGAGAAAAATATTAAAATCACTCAAGGCAAATTACCAAAAGTTTTCTTTGATTTGATGGATAATTTAGGGCTGGTTGATATGTGGAAACAGAAAAATGGCAATTCAAGAGTATACCTACTTTTCTAAAAGACACAGATGCTTTTCAAGAATAGACATGATCTGGATTTCAAAGAACGTGGCTACTAAGGTTTCTAAAGTACAAATATTACTGAACACTTTTTTGGATCATATTCTTGTGAGTTGGGTTTATAAAAGGAAATCTAATTCTTTTAGATGGAGACTGAATGAAAGGATGCTACAGAAAGAGGCAATAGTGGAGAACTACAAAAAGAAAAGAACTTTTTTGAAAATAATGTAGGTAAAAGTGCTGATTTAAGAATGGTTTGGGATTCAAGTCAAGCTTTTATTACAAGTTTTATACAACATAATAGTGAAACACAAGCTATTTTGGATGAAATAAAGAGAAAAAGAAGAAGAATAAAAGAAACCTCCAGAGAAGAGAGGTTTGTTGAGTATTTCTCAACAAATTAAGCTTTTACAACAATTATCAATGTTAACAGTAACAGAAATGGAAATAAAAATGAATTATGTAAAGCAAAACATTTTGAGTTTGCAAATAAACCAAGGAAGTGGCTAGCATATAAAATACAAAAAAAGAAAAGAAAGAAAAGAAAATGATATTGAAATGACAAGAGGGAGATACTGTATTAATGGACAATGCAGCCGTACAAAGAGAATTCCATCAATACTATTCCAATGTATATAAAGGAAGGGACATCTCAATAGAGAAAATAGATTAATATCTAAAGAAACAAAATTTACCAAGGATTACAGAGGGACAGAGACAGATAATGAATGGACCTATAACTATAAGGGAAGTTTCTGAAGCTATAAAAAATATTAAACCAGGAAAGGTGCCTGGACCAGATGGATTATCAGGTTCTTATTATAAATGTTTTGATTATGAACTTTTACAATCTTTACAAAACACACTGAACTCTATCCTATAGGGAGGAAAGATGCCAGAGAGTTGGAAAGAAGCCAGTATAGCACTAATACCTAAAAAGGGACAAGATTTGACTTTAACAAGAAACTGTAAGCCAATATCATTATTGAATAATGACTACAAGCTGTTCAGAACCATTTTAGCTGATAGACTCAAAATAATTTTGCAAGAATTTACTCATGAGGATCAACATGGGTTTTTACCTAAAAGACAATTAAAGGACAATATTAGAAATGTGTTGGATGTTTTGGAATATTTGGATCAACGTAATGAAAACAAACTGCATTGATTTTCTTAGATGCAGAGAAAGCCTTTGACAATTTGAACTGGGCTTCTTGTTCAAGGTTTTGGAAGATACAAACTTTGGAGAGAACTTTATAAAATGGGTTAGATCAATTTATGCTTCACAGAAAGCATGAATAGTTGTTAATGGAGATCTAACAAAACCATGTGAGATTAAAAAAAAAGAAATAAGACAGGGATGCCCACTGTCCCCTCTCTTGTTTATTTTGGATCTTGAAATACTGAATAGAGATATAAGACAAGATGAGAGGATTGTGGGGGTAAGGATTAAAAAACAGACTTATAAATTAAGGGCTTGTGCAAATGACTTGGTGTTGGTTCTGCAACATCCTTTAAAGGGAATTTTATTTATTTATTTGTTGCTTTGTTTGTCAAATTTTTATCACCACCCATCTCCCCCTAAGGAGGGAGAATTTCAAGAATTGAAATATTAATGGGCAGATTAAAAGAATTTTGCACATTAGCAGGTTTTAAGATTAATAGAAGACAAAGATGTTAACAAAAATATGAAAACAAGATCAAAAAGAATTGATAAATAAAATGGATTTTAAGATTGAGAAGAAGGTAAAATATATGGGTTTCACTATGACAAATACGAACTTTATATTATTTCAAAATAACTATGTTAAGACATTGAATAAACTTAAAAAAACTTATGTTAAGATGGGAGGAACTACAACTGTCATTGCTGAGGAGAAATTCTATGATAACAATGAATGTCTTGCCTAGAATGATGCCTTTGTTTCAGTAGGTTTGACTACTGATGCAGCATTTAAACAGTGGCAGAAGGATATATCTAAATTTGTGTGGCAGGGGGAGAAACCATGAGTTAAATATAAGGTGTTAACAAAATGCAGAGGAAAGGGGAGGATTGAGTCTACCTGATTTGAAATTGTATTTTGCAGCTTGCTGTTTGGTTTGGGTGAAAGAGTGGGTGCTGCTGAGAAACAGAAGGCTCTATTAGAAGGGCATGACCGAGATTTGGGTGGCATGGATATCTGTGGTACGACAAAGTCAAGGTTAATGTGGATTTTAAAAATTGCTATGTTAGACATGACACACTGAGAATGTGGGATAGATACAAACCCAGGTTGTGCCCCAAAACACCTTTGTGGCTCTCAGCACTAGAAGCATTTTGTAGATGAGAAATGATAGGCAAACACAAATGGCTAACTTGTCGTGAGAGACTGGACTTTTGTCAAGGGGAATGCAAAATAAAATCAAGCGAAGAACTGGTGGGAGAGGGATATAGTTGTCAATGGTTTTCTTCTTTGCAAGTATTAGAAAGATTTAAAGCAGACAAAAGACTTTATGGTTTTGAACATTTTAAGAGTGAGTTTGAAATAGAATTTGTACAAATGATGAACATGTAATTGCTAAAATGTACACATTTTTAATGAGATTTGGAACAGAAGATCAAGTAAAAGAATGTATGACAAAGTGGGCTAAAATTTTTGATTATACTGTACAGATGGAACAATGCGAAAATATGTGGTTGAAAGGACTGAAATTTACACCATGTTATAATCTTAAAGAGAATCTTTATAAAATGATGTACCATTGGTGTATGTCACCAGAGAAATTGTCTAGAGTGCACTGTATAAAGGCATTTCAAATGTATGTTGGAAATGTGAACAACAAGAAGGGCCATTTTATCATGTTCGGTGGATGTATAAAAAAGCTAGAAAATTCTGGATTCAAATACACACACTGATTCAGAGGATTTTAAAGATTAACATACAGTTGAGACCAGAGGCTTTTATTTTGGGACTGATGGGCAAACAGTTGGAAAAAAAGTCATGGAACTTTGTTTTTGTACATGATAACTGCAGCAAGGTTATTGTATGCACAAAGATGGAAAGATTTCGCATTACCCACAATGAGGAAATGATTGGTGAAGATGATGGAACTTACAGAGATGGCCAAACTGACTTCTTTGATCAGAGAAAAGACAATATCTATATTTATTGCTGACTGGAAACCCCTTATGGACTTTTTGCATAAAACAGAAAAAAATGAACTTATGATTTATGATTTTGATGATTACACAGATTATAGAAAGAAGAGAGTTATGCTGTAACCATAGAGTAAGAGGTAAATTTATAATTGTACTTATAACTGCTGAAAAGAAAATTGGAAGCTACTTCTTTTTATCATTTCATCTTTTTTTCTTTTCTATTTTTCTTTTCCTTTTTTCCCTTTCTTACACTTTTAGCTTTTTCTTTTATTTCTTTCTTCTCTTTTTATCACTTCATATTAGTTTGTATGAGTTTTTATCTTCTTTTTAAAAAATCTTTAAAACATCTATACCAAAAAAAAGTTTTTCTAAGATGAAATGTAACTAAATGCAGAATTACAAATACAAATATAATTGGCTTAAAATTAAATCAGTTTTAAAAAAATATATGCATATAGCATGCAAAATAAAACATCTACACTTACAATTACAAATAAGTAGTAAATATGACAAGCAACTGGAGTTTTGCCATTAACTCCAGTAGACAAGTGCATTTACTAATTATAATTATGCACTAATTATAAGCTTTTCCCACTTCTAATTAGTAGATCTAATTTTTTACAGTGTAGTAATTATATGCTTTCTTTTTCCACTTCAGCTTTTCAGATTTACTTTTGAAGAAGGAGAGAATACTGAGAAACTATTATTCCTATCTAGAAGATATGCCATGTCTTTTATTAGGTTGGCAATCACTTAATTTCATATTCAGGGGCTATTCTAAATTATATTCTAAGTTATCTGGCCAGCATAATCCAAATGTAGTAAGGTACTCCTTTGTGGGTTCTTTTCTTGTAAGCAGCTTGTTCTGTTTTTGAAATGTACCCAATTTTCTGTTTGGTATTGGTTCCAGCCTTAATACTTTTTTCAGCCTTGAAAAGGCTTAGCAAAAGGGTAATAATTATCCCTTGGGAGACTGAAGCTGTCAGTTAAAATTAATGAGTGCTTACTGGATATGTGACTCACACAGACAAAAAAAAATGCCATTTTAAAACTACTCTGTTTTAAACAAACAAACAAGAGTGAAGTCAAATACAAGGGCTAATCACTACATGGATGTAACCATGCAGCTTTCTTGAATGAATATTTTCATTAACATTAATCATAATGTTGGACTTCTGGGAAAGAAATGGCAAACTGAAGATGGCTCCATTGAGAGCAGAGCTGATGACTGCGGCGGAATGAAGAGCTGGCGAACTGCTTCTTATATGGAAATAATTTTCCAATTAACCAATACGGCCTACCCCCAACTCCTGGAGCCAGTCCAGAAGGATACCATGATCAATGGCATTGATTGTCTAGGAAGTTCCATTTTCTTAGGAAGTCTCTTCTTATGTAGCTGGGAGTGCTGGTGGTATAAGGTAGGTTTTGCTGTGACACATTCTTCCTCTAATCATCTAGAGCAAAGTTCCTCTGGACTGTACACAAGACAAACAGAACAAACTTTGTACAAAATAATTAATGGACACAATTTCCCATCAGGACTCAAAACAAGGACAAAGTGGTATCAAAGCATTTCAACTTCACAGGACACTCTATAGCAGACCTCAAAGTGACTGTTTCAGAAACAGTCTTTAACTTGACTTTAACTCCACCACTGAGTGACAGATTGCTGAACTTCCATACAGCAATAGATTTCAGGCAATATCAGAAGGTCTCAACAAACACCGTGGGTTTTTGATACATCAATTGTTAATTGATTAGGCATTGGTAATCTGCCTCACATACTGTACACGCTGTATCTGCATAACCAACCAGTCTTCCCCTCCCTTTGCCCTCCTTCCCCACCACAGTAAATCCTACATCAATATAGCCACTCTATGCATCTGATGTACTGAGCGGCAACTCATGAAAGCTTATGTTGTTTAATAAAATTTGTTAGTCAGAAAAGATGCTACCAGATTCTATCTTTTCACTGGCATACATTAGCATAAAAAAAAAAGGTGAAAGATCCCCTGTGCAAGCACTGAGTCATGTCTGTCCCTTTGGGGGGATGCTGCTTTCGCGATGTTTTCTTGGCAGACTATAGAGCGGGGTGGTTTGCCATTGCCTTCCCCAGTCATCACCTTCCCCAGCAAGCTGGGTCCAAATTTTACCAACCTCGGAAGGCAGGAAGGCTGAGTCGACCTGAGCCGGCTACCCAAGAATCCAGCTTCCGCTGGGATCAAACTCGGGTCGTGGGGAGAGTTTCAGTTGCAATACTGCCACCTACCACTCTGTGCCACACGAGGCTCATCCATTAGCATATCAATCCAAAGTTTCACATATCAATTCAAAGTTCAGGGATCTTTTGAAGATATTCCTTGTTTTTCCATGTCTTTTTCAATCTTCAGTGTCTTTACAGACGCCAGTATAATACTGCTTCTTGTCTATTCTAGCAGCTAACAGAAATTTCTAAGAGAAAAGCATTACTACTTTAAAAATTCATAGATTATGAATCGGAATTCCCTTTACATGCTCATGCTTTTTTTTTACCTCAATTATCATTCCTTCAGAAACTTGTGTACAAACAAGATACCTATGTACTGTAAAGTGTTCAGCAATATCCCTTATATTAGAATTGATAATTTAAAATAATGGGGTTTGGGAATGTTTACCTTGTCTTTTTCTGAAGGATAGATGCTGAAGTTGGAAAAGGAATGGGAATAGGGGAAAAAAACCATATAGCAACATTTTGATGTCTTATTTTTCTTTTTCTCTTTCAGTTCTCTTCTACTGCTTTGTCCAGTAGACCTATAAAAAAACAATAGAAGGAAATTAAACTTTTAATTTAATAATCCTGCATTGGTTAACTATGCAAAACAGGCAAAACCCAAAGGAGATACTGATAAATTAGGCTGACAGTTTATCTTAGTCCTTTGCTCAACCATAGAACCAAATATTTTAGATATTTTAGATTAAGAAATATTAAATAAAACCTGGGGCAATCTTGTAGGTTGGTAGTTAATACTGGAAAATTTAATCAAGTTGTCCTTGTTAATTAATTCTAAGAACAGTTATTAAAACATGACATTTAAGTATGTGGAAGATTAATAGGCACTACAGTGTCCCCTAGTGACCTCAAAGCAAAATAACAAGCAAATACATCTTTGTGACACGAACTTTGGAAAAGTGGAAACATGACATATAGCTTTAAAATAAAAACCAAATGCAGACCAGCAGAATTTTTGAGAAGTAGAAATATCTCTGTTACTTCTTCCCTAAATTCTCAGTGATTATATGGCTATTTTGCTCCTAAATGTAATCCTGTTGTACCATATAAAATACATATAGAGGTATTTTTCCGGTGGCTCCGCCCCAACCCCATTCTGTGGCTCACAATGTATCTCCAGATATCACTCCCAAATTTTTATAGCCAAGATTTTTTTTCTTTCCCTCCCCTCCAAAGGTACAAAATATAAAGTCTCCATAAGACTTAACATCTGTTTTGCATCGTTAAACTGGTTTTTTTACCCTTAATCTCCTGGCCATGTCACTGGGTTAGCAAACAAACCCTGCCAAATAAATATTTTCCCCACTCTGCATGTGGCTATGCAAAGTAAACATCTAGCTGAATTAAATTTTTGGAAAACACGTATTGAAGGACTCCATAGTTCAACCCTGAGCTACAGATACTGATATATTCAAGGAACTGTGCAGTAGAGATTTTGTACTAGGGCAAACATAATATTAGATACAGTTCTTTGCTGATAAAATCTTGACCAAACTGAAGGCTCTGTTTAACTTCTGGTATTCATGTTCTTTCTTTACAGCAGGGATATACAAGCTGACATTCCACAGATATACATGGTCAGACACTACAGCCATTGTAAAATTTGCCACTCATCTTTAATTATTATGTTACAAAAGGAGGTAATTATAAAGGACCTTAAAGTATTAACTGTATTTCATTTAAATTGCATAATATTGAATTTAAATTAAATCATATTTAGCTTTTGTCCTAGCCCCATCTATTTCTTTATCCCAACTCCACTACAGGTAGTCCTCAACTTATAACCATTCATTTAGCAACCGTTTAAAGTTACGGTGGCACTGAAAAAAGTGACTTACAACTGGTCCTCACACTTATGACTGTTGCACGGTCCCTATGGTCACATCATCAAAATTCAGGCACTGGCAACTGGCATGTATTTACGAAGGTTGCAGCATCCTGGGTCACATGATCCCCATTTGTGACCTTCCCAGCTAGCTTCCGACAAGCAAAGTCAATGGGGGATGCTGGATTCACCTAGCGACCACATGATTTACTTAATGGCTACAGCAAAAACTGTAATAAAATTTGTTGTTTAATGACCACCTTGCTTAGAGACAGAAGTCCCAGTCCCAATTGTGGTTGTAAGTTGAGGACTACTTGTACTTTTTAAAGTGCAGCCTTAAACATCACTCAAAAGCCAAGTGTGATGATTAGATAGATAGATTGATAGATAGATTGATTGATTTCTCCTGGTTAGAGCAATAAAACTAATCCAAATTCCAGGATAGTATCTTCACTGCTGTTAGATGCCATCCAGTGTTCCAAACTGGAAGCCTCTATTTATTTGTTTCTAAAACATTTGTTTTGCCTATTCTAATAAGGGTAGTAAGCAGCTTACAGAAATGCAATAAAAACTATCATAGAAACATTAATAAGAGCAACAGCAAACCAACATTAAAACATTTAATATTAAAAAGACTTGGTGCATAACTATGCTTTCGGATTCTATATAATATACTATATATAAGGTTCACTTCTCCTGTATCTGCCAGAATAATAATAGTTCACCTCTTTGAACATTTGTATGTTCCTAGAGATACTTCCAAGAAATTTCATCTGTTTTTAATCTTTATTCTATTTCACTTTTATCTTCTATTGTTCTTATTTTTCTGTATGGTTTTATTTTGTTAAAATATGTAACTTCTTTATTATTTGGTTTCAAACTTAAAACATTGTTACAGTTATTTTATTTCTATAACGGAGCTTGAAAACATTTGTACAAGAGTAGCAACAAAACAGAATCAACAGATTATAGTTAGAGTATGTAGATGATGCTGTGTAATTAAAATAGAGTTTAATTCCATCTTTATGAATTTCAACATGAATTGGATTTTTCTCAGTTCACTCTTTTTTCTTTCCTTAATTGTAGTCCTGGAACACAGACACACATGGCAAGCAGCAAAAGCCCTGTATGGCTTGCAGTTTCAGAAGAATATTAAAATATCAGAAAATGCATTTGTCTCAATGCAGTAGATTTATATCTATATAAGAACATTTAGAATTATGGCTGGAATCAAGACAATAATTTTGCTTGAGAAAATTACATTATCATTATCATCAGCACTATCTAGTTGATAACCTGCTTCCTGTAACTAAAAAAAGGTTCTGTACTACAGCCCTAGCACTTTCTGATAGAAAAGTGTCATCTGGACATGAATTGTACCAATAGCTATTGATTAAATTATATTAGCACAGCACTATAGGAAAGAAGAGCTATGAGATGTCAGAAGCCTTGTTTAATTCTATTTTACTGAATAAATAAGGAATTGTGGGATATGAAAGAAACCTTAATAGGGGCCTTGTAGCTACAAATATAAAATTAACACCCATTTTTTGGATTACTCTGGAACACAACTTCATTTATTCAAAAACAAGGACATAAACATTTTTTAAAAAAGAGTAGAGAGGTCCTTACACTGTACCGTGCAACACCAATTTCTGATATTGCTGTATATATCTACCCAGGACTTTGATCCCCCACTACCACTTATTTTTCTTTGCCCAGAAAGGTTGTATTGATTCTGCTATATATGTAATGCCTAGGCTGTACTCAAGGCCAACCCTATATTGTCTGTCTATGTAGAAAATCTGTCCTGGCCTCTAACATGATGAGTCATAAATAGTTTAGGGTGATCTTGTTTGCTAGTGTTTGCTAGGAGGGGTAATTCCTTACAAGCACATGTGTATGCACACAGACACGCTACAAAAGCTTACATCTTTGCTCTGTTGATATGATTTCATAATTGTGAGGTTTCATTTACCTTGGTGGTCATGGGTTACTGTTTGGGTTTTTAAACTTTGTAGGCTGCCCAGAGTCACTGTTGTGAGATGAGTGGCCATATACATTATTTAAATAAATAAATAAAATCTGGGGAGATTCCCCAAATGTATCAAATCTTGTACTCTCTACCGGCACAAGAGGTCAGAGTCAGCATCAGAAACCTTCCCAGTGCTGTCCTTTCTCCAAGGTCAGGAACAATAAGGTCTCCTGACCATAATCCATGCTGTAACATCCTGCCCTTGCAGGCCAAGCACAAAATAATCATTATTGTAGGCACTATCTACAAGGAGATTTTATTTTAACATAATTTTCTCATCATAGCCAAAGGTGCTATAGCATAGGTATGAGCATAACCAGCACACTCTACTTTGCTGCTTTGCATGGAAATGATGCATTCTCTCTTTCAGAGTGTCATGGCAAGGCCTATCACACTGACTGGCAGCCTCATATTAAAGGAGGTGACTTCTACACATGTGCAGAAGCTATTGTTTAAATATCACATAATAATTAACTATTATCTATTTTTTCTTGTAACTGTGAAATGGTTTCTGTTTGTTAAGACATTGTCTTGAAAATGTTAATTATGAAAAAGGACTAATTTAACCCATAATTTATTCTTGCTTTGAATGTTTTGAGACTTTTCTCTTTTAGATAACCCCTTCTAGATCTATATGTCTTCTCTCTTTTTAGTAAATCACATTTTTATTGTCTTTTCCTAGTCGTTTACTAACATGGAGGGATATACAACATATTATTGTAAGGACTTCACGGGCAGGACATCTAATTGCTAATGACTGGAAAACCAATGCAGCTGGTTACAAGGGTAAGCATATCATCTCATATTTAATATTACAGGCCTCATTCAGTAATTTGGTCATTCATTTCTAAATCCCAAGTGTTTTCCTGCCAGGTATAGTTCATGCAGCTTCTTTCTATTTTCACGAATAAAGTAAATAAGGTTACCAGATCAAGAATTATGTCTCTTATATAGCTGTGTTTTAGGTAAAGTAAGAGAATTGCAAGATGATGCTGTCAAAATAATGCATGCTATATGCCAGCAAATTTGGAAAACTCAAAATGGCCATCAGACTGGAAAAAATCAACTTATATCCCCATACCAAAAAAAGGAAATACTAAAGAATGTTCAAACTATCAAACAGTGGCACTCATCTCACATGCCAGTAAGGTAATGCTCAAGATCCTGCAAGGTAGACTTCAGCAATTCATGGAGCGAGAATTGCCAGATGTACAAACTGGGTTTAGAAAAGGCAGAGGAACTAGGGACCAAATTGCCAATATCCGCTGGATAATGGAAAAAGCCAGGGAGTTTCAGAAAAACATCTATTTCTGTTTTATTGACTATTCTAAAGCCTTTGACTGTGTGGACCATAACAAATTGTGGCAAGTTCTTAGCAGTATGGGGATACCAAGTCATCTTGTCTGCCTCCTGAGGAATCTGTATAACGACCAAGTAGCAACAATAAGTACAGACCACGGAACAACGGACTGGTTTAAGATTGGGAAAGAAGTACGGCAGGGCTGTATACTCTCACCCTACCTATTCAACTTGTACGCAGAACACATCATGCAACATGCTGGGCTTGAGGAATCCAAGGCTGGAGTTAAAATCTCTGGAAGAAACATTAACAATCTCAGATATGCAGATGATACCACTTTGATGGCTGAAAGCGAAGAGGAACTGAAGAGCCTTATGATGAAGGTGAAAGAAGAAAGTGCAAAAGCTGGCTTGCAGCTAAACCTCAAAAAAACCAAGATTATGGCAATCAGCTTGATTGATAACTGGCAAATAGAGGGAGAAAATGTAGAAGCAGTGAAAGACTTTGTATTGCTAGGTGCAAAGATTACTGCAGATGCTGACTGCAGTCAGGAAATCAGAAAACGCTTAATCCTTGGGAGAAGAGCAATGACAAATCTCGATAAAATAGTTAAGAGCAGAGACATCACACTGACAACAAAGGTCCGCATAGTTAAAGCAGTGTTGTTCCCCATAGTAACATATGGCTGCGAGAGCTGGACCATAAGGAAGGCTGAGAGAAGGAAGATAGATGCTTTTGAACTGTGGTGTTGGAGAAAAATTCTGAGAGTGCCTTGGACTGCAAGAAGATCAAACCAGTCCATACTCCAGGAAATAAAGCCAGACTGCTCACTGGAGGGAATGATATTAAAGGCAAAGCTGAAATACTTTGGCCACATAATGAGAAGACAGGACACCTTGGAGAAGATGCTGATGCTAGGGAGAGTGGAGGGCAAAAGGAAGAGGGGCCGACCAAGGGCAAGGTGGATGGATGATATTCTAGAGGTGACGGACTCGTCCCTGGGGGAGCTGGGGGTGTTGACGACCGACAGGAAGCTCTGGCGTGGGCTGGTCCATGAAGTCATGAAGAGTCGGAAGTGACTAAACGAATAAACAACAACAACAACAAACAAAGAGAATCCTCATTAGAAAGAAAATATTATTCTTGGAAATAAAAATAATTCTCAGCCACCTCTTTGGTGTTGATGGGAGAGATTTGTTAATTAAATATTATTCATAGCTGGATAATATAAACTTAAACAATATGTGAGAGCCACTTTGGTGTAGTGGTTAAGGCATCAGGCTAGAAACCGGGAGTTCTAGCCCTGTCTTAGGAACAAAGGCAGCTGGGTGACCTTGGGCCAGTCACTTTATCTCAGCCCTAGGAAGGAGGCAATGGCAAACCACTTCTGAAAAAACCCTGCCAAGAAAACTGCAGGGACTTGTCCAGGCAGTCTCTGAGAATTGGACACGATTGAACGGATTAAAAAAAAAATGCATTTCCTGAATTATAACACAGTTGTATACCACACTGTGCACGTTTATATTATGTGATAAAATTCACAATTAAATAAAATGTGTACATAAATGTATACATTGGGAATAGTAGTAACAAATATATATATTATTCATATATATTATGAAACATACATAAAATGTGTATTTGGGGAAATGGCTTGCAAAAAGAACTATGTACTATGAAATGTGCTTATAAACATGAATATATTAGGGGAAAGGTAATATAAAAGTTAAATATTGGGATAAATGTGCATGTGAACTGATGTAGAGATGATGGAACACATCTCTTGGAAAAGTGAAATATTGAGCAAAGTTAAAACTGAGAAGTATTCCTTGCTTATGTGCTATCACAACTATGTGTGAGTTTAAAGTTTAGGTTTTTGAATATTACCCACAATATGATGACTTTTAAAAAAAAAGATGTTCCTAACAACTCTTTCACAGAAGTCAATTAATTGAAATCAGTGAGACATGCTGTATGGACCTTACGCATTAAACGCATGATACTGATTTCAATTTAAGGATAAGATTCATGACATACGGAGTAAAAATGCAGACGCCCACTTATTTATTCAATTTATATTCCACCTTCTGTTAAGGAGTCCAAGACAGCAGATCTTAGCTATCAAATATTTCTCACCACAGTGTCAAAATAACAACAGTATATGCTGGGTGTGATCCTAAATCCTACAACAATTGCAGAAAACATTGTTAAAATAATTTAATGCTAAGTTTATAATTTATTTGCTATTTTCCTCTGGCAGAGTTTTACATCACTGCTTTATGCTTCCAACGTAGGGAAACCAGATAGTACGTAAGATAGCAGGAAAAATTAATAAATACCACTGGGATAGGATTAATAAATATCATCATGCCATATTGCTTGGAATGTTAGCCATTATGTGAGTATGACACACCTAGGAGGTGTGTCTGTTAAACTAATATTTAAAAAGCATTTTTAAATATTATACTTTTAAATACTTTTATTTTTCTTTCTTAATGTTCTTACAGGATTTCATGTGTTCGCGTGGTGTTTTCCCTAGTGTTCATTTAATGTCATGTGTGAACTGAACTGATACCAGGTCTTTAGTGTGAGCTGACGAAGTCATACCTCATGTTGAAATTGTAAAAAGAAGGGAAAAAAAGAATAAAATTAACCCCATTCACTGTGGAACCAAAGAATCAACTTTAACCTAATTAAAGAGAATACTTTTAAGTCAATTATATTGGCAATGTAAGCTGAGCAAATGGTTTCAATAAAACTATAACTCTCTTTCAACCTCTTGTTAGCTTTGGATGAAGGAAAAGCAAATGATTTAGATTAAATAACAACATCCAATGTTTAATTTGATGTGGAGAGTATGTGTGCACACTGTACACTGCTTCTGGCAAGAATGGAACTGTATTTTACTATTGCACGTGGCATTATTTAGTGTAATATTTCACTATTGTCCCCAGCTGCAGCCAAAAATAATAATTAAAAACCTGTTTTTCATAGAATGAATTACACTGATCAGACTGAATCCCTTTGGAAATGTACTATAATTCTCTTGATGGATGGAACATATTTCTTCCATGACAGTATCATAATAAGGTGTATGAAAAAACAAGTCAAGCAGTTTTCTAAAACTGGCTTTGGCTGCAATCTTATCCTTACACACATTTAGCCATTTCCTGGCTAAAGCTATAATCCCATCCTACACACATTTACCTAATACATACAGTTAAACTGCACTTTTCAAAAACAGCATGGAGGACAATGAAGTTCATTTACTTTTTCCTCCACGAGATGAAAATAAAAACCAAAACGGCAGGGTGATTGAGATATTTCTTTTGAACTCAGAAATCATTGAGGAGAAAATAGGAAAAAGTTTATGACTACCTTGCTCAAAATTCACTGAAAACTGGTCCTTGAAATTTGGTTAGCATGTTGTTTCCTTGGGCTGCTTGGCTTGTTTGTTTGGCAATCCCAGGCTTCAAGACATTCATTACTGTGGAGTTTAGGTTAGAAATTACAAAAAATAGAAATGTAGCCCAAGAGGGATGGGATAAAATAAATTGGTTAGAATAGTAACGTTTGTTGCCTTCGTCTTACCCCTTTAATGCAACTACTTAGTAGACCATATTCATTTAGTAGCCTTCAACCAAATGTACGCTAGATATCAGTTCAGTTCTAAAAGTTGCTCAAAGTCAGGCTGATTTGAGAAATCTTTGCTCCTGCTGTCTACTGTTGGCTGACCAGGATGGTAAAAGATGCAACTGCTGAAATGTCCTAAATGCCAGAATTTCCATAAGTAAATGAAACAATTTAAGGGCGTCAAAATAAATTAAAACTGAGTCTCCCAACCCTCAAATTCTGTATCTGCATTAGAACAAATGGCTCTTATTCTCACTGAGTATACAGTAGTCTGTAATATTTAATGAATGTAGAAATTTGTACCCACAATTCTGATAATACATTATTTATGAAAGAACTATTCTTCTAGAACGGTCTTTCTCAGTTCAGTGCAATATTTGGTAGGAAGAGAGCTAGGATGGTGATGCTCTGTGCAGTAATCGTTGAAAGACATTCACTGAAGAAAAGGAGCCTGGAAAGAATCTTCAGAGCTAGGCAGGAAGTGCTTCCAGTCTCAGAGTGAAGACAGTAGTGACAGATCTGATCCCAGGCAATACAGTAGATTCTGTAATTGAAATGTCAGTTGAGGGCAGGGTTTCTCAACCAGGGTTCCATGGAGGATCACTAGGGGTTCCCTGAGAGATCACGATTTATTTAAAACATTATTTCAAATTTGGGCAACTTCACAATAAAGAGGTAAGTTTCATTCTTCATTTTTTAGTTTAAGAACACTGTTAATGCATATATACAGGCCTACACATGAAACAAATAAAATACTTTTGTAACTTCTGGCCTATATTTGAGCCTGAATTGCAGGTGTTCCCCCAGGCCTGAAAAATATTTCAAAGCTTCCTCCAGGGTCAAAAGGTTGAGAAAGGCTGGTTGAGGGAGTTGTTTGCAAGTCTCCTTGTGAAGTTTGTAAGATTAATAATTCTGGAATTAAGTAAATGTGGTGGAAATGGATGGGTTCGCACCCACAGAATATCAGCAGATCTGAGCTCATAGCACATGGGGTTGATCTAAGTGATAAGGCAGCTTGAAGTACTTATATTTTCTCCCTGCTTTACCTGTAAAGTGCAGCAGATAAAACAGCAATACTTGAGCCAGCACTAGTGAAAACACAGTTTTCAATGCAAAGCAGAAAAATGTGGGAAGAGGTTGCATCTGTGGTGAGATGGAGGCAAGAACATGGTGACAATGTCCTTTCCTGCCCTCTAGGAACTGTCAGTGGTCCATGCTCAAAATGGAGCAAAACGGCAATGTGGATATGCTCTTAGTCTCAAATGTCTTTCTCTGGGAGGCAATAAGTTACCTTCTCCCATTGTTTTCTATCTGTTATTCAACAATCTATTATTATTGATGATCATGGAGGAGAAGCAGGGGGAGGAGGATAATTTATCTGTCTTCACTAGGCATATTTGGAAAAGAGGAATGCCTCATAGTTTTGCATGAAGGTATTTTAATTTATTTTATTTCTATGAGCTTTGACTTCCCCCGATGCATGCTGACACGACTTGTTTCTTAGTGGTTAAATATCCATTTCGATGTTAGCATAGGGACATTGCTTTACTGTTACGATGAAATGCTCTGCCACAAATGTAGAGGAGCATAAAATCTGTGTTCTTGGAAGGTTCACATTTACTGGATGGGAACGCATTCTCCTCTCCCCCCAATAATTACCAGTGAATTAGGGGTAATTATGTCTCTTATATCCCCTGATAAATATAAAACAGCTGTTGAAAATAAAAGGATGGGCAGGAGGGCAAATAAGTTTATCTCCACCCAGTTTTATTCTCTTCTTTTTGTTTTATTTTCTTCCCAGTGCAGCTACTGTTTTCCCTTAACTCATATCTACCCCATTATTTTCTTATTTCTTTTTTGTTGCTCCTTTTGGAAGGAGGAAGGGGAATATGTGTGTGAGCGGTTCTTATATGCAGATGGGTGATCAATTAATTTTATAAATGGTGTACTTTATTCTTTATTTCTGTGTGTGTGTGTGTGTGTGTGCCTTCGAGTCAGTCTTGACTCCTGGTGATTGCCTGGACAAGTCCCTGTTTTCTTATCAAGATTTCAGAAATGGTTTGCCATTGCCTCCTTCCTAGGGCTGAAAGAGAGTGACTGGCCCAAGGTCACCCAGCTGGCTTTGTGCCTAAGGCAGGACTAGAACAAAAAACCTAAAAACTAAGAAATAAAAAGAATGAGTGGTGAAATGTAATTGTTCTATGGAAGAAAGAAAAATCTCAACTAGTTTTTAGGAGATAAGAAAGGACTGTTTTATAGTAATTGGCTACAAAGAAAGGAGAAGATATTTTTGAATTATAATTCAAAATGATAATTATCTCTTTTTTTAAAAAAATCATGACAGAATTGAACGGCACTTTATGATGCCCTTTAATGAGACAAACTTTACTGGGATTCATATGAAAAGGTTAGCAATTTATTGTAGATTGTGCATGTGCAAGAACAACTTTTCCAGTCCAGGAGACAGGGGTTTCCAAAAATAGTATGCCCCACAATTATGTCTTTCAGGCAGAAATCATGGCAATTACAGTCTTAAGTATTACTTAAAAGTCATGTCTAAGACATTATATAATACCTCCAAGAGGCTCTAGAATTGGTTAGTATCAGTTGAAATAACACTAACAGCTTTAATTTATGCATACGTAAAAGGGTAGCATTTTTACGGTGTGAGATTGAATGGATGTTTTCTTTCTTCAAGATGTAGAGGATCAGCTAGTTTTATCACCTGTGTAATGTTTTCCCAAAATTGTTATTATTTAGTCTGTGAAAATGATGGGCCTGTCTTGATTCCTGCAGCTGCTTGGCCCAACCCATTTGATCAGGGACTTTGAAGTACAAAGCATTTCAGACAGCCAACTGTCAGCTGTCTGGAACATTTCCACATGGAAACCTTAATAACTGCTGAACGTGATGCTTCTTGATTTGGAATGAGGAAGGATTATGTTTAAATGTATATATGTGTGCATTTTTTAAATGGCAGGGTACATCCTACTCCTACTCATTATACATCACCAAAAACAGTTTGAATCATTAAGAGCAGTATCATTCTTGGTAAATTAACGTAGGCATTATAACATTGAGTGATGACCCTTCTCAGGAATGAAAAAATGAAAATTTTAAAAAGTGACAGTGTGAATAGGTTCTGGCTATATTTTGACGAGAGTAAAACAAGGACCTTGGTTTTTAAAAACAAATGTGTATTTCTCCAAATAATCCATCAAAATTACAGATATGAGTCCTCAAAGTAATATTATTTATTTCTACAGCATGGAGGGCATATTAACATAATGTTAATATATGCAGAAGTCACAGTTCTGTTCTTAAAGTTTACAATGTAAATTGTTAATGGAGTATTTCATTAACCCCATAATTTACCCTGCTTTGGATACAACACTTTAGTCTGTACCATGATGTTTGTATACCATTGATTAGTAATAGTTATTAAAGATGTATCTGATATCTATAATTATATTTAATGCTTTGACAAACTATTATATCAATAGCAGGAAATCTGTAGGGATCCAGATTTGCTAAATTACATGTCATAGGAGTTAAAGCCAACAACACCAAGGCTGAGGGCTGGTGGGAATTGTAGCTCATAAAATTAGCCAATGAATCTCAGGATGTATTTGTTAAAGCACGGGATACATAAAACATGTATGCCTTGTTTCCAGCAATTATTGCCCTTTTTAAATTCTTCATTTATCTCATTTCCTACAGCTATCTCCATACTCTACTAAGTTGATACTGATATCTTTCACTATCTTTGTCCCAAATGCAAAATCATATGGAGAAAAATAAACCAAGCATATATGTAGGCATCAAAACCACATCCTATATTAACAATTAACATTATCAAACCAATTATTGTGGCTCTATCTAGCAGTTTTAAGAAGGTAGGGTACCACTGATATTATGAAACAACATATCTTTGAAGAAAGAAATTAAACAGAATATAGAAGTTATCTATAGTGAAAATAACTACTTTGTGATTGTAATAATATTATTTTATGTTTTGCAGTTAGCCACTTATATGGATTTGGTCTGATGGATGCTGAAGCCATGGTGATAGAAGCAGAAAAGTGGACAACAGTCCCTTCACAGCATGTCTGTGTTGAGAACACAGATCGACAAATCAAGTAATATTTATTAAAGATATTGACCAATATATTTACAGAGACTCTGAATGGTGGCTAATATTTTTTCTATGAATGTTTTTATAAGCTAGTGTTAAGCAGGATCTTCTTCTTTGCCCTTTTTTGAAAAAAAACCCAATGCAAATAATGCTCAATAACACATGTGTACAATGTGTACTACAAATCAGGCACAGCTCATGAGAGCCAATAGATAAATTTTCTGGAATCTTGTGAACCAGTTGAGAGCACAGCTGGGCTCTGATAGCTGGCACACTGATCAGCTGTTTGGCAGCTAATGCTGTGGTGTGGTAGTGGCAATGGAATCAGCAGAGCTCATTTTTAAACATTTACCAGCACACCACTGGCTACAGCAGTGTTTTTCAACCTTGGCAACTTGAAGATGCTCTGTGTGGACTTCAACTCCCAGAATTCTGAGAATTGAAGTCCACATATCTTCAAGTTGCCAAGGTGAGAAACACTGGGCTACAGCCTTCTAGAAACAGAAATTGTACCACCTCCTTGTTAAACTTCAGTTTGAAAATAAGTAACTATGAATGTGATTGGACCAGTGCCAGGCCAGTCATCAACCTAATATACTTCTGATAGCAATTAATACAATTCTGTTTCAGGTAACCTTTCTCAGTTTTGACCCATAATACAAATTCTGAACTCTCAGCCCACAACGGCTGTGAATGAATGATCAGGGACCCTATCTTTTGTATTGTTTCCAAAAGCTTATGCATGTACACCTGATTCAGTTATACATTTCAGATCAGGTGATGGCAAATAACTGCAACATGCTCTACAAAAAAAAATGGTTCTCAAAAAAAGTTTTTTATATAAAAGATTTTAAGTTTTTTTTACTGTGGTTAAGTACCCACAGCCTTTTTGTTTTCAGGCAGGATGTGGTGAAATCTGCAGAGAAAATTTCTGTAGTGATATATGCCCATGTCAAATTTCAGGCAAATAGACTGAAGAGGTTTTATGTAAAGCGAAGGGATAATGATTAGGAAACATTATGAAATAGTGAACAGCTTCATTTTAGTGGTAATTCTAGCAGAATTGTCTTCTGTCTGTACACGCATACTCAGAGGATGTGGGGGAAGCCCCTGAATCACCGGTGCCAAGCTTTCAAGGGGATGACAATCAACAGGTTGATTGTAACAGGTTCAGGGATTTCCTTCAGTAGATTCACTGAGCACCTCTCCAAATGGTTCTCACAGCCATACATGCACGAACAGAAAAAAAGAAAAAGAAAGAAAAAAGACGTTTCAGGGATTATTATATCTAATTCACTGGAGATTTAATTTGGTTTGTATTTTTCAAACAGAACAATACGACCAGATACTATTCGTAATGGACCAGATAACGGCGTTCGTTCAATATACAAAGCCACGGGATGTGCAGATAATGCCAATCACCATGTAATATATCTAGAACATGTGATAGTACGAATCACTATTACACATCCTCGGAGAGGTGATCTGGCAATTTATTTGACTTCTCCTTCTGGTACAAGATCTCAACTATTGGCTAACAGGTACCTACCGTTCAGTCTGTTGGAAGTTCACTTTCCAAATTGTATACACTTAAAAAATGTATGCACTTTAAAAAAAAAAAGATAAATTGAGGAACCACTCTTTGAGGAAAATGAAGACATAAAGTGGAAATTTCAAATTTTGTCATTATGAGTATTAGCAGAGGAAAGAATAAATGTGTAATCTTTTGCAATAGATTTTGTCAGATACTGGGAGTGATAACTGCAAATTACAGGGGAGTAGAAAAGTACTTCAAGAAAACAGTGGATGGAACAAATAATTCTTAATGATTCTTATAATTGGTCTTCTTGAAAAAGGATGTTGGCAAAACCAAAATTCAGTCTGGCTTGTCTGACAATAGTACAGACTTGATCCTGACATGACTCTGAATTCCATTTTTGATACTTTTTGTCCTGAATTTTTGTCCGGACGCTCACAAAGGGATATTTCATTCTGGAGTATATTCGGGCCATAACAGGACAGAGAAAAAGCACCCTTAATGAAGATAGTCATCTTAGTTGATCTCTGTACATGTTACCTCTTGCAAGTGTATCTAGAATATAGCCCTGTGTATATAATCCGATATTTACTATCATATTCAAGAATTATGATAAGCATCTTTGGTTGTTGTTGGAAAGATATAGAAAGCTTTTTCTTATCTAACCCTATATTTAAATGCTCTTTAGAATTAAACTGTGTTATTATGTGAGTAGAAGATACTTCTAGTTGAGCAAAGTGACTCTTCCCACTTTTTTTTTAAATTGGTTCCTTCCTCTTCCTGAATCCCTCTATGGAATATGCTATTCTAGAGAGCCTCCAAACAGATATGAGGGTACTTTGGGTTGTCCCAAGTTTGGGACTGAATGCTTTGTCAACTTAACCCTTTCTAAAGCAACCAGGTTGTCATTTCGTTATACAGATTTGAGGGTACTTTGGACTGACCCATATTTGGGACTGAATGCTTTGTCAACATATCTTTCTAAAGCAATCAGGTTGTCACTTCATTATCAGCAGAATATCAAATTTCAGTTTTTTGACAACATAGTTATGGTTTGACTTAACCTGCCACACTGCAAAATTTATCTTGCAATCCTTTTGCTTCTTTCCTAATCAGACTTTTTCACAAAAGAGAATAGAAAGCTACATAAAGTTTAAATTCCATAAATTCAGTCAGGATAATCCTGACTGAACTAAATAAATTTAACATCCAAATGAATAAAATTTAGCTCATTATTTCTAAATCAACATTAGAAATATTCAAATTTGACTAAATTGTGTTCCATGTTACTTAGGCATAATTGACAGGTTTGGTTCAACTTAAAACTCCCTATATAATGTTGAAAGAGTAGACTATTAGTCTACTCTTATTTTTAGTATAGATTTTTAGTATAGATTTTGTACAATAGTAAGGTGTAAACAATATAATCCTATCTGTATTTAATTTGGAATTAATCTCATTCTGTTCAATCAGACTGCAATCTAGGCAGAGGCTATTTTGTATAAACTAATGAGAAATAGAGTTTTCTGCTTTTGTAGGGGTTGATGTGTTATGCCAAGATGAATTTCACATAAAATACTTTAATCATAGTTAGATAAGTAATTCATGAAAACATGGATCCTTTTAAAAATAAATGTTAACAGCTTGAAGATGGTATAATAGCATATCATGGGGGGGAGTGTCTGTTGTGGTCAGAACACTAGAAGGGTAGCATTGTGTTGTTCTACCTGATGGACACACTGTTTTCAGACTGAGTGGACCTTTGATGTGTATTATAAGATGTACTTTCCCTGAAATCACATTGCTTTATAAGTAATTTTCTGGGATTAATCTGAAGTATTTATTTAGGGAGCTAAGTGATCTGCAAAAACATATTCCTCACCTGTATAATTTTCCTATAGCATCTACAAGCAACTGTTTACTAGAGAGTAGAATCCATATGGAGCATCCTATATACTTTCCTTGAGGAAATAGGAGCCAAAAGTCTGACACAAAGTCATGTACACTGTAATCGATTACTTAAATAATATAACTGCATTTTTCTTAATTCTATATATATACATATATTGTTGTGGTTTTCTTTAAAAGGTTATTTGACCATTCTATGGAAGGTTTTAAAAACTGGGAGTTCATGACTACTCATTGCTGGGGTGAAAAAGCAGCTGGCGACTGGATTTTAGAAATTTATGATACTCCCTCTCAACTAAGAAATGTAAAGACTCCAGGTATGAACATGTTATTCTGCTGCTTATGTACTTTATATTTTATATATTTAATATAATGCAGTGTAGTTGAGTTGTGGAGTTGAGTTGAGTTATAAAGATACAATATTGGTTAGACTCAAAGAGTGAAAAGTCTTCTGGTATATCAAGATCTCTTAGCATCAATAGCTGGGGGAACCATGGTATCAGTCATCAGATGATTTTTACAAACTCAGCCATGACATCTGCTGGGAGGACTGGTGATAACTCAGACTCTGAAGATAACAGGTGTTTGAAGTTTTTTTTAACCCCCAATTTTGACACCTCAAAAATGTTTTCTTTTTTAATTGTAATTTTCACTTCTTGATCTCAGCATTTCAGATTAAGAAAAGTGAAGACTTCTAATGGTTTCTGAGAATTAGAGAGTGAAAACAATGAGGATGTGGGAATTCCCTTAGGGGCCTTATGTATAAGTCAGCATCATCCTGTCAGTCATTTGTAATACTGGCTATGCATACAATCATGTGGAGCAAGATTGATTGACTGATTGATTGATTGATTTAGAACATTTATATGGCTTTGCATCTTAAACATATGGGCAGCTCACAAGCCACAAAGAAATACATTAAAAAACTCTGTGCCAATAAATAGCCTGACCCAATGGTTTCATGTAGGTGTTAAATAGGAGTGGAATGAGAGCTGAAGCACACCACATAGAAGGAGCCTAGGGCTATATCTTCCCCCAACATGATCTGGAACTGACTTTGGAGGAAGGAGGAGAACTATCACAAAACAATGCCTCTCACTTTTAACCCACTAAGTCAGTCCAGAAGGATATAGTGATCAATGGTACTAGAAGTTGTTGAATGATCCAGGAATCTAGGATGGACATGCCATGCCCATCTCTGGCCCTCTAATCCAAAGCCATTGTCACCATGACTAAGGCCTCAGCTGGACTGTGCACTAAAGCTTCAAGAATAATCCCAGGTTCCTTCTGAAACTGCAGTAGCTCCATATTATTTCCCACTAGTCTTTTTTAAATTAAAGAGAGGCTGGTAGAACAAAAGGTTCTGCATTCAGGATTTGCAATGATATGTGGGAATGACTTTGGGAGACATGAGGAAGAGCCACAGACTAGACAACTGTCATGCAAAAGGAAAACTGTCATTCCCACTGAAGGAAAAGGGGCATGGGAAGCATCTCAGAAGAGACCCTCCATAGTTTTCTGGAAAGTAAAAGTAAAGGAGAGGAGAAGGGCTTTCAGACTTGCAAGATTCTGTAACTGTAACCTTACAATAAAGGTAGTGTTAGTACTCATGATTTGTGCTTCTTGCCTGGACTGCCTCAAAGAGCTGACAGGATTGTACTTTCATATGGATAGCTTTCTTGTGCAGGAGTAGGTTACTGATATTAGCAATAGTGAATATTTGGTTATCAACTCTTCACTGGCATTGTGCTATTGGCTGTAATATTGATGGGTTGCACAGGTATGCCTGGTGCTTAAAATACAGATAGGAATTCCTCTTCCCATCCCCAAAATCACAGAGTAGTCACCAATAATTTTATCCTTTGAATCATCTCACTTGTCATTTTTCCTGCAAACCTGTTACACAGTTAAGTACTTTCTTTAAATGGTTGGGACCCAATTCACACACATGCATTCATCATTTGACCTGGTGTCATTTTGCTGTTTGTTCAGCATTTCATCATTTGCAGATGAATGAGTTGTTTGCTTGAACAGCATTATAACTGAGGAGATATGAAACTCTGCCTATGGAATAACATGTTGCAGTCCTGTGAATTCCCACACAACAATCCAGTGACATACTTGCATGTGTGAACATGAGCTTTGCTGCAATTTTCTCACTTTTTATCATCTCTCACTCATTCACACTATGCCTATCAGGAAAAACCCTATTTGGAAATTATATTTCATAATAATTTGTGGAGTTAGAAAGACTCTGATCATAAACAGCAATATATTTAAATGTGTTGTATATGATCATATGGCACAGCAGGGCCTAGACAACCTTTGCTTATTTTGAAAATCCTAAGCAGATTGGACCTGGTAAGCACTTAGATAGGAGATTTCCAGGAAGACTAGGGCAGAAGACTAGACTAGTGACAAACCACTTCCATACTGTTGCCAAGAAAACTGTGTGGATGTGTCTATATAGTCACCAGAAGTTGATAGCAACTCAAGGGAGTCTTGATCTTTTACATGCCCATATTTCCAGTTCCATATATGAATAATAAAAATACTTTTAAAATAAGGTATTTGAATAAATGTAATATTTTAAAAATGTTTTATTTATTACAATGTTTCATAACTCAGCTCCCTGTCTTTCCTCCTAACACTGAAATTGCAAATTCATATGTGGTAGGTCTGTGCAGATGTGGGAAGAGAAGACATAATGATTGTTATTAATAAGTTTATAACCATATATTTGAACATTTAAGTTGCATATTTATACCTTTTATACAGCTCTCTGAGCCCCCAAGGCAGAACTGGCCCCCAATGGTGAACAAACCCAGGCTCTCTAACCTGTGCAATCAGGTTATTTGTTAAAGATGTGGAACAAGGAAGGGGTGGTAATGAGAGCCCAACTGTGCCTATAGGCCCCACAGTAACTGCTTCCTGTTTTCACTAGTATATGTACCCACCGTATAAACCACTCTCTATCACTTGAGGAATAATGACATATTTTAGGCTTAACATCTAAAAAGACACAGCACAGAAAGAAAAGGTGAGTGAGAGGGAAGAGACAAGTAGCAAAGTCAGCTGTAGTGAATGTAGCCTTCTTAGGGAGACCCAGACAATACTACCACTTCCAGAACAGTTGATCCTGCTGCACTTCCTCACAGGGCAGTTCATCTCAATAGGTTCTGTGAAGAGGGAGGAAGAGCTCCCACAAGTGCAACAGTGAGTAGAGTGTTTCTTCTCTTCTCTTCTTCATTGGGCAGTTCATCCCTCGTGTCCTGAGCCAGATAGTTTCAACAGCAACAGGTAAAGATGAAAGCTCTTTGAAATATGCTACAATAAACATTGAAGAGAATACATTTCCTCATGGAATCTCATGTCTTCCCAACATGATTCATCTAGGTAAACTGAAAGAATGGTCCTTAGTACTTTATGGGACATCCATTCAGCCTTACTCCCCAAGAAGTGATTTTCTGAAAGGCGAACGAGTACGCCTGAGTCCAATTGAAGACCCTACAGAAGATTATGGGGTAGATGACTATTCAGGTAACATTACTTACTATATTTAAAATAATGTGTCCATTAATTAGCAAGCTTGTTTTCCTGTTCTTTATCAATTTCCTGTACCAAGCCAGAAAAGCAGTCTCTGGAAACTTTGAATTCTATTCAACATTTTCAGTCTTGATTTTTTAAACTTCTAAATTAGTTATATAATGGAACCCAAGTAATCTGTTACAACATGGACATGAAGTAATTTCTATAAGGCAATTAATACAAATACAAGGACTGTTTGTCTTTTTTTGAAGGTCCATGCAATGCAGAGTGTAGTAAAGTTGGATGTGGTGGACCAGGACCAGACCATTGCAATGACTGTCTACACTATTACTATAAATCTAAAAACAACACACGGTAGGAAACAGTTATTATTTCTTACGCAGTATGCTTATACTTAATTGATAAGCCAGTTTGGAACTCCTGTAGACAGAATTCCTATTTAGAAAACTTTTATTAGATAGTACCAAGATAGCTTCTTTTTCAGTATTACCCCATTTCATATATCGTACAACATTATACTATCAGCTGATTACAGGTAGTCCTCATTTAGTGGCCACAATTGGGACTGACAACTTGGTTGTTAAGTGAAGTAGTTGCTAAGTGAAACAGCGACTGTGTTTACAATCTTATGTCAGCTTTCCTTTGCTTTACAAACCTGCACAGGCCATAAATGTGAGGATTGGTCACAAAGTTACTTTTTCATCACCATCATAACTGTGAATGGTCATTAAACAAGGACTGCCTGTAGAGGGTTAAATGTATGTTATTTTAAAGGAATTTAGAGCTGACCTTAGGGAATGTATGAAAGAGCTTTCAGGGAAGGATTTGGACGAGAGATTATATAGTCCAGACATTGAAGGAAGCATGAGAAAAAAAACTCAAAATAACCCCACCTTCATTTTGTTTAACATAAGATAGGACAGAGAAAAACTTGGAGACACTTTCAAGAGTGATGTCACCTTTTGAGGTAGGTTGGGCCAAGAAAGAAACAATGCAGGGATTCTAGGAATGCTGCTTGATTATTGTAGGGAACAACAGAATTTTGAAAGCCTGTTTAAATACCATGTTAACATCTCTTTCAGTTGTATGAAAATGCATGTATTACAATCTTAATGCCATTCATCTCTACATATGTACATACATACATGTTCTTCATGCTATTCCCATTTCAGATAAGCATCGTTAAGCAGAGCACACAAAGGAACTAAGAAATAGTAAGCCAAAGAAATTAAAAACATGAGATAATATATCTCTATACCGCTCTGGCTTTACAAACCTTATTTTTTTTGTCTGTACATACTTTCTCATCTCTCTTTTTTATGTCTAAATTATGTTTATACATAATTTTCTTATCTCCCTTTTCAGGATCTAATTAACTTCATCCAACCACAATTTTATTGCTTTTTCTTTCCTCTAAACCCATTAACTCTTCCTTCATATATTTGTTCTGTAATTTATTTTATTTTATTTTATATCCCGCCTCTATTCTTTTCTTTATAAATAACTCAAGGTGGCGAACATACCTAATACTCCTTCCTCCTCCTATTTTCCCCACACAGCCACCCTGTGAGGTGAGCTGGGCTGAGAGAGAGTGACTGGCCCAAGGTCACCCAGCCGGCTTTCATGCCTAAGGCTTTGATTCTCATTTTCTTCTCGCTATATGATCAAACCACCTCACATTATTTCATGCCAGACACTCACTTTTGCATTTAATCCACATTCATTCATCACCAATGCATTCTTGTCCCTAACTGTTCCTATTTTACCATACACTTAAGTATCCCATTCCCACCATATTCAATTTACTTTTCCTGACACACCCAATTCTCATTTCCATATAACAAAGTGGGCAGAAAGACAATCTAATATACAGCCATTTTTGCTTCTTTCAACAAGCTTTCATTATTTGTATCATCTCACATACTAACTAGTATCTTCTTCTGCCAGCATTTGCATATCTTAAAATTTCTCCCTCCATTTTCTCATCTATGGTGAAACGTTCTACCAAGTACACAAATTCATCTACTTGTTCTACTTGTTTTCTTTTTATGTGTAACTTGTAATTGTTCCATTTTCTCTACCAACATTTGTCTTTAATTGGTCATTATCTTTTACAGCCATACTTCTCATTGCATCATCCAATCTAATGTTTACTGCAAAACTTTCAATTCTCAGCAGCAGCATAGCATCATCTACATATAAAAGTGCACATATATTCACATGCCAACCAATGTACCTTTAAGATCACCACACACATTCCTTTTAATTTATTCATAAATAGGTTAGGGAATTCAAGAAGATATTTCACCTTTTTGTTTATTCTATATTCAATGCTGAGCCATTCACTAAGCATTCCATTTATTCTCATGCATGATTTACTTCCATTATATACTGCTTTTATCCGATTTAGCAACCCAGTTTCAACACCATGTTCACAGAAAACTTCCCATAATTAAAGTCTGTGCATTTTGTCATATGCTTTTTCTAAATAAAAAAGCATATAACATGCTTTCTCACAATCATACGGTTCTGTTACTTGCTGATGAACAAAATTTTCTTCTGGATATCCCCTGCCTGGCACAGAGCCACACTGCATTTCCCAGATTTTGTTCCTTGTCTCCTCTCATACCCTTCCAGCCAGAATTCTGCCAAACACCTTCATAGGCATACTTAACAAATGAATTCCCTAGAGATTTTACATTCAGTTTTGCTGCCTTTCCCCTTGTACAGGGAAATCATGATAACATTTTTCCAATTGTCAGAGACAGATGTGGTCTTCACCCCCATCTTAAACAAATTTTGTAGATGTTCCATTAGGAAATCACATTCATATTTTAACAGTTACACCATTTACACAGCAGCCTTATCATTTCTTAACATTCTTACTCATTTATTAGTTCATTTTTGTTATTTTTTTCTTGGACAGTAAGATTTATAGCATTTGTTTCACTTCCACTCTTCGACATATCACTTTATTCCCAAACAGATCTCCAGAATGCTCCTTCCAGCATTCCCTCTCTTGGTTTCATGCCAAATCATTTCATCACTTATTTTTAAACCTATTAGCTCAGTTGGAGGGTCCTTACTTACCACTCCTCGCCCACTTGCAAAGCATTTTATTTCCACCAAAATTATTCTGCATTTTCTCTTTTTCCTTTGATTGTAATCATGCCTTCCGTCTTTGACTACGTTCTTTGCAACATTTTCTCTCTATATATATTATACAACATATTTATCTCAATTCCACTTTCTGCCACTTTAAAAAAAAATAATTTGAACGTTGGAATGCAGAACGGGGAAGAGTTTAACAAGATTAGAAATGCACACTTGGAACATTTTAATAGAGGAACTGCTTGTTGAATTGATTTGGACCAAAGAATAATACCAATGATACATCTACTACAATACTTGCTGTTACATCTCAGTTTGTTTTAATGGGGCACGTCTTGAATTAGCGATGGTTTTTTTTGCAAATATGATCATAAACACTGTATATTCAGAGTGATGTCCTTTGTCCAGTTCAGATTGGAAGTGGATTGAGGTGTGTTCATTTGTTTAGACATACACAGGAGTGCTTGTTTTCTATCGTATCTCTAGTATCTGGAAAACCACCGTTCTGCTTTTGTTATTCAGATGCCATACGATTGATTCTGTCCAGCTCAGTACTATCTCTGTCTTTTACTGTTTTTTACAATAAAGAACCTGTGTTCCCAACTGTCCACCTGGTCACTATACTGCAGACAAGAAACGCTGTAAAAAGTGCTCATCCAACTGTGAAACATGTTTTGGAAGTCATAGTGATCAGTGTAATACCTGTAAACCTGGTTACTTTATCAATGAAGAGTCTAGGAGTTGTATTACCACCTGCCCAGATGGCTTTTACCTGGACAATAGTAAGATTTTTTTTTACATTACTCAGTTGTTATAACATTGGAAAGAACTGGACAATTAACATTCAATATACTGCCATTCATTTCAGTTTGACCACTGTGAAACTTTCATCAGGACTTTAAAAGTATACACCAAATAACTCAAATGTATTTTTAAAAAAAACACTTAAAATAAGACCAATAAAATAAAACATAATAAAAATCGGCTTGTTGTTTGGTGACTGGACATGCATGGAAATCAAATAAATAAATACATAAACAAACAGTTAAAGTATTAGCAAAGAAGCTTCATGAAATAAAGAAGAGTATACTTTTTGAAATACTATGTCAGAGGTGAGAAAGACCTCCATAGCAGTTTATTCCATATTTATGGGTAAACAACAAAGAAAGGTATCTCATAACTTCAAACAGATCCTTTTGCTTGTTGTGACACAGAAGAAACGTGGGGTTTCATGAAATAATTTCTAAGTAGTCTAGTATAGCCTTTATGTAATAATATTGCCAAGTTTTGGAAATGGAGGCAAGGAGAAGGAACAGGTGTAATAACTGTTTCACACTGCAGCATAATCTTTTTTTTATTATTTTAACTAGGCTTGTAAATAAATTTGATTCATTTTGGACTGCCACATCGCTGTCCCTGTTCCCAAAATGTATATTCCAAATTCAGAAACGAAACTGAGTAATGAAGAGGAAACCAACTCCTCGGACCTCTGCCTGCTGTAAATAAGGCCAACAGCATGTTAGGGATAACAAGAGATTGTTTTGAAAGAAAGAGACGGCAATACCAAAACGCCCTTATATAAATCAATGATGCAACTGCATCTGGAATATTGTGTGAAGTTCTGGTTTCCACACCTCAATAAAAGATATAGTGGAGGCAGAGAAGGTTCAGAGGAGGGGAACTAATATGATCAAGTAGCTGCAGCAACCTTCATGAAAAAAATGTGGCAATATTTGTGGATTTTTAGGCTAGAAAAGAAGCAAATGAGAGAGAATATGATTGAGGTGTATAGAATTATGCATGTTGTGGATAAAGTGGACAAGGAGAAGCTCTTTCCCCTTCCCCAAATACTAGAAACAAAGGCCACCCTATGAAATTGAATCCTGGAATAATCAGAACTGACAGAAGTATTACCCAACATGTAATTCAACTTTGGAATTTGATACTATGAGATGTGGTGCTGGCTTCAAAAAAAGTTGGACCAGTTAATGGAAGTCATGGGGATCAATGGCTGTTAGCCTTGATAGCAGTGTGACTGCCTCTAAAGGCCATCTGTTGGAAGACTACTGGGCTACCTTGTGCAGTCGGTTGGCCACTGTGAGAACAGACTGCTGGACTAGATGGTCCAGAGGTCCGATCCAGCTGGGTACTGCTTATGCCTACAACATTGGAGTAATCTGATTTTGGGGAGAAGTTACAAATTCAAATTGAATAAATAATTAGAAAAAGTCATTTTCATCCACTTTTCATTTCTCACACAGTAATTGGTAGACAATAGTATGTAAGTGTCTACATGTGCTTCATAATATATAATATATATAATATATATCCTGCTGTATAATTGTTCTAATATAATATTATGTGAGTATATTAATTTATTATAATAAATATATGCATATTTAATTTAATCTTGTAATTTATACCTTATATTAAAAAAAATTAACTGAGTATCTTTTGACATTACTAAGCAGGCTTGCTGTAAGTAAATGAAACAAAGCAGGATATATTAAACAGTATTTTTCCAGATGTAATGACATCTTGGAAATAAGTAGAAAATTACAACTTACAAATAATTTTAAATCAGTTGGTACGTAAATATTTAAATTAAATATTTAATATTAATTTATGTATAAAGTAATACATTAATTCATTAACATGTATTAATATTTAAGTATTAAACTATCATATATATCCATAAGTTCTTTTGCATAAAATTAATTTTAATTTTTTCTGCATTACATTTCTTTCCAGATAAGATTGTCTGCCGTAAATGCAGTGAAAATTGTAAGTCATGCACTGAATTTCATACCTGCACAGAATGCAGACATGGTCTAAGGTAAGGAAATTATTGATTACAGTTAACATGATAGTGAAAGACATCCAGAAGAAAAAAATATTTCACATTATATTTAGCTTTTAACTGAACAGATTTTTCAAGTGTGTTAGTATTTTTGTTAATGCATATATTATCCTGACTAATAATGGATAAAAAGTCCCTAATATGTAGAAAATGAAAACCAAAGCACTGTATTCTCCTTCGGGTATATATCTAATATTTAAGAATTATCATACAGAAAAAATGATCAATTAATAATTTGTTTTTGTAACTGCTTCCATATCTTCATTTAAATCCACAGTTAAAAATATATATTTGTTGGGAGCTAATGGTGTAAAAGAGTACAAGTTTTTGAGTTCTTCTGACTCATAATCAAGCTAAATCATACAAAAATCAAGGGTTGAGAGACAGAATAGAAAATATTCTTTTCTTTAAAAAAGGCTAGAATCTGTGGCCATGGAGTCTGCAACTTACAACAATACTCATTTTTCATGGAAACTGCAGCCTGAATGAAATAGCTACTGGTAGATGGTGTAAGCTGTCAGGTACAAAAAGCAATACTGAAACAACAAGACACATGCAATTCAGCTCTATATGAAGAATTATGCTACCCCTCCACCCACTTTACTTTTCTGGGACGCATACACTTGCTTGTATTGATAAATAAAACACACCCATGAAATTGATGCAATGATCTACCTGGGATGTAATGATCTCATTATGCTGTAATGTTTTAATTATATATGTTGTTTTCCTTAGTGGACATATGTATTAATGTACAGTACATATGTCAGTTAGGGGAAAAGAAAATTAAAGCTGTAACAACCTAAGCATATGTAGAATGATTTGTTAAAATTTCCATATTAAATTAGCAAACATGTCTATTGTGTTTTTATGGTTTTTAATTCTGTAAGCTGTCCAGAGTCACTATGTGTGAGTTGGGCAGCCTCATAAACCTGTTTAATAAATAAATAATAAATAAATAAACAAACAAACATAATGGAACATGGGTCTAAAGAAACCCTTAGAATAACAACAAAATTGCTGTTCCTGTCTAAGCATATCAGCTGAGTACTCTAGTTTGTTTTTTAAAAATGTAAATATTATTGATTTCTGCAGTATTATACTATGTTTCACGCTGAGGTTCAGTACATCAGCTAGAAACACACCTTAATTAATGAGGTCTTTAATAAATGGCATTTGAAAAAGTTCTCACTATAATCTATAAATGTATTTTCCCTTCCTCTTAGGTAATAGCTAAAATTACCTAAATCTCCTTGTGTTTTTTATGTAGTTTACAAGGAACAAGATGTATTATACGCTGTGAAGCAGGCAAATATTATAATGGCAGAGACTGTGAGCCATGCCATCATTCCTGTGCCTCTTGTGCAGGTAATTCTAATATTCTTTTCATTAACTAAATAATTTGATTTCCCTTTCAATAAAATAGAATAAGTACTAAGTATCCTCCTAAGTACATTTTGGTGACTATTGGTTGACAGGAGAAATTGGCGGAAGTCACATTGCTTGAGTGGAAGTTTGCTCGTATAATATTAGGCATAGTCCAAACTGAATATGTCCACACCTTATTAGCTGACTTTGTTATACAGCCACTCTGTTCTACTCTATCTCTTTCAGATTTTCATATCAAATAATTGATTCAAAACCACTTGAAAGTTCTAAAAATTATTTGCATTATTATATGTAATAGAATTCATAATGTTTTATGAAGAGTACATATGATTACAGACATTGCATGATAAAACAAGTCTGTAATTTTCAAAAAAGAGTGTTTGTGGTGAGTCTTATTCCTTATCTTCTCAATAACAGCCCATCAGTGGGATGCAACCTAGAGAGATGGCAGGGATCTAAATGTGCACTAGAACTTTTTGGATTTCTTATCTCGTCTGCTTATTTATTTATTGATTTGATTTCTACAGCCGCCCATCTCAGCAAGTGACTCTGGGCGGCTTACAACAATAAAACCATAAAACAATTAAAACAATTATAATTAAAACAGTTAAAATATAAAATAAATACAAAATAAATATACATGGCTGCCAAGTGAGCAATGCATAGATATTAATATTTATTTATTTATTTGATTTCTATAGCCGCCCATCTCAGCAAGTGACTCTTGCAGTGGGGATCCCATCACAAGAGTCCCCAACTTTTTAAAACAGCTTTATAGAAAAAACCAGTACCATCATAAATACGAAACCCAGGGTGTCATTAGGCCATGCTCAGATAACACCCATTGATTATAGCTAGTGTGAACGCCTTCAGTTGTGTATGATAGTTCCTCCCAATCATGTCTTTGCTGGGATGCTACAACTACCATCAACTTCAGCAAGAAAAACAAATCTAAAACAAGTCAGTGGTAGTTCTAGCAAACCAGTGAGACTATGAGGAGGAACTAGCAGTATGATAGGAAGTGTTCAGGAGTACCCATAAACCATAGTGAGATTTTCTTGAATGCCTTCTTAGCATTCTTGTTTACATGGAAAAATGCCGTTTTTCATCCCACCAAATCAGTCATCACTCTGCAGAATTATATATAATGAATATCCATTATCTATGCTTTATTGAGGATACAGCAATATGTTATCATCTTTGTTCTGTTGGCTTTTGAGGCCCAGGAGCAGATGCTTGCATAAATTGTACAGAAGAATATCTTATGGAGAATGGAAGATGTGTGGTAGCTTGTAACAACGGCTACTATTTTGATCTCTCATTAGAAAATGGATATAAAACTTGCAAAAGGTAAGTGGTCATTATGAGCTATGTCACATTTTAAATTAGATGCAAATATTTACCCATTTTATACATGAACCATAACTAAATAAGAAACAAACTGCCTGCTGTGGCAGTATGTACTTTAAACTTGCAAATATTAATTTAATATGCTGTTTTATGTGAGCTCTGGAATGCAGATATAAGAGAAAATTTTAAGATACATGTGGAATCCTCCAATTTATTCATTGGATTCAATTTTTAGCACAGCATAAATAAGAGATTAGAACCAAACCCATGAAGAATATACTTTTCTGCAGTTATAGATATGTTTGCATGGCTAGGGCTAGTGAAAAGAGATGGTGGTTCCAAGAAATAAATGTAGAGTTTTTGTTCATTTCTGCAGTAGAGTTAATAGAAATGCTGCATTCTATATTTGATTCTTACCATGTCAGAAATTTCAAAATATTGTCAAAGCAAATTTTGTAAGTCTGGGAGTATCTGGGATGGGGATGAGGGGAACTAAATTTCATCACACTAAATAAAATGAGCTTCCTAAATTACTATCAGGGAAAGATATACCACATTCAAATAGGAACTCTATGGCTTTAAGGGAAAATGATAGATAATCCAAACAATTTCCACAGAAAGGATATGACCCTTTTCCAAAACTGACCAACCATAAAAATAATGGATGGAGTTCCTTTGTCTCTATTGGCCTAAAAATGTCAACTCCAGATATTTCAGTACAATTGGAAATATCTATGTGTTTACGATTAATAGAAGTCAGAGGACTAAATTGAACATACCTAAAATTCTGGCTAGAAGATGAGTAAAAGTTAGTAAGAAAGTCATGAAGGAGAAGTGGTTATCAATCTGAAGACAGAACAGCAGATATCTAGAATCCTTTAAACTATTTATAGGATGTTTTTAAGGGCAGAAACCCTCCCAAGCCAAGTTAAGTTGGTGGCAGAGAAGAGCTACTGTATGTAGTGAGTGCATAATTTTCATGAGGTGTAAGAATGTGATTATGCTCGGTGGTGAAACATTCCAAAAACTTGGAATGTCTTACCGCATACAATTAGTCACCCACAAGTGAGAATTCTCCCCCATAAACCTTACCTTTTTTCATCCAGAAACCATGGGTTGGGAGTCAGGAAGCATGACAGGGAATTGGCTGTCTAGCTGAAAAGAAAATAATGGGAGCACCATGTATAAATGCCTGCTAATCCCACAGCAGAGGTACAGTATAGGAAGGAAATATATTTGATGAATTGAAATTTGTGAGCAGCCAGATTAGTGGACTGTTTTGACATATGGCCACCAGATTATAGTTAACTTTGTGGAAATGTTGGAGGCGTATACAGTTTTTTTTATATATGATCAGCCATCAAGCCTCAGAGGTCTAAAACGGGAACAAAGATAGGATGGTCATGTGATTATCATCTTTGCTATGCTATTTTCTGTGTTAGCATTAACATTTTAGAATCTTGCAGTAATTCATATATGAAGTTAAGAAATCAAGCAGTAAATGATTATAAGACAAATAATCAACATTGATCTTATTTATAACTTGCTGTTCTTTTTTATTATTATTATTAAGATGTGATGCCAGCTGTTTTGGGTGCAGTGGCCCAGGAGAAAGAAATTGTACAAGTTGTCCAAATGGCTATATCTTAGACACAGGTCTCTGTGTAGTCGGTCTGGTCTGTAAAGATGGTGAGTGCTTTTCTCCAACTAATTTTATTTTCTGACTTTTTCCTCTGTTTAATATTATTTGGACTTTAAAAAATAATCTCAAGAAAACTTAACTACTTTACTGTTTTTATTCCCATAGGAAAAAACACAGGCTTTCCTTTCAGTTCAGTATTCTCATTATTTATGAATAAGTTAAAAGAATAAACTATTTTCATTTATTTGCTTAAAAGTTTCTAAACACTTTGATGAGATGGGCAGTGAAGAAATGTGAAGAGTAAATAAACAAACAAACAGTATTAAGAAAAGAGATCCAACACTGCACGACTGGAAGAATAAAAATAGATTAAAAAAAAAAAAGCTACTTAAAGAAGCCATAAACAAAGATAGAATAAATCAGCTAACTTGCTGAAATTGTCCCCCAAATGTGAAATGCTCGGAATTTTTAATTTTACAAATTCAAAACATAAAAGAACTGATTGTTATTTATTGTGGGAAATATACTTGTGATATCAGGCCTCAATCACTTATGCAAAAGTGACATTACAAAACAGCTGTTGTAGAAGATTAAATCAATTGTTCCTTCTTTTAAAAATGTTACCATTTTTCTTTCCAACCCAAAGGAATCCTTGAAGAAATTATATCATAGACATTGTCTGTCTGAAAATAGAACAGAATGGGGCCAAATTTGGACTTGGGGTGGGGGGAGGGGGAGAGCTGACTAAATAAATAAATATATAAATATTTGAAAATGTGCCAGATCTAACCAGGGGGGGAAAAAATCCAGAAAAAACTGCTGCCAACTTAAGCCCCTTGACTTTTCCCTTCTGGTCACATGGCCCAGAGCAAAATTGCTATTAAGAGAATGGGAAAAAATTTAGAAGCCATGCTCTCCATGTTTTTTTCTACCTTGTTAAGATATGCTGAGATAGTGGGAAAAGGAATAACTTCTAGTTGGTTGCATTAATATCCAGAGTGAAGTCTGTTGTAATGAAGATACCCAGTGGAGTAGCAGTCCATAGTGCATCTTGTTAAACCCCTTTTGTTGAATGGAAGGAAATTCATACAGGCTACAAACCTAACTGGCAAACAGTGCTAGATGTGATGGAATGTGTCTCTGAAGGGAGAGGTGATATGATGGACTTCAGGAACGCTGCTGGTTCTCAGGAAGGAGGGAGCACATTCCAAGGAGGGGAGCAAGATAAGAGAAAACACAGTCCAGAGATGGAACGTGGGAAGACTAAGAGGTTCAGAATAGCCCTGACCTAGAGCCTTCCCAGGTGACTTCCCCTTAGGTTACGTAGAGTAGCTTTAGTCTGGCAAGATTCTGTCTAAATGGTGTGAGCAAATAAAGAATGAAGCTTGGCTGGATTGATTCTTCATTGTTCTTGGGCTGGGCCTGACATTAGATTACTAAAAGAGTCTTAGTTTTGCATCGTTCAAAACCCTTCAAGCACCTTGGGTAACCATCAAGTCGATTAAAGAAATTAATGAATATTACTTTTATGCTAAACAGTACAACAACTCAGCTTGTTTTAATGATGTATAAGATGTGTAAGGGACACGGTGGCGCTGCAGGTTAAACTGCTGAGCTGCTGAGCTTGCCGATCGGAAGGTCGGCGGTTCGAATCCACGTGATGGGGTGAGCTCCTGTTGCTAGTCCCAGCTCCTGCCAACCTAGCAGTTCAAAAACATGCAAATGTGAGTAGATTAATAGGTACCACTTTGGCCGGCAGGTAACGGCGTTCCGTTTAGTCATGCCGGCCACATGACCACGGAAGTGTCTACGGACAAACGCCAGCTCTTCGGCTTTGAAACGGAGATGAGCACCGCCCCTAGAGTCGGACACGACTGGACTTAATGTCAAGGGAAACCTTTACCTTTACCTTTAAGATTTAGAGAGCCAGTTTGGTGTGGCGGTTAAGGCATCCAGCTAGAAACCAGGAGACCAGGAGTTCTAGTCCTGCCTTAGGCACAAAGCCAGCTGGGTGACCTTGGGCCAGTCAATCTCTCTCAGCCTGAGGAAGGAGGCAATGGCAGACCACTTCTGAAAAAACCTTGCCAAGAAAACTGCAAGGACTTGTCCGTGCAGTCTCCAAGAATTGGACACAATTGAACGAATTAAAAAGAAAAAAGAAAAGTTTGCATTGCCACTTTCAGATATCTATGTCTCTCATCTGCAGTTACAACTGCTGCTACACTACATTCTTCATATCACCTACTGTTGTGTTCTACCAGCATTCCTCCTTGCTCCTTTCATTGTAGCTGAATGGCTTTTGAGAACCTGATGATGAACTCTGTGACCTGATTTTTTTTCCTCTGTTCCTGTTCTGATTGTTTTATATCCTGTCCAGGTGTTCTCTTCATGATTTGTATCCAGCTACAATTTCCTCCAAACTGAAATATTCCATTCTAAGATTTGTAACTTACAATCTGCTATTGCTTTTCTTGACATTCTCAGAATCACCTTATGCTGTGCTCAGAGCTTTTTCTTCCTGATTTTTAAGGGAGCCTATGACTTGGAAAGCAAATTATTTAAACCACAGTAAACTCAGTTAAAGGACCTTAGTTTGGGAGACCTCAAGTGCAACAGACAAAATTTCTCCATAAACCTTAAGCTTCTGTACATGCATAAAATCCCTTTTGCTATTTTATGAAAGTATAAGATGCATAAAATACATGAAATATGCTTATATAAAATCCATTTGGATTTAATGGACATTCTGCTTTCATGAACTCCCCTTCCCCCATTAGTCTATTAAATCAAGGGTTTACTGTACAATTGCAAGATTTTTTTATGATCACAGTAATATACAGTAATTACAGAGAAATAATGTACACGTGACGTTAGGCCTCCGCTTGTGAATCCTTTTTGTTCAATTAGCATTTAAAATGTTGCAAGATTCTTAACAATATACTACTTTCAATCTCAATGGCAATACGTAAGTGCTATTGAGAGCATCTTTATGTTCTATGAGCTTCACATCATTTGCCACTATCAATGAATTTAAGAAAACAGAATTCCAAGGAGGAATATTTTTCATGCACATATTAGTTTCAAGTATGATTTTATTTTCTCTTTCTCATTAGTTCATAGTTCTCCTAAAAACACTTATAAATGACATGCTTTTTTATACAGTAAAATTGCTAAACCAACAAGTATTGCAATATTCCTTTAACTGATTGACTGTTTGGAAAAAGGGCTTAGTATCCAATTTCACTGAAGTTAAGAAAGATTGAGAGCTCTTTTGAAAGAGCTAACTAACATTTGACTGAAGAGATAACTAAAGAACTACAATTGCATTTTCATTTATCATTTAAAGTGACAATACTGACATCATGCATATTTTTTGTTACTATCCAAGCAGAAATCATTTCTCTGCATGAATATCTATTACATGTATAACTTTTTATCTCACATCAGGGAGAATGTAATGAATAAACAGGACGCTAGCACATTTATCTGAATGTGGGATTGTACTTAAAACCAGATTGAAAACTCATGTTCTTCACAGAGACAGGATAATATCCAGTATGCTTTTTCTGTCCTCCCCACTGTAGCCTCCAATCACTCTATAATGGAACTGGGGGTGGGGTGGGGGCTCAGAAGGAGCTGCTCAGCTAGAGGGAGTCTATTTCCACTGGCAAATTGCTCTTCCGTTGGCAAATGCATCTCCCTGAATTTGTCCCAAAATGAATGATCAGACAGTACAATCCACCCAATTTATTTATTATCTTTTCTCTTAAGATGTAGGGAAATTAAGAATTAGAACCTGGATCAGATTAAGATTTTTCTCCAGAAAGTAACAAGTGAATACATCAAAAAAAAAAAAAGATTGTGGTGCATATTGTTATAAATCATGTTTTGCAATTCCACAGTGGGCAACAGAATCTTCACTATAAGCACTTTTGGGAGCACAAGGAATCAGAATACCATTCTATTACATTCTGTATGATTTTAAATTATGTGTATATTCTTCTGTGTAGCTATTTAGCATTCTTTTTAAATTCATAATACTCAGAAAGATATCTCTGAATTTTTCACTGTTTTCTAATATTTCTCTTTCTGATCTTTTTTTCCCTTCTTACACAAATGGATACAAATCACTCCTTGCTGCAACACAATATATCTTCCTGAAAACAAATGCTGTTGTGACTGAAATTCCTTTTGATGGACACACAATTTCCTATTTGCTACCTGCTCCTGAATGATCTCCTCCGTCAAATTTGCCTGTCTGACAAATTAAATCTCCCTCTGCTTGACACCCTGCTGTTCAAAACTCAACCCCTTCCACTCTCTATGACCTCTGGAAGCAACGGAAGAATCTTGGGCGGAAGGAGGCTTCTGCATGCTAGTGAAAAAGAATAATCTTTGCCAGCGGAAAGTACTTCAGCAGCTTTGCTGCAGAACATGTACACTAAAAGGTTGACTTGGCTCCTTTCCAGGCTCTCTTGCTCCTGTAGACTTATAGATTATTCCATATTATTAAAAATGGGGGGGAAAACCCAAACCGCCTTTTTCTCTCTTTCTCCTTCTCCCCTTTGGGGAGACAGTGAACTGTATATTGGAACTTAAAATACAAAACTACAACAAGCCTACCTTCCATTGCTGGGTGTTCAGAACAAAGCATCTGGGATCACAGTGTCAGTAAGGTGTGACCAAAGCATTTGATGCCAAATTAAAGTTATTGGACTTCCTGTCAATTTAAGGACATCCCTGGATTTTTTTAAAAACAAATCTCCTTCCCTTTTTTTTTTCCTGCTTGTTTCCCTTGAAGATGTGTAGACTGCTCCGACAATACAGCACAAGTTTACAATGGATTAAAACAAAACAAAAAACATACTCGTAGTAGGTTTTTTTTTTTTGTCCTCACATGATAAGAATGACAAGAACTCTAATAAGACAATCTGAAAAGGGTAACATTTTTTGTTACAAACTCATGCTCTGCATGCATCGTAGTGGTTTCTGCATATGTTTTCTAGTCAGATCGTATGTTGGGTGTCTGTTTGTTTGGATTCATTTTCTCACATTGCTATATTCTCCAGCAACTTTTCAGAATTCTAGCCAGATCAACCAGTATGTTTTTAAAGGTATGTTTTAAAGTGTTAGGGCTTTATTCTGGTATGAATAAACTCTGAAAGATGTAAATGCCCCTTCTTTTTTTTTTTTAAGTGTACCTTTTATACTTGAAACTGGAATTCACCAATATCCATAAAATAGACTGTGCACTTTTAAAAGTTTGATACCAATATATTTCTTTGGATATGGGCCATGACTTCAGATCAGACAAGATAAACATAAAAATTAAAGGAAGCGGTTACAATAAATAATACGTAATTTAAATGAACCAAATAGTCTATCCGGAGTCAAAAAGTAGTAATTAGTCAAATATCAGTTCATATAATACACATAGAGAAATATCAGTAGACCAAATTAATTTCAGTCTCAAAACCATCTTCAACAGAAATACATACAGTTTATCTGTTTTAAACATACAACTTTCCAAAAATCTGTTGATATTTCTCCTTACATATTTACTTTTACGTACCTTTATATTTATCATTTATGATGTTCCTTTAAGTAACATTAGATCATTTTATTGATATTGCCGCAATTTAAATTTTTCCTACCAAATGTTTCATACTTTATTAAACTGTGTTGCATACATGGATACCCCAAATACTTCGCCAGATAGCATCATGTTTAGTTTTTGCAGTAAAATAAACTCTCTAAGCAGAAAGAGATGGGGGTTTTGCATAAAAGTAAATAAAATGAGCACCTACACATTCGCATATCCATGTATGGATTACAGTGTACGTTCAGCGAGTAGATATGCGTTGGCTCACGCATGGGTGGTTCTATATGTAGTATGCTGAATACATTCATGATATATTGTTTTCTGAATACAGAGTGAATTCTCTGGATTTCAGCAATTGTGAAAAGTGAATAGATATGAAATCCAGATTGCAATGGTACTGGTATAAACTTTTGTGTGATTGATACCTGTAACTGGAATTAATATACTAAACCAAATTTTACTCTTAATGTGCATGCATTATCAGTATTCCATCAAGGGTGAAATGATTTGTTATTATTGTGCAATAATAGATAACTTAAAATACTAAGCCTAAAGCTTTTCTGCTATCATATAATATGTAGAGAAAATCCCAAAAGTAAGTTTCAAATTTCATAGTATATTTTCTATATTCTATTTTAATACTGGAAATAGTATTAAAATATAATTAATGCATTCTTTTTAATTAATTGATATTCAAAACATTCATGTTTCAGAAAATATAAGCCTGCAATTTTTTTCTTTTCAGTGTATATAACACAGATCTAAATGAAATAAAATGTTTTTTATTTATCCTGAAAAATAGGGCTTCCTGAACATTACAAATTACTATGGTAGTTTATAGAAATGAACCTCTTTTCAATATAAATAAATATGCACAAAAATTTCATCTAGCTCACCACCAAATTATTTCCAAAAGAAATTCCTTTTAAGATTAAAATGAGAAATTGTCACATTGGAAACTATCATTTCATTTGAAGTCCTCAATATTTATTATTACAACTTAAAACATGAACAGACTAGCAAAGAGATAAAGGTGGTAGACACTGGCACAGTATCTATAGCCACAGAGTATAGTCACTGCTTTATAGGATTTGCACAAACTCTAGCCAGCTGATTTTTTTTAACTTATATTCTAGGAAAAGTTAGATGTGGGAGAAATGCTACTGTGCATAACATAGTTAGAAAGCACATAATCCTGTGCTATGCAAACTGAAAGTTCAAATGGGGAAAACAACTTTTCAGAAACGTACTGAAAGACCAACACAATCTGAGAAAGGCATTTGTCCAAAGTAAATTATAGGTGACATTTAAAAAACATGTTTCTTTTTACCGACTCTCTTACTCTAAAACTTCAACTAAGATCTTAAAGAGATGGCTCCAGTTAGGAGAGAAAAGTTCAGAGAGTTTGCCTGGAACTTATTCTGAAGTTAATTGGAGTGAAAACAGAATCTGTGAGAACCTTTTGCTACAGCTGAGATGGAATATTTTTGGCTTGGAAAGGGTTGGTGAAAATGGGAGAAAGGAAAAAGGGATATGCCACCCTTAATCTAATTGTGTATGAGTTTCATTATGGTTAATAGGGTTTCAGTTAATTGTCAATACTTTTTCAAAAGTAATTAACTTTGATATAACTTCATGTAAGTTGGGCTATGGCTGGTATTGTGAGAAATCATAGTAAACATGATATAGTTATTGCCACTGATGCCCAAATTGCAAAACTTCTCATAACCCTGTTCTACTTTGTAATAGTACTGTCTGAACTGCCTCATTTTTTACATGGCATAAATAACTAGAAAATAATGCTTTCACAATTTAAGTTAATGATATATATATATATATATATATATATATATTATAAAAGTAAATATTACACAACACACATACACATGCACACGCACCCACGTGTATGTGTGTATGTGTGTGTCTAAATTGTGATATAATATATTGAGTTGTAAAGATTTTATTTGGATACTTAAAAATGCTTCTAACACTAATATAGAGGAGAATTTAATTTTCTAAATACTGACATTGTTAAATCCAGATACATTTTTACTGAAAAATACTGTACATCTGTAAAATGTCCAGCTGTTATTTGTAAAAATAGGTAATATTGTAATTGTTATTGGCCAAAATCAATGTTATTCCACATTTTATTTTTTCTATTAAATTAACCTTTGCTCCTTCAGCCTAGTAAAGCACATTTATAACATTATAGATATATAGATATAGATATAGATATAGATATAGATAGATATAGATATAGATATAGATATAGATATAGAAAGATACAGATATGCTTAGAAAGATGTTACTTTTTCTGGGTTTTTCCCCTCCCTCATTTTTTTTTAAACAAGTATTTGGTACTAAACAGAAATTGCTTCAATAAACTGAAAGAATGTTTTACATTAAACTATTGGTCTTAGGGTAGAAGAATATTTGTATCTCTTATTTACATCCAAAGAGGCTTGGGCATCAACAGTTACAAAAGATTTTATAATATTTTGACAGGACAAAATATTATAGAATTAGCTTTGGAGAACCGATGGTGACTCATAGAATTTGTAACTTAATGAAATGCTGTAGCCTTTGTTACTTTGCGTCTCAGCTTTGTTCCCCTCTACTGGGAGAACAGAAGATATCCATGGAGTTTCTAACTCTTCATATGAAGGATCAGCACATGAAGATACTAAAGTATGATTCTCCAAAGCTGTGTCATGATGGGGTTTATGCCATAGTAGCAATTAAACAATTATGGAGTAACCCGAGTAAGGGCTAGATATTAAGAAGCTTAAAAACTGAGTGCTTATTCTACCATACACAGAAATTAATTGCATGAGTGGATTGACCTTGAAGCTCTGCTTCAAATTGGTGAGATCCTTTTAGCATTAAATAAGCAATGAAAGTTTATATCAGATGGCACACCTCATTTTAATTGAAGAGTTAATGTTTCCTCAACCAGGACAATGAATAAAGCCCATACCCCATGGTTGTGAGTGAGGCAGCCCTACCTACTTCACAGCATCATTCCATCTACTGCAGCCCTCATCAAAACCACCAGCTAAATCAACCTTTCTCAACTTTTTGACCCTGGAGAAACCCTTGAAATATTTTCCAGGCCTGGGTGAACTCAAATATAGGCCTGAAGTTACCAAATTATTATATTCGTTTCATGTGTTGGCCTGTATATGCATTAACAATGTTCCTAAACTATAAATAAAGAATTAAATTTACCTCTTTAATGTGAAGTTGCCCAAATTTGAAATAATTTTTAAAATAAATTGTGATCTCCCAGGGAACCCCTAGTGACCTCTTGAAGAACGTTAGGTGTCCACGGAACCCTGGTTGAGAAACCCTGAGCTAAATGAATAAATAAATGTAGCTTCCAGATAGGATTATATAGTCTATTGGATGAGATTGCAACAGCATGCATCAGAAACAGTAGATATGAGTGGTTTAGCTGCTGTTTTTTTTTTAAAGGTTGACAAAGTAAGAGGAATGCTGCAGGTTCAGCATGAATGAATAATACAGCTATAATTAGAAAGCAGACTACCATTTCTGAAAAAGCTGGTGGCTAAACTTCAGGAGGGCAGGGGAATTTGGTCTGCTAGTGACTATATCTGGCCTCTGAGAAAGTAGTGCTCCTGCAGAAGCCAGACCTGGCATTCTGATTATTTCTTTTCACCCACTGCTGAAGCCTTGAATCTTCTTCTGGGTTTCCTTCATTTTATGGAGCCTTAATTAATTATAATTACTAAGTAACTTTTTTCCCCCAAAGCAGAGAAAGAGAGATGGGATAACAACACTGAATTATATTGCAAAATTGTGAAAATTTCCTTCCAGTTCCCAGTCTGCAAAATGAAGGCGTACTCTACAATCTCCCAGCTGCTCTGAGCAACATAGATCTAAGGCAGACCTGCCTCCATTGGGCGGGTAATGTTTTAATATTTACAAAATTGATGTGGGTGGGGAATTACATTTTTTGGATATGAAACAAGAACTGAGTCAAAAAAAGCATGAATCTTGCCTTTGCTGTGTGTTCGTTCTCTCTCTCTCTCTCTCTCTCTCTCTCTCTCTCTCTCTCTTCTTTTTTAAGATACCCTAGAATTCTGAGTTGCTTTCAGTTCTACAGTAAAAGTGGGAGTATTTGTCAGTATCATGGATTCTATCATAAAGATATCTTAACTTAGTGAAGCCACATTTCCATTATGGAAGACCAAAGAATGGTCTTCATTCAGTATGAACAAAAAGGTCCTCCTGCAGCCAAGCAATCAGTGGTCAATTTCAGGGTCCATTTGGGCCATTAAGCACAATCCCCCGCTCAGTCAGGAATCCAAACTGTAGCATTCATGACCTCATTTCTCACAAAACATTTTGGCAGAATGTTGCCAAGAGAGTTTGCCTCATATACACAGGCCACAGATGCCTTTGTTGTTTTAATGAAACTGGAGTACCTGGGAATAATCACTATTATTGCACTATTATTGTTGATTTTACTAAGTCATTCTTCCAAAGGATTGTAGCTCATTAGGGAGGAGGAAAACTGTTCATATGACTCACTCCTAGAGATGTCCTTGACTGTATTTCCTTTCCTTATTACAGCCTACTATATCTCACTTTCCACTCTCTATCAGAAGCAGAGTCCAAAGATCAGAGCAATAAAATATCAAAGACTGTGGTAAAAGGAGAGTCTTATAGCTGACATTATAAATATACGATGTTGTCAATCAAGAGTAAATGAATGAAATATATTGTTATAGAAGTCATTGGAAAACAAATGGCTCAGTTATGGAGAGAGGTGGATAACCCTAAGCTGGGGATTTGGGTAAAAACCGAGTCCATGACTATACATAGTGTAATGGATCTCTGTAGCGCAACCTGACTGGGGGCATCCCCAGGAGGGAGGGGAGGTCATCAAACAAAGTCAAGATGGTAGTCGCAACCACACAAAACCCCACCACATTTTTACCTTTTAAAAAAATGTAGGGTGTGGCTTCAATTGAACAGTCATGACTGAAACCTTGAGGTTTTTTTACTTCCCTCTGAAGACCCCCCTGAACTCAACTGACCTGTTATTTCAGAGCCCAGCAGATTTGTCTGCAAGATCTAATGAGCTCCCAGCTGATTTCTCTAGAAAAAGTCTTAGGTGATCTAGATTAGTTTAATATCAGGACCAAACCATATGTTGCTTGCAACAACACTGTTTTAGATAGGGAGCTCAGGAGAATTTTACTAGATAGCTGAACTCAACAGAGTTTCAGATGTACAGTATACCCCCAGGAGATGATAAGGTAATAGGGTCACAATTGCTATGAGGAAACAAAAAGAAGTACACTATGTCGGCAGTATTCCCCTGATCTGCTAGGTCAGTAAATCTATTGAAGAAGGAAATAAGATTGGTGTGTTTTGTTTCAGAGAGTTCACGTAGGCTCCTGTTAATTAAAGCAAGCTTATTCAAGTGCTTACCAATGTGCAGCTTAATAATCTGCTTGAGGACCTTACCAGTATTAAGCAGTATTAAGCTGACAAGTCTTCAGTTTCCCAGGTCCTGCTTCTTCCACTTTTGAAAATGAAGACATTTCTTTCCTCTAGTCTCATAGGACTTCTCCTGGCACTTCTCAGAAATGCCTCTAACATCTCAAAAGCAAAGGTTTCCCAGAATAAAATAGTTATTCAAGAGCAACAATTCTTGTTATGAACAGTATTTTCAGGAACCCTGGGGAGTTCAGCCTTGGTCATGACTGTGGCAATCCAGACTTCAGGAATCTAGTTCAGCATAGCTGATTGCTAAAACAGCATCAGAAAAGAATGCTCAGGCTTCCAGTTTAGCAGTACAGTATAGTATCACCTTTCCTTAGTTAATTCCTGCACTCTGTTGGATCTTGAATACATCACCACTGGCTCTAAGACTTTAGCTTTTTACTGATGATCTACTTATTAACTTCACTCAAATACTTATCTTGCTTGATCCTGATCTTGGATGCATCAAGTCAGCCTTTTCAGCTAGGACATTGGTGTTTCTCTAAACAAAATAGAATTGAAAAATTTCTGCACTGCTTCCACTTGTCCATAGAACCATAGGATGGGAGGAGAAGGGGACCACAGAACTGAAAGGAATCCTGCCCAGGAAAGGGGGGGGGGTTGATTGTACAGATCAAAACATTATTTCTAACTATAGTTGGTGGAATATTCTTAGCAGCTTTCATATAATTTGAACATCTTCCTTAGGCATTTTCTTTAGGTCTCAGCAAAATTCTTGATCTGCTTAGAAACACTTCTCAAACACTTCAGACATGCAGATGTCTGAAGAGGCATCTATATACTCAACAATTCTGGGAACAAGGTTCACATATGTCCCCTAACTCTCCTTACCCCTTATTTGTTCAAGTAACTGCAAACATAAGACTATTAATGGTTATAAATCCACAATTTCTAAATTTGCTTTTTCACTAGCATTTCTTAAATTGTTGACTCTGACTTTTGGGCATTGATAACACTTATACAACACCACAACAGGCTGAATTCAAAAACTTAATTACATGAAATGAAATGAACTAATTCTCCATGAGGGCCTTTGTACAGCCCTATCATGTGCCCAGTTATACCCAGTCCTGCACTGGGAGGCCCTTCAGATAGTCAACTGAATTGCAGCTTGCCTTTGGGATTCCATCTTTGCTTATTAGTCCAAAGAAGGGCACTCAGGGCTAAATAAATAATAATAGATATCACACAGACCTGTTATTGCTCAATCTTGGGAGGCTGAATGCCACTTGTCCCTCTAAGACGTTTATGACCCGCACTTACTGGGAATTCCTCATTCATGGGGAATAATTGCAATCCCCAATCCCCATCACAAATAGGGTTCAACGGGTTACAATAATAGATATGGAATAGTGCCAGAATCTAAATTGTGGCTTAATTTCTTTCATATACACACACACGCACACACACACCCATATACATACATACATACATACCCTGTGTGTGTGTGTGTGTGTGTGTGTGTGTATTTGAAGTTTTAATGAATATAGTAAACTAGTACCAACTAAACTAGAAGGAAAATGAAAAAGAAAAGTTCAGAAGGTGCAGAAAAAAGAAAAACAAAAGAAAATGAGAAGAGAAAAAGAAAAAAGCAACAAAGACAATAATAAAGAAGTGGCTTCCAACCTTCATCACACCAAGCATAAGCCAATATAGTAACTTTTCACCTTTTTTAAAATTTATAAATAAAAAACTCTTCTCCTCATAGCATAACTTATCCATATGCAATCCAGAAATCATAATCTTTTCAGTCCTCATTCAGCAAAAAGTCCATTAGAGTTACCGGAAATATCAAATGAATAATGTATCCCTGATCAAATAGTCCAACTTCATATTCTTTCTTTTTGCTCTTCTCAATCTTAATCTTTAAATCATTCCAGTGGCATTGCAGGATTTGATTTTTCATCAATCTGTGGCATTCAAGAGGAGTCTTCAAAGCTTTCACCAGCCTACTTTGTAAATCCCATAAAAAGGCACCATCCAGGATTTCTTGTTGCAGCTGTTCCATGTCCAGATTGTTTTCTTGATTTGTCTTTTCTATTCACATTTTGGTGATCTCAATTTTTGTTGTCTTCCATATCTTCAAACTCTATGATGTTTATGTCAGTAACAGTTTTTAAAATTTTTTTTATCATCCTCTAAAAATTTATCCATTGAAATCTGTACCCTTTCTGAGATTTTAGTTATGAATATCTCAGTCCAGTTATCAAAAAACTTGTTAAGATAGGAAATGGTTATAGCTGGCTTAGCCATTTTAACTCTTTTCTGCCTGGCCCTTTGTTCCTTCTAGTGTCCATTTGCAACCTTCATCAAGCCTCCATTCCTAATATGGGTTTAGTTCCATTTCAGTCATTTTCCATGAGTATATTATTTAATTATACACTTGTTCTTCAAATCTTACAGCAAAAATAACCAGTATTCCAAATCTCCCTGGTCTTCCAATCCATTTAAAACTTTCTTAAATCAAAATCTTCTTCTTCCTTCCTTCCTTCCTTCCTTCCTTCCTTCCTTCCTTCCTTCCTTCCTTCTTTCCTTCCTTCCTTCCTTCCTTCCTTCCTTCCTTTCTTTTTGCTTTTTGCCAATTGTATATTATTTTAAATTCATAAATCTCTGTTCAAAATTTCTTAAATCCAAAGAAGAAGGTAAAACTCATCAGGTGTCAAATTAACCTCACTGTTTTGAAGGTCTCTAATGTCCATAAAGAGATTAAATTGAACATTTCCAAATGCAATTAGAAAGTGAGTTCATCTGGCTTAGTGTCCTTATTAAAGGCTCCACCGCTGCTGAGAGCAAGATGTCATCTCCCTTGGTTCCTGGCACTCCAGTCCATCGTTTTATGGTCTCCTTGAGAGAAGCTGTCAGAGCACTCGTGGGTGATCTCCCATTCTCTCCTCCTCTGCAGAGCTCCAAAGGATCAGTCTATTCACCAGACTTTCATTCTACACAGTGATCATTGTCTCCGCTCATTAACGGAGACATCTTCATTCAGCCATGATTCACAGTGGAAAACTAATTGTGACTTCATTTCTGAAAATATATTTTCAGAATATATTTGAATAAATATATTTTTTTGAATAAGTTTTAGCTCTTTTTGAATAAGTTTTAGCATTACTAGTTTAGATATAAACATACCAAACCATGTTGGTTTAAAAGAGAAAATGTGTTGGTTTGATAAAACAATAGGACAGCAAGATTATCTTTGTGAGCCCCTAAATTCATGGAGTGCAGTGAAGTAATTGAATTATACCTAAGATAAGTTGTATATTAACAGTTCATTGGGGAAATTTTGGAATTAATTTCTAAATGGCATTTGCTATGGTCATAAGATATTATGTAGCTAAGTGTATTTATGTATATCTTGCTTTAACTTCAAGGACCTCAAGCAGGTATGTATTGTTTTCCATTCTCAACCTTTCCACTTTTTCCTATGTCAACTTTTCTATGCAGTATCTACACTCTTCCATTTTTGAAAAATGCCTTGATTCTTGTTCAACTCTTTGGTAATGTTCCATATTTTTTATCAATAGCATTCCAATTCTTCCTTAAACACCACTTATCAATTTTTAAACATTTTCACTGAACAATCCATACAAATCTAACATCCCTTTTGGGATTGTTAATGCCATCTTGTGAAAGGTGAGGTGAAAGGTCCCCTGTGCAAGCACCGAGTCATGCCTGACCCATTGGAGGGACGCCACTTTTGCGACGTTTTCTTGGCAGACTATAGAGCGGGGTGGTTTGCCATTGCCTTCCCCAGTCGTTACCTTCGCCAGCAAGCTGGGTACTCATTTTACCGACCTCGGAACGATGAAAGGCTGAGTCGACCCAAGCTGACTACCCAAGAATCCAATTCCACTGGGATCGAACTCGGGTCATGGGGAGAGTTTCGGTTGCAATACTGCCACCTACCGCTCTGCGCCACACAAGGCTGTACTAATGCCATCTTAGATCTGATCAATATAAATGTGAAGTAATTTCCTTCCTTACATCATTTTAAACTTTACTTCCTTCCTTACATCATTTTAAACTTTATTTAAACTTTATTCCTTCCATCATTTTAAACTTTATATTTCCACTGAATTGCATTTACCACTTTACTGCCTATTTCTCAGTTTAAAATGATGTTTTGGACCTGTTCACTGTATTTTAAAATTTTAATTACAGTAAATTATCTCCACCACCTCTCTGCGCATATCTAATTCTAGATCAGTTGAAGAAAAACGATTTTCTTCAGTTGAAAAACTTTAGTCTCAGTACAGATATTAGGGGACCACAGCATTTACATCCTTCATGATGCTGTCCATTTATTTGGGTGCTGTACTTTAATATGCTACAGACTGATAAGAGAATATCTCTTATCTCATGACAGATAGGTTTGCTCAAAAGTCATGGAGGCGAGTGTCAACAGCTATTAAAATCCCCCAGTCTATCAGATCACCTTTCTTGCCTGGTTTTTGATATTCAACTAACTCTAAAAGCAACCATGAAAAATTTCCAAACCTATCTTTCTCAACCATGCTTAGTTATTCCAAAATAAAAGATGAAAGTGTTATTAAAAGAATGTTATGATAATTCTCCAAATGTTGCAGACATGCAACTTCACCATGGGTATTCACAGTCAATTAAGTATTTCATACAAAAATAGGAAATGACCCAAGAAAACAATTGTTTAATTATGTTCTATACTTTAAATGTAGAAGCAGCAAGTGTGAGAATATACTTTCTGAGTGCATCATTGAGAACTACAATGCTATAATTTTATTTTATAATCTCTTTAGAAAAGTGGCCACTGCCTATTAAATGTAATGAACCTAACAAAGAAAAGAACAGAAAGTTTACACATGCATTACACATTATAAAGAAAGCTTTGCTGGTGGATAAAATATGATTTAATATGAAGCCACAATTCAACTGACAGATCCTATAGCCAGGAAAATCATTAGAGTCAAGTCCACAAGAACACTCAAAGAAACTTTCAGTGAAAAATTATTTTGCATTACATTGCTATCAACTTTTATTGCTCTGTGAAACTCTTGTGCAATGTACTGTTGGCATAATTGCATGCCAGCATAATTATGGCATAATTATATTCTTATAGCACCCTGTAGTGTACTAGGATCAGCACAGTAAAGTAGCATAGTAGTAAAGTAGTAAAATATTTTCTATACATCAAAATTATGCAGACCCAGTTCATGCCAGGAATAAATGTGTTCTTTCAATATATGAAATTAACTGTATATTGGAAAAGATAACTGTTTATATTTCATATCAGTATGAAATAATTGAAGATCAAGATAACTGTACCATTACAGTTTGCATCTTAATATATATCATTGATATTAAGCTATATTTGGGACAGATACTGCTTAAGGCAGGCAGAGTGAGCAACTAACAGAAAACCATGGATTTTTTTTTCACTCTGTGCTTCATAATAGCTTTTGTGGCAATATTAATAAAGTTCGATACATGTAATTTTGCAGCAAAGAATCGTTCTTCTTAAAAAGACATTTGACCTTGGTATTATTTTTAACTATTTCATAAACTTAGCTGTTACAAAGCTCCCTACCACGCTCAGGTTTTGTATGCTGCCATTATGCAGACAGGCAGAAAATATATGAAATGATGGTGGTGGAAAAGGCAGAAAATTATAAAAGAAGCAATGGGTTCTAAGTGCAGTTATGCCTTAAGGCTATGGATTGGTGTGATATCAGTGTGAGATACCTCAAGCCCCACAACTTCTAGAACTAGGCAAGCAAGCTGCTTACTGAAGAAAGAAATAGTATATCCTTCATGGGTATCATGAAGAAGTATTCTTCTCTCTGTTATGGATCCTGGACTGTATTCTTTCTTTCTTTCTTTCAAGGAATTTTCATTTAGTACAAGGATAGTGGGCAAAATTAGCTGCTGAAGGCCACATGGTATAAGCAGTGAGCAGTGGTGTTTATGATGAAAGTGTTCATCTAGGACTTGGGAGACCCAAGTTCAAGTCCAACCTCTACCATAGAAACTCACTGGGTGATTCCCATGAAAGCCGCTTTGAGGATCTGGAGAACTTGTGAGAAATAAACATAGACACCAACAACAACAAAAATGGAACGTGAAGGGAAAAAAAAATTCAGCTTGTTTTTTCTATATTGGGGGGATAGGCTTTAGTGAGGTTAAGTTTTGTAACTACTAAGATTTTTGAAAATGTAACATACCTCTTCCCTTCGTTCACCATAAAAAATGGCAAAAAAGTTGTACTGCTCCCATTCCATGGTAGGATCCTAAATTTCTGCATCATGCACTGGAGAGCTGAGGGGGGCAAAGAAAGAAGGTGGAGAAGCTGTTCCTTCCAAGGAAACAGATTGCCCACACCTGTGTAGCATATGTATAGTTACCTCCTGAGTTTTGCTTTATGCTAATAAACTTGCAAAACTATCCACAGAATTCTGCTTCTTTCTAAAGACAGTACTTCCCTCTAGCCTACTCATATATTAATATTTTATTTTTATTTCAGTCACTGAACTGAAATATATCTACCTAGAATTTTTGACCCACTGGTTTCTCAATCTGGTTAATTTCTGCAAATGCAATGATAGTGCCAAATGCTAGTGGATCACCACTGTTCTTGATAAGCTTTTCACAAGGTCATTAAATGAAAAGCAGTTCTATTCTTCCAGTCAAGCTAGGAGGTCAGGGAAGCTGGGAATGGCAGCAACAGCCAGCAGAGGGATATCACTGTTTGTATAACATTGGCCTAAGGGTTGGCATGCCCAAATGATACTGATCAAGCCATCAAGCCCATCATGTTTTGCTCTTGTGCCTGGCAAAGCAGTAAACAGAGAGATAGATGATCCAGCAGTCACAGATACCACATCAGTACAAAGAATATGAACAATGTTTTCAGGAGCAGTTGCCCCAAAGAGGCTGCACTCAAAAATCCAGTTAAAGCATTCTGTTGGAGAAATCTGGATTTTGAGGTAAAGACAAAATGGAAAACTAGAGGAAGATTCAAGGACAGCAAGTGGTAGCAGTGAAAACTGATGCTTCAGTGGTTTTCAGGGGTGGAGGAGGAGACAAGGAACAGAAGGCTGACTTTTAGGAATACTAACAACTCCCCAAACTAAGCTTTCAGGCAATTGCAACAAGGTTTGTAGGTGGGCATGCAAGCATCTCTTGGGCAACAGTAATCATCTTCTGACATCCCAAATGTGGGCTGCCAGGTATTCAAAAAGTAGCATAGGTAGTTCTCTGCTGAGTCTGCCATAAAATCACACCAATTAAATCAGAGCATCTTCCTCCAGTTGGCATGGTTACCTCTTTGCTCAATCTGTGCTCAAAATGCCTTGTCCAGCAAGTCCAATTTCCTTTGTGTTTCTCTCTGTTGCTGCTATTGAGTGGTGCAGCTGCTACTGGGACTGCTTTAAGAAGACTTGAAGCCTACTTCATCCTCCATCTTTCAGTCTTTTTGCCTTTTTGCCTTTTGGCCTGGGCTTTTGCGGTATCACCATGCTTGGTCTGCTACTCATGTTGCTAGTGGGAATTGCAAAGGTTGTCTTTGTTGGTATATTGTTTTCTGCTACAGAAATTAAGGTTACTATGGTAACAAATCATTCTGGCCAGGTGAAGAGGTCGAATTTAATTGTCCTCAGTTTAGGTGTTAATAGTTGCATTGCCTGAGGGGAGGGCAGCTTGCTTATTACTTGGTTAGTTTCTTTAGGCCTTGCAGGGAGTAAGCTTCCCGCTCTCAGCTCTGAGCGTGTGTAAATGCACAAGCCTGTAAATATGTTTTTGTGCTTTCTGTAAATAAATTTATTTTTATAGAAATGCCTGGTGTGTGATTTTTCTGATCTCTCTGGGCCAAATGCTTTCCAGCACTCTGCAAGAATCTTGGGCCCTGTGGTTGTGCAATGGAGTCAGTATGATACCCCTCCCAGATAAAAGCTCCAACAAGTTTGCTATGCCTTCCCTGAGTTCTTGGACTGCACCTCTGGTTTGAAGAACCAGTTAAGCCCCAGCATTTAGGAAATTTAAAATGACATCCCGCTGACAGGAGCAATTGTAGACCAACATTTTAAGCTTCATTACCTTGTGCAAAGCTTTATCTTATTTTGTCAAGCATTTTGTCATCTGACTTTTTCAGTTCCACCTTGTTTTCAGTTCCTGAAATATCCCACTAATAGGATGCTATGACACTTTTTCTCTTTTTCTTTCTTACTTTCCAGTAGGCTTGAGCAAACTATTATATAGGTTAAACATTCCCCTGAAAAAAAAATTCAGTTCCAATTGCTTTGAAAGAACCCCACATTATTCTAGAAAGTCACTGTAAAGGTAAAGGTAAAGGTTTCCCTTGACGTAAAGTCCAGTCGTGTCCGAAAGTCACTGAATCTCTCCAAAATAAACAATTTAACTTGGGATTTGGCTGCATCTGACTGACATACCTACTTTACATGATAACCACCATTGCACCATTACATGTTAAGTGAATGGAGGCAGCCTAACATACAAATGTATTTTTTGTTAGGGAGTTATTCTTTTCTAAGATATATCCAAGCTTGGAACAAATAAAAGCCTGCTTGCTCTGTCACAGAGTAGAAATGAATAAATATCTTCATTTCTTCATGAATGTTTTTTCTTAGTCATTATGTGTACAGTGCAAAGAAATAAAATAAAATAAAAATATTGTGTGCCAAAAAAATAAGCAAGGTGGAAAGATTCAGTTAATTTCTTTCCCTGCCAGACACAAATGTGCTAATGGTTCCTGGAATTCAGTGAATATTTGCAAATCCCCAATGCAGAACAGTTCATTTGTTACAGAGAATTCGAACTGTGTTTGAAGCCAACTTTGTGCACCAAATTCCTCCAGAGATGTGTCATGTATCTATCTCCAATAGGTTTGCTTATCTACACTTCTATTTTTGCTGAATCGGACAATTTATGTCCAAAATATAGTTTGGTTCTTCTTATACAATCAAAACTACATTTATCTAAATCTCCATTTCTAGAATATTTTATTTCCCCATCAGCTATTGTATATGTATGCTTAATATTTTTCTAGTTGGTAAATGCTATTATTTTATTAACATAAACAATATATTCCATTTTCCTCAATCTCAGCGTCTTTTATTTCTGATGTCTCCCATTCTATACAAACTGCCTTATAAATTAATATAGTATTCTCACTTCTGTAACCTCCTCTATCACTTCATTAGCTCTTTCATGCCTCCCACATCAGATAGTCATAACTGACCCATATTTTGTTTTCTTTTTCAGCTCATGTGAGTGGCTTGCTGGCATAAGCAATTGTAATGAGATGTTCCAACCTATCCACCAACTCATTAAATTCTTCTTCATGTTTCACAACAGTTTTCATACTAATTTGTATGAAACCTGTATGTACATGTACTTTAAAAAGTTTTTAAAAGTTAGGGTCACTGTTTTTTTTTTAAAAAGCAGACAATCACCCTTCCAATATGCTTATGTGTTTTAAAATTTTACCAAAAGTTCCTATAGAAGATGTTTAAAAACTTCATCTTTTTACATTACTAGGTAGAATGTGAATGGAAGAATAATCTTTCTTTGCCGGGAAATACATTAGTTGTTTCTTTATCAGGAAAACTGACCTATGTCCAAATCTCATTATTTACCCCTTTAAAGAATGCTTTTGATTGTTTCTCTGATGCCCAGTGGAGAGAGAGTTTCTGAAGATTTGCAACATAATCCAAATTTGTGAGCCACGCTCCATATCTCCATTTCTGAGCTGCTCTGTATATATACCATAATCGACATCTTCCCAGTCTGGGAAAGAATCAGTAGAATTTCTATCCATATGATTATTCCTGCTATTTAATTATTGTTGTTGTTGTTGTTGTTGTTATTCCAGTTATATCTATTGTTGTTAATGCAGATAACACAGATATCACAATAAGTTGTTGCTTGAGATACATGTTATACTAGTTCTAAATTAAGCTAACTTATTTTGAAAGTTGCTTCTCCAGGAAATATTTGTAATATTTTCACCAACTGACTGCATTTTTTTCCTTTCATTGATAGCATGTGGCCTTAATTTAACCAGGAATTTAGTAATAAATAAACTCTTTGTTTTATAGGAGAATATATTGATCTTCTCAGCCACTGCCAATTCTGTGATGTTTCCTGTTCTAAATGCACAGGACCAACTTCAAAGGACTGCGTTGGTTGTGCATATGCAAAGTAAGCCATTCTTATTAAATAAGCTCCATCCATCTAGGAGTTACAATATCATCCAGGTTTACTGCATTCAGTTCAAGTTATGTTGTGAATTGACATGACAGCAATCATTAGCTGGATTTATCATCCATCACTGACTGAAATGAGCCATTTTATGGTGCCCCTACTACATACATACTGTATTTCTCAGCTTCAAAGGAGAAAAATATCTTGTTCCTTAGTATAGTTATATAAGGGAAAAAAATGAAATTGAAACACTTGAGGAAATTCACAATCTAAATCTGCACTGATGCAGGTCTGTGGATATTTAAAAAGAGTTTATGAATACACAATAATGAATAATTCCATCACTTGCATACCAACTCTTTCCTCTAATCCCTTGTATTGTTAATGGAAATTTGGAAGCACTCTAGACATTAATATAACAGCATCACAAAATCTGCTGCAGAAAAATCTGCTTCAAAATTTGGATTCAATTATCTAAGTCCAAATTCAGAATCAGAACTGAGTTTCAATAAGGATCTAAGTAAAACAATAATAAGCTGTGCATCTCCAATAAAACATACAAATACAATCAGTCAGGGTTTTTTGTAAAAAAAGTTGATTGTATCTTGTTGATTTGTAGACAGTGAAAGGTCTTGAATGTGGAGTTGAATTTTGGTTGCTGAACAAAATAGAACAATTTAAGGCTCCAGGCTAGAAACCAGGAGTCTGTGAGTTCCAGTCCTGACTTAGGCACGAATGCCAGCTGGGTGACCTTGGGCCTGTGCCTCTCTCTCAGCCCAACTGACTTCACAGGGTTGTTGTTGTGAGGAAAATATGAGGAGGAAGGAGTATTAGGTATGTTCCCTGCCTTGAGTTATTTATAAAAATAATAAAGGTGGGGTTAAAAAAATCTAAAAAAAGTAAAGTATGCATGAGAATAAATAAATGTTTAATAAATGGCTCATCACTGAACAGGGAGTAAGACAAGGATGTGTGATGTCCCCTGGGTTATTTATGGATAAATATATAAGAAATATCAGTGGTGATACTGGAGAATGTTATAAATCTGTGTGTTTTTTAATGTAGATTGGCTGAGAACTGAAAACTCCTGTGCCTCTCCAGGTCACAACCACCAGTATAAAACAATGCATGAAAACAAAAGAACCATAGAATCATCATAAAAGCATAAAAATAAATTCAGCAGTAGCTCAGCATAAAGTGAAACAATGGCTGGACACAATACGTTGCAGCATCCTGTCTAAGCACCTATGCTCCCTAAGTCTGAAAAGAGATGATAGTCCTCACCTCTTTTGGAAACAATATCAGGGAGCTTTATAAAAGGCTTGAGAAGTTGTCCAGATCAAGCTGAAGTTCAAAGTCCAAGTGTCATAAATAGTTTTCACATTGAAAATAGAGCAAAGTACAAAGAATATGTGGAATATAATTGAATATGGAAGCAGATCTCCAGATTTGTTTAAGCTCATTCTTTAAAAGGCAGTTATTCTTCAGTTACTTAATTCTAATGTTATGCTGCCCACTTTTCTTTTGCAGTAGAGTTTTGGATGATGGCCACTGTGTTGTTCAGTGCCCTAGAGGGAAATTTGAATTTAAAAAGCAGTGCCATTCATGCCATGAGTCCTGTACAGAATGCAGTGGAAGTGGACCTAATGAATGCACTATCTGTGCTAAAGGTAAGGCATTCTCTTTTTTTTCTCCCATTTATTTTCTGTTAGTTGCACTGCAAGATTTAGGGAATAAAATAACTATATGATTTTGCCGCAACAGCGGGAATTCAGTTTTATTTATACTGTATGGTCGGAATCTCATGTTCTTCTGCTGATTAACATGAGACAGGGAAAATTCCTTCCCCCCAATTTCATCCTCTCCCATATAATCTGAACACCTAAATAATCCTCCAGAGTATTATTGGGGGGTGGGGGGAGGTATTCAAAAGATTTCAGGGAAAGAGAAAATCCCAACATGAGGGTAGGCTCATGTAAGATTGGCTTCCAGGTTGTCTGGATGATATTTACTTGGTTCTATCCTTTCCTTATACTAGAAAGCCCAATATAGTACTAAATCCCAGGTATTCAATACTGGCTATCAACAGAACGTCCATTAATTAGCTATTGGTTCAGAAGATAATAAACAATCCACCTTTCTTAAGATCTACCCAATGTCAGGAACAAGCCATCTTGGCCATCAGTCAGGAGACAGAATGGGCCAAGCCTTTTATTCTTCTCCAGTCCTTTAGAAACACCTGGGTAGAAGGGGAATGAAACCCAAACCCAAGGCAGCCATGTAATTGTACTTTTCGGTAGTAACAGTGGCTGTGGCTTTGTTCTCAGCTAAGAAAAGAACAAAGTGCTTGACTCACATTGCCTTTTGGATTGACCCAGAAAGTTCTAAATCAAATCGCATACACTGTGATTTTATGTTCAAGGATTAGCAGTGAAAATAGAAAAAAAAATTGCATGCTATTTCCTCAATCACCATGATACCATATTATGCATGTAATAATGTCATCTTATTTAAAGAGTGTCTGCCAGAAATCATGCATGCAGAAGTAAATGTAATTCTGATATTTCTTGTTGTCTATCATTTCTAACCAAATGAACAGGCCAATTCCAACTATAATAAATTCAGTTTTCTGTATACAAGTTGTTGATCCAGCTAGACAATGCATGGAAAATATACAGTAATTTTGCACTGAATGTAATATATGACTCTAAAACCAGCATAAATTAAATAAATGGAAGTTAACATTCAGGTTCTCAGGATAAAATAAATCTTTCTTTCTTTGTTAATGTTTTCTTTAAGACTTTTCTCCATTAATTTAATTAAGTACATATGTTTTTTAAGACAATAGCAGAGTTAATGAGATAAAATAAAGTATTTTAAGAATAGAAGTGACCACAAAGTTGGCTTAGCAATCCTGTTTCTGGGTGGTTTAGTTTTAATAGATTTCCCAGTCTCCAAGAAGCCAAACTCCTTCTGAAGTTATATACCTCTTGGGGCTAAAGAGAACCCATGGGCAATCTGAGTCCCCAGGGCCCTATGTGGCTTCCAACATCTCATGCTGGAGCCTATTTTGATCATGTTTGCCAAAACACTTTTTTGAAGCAGGAAGCTCACAGAAAGTATAGTATGGAATTATAGAATCCTCTTCCATACCATGGATTAAAAAAAAAAAATCCAGTCTTGCCCAGGTATGTGACATGGACACACCCTATTTGCATAATTATCCCACCTGATATAGTTCATGCCCTCTCCAAATATTAAGAATGAGCGCCCCAGCCCTCAAAAGTTTGCCCACTTGTATTATAGGATTGTTGTCTTGATTGATATTATTGAAAAAAACCATAGCAGGCAAGATATAACTGTGTATTGGGCAACAATACTCTCAAAGTACTGTGTAATAGATCAGAACAAATACCAGTGATTTCCAGACTGAGCTAGGATGAAATGTTCTCTTGTCATTCTTTAATAGCCAGTGAGCCCCCAAAATGGGGGTGTTAATATCCACAACCAGATAAACCAATCCCACTAGCAAACCAGGACAGAGGAATTGATGTGGTCCATGGAAAATCTTCCTTCAATTAATATGTGCAGGAACGGTGTATACTTACAAGTAGGGTTGGAAGAGAAATTTATTCAATTGCACATCTCAAATCTATACACAAAAGACATCTGCAAACCAAAACCGGCCCTTTTGAGACTTTGTCATGCAATACACAGCTCTCCAAGCAGTACAGGGAAATGTGCAAATATAATAGCATTTTGGGGAGCGAGGAGCTGCTGGTTAGCCAGCAAACAGTCACCTCATTTATATTGGGCCTCCTTTGTTTATTCAACTCATCCTACAAATCTGATGGGGTCACCAAAGTTAAAGTGTTCACAGGAACTCATGAAGCAGGAATAAACAAGGAAGGAAGGAAGGAAGGAAGGAAGAGGTCATTCCATGCTGATTGTTACTGTTTGCTGAGAGCTGTCCTCAAGGTGGCGGTGCAGCCTTCTAACTTTCATCACTCCTGATAGCAAGTATCTGAAATGTAAGCAAAACAAAAAAAAACAGTGAATGATTGGGCTGAGTCTCACACACCTGAAAATGACAGGTGACAAGGAGGTAATTCCCACTAAGTTTGACAGGGCTTAAACAATGCTTCCAGGTTTTTTGTTCTGCTTAATCTCACTTCCCTTCCTACAGATAAGAAAGGCAGCCTGCGTTTCCTATACTTGGGAGAATGCAGGAAGAGCTGTCCCTTGGGCTTCTATCCTTCTGAGGAGGACAATACTTGTACACCCTGCTTTGAGCACTGTCAAGAGTGCCTGAATCAAACCAGATGTGAGAGATGCTTAGATGGATACTATCTCATTAATAACAGCTGCCAAGAGCACAAATGCAAAAAAGGTACAGCTTCTTTCAGTGCAACTTCCTTCTGCTCACAGCAATGAACTTGGAATATTTCAGGGTATACTTATGCCAATGGAGAACGCACTGTTGCTTTACAATATTGCTTTGAGGCAAAAAGGTGCTTCACAGCATGTGGGAGGAACATATATAGCACCAGCATTTCAGAAACAGGTCTTTTTCTGGGATCAGACTGAGCCCATGTACTGTAATCCCAGGAAAAGATGCAGTTACGTGAAGGAGTTGTTGCCGTGTGCTCTGAAGCACTTGTTTGTCTTTGAATCTGAAGTATTGCAATCCCTTTATGTATGTATGTTTGTGTGCATGCATGTGTGTGCATACATTTTCTGAAGAAAATTAAACTTCGACTTAACTGTCCAATGTCCAGGTGAAGTCAAAGGCCTTGACTCAGAAGATTGCATTCCTTGCCCTGAAGGATGCCTGACCTGCAGCTCAGGTATGTTGTATTTTACAATTTCATTCACTTCTTTTTTTCATTTAGGGTAGCATTATCTCAGAAACTTTTGGAAATATTTTGAGGGACTGCTTGAGAAAGAGAGAGAGCAGCTTTGGCCACTGAAATATTGTCATTAATTGGTAAAACATGACATTGCAGGAACCAACTGTATTCTAGCCATATCACAAAGCCAGGTGACTAAATAGTTGCTGCTGGGCTATTTTGTTCCTTGTTTGTTCATTTTTTTACTTATTGTGCTTCTAATTTGCCAAATGTTACTCAATTTCTGGAATATTACTCTGTGGATTCTTGTGCTAAACTTTACAGAAATCCATAGAGAACAATTCTATTTTGTCCCTGATATTTTTTTTTAAATCCTGGCTCTGCGTACTTTCCGAATGTGATGGCAACATCTCTGTGAAGACCGGTGGGGCCCTTCTAGAGAAAAATCTCTAACTAAATGCTGTGAGTCTGCTCCACTTCAGCCTTCCAGAACAGCTGTTTTAAATCAATCAAAAGCCTTCAAAATATTTGATTGCAGATAATTTACATCATGCCTTTTGTCTTCCTTAGTTATGTTTGCATGTTCTTCTATCTTTGAAAACATTTAAGAAGATGTCTTACATTGTTTTGAAAAAATTTAAATTCCACTGCAGGACAATCTAAATGTTTGAAGTTTCTCTATCTTAAAAATATATTAATGGCATATTTGTTTTCATAACAAAAAATACCTCCCATGCTTCATATGTTTTGTGTTAATTTTAATTGTTGTCAGCTAAATAATGCTCCAAGGGAAGAAGAGACTGAATGTTTAAACTTGGATGGTTGGCAACCACAGTCTGTAGTGCTTTGCAGTATGATTATTGCAGATCCCCATTGAATGTTCTTCTGAATTACATCAAAGTTGATCTATATACACTTGCCCTTTAAAAGACAGACTGAAGTTTAATTAATTCTTTGGTTTTATTACTTTTGTGCTCAGAAATCCTGGCAAAAGTATGTTGGCGGGAGCTGTGACCTTAGGATTAAATCAGATCAAGTTGACCCAGAAAAATCTCAATTTTTAATGGTCAGATATACTGTTGGTTTATTAAATACTGATACTACACAGAAAAAATTCCAGCTGGAAGAGTCAGGAAAATATCTCCAAGTACAATTGCCAGTTCCTGAAAGTTAAAATGTTGGTGCCAGGGAAGAGGATCCAGGATGAAGCTTAGCTAGCTCAAAGGAGAAGTTCTCAGGCTGAGCCAGGGCTAAAAGCTGCTTTACATAAAGGCAAACCCCATATGGTATATTTATTGGCCTGTTTCTAACAATATTCTAGAAGGTGAGTTGAGTGCTGAAAGCTGTAATTGGAGGAATAAAAACAAACTGAAGGGGAGAAGAAGTGGACAACAAAGTCTGGGCAACTGGGAAAAGTTGATTTTAATCAGGGGCATGAAACCTCTGAGTGAAAGCCACAGTGTTAAAAGCTGTGCTTCTTCTCTTGCTGAGGAGATTGTTGCTTGTGTGTGTGCAGCAGTAACATTGTTCTGTGGCCAAATAAGAAAGAGTTCTGCGATTAAATAGCATGTGAGGAAATACAGAGGGGTACAGAGAGAGGAGGAAATGCCACTGTCTGATGGCCAGACTAGGCTGAGCAGGACTGCATTCAAGCAATGCAGGGAAAAGGGGGGGATCCAACTGTAATAGTGTGCAGGAATGACCTTGGGAGACAGGAGGAAGAGCTGCAGACTAGACAACCGTCATGCAAAAGGTATCTCAGTCCACAGAAGCAGAGGGTGTGGGAAGTGTTTCAGAAGGGACCCTCCCTAGTTTTCTGGAGAGTAAAAGGAGGGGAGGAATACTTTGAGACTTGCAAGATTGATACTAGCCATTCGAGGTAGTATCCAGACAAGAAGCATGATGAATGCTGGCATTACCTTTACTGTAAGGTTACCTTAACAGAATCTTGCAAGTCTGAAGGTACCCTTCCCTTCTCTCACTTTTACTCTCCCAAAGAAGGTCCCTTCCAAACTGCTTCTCACACCCCCTCTGCCTCTGTGGACTGAGATACTTTTTGCATGATGGTTGTCTAGTCTGCAGCTCTTCCTCTTCCTGTCTCCCAAGGTCATTCCCATTTCACCAATGAATGGGATTAGTCATCAAACTATCAAAACTGAGGTTTTAAGTATTAATTTATGCACTTATTTTGTATTTATTTACTTATACCGCCTAACTCTGAAAGGATTCCTGGTGGCAATACAAAGTTCTGTTTGTTTGTTTGTTTTAAATAATCCTACAAAGCTAATTTCTCAGTATTGATGAATAATGTATTAGAGAACTCAGGAGAGACAAATAATAGATTTTGAAATATTAAGCAAATTATCCCTGGCATTTTGCTAGTAGAATCGCTAAAAAAAAATTACAGGAAAGTAACTGGAAAAACAATCACAGAGAATGGTCATTTTCAAAAGGGTGGCTAAGTCCTCCCTTGAGCTTTGTCCATTCAGCCATAGAGATGGAGGAACAGAAATCATTTCAAGATTGCAAAAGATACCATACTGGAGTATTTCTATCCTTCATCCATCTTGATTGTATTGTCAACCCTGTACTGTACACCTTTTCTATCTTGGCAAAGAAATGCAGTGTTCAAGCTGTTCTTTTTCTGGCAATCATTCAGAATACACTTTTTACAAATGATCTCAGAAGCACTGAAGCCTGAATACTGTGCCTCAAAATATGGCTGATCTGTCCCATTCAGACTATGAGGTGGCCAGACAGGATTATTATCAAAACAACTCTTTATTAAGACAGCTATTTACAACAATAAGTCATGTGAGAAATGAGGTAATACTGGGTTCCGATCAAGACCACCCAGGCAACAATGGAAGAACTGGCAATGGTGCAGGGTCACACAGTGGCAGAACCGCAGGGCAGGATTCGCTGACTGGAACTGTGGGACTGGATGATTCTAGGGAATGTGGCAAGGCTGAAACTGAAAGCGAGAGTCTGCAATCTGGAATACCGACTGAACTGGGCTGGTCATGGAGGCTAGGTGAGACTGATCTGGAACCACTGGACAAGGCTTGGCTCTGGAGGCTGGACTGGACTGGAAACTCAAGGCAAGGCTGGGAACTTGAAACCAGATTTGTCTGAGCTAGAGATTCCAAACAAGACAGAGAACTAGGAGCAGGACTGGACTGGACTGGAAATTCTGGGCTAGGCTGAGAACCCGGAGCATGACAAGACTGGACTGGAGTTCCTGGACAAGACTGGACACTTAGAGCATGACTAGGCTGGACTGGAGATCCTGGGCAAGGCTGGAAGCTTGGAGCATGACAAAACTGGACTAGAGATCCAGGGCAAGGCTGGAAACTTGGAGTACAATGAAACTGGACTGGAGATCCTGGGCAGGGCTGGAAGCTTGGAGCGTGATGAGGCTGAACTGGAGATCCTGGGTTAGGCTGAGGGCTAGGAACAAGGCTGGAAACCTGCTTCAAATGCACAGAATGGCAGTGGTGAGATCCGGAACTGGATGCGAGGCTGAGATTGCAAGAATTGGCAGGGAGAATACCCTCTATGGCAGCTTGTGCAACGGGCTGGTCCTCAACAATAGGAAACACAGGCACTGATTCCCCTCTGGCTATAGATGAGGTTTCCAATGCAGGTTGGGACTCTTCTGATGGGGCTGCAAGCTCAAAGGATCGATTGTCTCCAACAGCTTGCTCTTCTCACATCTGCCTTTTATGCCAATCCCTTGTGCGCCTATTCCCTTCTGCAGCCAATTGGGCTGCCTTCTCCTTTGCGTGCTTTTCTGCACACCTTTCCTGCATGCTGATTGGAGGATTCAAATCCTCCGAAGACTGGCCAATCAGCATCTGTAACTTCTCCCATGCTGCTGAGTCACTTCTGAGTTTTGCTTTCCTGGTTTCTGCCTGGTAAGTTTCTGTTTCCCCTTCTGACTCAGAAAGAGTTTTGTTTTCTGAGTCAGAAGGCAGCTGAAACCTCACATGATCATTGTTACAGAGAACAAGAGGAGGAAAATACTTTATTTGCACCAGAAGTTCATTCTTATTAGGAAAGAACAAATTCAGGCATAGCAGCTGAAAATATTTTTCTAGTTGACTTATCTAAGCGTCACTTAGCTAGATCCAGTGCCAGATGCTTTGGACCCTTACTAAAGTAGAGGACCATGATACACATGCGAGCGCCTACAGATGTATGCCCACCCACTCACACTCAGAAAATGACTCCACCTTTTGATTGTTCCAGAATTATTTTCTCTATGACATAAAATACATTGCATTTTAAACTGATGGTAGATTACAGTATTGTAACTATGAGCAGACAAAGTTGCATGTTAGATGTTTTTAAAAGTAGCCACGGGAATGTATGTAAACTAAAGGAATGCTCAAATGTCAGCTTCCTGTGTTCTTACAGTAGTAGTATTTTCTTGCTAAAATGTAGACTTGTAGATTCCCACACGGTGCGAACAGAGTTTCTGCAGTACTAGAGGTCCCTGGTGCAGAATACATCTGGAGATAGCCAGAAGTGTTTTGTGAATTACATTTCCATAGTCAATTACATTTCTATTTCTGTCTTCCAGTGAAGCTTACATGAGCATGAACAGAATCTTTCTGAAAAATCATAGTTTAAGTTAGAACTATATTTAATGTGAGAGCCAGTTTGGTGTAGTGGTTAAGGCACCAGGCTAGAAACTGGGAGACCATGAGTTCTAGTCCTGCCTTAGGAAAAAAACCAGCTAGGTGACATTGGGTCTCTCTCTCTCAGCCCTAGGAAGGAGGCAATGGCAAACCACTTCTGAAAATCTTGCCAAGAAAATTGCAGGGACTTGTCCAGACAGTGTCTGAGAATCAGACACAACTGATTATATATATATATATATACACATACACACACACACATATATATACACACACATACATACATACACACACATACACACACCATACATACATACATACATACATACATACATACGTACATCATCACAAATGGCTAGTAACATGGGAAAGGTTTCTCAAATTAAGGACCTGGAAATGCAGAAAGCACACCTATTGAAGCCATTTTGGAAGAGATTTCTAAACGAGACCATCATCACATTTATAGCTGATTACTGGAGATATGAGGTTCAATTTTGATTAAAAGAAAATGTTAATTCCTGTTTTTTAAAAATGGTAAAATCTACAGAAAGAAATTCCATTTGTCACAGTCATATCTTAAATTAAAATAAAGAGCTATGGGTTCATGAGTTCTAACCATCAAAGGAAATCATGGGAAATGCTGGGAATTGCAGGTCAAAAACTCTTGGAGGATCAGGCATTGCCATGAGAGGCTATAACATAGATTAAATTTCTTATCCAAATTCTATCCTACATGAGTACTCATGACCCTCAATCATAGTACTTGAGCATAATCAAGAAGATGTAGTTGATAAAGAAGATGACAATTGATCAAAAAGACGAGAACTATGCTGCTGTAGAAATTGAAGACTGGATGCATGGACAGATGGACACACAGACAGTAAACTAGGTCATATATGCATATAATTCTGTAATATCAACCTAAGTGTGTGTGTGTGTTTATGTCTGTATACACGCACACACACACACACACACACACACTTACCTCCTAGTTAACATGATACAGGTAACAATATTCTGGTTTGCAAAGTAGTCTCTAGATTAGAGATCTTAATTTATATAGAACAACATAAGCATGCTCAAAGTAAAACTGAATTTTGCTGGGTTTGTGGTATGCTAGCCAAATTGACCAGAATTGTGTAGTTAGAGTTAGCATGGGATGTTGCATGCGAAAAGTGTTGGTGAGCTAGTCCACTCTCTGTCTTACTAAAATGATAATATGAAAGCTTCAATGAATGAGAACCATGATGGATAGCGGTGGTCACCATTTATGTCATATGAGACATTGCAGCTTGGAATGGAAGAGGAATAAATGGTAAAGACACAATTAAGGAAGGAAAGTAAGAGAGAAAACTAGGTATATTGTGAATTTGTGAAAATAAGAGAAAGGGAAGGATGTAAAGATCTGAATGAAGTGGTCTAATTAAGAGTAGAGTTAAGGAATAGTGTACATGCAGGGAATTTAAAGTAACGAAAGGGCTAAAATACATGACAGAAAATATGAATTGATGTCATTTAGATTATAGGTGTGTATGAAAATAGAAATTCACATATTGGTAATAGCTGCAAGTTACGGTGAATAGTGATAATAAAGAAATGAGTTATGAGCTTTGGGGGGAAAATATGCAATATCCTGAAAGCATATGGCCTACAGGAAAAGTTATTCTGTTGGCTGACATGAATGGATGGGTGGGAGCAAGATGGGAAAGTGTAGAAAAAGTAGATGAGCCATTCAAAGTCCCAAGAATAAATTAGAATGATAATTGTCTAATATCTGATTGTTTCAGATATGTAATTTCAGTATAAATCTATTCATGTGTACAAATGGCAAAAGAATGAATCTAAAAGGATGACTGATTTGATGGTTTATGATTAGATTGAGAGAATTAGTGACGGATACAAGGGCAATGAGAAGTTCTCAATGTCAGACAGACCAATTTTTCATAGTATCAAGAATGAGGTGGCAGGAGAGAGGACATGGAAGAAAAGGAAAGAAGTTAAAAGAATGAAAATAGAATGACTGCAGGAAGAAAAGTGTGACTCCTGTATTTAAAGTATTAAAAGATATATTAATCTATGTTTGCCACACTGAAATGTGGGCAGGAGGTTCATGAATTCTAAAGCAACAAACTCACAGTGAGGTAAAGGCTTAAAGGGTTTATGAAGTAAAACTTAGCAAAAGAATAATTTTACCTCCAAAGCATAAAATAGGTGGAAAATATTCAGAGACAAGGCAATAAAACAAGACATGGCAGCATTCAATAGAGGAGTGTCAATACATGGCAGAATTTCATGTCCCTTCAATTGCTGGGTGCTCCTCATCTTGATCAGAGGCAACTACAGATGTTCCCCAGATTATTCTGGCTAGTGTATAGCATCTTTCTGGGCAGCTATATACTGAGGTTCTACTCTTAAGGGTGATTTAAAGAATATATATCTCTCCCTCTTAGCTAATCATGTCTGTGGTTTTGAGAAATCTTCCCCAGAGCTGGTTTACATGCCTCAAATATTCCATATACATGGGCAGATAAAGAAAATGTGCCTGACCATGCTGGTCTAACTCCTTCACCATGGGGTTGACATTGTGATCAAGGGTCTAGGATCATCCTATGCTGGCATCATTGATTAAGGGACTGAAACAAACTCTTAACAAAGGCAAAGGCATAAGAAATAACTCATCCATCAGTAGTTTACAGCCTATATGCTTTTATTACCTAAAAAGGGAAAACTGTGAATGTAAGAAAAAGGGTATACCCCTTGCTTTTCTTCCATGATTCCACTGGAATCTCCTATCACAATAAGGAGAAAGTGAGTGTAAGAAAATATGGAAGCTGCTTAGTTGAAAAGTTCTTCATTCATTTGTCTAATATAGGCAAGAGTTTCAATTCAACTTTCTTTGCAAATCAAAGAAAACTGCTTCCAGTGCAGCTGAATGAACAGATGCAAGTATATGGTACAATGTCTCATCGGGAAACAGCACCTAGACAACGTTGTATCATTTAAGTGCATGGCATGTATTTGTCTGTCACAGCAAGTGGCAGCACCTAGATCAGGCCTCCGCAACTCATCATGGGGAAAGGACCACATTAATAAATTAAAAATCGTCATGGCCACACAGAAATACCTGAAGTGATGATCAACTGTTCCACAAGCATTGGAGCTGGTGGGCAGTGGTGACACTTGGAGGTGCTCGGAAGTGTGTCTTTTGGGGGGGCGGGTGGCAGCAGCAACAGCAGCTGTAAATTTAAGGTAAAGGTAAAGGTTTCCCTTGACGTAAAGTCCAGTCGTGTCCGACTCTAGGGGGCGGTGCTCATCTCCGTTTCTAAGCCTTAGAGCCGGCGTTGCCATAGACACTTCCGGGTCATGTGGCCAGCATGACTCACGGAACGCCGTTACCTTCCCGCCGAAGCGGTACCAATTAATCTACTCACATTTGCATGTTTTCGAACTGCTTGGTGTGCAGGAGCTGGGACTAGCAACGGGAGCTCACCCCGCCGCGCGGTTTCGAACCGCTGACCTTCCGATCGACAGCTCAGCGGTTTAACCCGCAGCGCCACCGCGTCCCACTAGCTGTAAATTTACTATGTTTTAAAAAATGATGTTGGGCCACGCAAGGCTTCTTGGTGGGCTGCATGTTGTGCAGGCTTGTCCTAGATGATCTTAGCTGGTGTCATCAGATATCTGAACAGACAAAGGAGGACATGGACAATTGGAAAGGAGGACAAATGGGGGTGGGGAAGGAGGACATACTAAGTGTGTAACTTCCTTGGCATCCGCAACAAAAATTACAGTGAAAAACGTTAATTACTGCAAAAAATGTACTTAAGCCTACATATATTTGAAATAAATCTTTCCAGCATCAGGAAGACTGGTTTATCAATTGCAGGAATATGCTAGAATAAGTTCAGCTTGTAACTAATTAAGTTCTTGTCAATTTCAGGCAGCAGGGCAAGCCTGCAGTTACTAATCAACTAATTAAAGTCAAAGAGAGGAGTGTGTATTTGGGAAGGTGATACAATAAATCGATTGTATAAGGGACATAGTATGTTAGAATTATAGGTAATCAATGGCAAAAAATGAGTCCCAATTACATCTTAGAAACTATGATCTTTCAAAGTTTTTTCTTGCCAAGTGTTCATTGGTCTTTAAATTATTTTAATTTAAAATCTCCAGCTGCCCGACCTCAAGGCAGAGAAATATTAAATGCATTTAGCATAATGTTTAGGAAGTAAGTCACCACAAATTCTCACAAAATAAAAAGCACTGAACTCAGTATGGTTTCAGATTGCTAGATAGCTAAATCTACAGTGGAACCCTATATTTCCTATGCAAGAATAAGACCTGCCAAGTTCACTAGGCCTTTCTAAGTGCACGCCAGTCTGTAAGTCCCATGGAGCTCCATAAGACTTACTGTATTTCTGAATAAACAGAGTTTGGGGTTACTCTGTTATGCAAAAGTTCCAAAGGCTTCTTGCATCATCATTATTTTAGGAGAGTTATTTTTTAGAACCATCAGACATAGGGTGAGTGACAAAATAGCATTTCCTTTTTTTTTAACTAGATGAGAAGGTGAAAGAGTTCAGAATTGCTCCCAATGCAAAGTCAGTTTATTTCTAGGAAGAGTGTAGCAATAAAAGAGGAAGTCTTCCCCACTGCTACTTTAGGTAGAGTTGTGGATGTCATAATTAACTCTGTGTACATACATGGTAACTGACTGAATGGTCGCCTATCTGACATCAACAACCAGTTTTGCACCAAAGGGACTCTACTCAGCAGTTGTGTGCTTGCATACTTTCAGCTGCAACATCCCATACTTCAATTGCTGTTTCCAAACACCTAAAAGTAATAGCAGAAGGTCTCCCGTGTGCCTTTTACCCCTTTTTTGTGTATATGTGTATATGCGCGTGCACACCTTTGAGACAGTTTTTGACTCCTGGAGACTGCCTGGACTAGTCCCTCCAGTTTTCTTGGCAAGGTGTTTCAGAAGTGGTCTGCCATTGCCTCCTTCTTAGGGCTGAGAGAAAGTGACTGGCCCAAGGCCACCCTGCTGGCTTTGTGCCTAAGGCAGGACTAGAACTCCCAGTCTCCTGGTTTCTAGCCTGGTGCTTTAACCACTGCACCAACCTGGCTCTCATCTTTTGCCCCAATATAGTAATAGTAATGACTGCATCATTGGCTGCCATCAATTAAAGCTTCCCCTCCACTCCACAACCAAAGATAAAAGATACTACTTTACATATGCGTCTTCATCTGCACTGTAAAATGAAGAACGGGGGGGGGGGGGTGTTAAAGCAAGAAACAGAAACTCCTTAATCACATTCTCTGCAAAACATAAGATAACGTCTCTTACGCATCATGTTTCAAATAATTACTTTACTTCCTTCAAAACAAGCAGGGGAAAAAAAGACAAATCTTTTACAGGGAGTGAAGCATTCCTCAAATATAGATGGCAGGATTTGACCTAGAATTACTTTAAATTAGATCAAATAATATTTTTTCATTGTTATGTCATAGTGATAAGAGTTACTTTGAGGGTGATTTATATCTAAATTTGAACAATCTCCTTCATATCTTGGGCATAGATACACTCATATATGAGGATCAGAAAGAAGTCAGAACGGAAGAATCAAAGCAAGGTTATTACTTGATAAGAGTAAATGTACAGCTGTTTCTGTCAAGTGGGAAAGCTGTCATTACCCACTGTCCAGTTTGATTCTTTATTAAAGGCACTTTCTCACAGCCGCATTAATGTTAATTGCTCTTTGAGTTGACCTTTTGTTGGCCAAAAAGGATGTCATTATCATTTGCCCTGCCTGCATGGATGGGCTGAATTGTGCCTTAGAGCTGAGCCTGGGGCGTGGAGCTGTCCTTACAGACGTAACGCAGGACGATTTCAGGGCGGTGACTGGTGCATCCCCTGGCTTCCTTTCCCTAACCCACAGGCAAAAGCAACCATGAATCACTGCCTATAATGTGGGGACTCTGGACGTTCCCTCCGGCTTCATCCCACTCCCTTCCAATGCTCCATCAGCAAGTCACCCAGAATCCCTCAACAGTCTGATACTCCACCAAACCTTTTTTTTTAATATTCCACCAAATCTGACTTGTCGATCAGAATGGAGCTGTTATGAAGATTGACAGTGGCCTCCTGCTTCATAATACTCCCCTCATATGCCTTATTGAATGATCAGCCAGAGACAGATGAGAGAGATGAGTGTGTCATAGGACTACTAGTTCTGCAGGACTAGCATTCATTCTACTCAAAGATAAATGGGGGAGGGGAAGGGAGAGAGATCTTGCATCCCAAGCCAAAAGGGATGTAGAGGGCAGTGCCCAGCAAGAGGACAGGAGATCAACATTCATTTGTAAAATAAAACAGTGAAATAAAATAAAATAATCTTTCAAGAGGTCTGTTAAAGCACAAAACACAACCTCAAATTGTCCATCAGGATGGAGGTTGCAGGCAGTTCAATAGATCTCCTTTCCACTTCCCACATTTGCATACTTTTTGTGTGCTTGAATCCAAAGTCCTGCACAGTCCTAATCTTTGAAAATATTTGCATTGACAAATTACTTTGTTCTCAATGTGTTATTTGTATTTCTTCCAGATGACCCAGAAACCTGTACATCATGCATCCATAATTATTACATGTAAGTTTATCTCTTTCTTTCTTTCTTTCTTTCTTTCTTTCTTTCTTTCTTTCATCTCATTTTCTTTTCTAAATGAAAGCAGTGCTTCCATTACAAGGTTCTAGACCACCTTTCCCCAACCTGGTGCTCTTCAGATAAGCTAACAGATTTTGGAGATTGTTGAGGCTGAAGTCCAGCACATCTGGTAGGCCCCACTTGGGCGAAGTTATTCAAGTGTCCATAAATGTTTCTGAATATTTAAACATAGAAAAGAGATTCTTTTGTAATTTGTAGGGAAATATGTTTTTGTTACATTTATTCATTCATTCATTCATTCATTCATTCAATGTATATAGCTGCGCATCTCATGTGTGTGACTCTGGGTGGCTCACAATTCCCAAGGATAGTTTAAGGGTAACTCCCAAGTAAATTGGTTATGTTAAAAAATGGTATGGAACATGGTATGAATAAAGCTTGCCTTGAGTACAGGTGGTCCTTGCTTAGCGACCACTCCTTCAGCAACTATTCAAAGTTACAACAGTGCTGAAAACTGAGACTTATGACTGGTCCTCAAAGTTGTGGGTGTCACAGCCTCCCCATGGTCATGTGACTGCAATTTGGACACATGGCAACTGGTGTGCATTTATGATGGTTGCAGTATCCCATGGTCACATGATTGCCATTTGCAACCTTCACAGCCAGCTTCTGACAAGCAAAGTCAATGTGGAAGCCAGCAGGAAGTCGAAAGTCACATTCACATGTCATTGTGCTTAATGACAATGGGTGATTTGCTTCACAACCACAGCCAGAACTGACATCATAAGTCAGCATGGTCACATGATATTGCGCTTAACGACCATGCCACTTAGTGACTTAGAGTTGCCAGTCCCTATTGCGATCAGTAAATAAGGACTGCCTGAATGCTCTATTGTTTGTACTTTGTCAACTGTCCTGTTAAAAGTAATAAAAGCTTCCTAATATGTTGTCTTTTTGAAGGAAGGAGAATATTACATTTATATGGTGCTTATTATTTATCTTTATATGGGAGGGTAATTTCTGTTTCTTTTGTTCAATGCTCTTTATATTCCTTTCTCTTTACCATTATCAATTTTTGTCATGTTTGCCAATTTAAGAATACCAGTAGCAACTGCCCATTTCCTCCCCCCTCCCCCCTTTTTTTTGGGTAGGTACAGTCAGCAGTGTTACAGAACGTGTCCTCAGAATACTGTCCCAGATGACAATGCTCACCTGTGCATTGAGTGTCAACCCAATTGTAAAAGCTGTGACAGATTTGAATGCTATTGGTGTGAAGAAGGTTTCTTCCTTCTAGGTAAGTGAAACAACCAGACCTGCATGCAAAAATGCCTGGGAACACAAGTGTTTTTTGTTGAGAACTACTGTCCATAATTTGGCATTGATGACAGAATAGTTTCCCAGTATTTGGGGAGACAACGGGTGACATAAAAAGAAAAAGAGTAAAACAAGCATCTCAGCTCAAATTTGTTTATTGTTGATTGCAGTTTGTGACCAGTCAGTATAACAAATAGAAAAATCAAAGATATGAGACAATGTTTGATTATTTCATGTGTTATTTATTTTCTTTATTAATAAAATAATCAGACACAAGATATAATCAGATTAGAAGTTGTGAGGACCATATATGCTATCTACAACATGTCAAAGTCTAAAATCAAATAAAACTGTTATTAAATATCTTAAAGCACAGTAAAATGAAAATGTTGCTTACCATCAAGGGAATGCTTGGTGATGCTTATGTAATCAAGTATGAGTACATTTATCTTTGATTCTTATGAAGGAACAAACACGGAAAATTAACAGTCTGAAAGATATTATGAATTTGGTAAGTGCCCTAGAGTGCTGGATGTCAGGTGTGAGAAAATCTTCATAGCAGCAGCACAGAATTTGGCTATGGAACAGGTAACAGGTCCAGAGGTCTAGCACAAGAAATGAAATGTGTACCTCATTTTCTGTACCTGGTAGGTCCTTTAGGAGAAGAGAGATTGGGGTGGTGCGTAGATCTCTATAAAAGTCATAGGGTAATAAAACATCCATGAACTCAATTGCCTTGGTTCAAAATTTAATTCCTTTGATTAAGTACGTGTATTAAGGTGTACTATAGTGTGCTGAATAGAAAAATACAAGAGTAACTGAAAATAATTCTTCAAATTTGCATGGTGTCATTTGGTTTTATTAAACTTTTGATTATATGTCTAAATAAAGACAACAAATGCAAACACACCATCTCATTCAGGGACTCAGAAATGAAAAAGACCTAGCTGTTTCCCCAGGTGTAAGGTCCAGGAGAGTGACTGAGGCCTCACTACTTGTGAATGGAGTTTTCAGGAGCCATTTTGTGTTAGTTGGTTGGGAATGGAATTTTAATTCCTGTCAGCCACCCAGAGTTGCATCAGTGAGATGGATGGCCATATAAATCAATACGAAATAAATAAATATTCCTCCAAATGACTGATTTTATATTTAAATGAAAATAATTTGAATTCCATCACAAGGGAAGCAGAATGTTGTTGTCATGAATGAAACTGAGTAATTGAAGTCAGAGTACCTGAAACTATCCTGGGAACTTATAGGGACATTTTAAAATAACACACTCACACATATACACATGCCTCTGAGGGGACTGCTGAATTGCACATTATTTTTAAAAGGCTGATGTGTGGGGTAGCAGTCAAGGTGTTGACTAAAACAGGGAAGGCCCAGGGTCAAACTCTCTCAGCCCAACCTACTTCACATACCACCTGAATCTCTTGAATCAAAGGTGAGATATAAATCAAATCAAATAAATAAATAACCAGATCATAAGGTTGTGGGTATAGGAACACTTGAATTCCAAATCAGGAATATGGAACTTGGCCAACAAATATTTTACACATCCAGATAATTCCAAGTATTTCCAAGGCCAGCAGCCATCGGCAGTGCAGGAAAAGGCAAAATTCCCTAGCTCACTCCCCTTGTGATCCAGTACAGTTCTTACACAAATTCTCTACATAAAACATTTCAAAAAACACCCAACAGAGCTACTGGATTCAAACAAACATGCAATCCTATTTGGGAAATTCCCTTTTATTCCTACCTTAAGAATTGTGGGCCTCAATATCTGTTCATCTCTATTTTATTGTGAACTGTTTTTCTCATACTACATACTCTTATCTAAGAAATCGAATTTTGAACTGAATGCCCAGATCAATATGTACTGAAACGTTACAAACCAACCTGTGCAGGTTGATATTTTTATTGATATTTTTAATTGCTTTCATATAAATCAATCTGAAAATTTATATTGTTTAAAATATTTCTTCTATTAAAGTTATTTCACTGATGGCAGTAAATTCAGATGATTTACAAGGGGAGGAGTCTGCATTTAGTCCCTAGCTGTTTTAGAAGAATCTTTTAGTATCCCAATTAGGACTTGGTCTCAGCAATGTCCATGAAGGGGGCGGGGGGCAGGTACCAAAAAAGTCAAGATGAAAGCTGTGCTTGCATGACCAAGACTCCATTCCTTTTTTTACATGCATCACGTACATGCCATGTGTAAACAAGGGGCAGGCCTTCACTTGTGGCCACCATCTTGACTTTATGGATCTCCTCCATGTGGATACCTCTCCTTAGTCCCATAGGAAGACTACACTAATAGAATTGTACATATTCTGGGATGCTTTCATCTGTGTGGGATTCAGAAGTGATGCTGTCCTGCAGTCTTCTGCAATATCCATCCATCTCTGAGGGCTGCGTGACCACATAGATCATTTAATGCAACACAGAATTAAACCTGCAGTTCTAATTAGGCAGTTTGTCCTTGAGAACAATTTTTTAAGAAGCCAAGGGCACATTCTCAGGTCATTTCAGAATGACTTGCATCAGTCATTGTACTGGTGATCAATGCAACTCTAATCCCCGTCGTCCATTACCAGTACCTGATAAGTAGAAACTGGATGTTGTATTGTCAGTTTTCCCAATACTGGCGTGATCGACTCTGTATTTGTGCTTCAGGTGGGAGATGTGTGAGAGATTGTGGAGCTGGCTTTTACAAAGATGAAATTATGGAAGAATGTGAACCATGCCACAGGACCTGCAAGACATGCAGAGGGGTCAGCTACAATGACTGTACTAGCTGTCAAGGCATTTTACAGCTACTGCATGGAAAGTGTGTAAATCCCCAACGCAAGGAAATGCATGGGAAATTCTGGAATGGTAGGTTACCCTCATTTTTCTGCATTGCTTTCACTGTTAGTGCTAGGAACCCATTGGACAGGAAGGAACCTGCCCTTTACCGAACTCTCAAAGCCAACTGTGTTTATAGAAGGAGAAATGATGTTATTTGCAGCAGACTTTGAGGTGGAATTGCTACTGGCATCTGACCTGAGCCTGATAGGGTGTGGCTGGACCTGTGTCATATTCCATCACAACCTGCAATGCCCAACAGTTAAACTCTCAGGGGTCCTGTGCATAGTAAAAATGGTGGGCGGGTGGTAAGGAAACTTCCCTGAGAAAGGGCCAGTGGTGGAGGTCTGCTAGGGAGCATTTTGCCAGGAATTCCCCTATACCAATTGTAAATTCTGTATTTACACCCATATCATTATTGTCAAGCGCACGGCTTTAAAAATAGGCTAGTGCAAGCAGGATATTTTTATCCAAAATTTGCATCTCTTATTTACTGTAATATGTTTACTAGCAAGGGACTCAGTTGTATCCCATGTGAAGAACACATCAAGACTAGGCCATGTGGTTACTGTTCGTCCTGTTTTACTGATAGAGAGGCTGAAGCTGCACACCTCAAATGGTTTGGGCTCTGCATACCTGAAAGACCGCCTCTTCCCTTATGTCCTGTCGCGATCCTTACCGTCAGCTGAGAACGATCTCTTCTCGGTATCATCCATGCATCCAATCAAGATGGAAAGGGCACTTAAAGAGGCATTCTTGGAGAATGCCCCTGTGCTGTCGAAGGCCTTTCCCTTCAAGGTTCATCAAAATCCAAGCCTGAGTGTTGTCCGGAAGCGATGTAAGACTTGAAAAAATCTTTTAAAAAAATATTGCTAGCCAATACGGAAAGGGTAGGACTTCATATTTCAGTATATAAGCTGAGGTGGACTTTTCCCAGCAACCTCAACATGAAAGATAATAAGTGGGTGAGGAAAGTAACCCAGTATAGCAAGCATTTATTTGACAATGACCCTGGTGCTAAACTTGTTCAGTATGGACTAATAGTCATCAGTCCAAGGCAGTGTTTCTCAAGCTTAGCCATTTTAAGATGTGTGGACTTCAACTCCCAGAATTCCCCAGAAACACTGACCCAAGGAGTAGCAATTCAAATAGCAAAGAATCATTGCTTCAGTGTCCTGGCACAATCTAGCATCCAAACTGATTAAACAGTACTTAAACTGTGTTTCAGTTCTCCCATTTTGATAATTACTTAATTAACCGTAAGCACATGTGGCCTGTCTGGTGTGGGACACCATGCAGATTTAGTACTTTCCCCATTACTTTGGCATATGTGTATGTATGAGAGAGAGAGAGAGAGAATGTGTGTATGTATATCCCCAGGCAAGCATGGGTAAAAAAATGCCACTTGTGTGCTTACAATTAATGCAGAGTATTTTCTTGAACCCAGTTCCAGTGTTGTAACAAGAAAAGGTCTTTTTCCTAAATAAATGGGCTGGAAAAATATATTAGAATTTATGAGTAGCAGTCTTATCCAGATTGGGTTACCGGTACTCAGATGAAGTAAATAAAATCAGAAATTGGAGCAGGAGAACCCACAATCTGCCTGTCACCTTCTTTAGACCAGACAAGTGCTATTCATGAGATTTCTCTCTTGAGGCACAAACTGATGCTGAGAAAATGTATCCTTTTTAAAGGCCATTGCTTCCCTAGTACCTAAACATGGCACATAAAAGTCCTGGCAGCTTCTTTTTTATGTTGTACATGATGTTACGTTGGGTCTTTCCATCCAGGGGTTCTGTCAAGGTGAGTATAACTTTAGGCCTTCTCCCACTTCTCGGAGGGAAGTAAGGTCATTGGCAATGACGGGCAGTACAGGCAAGAGAGGGATTGGCAATGGGTAGAGCGACTTCCGTGCTGATACAGTTTTCTGCCAACCAAGGATGGGTGGACATTATTGTCTCTCAGCACTGTAGAAGGGCCCCAGGGTGTTCACTGGGGATGGTCCAAAAAGTCAAGATGGCAGCCACAACAGTGTGCTCAAAGCTCCACCTGTTTTTTTGTGAGTTGCATGTGTGATGCACATAAAAATGGGTGGAGGTTCCATTGCACTATTGAAGCTGCCATCTTGACTTAATGGACCATGCCCTGTGGATACTTATGGACAATCCCAAGACACCAAAATCCTCTGTACTAACCCTTCAGATTGAACAAATTGAACATAGCTGTGGTGGGAGCTTTCAAAGGAAGGTATTAATACTCTGTGTTGGTTTCATTAAAAATATAGGTTTTATTTTAAAAAATGAGAAATTGAGAGTCTTTCCTAATGTGATTTTTAGCAGCCACAGATTAACCTGTCAAGCTCAAATTTACCCCTGATTGTATGAGAATGTCCCTAACTCATCCCCAGTCCATAATTTCTTTGCATTCTGCAAAATATTTAGGTTTTCCTCCTTAGGTTACCACAGAGCCATGGGGTATAATCATGTTCATATGACAAACTAGTATTGATTGACCTCTGGGAGACTCCTGTGCCCAGGTGATAGTCACATGAAGATGGTGCCTGTAACTTAGGAGGATGGGCAGAAAGGCATTTCATTAGCAATTCATCACTAATCTGCAGTCTCAAAATATTACCAGACCCATCACCAGTGCGATCAACATGGTTGATTAACTGCCAGGACAGCAAGAAGAATTGGGACAGAGTCTATATTCATGTTCAAAGTGTGGATTATACTAAGAATCACCATCTCTGGCCTGTTCAAAGAAGCAGACCTAGTGTCAAATAGCATGGTTTATTGGAAGAGAAACGAATAACAAACTCCAATACTGTTTTTGGCCTCCTTGCGAAATCAAAACCAACTAATCTGTTCTTAGTTTTCCAGCTTGGATGCAGTGATGGTTTAGTGAACCAAGAGATCTTCTCTAAAGCCTCCCCAAGGGAGATAGAGAGGTGGGAATACCTGAGCTCCATACCAACACACTTCTCTTTGCTGAATAGGGAGTCCTGGCATCTGGAGTGAGCCAATGTATTGAATCCATTTGTCTACAAGCTGGGCCTGATTCACATAACTATTTTTTTATGATAGAAATCAATATCAGATGATTTGGATGTGATTTACTACTAATTTCAATCTGGCAAACTTTCAAAACTTAGTTTCAGGCAGGTGTCATTTTTGGATAGGTCAAAATGATAACAAGAAATGGTTTCTGCAGACAGATAACTCCCCTACTTGTAAATTGCTGTGTGCAGAAAAAAATCTCATCATCTTCCTTACCCAAAGTTGGATCATCTCCTGCAAACTGCTTCCCCCATAGAACATAGTTTTTCCAGTGTCTGTTTCTGCCAGCTGGAAAAGCAGAAAACAGTAAGCTAGAAGGCCGAGGACCATGGAAGAGAAATTATATACTCTCTCTCAATATGCCCCCTCCCTCTTCCCTCCACAAACCCACACATACTTACATACACACACATGTACACACACAAATTCACATATACTCACAGACCTACATGCACACCCTTTTGGATAGGATGCCAGATTTTCATATGCACTAGTAAGAGGATGGTTTAAGTAAATCAATCCTTAGCAAGGCTAAACTGAATAAACTGTGACAGAGTCTAAAACAATGAACTTGAAATTATCTAGTATTCAAGCTTCTCTTTCTTTTCTTTCCAAGGGGAAAAAAATGTCTGGGTCAATAAGTGTAGCTAAGAACATCTGTATTTTATCTTGTGTACCAGATGATGAAGTTATTTGGGGAGCCAGAAGACATAATAACGAATCAAGCGCTTGATTCACTGTATGTTAACACAGCAATTCAGCTGGAAGAGTGATTTAAGAAGCATGAACAGGCAGATTACTAACACGTTATGTCACAAATCTTTTGCATTCTTCAGTCAATCCACAGGCCCTTATAAAAACTGGGTAGTTAAACAAAAGAAAAAAAAAATAAGGCGAATACATTCTGCCAATGTTCTGAATGTTTTTCAGCTGAAGATGATTTAAAGCCTTTTTTCTAATCAAAATGCAACTTCAAATGCTATTTCATGTCAGTGCCAATTTTATTAAATATTTACTTTTTCACTGTTGGTCTTCCCTGACAACTAATATGTTTTAAATATATACAGTCATCCTGCCTATACAACCAAGTTCGTAAGGTTCTGGAACCGGAGAACCAGGTCTTCTCCTCAAGCATTCAGAGCGCAGGAAATCATCTGGCTCTGAATCAGGTTATTGGTCTCTCTAGCTCTATGTTGTCTCCACACAGAACGGGAGGGGAGACTAGATTTTCAGACAGAGGGATTTGGTTTGGTTAGTTTGGGTTTTCTTTAGGCCCACCTGAAACTGCCAGGGATGCATTCTTGGTGCTCTCATAGCCTATTTCCAACTCTTGTTATTTTTGCCATGCACATCCTACACCCTGTAGTGTAGTACACAATTGATGAGCCCCTGAAGTACTATTTTGTTGGAGTCCAATGGAAATGCACCACAGAGTTTCCCAAGGCTCTGGTGATTGGCCATTGGTTATAAAACCAGACTCTCTGAAGCCAACTAAACTTCTCACTGATTTGTAAACTATATAGAAAATGAGAACTCCGGAGAGTAAAAGGAGAACATTTAATGTAAAGGGTGGTAAAATTTAAATACCATTCTTATGAAAACTTTAGACTTGTAGAAATTGGGTGAAGCTTTTAAAGAAGTACATATCAGGGATTATAACTTATTTCTCCACAACTCTTATATTTATCAATCTCTTAAATCCAGAAAATGCACAACTTCTAGGATTTATAACATGTATATTCTATTTCTATTGAACTCTATTGTATAACTATAATATTATATATGTGTGTCCTGTTCAGTGCTTGTGCATGTGTGACTACAGTTCTGCAAAGCGATAAAGAGAATAAAATGAAGGAAGTAGTTCCCTCTCTGGATATGAAAGCAAAGCGCATTAATGCTACCCAGACTATGCAAATTATTGTTATAATATTGCAAATGATATGATACAATCTCTTTGCTGTGCTGCCCCTCACTTTATCAAATCTCTGAATTTTTTAAAAAGAGAATAACATTCTTTTTACAGCTATTCTGGAATATGGTTCTATGAGACTGTTCCATTATTTTCCATTTAGAAGCACAAGGAACAGGCTATTCAGGATAAATGAAGGACCACTTTTATATCCTGAAGAATCATAAATGATTAAGAAACATAAAAAGAGAAGGCTTTACTTTTTTGGCTTATGAAACAAAAAGAAATGCTTCAAAGTAGTGAAAAAATAATAATTAAATGTAGCAGAAAGTTGATTCATGCACAAGCCAATAGTTATAACCTTCCCATACATAGTGCATCAAGTGAGCAAAGGTAGAATTTTATCAATAATGTAAATTATTTCTTTTATAGCTTTGATACAGAGAGTGGAAATGGAAGGGTACTGTATAGTATACAGTGAGTGTATAACTTGTACAATGAATATGTTATCTCTATACATGTACAGTTATTTTAGCTGAGCATAATACGTTTGCTTAAGTAGACATACATTAATAATGCTGTGAAGAGGCATAATGTTAGAAGTGTTCTGAAACAGTTGCACTTGTAATTTAACTCTTGAACATCAAATTTACCATCCAGAAGGAAAACTAGGGTTACTAGGGCTCTGACATTATCTGTCATTATATCCTAACTATTTGCCATCTCTGAGACTAATTTAACACCTGTTTGCAGAGTTCAAACTGCGTTGGGAGCTATGTATGGGGTTCTTTGTGTGTGTGTATTGTTGCCAGGTTCTTGAAGAACTGACACAACATACAGAGAGATAGAAGGAATGCACAGCTATGTAATTAATAAAAGAAATAAATGCTTTTTGATCACATCAAAGTACATACCATCCTGTTAGAGGAACTTTACAACCTGAAGGTTTTCAAATTTTCCCAGGAAAAGCAAAGCAAATATGCAAGTGTTTCTGCATTATATTTGTGTGTAACTTTGACATTAAGCAATATCAAATGCAGCTCTGAAATATGTATTGATAAAAATTTACATCTGCTGGAGATAGTTTGAATTGTTGGCTGGTAACTATTTAATGTGCTGTTTCACAATTCCTGATACATATTCCCCTCTGCTGGAAACTCAGAAGTATTACAGTAGTAGCAATTAGAGTTGGAATCTGAGCACATCACAAGAGCTTCTTAAAGCATTTAATCAATGTTGAATGTTCAGATGCTGTATCAAAGATTAAAGGATAAGTTGTTGGAAATTGCCTGCGTCCACTCCACTAGTTGGTTGTTGATGTTCATTCACTTCCAACTCTTCGTGATCCAATGGACATCATTTCACCAGGACTGTCGGTAACTGCTTTTTTGAGTTTTTGTAAGCGTCTGCTTCTGCTGCTAGCTGATCATAGGTGCTTGTTGATAGATGTACATTAAGTAATGGGTTGGATATCATTGCATCATCATCATTCCCTTCTGCAGAAAAAGCAGAAAATGCATTATTATCTAAGACAAAACTTTTGGGCATCTCAGAAGCTGGTCCAGGTAATGGAGGGGGCAAGAAGGTGGACATCTCACCTAGCCATTTCTTAGTAGTGTCTGACTTTCACCATTCCTCCAGATATAGAACTATAAATATATAGAACATATTCCAAAATGAGCTTCTGAAAAAGAAGTGCAATGGGTAGAATGCCTTGGTTACCCAGACATTGGGTGCACATACTGAAGTCAGAGTGCCAGTTGTAGAGAGCTATCTGGACAAAAGATCAGGTAAATTCAGCTTGGAAATGCTCTTTTGGGGTTAGCAGGCACTTCTTCTCTTTTATTTTACTTGCATTGCAATGTCATACAAGAGAAGTCAGGGTTTCATCACCTCAACATGTCTGTCCATTTATTATGGAAGGTATTAAATGATCATATCAAATAATCATATCATATGACCATATCATAATCATATTTGGAATCAAGTACTCTATGATATCAAAAGGTGTCCAGTATTATTAACTAGTCTCTTCTTTCTTCTCTAATACAGCAACAGCTACTGACTTTCAGCCATGTCCTCCTCCATGCAAAACCTGTGAAAAACCTGCCGATAGATGCACTTCGTGCCCCATTGGTATTTATTTATTCCATTAATATACCATCTAATCAACTACAGGCTCACAGCACTTTACAGTTACATCAACAATAAAGCATCCACAATATACAATCAACCATTTAAAGTTAACATTGTTTTTTATCCATGGTAAAAAAAAAATAGAATACAGGCATACAGACACAGAAAATTTAACAAATTAAAAAATAATAAATATTACTACTACTAATAAAGATGGCAACATATTAACCATTAAACTGCCAAAAGTCTTGACAGAATTCCAGAATTTTGTAATAGATGGGGCAAACTGTAGTTGTAAGGATAGATTCCTGGCCTCCATGCTCCTTACTTCATAGAAATGTGGTACAACCAAGAGTTTCCCTGGGATGACTGTACTAGATAAGAGGAAGTAATCCTACGGATACTTAGAGACCAAGTACTTTGACACTGCTTTGTAAGTCAAACCTATAGATAGGAACAATTTGCTTTTTTCAGCATTATGCATTGCTATTCATAGGAATTTTGAATATATTCTACATTAAATATGAGCTTAGCATGGGCAAGGAGCATACAATTAAAAAAACATGGCAACCAGACGGGTTTTATTTCATATTTTGTATTTACTTCTATACAAACAACCCTCCCAATTTCTCTTTTCCTCTTTTTTTTCACATTATGTCAGGGATTATGCAATTTTTCAAGCTAGCAGAGACATTTGGAATTTTGAAGGCAGCTTCAAGATTCTCACACAAAATGGCAATCATAAAAAGCTGGCTTAATTACCAAATGACAAGCATAGAGTGCATTTGGAAAGTATTCAGACCCCCTTCACTTTTTTCAATTTTGTTATGTTGCAGCCTGATACTACAATCATTCAAATCCATTTTTTTCTCATGAATCTACACTCAGTACCCCATAATGACAAAGTGAAAACAGAATTTTAGAAATGTCTGTAAATTTATTAAAAAGGAAGAACTGAAATATCACATGTACGTAAGTATTCAGACCCTTTGCAACAACACTTGAAATTTAGCTCAGGTGCCTCCCATTTCTCTTGATTGTTGCTGAGCTGTTTCTACACCTTGATTGGAGTCCACCTGTGGTAAATTAAATTGATTGGACATGATTTGGAAAGGCACACACCTCTCTATAGAAGGCCTCACAGCTGACAATACATACTGTATCAGAGCAAAAGCCATGAGGTCAGAGGAACTGCCTGCAGAGCTCAGAGACAGGATTGTTGCAAAGCACAGATCTGGGGAAGGCTACAAAAAAATTTCTGCTGCACTGAAGCTTCCCAAGAGCACAGTGGCCTCCATAATTCTCAACTGGAAGATGTTTGACACAACCAGGACTCTTCCAAGAGCTGGTTGCCCGGCCAAACTGAGCAATTGGGGGAGAAGAGCCTTAGTAAGAGAGGTGACCAAGAACCCGATGCTCACTCTGACTGAGCTCCAGAGATCCTGTGTGGAGATGGGACAAAGTTCCAGAAGGACAACCATCACTGCAGCCCTCCACCAATCTGGGCTTTATGGCAGAGTGGCTAGACGGAAGCCTCTCCTCAGTGCAAAACCCATGAAAGCCCACTTGGAGTTTGCAAAAATGCACCTGAAGTTTCTCAGACTGTGAGAAACATGATTCTCTGGTCTGATGAAACCAAGATTGAACTGCTTGGCCTCAATTCTAAACAATTATGTTTGGAGGACACCAGGCACCGCTCATCACCTGCCCAATACCACCCCAACAGTGAAGCACAGTGGTGGCAGCATCATGCTGTGGGGATGTTTTTCAGCAGCAGGGACTGGGAGACTGGTCAGCATTGAGGGAAAGCTGAATGGAGTAAAGCACAGAGATATCCTCAATGAAAACCTGTTCCACAGTGCTCAGGACCTCAGATTGGGCCGAAGGTTCACCTTCCAACCTGACAACGATCCTAAGCACACAGCCAAGACAACACAGGAATGGCTTAGGGACAACTCTGTGAATGTCCTAGAGTGGCCCAGCCAGAGCCCTGACTTGAACCCTATTGAACATCTCTGGAGAGACCTGAAAATGGCTGTCCACCAATGGTCCCCATCCAACCTGATTGAGCTTGAGAGGATTTGCAAAGAAGAATGGCAGAAAATCCCCAAGTCCAGATGTGCAAAGCTTGTTGCTTCATACCAAAAAAGACTCAAGGCTGTAATTGCTGCCAAAGGTGCTTCAACAAAGTACTGAGTAAAGGGTCTGAATACTTAAGTACATATGATATTTCAGTTTTTTCCTTTTTAATAAATTTACAGACATTTCTAAAATTCTGTTTTTACTTTGTCATTATGGGGTACTGAGTGTAGATTAATGCGAAAAAAATGAATTTGAACGATTGTAGTATCAGGCTGCAACATACAAAATTGAAAAAAGTGAAGGGGGTCTGAATACTTTCCGAATGCACAGTACTTGCCATTGTAACTTATCTGTATTTTGTTCTGCTCAGATCCAAAATGAAGCACTGAACTGCAGCCACCTGCCATTTTCATTTTGTAAATATATCTGTGGGCCTAATTAAAATATAATTCCATTTTGTTTATTTTTATTTAAGGAAGAAATGATATGTCATCCTTCCATCTTTATGCTCAGGATGTATCAGTTCAAACCAATAGAGGCAACAGAAAACAAGAATAGACCATTAATCCACTGATTGATTGATTATGTGCCATCAGTCTGTGTTGACTCCTAGTGACCACATAGATAGAATGTCTCCATAATGATTTGTCCCTAAACTGGTCCTTCAGGTCTTCCAACAGTTCACCCATTGCCACTATAATTGAGTCCATCTACCTTGCTGCTGGTGGCCCCTTCTTCTCTTTCCTTCCAACTTTCCCAGCATTTCAGCCTTCTCCAGAGAGCTAGGTCTTCACATCATGTGTCTTCAGTACGATAATTTGAGCCTGGTCATTTGTGCCTCTGGTCCCAAAGTTCAAAAGCATCAATACTCTTTCTATACTGCTTGTTCAAGGTCCAACTTTTGCTTCCATAAGGTGTCACAGGAAATTCCATTGTCTCTTTTCCAAAGCCTTCATTACTACCCTACCAAGTGCTAATCTGCAGTGTATTTCTTGACTGCTGGTTGCTTTATTCTGATGGTTGATCCTAAAAGGCAGAAGCTACAGCATCTACCACTTTAATACCTTCACTGTCAATTCTACGGCTGTTTGTTGCACCTGTTGTCATCAGTTTGGTCTTCTTTACACTTAGTAATGAGTCATTAAGCCATGAATGGAGGAAGAGCAGAAAATCAGTTGGGGGGTCCCTATGCAGAGCTATTAGAAGAACACCCTTTTAAATATCAGTGGATGGGTAATAAATAGTATCCCAGACTTCCTTAACCTGATGCCCTCTATGGGTGTTTAAACTACAATTCTCCAAAATGGGCACAAGGGAGTAGAGATGAAAAAGTCTCATAATAGGGAGTCAATATTTGCAACAATATTATCTGTTGGCTGTCTTTCAAACACATAATCTCTGGGGGGAGATGAGCAGTGGCAAAATTGTATGAATAAAATAAATAATTTATACCTATGCCATTCTTTTTCAGGGCAATTTCTTTTTGCTGGGTCCTGTAGCCACGATTGCCCTCCTCGAACTTTTCGCAATACAAAGACAAAACAATGCGAGAATTGCACAGAGGACTGTGAGGAATGCACAGCAAATCAACACTGCCTGAAATGTCTGTCCAGTCAAAGCACGAGGCACTATTTGCACAGAGGCAAATGCTTTCAGGAGTGCCCCATGTATGTTCCCATTTATATGCATTCATGCAAACTCCTAGGTTGTCTTCACACATCAGTGTGACATTTTCACTTCCACATTTTCTACATTGCAATATTTGTAACCTTCTCATTGGAGAAGGCTACAAGGTCCCTTGGTTCTTCAGAATGATTGCAAATGAACATATAAGATACATTGAAGGTATTCATTTCTGTGGCTTTCTCTGGTGGATTTCTTTTTTTAAAAAGTGGACAGATTCCCATTCCAACATTCTGAGAGCATTAGCAGCCCTTTGAGAACAGTGATGCAGTTCAAGATTTATTAATACAGGATGGAGAAATTAAGGTGAAGTCAAGAGAACAATTGACTGAAGGAGGACATAGTTTTCAATGGTTTTCATATGCTCAGTTAAAAAGAAAGGTTTAATATGGATAAAAAGATAATTGGAATTGAAAAACACAAAATGGAACTCGAAACTGAATTATGTAAAACTGAACGTGTAATAGTACAAATGTATAAACTTTTGTTATGACTTGAAAGAGAAGAAGAACAGGTTAGAGAACAGTAATGCCGCTGGGGTGGATGTCTTAGTTGGAGGTCAGGGCTTCCCTAATGAAGATCTAGGGCAGAGTTTCTCAGCCTTGGCCCCTTTCAGACGTGTGGACTTCAACTCCCAGAATTCCCAGCCAGCCTTGCCAAGCAGGATGAGCAAGATCTGATACTGCTTGCTGAAGCATTTTTCCTTTCTTCTTTTTACAAAGACTTTAGAATCAGATGAGCAGTTGGGCAGAGACCGAAAGACTGATTGATTGGCACTCATTTTACTATTTTATTTCTAAAATATTATGTTTGTGCAGTGCCTCAGATTCAATTCCAAAAAGTGCTTTGAAGTAGATGAGAAGGGAAGATGTGAAAAAAAAAACACTTGTCTGCACCTGCTTTAAAGTAGCTGTCTCTTTCCCAGGACTGTTTGGCAGCTACCAAAGGCTGATTGTTCCTAGAAAGTACATGATTATCTAAAGCCTGTATCTAAGATCTAAGAATACCAGGATCTAAGAATACCCAGCTGCACCATTGGCCAAGTAGTCCATATTACAGAGATAGCATCATTTCCATTAAGAGCATATTTTCCTAGAACAAAAACACAGAGATGAAAGCTGCTGCTTTGATCATTTCTGATCATATGTTAAAATCTTAGCAAATTCTCTGTATCTTACCTTGTTTTATTCAGCATATCAGAAGCTTGATAAAGCATAATTGAATTAATTTTAATCTAACTTATGTCTATAAGAAGTATAATCATTACAAAAAGTGAGCAATCAATCAATCAACAATCAATTTTACTGTATTTTAACTTTATCTTAAATGTTCTTTCATTTATTATCCATTAAGATAGATTTATAAATATTCACTAAGCACTCTGCTTGTACTGGTCTACGACTGAAATAAATAGATTGATTGATTGACAAAAGAAAGTGAGAAATGCAATAGAAGATTTCAGGGTTCTTTTGAAGGACCAGAGTAACTTAGGGAGCTCTCATAGTTTAATAATGATAAGGTGGATCTGGTGCTGAGTTGAACATTTTCTCTGCATTTTTGTTAGGTTATTCTCCTTCAGTGTGGTGGGAATGAAATTGCTTTGCCATTGTTCTTTCAAAGGAGAAATTGTTGATGTAATTATCTTGAATGGGATGCAGGATCCTTGGCAAAGAAGTGATTGTGTGAGTCCCATGGTCTGCAACCTCCCAGGCTTTCCACTTTCAGATAAATCCTCAGGAAACAGACCTTGAGGAAACTCCTCCTAAGAACCTTTATTTTTTCAGATCGGGAAGTGTGGGCAGACAGGGAGACTTCAGAGTGTTGGAGAAATATGACCCAGAAAACAACAGCAGCAGCATCTTTCACCTTATAGCAACAATAAAGTTAGCTCGTAAACTCCAGCAAATAGTATTCTTCAGAATGAGGAAATAAAACAGATCCCCACCCCACCCCCTTTTTTTAATGTGGAACAGAACCTGAATTTTGGTACAGTGATACCATAGGCAGAGACATCACACTGACAACAAAGGTTCGCATAGTTAAAGCAGTGGTGTTCCCTGTAGTAACATATGGCTGCGAGAGCTGGACCATAGGGAAGGCTGAGCCAAGGAAGACAGATGCTTTTGAACGGTGGTGTTGGGGGAAAATTCTGAGAGTGCCTTGGACTGCAAGAAGATCAAACCAGTCCATCCTCCAGGAAATAAAGCCAGACTGCTCACTTGAGGGAATGATATTAAAGGCCAAACTGAAATACTTTGGCCACATAATGAGAAGACAGGACACCCTGGAGAAGATGCTGATGCTAGGGAGAGTGGAGGGCAAAAGGAAGAGGGGCCAACCAAGGGCAAGATGGATGGATGATATTCTAGAGGTGACGGACTTGTCCCTAGGGGAGCTGGGGGTGTTGATGACCGACAGGAAGCTCTGGCGTGGGCTGGTCCATGAAGTCACGAAGAGTCGGAAGCGACTGAACGAATAAACAACAAACAACAAAACAATATCATAGGAACCTTACCACTTCAGAATCAAAGATAACTAATGGACTAGTACTTATCTACAGTAAATACTTTTAAACTCATCCCCTCGATAGTTTTGTTTTGCTGAGAATTAGAATATATGCTGTTGCTTGATAAGTTTTTTTCCTCTCTTGCTGCAGTGGCTTTTTTGCTAAAGATGGGAAGTGCCGGGAATGCAGCCTGCCTTGCAAAACATGTGGAAAAAATGCCACCATGTGCCTCTCCTGTGAAAGGCCCTTGCTCCTGGACGGCTTCAGATGCAAACCTGAGTGCTCCGAGGGGCACTTTGCTACTGATGGAGTCTGTAAAGCTTGTCCTAAGATGTGCCAGGAATGTGTTCATCAAAGTGAGTGCAAAGGTATGCCGAGAATCAAGTGAGCCATGCAGAGTTTCTATTCAAAATGTAGAAACTTCCTCAGACTGAGCTGAGCCCAGCTCTGTCCTTGAAAGTTTGTGTTGGCAAGTTTATCTTTAAAGCCTAGAAAATGAAATAACTTCCCACTGACTTTTTTATAAGCTTCAGTTAGAAGTAAAGCAGTGAGCCCCCATCATTCAAAATCCAGAAGTTAATGATTAAAACTTCTTGATATAAATCCCAGTCAGAAAGCCATTGCCAGACAGCTGAAGCCAAAGAAGGGAGAGATGTTATGTTTATGCACATCTGTATAGGTGTAATTGCACCTTCTTCCTTTTTTCTATAATTTTATTGTACTTTAAGAAAAAAGAAATAGAAAGTAGTATACAGAAGCAAATTAAAAGAACACATGGCCAACGAATTGATTAGTTACGACGTGTTAACACCAAAACAAACAAAAAGAAAATAAGAATAATAAACTAAAACAGGCAAATAGAAAAAAGCAATAAAAATTAATATACTGTGTTGATATAAATCACCTAAATATATCACATATTCATTTAATTGTTTAACAACAACACATCAAATTTTACATTAAAAATTATTTATGCTTGTAAAATGTTATGAAATCTTTGCCAAAGGGAAATGTACTGTATTATTTTTTTATTAGTGGGAAAAATAGTGTTTTTTTCAAAATGAATAATTTACACATTTCTTGAATCCAGACTTGGTATGTTGGGTAATAGTACTTTTCCAGTCTCTCAATATGATTCTCTTGGCTATTCCCCATGTCTGAAACAAGCAATATTCCTCAAAATGGTCAGATTCCACAATTTTGGAATTATAGTTCAACATTACATTGACGTCTTTAACTTGCAAATATTTACTTAAATTCAGGCATCATAAATTTTTGATGGTTAAGTGTTGTTTAAACTTTGTAACAGCACCCAGAGTCACTGTTAGGCAAGGACAATTCTCTCTGTAGTTGTTGAAAATCCTTAAAAATCATCATTGCAAAGTAATTGATTTAAAGTAACTATTCCAGAGTCAGCCCATACTTTCCAGTAGAACAACTTCCATCTATTTTTTTTCCACAAAGTGAGACTCAGCATCAAATCCCATCTACACCCAATAAGACCAAAATATGTCAAGCAGGGAGGGGGAGGGTGCTTTTCCTATGGTATAAAAGACAAGTCAGTTGTTTTCTTCTGCATCTCCTGATAGAATCTTTTTTTTTTCTTGAAAGTGTGTGTTCCTCCCTTCCATCTGCACAATGGGATGTGTTTGCAGAACTGTCCCTCTGGGTTCTACCCTCTCTCCACCCACTGTTTCACCTGCCATGAGCTCTGCAGAGAATGTGAAGGGCCAGAGGCTGATGACTGCATTGCCTGTCCTGATGCTTTCTATGCATTATACGAAGGCAGCTGTTTTGAAAACTGCCCGGATGGCACTTACTATGAAGATGAGGCTGCAGCCTGCAAAGGTATTCCTTTTTCAGTTCAACTGATCATCCAATTCAGAAAGTCCATTTGATTCAGACATTTCAGTCAAACGACCTTCAAATCAAAATCTTCCCACAGCTCTAAGATTTAGACCAGAAATTCTCTTACCATACCACAAGAGTGTGCCATACATAAGACAACCTCCTTCAGCACATTTATTTGCTTTTTTATTTAAATCATATTTATAAAGCCACTGGACTTCAGATGACTCTGAGTGGTGAACAATAAAACCAAGTAGAAAAACAATTAATCAAGAAAATCTTAATGGACAGAGCAACCCACAACCATCCCAAAGAAGCCCTACACCTTCTCTAGGCTTTGCCCTAGGGGGAGACACAGGTCTTTAAGGTTTGCTTGAAGAACAGAGAAAGACATGTTTGAATGCCTGGAGGGGATGCTGTTACCGAGGGCAGGCATTCTGGACCAGCGGTAAATTCCAAGTGGTCTTCAATAGCATGTAGAGTGTGTTGCAATAGTCCACATGCAAGATGACCAAGGCATGAGTTGTGTGAGGAGGGCCTCCCTGTCCAGGAAAGAGCATAACTGGTGCGCCAGAAGGATCTTTGCAAAGACCTTCCTGACACAGCTGCCACCTGCTCTTTGAGCAGGTGCTGAGAATATAGGAAAGCCCCTCCAAGTTGCCCATCAGCCCCATGTGCAAAAGTGTAACCCATCCCAAACTAAAGGTAGAAGATGCTCAGACCTGGGTAATCCCACAGAGGTTTAGAAGGGTACCATGTTCAATGACACTGAAAGCCACTGAGAGATTCTCCAGATGTATTGGGACTGAATCTTCTGGAAATCCCAGCCAACTTGGTCAAAGACTGTAAATTTCAGGAGCTGAAATCTAAACACCACCAGAGGATGCCAGTTTAGCAGAAAGCTGCAGTTAACCGTAAAAGGCTACTTTCAACCCAAAAAACTCCCACAATGTAAGTTGTTGGAGTAGCTGGTGCCCTACCTTTTGTAGGTCATTTTACAGTTCTCTTCCTAAAGATATCCTTTATTCAACAGGCTGCCCAATTTAACAATAAAGAGTTGTAAGTAGGGAGAGGAGGTTTGAAGTTAGGGCTGAGCAGGTCCAAAGCTCTCCTGGCCACAATCTTCCCTGCAAGGGGAAGATGCATTTCTATTTAAATCAGAGTATTTCTGTCTCTGCATCTGCACATATACATCAGGACATACACATTTAATGCAAATATTTATCTTCTTTGTCCTTTTCTTTCTTGGTAATGGGTTTCTTTTTGTGTGTGCAGTGCTTTTCACATGATTACCTGATATATAGATCTGGCCTTGCCTTTTGTTCTGGGCATAAGTCTACACTGGAATTGGGTGTGGCTGTCTGGTACACTCCTTTAATCCTAAATCAGGTTTGCAGATATCATATGGGCTGTCCAAGATGTCTTGCTTTATCTCTGGTAACAATGTGGGACTTGCACATTTTTGATAGCAGGTAATTCTGGGGGGCTCTTTCCAGAAGGCTTGCTCGGTGCTGATGTGGATATTTGCATTTCCCAGGCTTCAGGCTGATCGGTAATGCTTTATGCTGCCTTTATCTGCCATTTTCTATTTCATTAGATGCTTATTACATGCTACAAGACGTAATTCTAAGTTGCATCAAAAATACTATTAACGTAAATGTGTTACATGCATCCTTAAATCTGAAAATTAAAATACCTTTGCAATTTCCAAAAGTATTTTTCAGAATGTGTGATTAGTACTGCATACTTCCTATAGTAATTCAGAAAGAAATAACTTTGCTTCAGATGCAGTCAGTTCTTGTTAATGTGGTTTCATGACCAGCAGAGGGACAGTATTCGATGGTCATCAGATTAGTCAGACTTTTCAGAAAAGCAAGGTGTTGTCAAGTCAAATACCTTCTGAATTAAGGTATGGGAAGGCATAAAGAGAGATAATTAGTGTGATCATTTGTGTAGATGATTTTCAAAATATTGCTGCTAGTCTGTGAAAAGGACATAAACTTCTGAGTTTAGGTTTGATTAGATTACCTTCTATATTCCGAGTTACGGAAAACTTCTATTTTCAAAAGTGATTTTCATTAAGCTAAATACAGAGGAAGGTGCTAGAGAAGAGAGTTTATTAACAAACATGTTTCATAATCACCTGATGATAACAGTACTAACTGGGGCAACACATGACATGAATCTCATTTGACCAGCATATTCACTTCATGTATGTTATTTTCCACAGATATGAATTTGCAGTTCTCCACTGAGGAGGGCAAAACACTCAAAAACCAAATGGTGACATTTTTTTGCTTTGTTGCTTTCTAGACTGCAATGAGACGTGCCGAACTTGTTCATCTGCCACAAAGTGCCTTTCCTGCGAAGAAGGTCTGCTGATGACCAGCTCTGGCCTCTGTGTAATCCCTCAGTACTGCTTGCCCAATCAGTACTACGACAGAGAGAGCAGGACATGTAGGCATTGCCACAAGGACTGCTTCCATTGCAAAGGGCCAGGCAGTGCTCAGTGTCTCAGCTGCCCAACTAGCTGGCATCTTCTCAGTAAGTATTTGGGCTCTTGCCTTGTCTCTTTCATCTCTGTAGGTGAACAGCTGCCACTGTTAGATAGCTGAGGTTATACAACTTGCTAAGCTATGGTTTATTTAGCCGTGCTTTGTTAAGCAGCCACAAAACCTGGGGAAACACATAAAATTAAGCCACAAAACATGGTTTACACATTACAGTGGGTGGATTCACCCACCACACTAAGCAAAATCAAGACTTAAAACCAGCAGCATCAGATCAGTAAACTAGAATATGGGGTATGGCCATGCAAACCCCACCGCTTCTGTATCTTTGTTGACATTGCATGCATGTTCACAAGGGCCAGGGCATGTATTGTGATGCTCTATCCACCATTCTGCCAATTTTGATCCATCCTCAAGAACACTTCTTAGCACAGGACCTCAGAATTTCTACAGGGAAGCCTCAATAGTCAATTGCCATGATTCTAAGCAATTTCCATTCACAAGCCATGTTTATACAACATACTAAGCATGCTTTCCTCAACCATGGTTTATTGAATAACCACAGTTAACAGATTCACACAACATACCAAACCATAATATTTAGTTTACAGATCACACTGGCTGAAATCACGTAGCGCAAATAAGCAAAGCCCCATTCAGTAGTGTGAACCCAGCCATAGAATGAGGAGGCAATGCCCCTCTCTCTGCAGCTCCTCGTGCATTCTTGAAATCTGGTCTGGAGAGAAGGGAATTCTGTTGTGTGAGTGAAAGTTCACTTGCACAACACTGGATTTCATCCTACTTGAGGAGGCCCTGGGAGGAGAATACCCTTAGAGGACTAAAGTATTGCTTCTTTCCTGTTACTCACACAGAGGTAATAGCATGTGGCAACTCAGTCACTGATCAAATTGAGAAAAGTTACGTGGTTGATCCAAAGAATTTTAAATGAGCTATGAACTTTTCCCTGTGTCCCTACTACAGACTGTATTTTAATTTTGTTCGGTCACCCCGAACATTAGCTTATCTTTTGCTATTTTGCTATAGATACAACCTGTGTCAGTACCTGTCCTGATGGATATTATGAAGATACTGATTCCCAATGCTACCCTTGTCACAGGACCTGTAAAACTTGCCATGGGAAACACAGCACCCAGTGCCTTCTCTGCCCTCTAAACTGGTACAGGCAAGAAGACCGATGTGTCCAGAACTGTATAACTGGGTAAGATCCTGGAAAGGGAAAAAGGGTGTGTGTGTGTGGAAGAGGTGGACAAAGTGGCAGCATCAGGGAGGAGAAAGAGAGAGACACAAGCAGTGAAGAGATTAAGGCTTTGACAGACAGCTACCGTAAGGGTGGTTAGAATATCAGCTGAGGACAGGGCTCAGGCAAGCTGGATACAACAACTCTCCTTAAGGACACCTTAAGGACACCTGTGCTAGGATGGACATCAGATTCAATAGACTGGTTGCCTTCTATACCTAATGTATGTAAATGGAGAAAGCTCCATCTTGTCAAGCCCTACTATTATTTAACAATACAGCTTTACAAAATACAAAATGATCTGACATAAATTATCCCTTTGTTTGTAATGCAATTGTTCAGCTCTACTCAACTCGACTCAGCTCAGCTCGACTTTACTATTTTACTGATACAGGTATTATGCCAGCAGCGTCGCTGGAACTTGTGAGAAATGTCACAAAAGCTGCCAGAAATGTTTAGGGCCTGCACCTACAGAATGTTTATCCTGTGCGGAAAATTTCTTCCTGCTGCGCTCCTCCAGTGAATGTCTCTTCTCCTGCCCTGAATATTACTATGCAGATCTTGATACTCGTACTTGTGAACGGTGCCATCCAACTTGCCATACTTGCAAAGGTAAGTTCAAGCTCAGATCTCTATGAACAGGCTGAAGTCACATTTTGTTTTAACTCTTAAAATAATTTCCTTGGTTACTCTATATACATGAAAGAAATCTCTGAGTGGAATATTGAATTAGAACACAATACCAATTGTTATATTTCTCTTTAAATTACTTGTATTTATTGCCACGTAGATATCCAAAAAGTGAAACAGGAATCACACACCACTTAGTTTGTGAGTAGTCCCAATTAGTCAATCATCTGTATAATTATTTGTGCATATCTTAAATTCCTTCAAATCTTTAGCATTCTGCAATTCTTTAAGTCCCTTTTATTCTTTAGCATCACAGTTTAAACCAGGGTGTCATAATCCTAAACACCACCATCATCACTTCCAGCATGTTCAGACATGAAACAACGATCAAGGTCATTTGCTTCATTGGACAGGTTAAGCCATTGGTTTTCAACCAACAAATGAGAGTCACTGCTTCAGCCTTCCCCAAACCAATGTCTTCCAGTCATATTGGGACTGCAACTCCCAGAAATTTTACATAGTCCATGGTCTCAAATGCATGTTTGGACTAGAGGGATTCCATGCCTGCAAAGGTCAAAAGTTACTAGACTAAAGCACTTGCTGTATGAATTGGACAATTTCCTACAAATTGTATTTTTAAATGATGTTTTTCCTTTTAAGGGAAGGGAGAAACTGAATGCACAACCTGCGTGACAAGTTATCGTTTCTTAGCTGGAATCTGCAGCTCACTATGCTTACTAGGAGAATACCAAATCTCAGAGGTACTTGCTGCACAGAATTTTAAAAAAACTTTATTGATTTAATGCAATTATATGATAAAAATGAATTTTATCATTTCTTTTGAAACATTGTGAAGAGTACTCCGCTTTCTATTAATTATTTTCAACATTCATATTTCTGCTTGCTAATATATAAATCAACTAACCGAGAAACGGCAATTAGATTTAAGAGTAGAGGTACGATTTAGTCAGCTTCTAAGTATGCAGGTCATTTAGCTTCTATGCTCTCATATGGGTCTCCATCTTTAGTACAAAGTTAATAATAGGGCAGAATGATGTTTGCATATTTCTGCAATAGTGTGAGCAGGAAACATCTTTATAGCCTCTTCTGACAAAACCAATTCTACTATTCCAGAACAGTAACTGTATAAGTCTCTGGAAAAACCATGCATCATTCAACAAAATAGTACTGTGTTCCTATATTCAAGGGGTGGATTTTATTACTAGAGGAACAGAGCAGTTTACATCTTAAATATATTTTCATATGTCACTTTGAGAGAAATTGCAACAGTCAATATTGTAAGACCCTCTTTAAGTGGGGAAAGTATCACAGAAAAGCAGGTAGCTTTTTCACACACACACACACACACACACACACACATCTCTGTGAATGCCCCTGATGTTAAGCTTGGAATTAGAGTCTAAGAGTTGCACAGAGTTTAATAAATAGGTCATGATATGATAGCTGGTGATGGAGATGATTATCGTTGTTTCTCCTCCTTTTTTCCTTTTTGGGATCAAGGCTAGCCAGGCTGGGTTTTAACCTTGTACTATGACAAAGTTTGTTAAACTGATTTTTTTAAACTAAGCCATAATTGATTCATACATAAAATGAAGCCATAAATGTCAATTTACAAGTCACAGTGACCAGATATATACAACATGCTAAGACAAAGTAAAATACATCCTATGATAACTTTATGCAATATGCTAATTTAGCAATAGCATTGTCAGTTTCCCCTGGAAACATTAACCGAAGCCCATCTTCCTTTCTGTTTTTCGTTGAATGCAAGGTAAAACCATCAAAATGTGAGAAATGCCATGATTCTTGTATGCAGTGTAAGGGACCTGGTCCCTTCAACTGTACTGCATGTCATCTTAACATGGAACTTTATGTTGACGAGTATCGATGTGTGCCATGCTGTAAGGATGCTGGATTGATGCAGACTCAGGAATGTTGTAACTGCACTATAATGTCAGGTAACAATAAACAAAAGAAGTTGGCAGGATATGTTTTGTGATTACTTTTTAAACAATAGGACAGGTCTTGTTACAGGGTTTCACATTCTTGTAAATCTTGTTTTCTTGCACTTGCATGGTGATGGCAATAATAGCTTTAGAAATCAGGTTTCAGATGGGAAACTTGCTATTATGGAAGCATAATTTTTGGCTGGGCCTACCTGACATTCAGATTGCTGTTATTTCCACATTGTGTATATATTTTCAAAGAAGGAGAGATACAACTATTTAGGAGAAACCAATAGGACATTTATGTATTAAAGCAATGGCAGCTGCATGATATGTAAAACAGCAGCCTGTGAACCAGCAATGACAGCTCCATCAAAAGTGTTTTCCTGACACTTGTTTGGGAGCTGGTTTTGCTTGTAATTTGAGTTTTGTTGGTTAACGCTTGCTTGCACTACAAAGATACAATTATGTAATCTAAGTTCATCTAAACCAGCAGGATTTATTTAAGCAAAAATAGGTTAGGATAAGCCCTTGCCTAACTGAAAACTTCACTGGGCCCACTGTACAAGCTCAGTACATAAAATATCTGAAATTGCCATTGTAAGAAAGCTGTGGATTCTGTGGGACAGATCCAGTTAGCTCCTTCATATGAACTTCGGCAAAAGCCTGATTATCATAGTCTAGGACTGCATATGTCATTTCGGAGGGGTGGGGGAGGTATGGCTCATGTTTAACATCCATTTCATTTTACTGCTGCCCAGTATGAGCCCATCCTAACTCCACCATCCTATATTTGTGGCTTTGATTTTTCCTACCCAAATTTAGGACTTTGTAGTTGTTTGTATTGAAAATCATCTTGCTAATTTCTGCTCATTGCTCCACCTTGTCAGGATCCTCCTGAATTTTGCTATTGTCATCAAATGAGTTTGCTACTCTACTCTTTCCCTTTTTGTGTCATCTGTAGATCTGATGATCATATTTTCTATCCCCACACCCAAATATGTTGAACAGTGCAGAGTCTAGCAGGGAGCCCTGTGATATGCCCCATGACACTTTCCCTAGGCCGAAGCAAAGCTATAGCTGTATTGCTTTTGATTTTTCAACCACCTCTGTATCCACATGATGGTAGCATAGTCCAACCCACATTTTGCCGCCTTCTCTATGAGGATCACATGGGAGACTTTGTCCTTCAGGATTCTCAAATGTAACTGGTTCTGTCCTGGAAACATGATTACCTTCTTCGTAACCAGGTGCTCCCTAACCATCTCTTTACTTACCTTGGGTTGCTGCTCTTTTCTTCTGTCAGTTTTCTGCTTAGATCCATTTGATTACAATTCCTGTTTGGGAGAAGGCTGAAGCAAAACAGGAGTTGATGAGTTTTGCCTTTTGCCTATCACTTGTTACTATCTTACCATCCTCTCCAAGGAACAGGGCTCACCCCTTCCTTTCTCTTCCTTTTACCATTAACAGAGGGGGGAAAGCCCTTTTTGTTGCTTTCCCTTGCAAGGCTAATTTTATGCTTTATTCTTTGCAATTTTATTTCTGCTAGTACATTTTCTTGGTGATTACACCCATCTTCCATTTCTTATAGATGTCGCTTTTAACTCTTAGCTCATTTGCAAACTATCTGTGCATCCACAAGTTTCCTAAACTGCCTATTTTTTCCAATTGGAATGGTATGTGATTCTAGTAACTTACGTTTTAGAAGTTCCCAACCCACCTGCAGTCTTTGCCATGAGGATTTCTGTCCATGGGCTCCTGCTTCTCCAAGTTTGTTAAAATTGGCTCTCTTGAAATCTGGTGTGCATATTCTGTAAGTTCTCTGGGGCAGAATTTGTACCAAAGCTGGCACAGTCACTTCTTCCCAAGGTTCCCACTGTTTTTCTCTGCAATGGGAACAAGACCACTGAGGAATTATAGTCCTGGCTGAACTGATTTTCTAACAGATACCTAGGTAGTTGAAGTATGTCATTGTTGTTATATCTTTCCTCCCAGAAAGTTCTGTAATCTGATTCCAAGAGGGAATAATCTAGATCTTTTGGTTTGGCTTGGCAGTGTATAGCATATGCAACAGACAGTCACTCATGCCCTGGTCACCTCACGATTAGATTATTGCAGTGCACTCTACATGGAGCTGCCCTTGAAGACCCCTCAGAAGCTACAAGCTGGTTTGAAATGCAGCAGTGTGAGCAGTAACAGGCTCCTCTTGGTGTGCCCATGTGCCACCACTGCTATGCGAGCTGCATTGGCTGCCAGTTGGCTTCCAAGTGGAATTCAAGCCCTGCATGGCATAGGGCCTGGATATCTGAGAGACTGCTTATCTCCAACTGCCTGTCCAGTACATTCCAGCAGAATGGGTGTGCTTGAGGTCTTGTGGGACCTGGGATGGGTGCCTTCCTTGTTGCAGCCCCCATGCTCTGGAAAAGCATCCCTCAAAAATAAAGATGGCACCCTCTCTCCTGGGGGTCTGGAAAACTTGTAAACCTGGCATTGGTCCCAGGGCTGGGTTTGATGTTTATTATTTGTTCAATGGCCGGTTGTGTTTTGTTGTTTTTGCTGTCCACTAGATGATTTTAGTCTGGGCTGCCTGTGTGAATCAAAGTTTTTAGCTGTTTTTATGTTTTCCCTAGTTTTGTACGCTGCCCAGAGTCCACTGGAGTTGGGCAGCCAATAAATTTAAAATAATAACCAATATATTCATTAATTATATTATTATGATTATTATTATTTCCCCTTCCTTGAATTCAAACCCAAGTGCTCTCACCTGGACCTTCATCTCAGAATTCCTGAATTTCAATAAGTGTGCATGTCTTTCACACATAATGCCACTCCTCATCCCTCTTTACCTGACCTATTCCTTAAATTATATTCATTCATCCATGCATTCTGTTCAGGAGTGTCATCCCACCAGGTCTCAATGCCTACTAAATCATATTTATCCTCCTACATTAAAACTCCTAGTTCTTCCTGTTTGTTCCTCTAACTTAGTGTTTCTCAAACTTGGAAACTTTAAGATGTGTGGACTTCAACTCCCAGAATTCCCCAGCCAGCATGAGTTTGAGAAACACTGCTCTAATACTAAGCATTTACGTACTGATGGGGTCATCTAATTTGTTCCTATTCCTTCCAATGTTGATATGCTCATTATTGGGTGCCTTCACTTTTTGCATTATCTGTCAGTCCCATGCTCAGTAGTTGGTATCACAGTATTTTCAGGGATCTCTTCTCCCTCCGCCACAAAATTCAGTTTAAAACCCTGAAATCTATTCTGAAGATTCTATCCTGAAGTTCCAATGTAGAAGAGTTGTCCTTGACAGGATTGGGCCTTTTTAGCATGTTCCTCCATCTGTCTGCCTTCTGTACCTGCTTTCTTCTTTCTTCAGGGAGATTTCTTGGTATTGTTAACCAAAAACTCTTTCAATCTTCAACTCAAGAATTCCTCATCTTCTCTGATGAGCTACATTCCAATCACACATAATGGGCCATCTGCAGCCATCAACAGCAATAAGTCAGCAGTCTCTCTCCCTCTGATCTTCTATATTCTGCCTTCTCTCTCTTCCTTCTTCTCAACTGAACTTTCCCACTGAACTTCTCTGTACTCTCCCTGTTGACCCACTCAGTGAACAAGTGAGCAATTACTTCTATAGAGGCAGAGAAAAACTTTTCATTTTTGAAATTCTATTCTCCTTGCTTTTTGTCCTCTACGCTTTTACAAAACTGCTTAGCCAGCTACACAAAGAAACAAAATGACAACAATCCCCACCTACCCCGGGGAATATCCTGCACTTTGCTCCCTAACCTTCAGCTAGTTATCTATCTGTGAGAGGACCTGTCCTCTTAATCCTAACATCTGCACTTATCCAAGAGTCTTTGGTGAAGGACCTGATCAAAAGCATTTTCAAAGTCCAAATATCCAATATCAACTGGATCTACATGCCTGTTCATCTTATCAAATAACTCCCACTATCCCCTGCCTTTCTCTACCTCTTCTGGCAAGGCAAGGAGGGAACAGAACGAGAAAATGCCTAAACTGCTGATGCTGAGCTTGCTAGTAGCAGGCCCCCAGTCCCTGGCGATCCTTGAGGTTCCTCCTTAGTCATAAAAGACAGATGTGAGGAATCACCTGGGCAGCTCAGCATAGCTGGCATTGGTTAGTGGCAGCTACCAGTCTAGGGTGTCCATTAAGATGTCCTAAGAAATGGAAGACCATGATCCTAAGACAGGAGGACCATGATGAAATAAAGGAAGACCATGATGAGGAGTGACTTTCTAAAAAACAACTAAATGCACTTCCAGCTAAAAAATAACACAATAATAATAATAATAATAATTTATCAAACTTTATCACCACCCATCTCCCCCACATGGGGGGACTCTGGGCAGTTTACAATAAAATAATAAAATAATAAAGTTAGATGTGCACTCACCAAACTTTACAGTCTAATGTTGATATTTATGCAGTTTCCTGACACTGTCTAGCAGTTTTCTGTTATTTGGCAAAATTTTGAGAACCCTTTGCCTTGCTGCTAAGCTCCACACCACAGGGATACAAGAGGGGAGGAAAGTTGGTTGATCTTAAAATCACTGCTACCACAATGTTCTTCTCAACATGGCTCCATAACAAGGCCAGCAGGGTAACTGCCCTCCCATAAGGGCAAAAGTGGCTGCTGCTGCTGCTGATTAGAACAGTGGCAGCAGTGCAGAAAAGTTGCTCCAGATGACGTGTGGTGAGGCCAGATCTTCTTCTGTCCATAGGGCAATGGCAGTCCCTAAAATGCTGCCAGGCTACAAGGAGTTGGAAGAGGAGGCAGGCACTAAGGGAGACTCTCTGCCTCTACCTGCCAATAAATAAGAGGAGGGGGAAATGTGGGGGGGGGACAAGTACAGCAAGGAGAAAATCAGCACAGAGGTAGTGACAGGCATCATCAGCCACACTCTGCAACATGCAGGGAATAGGCTATGTGTTTTTGCATGCCTGCATTAATATATTACAGACTTGTTTATAATTCTTTTTTAGATGAGTGCATATTAATAGCTCCTAACTTGCCAGAGAAAATGAGAGGCAAAGCTGCGGCTTTGACAGCTGCCTTATTCATTATGTTGAGTTTCATCATTGGAGCTATTGTTTTCGTGTGGAGAAGACTGCGAGCCAGACCTATGCCTGTTAACCAGCATGGATATAAGAAGTTGGCAGATAATGCAAACTCACTCAGTTCTTTCAAAAGCAACCAGTACCAGAGCACCAGCTGCCCAGAAAATCAAATGAATGAATACAAGGACCGGGATGATGATGATGATGATGACGACGACGACAATGGTATCGTCTATATGAGCCGAGATGGCACTGTCTATCGTAAATTTAAATATGGACTTCTGGAAGATGATGATATAGATGAACTGGAATATGATGATGAAAGTTACTCCTTTAGATAACCCACTATTCATACGAGTGTCATTGCATCTCTCATGCCTTGCTGAATAAGTTACATGAAGATGATGAATATAGTACACGTTCAGAATCTCACCTGAATGATACAAATAACCACTTACTACCTATCCGCAATTACTTACTATTTGGCAGAACAAAGCAATCAGCCTTCCATCATATGCAAACCATGGTAGGTTACCACTTTTGGTAAATGGTTATCTATCATACATTTTTCAAGTAGTGTTTCCTCCTGCATTTTTAAATTAAAACTATATCATTCAGATCATGAAGCATTTGTCGGATAGAAAATATCTAAGATAAAACTGAAATCTCTTGAATTAAATTGCCCACCACTTTTCAAATGTTGGACAAAATGGCATCACTGATGCATGGCTCTGTTTTAACTTCCTCTTGTGTCATGTACTGATGCAATGATGAAACAAGGAATAAAATGGGCTCAGAGCATGTATGCAGAGTTTGTCATTTGTTTACCTCACTGGTTTGCTAACTCTCAAATAAATATTGGGGGTAGTTCTTATATAATTCATTCTTTAGAAGTTCTCCCCATGGCAAAATAAATCTGATTCTTAAAAGCACATACCATAAATATTCATAACTTGATGATTAGGACTCCAGTTTGCAGCACAAATGAATGGAGAAAGTTCTCAGGTAATTTAATGTTTTTGGTTTTTCTACTGAAATAAGTAGAACCAATTTACCAAGCAATGAGATAGGCCTGGTTTGCACAGAGTATCAATAAACCATGGTTTAGCATTGCAAGGGCAAACTACAAAGAACCGTGGGATCACTTGAGACTTTCTATCTCTTCATTCCTCTCTTTAGGTTCAGCTATTCAGAGAGTGGAAACTTCCATTTCCAGTTGTAACTATGTAATGGTTTAGCATTGCCCTGATGTTAGTTGATGTAAGGAGAATTCATAAACATGGTTTGAAGATTATTTGCTTCCATTAAGCATGCTTAAGTCTAACTACAGCTTACCCATTTAGTCTAAAATAGAAACAACAGTACCTTGGTTTCTCCTTATGGCTCCAAAGGAACGAATGGAGGAAAGAACATGACTTTTGTTACATTTCAACACAGGCACATTATGTGCAAATTGGTCTAAAAGTCTTGCCAATCTGTTAAACTATTCTATTGTTATTAACATGGAATTTATCATTAAATGGAGTAAGACTTAATGGTATTTCCTCCTTCCTATGCGCTTATAATCTGCATTCATTTTGTGAAGAGGTTTTTTTTCTTTTATACCCTGAATTTTTCTAGATTCACCAAAAGTAATATAAGTTTCCCTATGGGTTGAAAGGTCTTGTATGATGGTTGAAGTAATGGAGTCCTGTATAAGCCTAAACAAGACTCAAATCTGAAAGTTATCAATGGAGCTCAGGCTGGTTGATGTGGGTGTAGGATTACAGAGTGATGCTGTAATCCTGAAGTAATGTACCTGGAAATAAGCCTGAGTTGGTGGGATTTTCTTCTAAGTAGACCTGCTTTGGATTTTTGTGCCACTTTTTTCCAATGTAGTCATTATGACATTACTACATGTAAAATGTTTCTACCTTGGCCTCAAAAAATAGAATAACACTTCAGATAAAATAGGTTAAGGTTTTATTTGGATTTTTTTTTTAATGACACTACCTCTTCCATTATTTAAACCTTCATATTGACCTATTTGTGGGGTAGAGATTTTCATATTCCTTTTTGGAAGGTTTGTGCATGCACACACACAAACTGAACAAGGAGTACTCTCATATGTTGTAAGTTTAATTTAAGGCCCATGACTCAAGGGAAATCACAGCAATTTCATAACAGCTGTATGATTGGTAATGCTGTGAAAGGGAGCAATTAATTACTATTAATATGCATTAAGTGGTAAATTAAAAATTAAATGCAAACCTTAAACACAGGTCATTATGGAGAATAAATTTATTCATTTATAACTGAATGCTGCAATCTTCGTATGAAGAAATAAATATATCTTTATACCAAAGCTTGCTCATTGCCTATTTACTATAGCTCAAAAATTTCTATAAGGTCACAGCAACGCATTAGGACTTGGTGGTTCTGAAACTGACTGAATCTCATGGGCTTTTAAACCAACATATTTAATGACAGAACAAAGTGCTTATAAGCAAACTGATTTACATTACTTAGACCTGCAACAGTTGAGATATGTATACCAGTGACCAGCCTATGGACATCCTCAATATTCTTCAGTTTAAGTAAAAATGATAGTTTGCGTATTATATCAATGGAATTATTATAATTGTTATCATACATAATTACTGTAGACAGACATCAAACATGCTAATACAAATATTGAATTAACACTAAATAGTATACTCACTCTGCATAACAAACACTCTCTTCCAACAACCTAAGAGACGGCTTTATACATGGACTTCACCAGATGGACAACACCGAAATCAGATTGACGACATCCTTTGCAGCCAAAGGTGGCGGACATCTATACAGTCGATAAAAACAAGACCTGGAACTGACTGTAGTTCAGATCACAAACTTCTTATTGCACAATTTAGGATCAGACTAAAGAGATTAGGGAAGACCCACAGATCAGCTAGATATGAGCTCACTAATATTCCTAAGGAATATGCAGTGGAGGTGAAGAATCGATTTAAGGGACTGGACTTAGTAGATAAGGTCCCGGAAGAACTATGGACAGAAGTTCACTACATTGTTCAGGAGGCGGCAACAAAATACATCCCAAAGAAAGAGGAAACCAAGAAGGCAAAATGGCTGCCTGCTGAGACACTAGAAGTAGCCCAAGAAAGAAGGAAAGCAAAAGGCAACAGTGATAGGGGGAGATATTGTCCTAACAGTCAGGAATCACGCTGAGACGAGGAATAGGTCTCTAGTGTTTATTACTGCTACATAAGACAGAAAATCCTAACAAACTGAAGAAGCGTGGGAAAAAGACAGATAAACCCCGAAAGTTAAGGCAGGTCTGATCTGTCTCTCTTTGAATGGCTGCTTAATTCCTCAGTACTACACATGCGTTTTCCCCCCTGGATAGAGGCCCCCTCCTGCTCGCCATCAGTACTCATGACATCAACCTCCCCTCCAGATTCACATTCCATTTCAGCCCCCTCCCTTCCAGAGGTCTGATAAGAATCCATCTCTCCTTCCAAGCTCCCATGGGAACTGGGCAACAATGGAAATTCTTCAAAGGAAAACTCCAAGGACGAATCAGTGCTGCTCTCCAGGTCTGATAACACTTCTGGCCCAGGTGGCTGCTGCTGGAAAATAGCTAGATAGAGGATTCTTCCCCCCTCCCCCTTGGGAAATGCAAGCCTGAGGTGGAGGGCTGTGGCCCTCCCTCCTCCTCTGTTTCTGGTCTGAAGGCTTCAGGCGGGGGTGGGGGCTGCAAACTTATGAACTCCTCTGCTTGCTCAGTCAAGTGAGGAATCTCTGGTAGAGTGCAAGGCTTGGGTTTGTGAGGGAAAAGCTGATGGAATCGATGAACCAGCATTGGTGCATGTACATCTCTGGCATTCTCCCACGTGCGCTCTTCTTCAGGGTACCCTTTCCAGTGTATTAAATATTGGATGCCCCTTCCCCTCCTCCTAGAGTCCAGAATTTCCTCGACTTCATATTCCTCCTCCCCCTCCACAATTACTGGAGGTGGGGGGGGGGGCAGTTGCGATCGTTAGGCACTTGGGGGAGGGTCCTTGGCTAGCAAGGCTCTGTGAAAGACTGGATGGATTTTCATGGATGCTGGCAGCTTTAAGCGATAAGCCACTGGATTTATCTGCTGTACCAGTGAAAGGGCCCACAAACTTAGAGTCCAACTTCTTGGAGGGCCTGGTAGAGGTAAAAAACTTGGTAAGAGAGCCACACTTTGTCTCCTACTGCAATTGCTGGCCCCTCTTGTCTGTGAGCATCTGCAGCTCTCTTGTAAGCACTCTTTCCCCTGTTCAGCTGCTCCTTTAACAACTCCTGTGCGGCTTGTTGCTCTTTCAGAAAATCAGCCGCAGCTGGAACAGCTCCCTGCTGTGAGGAGGTGAGCAACACCCGAGGGTTAACCCCGTAGAGTGCTTGGAAAGGAGACATCTTGGTAGAGGATTGCACAGGGTTGTTATAAGTAAATTCTGCCATGGGGAGCAGGGCTGGCCAATTGTCTTGCTTATAAGTGGTGTAACACCTGAAATACTGCTGTAACCATTGGTTAATTTTCTCAGCTTGCCCGTTACTAGCCGGATGATGCGATGATGATAGGTGGATCTGGACCCCTAATGACTGGAAAAGGGCCCTCCAGAACCTGGAAGTGAACTGTGGGCCTCTGTCACTCACCAAGTGATTTACCATGCCTCTATACCTAAAAACATGGTCCATGAACAACTGCGCTGTGGCTTGCGCAGATGGGAGGCCCTTGCAAGGAATAAAATGTCCCATTTTAGTGAAAAGGTCCACCACCACTAGTATGGAAGTCAGCCCCTGGACTGGGGGTAAATCAGTGATGAAATCCATGGAGATTGTATCCCAAGGCCTACTGGGGGTGGGTAGGGGTTGCAAGAGTCCTGTGGACTTCCCTGGGAGAGGCTTGGCTCGTCTACAGGTATGACAAGAAGCCACGTAACCCTTTATGTCTGCGGTCATCTTAGGCCACCAAGTGTCTCTCAGAGCTCTATGGAGAGTTTTGAAAACACCTTCGTGGCCTGCCGTTTGATGGTCATGGCAAAGTCTCAGTACTTCTTCCTTCAAGGAGGGGGGAATGTATAATCGCCTGCTATGCCAGAGGATTCTTGCCTCCACATTAAATGGGGAGGCGGTGTCTTGCGGGCTCCTCTGGAGGTCATCCATCCTGGCCCTGGCATACAGGTCCTGTTGCTGCTGAGCTCTGACTCTTGTAAATAGGTCCTCTGTTTGTCTGCCTGCTGCTAAAATCTCTGTCTGGTTCCCCCTCATAAACTGCTGAAAGTTGTGAGGTTGTAATATAGTAGCCTGTACCTCCTGGTGAGTAGCGGGGGTTGCCTGAATGGATCGAGACAGGGCATCTGCCAAACAGTTCTGCGCCCCAGGAACCTAAGAAATAACAAAATTGAAATGGGAGAAAAACTGGCTCCATCTGATTTGGCGTGGGGTGAGGGATCTGGTGTTTTGTAGAAGCTGTAAATTCTTGTGATCGGTGCAAACTTTCACAGGAACAGTTGCACCTTCTAGCCAGTGCCTCCACTCTTGGAATGCTGCTTTAATTGCTAGCAACTCCTTGTTAAAAACATCATAGTTTCTCTCTGCTGGTGAGAGCATGCGTGAAAAAAAGGCACAAGGAAGCAATGTATTCTTGGTTTTGTTTGTATATTGCAATAACACCACCCCAATGGCAATATCGGAAGCATCTGAATACATTATGAATTGCTTCATGGGATCAGGGTGCTTTAAAAGCAGCTGGAATGCAAAGAATTGCTTAAATTCTTGGAAGGCTGCTTGCTCTCTCCCCCCCCCCCCCAAATGAATTTTGACCCTTTCTTCAAAAGTTGTGTGAGAGGTTTAGCCTTGTCACTAAATTTATTTATGAATCTCCTGTAAAAATTGCAAAACCCTAGGAACCTTTGTACATCTTTCACATTTCGGGGGGGTTGCCAAGAGAGAATTGCCTGGACCTTAGAAGGTTCCATGGATATGCCTTCTGTTGATATTTTATTGCCCAGGAAATGTAATTCAGTTAAATCAAAGGCATACTTCTCTAGCTTGGTGAACAGCTTCTCTCTCAATCTTTGTAAGACATTACGCACATGGGTTACATGAGTTGTAACATCGTCAGAGAATATTAATATGTCATCTAGATAAATGACTAGATACTTATCTAGTAAATCAGAGAAAATTTGATTCATAAATCGGGAAAATATGGCTCCTGCATTAGACAGGCCAAAGGGCAAAACAAGGTACTCAAATTTACCAAACCTGGTATCAGATATTCATGCCCCCCTTTCATCCAGATCAGATTGTACGCATTCCTGAGCTCCAACCTAGTAAAAATGCGTGCTTTCTGTAAGCGATCCAGTAGATCAGATATTAGCAGGAGGGGATAATTTTCTTTTATCGTTAGTTTATTGAGGGAACTGAAATCGTGGACCACTCTCATGTGTGCCTCCTGGTTTGCCAGTGCCAACGGGTCAGGCTTGTTTGGTACGAAGAAGGTAGGAGCAGATGCTGGGGAAGTAGATGGTCGGATGAAACCCTTTTGGAGATTAGAATCCAAGTAATCCTTTAAGGTGGCTAGTTCCTTGGGGGACATGGGATATTGTTTCCTTGCTGGAATCTTGGCTCCTGGTATCAACTCAATGGTGCAATCACAGTCCCTATGGGAGGGGGGGGGGTAGTGCTGTGGCCTCTTGTTCACTGAAAACGTCTGCAAAATCTGCATACTTGGCTGACAACTGGATCCCCCCTGCTTCCGTGGTTTCGTTGGTTGCTGGAGAGAGGAGAGTGGCTTGAATCTTGTGGTGGGAAGGAGATTGCTCCCGTAGTCCAGTTCAACAGTGGGTTGTGGATCTTCAGCCAAGGTGTGCCTAGGACTATAGGCACATTAAGTGATGCAGTAACATAAAGTTGGATCCACTCAGTGTGGTCGCCCGTTGTTAGTTGCAAAGGTTCTGTGCACCTTCTAATCGGCCCTGCCTTGAGGGGCTGGCCATCAATGGTCTCCACTTCTATGGGACATGGCAATTCTATGGTCAGGATGTTGAAGTCTTGTACAGTCTGTACATCAATAAAATTGGTGGAAGCTCCAGAATCCACAAGGGCCTCTAGCTTGATCTGGTGCTCTGGGTTTACATGCATTATGACTGGTAAGTAGTAAAAGGATTGCCTGGAATCCTTGGAATGAGCCCTTCTTAATTGATTGATGGTCTCCCTGCTGAGCTCTGTGGAGGGAGACCGACGGAGTTTCCCTGGCTGGAAGTCGAGGTGGAGTTGGCTCTTGGTTCTGCTTGCCCTGGGGCTCTTACGGAATTTGCCTGGCTTCTCGCCGTGCAAGCTCTCACCATGTGCCCCTGGACTCTGCAGTAGAAACAGAGGGCTCTCTCTCTCCTTCTCTCTCAGCCTCGGAAATAAGCCTCCTGCTCGCCCCGATCTGCATTGGCTCCTCTGGTCCTGAGTAAGGAGATGCTGCGGAGAGAGCTGGAAATCCTGGAAGCGCCCTGAGGTCCCTGCCTCTCCCCGGCTGCATCTGTCTGAGCTCTTCTAGCCTGGCATCTATGACCACAGACAACTGATATAAACCTTCTAAGGTAGCTGGTGTTCCCTGGCACACTAATTCATTTTTAATTTCTTCATCCAGCCCCTGTTTGAATTGGTCTTTCAAGGCACTCTCATTCCAGTCCAGATCTCCTGCTAACAGCTTGAAATCAGCAATGTAGATTCCCACTCTCTTGTTGCCTTGCTTGAGCTTCCGAATTTCCCAGCTGGCAGTGACCTCTGATCGGGCTGTCAAAGTGTGCTTGGAACCCTGCCAGAAAATTCTGGTAGTCGTTGAGAATTGGGTCGTTGTTCTCCACCATGGGAATAGCCCATTTGGCTGCTGGGCCCTTTAGTAGACTGAAAATGAAGGTGACTCTGGTTCTGTCTGTGGGAAACTCTGCCGGTCTGCTGTCGAAAAACATTGTGCACTGTGTGAGAAAAGTTCTCAACTGTCCTGCTTCTCCTCCAAACTCCTCTGGTAGACTGCCCTGGGATCTCAAGACTACGGGCGGAGCTGCTACTGCTGCTGCTGGCACCGGTTGTAGGTTAACCAGAGCTGGTTGTTGTAACTGCTATAGCATAGCTGCTTGTAATGTGTTGATCTGGAGATCTACTTGTTGGTGCTGTTGCAGGGCTGCTGCCAATTGTTGGATGGCTTGCCGAATTTCCTGGTTTTCCAAAGACATTTTCCCAAATGTCTCTCCTTTATTTTTCTTTGTTCCTCCGTCTTTCAATGGGAGGAGTTTGTTAGGATTGATGTCCTAACAGGAATCACGCTGAGATGAGGAACAGGTCTCTAGTGTTTATTACTGCTACATAAGACAGAAAATCCTAACAAACTGAAGAAGCATGGGAAAATCCCAGATAAACCCCAAAAGTTAAGGCGGGTCTGATCTGTGTCTCTTTGAATGGCTGCTTAATTCCTCAGTACTACGCATGCGTTTTCCCCCCTGGATAGAGGCCCCCTCCTGCTCGCCATCAGTACTCATGACAGATATGCCCAATTAAATGCAAAATTCCAGAGGTTAGCCAGAAGAGAGAAGGAATTATTTTTAAACAAGCAATGCGCGGAAGTGGAAGACAACAATAGAACAGGAAGGACAAGAGACCTCTTCCAGAAACATTAGAAACATTGGAGGTAAATTCCAGACAAAAATGGGTATGATCAAAAACAAAGATGGCAAGGACCTAACAGAAGAAGAAGAGATCAAGAAAAGGTGGCAAGAATATACAGAAGACCTGTATAGGAAGGATAACAATATCAGGGATAGCTTTGACAGTGTGGTCAGTGAGCTAGAGCCAGACATCCTGAAGAGTGAGGTTGAATGGGCCTTAAGAAGCATTGCTAATTACAAGGCAGCAGGAGACGACAGCATCCCAGCTGAACTGTTCAAAATCTTGCAAGATGATGCTGTCAAGGTCATGTATGCTATATGCCAGCAGATTTGGAAAACACAAGAATGGCCATCAGATTGGAAAAAATCAACTTATATCCCCATACCAAAAAAAGGGAAACACTAAAGAATGTTCAAACTATCAAACAGTGGCACTCATCTCACATGCCAGTAAGGTAATGCTCAAGATCCTGCAAAGTAGACTTCAGCAATTCATGGAGTGAGAATTGCCAGATGTACAAGCTGGGTTTAGAAAAGGCAGAGGAACTAGGGACCAAATTGCCAATATCTGCTGGATAATGGCAAAAGCCAGGGAATTTCAGAAAAACATCTATTTCTGTTTTATTGACTATTCTAAAGCCTTTGACTGTGTGGACCATACAAATTGTGGCAAGTTCTTAGCGGTATGGTGATACCAAGTCATCTTGTCTGCCTCCTGAAGAATCTGTATAATGACCAAGTAGCAACAGTAAGAACAGACCACGGAACAACGGACTGGTTTAAGATTGGGAAAGGAGTATGGCAGGGTTGTATGCTCTCACCCTACCTATTCAACTTGTACACAGAACACATCATGCGACATGCTGGGCTTGAGGAATCCAAGGCTGGGGTTAAAATTGCTGGAAGAAACATTAACTATCTCAGATATGCAGATTATACCACTTGGATGGCTGAAAGCAAAGAGGAACTGAGGAGCCTTATGATGAAGGTGAAAGAAGAAAGTGCAAAAGCTGGCTTGCAGCTAAACCTCAAAAAAACCAAGATTATGGCAACCAGCTTGATTGATAACTGGCAAATAGAGGGAGAAAACGTAGAGGCAGTTAGACTTTGCATTTCTAGGTGTGAAGATTACTGCAGATGCTGACTGCAGTCAGGAAATCAGAAGACATTTAATCCTTGGGAGAAGAGCAATGACAAATCTCAATAAAATAGTCAAGAGCAGAGACATCACACTGACAACAAAGGTCTGTATAGTTAAAAGCAATGGTGTTCCCTGTGGTAGCATATGGCTGCGAGAACTGGACCATAAGGAAGGCTGAGAGAAGGAAGATAGATGCTTTTGAACTGTGGTGTTGGAGGAAAATTCTGAGAGTGCCTTGGACTGCCAGAAGATCAAACCAGTCCATCCTCCAGGAAATAAAGCCAGACCGCTCACTTGAGGGAATGATATTAAAGGCAAAACTGAAATACTTTGGCCACATCATGAGAAGACAGGACACCCTGGAAAAGATGCTGATGCTAGGGAGAGTGGAAGGCAAAAGGAAGGGGGTTGACCAAGGGCAAGATGGATGGATGATATTCTAGAGGTGAAGGACTTGTCCCTGGGGTTGCTGGGGGTGGCGACGACCGACAGGAAGCTCTGGCGTGGGCTGGTCCATGAAGTCACAAAGAGTTGGAAGCGACTGAATGAATAAACAACAGAAGTATACTATGAATGAATACACTTATTCAAAACATTAAATAAAACATTGTAATTGGTATTACTCCATATAGATTTGCATTGGGGTTGCAGTGGTATTAGAAAATGTCTTATATTTATTGTTATACCATTGCATTGCTAAGAATGGTTTACATTTTGGTTTTTTTATTACTTTGCCTACGTCATGCTTAGCTATAAGCACAAACTAAATAAAAATGGCTATTATTCGTACTTAACACAGCCAAGATGAATGAATCAATAAAACATGCAATGAGCAGCTAGTAGCTGTACCAGTCTCACTTACCATCCCTCTCCAGTTCAATATAGCTGCTTAACTGGCAACTATTATTGGGCACAACAACTAAAACACAAAACTGAATCTCTTCTAGTCACAGACCTTTGGCCTGATCTTAGTATGGCTATGGATCATGAGTATTCTCTTTCTTATTAGGTTCTCTAAGCATTTTTCAAGAACTTTTTACATTTCAGCAGAGCCTTCTGTTTGTGCACTTCTCAAACATTCCAGGATGTCCATCCTCATCATGCAACTTTTGCATGACCACTTTTGGAATAGTCAAATAAAAGGAATTGAGTAGTGCTGCAGCAGGCCAATTGCAAAAATTTGGATTACCTCTAGATGGCAGCAAAGGACTATCATTTTCTGAATCTCTTGGTTGCCATGTTCAAGTCATCCAGAATTTTGCAGCCCCTCTATTATATCACAACCTGCTGCAAGCAACCAAAGAAAAATTTTGTGACAAAAAAAGAGGAGAAAAAGGGAAAGGGAAATTCAATAGTTACTTTAGTGAGGCAATATACAATAGAGGAGAAAAATTAATTTGCATTGTATGTTTCGTTCTATGATCCTAAATCAGTGTTTCTCAACCTTGGCAACTTTAAGATGTGTGGACATGGCTGGCTGGGGAATTCTGGGAGTTGAAGTCCACACATCTTAAAGTTGCCAAGATTGAGAAACACAGTCCTAAATGCTAAATTGCATAACAAGGTGCTATTGTATTCCTTTCGAAAAAGCAAATCTTTTAGAATAAAGGACTCAAATTCAGATCTTTACATGACTTCATCAGCCTGAGTAAAAATGAAAAGTATCACACTAAACATGTAATTATTAAAGAAACATTACTGAGCTATTTCTCCTTGGCCATTTAGCTACCAATGTTTTCCATTAATGAGAACACCAGTATGTCATTCTATTACTGGGTATGTATGTATATATGTATGTGTATGTATGTGTGTATATATGTGTGTATGTATATGTATGTGTATATATAATTTTCCAACAGCATATATATAGTCTAGGAAGCTCATCTCAAAGCTGCCCGCCCCCCTTGTAGAGCAGAGAGCTTCTTTTCCATCAGTCCTTTTCTTATTTTCCTTTCCCTCTCTCTCTGTATCTGGCAGATACTTTTTTTTTCTTTGCCTAAACAGAGATTGCATGTGCTTGCTTCCAGTCTTTTCCACTCCTTGCCCGGCCCGGTGACCCTTCCAGTGGAAGGCCAGTCTGCCTCCTTCTCCCCTCTTGGTCAGCCCAATCTCTCATCTAATCTTCTCTGACCAAGTCTCACTTCTCTGCCCTCTAGCCCATGAGCCAGGAGCTACCTCAGAAGTATCACACATACACACACACACACACACACCACACAGATGGAATCTGAAAGCAGGCAGGGGGTCCTGGAGGGCTGTGCAAGAGACCCAGCCAGGTCCCACTGTTGCCATATCTGCTGAGTTGAGCTGTGGCAAGCCAGAATGCCTCCGAGGCCCAGCCTGCACATCTGCATGGCACTCAGTGCCCTGGCTTTGCTGGGCAGCATCCTCCTCGGTGCTTACAAGCTATTGCTGCGGAGCACAAGGCCTCATTTCCTTCTAGAATGAAGATAAACACTGACTGTATGAAAAGTTAATACAGTGTTTTCTTTGCAAAACAAGAGAATCAAAAGATGGAATGAGGAAAAAGCATGTAAATGAATTAGGTAATGTTTACTGTGAGAACAAAACACTTCCTTGGAGAACAAACTTTGGGGTACAAGTTCAAATTAGCAACTTAATACTTCTTGGAGGGATACCTAATCTGTCTTAACAACTTAATTGTTCAGTAGTTAATCACCTTATAAAACTGCACTTTTGTAACAAAAAATATGGTATTCAAAATTTCTGTAAACAGTGAAACAATGTTGAATTACAATTGACATGGAATTGCCTCATTCTACACAGTCTGTCAGACCTTTTTCTGTGGAAATCTACAAGTATCCATCTTTATAGTTATTGCACTGAAAACGTCAGTGCCTTAACTACACAAGACATTATATTTAAACTTATTCTTGATCACCTAGTTGTTTCCATGTTGTTTTTAAGAATCAAAAGTTAGACTTCCGGGGAAGAACTGGCAGACTGAAGACAGCTCCATGAAAAGTGGAGCTGACCACGGCCGAATGAAGAGCCAGCAAGTAGACCAGCTCTTCATAATTCCTCTCTGGACAAGGAGATGGCCCACAAGCGCCCCAGACAGTTGCTTCTCATGAGGAGACCGCAAGACAGTAGTCTCTGGCAGGTTTAGAGCTCTGAGAGATGAGGGAACAGCCATCTTGCTCAAACCATGGTTGGCACCCTTGAAAGGTCACTGGGTTCACATACTTCCTCTTCTAATCACTTTCAGAAATTGTTTAACTGCTTTTCAGCTATTAGGGACCTCTGGATCAATAAGTTGGACAGCACCAGGTGAGTTTCCTTCAATCCTTAGCAAAAAAAGCTTTAACTACAAGTTTAAAAACTTTTTTAAAAATGGGAGGGAGGGGGAATAAAGAGTAAAAGGGTGATTAAAACTTTGATAAAGTTACAAACAGATTAAAGGTCCAGATAAATTTGAAATAAGATTTTGGAATTAATTATAAGGAATCCTTTCTGTGGGAAAATGCTTTTGATTTTTTTTTAAATAATAGGATTGGACACTAGAAGGAACTAAATATTACAATTAAAGGAGAACACACAAACTGGTCTTACAATTATACAATGAAGCAAAATATTTTAACACTGGACATACTGAAGGATATTTATGAACAACGGACCCAAAAGTTAATTTAAGACTGTCTGCCTTTATAGACTGGCTATGTCTAAAAGATGTTACGGAAAAGGAACAAGTTCTACCTGACAAAATCGAGACTGAAAGTGGATTTAAAAATGACTGGCTGCAAGAATGACATGGAAAAAGATGTTACACTGTACAAAAAAAAAAAAAAAAACCTGGCTGCTGTGTTAATAATTAAAAGGGATATACAAACAACAAACCAAGAGAGTGACCTGGATAATTTTCCTATATTAGATTTACAAAAAAGGCTTGTTAAAGTTCTGAAGAATTTTGAGAGAAGGGACAAAGAAAAAATGAAAAAAAAATCAAGTTCTACATTACTTTTCTTTCTCTTCTATTTGTCTATTTTTCCTTTCCCCCCTTTCTTTTCCTGCACCTTTTTTCAGTATGTAGTAGTTTTTACTGTTGTAATTATAATTCTTAATAAAATTACTATTAGAAAAAAGAATCAAAAGTTAACTACAGTAATGGTTCTTGTATTGGTTGGCCTTTAACCTTACTGATAAAGTTAACAGAAAACCCTCAACATTCCCTGCAAAACAAATGAAAAATAACAAATCATGGTTCTATTCTAATCACTTTGCATTACTGCCACACTTATCACATCTTTTTTTTTTTTTTTGGTGCCTTTGAGTCAGTGTTGATTCCTGGCGATTGCCTGGACCAGTCCCTGCAGTTTTCTTGGCAAGATTTTGGAAGTGGTGTGCCACTGCCTCCTTCCTGGGGCTGAGTGTGACTGGCTCAAGGTCACGCAGCTGGCTTTGTGCCTCAGGTGGGATTAGAATTCATAGGCTCCTGGTTTCTAGCCTGATGTCTTAACCACTACCCCAAACTGGCTCTTTATCACATCCCTTACCCTTTCCCAATCAATCAATCAAGCCCACAGTAATCCAAAAGTTGCCCATCATTTTATTGTAACAGAATATTTGATGTTATTCAGTTTTCTTTGTACCAAGTGGAGAAAAATGAATAGAAAACATACAGTTTTAATTTGTTGAAATTAATAGAAAAATAAAACCCTTAATAAAATTAACAGTGATAAATTTAAAATTGCTTATCTCTATATACAAAAAGGCAGAATTCAATACATATTCATTTGATTTCATATGCTGTTTAAAAACCAGGTCTGATCAATATGTTAGATTTCTGGTTTGTACTTCCCTGCTGATTCCAAAACTTTGTCTGTCAGTGACACATTCTCTTGAATAATAATCCATACACATGTCATGATTCCTAGGTTAGTAATTTATGTCTCACAAAGTAACCCTGTCAGAAGGCACTAATTTCTAAAATAACAAAACAATTGACAAATATACAGTCAACAGTATATCCAATTACCTCTGGAATATCCTAATGTTCATACTTTATGGAGCTAGTAAGGCTGCATGCTGATCCTGGGGAGGAGTTGGAAGGAAGGGGCAGCAGTACAGAAAATTTGCTAACTTTATTACCAGTTATTTCGGCCCTCACAAACTTGCTTATGAGAGGCAACTGCTTCAACTTCTTTGCTCATACATGAGAGGTCCCTCTCCCAATCCATGTCCTAATCATTACTGGACCATGTAATAAGCAAAAGCACTTTGCTAGTTGCAAGATTCAGAATGTTACAGGGAAGCCCCATCCAGGTAAAAAGAGGTTTTGCTGTTTGCACTCGAGCGTTTTGGAGGTGGCAGCAACAGCACGAAATCAAGTGGCTATAGGCTGACCACCGGTCTGGGAAAGATTCACTCTGGCACGTGAGTTGAAATGAGTGGCAATCTTAACTTATATTCAGCTACAAAAAATTACGTAAAACCTTCCTATTGTTAGGACTGCATATGCAGAGTGAGTAAAGAGAGAGAATATGAGCACTTTACCAAGACAAAGTAAGGGGAGTCAAGCTTTTAAGTTCAATTGTAATGTAAAATATGAAATAATAAATATTTGAATGATGAAAAAAGGAAGAATTCAGGATTCTTTGCAAATGAACAATCTGGGGTACCATCTTAAACGAGAGACACAAGACTTCCAACTTACAATGCTCATGCAGTGAACATGGATTGGGGGTGGCCTTTCCCCCCGACGCATTTATTTACGTATCTTCAATATGAGTATATACAGGTACATAGACTCAAATGTTCTACAAGTCCCTAGAAGCTTGTAGCCATTTGCCCATTTGGAAAATCGTAGAAGTGCAATCAACTGAATTTTCCACTGTCCTCTTCATCCTCCATACACACAGTGTACACATTCCCAAACTAGGCTTTTGAATTAAATGCACATTCCATTTCCAGTAACCATATTCATCAATCCAATTAACAATTAATTAAAAGAATTTTTGTTTTATTTCACATAAAAACTTGTATTTAAACGAAATTTATAAGCAGAATAAAACATAATTTGGTAATAAGCTTTTGGTGTTTTGTTTTCCCAAGCATATAAATGTTGTCTTGGGACAAGCAAATCCCCTCTACAATATTTGGATAGATACCATAAAAGTTTCAACTGCAGGAACATGTTAGGAATGCAAGTTACATTCTGACTGGTGTATATGCATATATACACACATACTTCATAGCAGCAGGTATGCCATACACAAACACACTCACACACACAAACACTATAGTCCAGCCTCATTATTCGTGGATTCCATATTTGCAAATTTGCCTACTCACTAAAATTTATTTGTAACCTCCAAATCAATACTGGTGGCAGTTTTGCAGTCACGCTCAGAGCAATGAAAAATTTGAGTCACCTGACATGCATGTTCCCAGCAGAAGCTGAGCAAGGTGACTCTGTTGTTTCAGCTTCCATCCTGTAAACAAGTGCCCTATATTTCCCCTAGCAGCAATGGTTCAACATTCGGTAAATAAGCATTCATGACTTAACTACCACGAATAACAAGCAACTTTGTGTGTGTGTGCGCGCTCATATGTTTTCCATGCAAATTAAAGGACCATTTAATCAAATGAAAAGCTGTTTTGTAACAGCAAAGTTACATCAAAAGCAAAGTAGCTTTTGTGAAAATAAAACTTTGTTCCAGGTTCAAATGCCTCTCATAAGATCAAGGCTTTTTATACTATACTGTACTATAAAACAGTGAAATAAACAAGCTCTAGAAATATCTAGAAATTCTCAGTTGAAGATAGAAGAAATTAAGTTACGCTTTATTCCCACTGAAATCAATAGCATAATTCAGTCATAGAGGGCTTAAATCCCACTTTAAAGGGATTAAAAATACTTCAAATGGATCCAATTAATGTTTCAATGAACAATTAAAAGCATCTAGGACAACTGTTCAGGCAGTAAAATTACTGATACAATTTCTACTTTTCCATTGGAAATCTTTCACTACAAAAATATGGGCATTTTTTAATTAATTAAATAACTATTATTAGAAATATTTAGAAACATTTAGGGAACACACTTTTGTCTGCCCTTGGATGAGTTAATAGTAATCATTTGCACATAACAGATTGCACATTTCTATTTGTCAAGTTACACTGACCTTTTTTGAAAGAAAACAAAAAAACAATAATAGTGTTACTTTTAGAGTCATTTCACTAACAATTTTAATTTAATGCTAACAGAATAACAATCCTAAAGAATGGGGCAGCCTTTTCTATTAAAAAGGACAACTGCTAAGATCAGTACAATTTAAATAACTACAGTGAAAATAAAGGGCATTATTTAATGACCATTAGTCATATTGTTAAGATTTACTGTGTGAAAGAAGTTGTCATCTTTAAATTTCTGGTATTCTGGCAAATCTAGAAGATTTTTAGCTTCTTCAATATCATGTTGAATAGCAGCTATAAGTGCATCTGTAGAGGAAAAAAAAACATAACTTCCAAAATATGTAATATTGATAAATGCCTGATTCCAGTATCGAATGAAGTATTTAAGCCATCTACTCTCTACAAGTCTCTTTCATACTCCCTAAACTGAGTGAACTGTGGTCTGAGAGTGCGTTGCATATGTTGGGTGGGAACTGAGGAAACAGTTAAAGAATCCAAAGCCACGCAATGTAGCTTCCAATTATGGTTTGCATAACTCATACCTTGCCAAAGAGGAAGTGGAGACAGGGCAAGAGAAAAGCCACAAACCTCAGGCTCATTCATGTAAGGTCAAACCATTACATTATTGAATGTTATAAACCCACTATTTATATATTTTCTCCAGGAACATACGATGGAACGGGTATCACATCAACAACTCTGTGAAGTAGGTTGGGCTGAGAGATGTAAGCTTCCATAGCTGCCAGTGGCCTGGATCTCCTTCTTAGTGCAATACAATGATGTCTCAAACTGAGATGAGTTGGGCAGCACTTTTTACATCCAGATAATTGTAATTTTCTACACTGTTCTGCTTCTATGTAATGTGCACCACAGGCAGGTGTTACAAAGATAAAATTTCTCCAGGGAAATACTTATTATTATTATTCAGGCAGATAATTTTACCCAGTATGAATAGTCTTCATATTCTTTACCTCAGCAACTCATATCTTAATGATACTAATTACCTCATCTCATTAGTAGGCATTATCATTTGTGGAACAATAAATATTTAGATACTCAAACTTACCTAAAGAATCGAAGTTCTGTTCTGCTCTTATATAACCGACAATGATTATGCTGAGTATTTCTCCATAAAAGTCTTCTTTGAAGGTATGAATAATGTGCGTTTCCTAAAAAAACAATTTTGTAAGTTTGTCTCGCATGTAATTAAGTATATATATTAATACGTTGAAATAAAGGCATCTTTATTTCTTGAAGTTGTAAATATATGAGTAAAGCCAAACTAACTTATCATTAACTTCTATGTAGAATACAGGTAGTCCTCATTCAATGACCATTCATTTAGACCTGGCCTACCTGCAGGCCCTCTGCTCGCTCTCGGCCCCGCCTTCCTCCTGCAAAGCCTCGTGAAGGGCCAGCAGCTTCCAACTCACTGAAACCACTCTCTGCAGCTCACACTGGAAGCTGCTGGCCCTTCACGAGGCTTTGCAGGAGAAAGGCTGGGCTGAGAGCGAGCAGAGGGCCTGCAAAATAGGCTAACACTGGGCTCACCTCCATCCCTTACTAAAGCCCACAGGCCGTTTCTCCAGGAACGCTTCCAACATGAGCTGCAAAGCACATGTGGCACCTCAGGAAGCCCTCATCCCAACACTTGCTCCAGGTCTGCCACGACTTGAACAGCACCTCCCTCACAGCCTCCACCTTCGCCCAGGAAGCCACCCCCTCTTCTATCTTGCCTGACGACAGAGCGCGCTGTGCCTCGGCATCCTATCCTACTGCCACCTCCCCAGCTGGCATGCAAGCTCCCTTCAGCAGACAAGGCTGAGGATGGTGAAGGTCAGCTGGGGGCAGCAGGGGCAGGCGGCAGAGTGCAGGGTGGCCAAAGGGGAAAAGGTGGGGGGAGACAGGCAGGTGAGGGGTGTTGAAGTGGAGGTGTGGCAGGGCAGGAGAAGCGTGAGGTCCTGGCCTAACAATGACACGGTCCTGGCCTAACAACCACAACTGGGACTACTGGAACTGCCTTGGTAAGTGGTGCAGTCCTGTAATGTTTTGCCCGACTGCTTTGCTTAGTGATGGAAATTCCGGTCTGAATTAGAGTTGTTAAGTGAGGACTACCTGTGTAGTATTTCTCTTAGAAAAAAATCTCATTTTATTATTACCATTATATATTATAATAGTCATTTATTATATATTATATAGTCATTTCTAAAGGAATTAGCATATTCTGGATTCAACAAGATTGTGATAACGAATTCACCTCATTAAAGGTTTACACAAAATGGTCAGGAATTAAAAGTGTCATAAAACAACACCTGCTAAGTGTCTGTCCATATGTATATGTATGTGTAAGAGTTCCAGCAAAATGCGTCCAAAAATACATTCCCACTGATCGAGTCCTGAGCTTGTTTTAAGACATTAACACACAATATGCTCACCACTGATTTCTTAATGTTCTTGTAGTATGGATTCCAACCTATACTCAAAACCATTTTATGCACATCTCCAGTTCCAACACAACCCCATCCATAGTATATGCCAGTAGAGATATCAGATGGGAAGCTGTCAACCACTTCTTCAGAAAAGTTAGCTGAAAAATAAAAGATTTACATGAACCATTAAAATATAGCACATGCAAAAAGATCAGTCAGAAGCCTTAGAGCAGTACATATACCTATTTTAATAGTATCAGAATAGAATCCAGGTGAGGTTGACTTTAACTTAGGATGGTCTAAATACAACTAAGGTAATTTACATTAATGTTTAAGTCACTCTTTAATTATATATGCTGCACATTCTCAACCAAAAGGCCAGCCTGCATTTGAACTTTCAAGAATGTTTCTTGCTTGAAATGTGGGGGGTCAGAATGTTCAAGGGACAAAATTTTCTGCGAAGTCTGACAGTTTCAAAATTTTAACTTAATTTTTAGATCACCTGAAAAATAACAAAGAGGCTAAAAGTACATTATAATTTCATGTTATTTTACTGCATACTGCACAACATTTTTTCCCACATTTCAACAAAAAAATACTGAAACAATTCCTAGACATACACTAAGAGATTAAAAAATACACATGACTCTCCGCAAGCCTACATATAGCAATTAAATTACTGTTATTAAATTAGAACTGAATTTACTTAAATATAAGCCAAAAAGTTTCTCAAAGGAACACTAAATATAACACATCCCCATCCATAGTATATGCCAGTAGAGATATCAGATGAGAAGCTGTCAACCACTTCTTCAGAAAATTAGCTGAAAAATAAAAGATTTACATGAACCATTAAAATATAGCACATGCAAAAAGATCAGTCAGAAGCCTTTCTCAAAATCAGATTTTTATTTTCCGTGTTATTTTTGTGGCCTTCCTTAGCAAATTATTTTATTATCTTAGAAATCTTTTATTATTTAGAGACATATTCCAATACTAAAATGCTAAATCTGTATTTCCAAGTAGCAGCAAGTCAATTTATCTGCAACTTTTCTTACAAAATTTCCATGAAGTTTCTCCTCACCACTGTTGCTGTATTAGATGGGTGCAGTATTCAAATCTGCAGCAGAAAAAGTCATTTAGTTCTAGCACTGGGAAGTACTAAGGTACCTGTCAGTAACACTGTACCTCAAAGAAGCCAAGCCCTTTCTGGTCTTATGTGGCCTTAGGGTAATACATATCTGAGTTCAGGAAGTATGTATGAAGTGATGACAGGGTATAATCATGATACTCCTTAACACTTCCTGAATTCAAACTTGTAAGGTATTGGCGACAGATATAGTCCATGCTGTATCCCAGCCTTTCTCAACCTTTTGACCCAGGAGGACCCCTTGAAATATTTTTTCAAGTGGCCTGGGAGAACCCCTGCAATTCAGGCTCAAATATAGGCCAAAAGTTACAAAATTATTATATTTGTTTCATGGGTAGGCCTGTATATATGCATTAACAGTGATCTTACACTAAAAATAAATAATGAAACTTACCTCTTTAATGTGAAGTTGCCTGAATCTGAAATAATTTTTTAAATAAATCGTGATCTCCCAGGGAACTCCTAGTGACCTCTTGCAGAACCCGAGGGTCCCATGGAACCCTGGCTAAGAAACCCTGCTCTATCCAAACCACCATTCCTGCTTCAGATCCAAAGACCTGCACATCTCTATGGTATCTTAGTAGGAGCTATTGTAATGTAAACAATTTTTTATCGTATATGCTAGATATGATTTCATACTTGGGGGTACATCCTTTGCTAGTATGGGAAAAAGTTCTTGCCAACACAGAGATTTTACCTTCACCTAAGTGATACAGGGAAGAGATACCCCTTTTGTTTTCCAAGTTGCTGGAGAAAAAACAGTATCACTGCAGCATAGGCACATGCACACAGCATATAGAGGCAAAGATCTCTGACTCTTTTAAGCGCCCAGCACTTTTATTACAATGTAAGCATTATTACATAAACTTTATGATGTAAGCATTTGTGTCATTGAGAATACAACTTTCCAAGTTGACCTGCTTAGGCATGCTGCTATTGGCTTTCATCATGTGTGAAATCCTGGGTCTAGAAAGCCACAAAATATCCCTTGTAGAAATGGCTCTGATCTAAGCAGCTGGTGACCTTGCCTGGAGAGGAAGTTTGGCAGGGTACTTGGACGACTGAGTACCAGAAAATATGAGGGTTGTAAGATAGGTTGGGAGGTCAGAAAATATCTCATAAGTCTATGGCAAGCTAGTCTGTACTGTGGCAAAAAACCTACAAGCACTATCCATGAAGGGGCTGAGCTGGCCTTGAACCGAACTTCATTATAACTAGACCAAAAAGAGAGAGAGAGAGAGAGACCCAGTTCCACTCCTCTGTGAAATTATACTAAAGCCTCGTTTTAATAAAGGCAAGTAAGAAACCAGAAACTGGACCTCCTTCCCACCACCGCCTGGAGAACCAGGCAGGGACGACGAAGAGAAGGGGGTGATACACACGCATCCACACACCTTCCTCCCAACATCCCGGGAGCGGTGCCCGGTCCACCCGCTTCCACCGCGCTCACCTGTGCGGATGCCCAGCTCCTTGGAGCCGCGCCCGAAGCCTCGCACCACCTCTCCACGGCAGAAGTACGGCAGGTTCTTCATGGCGACGGAGCTAAAGGGGAGAGCCAGCACGGGGCGAAAGGCAGAGGCGGCGGCCCAAGGCTTGGTCCCCGGGAGCACGCGCCGGTCCAGAAGACGAGAAGCGTGACTACCCGGCCGGCGCACAACGCTCCCGCCGCGTTTCGTCCCGGCGGAGACGCACCGCACCGCGCACAATTGAGCAACCGAACTGCCGGTGCGGAAGAGGTGGGACATTGTTTTGCGTCACAGGAGAAGCGGGTGGAGGAGGAAGAAGAAAGGCACGCAGGAACATTCTAGCACGCCCGGCTCCCCCCCTGCTACGAAGGTTGCTGCGCGTACGAACTCGTCGACCGCCGGTGGGTGGAGCCACCGCGTTTCTGCCCTGCGAGAGAGATTTGCGAGAAAATGCAGCCTGCGCGCCTGCGCTTTGGCGTCCTCTGGCGACCGTGCGGACTTTGAAAGTCATCGCCGGGGGACGGTACGGCTGCTTGGTCCAATGCGGTGCTTCCAGATCAGCCTACTAGTTTCGAGAAAGAGACAGTGTCCGAGAGGCAGAGGCATTGACCTGTTTTAGGGATTCTCCGCACGGTCAATGAATTTGTGTGAACGCCCATGAAGGAAACGAATGACTTCGTTGCGGTTAGGGCTTTGCAAGACACGAATAAGCTTAGTTTTAACTGGAGTTTTGATAATTAAATTGTAATCTGTATATCACAAGGGGTTCTCAGAATTTATGCTACAGGCTTGCGCTGGAGTGAGTTTTGATAGTGCAGACTTCTGCACTATCAAATAGCCTGCATTATTTAGCCCGCAGAAGTCAGAACAGGCTTGAAAAATATTACCGGCCCCCTTCGAAGTTGCTGGCAGCCTACTTTGCTGCATAGCAATTGAAGCCATACTGGGGCATATTAGTTTGATCAGCCTTCCCCAACCTGGATCCCAATTTCCCCTTTCCTGTAAAAGAGAAACTAGGAGGACGTGATTTTATACACAAGCATTTGTTGTTCGTTCATTTAGTCGCTTCCAACTCCTCGTGACTTCATGGACCAGCCCACGCCAGAGCTTCCTGTCGGTCATCAACACCCCCAGCTCCCCCAGGGACAAGTCCGTCACCTCTAGAATATCATCCATCCATCTTGCCCTTGGTCGGCCCCTCTTTCTTTTGCCTTCCACTCTCCCTAGCATCAGCATCTTCTCCAGGGTGTCCTGTCTTCTCATGATGTGGCCAAAGTATTTCAGTTTTGCCTTTAATATCGTTCCCTCAAGTGAGCAGTCTGGCTTTATTTCCTGGAGGATGGACTGGTTTGATCTTCTTGCAGTCCAAGGCACTCTCAGAATTTTTCTCCAACACCACAGTTCAAAAGCATCTATCTTCCTTCTCTCAGCCTTCCTTATGGTCCAGCTCTCGCAGCCATATGTCACTACGGGGAACACCATTGCTTTAACTATGCGGGCCTTTGTTGTCAGTGTGATGTCTCTGCTCTTAACTATTTTATTGAGATTTGTCATTGCTCTTCTCCCAAGGATTAAGCGTCTTCTGATTTCCTGACTGCAGTCAGCATCTGCAGTAATCTTCGCACCTAGAAATGCAAAGTCTTTCACTGCCTCTACGTTTTCTCCCTCTATTTGCCAGTTATCAATCAAGCTGGTTGCCATAATCTTGGTTTTTTTGAGGTTTAGCTGCAAGCCAGCTTTTGCACTTTCTTCTTTCACCTTCATCATAAGGCTCCTCAGTTCCTCTTCGCTTTCAGCCATCAAAGTGGTATCATCTGCATATCTGAGATTGTTAATGTTTCTTCCAGAGATTTTAACTCCAGCCTTGGATTCCTCAAGCCCAGCTTGTCGCATGATGTGTTCTGCATACAAGTTGAATAGGTAGGGTAAGAGTATACAGCCCTGCCGTACTCCTTTCCCAATCTTAAACCAGTCCGTTCCGTGGTCTGTTCTTACTGTTGCTACTTGGTCGTTATACAGATTCTTCAGGAGGCAGACAAGATGACTTGGTATCCCCATACCACTAAGAACTTGCCACAATTTGTTATGGTCCACACAGTCAAAGGCTTTAGAATAGTCAATAAAACAGAAATAGATGTTTTTCTGAAACTCCCTGGCTTTTCCCATTATCCAGCGGATATTGGCAATTTGGTCCCTAGTTCCTCTGCCTTTTCTAAACCCAGCTTGTACATCTGGCAATTCTCACTCCATGAACTGCTGAAGTCTACTTTGCAGGATCTTGAGCATTACCTTACTGGCATGTGAGATGAGTGCCACTGTTTGATAGTTTGAACATTCTTTAGTGTTTCCCTTTTTTGGTATGGGGATATAAGTTGATTTTTTCCAATCTGATGGCCATTCTTGTGTTTTCCAAATCTGCTGGCATATAGCATACATGACCTTGACAGCATCATCTTGCAAGATTTTGAACAGTTCAGCGGGATGCCGTCGTCTCCTGCTGCCTTGTTATTAGCAATGCTTCTTAAGGCCCATTCAACCTCACTCTTCAGGATGTCTGGCTCTAGCTCACTGACCACACCATCAAAGCTATCCCCGAAATTGTTATCCTTCCTATACAGGTCTTCTGTATATTCTTGCCACCTTTTCTTGATCTCTTCTTCTTCTGTTAGGTCCTTGTCATCTTTGTTTTTGATCATACCCATTTTTGCCTGGAATTTACCTCCAATGTTTCTAATTTTCTGGAAGAGGTCTCTTGTCCTTCCTATTCTATTGTCTTCTTCCACTTCCATGCATTGTTTGTTTAAAAATAATTCCTTATCTCTTCTGACTAACCTCTGGAATTTTGCATTTAATTGGGCATATCTCCCCCTATCACTGTTGCCTCTTGCTTTCCTTCTTTCTTGGGCTACTTCTAGTGTCTCAGCAGACAGCCGTTTTGCCTTCTTTGTTTCCTCTTTCTTTGGGATGTATTTTGTTGCCGCCTCCTGAACAATGTTGCGCACTTCTGTCCATAGTTCTTCCGGGACCCTATCTACTAAGTCCAGTCCCTTAAATCTATTCTTCACCTCCACTGCATATTCCTTAGGAATATTAGTGAGCTCATATCTAGCTGATCTGTGGGTCTTCCCTAATCTCTGTAGTCTGATCGTAAATTGTGCAATAAGAAGTTCGTGATCGGAACTACAGTCAGCTCCAGGTCTTGTTTTTACCGACTGTATAGATGTCCGCCACCTTTGACTGCAAAGGATGTAGTCAATCTGATTTCAGTGTTGTCCATCTGGTGAAGTCCATGTATAAAGCCGTCTCTTAGGTTGTTGGAAGAGAGTGTCTGTTATGCAGAGTGAGTTGTCTTGGCAAAATTCTATCAGCCTATGTCCTGCTTCGTTTTGTTCTCCCAGGCCATGCTTACCTGTAATTCCAGGTGTCATCTGACTGCCCACCTTAGCATTCCAGTCTCCTGTGATGAAAATAGCATCTCTCTTAGGCGTGTTGTCCAGTAGGTGCTGCAGATCCTCATAGAACTGCTCTACTTCAGCTTCTTCAGCATTTGTGGTTGGGGCGTATATTTGGATCACTGTGATGTTAGATGGCTTGCCCTGAATTCAAACTGATATCATTCTATCGTTTTTTTGGATTGTGTCCAAGCACTGCTTTAGCCACTTTACTATTAATTAGGAAGGCTACTCCATTTCTTCTGTAGTCCTCTTGTCCACAGTAGTAGATTTGATGGTCATTTGATGTGAAGTGGCCCATTCCAGTCCATTTCAGTTCACTGACGCCCAAAATGTCTATCTTTAATCTTGGCATCTCACCAATAACCACATCCAATTTGCCCTGGCTCATAGATCTTACGTTCCAGGTTCCAATGGTGTGTTGATCCTTAGAACATCGGATTTGCCGTTCACCACCAGCACTGTCGGCCGCTAGCCGTCCTTTCGGCTTTGAGCTAGCTGCGTCATCACGTCTGGGGCTAGTTGAACTCATCCTCTGTTCCTCCCCAGTAGCATTTTGACCATCTTCCGACCTGGGGGTCTCATCTTCTGATGGTATACCGACATATCTCTGGTTGTACTGATCCATTTAGTTTTCACGGCAAGAATACTGGGGTGGGTTGTCATTACCTTCCCCAAGGATCGCATTTAGTCTGACCGCTCTGTCATGACCTTCCCGTCTTGGGTGGCCCTTCACGGCTTAGCTCATGGCATCATTGAGGTGCTCAAGCTCCAGCACCACAACAAGGTAACGATCCTTTGCTGAAGATACACAGGCATACCTCGGAGATATTGCTGGTTCGGGTCCAGACCACTGCAATAAAGCGAGTCATGAGTGTCAGACTGTTAACTCCCATCATCCCCACTCTTGTGAGCACTGTAATGAAGCACATTGGGGAAAAATCAGTTTGGGAATGCTGGTAAAAGTGTCACACAGTGCTGGATATTGCCAATGAACACTGATAGCCGTTGAAAGACACAGGCATTTCACTCAGTACATGCACATCCACAACCTTAGCCACTGAAGTTCACTCCACATCCCTCTTTCAAAATATTAGATATCATATCATAAGCCAGCCTTCCCAAACTGGGCGATCTCCAGATGTGTTAAGTTCTTAACAGTTATCTTCAGCCAACTCCAGGAGCATGCTGGGTGGAGATGATAGGGGTTGTGTAGTCCAACATGTCTAGTGTCATGCGCTGCCTGCCTCTGAATAAGACTCAGACACTGGTTCGTGGATCAGGCTCTGATTTATTCACAGCGCAGTTACAGCGTCGGAAGAAAAAAGCTGAGAGTGACAGGAGCGCGCCGGTGCGGGGTTTAAATACCCCGCGCCGGTCAGCGCCCCCTCACTCGCGGTCACGTCACCCCCCTTTGTCCAATACGTTGCCCTGCCGGTGGGTGAGGGGTTCCGGGGTCGCCCATCATCAGGTTTTCTATTCCTCTGGTGATTGCTCTCAGCTGGGCGATCTCCGATGTATTGGCGCTGATGGCTTGGGTGTGCTCCGTGATCCGTTTAGTTATTGTTTGTTGGCCGTTAGTCGTTGTGGGTTGATGGCTACTTATCTTGAGCCCCTTCACCTATTTCCTTGCTATTGTCATGTGTGCCATTGCGCTGATGACTTCAGCTCAACGGCACTCATGACATACTGCCCCCTTTCCGAATAGTGCTCCCCCCTGGTTTTCTGGTTTTTTTTTTTTTTTTTTTTTTTCGGTGGAGCTGTCAAACGGCACTTTTTTTTTTTTTTTTTTTTTAAGTTCCCGCCGGAGTAGTTGTCGCCCCTCCCTTTGCCCCTCCCTCTACCACGTGCCTTCCCAGGGTGTGTCCATGGTGCGCATGCCCGGGTCCCGTCCTGGCGTGCGCATGCTCCAGCCACACCCTGTTTGTTTGGCTCAGTTCGGCGAGGAGAGAGGTGTGGCTGGTCGGGTGCTTATCAGCTCCAGGTAGGGCCCTTCTTTTTTTTCAATTTAAAGTGCGTCGCCTTTGTTGTATCTCCTGGGCGTTGCCCCCAGGTTGCCCTGTTGACTTGCTTGCCACTCCCCCGCGGCCGGGGGGGCGGGGGGAGGGTGCTGGCGAACGCTTGTCATCACCTCGTGGGCCCGGGGCGGGGGGAGTGAGTCCCGGGGGGGGAGGTCCACCCAAGTCGCGGGCTTGGGGGGGCCCTTTCCCTTGGGGCACGGGAGGTGGGGGGGGCCTGCGGGGGGGGGTTTGGCTTGCTGACCTTGGTTGTGGCTTGTCGGGGTATGCCCGGTGAAATGCTCTGGTTAGGTCAGGCGCGTTAACGTTGTGCGCCGCCACCCATTCCGGGTGGGGGAAGTGTTTCCACCTGACCAGATAGTGTAGAGTTCCTCGTTGCTTGCGGGAGTCGAGAATGTCCCTTATCTCGAAGTGGTGTTGCCCGTCGATCATCAGCGGTGCGGGCTGTGGCGTGCTTGGGTGCCATCGGGAGGTGGTTGCCGGTTTCAGGAGGCTGGTGTGGAACACCGGGTGGAGTCTCCGTAGGTTGTGTGGCAGGTCCAAGCGTATTGCTATCGGGTTCACTATTTGCGTGACTCGGAACGGCCCGATGTACTTAGGCCCCAGTTTTTTCGAGGGTTGGGTTGACTTTAGGAACTTGGTGGATAGGTAGGCCATATCCCCCGCTTGGAACGTCGGTTGTTGGCGCCGGTGCTTGTCGGCCTGCTCTTTGTAGGCTGCCTGTGCATCCTTCAGCGCCGCCGTGATTACTGGCCATGCTTCCGCGATCTTCCGTCCCCAGTCGCTAGCGTCCACCTGGGGTTCCGGGGGTTGAGGTAGCTCCGGTATGGGGACGAAGTCGCGCCCCGAGACTACTTCAAACGGAGTTTTCCCCGTGCTCGTGTGGACGGCGTTGTTGTATGCGACTTCGGCGAACGGGAGCAGTTCAGCCCAGTCGTCTTGGTGGTAGTTAGTATATGATCGTATGAATTGCTCTAAGGTGGCATTAAGAACCTCTGTGGCTCCATCCGTCTGGGGGTGCCAAGCCGTAGATAGGGCCTGTTGGGTCCCCGTCAGCTTTAGGAAGGCCCGCCAGAATTTGGAGGTGAACTGTGTGCCCCTGTCGGTCACCACACGTGCGGGACATCCGTGTAGCCTGTACACGTGGATGAGGAAGAGTTTGGCTAGCTGTTGTGAGGATGGGACCGACGTGCAGGGGATGAAGTGGGCCTGCTTTGAGAAGTAGTCCTTCACCACCCAAATGGCCGTTTTCTTCTGGCTGGGTGGGTGGTCCACTATAAAATCCATAGAGATTTCCTCCCATGGGCGGGAGGGTTCTGCCACCCGTTGTAATAGCCCCGCGGGTTTGCCTGGTGCCCGTTTGGCCCTAGCGCACGTTGGGCAGGACGCCACGTAGGCTTTTACGTCTCGCCTGAGCGCGGGCCACCAGAATTGACGCCGTGTTAGGTGTAGGGTCTTGAGGAACCCAAAGTGTCCCGCTTGTTTGGCGTCGTGTGACCTATGCAAGATCGCCTGGCGTTGCGAGTCCGGGACGTAGATTCTGCCTTCCCCCCATGCCAGGTCCTGTGCCATCGTTACCTTGTCGGGGTTTGCCAGGAACCAGGGGTCGGTTTTGAGGGCGGCGGCGAGGTCCGTGCGCATTCCCCCTGGTAGTTGCGGTTGGCTTCTTCCGGTCGCCGGTTGTCCCACCGTCGGCTGCGCCGTAGAGTCGAGCTGCCTCCGCGCGCCGCTTCGGGTGGTCACGGCCATCCCCAGTTGCGAGGCGGATAGGACCGTCCCAATGGTGTCTGGGGGGGGCTCTTCGTCTTGGGGCAGTCGGGAGAGGGCGTCGGCCAGGAAGTTCTTTTTGCCCGGCATGAACTTCAGCTGGAAATTAAAGCGGCTGAAGAATTGGGCCCATCGGACCTGTTTTGGGCTAAGGCGTCTAGGCGTTCGTAGGGCCTCGAGGTTCCGGTGGTCAGTCCAGACCTCGAATGGCTGGGTGGCTCCCTCGAGTAGGTGTCGCCATGTCTCTAGCGCTGATTTCACCGCGAAGGCTTCTTTCTCCCAGACGTGCCATCGCCTTTCTGTCTCGGAGAACTTCCTTGACAGGTAGGCGCATGGTTTCAGGAGTCCCGTGGGGTCTTTCTGTAGCAGGATGGCTCCCAGGGAGAAGTCTGAGGCGTCGGCTTGGACCACGAACGGCCGTTCTGGTTCCGGGTGCGCGAGGATTGGCTCCGTAGTGAACAGCGCTTTCAGCTTGTTGAATGCGGTCTGGCACGCGGGAGTCCAATTCAGCACTGTGCCTGGGTTCTTGGCGCGTCGGGTGTCCCCCACCCCTTTGGTTTTGAGGAGGTCCGTTAGGGGGAGGGCTATCTCTGCGAACCCCCGGGCGAATGACCTGTAAAAATTCGCGAATCCGAGGAAGCTCTGTAGTTGGCGTCTGTTGCGGGGGCGCTCCCAGTTTAGCACTGCTTCGACTTTTGCGGGGTCCATTTCGATGCCGTCCCCGGAGATTCGGTACCCCAGGTAGTCTAGGCGCTCTCTGTGAAACTCACACTTTGTAGGCTTGGCATAGAGCTGCGCCCTTCTGAGCTTGTCGAGGACTTGCCTGACTAGGGTCACATGTTCCTCGTGCGTTTTTGTGTAAATGAGGACGTCGTCGATGGAGACCAGGACCCCTTTGAACAGATGTTCATGCAGTACCTCATTGATGAGCTGCATGAACACCCCAGGGGCCCCCGCGAGTCCGAAGGGCAGTACTTTGTACTGGAAGGCGCCTAGGGGGCAGTTGAACGCCGTCTTCCATTCGTCCCCTTCCCTGATTCGGATGCGATAGTACGCCTCGCGAAGGTCCAGTTTGGAAAAGACTTTGCCCGTGGACAGGTGGGCGAGCATGTCCTTCACCAGGGGTAAGGGGTATTTGTTGGACAGGGAAGCCGCGTTTAGGCCCCGGTAGTCGGTGCAGAGCCGTAGGGTGCTGTCTTTCTTCTCCCGGAATAAGACGGGGGCTCCGACCGGTGAGCATGCTGGCTCTATGAATCCCCTGTCAAGGTTTTTATCGATGAACTCCCGGAGGGTTGCCATCTCCTTCGGGGTCATCGAGTAGATCTTTGGTCTAGGTAAGGGGACGTCGGGCAGTAGGTCGATCCGGCAATCCGTCTTGCGGTGGGGGGGTAGTTGGTCAGCTTCTGCCTCTCCGAAGACCTCGGAGAAGTCGGCGTATTGTTCCGGTAGGTCTGCGGTGGTAGCGGCGTTGTCTTGTGTGGTCGCCTCCGCTCGTCCTACAGTGGGGTTGGTTCTGCCCGCTGGAACTGGTGCTCGATACTCGCCGCCGCCGAATGTGAAGGTGCGGGTCTCCCAGTTGATCCGCGGGTTGTTTGTCGCGAGCCATGGCATCCCCAGGACTGCAATGGGCCGTCCGATGTGCGTGACGACGAACGATGTGCGCTCGGTGTGCGTGCCCATTTGCAGGGTGACCGGCTCGGTTTGTAGCGTGGCTGGTTTCCCTCCCGCTGTGGAGCCGTCCAGCTGGTGGAATGCCAGCGGCGTGGGGAGGGGGAAGCAGCGGAGGTCGAGTTTGGCGACTAGGTCGGGGTGGATGAGGTTTTTTGAGCACCCCGAGTCCACTAGTGCCGCGGCCGTGGTGGCTCCGTTGCCGGCAGAGAGTTTGATTGCTGCCATTATTACGGGGCTTTCGTCGTTCCGTCGAGGTGGTCCGCGCTGCTGTCCCACCGCCTGCCTCGCCACGCGTTTCAGGGCAGGCGGGGAGCTTTTCCCGCCGGCTGTTCGGGGTCTGCGTTATCCTCTTCCCCCCAGTAAGCATCCCAGCCTTCCTCTGGTGTCGCTGTGGCCACGGTCATTCGGCGGTGAGGGGGCGGCCCCAGGTTGAGTGGTTTGGGGCTAATTTTCGGGGTGGGTTTGGGCGCGCTGGTCGGCGGTCGGTTGGCGAAGCAATCCACCGTCTTGTGCCCTAATTTGCCACACCTCCCGCAGGGCTCCCGGTTGAATTTCTTTTTTGGGTATATGGGGCCGGCCATCCCCACGTGTGGTGCGGGTACCTTTTTTCCGGCATAGTTTGTGTCTTCCGTGGTTGTCATGAGGAAGGTGCGGTGCGCGTGTTCGGCTTTCCCCGCAAGGTGGATCCACCCGTGTAGCGTTTCTGGGTCGTCGCGGTAGAGGGCCCATTGGAGAACGTCGCGGTTGAGCCCCCTTTTGAACATTTCCAGCAGGGTGGTCTCGGACCAGTCGCTGACCTTCCCCGCGAGGGCTTTGAACTCCAGGGCGTAGTCAGGGACCGTGCGTGTGCCCTGTTTAAGTCTTTGGAGTGCGCTTTTCGCCCTTACTTTGGCTAGGGGGTCTTCGAAGTAGTTTTTCATCTCATTGATGAAAGCAGGGAAGGTGGCGAGGGCGGGGGAGCTGGACTCGTACAGTTGGACGTACCAGTCCGCCGCCCTGTCTTGGAGTTTGATCGCCACGGCGGCGATCTTGTCGGCCTCGGAGTCATAGGAGTGTCCGTGCCTCCCCATGAACTCCCTAGCGTTCATGACAAAGAACGAGAGTTTCGTGGGGGTCCCATCGAAGATGGGGAAGTCCTTTGGGGCCCGGGCGTTTTGCGCGGCCCTGCCTCTCGCTTCCCGGTCTGTGGTGTCGTCCGCCTGTGCCGTCTGCTGACCCTCCGCTGGCCCGTGGGGGTTCGGTGCTTCGCTCGGGGTGTGGGCCTGTGTGGGGACGTCGTTGGGTGGCGCGGGGGGCATAAGCGACTGGAGCATGGTCCGGAGTTCCGTCAGTTGAGCCCGCATGGCCGCCAGTTCAGCTCGTGCCTCCTCGTCCACAGCCCGCGCCGCCGCTGGGGCCGGTTCCGCTGGCGCGTCCTCGGGGGTGGGTTGCCGGCGGGGTTCCTCCTCCCTCTGCCGCAGGTCCGCTTCCTCCGCCGTCTGCTGGGTGTCTCCATCGTCCTCCTCCGTGTTGACCGCCGTTGGGCTGTCGCTCCACGCCCGTTGCTGGTGTGCGATGTGGGGCGCGGGGTCCTCCGCTGGTTTCGGAAGTCGTGCTGCTCCCTCCTGCGGTCGGGTTGCCTCCGTCGCCATCTCCCCTTGGGGTTGGAGCTGAGGCTCGGGTCGGGTGGGGTGGGCGTCCATGGCTCCGGGAGTCCGCGGTGCCTCTGGCCTTGGTCGGTCCTCCTCTGTCTCTTGCCGCGCGGCTCACCCTCCTTGCCCGCGCCGCTCCGGCCTCATCTTGCTGGTCTTCTCGCCGTCTACTCCTCCCGCGGCTCGTTGTCGTCCGGTGGGGCTCGGCGAGGCTGAGTTTATGACTCTCAGCTTTATGTCATGCGCTGCCTGCCTCTGAATAAGACTCAGACACTGGTTCGTGGATCAGGCTCTGATTTATTCACAGCGCAGTTACAGCGTCGGAAGAAAAAAGCTGAGAGTGACAGGAGCACGCCGGTGCGGGGTTTAAATACCCCGCGCCGGTCAGCGCCCCCTCACTCGCGGTCACGTCACCCCCCTTTGTCCAATACGTTGCCCTGCCGGTGGGTGAGGGGTTCCGGGGTCGCCCATCATCAGGTTTTCTATTCCTCTGGTGATTGCTCTCAGCTGGGCGATCTCCGATGTATTGGCGCTGATGGCTTGGGTGTGCTCCGTGATCCGTTTAGTTATTGTTTGTTGGCCGTTAGTCGTTGTGGGTTGATGGCTACTTATCTTGAGCCCCTTCACCTATTTCCTTGCTATTGTCATGTGTGCCATTGCGCTGATGACTTCAGCTCAACGGCACTCATGACATCTAGCGAGCCATGAGCCTATCCAATTTTTTATTCCCATAAAGGTGCTGTTTATAATAAATGTTTTATCTAATCAAAGCATTAAGAAGAGAGTAATTCTTGGATGTTGCCAATTTTGTCTTAGAATCATTCCAGACTTACATTTGACCTGGGTCCAAGTTTTTGTACTGCGCTGATGATGGAGTTCAGAGTCATAACCTTGAACAAGGCACACAGGTTTTGCATTTTGTTGCAAAACCAGGGGTTTCACAGAGTCTAATTTGCATAAAGGGAAGTTGGCATTGGGCTAAGCCCTTAGCTAGGCAGTACTGATGATTCTCTCTGCTTCACCAGCTGTGTCCTTCGGATGCACTTTCTCATTCCTCTTGCTGAATGGTATTTTCAAACAGGTGAACCAGTATTCTTAAATCGTTCTTTTTTCTTTAACAACAGAAACAGCACATTTTGAATACCTTTCAAAAATACAGTTATTACAGTAATAAAGAGTCCAAGAATTGCATACAGTTTAAGAATTCTTTTGAGTCACATCTATACTTGTCTGCACAACCATCAAACACTCATTTTCAAATTAACTTGCAATTGTCCTCACCACCGCCAAGACTGTGTGAACCAATCAGTGCTCCTGGCTGCTGCCCACCCAGAGAATTTGAAAATCAGCATCCGGTCATCTCCATTCAACATCCCCATGCCTGTAGTTCAGATTGTCTCATTTGTCTGTGGATACACTGAACACTTGAGGGGTTGCTGTGACAAAGGCACCATCTATTCAGATAGCAAGGGTAACGATCCTTGGACATCTAGGACAGCTTAGTTTCCATGGCAGGAGTTGGCAAAACAGCATCCGTAAGTACCACCTTGCCCACAATACTCCCAAATGGCATCCATGAGACTAAAAAAAAAAATGGCTAGAATCTAGTGAGGTTGCTATATTGTACAATTTAGGGCCTGACTACCTAAGGGGTCACTTCTTGTTTCATGAATCTGTCTGGCCATTAGGATATTGAGGGAGGTCCTTCTCATGATGCCCTCAGGTCAGAGATTCATTTATCTCGTATGCAGGAGTGTGCATTCTTAGGTGTCCATTCCCTTAAGTTTGTATCTTGCTGGTACTCCCTTTTCCTGTAAGAGAAACTAGGAGGGCATGATTTTATATACAGGCATATCTTGGAGATATTGCAGATTCAGGTCAAGACCACCGCAATAAAGCAAATACTGCAATAAAGCAAGTACACAAATTTTTTGGTTTCCCAGTGCATATACTGTAAAAGTTATGTTTGCGCTATACTGTAGTCCTATTAAGTGTGCAATAACATTACACCTAAAGAAAAACAATGTAAATACCTTAATTTAAAAATACTTTATTGCTAAATAAATGCTAAACTGTTGGAAAAATAGCACCGATAGACTTGCTCAACGCAGGGTTGCCACAAACCTTCAGTTTGAAAAAAAACCCGCAATATCTGTGAAGCACAATAAAGCAAAGCGCAAGAAAATGAGATATGCCTGTATATTTTAATTTACATATATCATTATAAAATATATATTTTATATACTCTATTCTTATTTTAAGTATCTTTAAGTCCAGGCAGTTGTCAGGAGTCAACGCCGACTTGAAGCCCCCCCTCAAAAAAATGGTGGTTTTATCTGAACTCCACTAAATGTTTTTTCCAGAGAGAAAGGTATCATATAATTCTTCTAAATAAATGCATTTTGAACACAACACTGAAAAGTCCATCATCAGCAAGAAATAAAATCAGATGGATGCAAAGCAGCATGTGTCGCTCTGTGAGTGAGATAGGTGGTGACTAAATTTGAGGTATAAATCAATAAATGTATGAATTCGGTCTTTCATGTGAACTGCTGCTACTGTCCAAGCACTGACAGTGTTGATCACGTTACTTCTAGAGAGAATCATATTTGGGACCAAATTACTTAAGTGTAGTCTTCTCTATCTATTACACCTGAAGTCACCTGAAACCTTGTAAGAATGTATTTATTTATTTAGAAATTTTATACTCCCTCCCGTCTTCAATACATAACTCCAGGCAGCTAACAATCAATTTTTTATTATTATTATTTTGTGCCTTTGAGTTAGTCTTAACCCTTGACAACTGCCTGAAGTAGTCTCTGCAGTTTTCTTGGCAAGATTTTCAGAAGTGATTTCGCTGTTGGCTCTCAACAATCAATTTAAACCCCCCACAAAAAAAAGGCAAAAAGAACTCCATAACCAAAGTTAAAATAATCCAAAGAAAAACGGAAGGACCATATAACAAGTTCTAAAACGCACATGCATATATGGGGCCGTGCCAACACTTGGAGAAAAAGCCAGGCCTTGCAGAAGGCAAGAGGGTTCAGGCTCTCTGAATCTTGGGGGAGGCTGTTCAATAGGGCAGGTTGCATGGCAGAGAAGGCATGCTTCCTCTATCTCATAAGATGACACTGTTTATTACTGGGGACCTGGAGCATGCCCACCCTGTTGGATATGGTGGAACAGATACAAACTCTTGGAGACAGTCCTGCAACTGAACATGGATATCAAAATCATGCAAGAATTTGTGAAGCTTTTAAAATGATTTTTCTATTATTATTTTTTGGCAGCCTGCCAAAATCGTTTCATGGCTCCCAGGCCTGAAAGGCTACACACATGGGTGTCTGCGACACATATAAAAATAGCTAGAGCTTCAATCATACCGTTATGGCCACCATTTTGACTTTTTTGAGAGTCATCAACAAATCTAGAATGCACAAGTTTGCTAAAAAAGAGTCAAGTTAATTAAATATTTCTCTTATTTCCACTAGATGGCAGATATTATCTATTCTTCTAAACAACAAGGATATCCTACGGATAATATAAAGCCACTTCAAAAAGAAGTCTAAAGTTTAAAACAGTATGCTATATAGTCTTGCTGATAACTCTTATCTGGAATGCTTGCTTGCAAATTATTGCACAACAAAATGCTAGACTGCATAGAAACTGTTAATACTGTAGTTTATGCAAGCAAGCCCCATTTGGTTTCTTCCACCATCCAGCCATGATAGCTAAATATATTTCCATTGATTTATGTTACCACTCTTTGTTTCACAAATGGAAGCTTCAAATACACCAATCTACAGTTCTCTTAAACATTGTCCTCTGTTGCCCCTTGTATAGCTATCCCACTGAATTTCTGTTCATCTAAGGCTATAATCCTGTGACTGCATTTGTGTAGTGGAAACATTTCCCCTTAAAGGGAATCATTTAAACTGGAGATCAAGAGACCATTACACTGAATTACAAATTGGTTTATTGACAGTGCTGAAGACCAGGACAAACCCAAAGAGGGATAGGTGACATTTTCTCTTTACACACTTATGTAAATTGGAATATACCTGCAGTGGGATACAGCAGCAAGTTATTTCATTGGATGTAATAAATCATGTTCCTAGTGAGGGCAGTGGGGTAATTAGGGTGTAACTCTGAAGTAATGGTATAGGACTAAAAAGACAATAGGTTTTATTTTTTTTTTAAAAGAACCAAAAGGCAGTATTCTTATGAATATTGTTTCTTTCTAGGGAATTGCTTGCTTCCCTTTTCCCAGGGCCCTGCCCACCTCCCAGTATCTTTTCCAGCTTATCACCATTCTTTGGCCTTCTAAATGTTTTTATGACTAAGTTGACAGTCATAGTTTCCCTGGGAAAGTGATTCTGCAGAGGGGGAAGTTGCCTACTTTGACACCATGTACTGTAGCTGAGCCAGTGCTTTGTTTTCCCTGAGAAGATGAATTGGGGTTTAGGGGTTTTTGACTCCCCAATTCTCCTTCACAAGTTTGGGAGTAAATGCTAATGAACATATCAACAAGTGCAACTCACAACACAGTTGTGATCTTATACCAAATTAGGGAGTTGTTTGGGAACATGAATATTGAGAAACAGAGCCTTAATGAATGAGCCTGATTATTTTGCTCTGATTTGACATGTCTTGGTTATCACAATACTGCATCTTGAGTGTGTCAGTGCATTGTATACACCTCCTTTTGGTGGAATGTGGGCAACAGTTTGATGGCTTGCAAGAAAGTTCTTAGAGGAGAGTTCCCAGCTTGCATAAAATAGCATGAGCATCCTTGCAGTAAAACTGAACTATGATTGTGCTTGTAGCATCCTGGCCAAAACGTGCCAAAACTGACCTACTGCTGGCAAGGAACGTACACCACCACTTAGGAAGAATAGAAAGTTAGGTAGTTTTTGTCTTTCTTTCTCTAGATCTTGTTTACTTGATTGGAAAGATTTATCTCAGATTAATTCCTTGATTATATATAATTACAATAACAGCAAGGGTTAAATTACTAAACTGGCAATTTTTTTTTCTTTTGTTAATGTTAACCCTGTTATGATTTTAATAAAGTGGGTGCTATTTTTTAAAAACAAGACAATGCAGAAATGTGTTTGTGTATGTGTGTATGCTTGTGTGTATGTGTGTGTGTGTGTTCATATTCCCCCAGCCACCCACCAACTCCATTCTGGCTGGAGTTTACTAACAAATGCTCTTTATGCACACAATGCAGAAAAAAGTCTTTTCAAAGGACCGTGTCACTATGAGGATTAACTTATGCTGATATGCACAGAGCAATTCATATGTGTACTTTCTCTTTCTTGTCTCTCTCACACACACGACATAAACCCTGATGACATCAACAGACTTCATTGTGAGCCTGAGGGGAAAGTTGTAAGGAATTAGAACAAACCATCACTAAATGGATGTCATGGATTAAATACTATATGTTACTTCAACTCATTAAGATGTTGCTTGAACTCATAAGATTAAGATTTGATCCTACTGAGCATAGGTGTTGATTTTTCTAATTTAGCTATTTTGTTTGCCCTCAATGTCATGTACCTCTTATTCTTGCTTCTCCAAAAATTGTAGAAAAGTAGTTGAGGTACGCAAAGTGGAAACTGAGCAAGTTAGAACTATCAATCACAGTCATTCCCAGTTGGGTTGATTTTAGGTTTCAGTGAAGGCTCACTGGTCAGCTGACACCCAGGGGATCAACATTTCCCATCTTCAGAACCTTTCCTGAAGCAATCCAAAAAAAGTTCAATTCTTGCTATGCTGGATTTACCCTTCTGCCAGTTTACATGTGTGCTATCACTATGTAGTAATTGTATCTCCTAAGTGTGATTAGAAGGTTGGGGCCATCTGAGCTGTATATAATAGTCACCTTGAGGACAAATGCAATGCATTATATCTACAATCAATAAAACTGACTGGCACCTTTTCCCCTTGGGGGATGGGATCTCTGTTCCTGACTACAATCTGTTTACCGATTAGCTAGTGCCTACAATGGATTGGGTGCTATTTTCGAGACTTTAATTACACATTCAAAATACAGAGACTGGGAGAAATAAAAACCAACACTATAATTAATAAGAAGAGATGTTCACCCTCCCACCATCTGAAATTGCATTGGAGCAGGCTTTACTAGTCATACTGCTGCATGACTCATTCAGCAATGACCCAATTCTCTGTCTGCAGCAGCAATGGGCAGATGTAGTTTTCATTTACATTTTATACTTCCTTTGATCTAAGTTTCCTGTAAACCACTAATGAGCGTTTTCCTGTTCCATGATCCTGCGATGTGGTAAATGGCTTTCATCATTATCAGACTGTGGAATCTGTTCATTAAAAACCAAAAAAAATCCTGATCAAGAGAGATGCGGCTTCTGAACATCAGATGACAAGCCCTGCCTTTTCCACTGTATCTTTGTGACTAAGAGGTAGGGGAAAAAAAACTCCCCACAAGGAAGTAAGGGAAAACTCTGCTATGGACTCAGGGTTTTTTCCCCTTAACAGTAATTCCTTGCAAAGAGGTGTTTTATTTGGGGAGGGGCTAGCATTAGTTCCTTGAGGAGAGTTTTCCCTTGGTCCCTTGCTGAGAACTTTCTGCAAGGGACTAATGGGGGGGAGACCCTCCACAAGATACTAAGCCCTCCCCCCTTAGGTCCCCAGAATCCTTTCAAATCATCATGGAATCCTTGGACTCTGCAATAGGCAGTTTGAAAAATCTGTTCTACTGTACATGGAATATCTGCAAGAAATCCTTAAGTTACCCCAAAGTGTAAATTTATCATGGGAATACAGGCCAACATTATACTTGCATGCCAATGTCTTCCAAACATGGCTTGCAGCCTTTAATGGCAGATAGGCAATAGAACTGTGGCTAAAAAAGGAGCCAAGCCATGCTTTGTTGTCATAGGGGTTATATGTAACTTTCTAACTGAGGCAATGTTTTTGGACTTAACCACCAAAATTCCACACAGGAATCATGGTCAAAGTATATGCTCAGTGATAAAGCAGAATGTCAAGGAAATTTCATCTCCCATCACTGAACAATAGTCATTTCCCCACTAGGGCCTTATAGTGTCTTCTAAAATCATCCAGCATGATTGTGTTAATGTAACAGTAATAAGAAAAGGCTTTAAATTGCCTCAGTAATGGATAAGTAACATAGAAGATACTTTAAGTCAGTTGTAGGGAAATAGCGTAAATTCCAGCATCAGATAATCTTAGTCTGATTTAACTCCTTGAGTTGCCTGTTCAGGTGTACATCACTAGTATCAATTCCACTCTACACCTGTTTCCCTTTTATAATATCTAATGATAATGGTACTTTAATTATTTTGATCAAGAGCTATTCAACTAACTTGAACATACAAGTAAAATCATGATTTAATGGACCATTTGGGAGAAGGGGTATCCATTAAAGCTAGGTAAAGGTAAAGGTTTCCCTTGACGTAAAGTCCAGTCGAATCCGACTCTAGGGGGCGCCGCTCATCTCCGTTTCTAAGCCTTGGAGCCGGCGTTGTCATAGACACTTCCGGGTCATGTGGCCAGCATGACGACTCGGAACGCCGTTACCTTCCCGCTGAAGCGGTACCTATTGATCTACTCACATTTGCATGTTTTCGAACTGCTAGGTGAGCAGGAGCTGGGACTAGCAACGGGAGCTCACCCCGCCGCGCGGTTTCGAACCGCCGACCTTCCGATCGACAGCTCAGCGGTTTAACCCGCAGCGCCACCGCGTCCCTCCATTAAAGCTAAATGTCCATTAAATCCAAACGTATTTGATTGTTTCCCACCTTTCACTCAGGAGCTCAAGTGCTGCCTCTTGTTTTTTTCTCAGAACACTGTGACTGACTGACCCATATAACCCAATGAGCTTCCATAGTTGTAGACTGACTACACCTAGCACACCCCTCCACTCCTACTATATCACCTTAACCATTACATCACACTCACCCTGCCCACATAATTTATGAAGCTGACATCGGTTACATTATGTCATTGACTTGTAAGTTATTTGCCTCCATTTTGCATTATTTGCATAGTTACATAATTGCAAATAGGATATTTGCATCAATTTTGTCATTTGGGTAATGTCATTGACATATAATGACATAAAAACAGCAATGGGATTGGAAGACTGGCACCAAAGAAGCCATTCTTTGCTGCCACTTTCCTCCTACCCTGAATTGTCTCTCTTCACCTTCCTCTCCCACCATCACAGGAGAAGCAGGGGAGAGAAAAGAGCCCTGGGTAGCAGATGCAACAGGGGAGATACTGAGGGAAAATGGACCTTTTGCTGACAATTCCCCAGACCTATGGAAGCCATTCTCCATCATTTCCTTCTCCATGCCCCTACAATTGTGTCTTCCTGTGGTAACAGCTGCTTCCCACATGGCTTTGTTGCTCCAATGCCAAAATCATTGGAGGATTTCTTGGCAAATGTCCACATCTTCCAGAAGATTGGTGGATGCATGTGTCAAACCAAGATACGCCCACCACTCAGAAGATCAGATATGCATATAAAATGTATTCCCTGTGGCTGAGGTGTTTCACTTAGATACTTTTGCAGTCACACCTCCACGTGCAGGAAGGCTGACCTTATCACAGAGGTGCTGGCCACGCTAAAAGGCTGTGCAGGTGAGGAGGCTTGTTTCTTTCATAACCACAGCTGAAATGGCCATAGAAGCATGAAACATGGTATGGGAGGGTGGTCCCTCAGCAGACTTGTTGGGCCAATTGGAGCCCATCATATTGCAGGTGTCTGAAGGCTACTCTTCCATGGGAGCCAGAATGTCTACGTAAGAGATATGGTGCCGCTGTAAGAAGTAAAACCCTACTTTCATGCCAAAACATCTAAAGCTGACCTTGGGCTGCCTCGGCAGTGGGCTGGCAATGAGATGGGGGCTGCATCCCAGCAAGCAGGTTGTATGGAGTTGCCCTAGTATGTGCTGCTGTTCTAAAAGGATAACAAGGCTCCAAGTGCCAGCATGAAACATTTGATCACCTGGCAGTATATATTTGTTTGGTCTTGATGCAACATATAATTAATCTTCATCTTCTTGGGGGAAAAAAGGGAGTGGACTGTGTGATAGGGGCAATGATCTAATTACTTTGAAGGAAATGTATGGAAAATCTTGTTATGCAAATATGCATTAATTTAAGATTAACAGCACAGTGGGGATATTAACATCTTTCATTGGCAAGTCTTGCCCTTTTTAAAAAATTATCATTGTTTCCCTGGGTTGGCCTTCCCATCAGAGCCTTTTATTACTTTCTTACAAGAGCTTATATGCCATTTTAATCTATGGAGAAAGGATGGCAGGAGTCAGTATATGGCTCAGGGGTGCTGAGTGTTTACTTGCATTTACTTTTTTAAATTAATAGATAATTCAGTGAGAAAGAAAAATACAAACTGAGTCCAAGCAAACAGAGACTTGTGAAGTCAGCAGAACTATTCCAAATGGATGTCCTTGCTGATCTGGAAAAGCTATGAGAGACCACGGGGAACCCAGGGCTGCAGGCTAGATTGGGAAGTCAAAAGAATGTAGCAGAAGGCGGCAAGACCAAAACTTCTCCAGAGTTGCAAAAGAAAAATACATACCCATGTCCATAAATCACCAGGAGTTGTGATCAGCTTCAAGGAGATTTAGCTAATGAAACGAACAAACCTCAACTCCCCTCCCACTTGATTAGATATCAGAACTTATACTCCTTAGTTCCATCTTCCTCCTCCTCCTCTGTCTCAGGAGGTGTCAACTCATGGAGGAAATGCAGCTAAGGTTTCACTGGAAAAGAGTAGAGAGTCTCTGATGGATTTTGTGGCCAGTGTGTTTTAAAAGCACAACCTTAAGTACTGCTTTGATCATTTTAAAAGCTGTCACAGCATTTTTGGACAAATTAACCATCTGAGTTACATTAAATAGTATTAAAGCTCAAGATAAGGAACCAGGTAATGGAAAATCAGCCACAACCTGACTCTGTGTCAGTAAACCACACTTTTAAGGAAGGAAATGTTGCAATGGTGACACATACCCAAGTTATACTTCAAATAGACTCTAGTATTATACTATAAATAGGATTCATTTTATTTTATGAGAAACTAATGAATTCTTTTTGTAGTATAATACAAAGAGCCTATTTGGAGTATAAATCCTTGAGTCTATTCCTGCAGCAACCACCACAACATATTGATATAGTTTCAATTGAATAGCCCCCATGTTAGCCAGTAAGAAAGACAATTAGATTAACTTTTATGTGAGCTATTATTTTGCTTACTCTATTAACCATGAAAACTTTCTATCGTGCCTCTCAATTGCTCCAATCAATGTTTACCAAGATGAAATGCCAATACCTCTTCTATAATCCCACATGCCTAATTCTACAAAGACTAAGTCCTTATAACAAGGATTTTGCTTCTGTTGCTGTTGCTAAACACCCAGGGCTATCTCCAGCTTCTGAACACCAATGTCCAATTAAGCAAACCCTACTGGCAGCTTAGAGGCTTTGAATGAACCATTAGAGAAAAGGCTGGCTAATTCTTTTGGTGTCCCTTCAAAGAAAGAAGAATCTGCAAACTGAGTTACACTGAAGGAAAGTAAGCCCTTCTATGCATAGGAAAGAGAAACATAAGACTCCAAGTATTCAGTCGTCTGCAAAATTGATTAATATAGATTAGCTATGGATGACTGTAACAAATCATGGCTTTCATTTATTGAAGTATGTATGTCTGTAAATATGTTTTATTTCTTTTTTGTTTTTATTCTATTCTCCATAATTTTGTCTATTCTTTTTCTTTGTTTTTTGTATTCAGTTAATTTTTTTTTAATGGTCCAGATCTTGATAATTAGAGCTTGTGGTCTTTGGATCTACAAATCAAAATTTGGCCTAAAGGAAGGAACGAGTAGTCAAGTAACTGAAATGCTGTGCTGCTTAGTGTAATTGGACATACAGAGGAACAGGCTTACAATAAGGATGACCTATTGTAGCTGGCAAATTAACATCATTTGAGACAATAGAAAATCACACTGCTGTCTTAGAACATTGCTGATCAGATTCCCAGAATCAGATGCTTCTTTTGTGGATTTAACATCCAGGGGCTTAGTTGTATGTCCTTTTCATTTAAAGCCATTTGTTGGGTTATAAAGGCCCTTTAATGGCTTGGACATTCTTATTTCTACTAATTGAGGTCCATCTACTGTTTGTTTCAAAATGTTTGGCTAATTTTGCTTTAGCAGTTGTTATTAAGTTTATTCATAGTAGCCTTTTGACTATTAACTACTATACCTCTGCCTTACACTTTTACACTAGGATTGGCCCAAATCTCTGTGTGTGTGCATAGCCTTCTTGTACATGATGAGGGAATTAACTTTCTCAGGATATGCAGATTTAGGCCAAGTTAGAAGAAGATATTATCAGTCTAATAGCATCCCAGCCCAAAGTCTGTGTGACCTCTGCCTTACACTTTTACACTAGGATTGGCCCAAATCTCTGTGTGTGTGCATAGCCTTCTTGTACATGATGAGGGAATTAACTTTTTTCCATCAAGCCAGTCAAAAGATAAACATTGCCATTTTGTGGGGCTTCTTCTATTTTTTAATAGGGGAGTCAAAGAGGATAGCAAAGGGGAATTCAGACGTAAGTAGAACTGTCATAGACTATCTTGTTCCTTTTTGTGGTCTGCTCAATGTGGAGGTTGGGACAGCAGGTTCTGACTAGTCGGATAGTGACTTTCTATGACGGACACATTTGGTGAGAAAGCATTACCCAATATTTGTGGCCAGTACCGGCCTTACACAAATCAGATGATCTGCATGGGGGACAAAGCAACTTTGGATCTTCTTAGAGTAGAAAATTTACTACATATTTGCTCCTCTATAAAAACTGCAGGGCCAACTATTAGAGCTATAGTGGAAGTTGATTCAGTACCTGCCTCTATAAAGTAGGAGGTCGAAGGATTGACAAACTGAACCACTTCCCCAATTTCATCCCAAGGATGGATTTAATACTATATTTCAGAAGTGGCTTACCATGGCCTTCTTCCTAGGGCTGAGAGAGAGTGACTGGCCCAAAGTCACCCAGCTGGCTTTGTGCCTAAGGCAGGACTAGAACTCACAGTCTCCCAGTTTCTAGCCTGGTGCCTTAGCCACTACACCAAATTGGTCTCTAATTATATGTCTACCCCTATGTATATTTTTACAGTTTCAAAACAAACTATATAACGCTTTTGGGGGAGGAAAAATAATTGTCCTGAGAAGGCTGTTTGACAGCAGTTGGGATAACCTTTAAGTTGTATATTATGGGGTATCTGCAGAGCAGCAAGAACAGAATTGTCTATTGAGATTTCTGAGATTAGAGTTTAAGAAGTACCCCTCAGACATTTTGGGTGTTGTACACCTTGAGATTAGCTGTTTTTTAAATATGATTTTTCACCTCAGTCAGGTTGCTGAGAGGCTGCAGTGTTCCTTCACCAGTAGCTCACTTCTGCATAAGGAAGAACTAGGTGAGAGGCTGTCTGATTTCATACAGCTCCCTTTTTTCCATCTGTAGGAACAGCAGAACATTTGCACCTGCTGAAATTGGAAGTTCAGCCTTCCCAGGTGGCTGTCATGATCCTCTTTCCAATCAGCCAAGGAGAACCTGGGTATATCAGTCAGGGTCCCATGTTCAGGAATGGACTTTTGCACAGTGGTTCAGGAATTTCCATTGGTGTATACTCCCTGAAATGGGGTAAGTTAAGTAGCTCTCTCGGGTACAGAATCTCTAAAAGAAAGGTGTATAAGCTGTACTCCTCTAGGGCACAGAAGAATTACTTTGGCAATGAAATGGTTATGCACATAAGGCTTTGTCCTTTCCCCTAATTTTTTTAATTAATGTTCAAAAACTTTACAATTAACATTTGTTTTTCAAAAACTGCAGTAGCTTGTAGTATATATAAACTAAATAGCAATGTAACTATATTATTTTAATAAAATGAGCTCTGTTGTTTTAAAAAGAAACCTAACTAGTTATACAAAAAAAGCTATATAGTGAATGGTAAAAAGTATTAAATTACCATGAGAAGAAAACTAAATGATAAAATACCACCAGGAAATAGGGAAGAAAATGAAACAAACTAAAAGCAACTAAACAAAACTAAAACAAACAAAAAGCCATCAAAATTATATCTAAAATAAAAATATGCATACTTTCTAAAGACAGTATTACAAGTGACTATGCCTATAACTTATCTACCAAAGTCATTTGTGGGTTTTTTTTCCTGAAATGAGTTTTTAGATTATAAGAAATATATCAGACATTCCTTAAAACATTTAGATCCCCTCCCCAATTCAAAACAACTCTTGGCATTATTATTTATTGGAGTGGCAGCTCAGTTAGACTGCAGTCTAATTATGTAGTTATTACCTTTAAAAAAGCTATTAATAAATAACTTTTATAAAACATATAATAAAAACTCAGAATGGAAAAAAATATAAAGGAATCAAAATGTATCCAGCTAAAATATCATATTCAAGTCTATTAACAAAACTTCTATTATTCATAGAAATCCCTACTGGCTTCTTCTCAAATTAAATCAAATTAAAATCAAAACACACAGAAGAAACATTCTGAAAAACCTGTAGCTGTTAGGAGTGTTGATTGGAATATGCTGAAGGAAGAGACAAAAACAAATTCTGTGTAGTCGATACTATACAGTATATTAACCCTTCAAACCAATGAACCATTTCTGAGTGGACTGGTGTAGAATATCTGTATGGGTAGCTGATATAATTAATTTCTCATTTGCTTCATCTTTAGTTTCTTGTTCTTTTCTAAATATCACCGTATCTCTTCTCATTCTGATCAGTCTAATGAACAAAATCTGAGAAATGCCAATACAGTGAATTTAACTAGGCAAGAATCTCAAAATTGCATACTTCATGAAGAAAATATCAGATGAAATTCCTGGTGTAAATGTGGGTCACTCTGTATCTGTTATTCGAACTGGGCTGTCAGCAAAAGTTCCCAGATCTGGCCAACTATATGCTGATGAGCCTGCTGAGGATCATCAACAAATGTTCTGCTAAACTGGAGGTTCTGTAGCAGAAATTCCTTGACTGGCTTGAGCACAAAAACATCCTCACAGATGAACAAGTGGATTTTAAGGCAGACAAATAACAATTGATCAGTAACCCTAGAGGAGCTCAATATTGACTTTAAATCAGCCTTTGACTGATGTAACTTGATATCCAGGGATAAATTTTGGAGGTGTCTTGAGTCAGTTGCTTCTAATGCAGAAGCATTAAGAAAATATCTAGAGCAGTGTTTCTCAACCTTGACAATTTTAAGATGTATGGACTTCAACTAGCCTTGTTTAGAGACTGCTCAAAGTTACGTCAGTGTAATTTTGCGACAGTGTAAAACAGCTTTGCAACCAATCCTCGCATTTATGACCATCACAGTGTCCTGTGGTCATGATTGCCATTCGGGTGCTTCACAACTGGTGCACATTTATGACCAGTCACGTGATCATCATTTGTGTGCTTCGCAACTGGCTTAACAAGCAGAGTCAATGGAGAAGGTGGAAGTAAAATCGTAAGTTGCGGTCATGTGATGTTTCACTTAATGACCGAAGGGGAAGTAAAGTCATAAGCCCATTGTGGTCACATGATTTTCCGCTTAGTGACCGAGTTGCCAGTCCCAAGCTTCTCCAGCTGGCTTCAAAGTATGAATGCCAAGATGGATTCTGAGAGAATTGTGTCCCTTTTTAGGAACTGGTGGCATTGGAACTATGCAGGCCTAAATGTAGGGCAACTTGGGAGCCTTAGCTATGTTATCAGAATTTCATCATGGAACAGGCCTGTTAGATTATGGTGGGGTGAAAGGTAAAATGAAAAGCGGCTCCTCTGCTACACTATGCAACCCTCCTCACCCGTCAGGCTTCTTTTAAACGTAAGTTTTTAATACTACAGGTAGTCCTTGACAAATTGGGACTGGGATTGCCATCACTAAGCAATGCAGTTGTTAAGTACAATGTCATGTGACCGCATTGCAAGCAACAGTGGGAGTCCCAGGGTGGGAGCACGGCATGCTGCAGGGTGGGGGAGGCCCTGGGACGCCCGGCACAGGCTGCACAAAAGTTGGGGGAGGAGGGTGCTGCAATGCGGTGTGAGCACAGGGAGTCTGCGGAAGGAGGGCACAGGGTAAGTGCAAGTGCAAGGAGGCCCAGGGAAGGAGGGTGCTGATGTGTGCGTGTGTGTGTGCGCACATGCATGTGAGCAAAGCGGGGAAGGAGAGCACAGTGCATCCATGTGAGCGAAGAAAAACTGGGGGTGGGGGGGAGATTTTCCTGAGCAACTTACAACGTTCCCTTCCAGCTTCCCCATTGACTTTGCTTGTGGGAAGCCAGCAGGGAAGGTCACAAACGGCGATCACGTGACCATGGGATTCTGCACCTGGTCATAAGTGTGTGCTGGTTTCCAAGTGCCCGAATTTTGCTCACATGGCCATGGGGGTGCTGCAATGGCCTGTACTTCGACACCGGTCCTAAGTCCCTTCATTCAGCGCCATTGTAACTTTGAACGGTTGCTGAACAAACAGTCATAACTCAAGTACTACCTATTCTGAAAGAGCAACTAAACCTATAATCAAAAGGCATCTGAACACAGATCCAGAACTAATATAGAAGACTGCTTAACCTGCATTTGAAAATAGCCAAGAACAGCTAACAGGCACTCAGAGGCTACCCAGTGAAGTGTAATCTCTCCCACCCCACTGAGCGGACTTCCCTGAAAAGTGCTGGGGACTGTGCAGTGATCCCCTGGCTGGGAGAGGAGCCAAGCACAGCAAAGAGATGTAGCAATGCCTGAACCAAATTTTGACAGATACCAGGCACAACAGTGTAGCCATCTGTCAAACCTTGCTTCCTCTCAAGTTCAAGCCCTATCCCAGTTAAGCAGAGGGACTGGTGGATGCTTTCCTATCATATTTGGTGGAAGGGGAGGAAAACAACTATGGGAGAATCCATCCGTTCTTTTCCTTAAATTTGCCCTGTGTGCTACCATTTGTGACATCCTTCTGATGGCAAGATGGAGGCCAGCAGAGGGGAGAGCAAATTTTGTGCTGGTCTAGTTTTCTGATGGACTGGTAGATAACACTTTCACTGAACCATGAGGAAGAGCCACAAGACAGGCACAGGTAATCTTTTCTGGCTAATGGCTACTTTATTTTTGTTTCTCATCTGAGAACAGAAGGCGCCGCAATGGTGCAGTGTTGTCATATTTAGGATTCATTTTTGAGGAATATTAAGGTTTTTGAAAAGTGAAAATAATGCTTTAAACCCACCAGAGGTTTGATTTGCCCATTATAGTTCTTATTTCATATTGTAAAAATATGGAAAAATTGCACTGTAAATTTGCTATCAGATTCAGCAATCCAATCCTAGAGAAATTTTGTTGCTGTTGTTGTTTATTCGTTTAGTCGCTTCCGACTCTTCGTGACTTCATGGACCAGCCCACGCCAGAGCTTCCTGTCGGTCGTCAACACCCCCAGCTCCCCCAGGGATGAGTCCGTCACCTCTAGAATATCATCCATCCATCTTGCCCTTGGTCGGCCCCTCTTCCTTTTGCCTTCCACTCTCCCTAGCATCAGCATCTTCTCCAGGGTGTCCTGTCTTCTCATTATGTGGCCAAAGTATTTCAGTTTTGCCTTTAATATCATTCCCTCAAGTGAGCAGTCTGGCTTTATTTCCTGGAGGATGGACTGGTTTGATCTTCTTGCAGTCCAAGGCACTCTCAGAATTTTCCTCCAACACCACAGTTCAAAAGCATCGATCTTCCTTCGCTCAGCCTTCCTTATGGTCCAGCTCTCGCAGCCATATGTTACTACAGGGAACACCATTGCTTTAACTATGCGGACCTTTGTTGTCAGTGTGATGTCTCTGCTCTTAATTATTTTATCGAGATTTGTCATTGCTCTTCTCCCAAGGATTAAGCGTCTTCTGATTTCCTGACTGCAGTCAGCATCTGCAGTAATCTTTGCACCTAGGAATACAAAGTCTTTCACTGCTTCTACATTTTCTCCCTCTATTTGCCAGTTATCAATCAAGCTGGTTGCCATAATCTTGGTTTTTTTGAGGTTTAGCTGCAAACCAGCTTTTGCACTTTCTTCTTTCACCTTCATCATAAGGCTTCTCAGTTCCTCTTCACTTTCAGCCATCAAAGTGGTATCATCTGCATATCTGAGATTGTTAATGTTTCTTCCAGAGATTTTAACTCCAGCCTTGGATTCCTCAAGGCCAGCTTGTCGCATGATGTGTTCTGCATACAAGTTGAAAAGGTAGGGTGAGAGTATACAGCCCTGCCGTACTCCTTTCCCAATCTTAAACCAGTCTGTTGTTCCGTGGTCTGTTCTTACTGTTGCTACTTGGTCGTTATACAGATTCCTCAGGAGGCAGACGAGATGACTTGGTATCCCCATACCGCTAAGAACTTGCCACAATTTGTTATGGTCCACACAGTCAAAGGCTTTAGAATAGTCAATAAAACAGAAATAGATGTTTTTCTGAAACTCCCTGGCTTTTTCCATTATCCAGCGGATATTGGCAATTTGGTCTCTAGTTCCTCTGCCTTTTCTAAACCCAGCTTGTACATCTGGCAATTCTCGCTCCATGAACTGCTGAAGTCTACCTTGCAGGATCTTGAGCATTACCTTACTGGCATGTGAAATGAGTGCCACTGTTCGATAGTTTGAACATTCTTTAGTGTTTCCCTTTTTTGGTATGGGGATATAAGTTGATTTTTTCCAGTCTGATGGCCATTCTTGTGTTTTCCAAATTTGCTGGCATATAGCATGCATTACCTTGACAGCATCATCTTGCAAGATTTTGAACAGTTCAGCTGGGATGCCGTCGTCTCCTGTTGCCTTGTTATTAGCAATGCTTCTTAAGGCCCACTCAACCTCACTCTTCAGGATGTCTGGCTCTAGCTCACCGACCACACCGTCAAAGCTATCCCCGATATTGTTATCCTTCCTATACAGGTTTTCTGTATATTCTTGCCACCTTTTCTTGATCTCTTCTTCTTCTGTTAGGTCCTTGCCATCTTTGTTTTTGATCATACCCATTTTTGCCTGGAATTTACCTCCAATGTTTCTAATTTTCTGGAAGAGGTCTCTTGTCCTTCCTATTCTATTGTCTTCTTCCACTTCCGCGCATTGCTTGTTTAAAAATAATTCCTTATCTCTTCTGGCTAACCTCTGGAATTTTGCATTTAATTGGGCATATCTCCCCCTATCACTGTTGCCTTTTGCTTTCCTTCTTTCTTGGGCTACTTCTAGTGTCTCAGCAGACAGCCATTTTGCCTTCTTGGTTTTCTCTTTCTTTGGGATGTATTTTGTTTACATGCCACAAAAATGGAGCGAGCAATAACTAGGCAGGCTGAGACAGCAAATGTTAAGCCAAAGTACTATCTCTGTCTTGATATTACTACTGTCATCTAGAAAAGCATCACTCGAGTTTATGTTGCTTTTATCACCTTTGTAAATTCCATATATAACCACAAATTAATAGTTTCTTTGTTCTTTTGGGAGAGGCACATGCAATGAATCCTTAATTGGAAAGGCAGATATTTTTCCACATGAAATATTATTTTATTTATTCTCCTGGGTTTATGTGCCACTTCAGTTGGAACCCTATGCCATCACTGCCAAGAATTCACATCAGCCAAGATATAGTTGATTTCAACCAACTATTTAAAACCAAGTTAAGTATGTTATGCAGCCTTAAAGACACAATGATTGCATAGTCAGAGTGCAGCTGCTAGCATACTCAATGACACTAATAGACACCTATCACTCTGACACACATCCCAACAATTTTTAGGACACCCCTTCCCCTGTACCTATCTCAAAGTGAAGAAAGCTGGGGATAACCAGTAATGGGTTTTTGTGTGGAAAGGCAGTTCAGCTGATCAGGTCTCTGGTACTTCAGCATTTTTCCTTTCTTTAGTGTTTACATTTTGCCCCAGGCTCTAGTTCGGCGTGCATGGCTGGCTGAGGAATTCTGGGAGTTGAAGTCCAGACCTCCTAAAGTTGCTAAGGTTGAGAAACACTGCTCTAGGTTATAGAATTCTATTTGTAGTAAAAGAAACACAGTAAATATTGCAAACCTGGAGTCTTCCAGCCTCTAGTTTAGCAGATCTCTGCAATTCTAGCAGTGAAGATGGTTGGGTCCCATCAAAACATTTCTACTTCTCCTAATTTTGATTTTCCAGGAAGCAAGCATTTAACACACAGGCAAAGTACTGTAAGATTACTGGTGTTGACCTGAAGAGAAATCCAGCCAGGTAAAACAGACTTGTTACAGCCCGGTAACATTTATGCATAGCCACATCTTATAGCTCTTAAAGCTCACATTCATCTGCGAAATTCTGTTAATAATTAAGGAGGAACGCACTACAAGAAATACTAACACATAAAGCAATGACAGTCTCTCTTTAAATTTGCTGGAATTTCTATAAATTGGAGACGGAACACACTGCTAATTCTGAGGGCCTGAGAGATGTTTCTTTATGTGTTCCAAACATCACAATCGTTTATTTGATCAATTCCAGGTGCAATTCTCTATTACAGTTACAGGATATGGCAAAACCTCAATTGCTTGAGTTTGTTTTGGTAGATGTGCTGGTGCAGCATAACTTCTCCCAAAATGGAGGGAGAATCAAGGAAAAAAGTAATGTCAATATCCCTTGCGAATCTAATATCCTTCAGATCCTGTCCTAATGCCCAATAAAGTTACAGGGGGAAAAAATCCACTGAATTCATCAGTGAGGAAAAATAATTTTAAAAAATCATGTCCCTTCCCTCCCTTCCTCTTTCCCACTTTGCCAGAACAGAGTAGAAAATGTGGCATATCTTCCCATATAGTCTCAGGACACCAATATCCTTATATGTGAACTTGACAGCCAGTCACCAGCTGCATTTTTAGCAGTATATTTCAGAGACTGATCTCAGCATGTAGCAGTCCCTGAATGACCTTGTTTCTTCTGCAAGGTAAGCAAGTTTGAGCTGGTTAGTATGTATTTGGATGGAAAAGCAAGCTAGGGCTGTAGGCTAGACTGAGAAATTGAAAAACATCCTGGAAAAAGGCAAAGGTCTTCTCATATTTGTTATCAAGAAATACTCACTTTCATATGGTTATCAAGAAAACTGCATGCACATGTCCATGAAAACACCTAAAATCTAGTTCAACTTGTAAGATATGGAAAAATACAATTTGTAAAGAAATAATGAAGATCTACATATATATAGCCATATAAGGCAATAACATATAGATCTTGGTTGGGGGAGATTTTAAGGTGTAAATACTAATATTAGTTAATAGCAAAGTTCAAGCTAGTAAGTAACACAATGTTAAATAATTAAACTAACACGAAGACAGAAGGAGATAGTGGGGAAAACTCATCAAATGATAAGAACTAACACAGGTAAAGATTTAAATGTGTAAAAGCCTTGGAGTGCTTGGACTGTTTCAAGATGAGGTGTAAACTGGCAGGCTTACAAATAAGGTAACAACTTAGAACGCTTTCAAAAGGAACAAAGGGAAGAAATGGGCCTAATTAAAAGCTTAGCCTTCAGATGTCTTGTAGCCTAACACTGACCAACAGAGGAGACATATGCCAGATGTGTGATAACAACAACATCAAAAAACCTTGGAATGTTTAAAATGTTTCAAAATGAGGCTTTTACAAGCGTAAGCAAAATAAGATAGAGGGGTCCAGGGGATGAGGTGGTCGGAAGATTGTGCGTCTGAGAGTACCCAGCCAATGGAGAAACAGGTCAGAAAAGGGGGGGGGGCTGGACAGGGAAAGGTATAAGAAAGTGTGTATTTGTAATTTTGGGTGTGGCATCTCTCCTTTCGATCAGACTCTGTGTAGCCTGGTCGAGGTGCCCACCGCGCTTTGCAAACCGCTCAAATAAAGTAGGTGCCTTTTCAGAGATCTCTGGTCCGGGTTTTCATTATTTTTATATCTAACAAACTGGAATGGGACTTGATTTTATCTGAAACTGAACTTGGCTCCTACATGCAAAGCATCTTCTCTACCTTTGCTATGATCCTCCCACAAACCAGATAATCACTTTGCAAGTGAAAATTAAGAAGATGCACTGAAGAATACATGAAAAGGTTGGCTTTACGGAAGGACTTGAAATGTAGAGATAGTCCTCTCAGCATAGAAGAGGAAGAGATTCTCCAATAGATTTAAACTAAGGACAAGTTTTAGAACTCAGGTTAATGCATATTTCTTTATAATTGGGAGATAACCAGTTAAATTCACTCCCCTTTATTATAATCACATCAAAGGTTAAACAACCAAGTCATTATTATCAGAAATCATAAGAAAATTATGAATGAAAATTATGAGAAATTCAGAATTGCTGGCAGACTTGTCAGGATGGAGGCTGAGCCTGAGGAGGAGGAGGATCAGCTAATAGCAGAAAAAGTGAGAGAGAGCCTTGAGCAGCAAGATCCAGAGCCACCAACTGAAGACGGACCGGAGGCAGATTCACCGCCACCTATCGGTGTGCGAGAAAGAAGGTTGGAAAGGCGGGCTGAGCAGCGAGAGAAGCGATTGGCTCCTGCACAAAAAAAGGCAGGAAAGCCGAAGATATAAAAAGAGCCAGAAGCCAGGGCCAGGTGTCGGAGACAACCGTTCTCTTCTCCCTGCCTTGCTGTAATGGTTGCCTAATCCCAAATACTCAGTCTCACAAGCCAGGGCTTAAAGATAACTGATTTATTAAAGGAATAGTATGCAAATACAGAGAAAACTGAGAATGAGCAAAAGCGCGCCAAATACAAACTTAAAAGCCTTGCGCCTGAACCAGTCCCGCCCCCAATGCTCGTTAGCAACCCCCCCCCCAGGTGCTAGCAACCGTTACATGCACCTGGGAAACTAACCTTGAAAAGAGTACTAACCCAAACATACATTCCGAAGTAGCAAGATAAAGAACACAGCAGAAATGGAAAATACCAGCAAACGTGCAAGCATGTAATACACGGATTAGAGGTGTGTGAGGTTTGACATGAGAAATGTTACAATGTTAACAGAACATTGAAATGTTGAACATGACATATCGCCCTCCTACAAAAAATGCTAAGGAGCTGGCTTGGCCGGATAGGCAGAATGAAAACGGGCAACTAGGTTAGGGGAGCGAACGTCGTGAGCAGAAACCCATTCAGGATGAGGGAAATGTTTCCAACGAACGAGATATTGCAAGGTGGAGTGCTGGCGTCGGGAGTCAAGGATTTCCCTGACTTCGAAGTGTTGTTGGTCATCGATCATGATGGGAGGTGGTGGGGTTGGTTGGGGATGCCAGCGATCCGACTGTAGGTACGATTTAAGTAAGCTGCAATGGAAAACAGGATGCAAACGTTTAAGATTATGGGGTAGATCAAGTTTAAACGTCACAGGATTAATTTGTGCAATAATAGGGAAAGGACCAACAAATTTAGGACCAAGTTTTTTTGAAGGTTGTGGTGATTTGATGAATTTTGTGGATAGATAGACTTTATCCCCGACAGCAAACGTAGGTTGGGGGGAGCGTTTGGCGTCTGCATGTTTTTTATAGGTGGTTTGGGCATGATGAAGGGCTTGTTGAATGTTTTGCCATGAGTCTTTTAGAGTCTCAGCCCAGTCAGTGAGAGAGGCAGGCAGTGATTGTGGATGCGGGAGTTCGGGTATTGGGACGAACTCACGCCCAAAGACAGTTTTAAAAGGAACTTGTCCAGTGCTTTGATGCACTGCGTTGTTATGGGCAACTTCAGCAAATGGGAGAAGGTCCACCCAGTTGTCTTGTTGATAATTGACGAATGCCCTCAAATATTGTTCTAGTGTTGAATTAACAGCCTCAGTAGATCCATCCGTCTCCGGATGCCACGCGGTGGAGAGGGCTTGTTTGGTGCCAATCAATTTCAAAAATGCCCGCCAAAACTGTGACGTAAATTGTGAGCCCCTGTCACTCACCAAACGGGCGGGGACTCCGTGAAGGTGGTACACGTGTACGAGGAATAGGCGTGCCAGCTGTTGTGCGGTGGGAATAGAAGCGCATGGGATAAAATGCGCTTGTTTAGAGAAAAAGTCCTTGACCACCCAAATGACTGTTTTTCGTTGACTAGGTGGCAAGTCGACAATAAAATTCATAGATATGTCCTGCCATGGGTAGGAAGGGGTTGCCACAGGTTGCAGAAAGCCTTGAGGCTTGCCAGTTTTGCGCTTGGTTGTTGCACATACAGGGCAAGCAGCCACATAAGCTTTAAGGTCTTTCAGAAGAGTTGGCCACCAGAATTGACATCTGATGAGATGGAGGGTTTTGAGGTAGCCGAAATGTCCAGCCACCTTATCATCATGGCAGCGGTGGAGGATCGTCTTTCGTAAAGCTTCGGGTACATACAGACGATCGTTTCGCCAGGCAAAGTCCTCAGTGAAAGTTACAGTGTTTAAATTCGCCTGTAACCAAGTGTCAGATTTCAAGTGGAAAAGCAACTGTTGTTTCAAGTCTGATGGAATTGGCAAACGTGCCGGACGGGAGGGAGGCGGAGCGGTTTGCTCTGTTGAGCTTGTTGTGCTTGCGTCTGACTGCGTGTTACAGCTGCCAAACTCAATTGCTTTTCAGTCCACACAGTACCCTGCACAGTTGGCCCAGGGCCAGCATCTTGGGGTCTGCGTGATAAAGCATCTGCTAAAAAGTTTTTCTTGCCTGGTATAAATTTGAGTGTGAAATCAAAGCGACTAAAAAATTCAGCCCATCGAAGTTGTTTGGGGCTGAGTTTTCGACTTGTGCTTAATGCCTCAAGGTTATGATCAGTCCACACTTTGAAAGGGTGGGAAGCCCCTTCTAATACGTGACGCCAGGTTTCCAGGGCTGTTTTGACAGCAAACGCCTCTTTCTCCCATACATGCCACCGTGTCTCCGTTTCTGTGAACTTGCGAGAGAGGTAAGCACAGGGTTTTAAAGTGCTAGATTGGTCTGCTTGAAGCAGAATTGCTCCAATGGAGAAGTCGGAGGCATCAACCTGCACTACGAAAGGCTTAGTTGGGTCAGGATGCTGCAAAATAGGTTCAGTGGTGAAAATCTGTTTGAGCGCATCGAACGCTTGTTGGCAGGCTGGGGTCCATTTAAGGAGTGCGCCTGGGTTCTTTGAGCGCTGCGTATCCCCCTGAGCTTTAGTTTTTAGTAGTTCAGTAAGGGGAAGGGCAATTTCAGCAAAATTTTGGGCAAATGCCCTATAGAAGTTGGCGAATCCAAGGAAACTTTGTAATTGACACCTGGTACGGGGAGGTTCCCATGCCACAATGGCTTCAACCTTGGCAGGATCCATTTCAATGCCTTTTGCTGAGATTCTATATCCCAGGTAATCAATTTGTGATTGATGGAAGGCACATTTAGACAGTTTCGCATACAACTCAGCTTTTCTCAGTTTAGCAAGCACTTGTCGGACCAAGTGAATATGTTCTGCCATGGTTTCAGTATAAACCAATACATCATCCAAATACACTAATACCCCTTTAAATAGGTGGTCATGCAAGACCTCATTGATTAGTTGCATAAAAACCCCAGGTGCCCCCGACAAACCAAAAGGCAACACTTTGTATTGGAAAGCCCCAAGAGGACAGTTAAACGCTGTTTTCCACTCATCCCCTTCCCTTATGCGAATATGAAAGTAAGCTTCCCGTAAATCTAATTTCGAGAAGATTTTGCCTCTGGCCAGATGTGATAACATATCTTTGATGATGGGCAGAGGATATTTATTTAATTTTGATACTGCATTTAGCCCGCGGAAATCGGTACATAATCTCAAAGAGCCATCCTTTTTTGGTCTAAAGAGAACAGGGCCCCCCACCGGGGAGTTAGCTGGCTCAATGAAACCTCTAGCTAGGTTTTTGTCAATGAATTCCCTCAGTGTAGCCAGCTCTTTAGGAGACATGGCATAGATTTTTGGGTGAGGTAATTTTGCATTGGGCAGAAATTCAATGGCACAGTCTGTCTTTCGGTGAGGCGGTAAGCGATCAGCTTCCTTTTCTCCTAACACATCTGCGAAATCTTGGTATTGCTTAGGCAGTCCTTCAAGGGGTTCAAGTGTTTGTACAGTGGTGGTAGCCACCCGTCCACCCTCAATGTCTTCCAATAAATCTTTTTCTGGTGCTTTATAAAATCCATCAGCAAATGTTACAGTCCTATGCAACCAGTTGATAAAAGGGTTTTGTTGTACGAACCAAGGCATTCCCAAAATGACTAAAGGACCCCCCACAGGAGCTATGACAAAAGGTAATTTTTCCCAATGGGTACCCATTTGCAAGGCCACCAGTCCTGTGGAGTGGGTAACCGCTTTTCCCCCAGCCATAGTTCCGTCCAATTGCGTGAAGATCATTGGCCATTGCAAAGGGAACATGGGAAGTTCTAAGGCAGCTACGAGATCGGGGTGCATTAGCGAACGTGAACAACCCGAATCTAGCATAGCCCAGACTTCCACAGTTTTGGTTCTAGATCCCAATTTCAATTTGACAGTCAGTGTAGGAAAATTCCCACTCACCGAGTCATGATCGCACCCTGTTTCTTCCACCTGCCCAACGGCGCCCTTCAGAGCAGGTGGTAGCCTTTTCCCGCCGGCTGGTCGAACTGTAATTCCTCCTCCTCTTCCCCAAATGGGATGTCTGAAGGGTCGGTTTCTGCGCAGGCAGCCCTCATCTTTCGCGGTAATGATGGCGATTTTCCCGACGACTTCCCTGGCCGTTCCTCAGGTTTGCGTTTTGGGCACGAAGTGGCACGATGCCCTTCTTTCCCGCATCTCAGGCATTGACCTTTCGCAAATCGTTGTTCTCTTTCTTCCTCCCAACTTTTCGTTTTAGGGCGGCTTGAAAATCCCATGGCACGAGCCCTACTTGCTCTGCCTTGCTTCAGTTCCTTGCTATGGGCGAATGTTTCTAGAGCGTTTTCCGCGCTGCCCGCCAACTGTATCCACCCATACAACGTTTTGGGATCGTCCCGACACAAAGCCCACCAGAGGACTTCCGTCTCCAGTCCTTGTTTAAACATTTCCACTAAAGTTGACTGGGACCAATCCTCCACCTTTCCCGCCAAGGCTTTAAATTCCAAAGCGTAGTCTGCGACGGAGAGGGTTCCCTGATAAAGTTTTTTCAGTGCCCTTTTCGCTCTCTCTTGGGCCAAGGGTCTTCAAAATGCTGTTTTAGTGCCCACAGAAACTCATCAAAGTCCTCTAACTCCGTAGCTTCTGTTTGGCATAACTGCACATACCAATCCGCTGCCCGCCCCTTTAGCTTGTTGGCAATAATATTAATTTTACCCTGTTCCAAACGAAAACATCGCCCCCAATCTTCCATATAATGTCTAGCATTAGTAATGAAAAAAGATAGCTTGGTAGGGTCGCCATCAAACTTTACCCCAAACGGTGGAAGGGTTATTGGCTCCGCCAGCTGTGATGGTTCCGCAAACGTCAACGCACGTCGAGCCCCCGGGGGTGGCCGATCCCTGGTCGCTCTCAACTCCTTTCCCCTCGATTGTCGGAAAGTCCGAGTCCTACTTCTTCCCCTGAGTGACGGGGACCTCTCTCCCGGGTTAATCAGTTGGGTGGGGTCTTCCTCCCAATCTTCTCGGAGGGACTCCGACCCTCTGGGGATATCTTTCAGGAGGGCCACTATAATGTCCATTTTATCCTCTATTGCTTTCATGCGGGCAGGGGTGACAGGTTCTTCTAAGGGTCCAGTGGTCACTACCACCCTCAGTGATAAGGGGATTTCATGTTCCCAGGATGGCTGTGGTGATTCCCTCCCCGTTCTTGCTTCCACCTCGGGTTGGGGTTCACCCCTTGTAGCACCCTGCACCGCCAACAATAGATCATCCAATTGGGCATCCCGCTTATCTCGACGTGCTGCCCTTTGGGCTCAAGAACTTGGAGCTACCAGGGTCTTTGTCGAGTCCGGCTCTTCTTCGCTCCCATCACTTTCGCGCAGTTGAGGTTCTGACATCGCTGCGCTCCCCTTTACCCAAAACTTGGATGGGGCTAGCGGAAGATGATATAAATGATTCTCAGCTTTATGTAATGGTTGCCTAATCCCAAATACTCAGTCTCACAAGCCAGGGCTTAAAGATAACTGATTTATTAAAGGAATAGTATGCAAATACAGAGAAAGCTGAGAATGAGCAAAAGCGCGCCAAATACAAACTTAAAAGCCTTGCGTCTGAACCAGTCCCGCCCCCAATGCTCGTTAGCAACCACCACCACCCCAGGTGCTAGCAACCGTTACATGCGCCTGGGAAACTAACCTTGAAAAGAGTACTAACCCAAACATACATTCCGAAGTAGCAAGATAAAGAACACAGCAGAAATGGAAAATACCAGCAAACGTGCAAGCATGTAATACACGGATTAGAGGTGTGTGAGGTTTGACATGAGAAACGTTATGATGTTAACAGAACATTGAAATGTTGAACATGACACTTGCCCTCGGAACACGCCGCCTCAGCCGACCTCCTTACCTTGTCTGCCGACCCCGAGCCTCCTGCCTCCGCTGCTTGCCCTGCTGCCACACAGCCACTTGCCTCAGAGCCTTGCCTTGCTTCTGAGTCCAGGCCTGCCTCAGAGCCCTGCATTGCTACCGAGCTCAACCTGGCCTCAGAGTCTTGCCTTGCTACTCTGTGACTCAGCCTTCTAGTCCTGCCTTGCTTCACCTTGCCTTGCCGCTCTCTGATTCCAGCCTTTTAGTCTAGCCTTGTTTTGCCTTGCCTTGCTGTTCTCTGATTCCAGCCTTCCAGTTCTACCTGGTTTGCCTTGCCCTGCTGCTGTGTGAATTCCAGATTCCCAGTCCAGTCCTGCTTCACCTTGCCAGCCACCTTACTGACTTGGAAACCAGCTTATTCCTTATTGCCTTTTAGTTATTGTGTTTAACAATTTGCTAATAAAGAACTTTATTGCACCTCTTCCCTGTCTAGTCAAGTTGGTCAGGACATTCCTATACTTCAGTCTCTTTCTTGGGATCAGCTTCAAATCTGTTTAATAAAACAAAGAAACAAAAACCACCTATTTCTCGTTACATTTAAGCTTTTTTTTAAAGATAAGAACATTTCAAGCAAGAAAAAGAAAGCAAAATAGCCTTTTTTGCCCTCCTCAACCCATACAGAATTCTTAATTCCATGATATGTTTCAAAGGTAAGAAAATGAAGAGCAAATTAAGAATGTAAGAACATAAGAATAGTTCTTCTTGACCAGGCCAAGACTTAGTTCAGTGCTTGCAAGCTGGAGGTAGAGATAAATCCCTCTCTCACTTATGTTCTCCACAATTGAAACTTGGTATTCTCTAATCTGATGACAAATTTAAGTCAATAAACTATTTAATAATAAAGAACTAAGTATCAGTTGTCCTGGTGATAAACAATTAATCCATGCATTTTAATTGCATTGGGTATATATACATTTTATATATGTTTCATATCCAACCTTTTTATTGGGAATGCTATGAAGGTGAATTCTCTATTTTGTGAAAAGGTTAATTCCTTTTCTAGTAATTGCTTTTCCATGCAATAAGAAGCTCTAAAAACAGCTTCTTATTCTTGCATTATTTTATTTAGGAGGATCTCATGAGAGACTTAGAAATATTAATTTACAAATATATTAGCTGACTAAAGAGAAGACAGGGAATATAAACTATGAAGGAAACCCACTGGTTCCACAAAACATACACTGTTCTTCCCCCACCCCAACCGGCCAAGCCAAAATATATTGCAACAAATGGCTTATTCCATCCATGTCTCTGACTTGATATACAAATCTCTTTGGTCTATTACACCAATTTTCTGAAGCCTGCAACTTCCTCTGGATTTGGACATAACTGCTTATTGCAATGTGTGATCCCAGTCATTGTTTACAAGCCATAAAATAGTTGATGGCTTGACAAACTGTGCAAGTAAACTGCAATAAAGCTAATTTATTGAGTAAAATGTGTTTAAACTACTTTTTTACTAATCTGAGTTAACATTAATTATAGTATTTTTGGATAATGCTACAATATGAATAACCTAAAACAAAACTGATTGCCTCCTCATCCCACCATCTTGAAGTAGGAAAGCAGTCTGAAGGCTCATTATATCTCTGCCATGTTTCATTGAATTGTTATTCAGTGTATCTGAGAAATGGTTTTAAAGGTTAATTAAATAAAAAGCAAAAATCCAGTATATGCAGATACACTGAAAGAACTCTATCTACTGAATTTCTCTCAGTCAGACAACATTTTAAAAAAAGGTTGTTTCTGGAGAGGAAAAATGGCAACTCCTGTTATGGATAAACATTATTGTTATTACTATTCATGCTGAAAGAACTAATTTAAAAGTATGATTGTCTTGATTGTTTATAATGAAAGGCCTAAGGCCTCAGTGTGTTGCGGCATCCTGTGGTGCCAAAGCAAACTCACCGGGGCACTGTGGAATATTTTAAATCTTTTCAATGTCCATTGGCAAAACTCTGCTTTCAGCAGTCTCTCGGCTTAGGGGCACCAGGAAAAAATCACTGAGACACTAAGGGCAGTGTGAACCAAGAAAGTTTGGGAACCTCTGGCTTAGGAGTTAGTGAAAGAAACAAAGTGGTGAGGATGTGGGACACATATTATTGGGCAGTTTCAGGAGAAGATCTTGAGAAAAAATGGAAATGGAAAAAAAAGAATGAAGAGGGAAAAAAACCTAGAATGAACATAGAACAAACACAGGAAGAAAGAATATCAGTCCTGTATGACAAAGAATTAGTAGATTGATCTCCCAACAGAATGAACTGAAAAGGAACATAAAGAGGATGAGGAATCTTCCTGGAACAGTATGAAAGGAATTATGGTTCAAAGTGGCACAAATGTGTGTGGAGTTACGCAAATGGGAGGTATAAAAATCATGCATGGTACAATGATGAACAGAAAGAGGTTGGGAAAATGCAAACAAGAGAATGATCACAGAAAACAAGGGATGAGAGAAATATATTTTAAAATGTGTATGGAGAAGAAACAATAGTTGCAAAAATGTGGTCAAAGAGAATAAGGTATAATTAAGCTTAAAAGAGAAAATGCAGAGTAATTTTGATGAAAAAGAAATCATAAATATGGGAAGAATATTCACTAAAGGTAAGGCTGCTGGTATAGATGGTGGATCTGTATAAAAAAAGTCATGCATGTGGTTTATGGAGTGGCTGTGCAACTGGTTTAATGTGTACAAAGGCTGCATCTGGGCTTTATACCAAGGGAAAAGTAACAATTGAATGCAGAAACCACTGGGGGATTCATTAAATGTTCCTGGGATAAACTGTTTGGCAGAATTCTGATTGAAAAGATATGTAGAATGCAGCTTTATGCTGGGCAGAGTTTGGCTGTTTAGCAGGCCATTCTTGCACATCTGTTGATTTACAGAAGGGATATGACAAAGTGAATTGTGGAATGTTTCACATAAATACAGAGTTGAAGGTTGCTGAAAGCAATAAATGGTGTACAATGGAAGTAAAGTATGGCTGAGAATTAATTTAACACTGAAGAGGGAGTAAGACAAAAAGGTATGATGACTTTGATCATCAGTTTTTTAATCTATTCATGGATGAATGCATAAGGGATGCTCATGCTGATGTTAGAGATATGTTAGTTGAGGTTGTGAATGTATGTGTACTTTTATAAGCAGATCATGTTTGTTGTTGGCTAAAAGCAGTGTTGTTGGTTGATTGATTGTTACTTTCCAATCTAGACCTTAGCCCTGGTATTTTTCTGAAAGTCTCCCTTCAAAATACTAACCAAGTCCAACATTGTTGCCACATACCTGACCAAAACATTAGTACATGAAGGTCTTTCTGATGCTAACTCTAACCCTGATGTGGACATAAAAAGAAAAAAATTATTTATACAAGATATTTATATTGGATGTTGCTAAAAATTCAAGTACAGGATAATTAACTAATGCAGAGACCTTCCTTTCCTTCCTCTTATGTCCCAAAGATCCCATTCAAAGCCAGGTTTCTCCAAACATAGTTAAGTTTGGTCTGGGTATCAATCTAGAAACATCAAAAGGAAAAAAAAACTGTACTGGCCCCAGAAGAAAACAAAAACAAATGTATTTATTCTCCTATGTGTTTTGAATAGGAGTTTCTTGACAAAACTTTTAATCAGCATTTTACATTACAAAGTTCTCCTTCATAAATGAACGATCTATGCAGAAAATCAATATGGACCCCCAATTCAACTGTTAGTTTTGGAAGGCTATCAGTTCTGGCCTGCAAAAATCTGGATGACCACAAGATGGTAGCAGAAGGACACAGACATTGCTAATCCTTTGTCACTATTTTGCAGTCATCTGCAGTGTGCCTCCAATATTTGTTGGCCTAGGTTTTTTCTTGGAAAAAACTCACTAACAACATTCTTAAATGTCAGAATAATTGAAATCTAGTAGTTTTCATATCTGTCAGACCAAATCCTATATTGTGGGTATGCCAAAGAGAAGAAATGCAATCTTTAGCTTACTCACTCAGAAGTAAGCTCCCTACCTTCAGTAGGAGCTACTCCTAGGTAAAGGTGCATTGGGTTGCAACCTTACCTTTCATCATTAAAAGAAATTCCTTCAACCATTAACATTAGAAATGTACTCATTTCAGATATTGCTTCTGAATTTACTTGCAGTGTTCATGAACTCAGCCTGGAAGCCAATTTGGTCATTACCATTAAATTTCTCAGGTCTACAGAAGAAAAAACCCTTCTAATAACTTCCCTTTTTTGGAGGATTAGAGCATATCTGCATTAAAGAATCTGCTTCTATTTGAGCACTAAATGTTTGAGCCGGAAACTGAAAAACGTTGAATGTCAAACCAGTAGCGCATTGAGAAGAGACATTTCTTCTTTCGGCTTCTAACTTTCCCAGTTTTCATTAATTCAGTGCTATATGGGAGCAGTGGCTGAGACTTATGGCTGTTGCATTGCACCAACTTGGAGAAGGCTGGTGGACAAATTTGAGGTTTACCTTAGTTTTTGAACAATCTAATTCTATTCATATTCTTATTCATTTATAGAGTAGTATTTGGAATCCAGTGCATCTGCTTTTCTTCCATAGAAAAAAAAGGATTACATCACTAACATTGCTGTATGTATGTGCTGTGTGTGTGTGTGTAACTGCCTTAATGAAATACATTCAAGACACTTAACAAAAGATCCTATCAGCCAACCAGGTCATCTATTCTACATTTTATCCAGTCTACTCTTATTGAAGTGAAAACCATCTATCTATCTATCTATCTATCTATCTATCTATCTATCTATCTATCTATCTATCTATCTCATTTATAGGACCACCCATCTCACACAAAGCAACTTTGGGCAGCATACAACAATTGGAAATTCTTGCATGTTCATTATCTCCCAAAACACAACTATTCTATGGAATCAAGCTGGTTATTTTTGACATTTCCTGAAAGAACAACAAAGGCACTTTGGAATTACTGACTCACATCACATACTAATCATCTGGCAGATGTTCTATATAGTTTGATTCAGAAGTCAATAGGTGAATAATCATAGAAAAAAGCTGACAATGTTGATGTTGAGCTCTTCCTCACAGCTGCATTAAGTACATTTCTCCCAGCTGTAATGCCAGTAGGAAGTTCAGCCATGCAAAACTCAGTGACCAGAGAAAAACTGAATGAACTCATCTGGGACCTAATTAGTGATACATCTTTTTTTCAAAGGTTTCCCAGACTAGCAGGTTTGGTTTGGTTTTGCCCTACAGGCCTGTCTAGTGGCATTTTGAACTAGATGCCAAAAAAGCCGTTCTTCCAGAAGACCAGTGGACTCGCCTATATAAGGAGCTCATGTCATATCTAACCAATGCTTCTTTATGTGTGCAGAGGCCCTGCACAAGCCAGGTATACAGTCTCTCTTGCTACCCAAGCCAAAATGGCCATAGAGGACAGGGCCCAGCAACTAGATGAGGAGGCATACCTATAGTGAGTTTAAAGCAGCAATTAGTGGGCAGATGCCTGCCCCTGACCATGCTATCACTCACCTCATCACCAGGGCACCAATGATCATCTGTATAGTAAGATTTGTGTTAGGAGAAAAGGGAAAACAGCACTTTAATTGCAGAGCAGTAACAATGAATTTGGGTTGCCTCCACAGTGGATTGGAAATGCAACAGGTGGCATCATGAAGAAATGTCCTTTAAAATTTTTTACTAAAGCATCTTTGTACCATGGTGAGCAGGACATGAGAATGAGCCCTTCCTGCCTCTTATGCAAAACTGGGATGTTTTTTCTTTCAAGGTTCATTTTCCCTGGGGGTGAAGACTAGTTCTCCATCATCCCCAGGGTGCAGCAGGCAAAATAAAGGTGTTAAGTTACAGGAAGTCAGATTCCAGTTCAGTGTTGGGAAAAGCTCCTAATGTCAAGAGCAGTGGAACCAATTATCTAAGCTGGACTTTCCTTCACCGTATGTATATGAAGGAACTTGCTTGCTCCTGGCTCTTCCTGAAGCCAATTTCAGAAATTCCAGTCCAGATTGCAGTGATTTGGCAATGGGACCAGTTAGGTGCTCAGTCTGGATTACAGCCACTACAGACCATGAGTGATGGTCTGCACATTCCCTATCTCTTGCTCTTCCCATCCAACAGTCAAGTATTGCTGGTTGGTCCAACTGTGGGCGTGCCAGCCACTGCTTGCTTTATACTTTTGGGGATTGTTCCCTTCTCCCCATTCTTTTCCTATGTTCCCAGGTGTTGGTACAGAGGTTTGCTCCCCTTCCTGCATTCACTCACTTGACCCAGATACAATCTCTGTAGACAAAGGGCTTCATCTCCACCCCAGACCATACGCAGGGTAAATTCAAACAGATGAATGACTTTCTTCCACCTCCTAGAAGAACAGGATGGCCAACTACAGGATTAACCATGTTCTCCACAGTACCCCCAGATGAGGGTGTTGTGGGTTGCTGGTCACTAGCCAAGTTGGTGGGATAGGTACCCCTTAGGCCAGCTAGTCCTATATCCTGTTTGGGGAGGATGGGTGATGATCTGGCTGGCTTTAGTTTTATCTAATTCTCTAAATATTGGCCAGCACCTATGTTCTCTATCTTATTTTATTTATTCAATTTCTATAGCCACCCATCTCAGCAAGTGACTCTGGGTGGCTTACAACAATAAAAACCATAAAACAGTTGAAGCAATTACGATTAAAACAATTAAAATAAAAAATAAATATACATGTCTCCCAAGTAAGCAATGTATGGATGTTAATATAACCAAGAGACAGGGCCATTTCTGCACTCAGGGCCCCAGGCCTGGACACATAACCAGGTCTTCATGGTCTTATGAAAGGCCAACAGGGTCAGGGCTATCCTGATCTCTGAAGGGAGAATATTCCGGAGGGCAGGAGCTATGGCAGAGAAGGCACTCCTTCTAGTCCCTGCCAACCAACATTCCTTGGCTGACGAGACCCATAGCAAGCCCAACCTACCAGATCGAATTGGACGGGTAGAAACAACTGGGAGAAGACGGTCCCGCTTTCTGCCATTCTTTCTTCTTCCTATCTTCTGCTCCATCTTGCAGGGGGTTGGGGAAAGGCCGCCTGATCTTGATCACAGACCTCTTCCTTTCATGCAAACTCTTTCCTCTCCTGCTTCCATGTTGACTAGTTCTGCTTACTTTCCCCAACCTCATGACATGATTCTGGTGTGACTTCTGATGGAGGCAGGGTGGAGCTACCAATCCAATAACACACCTTTTTGCAGCTCCCACCCGTCCAATTACATTAATAGATTTTTAGCAATTTTTATCAGACTTTTTTCTTGAATTCAACTGTTTTGGGGTGACTTCTGCACATACCAGCAAATTTCTTCACATACAATGAAGAATATAATGAATTTTCGAAGAACTCTCCTCTCCATCTAAATTTCAGTTCACTATCTCTGTTGAGGACTGAAGGAGCGCCTGTGCCCAGTATTTCCGAGCTCTTAGTTGTTGGGTAGCCCTGCAAAGACGCCAAACAGGAAAAGAAAAACTGATCAGTAGAGTTGATCATGGGGAGAAGAATCAATAGACTGGGCCCACGCTTCATCATGGCTTGTTCAACTAGGATTCATTAAACAGAGCAACATCGGCTGGCATACGTGAACATTCCATGTGGTTCGCCTTGCCGCGTGCCGTCTCTCATCAGCTCCTGTAAAATCGCAACCTTAACTCTCGATAAATTCATAGTTGAAGCATCGCGCATAAAGCGACGCGACCCAGAGAAGCAAAAAGCCTGCACGGGGTGCGAAGGAGGGGCGGCTTGCACTCCAAAAGAAGCGGAGCAGCCACTCTCCTTTCAGCTGACCTCTGCCCCAACAAAAAGGAAAAAGGCAACGGAACCGAGCAGGAAGCTCCCGGCTCCCACACGCAGCTGGGATGGCGCCTTTCCCGCCGGTGGTCGGAGGAAGGTGGGCACCGAGGAGGGGCTAGGAGGCCGGTGGCCGCGCAGGGGGCGGGGAAGCCGATGGGTCGCCGCCTCCTCGCGGGTTCCCCTCTTGTGCAACTCGACGGTCGGCGCGTCTCTACGTTCCGCTGTCAGGTAGGGCGGGCGCTTTCCTTTTCTTTTTCCTCTTCCCAGCCTGATGCTCCTGGTTCTCCCGCTCCCCGCCAAGTTTCTCTGGGGCAGACTCGCGTTTCTCTTCCCCCCCCGGGGACGCCTGAGAACCAGGCTCCCAATCCGCCGCCGCCGCACTTTTAGGCTGCAATCCTGAAAGTGCGCGGAGGGAGCCGGTCCCATTGCGCGCGCAGAGCTTTGCCCGAGGCAAAATGCAAAGGGTTGCTTCGATAAGAAGAACGCGGGACGCGCGTTTTTTCTATATTGAAAAGTAGCTTGGATGCTTGTTTTCCCGATTTGGGAGGGAGGAGAATCTCTGTAACTCTGAGGAAATTCTCCCAAATTCGCCTTCTCTGTATGACTAGTATCTACAACAGATTTTTTTTTCTTTTTGGCACTATGAACCGATGGGATGTATCAATGGCCGCTTTTTGTAAATATTATTTTGTTAACAAGATAAGAGTCTATAGAGCGAGACAGCTTTAAGCCTGGTTAATACCAGCCTCCCCTGAAGTCTATTTCGTGTATGCATTTTCCTCTAAATGAGAATTGCCGCCGAGTATAACTCCGAAGTTGCTGTAAAGTTGTCTTCATCTCGCGTTCCCTCTCCGCCCTTGAGGCGGGAGGAGGAGCGCCATTTATCAACATTGGAGACAGGTGGCTCTTTCCAAAGAGCGAGGCCTTCGCTTGGAAAGTGGCGGCTGAGCGTTTCTACCTCGGATATGGGGAAATGTAGTCGCGTGGAAAACCACGGTCTTAATATAACCTTCAGCAGAACTATGCGGAAGGTACGCAGAATGTGCTTTCAGAACAGGGAGGAAGCCTGGTTTCGGCTGACTGAATTGAAGAGGGAGCTGATCTTCTGCTGTTTAAATCGAAAGGAAGCTCCCTAGCAGCTTAAAGGCTAACAAATGCGGTCCAGGGACAAAAGTGGACTTTCTCAGATGCACAAAGGGGTGCTTTGGATTATCAAGGATAATGGTGCAGGTCTGCAGAAGAGCAGTTGGAGAAGCACAGAGAAACAAAATGCAAAGTAGTATGGAGTGGGATGCACATCTAAGTTTAAATAGATGTGAGGATAAGTGCACTCACCATTCACAAAGCAGTGGTGTAAATTTCCTGTTACTGGTAATCTGACTATCAACTCGTGGGTTTCAGAGCTCATAATCTCAATGTTTAGGCCACCACATCCTTTGTAAGCCATCGGCTGTAGTCTACTAATCAGGTGTAAAACCTTCATTTTTACCGTAGAGAATTAGATGAAGAGAAGGAGTGCTGATAATTTTGTTCTATTTTTGCAGTCAAATAGGAGCTTGGACTCCTAAAGGATTTTCAATAAATACTCAGAAATAGAACATGTTACTTGAGAAAATTCCTTGACTGTCCAATAGTTTTCCAAGTCTAGCAGTCAAGGAATTTTAATTTTTGGTTAATAGCAAATCATGTTTCACTTTCAAATTCTGGCACAATTTGTGGCAGCTTCATACTGGAGTTTATTTTTGAAGCTCTTCTGTTCAAATATATTCTTTTTAAAATCAGTAATAGAAGATTGCAGGTGGCTGAAGTATTAGACTTTATTTTGTTGCGAATAATTGGTTTTCTTGTTGTTTTTAATTTTCTGACAGGATATTGGCATGTTTGGCCAATGTATAATGTTACAGTTGGTTACTGCAAGATTTGTGTTAAGATCAACACCACCTTTTAAATGTTTTTTCCTTCATCCTAGCATTCTTTAAGATAATCCTAGATGGAACTTGAAACCATCATCACATCTGGTAGCTAATTTAAATGGCTCCACCCATATTCAGTCTTAAAACTATTAAATGTAGACCCTGCAGCTTCAAAATCAGCTACTCTTATTTTGTACCCCTCCCCTTTGAATTTTTCTTCATCTTGCCTGTTGAACAGTTCTAAAGAAATCTACAATTTACACACTTTTCATGGCCTTTGAGTTAGCCTAACACAGTTTATTATGTTGTTGATTTGTTAGATTTATTTCCCACCATCCCTTTATCTCCATCCCAACAACAGCAGTGTTGTGAGTTAAGTTGAGCTGAGAGAAAACAACTGGCCCAAAGGTGAGTTTCTGTAGCTATGGGTACTCTTGACATGGATCGCTCTGGTCTTAGACCAACACCTTTGTGTATTATTCTATATCACTCTGACTAGTTGTCTTTTTTTGTCTGTATTTCTGTTATTCTTGCATTTCCTCTCCCTCTGATGTTACTATTTATTATTTCTTGCCTAGAGTCAATCATATGTTTACATGCCTACCAATTTATAATGCTTCTTATCTCTTATAAAGCAAAAACTATTGCACAATACATTTCCTTTCTTAATGCAGCTGAGATGGTATTTTGAGTAAGAGGAGATATCTAGGACTTTTTTCAGTCTCCCATACAGACAAAGCTGCCAACTTAGATGTTAGTAGTGGAGAGAAGGGAAATGACTTCAGCAAAGTTCAGAGGCCTGATCTTCAAATAAATTGTATTATGTTCATTTTCTATAAATCGTATATTATAACAGATTTTTTCTAGCTCCTAACTGTATAGATAGTCCTCGAGTTACAACCGTTCAGTGACCATTTGAAGTTACAACAGTGCTGAACAAAGGGACTTACAACCGGTACTCAAAGTTCCGGCTGTTGCAGCACCCCCACAGTCATGTGAACAAAATTCAGGTGACTGACAACCAGCTTGCACTTAAAAGGGTTGCTGCGTCCCACAGTCACATGGTCACTATTTGCGACCTTCCTTGCCAGCTTCCCCCAAGCAAAGTCAATGGGAAGCCGGCAAGGAAGGTCGCAAGTCACTAAGGTAAGTCTCCCCCCTGCCTTTCTTTGCTCACACACACCACACCCTCCTTTTCCCCTTTGCTCACACGTACCCCGTGCCCTCTTTCCCCAGCCACCCTGCGCTTGCACACACCCTGTACCCTCTTTCCACAGCTTCTATGTGATCACACACACGTACCCTGCACCCTCTTTCCATGACCTCCCTGCAGTTGCACCCACCCCATGCCCTCTTTCCTCAGCCTCCCTGTGATCACACAGACCCCGCATCCTCTTTCCATGACCACCCTGCAATCTCATGACCCTGCACGCTCATTCCCTGGTGTCTCTGAGTTCACACCGCACAGAGCACTCCCTCCCCCAACTCACACGTGGCCTGTGCCGTGACTCTCAGAGTGTCCCCTGCACTCCTTACCTGGGACTCCTTCCACTTCCCGCTTAATGACCCGCGCACCTTGGGTTATGATGACAACTGGGACTGCCTGGGTTGCCGTTGGTAAGTGATGCGGTCACATGACATCACACTTTACGACCACATTGCATTTCTCTTGCTTATTCACTCTTTTTTCCCCTTAAAAATAGTTAATAAATAATTTTAAACATGAGCATGTTTGAATGCCAAAATGTCTTTTTAATGCTAACAGTTTGAATCCTATTTTAACGGCAGAAATAAGTTAATCTTTACATTCACTGACCATGTAACTCAAGGGTATTTTACATATGGACCCAGATTTAAGACTTAACAGATAAATCTATCTAGTTCTCACTTTTTAAAAAATAATGACCCCCCCAAATAATGCTTTGGGGTCTTTTCAGATTTGGTTGAGATAATTTGCTGTATTTGGGCACCATTATGTTATTAGACAACTTTCTAACATTTTGAAGGAGCTTATTTTCCAGTTTATTAGTCAAGAATACATGTTTAAGTACTCTATAACATTCATTTGTAAACCAAATTATTTTTTTGTATCTCTGCTAAAAGATGCTTGGAATGACTATTTCTATAAATTATTCCCACTTATTTTTATTAATTAACTTGATTTGTGTGGAAGGTATGCATCTCAAAAGCATGGATCCTTTTGCTGTAAGAAGTGATGCTACTGTTGAGAGATTTGCACTAGAGAGACCAGATAGCTACCTATTTGGGAGGGCATTCCTGATAAACCTGCCAATTCAAATAAGAAGCCTGTAACTCTCTTGTCACACAACAAGCAGGGTTACTTTGCCTCCCATAGAAGATGTGCTCTTGAAAGATACAGGACACCTGGAGCTTGACACCCATTGCAACACGTAGTTTTAGAATTCTCGGATCCATTTTTTGCTGAATTTCCTCCAAATTGCTGAAATCTTCTCCTTAATTGGCATCTTTCCAAGCCCCTAGAGCCTAGACCATGGTGAATGCTTGTCTGTAAATGCCTAAAGATGAGTGGCTGCGAGTAAGCAGTTCAGTTTTCCTGGCACTTTGCCTCTTTTTCTAAGTTGTTGTGAAAAGAATAGTTGTGTAATGGGAAGAGGAGGGGAAGTGGTTTTTAAAGAAGTGTATGGGTTACCCATTTGGACTCTGTGCTGTTCCAAACAGGTCTTCTAAATAAGGCTGTAGGTAACAGATTTCAAGCTTGCTAAGAACAAAAGATACTGTTGTGCAGGAGCACAATGGCCTTCTCTGTTTTTTGCTTGGGTTTTTTCTTTTTTTTCTGTAGCTTTTGGCAGACTTGTTTCTTTCTGCTGAAATTCACTTCTTCAATTTATAAGAAGAAATTATCCTGCCATTGCAGGATGGTCAAAGTGAACTAGGTTTTCTTATTAAGGTGGTGTCAGTGGAAGCATTGATTGTTATCTCATTCCAGCTGAGCATCCAGCTTGTGCTTCAATGGGATTTTTGTGAGGGTGTCAGATAAGCTCCACAGGCGAGAATGGAGGGTGCACTGCAATCGTGCTCAAGAATGGATTGCTCCCACAGGGAAGAGAGCTTTGAAGGCAGCCAGCATGGAAAGTGTCAAAGGGGGGAATCTGTGACTTGGCTAAATAATTTATGACTCTGGTCCCCCACCCCAAGGCTTTTAGAATGAACAAACACCCCTTTGAGGCACTACCTTTTGAGGAAGCTACCTGTATTGTTTTCCCTTTTTATGAGAGATCCGTCTTCCAGATTGACCCTGGAATGAATGTGTAGCAGTATTCACAAAGCCATCCAATCTGTGCAGTGTCTTGTCTCCTGTATGCACAGAGTGGTTTGCAGGAATTCTCTAGAGCCCTTTTCCCATGGTAAGCTCTTTGTTTGACATACCTGAGTGTATTTTGGGTGGACCATAGTATGAAATCTTGCAGAAGTTCTTCCCATAGAGAACAAGGAACATAATACCTAACAAAATTACCTTATTTTCAAAGTTGAATGGATTTTTTTTTTACAACAGTAATAAATTGGTTTATGTACAGGGGAACTCCATCTTTCCCTGCTATTACAAATTCATAATAAATTCTGAGCGGAAAATAAAAAGAGAGGAAAAGCTTCTAATAGATGATGGTTTTAGTTTTTTTGTTGGGGTTTTTCCCTTTGGCAGTAGCTCTCTTCCTGCAGCCATTCTTGGGGGAAAAAAAGGAAACAGAAAAGGGTTGCCACAAAAATTGGTACACAAAAGCTGGCTCTTTTTCTTTTTACAGCACAGGGTATAGAACTTTTTTTTTTCTTATCAAGAGACACATGCCCTCAAGAATAATTTGTGGATAGGTCCTGTGTCAACAGTTGGAAGGGCTGAAGTAAGAAATGGGTCAGACAGAGCCAAAGAAGAGTAAGGCTGCCTCTCCACATCCATTTCCAGGCATCCAGCAGCTGTGTGAAAGGCAGATGGCTGGGCCACAGGTCTGCAGTTGATGGCTTGAAATGTATGTATGCTTCAAGCTTAAGGAGACTTTATATTTAGTGCTGGAGAACAGAAAAATTATAGAAGTTAAGAAAATCACATGTTGCTATAAATGTTTAAGGGTCTTCTCCCAAGTTCCACGCATCTCTTGTGCAGTGAAAGGCTTCCATTTGCGTAGATATAATGACACGGTATACCCTTGAATTACATGAAAAATGATCATGGGAGCCCTGTAAATTGACTACATAATCCTGTGCAAGTATAATGTCTGAATTTTTTTTAACATGATCCAGTTATTCAGTGGATTATAGACCTGGTGTTACTTGCAGCCTATGAACAGTTGCTTCAAGCCATCGATTATTTATGAATGATGATAATAAACTATGATCATTCTTTGCTCAAATGGTTGTGTAAAATTAAATACATGTATACATAAATGATAATATCTGACCACAGCTATATATACTGAAGATCTGTGTAGGCCCTATGTCCTTGAAGGGACAATTTTATGAATAGAATCAAAAATATTTCTATCCTTCCTGTACTGGGCCACGTTTTAAAAAAACTTTGTTATTTACTGAATTTCCAGATGGTGCTGCTCTCTAGTTTGTTACAAGTGCTATGGAAGTTCATTGAACATTTCATATTGGCATTATGAATCTGGATAATGCCCACCTGCCAAAGTGGCTCACACAACGTAGGTTCCTTGCTGAAATGCTTGCATTTACCATGAACATTTTCAAGAGAAAAGCTGTATTGGCTTCCACATGAGACAAGAGAAAGATAATTCAAGGGCCCGCTTGTGTGAAAGCCAATGCTTTCACCACTGTATATGTGTAGGCTTTCTTCCTACAGACATTACCACTGAATACTTCAGAGAACTTGATGCCACTTGAGAGATTATACCAGGAGTGGAACTTCAGCACTGAGCACTCTGGTTTTGATAGCTCTTAACCAGGGTTATAGTTATGAGCCATTGTAGAAGAAAGTTATTATATAATGAAACACTACTGGTTTATAATAGGGGGATAATACTAGCTTACCATGCCACTGTAGGGATTAGTAATTTGTGGGGCATGTTTTGAGTACTATTCTGTTTAAAACTACTTTCCCATGGATAGCAATCTGTGTTTTCTATTCCTGAACTTCATGTGCTATCTGCAGGTTCAGTATGGTTTCACAGGATGTCCCTTGAAGGGGTTAATATTTCTGCTTTATATAACCAAGTGTTATCAGTCCATTGTCCTTTCTAAGTAATTAAACAGTTCACATCTGTGGAATGCAGTTGGTTATACTTCGTATCTCTCTTTCCATTGCACAGAACGTTTAAGCTAGTTGCTTATCCATCTGCAGCTTTTCCTAACCTGGTGCTCGTCAGGTGGTGATATGACGCACAGAATTCTTGGGCAACAACTCATCCAAGTTAGGGGAAAACGCTGTAATATTTTTAGCTAACATGCTTTTGTCCAACCTTTTTTGGAATGGTGCTGTGGGACTTCATTAAAAATCCAAGTAGAGTAGTGTTAGGACCAATAGTTTATCAAAGAGAATTCCCTCTGTGTTTTACACAAATATATCCAATAATGCTGCTTGGCAATAACAGTTTTCTAATATCTTCTAGTGTTCTAATATTTAAAGGAGTGAAAATGAGTGCCTCACTTTATTTCCTGTCTTTTAAATATAGACAAGATATTTGCCCTTTCATAGCTTTATTTGTGGCAATTCTGCATGAATTTTCAAAGATGGCAATTATGAGTTTTAAGGTGGTTCAGTTTCTTCTCTGAATACAATCTTACCGCTTCGCTTAGTTTTCATCAGTATTGGGAGGTGAATTTGTCATTGCTTTCCTTAGTAGAGCAGGGTAGGTTTTACAAGTATCTTTCTCTTCAGTCTTGGTGTTTCCATCTTGATGGCTTGCACATGACCAATAGTGTTATATCCTTCTCTGTGTGTGTATTCATAGTCAAATAATTATTTTTACCACCACCATGAATGTGTTACAGTAGTAATGAATTTTATTTAATTAATCATTAGATCTGTGTCCCACCTTTGTTTTTCCAGGAGCTGAAATGATATACATATTCATAGCATTTCCTTCCCTCTTTCAGGTAGGTTGGGCTGAGAGATAATGACTGGCCTAAAGTCACCTACTGAGATTCTGTGGAGTAGGGCAGATTGAACGTGGATCTAGACTCACAATTTAGCCACTGGCTCTCAGAATTCTAAGCCAGACGTATTCACGTCTAATGTTTGAGATTCTTCCTCTCACTGCAGCAATTCCACAGGCTTCTTGAATGCAGGTAGCTAGCTAGCTTTGTCTGTTTTTTCTAGTGTATGTGTTGGAAGCAAGGCTGTAGTTTACTACTCCCTCACATATTCCTGAGTGTAGAGCTTCAACCTTTGATCTCATTATTTTGTCTTGGTTCATCCTTCCTGCTTTCTGGGCATCTTAAACTCCATGTCTCAACATTTTTGTGCCTTCTCAAATTCCTTTGAACTTAGAGGTTTGGTCCAGTTTCCTCTTTGTTTCCATTTTCTTACTTTTCTTTCTAACTTTCAGTTCTGCTTTTTCTTTAGAGCTTGGCTTAATTTTGCTTTTTTGGGCTAATTTACAGTACGCTTCCATATCATAATCTTAGCAGAGCCCCACACTTTGGTAAAGAAAACAATTACTTTTGTTTAATTATTAAAGGACAACATCTTAAGAGGTTTCATGAAAGAACTCAGAAATCTTTTCAGATTTGGCTTTCTCGTGAAGTTTTGTTTATTTTTAATTTTTGCATATTGATTTTAAAAAAAATATTTTAATTTTGGAGGTTAGTGAGTCATCTGGGAGTACCATGAGTAACAGAAGTATTGGGTTGGTGACCACCATCCTAAAGAGAGAGGTTTTTTTAACTGTGCTTATTCTCACTTAAGTATCTTCTCAGCTGTAAGCTTCGTCTTTTGATGTCTTAATGCTTCCTTTTCAAACTTCCTCTTTTTTTTTTGTATGATTGCCAATGTATGAATCTCCCCTTCTAGTTTTGAAAAAAAAAAGATGCAAATCTATAAAACTAAAAGCAATGGCAATAGCCAAGGCAAGTAACAATGAGTGATTTCTGTCCTTCAAATTCTTTTGCCTGCTTTTCTCAGTTGTGTTTCCCAACCCTGACTTTCTGGAGAGAATCCTAAACTGGGAAACTTCAGGAACTAACCTCAAAAAACCTAAAGGTACTTTGAGGCTGCCTCCATCTTTGTAGATGTTTTTTCCTCCCTCCTAGGGCAGCTATTTCCTACAGTATTAGCTTCCTATACAGCAACTCTTCTCACTGATGAGGCAATTTGAATGGCAAGTTTGATGAGGGCTTCTGAACAGAAGGCTGTTCTCCTAGCTGAAGAGTCATTCAGTGATAAGCAGAGGCTTCCTTTGAGTTTCAGGTGATTTGATGGCCTGGGTCTGCAAGCCCCTACTTTGACTGGTTTGCTTGTGACTTAGCCATTATCTGTGAACCATGTTACTACGGCTTGTACTGTGTAAGCTTTTTACTGTGACATGTAAAAGTACAGTTTGCAAACCTAGCCAGTGTAAAAGGGAGCCTTTGTGAAAGTCTGCATTCTGGAAAAAAAAAAAAAATCCCCTGCACCCAGGCTTAAGAATGCACAATGTTTATCTAACTTTGAGGAGAAAAAGTGCTCTGTTTGAGTGAACTAAGAGCCAAAGGGACTGACATGTTAAAATGAAGTTTCACAATTCCACTGAAATTTCCTACGCCCCCAAAACTTCCTTGTGTTACTGATTCCAGGAAGGAATTGCTACTTTAGTTTAGCAACAGCTTTACTGGAACTGTAATGTAGGGAGAAAAAGTTAATCCCCATTCCTAACACTTCCCCTTTCTGATCCTATTCATTCTTCCCCTATGGCTATTATTCTCCATTTAAGACAGGACATAACAATTAAGTGCATACAATTTTAATATATTTTTCAGAACTTTAATCCAAGCATATAATATGGGGTCAATTTATAGTTTTATAAAGTTTGGGTGGAAACAGAATTAATACTTTTACATTATTTTTACATCACATCATCATCATCACCACATTAGGCTTTCTGTTGAAGGGTGGGTCTTTTTTCCCTGCTGAAGACTGGTAGACTATTTTTGTCCTAAAATATTTGTAGTGGAAGTAGAATACAAACCTGCTTAGGTAGGGTTTTCACACATTTCCAGATTCCTTGGATAAAACATTAACCATATTGCCTTTCACTGAATACTGGTTAAATAATACAACTTTTAAAGCAGAGTTAATCCAGTGAATTAGCACAGGCATCCTCAATCTGGTACCCTTCAGATGTGTTAGGACAAATTCCCATCCCACATGGCCAATGTTATCTTTTTTCCTCCAAAATTAAAAAACTTCATTTAATTCTAACATTTTAAATACACAAAATAAATCAACCCCAGTTACATTATTAACACCCACACATATTTGATCTTTTTAAAATTTAGAAATAAGATTAAAATTCTAGCTATGTGCTTATAATTTTGGAAGACAAGTTATACAGTTAACTTGTTCACAAGAATACATGGCAGACCGTTATCAGGCTTATTCAGATATTTATTACACTTCATATGGTCACTTATTTTGCCTAATTCACATGTAATGTCTGAAGGTAAATATGCAGGACTTCTTGTTTTTTCCCTGATTAGGGAAGAAATGACAGCTGATATAATTACTATTAGGGTTGTGACAGAATGGAAAAATGACCTTTCTCACAGAGCCCAGGCACAATTTTCCTTTGTTTCAAAGAATTGTCTTTCTATACCTTTACATAGATTATTCACTCTGAGATACTACAAGCTTGTTAAATTGTTTGGAGGGGAGTGCTTTATTCAGAATGCAATACCAAAGCAAAACAAAACCCATAACTACCTCTTTTAACATAAAAATAAATATTTTAGAATACAGGTAGTCCTCACTTAATGACCACAGTTGGGACCAGCAACTCCATCACTAACTGATGCAGTCGTTAAGTGAAACATATGACCATGCAGGACTTACATCAGTTCCGCTGCAATTGTTCAGCGTGACATCATGCGACCATGACTTGTGACTTACAGCTGGCTTTTACATTGACTTTGCTTCTCAGAAGCCAGGTGTGAAGCTTGCAAATTGTAATCATGTGACTGTGGGGACACGGCAATGGTCATAAGTGTGAGGACCAGTCATAAATCTGCTTTTTCAGCACCATTATAGCTTGAATAGTTACTAAACAGGGCAGTCATTAAACAAGAACTACCTGTAATTTGAAAATTGTATTGAAATTTTGATAAAATTTGAAATTATTAATATATCCAAGAAAAGCAAAAATACACTTATGTTGTGTTCCATTATGTTACAACTATTTATTTATATTTTTCCTTTCATGTTCATTTGTGTATCATACAGACAAAATGGAATGTACTGTACATTAGGATGAATATACCACTGGGAAGCATACTTACTTTTTTTCTTACTTATTTGCAGCTTTCAAAATACGTTGCACCACTTATGTTGGTTTTATACCCTTTTCCCCTGAAGGTCATACAGATTATATCCAGCGTGATCATAAAAATGTCTATGTAGTCTGTTGTGAGAAAGGAAAGAAGTAGAAATGGCTGTGTATTTACTGAGTGACTGCTATGGAAATAAGAGCTGAGTATGTCAGAAGAAACATCAAAGTAAGCTGGGCATAGTAGGTATGGGGTACTTAGGAGGTTGTGTGGTAAAACAATGAATGGGTGCTGAACAAATTGAAGATAGGTGGTTCCTCAAATATCCTGGCTTTGTAGGTGACCACCAGCACCTTGAATTGCACCTGGAAGTCTACAGGTTGCCAGTGCAGCTCACAAGATTGATGCTTCATGGATGTGTTTGAAAGTAGTTGATGTGATCCTCAAAAATAAAGTGAGAAGTTTACAGAAGAAAAGGCAGTGCATGAAGCTGTGTACAGATGTGATCGAAGCAAGGATAGTTTGCAAGCTTAGAAAAGTATGGAGAGGTATGGTGAATTGTGTGACTCTGTACTAGTTTTAGCTATGTTTCCTTTCCTTTTCTATTGTCCTCTACCTTCAGTTTCTTTCCCTTACTACTTTCTCTTCTTTCCTCTTAAAGGGGATACCATATCCAGCATATGCAAAAATGTAAAGCAAAGTTATGAATGGCAAGCTTCTATACAGGTTTGAATTTATGTGCATCTGTCCGTGTACATACCGTAACTGTATGGTTAAATGTTAATTACCAAGCATTAGTCTGTCCAACACCTGTTACGAAAGGTAGACCTCATTCAACTGAATGACAGTAGAGCTAAGCTGATCTGCCACCCTCAGATATACAGCAGATTAAAAATAAAAGAGCTGGTTCTCCCTGATTTTATCTTCCCTTTCATTTATAGGAGCCTAGTTCTGAGAAATGTCAACAGAAAACTGTAAGGCTGGAACTTGATGATGTGTACAGAGGAAGTCTCTTAGATACCTGAAACGTTCCAAATGGTCTCTGAAATGCTGAGGAGGAAACTTCGTCACTGTGGCATCCTACGGTTTAAACCTCTTTGGGCATTAGTTTGTACAGCTGGAATCTGGTCTTACATCATAATTCACCAGAAACCATCCTACCAAGATGATGAGCATTTGGAATTGACTGGTGAACATCCTAATGCAATAAACTGTTCCAAGATACTGGAGGGTGACACAGAGGAAATTCAAAAGGTAAAGCTTGAGCTACTAACAGTTTCCTTTAAGAGGACCCCAAAAGTGACTGCAAATGATTATATCAACATGACAATTGATTGTGCCTCCTTTATTAAGAGGCGGAAATATATTATGGAGCCTCTTAGCAAAGAAGAAGCGGAATTTCCCATTGCATATTCAATAGTGGTCTATCATAAAATTAATATGCTTGAGAGACTACTGAGAACCATATATGCTCCTCAGAACTATTACTGCATTCATGTTGACAAAAAGTCCCCGGAGTCTTTCTTGGCAGCTGTAAAAGGGATTGCATCATGTTTCCACAATGTCTTCATTGCGAGCCAATTGGAGAGTGTAGTGTATGCATCATGGAGCAGGGTGCAAGCTGACCTCAACTGCATGAAGGATCTCTACAGGAGGAGTGTGAGCTGGAAGTACTTGATCAATCTCTGTGGCATGGATTTCCCCATCAAGACCAACCAAGAAATAGTGGAGAAGTTGAAAGCCCTGAAGGGTGAAAATAGTCTAGAAACAGAAAAAATGCCTTCAAACAAGGAGGTGCGTTGGAAGAAACATCACGAAGTGGTTGATGGTAAGGTAAAAAACATGGGAATAGACAAAGACCATCCACCTCTCAATACACCCATTTTCTCTGGCAGTGCCTATTTTGTTGTTAGCAGGAAGTTTGTGGAATATATATTAGAGAACCGCAAAATTCTTGCTTTTATAGAGTGGGCTAAAGACACGTACAGTCCTGATGAGTACTTATGGGCAACAATTCAGCGAATCCCTGAGGTTCCTGGTGCAGTCTCCGCCAGTGACAAATACGATGTTTCTGATATGAATGCAATTGCCCGGTTTGTGAAGTGGCATTACTTTGAGGGGGATGTGTCCAAGGGTGCCCCTTACCCGCCTTGTAATGGAGTTCACGTCCGCTCCGTATGCGTCTTTGGAGTTGGAGACTTGAGCTGGATGTTACAGAAACATCATTTCTTTGCCAACAAATTTGATACTGACATCGATCCTTTTGCAATTCAATGTTTGGAGGAGCATTTAAGAGACAAAATGCTACATCAACACAGACACTAACATGCAGCGTTCTTTACGGTACACGTCTTTGTCATTTGATTGAAATGGCAAAAAGATACTGAGCATATGATACCCCCTTGGAGGGTGATTATCTAGCTGATTATGTCCCCTGAGCTTTCTTAATTCTCTGCTTTTTTCTAAAGTAGTTCCATCACAAAAATTCTCTTGCAAAGCGCAACAGGACATTAGGCATGAAACAAGATCCTCAGCTTTACAGAATGACAGACTTCTACTCTGTTAACCTCTCCTCTGTATCTTTTAAAGAATTGTATTAGAAATTCAAATAATCTTGATCCTTAGATTGTGTAGCCACTAAGACTATTTTTCTTAGTGGAAGTTGGACAATTTTGAGGACAGTGAGGAGCCAAGACTAAGTAGTCATCATGGAGTAAGATTTCAGATTAACAGAAATTTTTCAGTTTATGAAAAGGGTATTTGAAGTGTATTTTGTTTATGTCTCTATAGTCAGATTACTGAATTCTGCCCCCTCCCTTTTAAACTGTACCAGCAATATATACACCAGATATACTTCTAGGCATAACTTTTAGGATAGACTGTATTCTTCAGTTGTGTAGCTGTTGCTAGAGAAATGTAGGAGAAGCTTGCCAGTTAAAATATTCTCAGGGAAATAAAATGTGTGCCTGCTTGTATTCATTTCATATATCTTTATGGCATTTATGTTTGCTATTTGCCATACTATTTGTCACTTTTCCATAAAGGGAGAACAAACAAATCAGCAGAAGAGTTAATTAATGATAGTTCCTATCATTATTTTTATTCTGCCTGCTACTAGGAATATTTGAATCTTCCAAACAGGAAAACCTCGTTCGTTCAAGTCTTGTTTCTATACTAACTGTATCAGCTTTTCTCTTCTGAAGGGGTTATGTTAACGTACTTCAGTTCTTAGTAGATCTGGGCAGTAGTTGGGATCCAGAACAAGGCAAGATCCAGAACAGGCCAAATAAGTGCTTCCTTTTACAGCTAGAATTCTCTTTTTTGGTCCAGCTCCTGATGCTGGCTTTGGAAATAATTTTTGGAGATGGCATGAAGTACAAAATAGGAGTTCAGTTTCCTGCTGAACATCCAAGTGTTCCAGAGTAGCCCATAATTAAAACTGCACTGGATAGAATTCTTTCTGCCAGCTGCAATAAATTATGTCAGATTATATTTCTATACTTCTGAGTTTTTACATGTTTTATTTCTGAGGTAATTTTAAAAAGAAGACAAAGTTTCCTTCAAGTTGAGTTAAGTTCTTGTTGACCTCATGGGGAAGTCCATCAAGTTTTCTTGGCCAGCATTTATAGAAGCAGTTTGCAGTGCTAAGGATTGTGGGGTTTTTATTTTATTTTATTTTATTTTAACATCTCCATGTAGTCTTACAGCCTGGTAGACAAGGTGGTAGACAAAAGTAAAAATGATGTTTTAAAAAGAGGACAAAATTGTATGAGGCCCATCAATCAACCAAGTAGGATGAGCTATGATTTAGAAATGTACCAATAGGTGAATGATAAAAATACTCAATTTCTCAAAGTGCAGCTCCAGTTATATGTGGGAGACAAAGTTTCTCAAGAATTATTTGCCATGAGGTTGCCTGCTGACTCCACTTTGGACCTAATGACCACCTTCCTCTTTTGAGCACAAAACCTCCTCTCATCTGATCACAGGTAAAATAAGTTTCTGTAGGTTTTCTCCCTCAATGTCTGTGATTTTGCTTAAGATATCCTTATTAAAGATTTTTGCTGCAGATCACTGTTGTAAAATTTTATATTGTTTTGTACATCTTTTTGTCTATAGACTCTCTTTTCCAAACATCATCTTCCCTACTTGATCTTGGCCCTACTCTCTCTTGACTTGGAGTTTGCAGTAGCTGATTAAGGGGCTTATGTTGAGATGTCTGGCTTGGCATGGTCCTAAAAATCACAGGATCATTACTGAAAATCATAGTTTAACTATGGAATTGGGCCACGGTAAGACATAGCAGTGGCTCCTGACTTAGCTTTAAAAGGATTAAAAGATTCAGCAAGACATCAATCAGGTTATCTCACGATACAGCTTGGATTCATTTAACATGTAAATGAATTCTCTGACATATCTGAAATGGTGTGTTCTTACATATGATGGTACTCACACTTCAGCTAAGAATAATGGATTTCTTCTAAAAGTATCAAAGCATGTGCAATAAATGAATATATGTGATAATTTATTTTAATTTTGTATGTTACTTCACGCTACTGAAGGTCTCATCTGATTATAAGTGAATTGATTTTTGTTAGCTACATTGGCATTCAATTGACCAATTCTGTTGTTATACTCAAATACAGTTATCAAAATATTTAATAAATATGTAATATAGCAATGTATGTGCTTCTTTATTAATCTATTAAATCAATAACAATACAATACAATTTTTAGGGAAAATAAGGTAATTTTTTCATGGACCAACTGAAATCTAACCACTGACCCCTAGACCCCAGTTAAGGACCCCTGGTCTAATTAATACTGTGTTTCTATAAATGTGAGGACTCGCACAAACATAAAATGCCAGGTGAGAGACAACTTAGTCTTTAGAGAGGTATTGATGTACATACTGTTTTTAACCACTGTGGAAGTCATTGTCTATTTTCAAGAAATTGCTGACATAAAATATAATAAATTTGCTTTTGAAGGCTTGCTCCTTTTCAGCTGCAGAAACACTAATGCAATGAACAGAAAACTGGTCTGAGTCTTTTACAGCATTCTTTTTAGCTATGGTTTCCTGATGTTTGCATATTTGCCATACCATCATAAAAATTGGCCTGAACAAATTTAGCACTAGATAAAATCTGCATTTTCCAAACCAATGCAATTCTACGAATGTGATCCTTCTTGTGATGAAGCAAAACCCTATTTGGGATTTCCAACTGTCTATCAGTTTCCCATTTTAACAAGGTAAACGCAGTGCAAGGGAATGCCCAGTGTGGAAACAATTTCTGGATGTGCAAATTTCTAAGATCATTTGAGTCATTTTAAAGATGAGTCATTTTTAAGATTTAAGACCATTCAGAAGTTGTATTTTTCCCACTGCAGTTTGCTCCACCCATTCATTCATAGTGATAGCCACAAAAAAAGCACTTAGTTAAAGTGTAGGGTTTTTTTTAGTTGTTTAGTGCAAATGAAGAGTGTGTGAATGCTTCTTGAATCTGTATGATGTCATATTAATGGAAGGCTTTGTGTTGGTGTAAGACACTAATCAAAGTTCTACCAGATAAATACTTGCATAATTTCAAAACACAATGAGTTTAGGTCACACTCTTTTCTTTTAACAATTTCAAACAATTTCTTAGACCATTATTGGACTATCAAAGAGACAAGAATGGGGATTAACTAACATTTAATGGGTTGCTAGATAATAGCATTTTCTTTGGAGTCTGTTAATACTAGGTTGTGTTAATTTACTGCTTGACCACCACCATTGGTCTCAAAATCAACTTCTACATAGGACAGAGCCCAATACAAGGCATTGAAAATGGAAACAAGCTTTGGCAAAATCACTCCTGTCAGCCAATCCCAGACAGCTCTTTGTTTTTCTGAGAGCTTCCAGCAGAAGAAGTGGCAACTAGAGTGTAAGTGGAGGAAAATGAGTGAATCTGACCAAGCACGGGTATGTGCCAGGCTCTTGCCTACTCCCTGCTGATAAGAGATGCAAAGCATTCTGTATTGCATCAGCAGGTTGTCATCCAGAGTGACTAATTCTCTTTTGAGAAAGAGCCAATTACAAGAGCTTCTATCTGACCAATTAGCACAGCATTTTGCTGGTAAAGTCATACATATTCTTGCCTTTTCCATCGCAGTACCTGCCCTCTGGAATTTATTTATCTTGCTTTTATTGATTATATGCCACCCAGAGTCACAATTATTTGATTTAGGCAGGCATATAAATTCCATAAATAAATAGCTTGAATCTCGACTCCACAAGGGCAGGGTCTTCAGTAATTACTGGGGCATAATCTAGCCAGGTTATCTGGAATTCATTTTGGACTGTGACCTCTGGGGAAGTGGATAGGATGCTCTCCAGGAAGTCCTCTGCTACATGAGGAATGGATCCTTTTCGGGTTCCTTTGGGCAGTCAGATAGGGTGGTAATTCCAGGAGATTGCTAGTATCTCCTTGCAAGAGGGGCTGTTGCCAGCAGCCTTAAAAGAGGTGTGGTATGCCTTCTTCAGAGGCCCTCCCTGGATCCAGAGGTGTTAGATAACTGCTGTCTAGTTTCCAATACTCATTTTATTTAGTGAAGCTGTGAAGTCTGTGGTGAGGAACCAGAGCACCCTAGATGAAGTGGATTATCTGGACTTCTCAGTCAGGGTTTAGGCATGGGCATAGGACAGAGACAGCCCTGGTCACACTAATGGATTGGGACTTGGATAGGCGTAGTGCACCTCTCCTGAATTGTTTAGATCTTTCACTAGCCTTCAGTACCATCAACTGTGGTATCCTTCTGGACTGTCTTTGGGGGTTGGGGATTGAAGGCAGTGGTTCCACTCCTTTCTCAGGGGACAGTTCCAGTCACTGTAGTATGAAAGATTAGCTCAGTAGTTGATCCCTTGTGGGGTTCCACAGGAGTTGGTCCTTCCCCCTGCTACTGTTTAATACCTACGTGAAGGTGCTGTGAGAGATCATACTGCAGTATGGGGTTCAGTACCATCAGTGTGCTGATGATACTTGCTATTACAGAAGCAGCTGGAAAGGGGGTTCTTCCAGAGGGTATTTGGGACTTGGATTTTTGGCACATTTTCAAGGTTTCATTATTTTAATATCTGACTGGATGTTTCAGTGGTTGCATGAAACTGCTGAGAGACCTGGAGGATTGTGGTGATGTATAAATGTAAAAAAGAAATAAATTCTGGCAGCCAGGTGGTACAGGAAAAGAAATAGATGAGCACTGACCTGGAAGCATGGGTTAAATCTTAAGATAAAGCAAAGGTATCATGAAGAAGGGGTCAGTGTTGTGAATCCTGAGGCACCTTTAGAACTAAGATCAAAGGAGCAGCAGTAAAGTGAAAAGAAAAAGCAATGGCTGCCCAGACTTGGGATAATTGTAGTCTTTAGAGAAAAAGTATGCTCTGGATCTGGGGCTGAATGAAAAGATCATGATCATAAATTAAACCAAATTCATTTTACTGTGCAAATGTCAGCCAATGTGACAAGGAATGATGCAAATGCAATGCAAAATAAAAGACAGTGGGGGCATTCTGGTGGCACTCAACTAGTTGATCTCTCAAGTGGAATAGGACTTCCTAAGGCTCTGAACTGAGCAATTTGCCCTGTTTTGCAAACTAGCAAACTGAGCCCCAGAGCTTGACAATCAGGTAGGTGTTTACGTTTATCCAGGGTTTCTTGTAAACAGTTCCTTTTAATTAATCTGACTCCTCTGCAGGCATCTCACACATCCCTCTAATAGCCAACATGTTTCCAAGGTTCTGGCTTAGTTGCCTTTTCTTAAACAAATCGGATATTTTAGTGAAAGCCTCATTTTTTGTTGATAATGTCAACAAAAAAACAAAGACCTAGCATTTCTGGTCTCTTTTGTAATAAAGTTTAGCAATGGGCAAAGTGAACTTTAATTTCTACAACAGGAGTTTAGACTAAAAATTAATAACCCCTTAAATGAAAGAAAGATGAAAGATGGTGAAATAAGTTCTTGTAAACTTGAAGAGGAAGAGGAAGTAGCATGTTTATCGTGAGTTATTCAGATGTTGAACTATAACTCCCAGCATTCCTCACCAATGGCCATGCTAGCTAGGTTGCAGGAAGATGTAGTTCAACACCATTTAGTGGCCTATATATTCTCCTGGTGTAGAAAATAGAGCTCCTTTAGCCAATCTTGTATGGAGAAAATTCAAACTATTTGCATCACCTTCTATGCAAGCTTACTTGTTCATTTTGACCAATGTGAGCTATCTTTCAGATACAGCTTTTTAATATTATGCTAACTTTACCCACAAAATAGAACTGCCCATGGTACATACACTTTATATTAAAGGGATCTTTTGAAAAATTTTACTGGCAGCAATAGGGGACTGCATGTTTGTTTTGGCATCTCTTAAGACCCTACATTTTTAGGTGGGAAAATACTTTACTTAAATACCAGGTTGCTGTGGACTTGGAATCTACCTAGGATACACTCAAGCCAACTTTCTCCCTGGGGAAAAGCAGAACCTCATATATTTTAACAGGCTTGAGACTACAAGAGATTCCTGAGTCCCATATTTCCTGCAGGCAAGCTATAAACCTGTACCAATGGGACTGGAGAATGGAAATATTTATGTAAGAACACAGGCACACTCACATTTCAAACTGCATGTTATGTAAAACCATATTCTGTTTATGCTTTTCTAAGCCTTGAAATTGTAAATCATGGGAAATGTTTAGGAATCTAGTCAAATGAAAATGATTCAATGAATAAGAGCATTCTTCTCCACTCGATTGCAGTTGGGATTGATATAAGGCCAAAACAGAAATATCAGGTTCTTTCAGAGGCAAAAGCTGCTTTTCTTTCAATTCTTTCTTTAATCACTGATGTTTCTTACATCTCACAATTAGCTGGCTGTTTTTGTCACTCATAAATGTAAATATTGATCCAATACTGCATATCAGTTTGAATATGAAATTGGTATATGTATTTTTAAAACCTACTTTTTGTCAGAGATTGAATGTAATTTAAGGTGTAGATCCCAAATTGGTGCCCTGATATTTTTAGAATAAAAGGACAGGACAAGCCTTCCAGAAACATTCATAGGTGATTAAATTGTGTGTGAATTTCCAATTTCCCATGGACATGGCTTTTCTAGAGATCTTGATGCATTCAGCACTATGGGTTGAAAGGCAAAAATTCTAAGAATAAAACCACCATGACTTTGGGAGTGAGGCTTATCTATTATACCATTTTCTTTTTTTTTTCTACCTTGACCTGGGCAGGCAAATAACATTTGAAGCATATTGTGATATAATTAAAAGATACTTGTATGTAATACATTTAGGACTGGTATGCAAGGCAGTATTTTTATTACATGAATATGTTGCCATACAGAAAGATCAGTTTATCCCATGTAAATGTCAACTGTTTAGGAGGAGAAACAATTGTCTATGGGCTAGATATGGTCTACAAATCTTCCCCTCACTCTAGATCTCCTGTTAAGCAACCCTATGTAAGCTTTCCTCCTCATATTATCTGAGCAGTGAGGAGAAGGATTGATGCTCCCTGCAACTTTTTCCTTCCTTTCCAACTAGCAATAAATAGTTGGAGAAAGGGGGGACTATGAAGCTGTTGTCCTTCAATATAGTTCCAAAGCCACAAGTTTTGGTCCACTGGTTGGTGGGGAATAGAAGTAAAAATTTCAATCTGACCTTCTTGTGATTGACACAACATTTGCAAGAACGTTGTAGAAAATAGCCAGGCTACCCTGAGAATCGTATGTGTGAAAGGCACTGTAGAAGAATACATACTCAGCCTGTATGAAGCAACACGTATCACTTGTCCAATTCATCTGTGTTACAATTCACATGGCTTTGAAATGCTTTGGTGCAATGCTGCAGAAGATTCCTGGCTGAAGGGCTTCCTGGCTGGTAGCTTTGGGATTGCCTGCAAAACGCACTGTGGAGTATCCAGGCTTGGTGCCTTGGGAAGACCCTGCAGGCAGCTTCATAGGATGCCCGGAAGTGGCTGAGGCAGAAGGAAGCAAAATGGCTTGGAGAAGGTGGGGACCTTCAAGGGATACTTCAAGCCTTCAGCTCCCCCTTCAAATAGCAAGAAGGGAGAAAGAAGAGACATTTTGTTTTGGGGTTCTCTCCTTTAACTTTCATATTTCTCCAATGGAAGGGAAATGAATATCCCAGCTGCAGGTATATGCTTTCTACCTTGTGTGTTTACAACTGGGAAGTCTTAAGTCCAACAGATTCAAAAAGTACCACAATCTTTTCTTGGTGCTGTCCTGTTAAATCTTATCACTATCGAAGTCCTGATAATTACAAGCACATGTGTGTGTGTGTAATTTTTATTAAAGATTTTTAACTACTTTTAGACTACTTGCTTGTGTCAGAAAAAAATGAAGTTTTGATTTTGGGTTTTAATGATTAAATGGTTTGATTTGATAGAAATAATGTTACTAAGCTTTAACTAATAGTAAGAGATTATATTTGTAAATGTATTCATACCTGTATTGGAAAGGTTGGAAGTCACTTTCTGTTTCTGTTCTCTCTCTGTTCTGCACTTTTATAGTTTTTCTTTTTTCTTTAGTTCTGTAGTCCTTCTGTTCTATATTCTATATTTTGTATTTTAATTATATTCTGAAAACTAATAAAAGTTATTTAAAAATAATTTTTATTAAAGATTTTTAAAAAGGAAGATAAAAACTAATACAAACTAGTACAAAGTAAGAAAAAGAAATAAAAGAGAAAGCTAAAAGTGCAAGAAAGGCAAAAAAGTAATAGAAAAATAGAAAAGAAAGAAAAAAGATACGAAGAATTAGCTTCTTATCTTCTTTACAGCAGTTATAAGTACAATTATAAATTTACTTTTTATTCTTTGGTTACAACATAACTCGCTTCTTTCTATAATCTATCCTGTCTAATCATCAAAACAATAAATCATAAGTTTATTTTTTTCTGTTTTACGCAAAAAGTCCAAAAAGGGTTTCCAGTCAGCAATAAACATAGATACTCTGTTTTCTATGATCAAAGTAGTCAGTTTAGCCATCTCAGCAAGTTCCATCATCTTCACCAACCATTCTTTGATTGTTGATAGTGCCAAATCTTTCCATCTTTGTGCATACAATAACCTTGCTGCAGTTATCATGTACAAAAACAAAGTTCCATGACTTTTTTCCAACTGTTTGCCCATGAGTCCCAAAAGAAAAACCTCTGGTCTCAATTGTATATTAATCTTTAAAATCCTCTGAATCAGTGTGTGTATTTGAATCCAGAATTTTCTAGCTTTTTTACATGTCCACCAAACATGATAAAATGTCCCTTTTTGTTATTCACATTCCCATCATAAATCTGAAGTGCCTTTATACATTCTAGACAATTTCTCTGGTGGCATATATCAGCAGTACATCATTTTATAAAAATTCTCTTTAAGATTATAACATGGTGTAATTTTCAATCCTTTCAGCCACATATTTCCCCATTGTTCCATCTGCATATTATAACCAAAAATTTTAGCCCACTTTATCATACATTCACTTGTTCTTGTTCGAAGTTAGCAATTACATGTTCATCATTTGTACAAATTCTATTTCAGACTCACTCTTAAAATGTTCAAAACCATAAAGTCTTTTGTCTGCTTTAAATCTAATACTTGTAAAGAAGAAAACCATTGACAACTATATCCCTCTCCCACCAGTTCTTCGCTTGATTTTATTTTGCATTCCCCTTGACAAAAGTCCAGTCTCTCACGACAAGTTAGCCATTTGTGTTTGCCTAGCATTTCTCATCTACAAAATGCTTCTAGTGCTGAGAGCCACAAAGGTGTTTTTGGGCACAACCTGGGTTTGTATCTATCCCACATTCTCAGTGTGTCATGTCTAACATAGCAATTTTTAAAATCCACATTAACCTTGACTTTGTCGTACCACAGATATCCATGCCCCCCAAATCTCGGTCATGTCCTTCTAATAGAGCCTTCTGTTTCTCAGCAGCACCCACTCTTTCACCCAAACCAAACAGCAAGCTGCAAAATACAATTTCAAATCAGGTAGACTCAATCCTCCCCTTTCCTCTGCATTTTGTTAACACCTTATATTTAACTCATGGTTTCTCCCCCTGCCACACAAATTTAGATATATCCTTCTGCCACTGTTTAAATGCTGCATCAGTCGTCGAAACAGGTATTGTCTGAAACAATCATCTAGGCAACAATGGCATCATTCTAGGCAAGACATTTATTTTTATCACAGAAATTCTCCCCAGCAATGACAGTTGTAGTTTCTCCCACCTTAACATGTCTCTTTTAACTTCATTCCATGTCTTAACATAGTTATTTTGAAATAATATACAGTTCATATTTGTCATAGTGATGCTCAGATATTTTACCTTCTCCTCAATCTTAAAACCCATTTTATTCATCAATTTTGTTTGATCTTCTATTTTCACATTTTTGTTAACATCTTCATCTTCTGTTTAATAATCTTGAAACTTCCTAATGCATCTTTTAATTTGCCCATTAATATTTCAATTCCCTTTAAAGGATCTTCCAAAACCAACACCTAGTCATCTGCAAAAGCCCTTGTCTCTTTTTTAATCCTTACCCCCACAATCCTCTCATCTTGTCTTTTATCTCTATTCAGTATTTCAAGAACCAAAATAAACAAGAGAGGGGACAGTGGGCATCCCTGTCTTGTTCCTTTTGGTATCTCACAGGGTTTTGTTAGATCTCCACTAATATTTATTTGTGTTTTCTGTGAAGTGTAAATCAATCTTACCTATTTTATAAAGTTCTCTCCAAAATTCATATCTTCCAAAACCTTGAACAAGAAAGACCAGTTGAAATTGTCAAAGGCTTTCTCTGCATCTAAGAAAATCAATGTGGCTTGTTTTTTATTATGTTGCTCCAAATATTCCAAAATGTCCAACACATTTCTAGCATTGTCCTTTAATTGTCTTTTAGGTAAGAACCCACACTGAGCTTCATGAATAAATTCTTGAAACATTATTTTCAGTCTATCAGCTAGAATCATGTGAACAACATGTAATCATTATGCAATAATGATATTGGCTTATAGTTCCTTGTTAAAGTCAAATCTTGTTCCTCTTTAAGTATTTAAGGCTATACTGGCCTCTTTCCAACTCTCTGGCATCTTTCGTCCCTGTAAGATAGAGCTCACTGTGTTTTGTAAAGGTTGTAAAAGCATTTATAATAATAACCTGATAATCCATCTGGTCCAGGCACCTGTCCTGGTTTAATCTTTTTTATAGCTTCAGAAACTTCCCTTATTGTTGCAGGTACATTCGTAATCTGTCTCTGTTCCTCTGTAATCCTTAGTAAATTTTGTTTCTTTGGGTATTCACCTATATTTCTCTAGAGGGATGTCACTTCCTTTAAAGTGGAATAATATTGATGAAATGCTTTTTGTATGGCCACGTTGTCCATTAATGCTTTATCTCCCTCATGTAATTTCAATATCATTTTCTCTCTCTTTTCGTAATTTATATGCTAGCCACTTCCCTGGTTATTTGCAAACTCAAAAAAAAATTTTTTTTTTGCTTTACATAATTCATTTTTATTTCCATTTCCCTTACTGTTAACATAGATATTTGTCATTGTAAAAGCTTGATTTGTTGAGAAATACTTATCTTCTCTGGAAATTTTTCTTTTCTCTTTATTTCATCCAGAATAGCTTGTGTTTTCTCTTGACTCATCTTTTTAAGTTCACTATTATGTTGTATAAAATAACCTTGAATCCCAAACCATTCTTAAATCAGTGCCTTTACCTAAATTATTTTCAAAAATTATTTTAATTTCTTTTTACAGACCTCCACTATTGCTTCTTTCTGTAGCAACATTTCGTTCAGTCTCCATCTGAGAGAACTAGATTTTCTTTTATAAACCAAACTGACAGGATTATGATCCAAAAAAGTCTTTGGTAATAACTCTACTTTAGAAACTTTAGTAACATGTCCTTTGAAATAAAAATCACGTTTATTCTTGAAAAGGATGTATGTCTTTCAGAAAAGTAGGTCTATTCTCTTGAATTGCCATTTTTCTGTCTCCATATATCAACCAGTCCTAAATGGTCCATCAAGTCGAAGAAAACTTTTGGTAATTTGCCTTGAGTGATTTTAATATTTTTCTCAGAATTTCTATCCCGTTGTGGGGAGATGACTCCATTCCAATCCCCCATCAGCCCCCAATTTTCATAAAAGAAAGTTACTACTCTCTCCATAAGTCCTTTATAAACAATAGTTTGTCCTTATTTGGGGCATACATTCCCAGTATCAAAGTCCTGAAAAGGTGAAAGGTCCCCTGTGCAAGTACCAAGTCATGCCTGACCCTTTGGAGGGACGCCGCTTTCATGACGTTTTCTTGGCAGACTATAGGGGGGTGGTTTGCCATTGCCCTCCCCAGTCGTCACCTTCCCCAGCAAGCTGGGTGCTCATTTTACCAACCTCAGAAGGATGGAAAGCTGAGTCAACCTGAGCCGGCTACCCGAGAATCCAGTGTCCGCTGGGATCAAACTCTGGTTGTGGGGAGAGTTTTTGGTTGCAATACTGCTGCCTACCACTCTGCACCACACGAGGCACAGTCTTAGTCCCATGCAAATTAACTTCCACCCCAACAACTGTACCATATTCATCAGTCAGTAGAAATTCTGGTTTTAGTTGGGGATTTATATGCAAAACAACTCCATTTCTTTCTTTCTTTGTTCTTGCTGAAATAAATTCTTAACCCAATTTTTATAAATCAAATGTTTTGTGTCCTTTTTTCTAATATGGGTCTCTTGTAGGCAAATTACATCTTGTTTTAATTTTTTCAAATAATGTTTCTTTTCTCTTTTGAGGAGCAAATGCTCCATTTATATTCCACATTAAGCATTTGTAATCTATAATCAAGACAAAAATTTATAAAAATCAATACATGTAGCACCTAGTTCAGTATCATCCCTTTCAGTTTCCTGTTGCACCTGTTCGAGTTTTTATGTAGTCTCATCTGACACCTCCATTTGAATCTCCTTCAATTCCTCTTTGTATTTTTCTAGAATTCCCTCACCTTCTGGACATGACTAGACCTTTTATATTCCCAACAGGAAGATCTGGAAATTCAAATATTCTCTATTTGTAGGTTCTTCACAGGGAGGGAAGGAATTATTCTAGAGTCTTTGAGTACTCTCCCAAGGACCATGACATTGCAGACTTACATGTAACTTAGCACTATTCATTTTGCTGAAATCTTACAAATAGATCTAATCCTGAATAGTAGTATATTAAGTATATTCTATCTTAGTAGTAGTATAGTAGTATATTAAATATATTAAGATATTTTACCTTTATGAATTTAAATGGATCTGCATTTCCTCTTAAGTTGTGAATTGGAAAATTATGTATGTACACATGTAATTAAGTATCTCTCTCTTTCTCTCTCTCTCTCTGGCCACCCAACTCCATAGTGATTCTGGACAGTGTACAATATTAAAGACAAATTATCAGCAACAGTGAAAAAAGAAAATAGTGAACTTCAAGAACTAATTAAATCAACACTTTCCTAAACATACAGCTTTCCCACAAGAACCCATTTGAACCAGGGTAAGAGCAATATAAACCTCTGCAAAGATGCTGTTCCAGATGGCAGGCACCACAACAGAGAAGGTTCACTTTCTAGTCCCATCAGATGACACTGTTTAATTGATGGGACCCAAGATATGCCAACTCTATTGGATAGGATTGGATAGGTGGACACTACAGGATACAGATCATCCCTCAGATTGTTGTTGTTTATTCGTTTAGTCGTTTCCGACTCTTCATGACTTCATGGACCAGCCCACGCCAGAGCTTCCTGTCGGTCGTCAACGCCCCCGGCTCCCCCAGGGACGAGTCCGTCACCTCTAGAATATCATCCATCCATCTTGCCCTTGGTCGGCCCCTCTTCCTTTTGCCTTCCACTCTCCCTAGCATCAGCATCTTCTCCAGGGTGTCCTGTCTTCTCATTATGTGGCCAAAGTATTTCAGTTTGGCCTTTAATATCATTCCCTCAAGTGAGCAGTCTGGCTTTATTTCCTGGAGGATGGACTGGTTTGATCTTCTTGCAGTCCAAGGCACTCTCAGAATTTTCCTCCAACACCACAGTTCAAAAGCATCTATCTTCCTTCGCTCAGCCTTCCTTATGGTCCAGCTCTCGCAGCCATATGTTACTACGGGGAACACCATTGCTTTAACTATGCGGGCCTTTGTTGTCAGTGTGATGTCTCTGCTCTTAACTATTTTATCGAGATTTGTCATTGCTCTTCTCCCAAGGATTAAGCGTCTTCTGATTTCCTGACTGCAGTCAGCATCTGCAGTAATCTTTGCACCTAGGAATACAAAGTCTTTCACTGCTTCTACATTTTCTCCCTCTATTTGCCAGTTATCAATCAAGCTGGTTGCCATAATCTTGGTTTTTTTGAGGTTTAGCTGCAAACCAGCTTTTGCACTTTCTTCTTTCACCTTCATCATAAGGCTCCTCAGTTCCTCTTCACTTTCAGCCATCAAAGTGGTATCATCTGCATATCTGAGATTGTTAATGTTTCTTCCAGAGATTTTAACTCCAGCCTTGGATTCCTCAAGCCCAGCTTGTCACATGATGTGTTCTGTGTACAAGTTGAATAGGTAGGGTGAGAGGATACAGCCCTGCCGTACTCCTTTCCCAATCTTAAACCAGTCCGTTGTTCCGTGGTCTGTTCTTACTGTTGCTACTTGGTCGTTATACAGATTCTTCAAGAGGCATACAAGATGACTTGGTATCCCCATACCACTAAGAATTTGCCACAATTTGTTATGGTCCACACAGTCAAAGGCTTTAGAATAGTCAATAAAACAGAAATAGATGTTTTTCTGAAACTCCCTGGCTTTTTCCATTATCCAGCGGATATTGGCAATTTGGTCTCTAGTTCCTCTGCCTTTTCTAAACCCAGCTTGTACATCTGGCAATTCTCGCTCCATGAACTGCTGAAGTCTACCTTGCAGGATCTTGAGCATTACCTTACTGGCATGTGAAATGAGTGCCACTGTTCGATAGTTTGAACATTCTTTAGTGTTCCCCTTTTTTGGTATGGGGATATAAGTTGATTTTTTCCAATCTGATGGCCATTCTTGTGTTTTCCAAATTTGCTGGCATATAGCATGCATTACCTTGACAGCATCATCTTGCAAGATTTTGAACAGTTCAGCTGGGATGCCGTCGTCTCCTGCTGCCTTGTTATTAGCAATGCTTCTTAAGGCCCACTCAACCTCACTCTTCAGGATATCTGGCTCTAGCTCACTGACCACACCATCAAAGCTATCCCCGATATTGTTATCCTTCCTATACAGGTCTTCTGTATATTCTTGCCACCTTTTCTTGATCTCTTCTTCTTCTGTTAGGTCCTTGCCATCTTTGTTTTTGATCATACCCATTTTGGCCTGGAATTTACCTCCGATGTTTCTAATTTTCTGGAAGAGGTCTCTTGTCCTTCCTATTCTATTGTCTTCTTCCACTTCCACGCATTTCTTGTTTAAAAATAATTCCTTATCTCTTCTGGCTAACCTCTGGAATTTTGCATTTAACTGGGCATATCTCCCCCTATCACTGTTGCCTTTTGTTTTCCTTCTTTCTTGGGCTACTTCTAGTGTCTCAGCAGACAGCCATTTTGCCTTCTTGGTTTTCTCTTTCTTTGGGATGTATTTTGTTGCTGCCTCCTGAACAATGCTGCCAACTTCTGTCCAGAGTTCTTCCAGGACCCTATCTACTAAGTCCAGTCCCTTAAATCTATTCTTCACCTTCACTGCATATTCCTTAGGAATATTAGTGAGCTCATATCTAGCTGATCTGTGGGTCTTCCCTAATCTCTTTAGTCTGATCCTAAATTGTGCAAGAAGAAGTTCGTGATCTGAACTACAGTCAGCTCCAGGCCTTGTTTTTACCGACTGTACAGATGTCCGCCACCTTTGGCTGCAAAGGATGTAATCAATCTGATTTTGGTGTTGTCCATCTGGTGAAGTCCATGTATAAAGCCGTCTCTTAGGTTGTTAGAAGAGAGTGTTTGTTATGCAGAGTGAATTGTCTTGGCAAAATTCTATCAGCCTATGTCCTGCTTCGTTTTGTTCTCCCAGGCCATACTTACCTGTAATTCGAGGTGTCATTTGACTGCCCACCTTAGCATTCCAGTCTCCTGTGATGAAAACAACATCCCTTTTAGGCGTGTTGTCCAGTAGGTGCTGCAGGTCCTCATAGAACTGCTCTACTTCAGCTTCTTCAGCATTTGTGGTTGGGGCGTATATTTGGATCACTGTGATGTTAGATGGCTTGCCCTGAATTCGAATTGAAATCATTCTGTCATTTTTTGGGTTGTATCCAAGCACTGCTTTAGCCACTTTACTATTAATTAGGAAGGCTACTCCATTTCTTCTGTGGTCCTCTTGTCCACAGTAGTAGATCTGGTGGTCATTTGATGTGAAGTGGCCCATTCCAGTCCATTTCAGTTCACTGACGCCCAGAATGTCTATCTTTAATCTTGACATCTCACCAATAACCACATCCAATTTGCCCTGGCTCATAGATCTTACATTCCAGGTTCCAATGGCGTGTTGATCCTTAGAACATCGGATTCGCCGTTCACCACCAGCACCGTCGGCCGCTAGCCGTCCTTTCGGCTTTGAGCTAGCTGCGTCATCACGTCTGGGGCTAGTTGAGCTCATCCTCTGTTCCTCCCCAGTAGCATTTTGACCATCTTCCGACCTGGGGGTCTCATCTTCCGATGGTATACCGACATATCTCTGGTTGTACTGATCCATTTAGTTTTCACGGCAAGAATACTGGGGTGGGTTGCCATTACCTTCCCCAGGGATCGCATTTAGTCTGACCTCTCTGTCATGACCTTCCCGTCTTGGGTGGCCCTTCACGGTTTAGCTCATGGCATCATTGAGGTGCTCAAGCTCCAGCACCACGACAAGGTAATGATCCTTTGCTGAAGATCCCTCAGATAGCCATGCCCTTTGCCATGAAGGTTTTTATAGTGATAACCAGCAGCTTGAATTGTACTTGGAAGCCTACCGGTAGCCAGTGCAGCTCATGGAGCATAGGTGTTACATGAACATTCTGTAGCATGTCCATTACTGCCCTTGCTGCCACATTCTGCACCAGCTGTGGCTTCCATATGGTCTTCAAAGGCAGCCCCCTGTAGTGCACCTAACAATAGTCCACATGTGAGGTGATGAAAGCATGAGTGACTATCCAGAGGGCCTCCTGGTGCAGAAACTGGATGAATCTGTGTGAAAGCCTTCCTGACCACAGCTGCCATCTCCTCCTTGACAAGAGCTGTGAATCCAGGAAAAGTCCCAAGCTGTGCATGAGTCCTAAGGGAAATGCAAGCCCAATCAGGACTAAAGATGGAAAATCTCCAGTTCCTGATGGTATAAATACCTACAGCCATTCAGTCTTGCTGGATTGAGTTTGTTCCTCCAAATCCAGGCACCCCCCCCCCCCCAAATATCCAAACACTGGGACAAGATCTCAACACCATATTACAGGTTGTGTATCTCAAACCCAGGCTAATTAAATGATTGTGTTGAGCTGGGTATCATCAGTTTACCGGTAAAACCAGACTCCAAACTGATAGGTGACCTTACTCAGTACCCTCACATAGATATTAAATAGGAGAGAGGAGAATCTTGAGCCCTGTGGCACCTCACACATCAGAAGCCTCAGGTTCAACCTCCTCCTCTCATCTTCCCCTCCTCCCCAACACCGACTGGAACTAGCTACAGAGAAAGGAGGAGAACCATCTCAACACAGTGTCTCCCAACTTCTAATCCTTGTAGGCAGCCTGGAAGGATACCATAACTGATAGCATTAAAAGCAGCTGAGAGATCAAGAAGAGACAGGACAGTCACACCATCCTCATCCCAGCTCTGCCAGAGGTTATTCAAAAGCACAACCAATGCCATCTGCATATTTGTCAGGTTAATAAGATCCTGTCCACTTCCTCAGGGGTTAGAGTTTCAAAATTACCCAGGTAACCAGACAAGACCATGCTTCCATCACCTCAAGGAACTTGCCCAGTCCAACTGTGCAAATTTGAGCTCATCCACCAAATGCCAGGGTATTCTCTACAGCAACCCTGGAGATGGTCCTGTGACTCATCCCTTATTTGAATGTTGCATTTCTTCAAATGTTGCACAGCATTTCTCAGCTCAAAATGTGTATGCCTAGCAGTGTGTACAGTTAGATAAAAATACATTTTTTCTTATTTATGAATACTTCATGAGAAATGCTTTCAAAAACCTGTATTTAAATACATATTTTAAGAGCCAGTTTGGTGTAGTAGTAAAGATGCTGGGCTAGAAACTAGGAGACTTCTTTAGGCATAGAAGCAGGCTGGGTGACTTTGGGCCAGTCACTCTCTCAGCCCAACCCAACTCCCTTGTTGTGGGAAAAATAGGAGAAGAGACCATTACTGTATGTACATGGCCTTGACTTATTCAAAATAAAGCTGGGATATAACTCTAATAAATACATAAATATTTCTATATGGATTTTTCATACTACTTTCACTGCAGCTAAGATGGAACAGGATGGAACAGTCTTATGAGCAACAACCATAGAAAACTGGCACACAAAATATATTGCTGCACCCATCTCTCTCTTAGTACACCTATTAAAATTATGTACCTCATTACACTCTTGAGACTGTAATACAAAATCACTAATCACTGAATGTAGTGAGACTGACTTCTGAGTAAACATACACAGGGTTGTGCTATTAATCACATTGCTGCATTTACACTTATGACTGGTTAATTTCATCTTCCAGGCTGGTTTCTAAAGATTGCAAATATACCAACGTTTTAGAAGAGTAGCACTATTAGCTGATAAGAACAAACACAAAGAAGCTGACTGAATGACAAGCTAACAGCCAGAAGTACTTAGGACAGAGATGTCAGTTATGTCAACAACCAAGAACTGCTCTGCTTCAATCCTGGGGGCCTCCCACTAACAGAGTAAGACAAATCTAAGGCTCAAGAAAGCATCTGCCACAATAAATCAGCCATGTAAAAAACAGTGGGCTCATCTATGAAAGATTAGGCTGGTCTGTATTGGTTCACTGTTATAGTGCAAAAGAGTTTTTTTCCCCCAAATACACTACAGGTGTTCCTAGTAACCAGATACTTGAGGAAAGCAGAAAGAATTAATAAAGCCATAAGAATTAGCACAGTCAGACAATGTTGTTTCATTGCCAGCTAGCAAGGAGGACAGGAGGTTAATTTTCCATTTTTTAAATGAATGGGTTTGTGTAAATGCTCAGGAATTAGCTCTCAAAAAATTGCTCTTACCAGAAACAGAATAAAATTGGGGATTACCTGGCACCTAGCAGTTTTTTGTGTAAATCTGAATAGAAAAATCCACTGTACAAAGTAAAAATACACATGCTGGCTGGGGAATACTGGGAGTTGAAGTCCACATATCTTAAAGTTGCCAAGGTTGAGAAATACTGCATTAAAGGATCCCAGTTTTCTTTTGCAGGTGCTCGCTCACATCTTAGTTTTCCTTAGAATAAGAAATGTAAGGCCAGGATTATGAAGATCTGATTTCTCTTACGTATTACTGATGCTCCTATACAGTATCTATCTCTGTATCATCTACCAGAGGAGCAGAAGCACCAGATAACTAACAATATCAGGCATGAAGATTACTTGTTAGATGTAAGGGTAATGGCAGAATAATTATCTTCAGTGTTTTGGTTAATTGCCCTGTAATATCATGCTTTGTGGAAAGAGAGTACCAGCAAGCCCACAGCTGTGTGACTGTCTCCCACACAGACCTTCTGTCAGTGCCCTGTGACTGATCCTTCCTCCCCATCACATTCCTGGCACTCTTACAAGGTTTGAGCAGATAATGCAAATTAGGTTTGCACAGTTCCACTCCAATGCATATTTTAAGCAGACAAAATACCTGACATTGTTTATGTTCAAGTGGGTTTTCTTTTTTCAAGCAAGAAAGTATAATAATTCTGCAGATCTCTACTAAATTCCCATTCATTGGTGATCTGCAATTAAAAAAAGGAGTGAGGATAAAATAGATACTGCATTCACAGTTGCAAAAAACAGTCTCAAAAGCCAAAAGGAGAAAAAATGTTGTAAATCTAAAGAAATGCAATTACAAGGGAAAATGAAAACAGAAGAAGCAATTATAGTAATTACAATTTACTACCCGAGGCTGCTTGGGGTTACAATTACATGTCATAACTGGTGTACAGCACCCAGATAGGTGGCAATATGGTCAATTTTGCTTGATCTTGGAAACAAAGCAGGGTCAGAACAGGGTGGTACTTGAATGGGAGTCACCAGAATATCCTAGGGCACAAGGCTAGACTAGGAAACTGACAATAACACCCCATAAGGCAATGGCAAACTAATTTCATATTTTTTATCTAGAAAACTGTATCAGCATGTCCATTAGTTGATCTTTATTCCAATGAGACTTTATCTTACGCAGAATGTGGGAGCACTACAAAGACAACCTGATTTAGTGCTATCACCATACCACAATGCACGAATGCTTCCGAATGGTGGATTAGCTGCCTTACATGGGCCTCTCTTGTGCCAATGTAGTACTGCTGGAACCACTGGGTTTTGATCAGAAGTAGCCATAAAAATTAGCCCACTCATGTAAACAGCACTACTGTGCATAATTAAGAGTTCAGTTCTGGAGAAGGGCTTTCAAGGGTTAATATGCCATGGTGGAAATGTGTGGAATTCCAGAGCTGGAAAGGGCCCAACCTGTTGCTTGGTGCAGGAAACCCATAGCTTCCTCAACATTTCAGTCCAGTTCTTTTATCAAAAACCAGCCTTCCGGCAGCACACCAACTGTTGACAACTAAATTTCTTCAGGCATTTTTAAAATATGTAAATTTTACACATGAAGAGAGGAAGTAGGTGTGTGTATCTGTGCATGCATGTGCACTAGTTCCACACACATCACCCTCACCTCCTTTGAAGACAATGGCTATCTGTATTGAAGAATGTTTTACGTCCATGGAGCCTCGCCATGTTATTTTGAGTCCTGGAAACACAACCATTTACTGCAGATGGTTGTCCTTAGGACATGAAGGCTGCCACAGGAGCTGAAGCAAAAGTATCAGAGGACTTGTTTTTAAGCAACTCATGTGCTCAACAATTTCAATGAGTTTAGGCACATGCTACTCTGTTGGTTTGGATTGCACAGATGAAAGCCAATGAAGTTTCAAGAAAAAATCTTGTGTAAGATTTGCTTGTGAGAATTTCAGCTAAAATTGGGTTGGCCTGAATGGACAGATTTTTATTATTGGATTTCAATCAATTTTATTATTGTCTCATACATATTGTACATCTAGTGATATTACATATTGTATTGCTTCATCTATTTAACATAATTAACAGAACTGAACAAAACAATGCATTAGAGCCTACCATATAAAGGAGAAACCACATTTTATTACTAGTGATAGCATCATGGAAAAACATTCCCTCCAGAGATTCCTTCCTTGCATAGCATATAAACATATACTTTTTTTAAAACAAAGAATTGTGATATATACAGTATAAAGATATGATCCAACCAAAAACGTAAGCCCAATTTAGTTTAGTGCTATGAATTGTCTGAGGTGGTCATAGCTTTGTGAATCTCCCTTTTTCCTGTTGCTTGTGAAGACCCAGGTATGCATGCAGAGGAGATCTGCTACTAGAAGGCTCCACTATCTAATGGTGAAATCAAGGGTCACAGAATCAGAAACATTTGGGTATTTTGGAAAGTTCTGCAGGATCCTAACCCCTCTCTGTGTCCCATACTTCGACACTCTCCTTCATGGCCTATCCTAAACCACAATAGTCAGCAGGGCTTTGGATGGGTATGTTTGAATAATCAGCATGGATTCTCCATCCTGCGTAGAGGATTGATGTACTGATTATATGCTTTAATCACTCTCTCAAAAATCTGTGAGCCTATAAAGTCCTTAATTTTGGATATATCATGTCTCATATTTAAATCATCACAACATTCTGTGGGCACTAGTCAATAATGACAAAGTCCAAACCACACAAATTTATGGGTGCAGTTAATGTGAGAAGGGGATTATCTTTTCTCTGATAAACCATAACAGAAGGGCTTTTTTAAAAGATGACCTCTGTGTTTGCCACAGTGAATATACAACTTTTATTTTTTAAAAAGGAGATAAATCATGATTTTTCCTAGCATTATTAGACCTATACACTTTAAAGGAAATGTTAAAATATGTATTAGTTAGCAGACACACACACAGTCATAGTGGACAGTCTATTTCATTTTTAACAAGGCATTTATTGCGCATACCTTCTTAACCATCAACATTTGACAGTGAATTGGAATCATTTCACACTGTGTTCAAATGTTTAATGAGGGAAATAGTCTGGTTGTTTGCAACAAATACCAATACTTCACAGCTATGACATCTAGCCTGATCATATGAAATAAGGTGTGCTTAAGTGGATTGAAAACATGAGCTTAGATGCATCAAACACACCACAGACTGATCATAAGGTTGCACATGTAAGTACACTTATTAGGCAATAAATCCACTGAAGTCAATGGGATTTGCTCTACAGAAAACACGGACAGAATCAAACCGTAAAAAACCTTACACTGTAACACTGAAAATCATCTCTATTTTGGAGCTATGGCAAGTTCTCCATTGTGGGCGTAGATGTGTATTTGTGTGCACATGTAGTTGTGTGCTTAAGAGCAGCTTGCAGCTGATGTTTATCTCTAAGCCCTAAACGTTAAACTTCTGATGAAGACTTAAGAGCAGAGGACGCTGTTCCTTCCTATTAGTTAATCTCAAGGGCCACAGAGTAATGTAGAATTAAAAACCATTATTCCACTGAAACTGGTGAGATAAAAAGCACAATGTTACGCTAATTGTGGCTTGGGAAACCAGCTTATGTATTTAAATTCCATAAATATGGCCCATTTAAATTTTTACACAGTGTCTCTCAAAATGAACTAGCAGCATGATGGTAAGAATTCAATACAGATTGAATTCTCAGATCCATTTCTTCAACCAGAGAGAGGTGGTATTATAGCAGACAACAAAACGCAGCTGATTTTATACCCTAAGATACAGTTTTCGTACACTCAGTTAACCTACATATAACCCAGATGAGAGCTCAAAATTGACACCAAAGCACATATCATTACTGTTAGGATGATTTACTTGAAGACAGGGCAACTCCTTCTTCAGCCACATAACACTCTTTGTGTATAACACTGCTTCTTTCATTCAAACCAGTGCAAGCAGACCATCTCCACAGATTCACTGTAGTCCCAGGAGATGGTAGAATGAGAAGAGTAAACAATATCTATTCATAAGTGGTAGTGAAGGGAATCTTACACTGTCATCATCCTCCCACATGAGGACTTTTAAAGTATACCATCAGTTCTGAATTTAAACAGAGTTGAGAAACAATACAAAGTTGATTATGAACTTTCGTAAAAGCGTCTTTATTTCTATGATAATTGCAAGTTTTCCAAACAGAATCTGAGTAGGACTCAAGTAGTCCTCGGGGGATGCATTTTGGCTCTAATGATAATTGAGGTACTAATTTACAGGACTGTTTTTGATTATATACTATTAATATAGTATGATAACAAGATGATATATTGTGCAGGGACAGCTCTCATGGCATAACTGCAAATAATCCTATTCTTCTAAATGCTTGTTTCTTAATACAAACTTTTTAGAAATATTGTGGATGAGTAATAAATCTATGTAACTGACTCCCTCTTGTTCCGGGTTTTAGTATCTAAACATCTATCAGGTTTCCATGTTGAAGATTCAAATCAGGGTTAACTTAACATTTGAATGGTAACTTAAATATTGTTAACTTTCACTTACTAAATAAAGAGATAAGAAGTAGATTTTCTACTGACAAAGATATGAACAACCCAACTCTTAATTAACTCAAATGAACTGTAAGATCTCAGGTGCTATTCTGAAAGCCACTCCAGCATAGGAATTGATTTCTGCTTCTCACTTTATACCCTTGGTGCCTTCACAGAATTTTTAATGGAAATTCAAGCTTATATTAGACAACAAAACGAGCATGAAAATGAAGATAAATAAATATGGTGCTACATCAAAATTAGAAGGCAGCTTTTAAGAAAGCAAGTATTCAGTTCAGTCCAAGGATTAAAATACTAAACAGAAACTGAAGACAAATGATAAACAAAGCATAGATCCTAAACTGAACAGAATGCCATTCCCAAGAGCTGATGACACAACTTGTGTGGTATCAAGGAACACAGGCACCTAAGGGATGGCAAGAGGGAGCAAGTGATGGGATGCATGCCATAACGTTCTTGTGCAAATTATGTTATTTATTCTATTTATTTATATGAGTGTTTATACCACTCTAATTCCAAGGACTCAGGGTGATTTAAAATGCAGAATAATACAGATACGCTGAGCACTAACTGTACAACCTTGATAATTCCTTTGTCCACATATAAATATTATATTTATGTATCAATTTTTTTATTTTCTCCTTTTGCTTGCTTGTTTGCTTTTTTTCTTTTTAAAAATTATTAATAAATAAAATTTTAAAATACAGAATAGAAAACTAAACAATTATGTGCCTACGTTATGATATGACTCACATAAATTATATAATCATGTCTTTTGTATGATGACATCATGATGCATGTGCCATCATTATGACATCACTGAGGTTTTAAACAAATACCTATGCCAAGGAATACAATTTTAACATTCTAGTGTTATTTTTAAGTTTTAAAATTTAGTTTAAAGATTTAAACTTACTTTTAAAAACAGTAACAAATGAAGGCCTGAGAGAACATTCTGTGTGAATACGCATGATATGATTTTAGGAGCATAAAACATGGGGGAAGGATAAGACAGATTGCTAAATTAGTGAATTAATTGATCACTTAATTTGTATATTTGCTACCATCTCATATATAGCAAAATATAATTCTATTCTGCATATTGAAATGGAGGCAAGCCCTTTTTTGCCCAACACTGATAGTTTAGATGCTGGCTTCCTTCTTTTTTATGATGTATATGTTTGGTAGTTTCCCTAGGAGATGAACTATTTATTCAATATATTCTGAATGATCTATCAGTGGAGAAAACTGCAAACATAGCCACTCTAGGTCACTTCTATCCACTATGATTATTAATGATTAATGATGATTAATAATATTAATGACCTTAAGATACCATTGCATATATCTAAACCTATGGAAAGCTATATTGCTACAAGAAGATGATAATACTGGGTGATTTTTAAGCTTATTATAATAAATTGGTATGAACATGTTATTCCTGTTCTTACTGCAAAGTTTGATTAAATAAATACACTTACTAAATAACATAATATAATGCTATTAACTCCTAGCAATATACTCCAGTTGGTCAAGTGATTCCTTGGTCACCATGCTTTGAAGTTAACTAGCATTTTTCAGAATGTGTAAGCTTTCTCCTTAATATAGGAATGCTTTTTTCTATGACTGCATGATGCAATAATTAGCAATAAATGTTGATTTGATGCTTTGACAGCTGTGAATATTAGTATAGGAATCAAACTATTTTTTATTTTGTATTGTGCCAATGTTTCAGAATATGATCCCATCATTTTATTATGTGTTTTAGCTTGCTGAATCCATTACATATTGGATGTCATTGCTATCCATATATGTTCTTTATATAGTCATCTGTCTCCCCATATACATTAGGTTATGTGAGTTCTTGAAATTTTGTTTCCTTCATGATTACTTCTACATAATTAAGAAAAATTATTCCATCTTTTGATTAAGAATGGTCCTACATATTATCTGCAATTTGAATAGTGAAAAAAAGCACAAAAATTACAGGGGCAAAACAGTGAAATTACAGTTAACAGTGGCAAATCAAGATCCGTGAAGGCTCTGAAGCATGTTAGGATCTTAGTGAAAACTGAGGCTTCCCTTTTTTTCAAGAAATACTCTGCACTGATACATTGGCAGAGCCAAGAAGTAAGTAGGCAGGGCCACAAGGAGACAGTCTTTTTTTTTTTTGCATGTCCAGCCATCTATCGCCCCCCAAAATGGTTGTTACAGCTAGAAGTCACCATAGTTTTTGTTTCTATTTAACAGTATCTTCTAGTGGTGATCTTTGAAGGATAGCATGGTGGCATCTGCAACAGAATGCTTTTCACAACAGTTCTAACCATCACTGTAGGCTGGACTATAGCATTTTTATTGGGGGGGAGAGGAGGAGTGAGACTAGGAGTAGGATGAGACAAAAGTTTAGTGAGTTCAATTTTCTCAACAGAGAACATCAAGCCCAGCAGGGTTTTCTGTTGTTGTTGTTGTTTTGCAGTGAATATGTATCTGACTAGAAGGAGTAAGAACCGCCTGGTTCAATAATACATTTGCCTGCATTCTTTTCCTATCTTAATTACATGAAAGTAGGTGCTGACCAAGGGCTTACCTGCTTTAGGGAAGAAAGGTGCAACAAGACCAAAGCCAGTGGGAAAAAAACAGACCCAAGCAGTGCAAAAACATGGGTTCAGCTTTGCCCTGATTTCAGAAAACTGCATAAAGTCAGGAAAATATTGACTCAGATCTTGATATGGAGATGGCAATGCTGTGTGAAGAGGGACCCTGTATCTTTTTTTACGAGACTTCTGTATGCAAATCAGAGGTCCTTTAAAATGCCCTAAAATCCCAGCCTAGAGAGGACTACCATATCTGGGTTGAAAAGACACAAATCTCCACTAGATGGCAACACCACATTCTCTGTCTTTCTTCGCAGCCATCTCATGGTTGTTTTTGCAGCCCAAATGTGATAGTTAGTCACATATGAGAGGAGAGGAGAGGAGAGGAGAGAACCTCAGTGTTGTTGCATGGGAGCTAACATCTCTAGCCATAAATACATAAATATGTAGAAAACAACAGAGATAACTAAACCACACTATAAAATCACAGGTGAGGCACATTAATGGCAAAATAATTTGGAATTCAAAAATGCATAATTTTCCTTATTGTAGATGCACTCCTGATATAATAATACACAAAGTCATTACCTGCATCCTGCTGCTATTCTGGCAGTAGCAGCCACCTCCTTTTTAATCTCAGAATGCTCTGAATAACACTGAGTGATCAGAGAACAAGGGTTAAATCTACCAGGAGCCCTTCTTGCACAGACGGGCTTTAAGGAAATAAATGAGATTTGTGCACAAGAAGATCCTGGAGGATTGTGCTCAGACGAGAAGCCAAAACCGTCCCCATCTTCAAGACTCAGGCACATCAAACGGATCAACACTTTCTTCTCCAATTTGCCAAGGGAGTTAAGAATTTTTCATTGTCGTGTTGATGCTTTAGAAAAAGAAACAGAAAAGGGTCAGTACAATGGATTGTTACAGACGTATCCAGGACTTCCTCTAAGGAGCAAAGGGCAGAATAAACATATAGCTAGTCCTAGTAATATTTATTTATTATTATTCAAATTTCCATTACCGCCCATCTCCCCCCAAAGAGGGGGACTCTGGGTGGTTTACAATAAAATTATCCCTTTAAAACCTCAACATATAAAGTCAACATCCAAAATACTAAAATAATAAAGAAATATAAAATCCAAGTGGGACAATTTACATTCGGCAGGGAGAACTCTACACCACCAGCCACCCCCAGGAAGAGCTGCTTCCCTTCCCATCCCAGGCGAGGCGGCAGAACCAGGTCTTCAAACCCTTCTGGAAGGTTGGGAGCGAAGGGGCCTGCCTCACCTTGGGGGGCAGAATGTTGCAAAGGGCAGGCGCCACTGCAGAGAAGGCTCGTCTCCTGGACCCCGCCAAGTGAAACTCCCTTGCCGATGGGATCCGTAGCATGCCCCCTCTGCATGACTGGGTGGGATGGGTCACTATCTGGTAACTGCCCAGACCCAGACATTACACATAATAAAAGCTGAGCCATCTCAAATATCATTTGAACTTTTATTCTGCTTCATTATAACACTTCCCTCATCTTTTCCTCCTTTTAAAGCATGACCTAAATGATCCAGGGCTTTGGCATGAATATCCACGAGGGAGGGAGGGTGACAAAACATGCATTGTGACCTCATGATGCAAACTCCATCCTTTTTGTACAAACATTATGACATCATAAGGAATAGCAATTGCATCACAACTTCACAATGAACACTGTGGACTCTATGGATAACTCTGAACTTGATACCTTTGCTGGTATAAGCATTTAGCAGAAACAAGATTACTGTTATTACTGTATCATTATCATCATTGTCATTATTATTTATTCCACCCTTTTTGTCAACTCAAGGTGGCGAACATACTTAATACTTTTGCCTCCTATGCTTCAATTGAATCTTTTTTTTCAAGTGCCAACAATGTTGATATACTGGCTTCCAGTGAGGGACTGAGGGCTGACTGACCAGCTGTGTCTGTGAGCTCTGCAGGCAGATCTGACAACGCGGGCTTTTTTGGGGCACAGGTAGGCTTTTCCTGCAGCCCTAGAACGTTTTCATGGTTAGAAAATGCTCGGAATTATCCCATGTGTGCTCCACAACGCCGTTTTGTAGCCAGTGAATCGCCAGAGACAGGGAATTCATCTTTTCCACGCTACATTGCAGTCCTTTGGGACAATAAGTTAAGCCTTCTAGAACATCTTATTTGTTTGTTTGTTTATTTATTTGACATTTTGTGCCCTAAGAGAGGCTCTCTACTTGGTGTTTATCGTTATTTTGGATTAATTTTTTAAAATCTTTTAATGTTTTGGCTTATTTCCCATTTAAAGAATAAGGAGAAGTGAGAATAAATAACTGCTTCATTGTCACTGTTTTTGTACTGGATTTGAAGATTAAAAAAAAATTTCTGCATGCAGAAATTGCTGTTTTGAATTTCTAGTTCTCTGCTCACTTTTTTAAGAAGCTGCTGTACCTTCTCTTGTCAATTTCACTTGGAAGTTTTTATTATTAACTTATTAGCTCCTATTTGTGCATTAAGTATCTAGGGAGTGTTATAATCTACTGCCTGAAACATGGAGGATTGTTGTGAGTCAGAGCAGACTTATACAGAGATTCTATCAGATTTCTATCAGAATATTCTGCAGGAGATGCGGAACAATGGGGAAGAGATGATTTCTAAAATAATTTCTAACATGTGTCATCTGGATGATGTTTCTACAGAAGAAGATCTTGATACAGATGAAGATTTTTCTACTGACAGTAAAATTGAAGTAATGCCAGATGAGGATTATATTTTGGTGGTAATGGGGTTAAACAGAAAGTTTGAACTGCAGATTACTAGAAGAGCTACTTGTTATGACTTCTTCAGGGATTGTTATGGGAAAGAAAAAGACTTGCCTTGGGGGAGTTTTTCTTTTGCTGAGAAATCTGCGATTTTAAGGGAGGGAAGTTGGGCTGTTTGATTTTTGTAAGAAAAATGCCCTGTATTTAATAAGAAGATATATAAATTGTTTGGTTTATTTTGAAGTAGGGTAAAAATTAAGAATGTTATATTGGATTGTCAATGAGACTTCTATGATTGCATTTTTCTTTAATGACTTGGATTTGGATTAAGATCTTTTGGGGTTTTTTTTCAAGATTTGTATGATTTTTAAGATGTATAAGGTATCTATAAGGTAGAACAACAGATGTCTGGTTATTAGGTTTAATAGGGTTAAGATTGCTATAGTATTATTAAGTATAAAAGTAGATAATTTATATATTTTAGGGAGATATGTAAGTGTTTGGGTCTATCTTGAGCTGAGGTAAAAAAAAATTACGAATGTGTAATTGGCTGGACAATGATTTATGGTTATTATGATTCTATTTCCCTTTAATGAATTGGATTAAGATTTACTAGATAGGTTTATTTGATTTGTAAGATTTATAACCCTAACAATTGCCTGTTTTTTTAGGTTTAATAAGGTTAAGATTGTTGTATTATTATTAATTATAAATGCAGACAATTTATGTGTTTTTATAATTTTTATTATAGTGGACAGAAATATATAGGATATATAGAAATATATAGAATAGTAGCAGGAAGGAAATAACTAAATAAATGTTGTTTTAGGGGGGTGGGAAACTGATTTAGAAACTTATATATTTTTCTTTTATATATAAAAGGAAGGAGCAAATGCATAAGTGATCTGTATATGTGCTAATGGAAGATTTATAGAAATAATGGGACCTTGGTTTGATATAGAGTAAGGGATTGACTATGGAAATTGCTGTATATTCCTGCTGTTGAAAGTCGGAAGTCACCTTTGTTTGTAATCTTTAAAATTCTTTTTCCTGTGTTCTACAATTTTTATTTTTTCTTTCTTTTTGTAGTTTTTGGCTTTTTTGTAGTTTTTATCTTTGTTTCAAATTTAATAAAATTCTTATTAAAATGTCAATATACTTATTGACAGCATAGATACAACAGCATTTTAGGCTTGGTAGCAAAAAGGGGTAGGCTTACATTGTCTTATATGTAAACTATAAGTCAGGAAAGACAGACATTACCTATCTTGCAATAATTATTTTAGAATTCATTTGTATCAAGAACTGCATAAATATCTAATTGCCAAGTGTACAACTTGTGACTCACATAGCTGGAAACAGTCATACATTGGCATCTGACAGATGCTTGATAACTTCTGAGGTTATTTCTTACTTTGCATAGGCATTTGGTCTCACTGTTGATTTTTTTTTTCCCCTACAGACACATACAGATATTTACATGAATGCATCAAAGCTCAGGATTACACTTGATATATTTGGTGAAAATCTAGTACATGAAAGTGCAATGTATAATAAATCTGTAATCCTTTAAGGTGCCATTTATCTATATACCACTAAAACTCCCGGGTCTGTTTGTCTGTAACTTTAACTGGGCAAAACAGTGCGTCATAGGCCAATAATTTTTGAACCAAGGTACCTCAAATGGGCTAAGTTACAGAATGCGTCCAAAATCCAGGACCCATGACACCCATGGAACTGAAATTTGGCAAATGTTATAAAACATTTTATGACATTAAAATTATCATAAAACACTTTATCACATAATACAAAATATCATGAAACATTTCCTGTTTCTCTGAAACAATGACCCAATGGGTCACAGGTTGTCTAGTTTATTTATAAATTTTATGTAGCTGCCCATCTCAACCTTGTGACACTTCAATTCATAATACAAAAATAATAAAATATAAGATATCATAAAAACTTTATTACAATGCCTTCAAGAGCCCTAAAATATTGTCTCACAGTCAAAATATCATACTCGTCAGGTTCAGCTAACAACCTGGCCCCAAATCCTGAGGGAAATGCCAGGTCTTCAAGGATTTTCAAATGGATGACCATCCAGATCTTAGGGGGATATAGTTCCATACGGAAGATACCACAACAGAGAAGTCTAATTTTTTGAGTCCCACTAGATGGCATTGTTCTACAGAAGAGACCTGGAATATGTCCACCCTGTCAGATCTGGTGCGATGAACAGACACAATAGGAGAAAGGTGGTCCCATAAGCAACCTATGCCATGTAGGGTTTATAGAGGACCACCAGCCCCTTAAATTGCATCCAGATGCTTACTGGGAGGCAGTGCAGCTTGTAAAGCAGTAGTGTTATGTGGGCATACCAAAGTGCACCAAAGAGTACCCTGTCCCACTCATTCTGGACCAGCTATAGCTTCTGAATGGTCTTAAAGGGCAGCTCCATGTACAGCACATTGCAATAGTCCAAAAAGGAAGTGACTAAAGTATGAGTGACCATGAGCAAAGCCTACCTTTCTAGGAATGGGCATAAATGGCCCACAAGATGCATTTGTGCAAAGGGCCTGCTGGGCACAGCTCCACCTGCACCTTGAGGAGTAACTGTAAGACCAGAAGAATCCCCAAATTGTGCACCTACTCTGATGGACTGCAAGCACTTCCACAGACAGAATTGGAAAATCTCTGGACTGGGGCCCCTAAAACTCAGGGCCACTTGGTCTTGCTAGGGTTGAATTGCAGCCTGTTCTTCCCCATCCAGACCCCCACAGCTTCCAGGGAATGGGAAAAAACTTTGACAGCATCACTTGGGCAGCCCAGCATAAAACATGTACATCTGAATATTATCAGCGTACTGATGGTTCTTAACCTTATGCCAGTGAGTGATCTCACCCAGCAGCTACGTGTAAATATTGAACAGGAGTGTGGAGAGAGTGAGGTTCTGAGGCACCCTGCAATGCAGAGGTCTAGTGCTGGACCTCTCTCCCCTCACCAACACCTGACAGGAACTGGTCTTGAAGGAAGGAGAACCAGTGACTCTCATTCCCAACCTCCTAAACACATCCAGAAGGATATCCCAATCAATGGTATTGAAAGCTAAGAGATCAAGGAGGACAAGGACAAATGCACTACCCCATCCTGTGCCTGCTAGAGGTTTTCCACAATCGCAATCAATGCCATCTCAGTACTATAACCTGACCTGAAACCTGACTATAAAGAAGGGAAGGTTGTAGATCAGATGAAAATTGTACAGCTCTGTTGGATCTAGTAATGGCTTCTTAGAGACCGGGTGAAACACTGTTTCTTTCACAATAGATGTAACTGTCCCTCCCTTAAAGAAGCATTCACCACCACACGTGTCACCTCTCAGGAGGTCTTAACCAGCCAGGTGGGATATGGATCTAAAGCACAAAGGGCAGAGCTCAGAACCCCAATAACCCTGTCCGCTTCCTCAGGACTGAACAGCTCAACTCTTCCCATATACTGTGGAGTCCCTGCTGCTCTCTGAGCTTGCTTGTTGACTTGCAGATGTTTCATTACGTGATTAGGTAACATCGACAGTGCTAGTGAGTGTGGGGTTTGCTCCCTGTTTATATACAGTAGCTTGTCCTGCCAGTGTTGGTGGGGGTGTGGTTTTCTCCTTGGTAGTTCCTCAGTTAGGGTATTGTTTTCTGCTTGATTGTTTGTCTGCTCATCTGAATGTTGGCTGCTGGAAAGGATGTATTCTGGTCTTTTTGTTTCCTTCTTAGTTTTTTTTTGTCTCTTTTGAACAGTGTGCAAATGTGTTTTATCTCTATGTGTCTATTGATGACCACATTTACATACCATTCAAAAGAGACAATAAAAAAGCTAAGAAGGAAACAAAAAGACCAAAAACCCCACACTCACTAGCACTGATGATGTTACTTAGTTGGGTAATGAAACGCCTGCAAGCAAACAACCAAGCTCAGAGAGGACCAAAGACTCTACAGTTCAACACTGAGCTACATATATTCTCTTCTATTCTTCCTATATAACTAAGCAAGATTATATCTCAGCCAATTCCACAGGACCTGCATAGCCAGAGTCCAAATCCAAGCAAATCCAAGTGATTTTTTCCAATGGATACCTGGAAAAGTCCTCACAGCAAGTGTTTCTCTGGGCCCACCTTATCTAGGAGGGACCAAGCCATCCTAAATAGGTCTAGCTATCTACAGATGCAATAAGAATGGAAAAATAAGCATGGCAAACAACCTGAAGCTTTATTTGCAGGCCACCTTACAGGACAACTTATTATCCATTCCTATCTGCATAAGGAAGGTTTCTGTAACATATTCTGAACCAAGAACATTGGCCTTTGAGTATTGTGCAGAGCACAACATTCCAAAAAGTGGGCAGGAATAAACTAGATGGGGCTGGGAGAAAATCTGAATTTGACTTAATTACATTTAATGAAAACTTAATTCATGTAAATATTAGTTCCTTTGTATTTAATTATATTCCTATTTTATCACATTATAATTATGTTTTCACAGAAACCTGGGGGAGGCTATTTAGGACCACTGTCATGAGTACTGATGGCGAGCAGGAGGGGGCCTCTATCCAGGGGGGAAAATGCATGCGTAGTACTGAGGAATTAAGCAGCCATTCAAAGAGACACAGAACAGACCCGCCTTAACTTTTGGGGTTTATCTGTCTGGGTTTTCCCACGCTTCTTCAGTTTGTTAGGATTCTGTCTTATGTAGCAGTAATAAACACTAGAGACCTACTCCTCGTCTCAGCGTGATTCCTGACTGTTAGGACAACCACACCCAGGTCTTTGGAGAGCACAACTTCTGTGGGTCTAGCACAGAGGTACAAGTCTGGCATTAACTAGCTTAACTGTAGGGCACACCTAGAAACTATCAGATTTGAGATGCTTGCAGTTCATAAGTCTAACAGGAAGCCCATCACTTTTATTATTCATCCATGCAAGAGGGCTACATGCCCAGTCCAACATGACTTAAGAATTGTTTCTGAACTATAAAATCATCTGAATTTTAAGTATTTGTTTATAACACAATACCTCTTCCACCTCATTACTCACTTACAGTATATAGAGGCATGGGATGACATACTGTGGAGCAAACATACAGAAAAAGAGCTGTGATTTCTTCCTCTAGTAGTAGTTACCATTATTGCACTTTATATTAATGGGTTGCTCCAAGGTATAATGCCACCTAATACCATAACTGATAAGAAAAATAGATCCATTTATTACCAGTAGTAGTCAAGCTACTAAACACACTGTGATCATCTTTTGTCTGAAGGCTCCATTTTCAACTCAATAAAACAAAAGCAACTTTGTCAAAAATTAAAAGTAAGGATATTCTGTAATTATAGTGTTTTAAGGGTCTATAATTTATAGTCCCAATCAAGACATTAATGGTGGTCTTGTCATAACTCACGTTCATGACTAACCCACTTTGGACTGGATCCTTGACAACTTAGTTCCTTTATAAAATTGAGCTGAATACAAATTTTAACAGTAGAATAGAGCAATTGAAATCAATAGAACCTAATGAGTCATGCTTACTGTAAATCTAAATATAAATAAGGACATTCCAACCCAATGTTCCTTTTACAATTTGCAGAATAATAAATAACTACTACCAGACATACTACATTCACTTACTGTTTTCTTCAAGGATTAAACACTGCTACATGTTTCTTCTAACACCATGTTTTCACAAGCATTCAAAACATGCAAAACACTTCTGCTTTTTTATAAAAGCATTTACTGTTTGCTATTCAAACCACAAAGGCAAATGAAAATGCAGCTCCATGAAAGATTTTACAATGAATATAAAAAGGTAAGAGGACAAACAAAAAAGAAGATCGGGTAGACTCCAGAAAAATAAAAAGGTTGTTTCATCAAAGCAAGGTTGCAAATTATGTCCATTGTCTTAAATTGCTAATAAGTTGAAAGTATTAACATATACTTTATTAGCCTAATAATAGGATTATGTCATGAGTTACTGCATGTTTATAATAAATTTGGCAGCAGCTTTTATCTAAATGAACCTTGACCTGCTGTCTAAAAGGCCACATATCAGTATTAGGATCTCACAGAGACTACCTGGAGTTTACCCAGTTCTTCTATGTTTCTTGCATAATGTTGTAATGAATAATACTCATATATAATGGCTTGTTTATTAAATTCTTACTTCTGTTCGGCTGAAGTTACTTCTGGCTCATTTGAAAGACAGCTTGCTCTGCATGCAAGGGAAAATGAAAAATATTAAATATATTCTTATCTCATTTGTTAAGGATAGATATTGAGAGATACATATTTACATTAAAAACAGAATTAAGACATTTTCACAGGCAAACTTGTTTTATCATATATATCCAGTGTCCATTAAGTAACGTCTCCCCAATGGCCAAGAGAAATGCTCGCCCGAATAAATGTACAGTGCTACAAGACTTTTTTGCTGTTTGTAGCAACCGATTAATTGGAACATTACTTTGGAATCAGTTATGCAAGAAGTTTCAAAAACAATGCACAAGTATTTTAAGAGTTCGTAGTTTTAAATACAGCAACAACTACTCCTATAAACAGTTACCTCAGATAAGCTTTATTGTACTAATAGAGACTTCCTTTTGTATAAGTATAGATAGAATCAGGCTATAGGGCAGTAATATGAATACAATTGCATCTTTAATGCTGGCTGGAAAATGCATCACATCTTTTGTACAAGGTATGTACATTAAAATGTAAATGGTATTTTCTATAATTCCATGACTCTGAACTACTGCACTGATATTATCCATCATTACCAAATATAGTATAGCATCAACCTATACCATCACAAAGCTATAATCAGAGCAGTAGGATACTAAGATAGTCATGACAAATTTTCAACTGCTGTGAGCAGCTTTTTTGATGCAATCTATCAAAATCTTGCTTGTGGTCATCAAGTGTACTAGGACTGCAAGCAGATAGGCAGATTGGAGTTACATCACTAAAAGTAATTTTATGCATCATTTAAAATAGATACACCTTCACAATAGTGTACTGGAGTTCAGCTTCATACCAGCAGCTTATTCAAGCTTTCTGAAATGGCTGCTTTGATCCACAAAGTTACTACTATAATCACATTATAAGGTAACAAAATTTGCATTTTTCAGGGTGCTAAAGCTCATGCAATTGACAGTCCAGCAAAATACTATTTAGACTTGTGGTAACTCAGTAGCAATTTTTTCTGACAGTCAACCCTCATTTTAATAAACCTCAATTCAGTGGATCATTTGGTGGATGCAATGATCAAAATCTGGACTTTAGACAACAAGAAACTTTGCCCCAAGTAACATACAAAGGTTGTTCGTAAATCACACTGGACAACGTTTGTACATTTTGAACATTATGTGCATGTTAGGTACATCTACATATATTTTATAAATTTTACAGGATGTACAGTAGATTATGTATGTTTTGATTATGTGTGCTTTCTATGTGTAAAATCCCATTCACTATTTAATTAACAGTCCATTAAATTGTGTTATGGTAGGTCTCTTTATTTTCTTGTCCATAAAATGAATCCTCATGACAATGTAAAGTCCTGGACATGAGTAGAACTATATTCTCTGGAAATATTTTTGTGATCTTCAAAAGATCTAATCTGATTTAGAATACATAAAGGGAATCATATTTTATCATCCAATTTGCCAGATGTCATATTCAAGTCTAGCTTAGCCAATTAAATTGGTCAGTAATAATTTTTATCCTAAGAAAAAGTAAACAAAATTATCAGACTGACAGAAAACACATTCAATTAAGAAGTAAGTTTAGCTAAAACTTTTGGGACTCCCTTTCAAATAAATGTCTTTGAATATATTATTTGGATTATCATTTCTAACAAAGATATAGTGGATTTATATCTTGGTGACATAATGGCAGAAAGTGGATGCATCCAAACTAAAGACAACATGTTTTTAACTCCTTCATAAGATTCTTTCTTTACACTCAATCATTTGTATTATGGCAACTTATCCAGTCCTAATACCTCCAAGTTACTGAAAAGTTACTCAGTTATTGAAAATTCGCAGCCACTGAAAAGTGGGTTTGGGCATATAAAGTCTTAGAGATTAGGTTGTGCACCATGTTCTAAAAAATAACATTTAACCTAGCAACTATGATTTGACTAAACTAGGATGCTGCTGAACTACAATTCCCAGGACCGCTAGGCCATGCCGCAGCCCTATACACATTTACATAGCAATAATATTCACTATTCTCAGTGGTGCTTACTTCTGTGTAGACATGTGTAGGATTAATATGCATTTTCTTAATGGTTAATCTTTTTTAGAAATGAAAATGTAATACCAGTTATTATCAGAATTCTGTCTTACTTTGCTGATGCCTCCCTCAGCTCTTCATCCAGTCTGCATGAGTAAAAGTTATTGATGGAGGAGAAGAAGCAAGCAGAGCATAGGACAGAAGCAGGGAAAAGCAGAATGTCAATCAAGCAAGGAACATGCTTGTGAAATTATGCCCCAACATATGATTTTTTTCTAAAGTGTCACTGATTTTGATTTCATTTTTCATATATACAGTGTATTTAGTCCATGTATAGGCAGGTCTTGTAAAGCTAGCAGGAGTCTGCAGCATGCGTGCTGTACAAAGCTGACAAAGTGATTGAACTGAAATCCAGAATAGGCCAAATTAAGGAAATTTATAACTGATCTCAGTAGCTCATGCATGACGTTCATGACACGGAGCTTATGGGATCTTTTTAAATGTCAGCTGCTGAAATCCTACACTGCCTCACACGTCCTCAGTCACTTAAAAACATCAGCACAGGCTGCAGCAGAGCAAGAGTTTTACCTTACTCTTCTCTGAATGGATCTGTCTTCATCATACCTTTCAAGATAAAAGTGGGTGAAGGACAGAAATATACAAGGTCAAATAATATGCAGACATCACATTTATCCCAAATGTATCATCTCTACATCACAAGGAACCTATTCCCAAGGTCAACTTAAAATGTAGAGTCAGCACTGAGGCTCTTGTATGTGCATTACATGTCAATGCAAAGGTGTGCTAAAATGTCTATTTCAATGTGAACCTTTGGACCTTATTCAATGGGTTGCAGATTTGCTTTGATATTAGTAGGTTGGCATGTTCACATTGAGGTCTACTATGCACACACTGAGAACTGGTAAAGACCATGAAGTATTCTGGTTTTTCCCCATCTTGGCACTGTCCAGCTATATTGAACTAATATCCCATCATCCTTAGCAAGCCCTGAGAGTTTTGGATTGGAGAACAATTTATAAAGCATGCAGTCCCCAAGCCAGGAACCACTGATGTTTCCCCAAAACATCAGTGCTCAGAGCATGAACACTTTGAGACTTTCCTCTCACATTCTGTAAATAAAATATATTCCAATTCTACAATGTCTCATGCAGTTCTCAAAAATATTTTGAAAACCATTGATTTCTACTTCTGCCAAAAGATGATACGAATAAATTACTCCATCAATAACTCATTGGAATACACTCTTGGATCTTTCACAGAATCATAGAGTTGAAAGATACCAAAGAGGCCATCTAGTCCAACTCTTGCTTAGAGCAGGATCTACTACAGCATCCTGATAAATGACCATTCAGCCTCTGTTTGGAAACCTCCAATAAAAGAGAACTCACCACTTTGTGTGGCAACCTGTTCTACAGGTAACAGTTCATGCAGTCAGGAGTTCCTCCTGACATCTAGCCTGAATTTACTTCCTTGTAGTTTTAACCAATTGGTCCTGGCCCTGGTCCTGGCGCAGGGCTTGGTACCATATTGTAATTTAAATTGTTTTAAATTTTAATCAAACAAGGTAACAAATTATTTCTAGCACTGTTCAGTTTTAATCACAATGTTGAGTACTTTGTAAATATTATATATTACTACTCAGATAAAATAAAATTTTCTTAAAAATAGCAATCCTTTCTTTTACAGAAGAAACTTATCTCATTATTATTCTCCAAATGTTCTTCACTTACTTGACAATACTTTCTGGGACATTTACATATTCCATTGGAATTAGTTCATTAAGATCTGCCAAAGTGTTGACATACTGTATCTTACTACTGAATTTTGAACTGAAACACAAAAAGCACAATTCACCGGTTAAGCAATATGGATCTATAAAATTTAGCTCCATGTTAACTAACAAGCTGCTGAATTACAGGCTGGGCTATAGATGATCTTAGCTATATGCATAATATTGATATGGTACATTTTCAATGTTTAGATTACTTTCTTAGATTATTTCAGTAATTTTCATACGAACCTCATCTAAGGTAACTTACTTAAGTTTACCTTACTTACCTTACTTTGTTAGGTGAGATCTAGGCAGGGACTTCTTCACTCTCAGTTCACGTATTTCTTGCATTACCACTACAGTGCTTCTTCTGCAAACATTTTTTTCACTAACATACAGTATATTCTAAATAAATGATTGAATTCAGGATTATCAAATTATGGGTTGGTAACCCTTGGGGGCTCATGAGGAGCTTAGAAGAGGGATCACAGCATTATTTTAAACCTGATCAGCTTGTACAGATAAAGAATGAGCACTCACTTTGCCTGCACCAACCCACACAACATAGATTATTCTGTGATAATGTGATACATAGGTTAAAATGAATTTTTATAAGTAAGTGGTAAGTTTACTCCTTGTTAGCTTTACTCATGGTGAAGTTACACATTTATCACAATAGCACAAAGTTAAACCAGAAGCTCCTTCTTTAGCTTTCCCACTTGCTTATCTCACAATTAAAGCAGTTTCTGATAATGCGAAAGGTCAGCATTTCAAGTAAGTCTGAAAATGATACCTTATAAAAGGCCGTGTCACAGCTAGAATTGTCCTTATAAACCAAGAGGGGTGAACTATGATGAATAATTTCAAATTCTTCCTTAATCTGTTTAAAAAGAAAGGTATTTTAAGTCATCACAATGAAATTAATTGGTTGAGAAAAATGAAAGTCATATGTTCATTATGTATAGCCACTGTCCCACACTGATTCACACACTTTTGGCATGCAATCTTAAATGTATTATTTCTTAAACTCCAGAGATACTCAAAAGATACAGCTTGCATTTAAAGAGAATGGGGCAAGAGGATTTAAAATAATAAACAGACCAAGAAAGATAATAGTTAGAAAACGTAAGTGATCCACAAACCGCCTGTCAATCATCTGGTAGCATCTTTTCATCCATCCAAGTCCTGGCATCCTTCTCCTTGGGGTTGCTCCATTTAAGTAAACAATCATATAGTCTTCAGCAACCATGAGCTCCAAAGTACTTATTACATATCTCAACAAAAAGAAGAAGAAGAAAAAGAAGTGGGGAGAAACAAGCAATATTTTCACAAGCATTTTTTTTCCTTTTAAGGCTCTATGCTCTAGCACTTAAGCAATACATAGTTTCCAGAAACAAAATTAGCAACTGAGGGAGTGTAATTCCACCTGTATGCTAAGTAACTACACAATATAGGTCAAACTGTCACTCCTTTGGGAGTGTGATATATTTAAATAAAAAGCCCATGCTAATTTTATTCTTCAGTGTATGAAAACTACAGTACAAGTAAATGTCTGTGCTCATTCCCATTGCCAGGGAATTTAGGAGCATTTCCAGGACAGGATGCAAGGCAAGCATACAGTCCGGAAATTCAAACAGAACTCTTGACCTATGTGGCTTTTCCACAATCAGAGATTACAGTTTTATTATGGAATTATATAGGACTTCAGTAGAAGGTTAGGGGCAGCTCAGGTAAAACTTTCTTTAAATATTAAGGCTCAATTCACTCTTAGCAATGGCAAAACAGGAATCACTTCCCCATGGCTTCTTTCCACTAGTATATTTTAATTGTATTTTCCTTTCTTTATAAAAACCAATACCTGTTTGACTCAAAAGGACTAAGCATCAAAGAAACATATTGCCATGGCTTTATCTCACTTTTAAACTCTTAATGAAAATCATCTATTCCACCACATGAAAGAGTTTTACTACAATGTTTCCACACTCACAGAAAAAGGTTTTCCATGACGTAGGTATAATCTGTTTGACTGCTATCCGGTAGAAAACATGCAGCAAACACAATGATGGCGTTCAAGCCATCACCATAGTATCCTGTGGAGTCAAAAATACATGTCTCACAAACAATTCTTAACATGACAGAATTGGCAAGCCTCACCAGGAACTGAAGCCACCTACCACCAATTGCCTATTTCAGGGCCAGGTGGTATTGCTCTGCTAAAGCGTGTTGGGGAGGGGACCAATACAGAATAGTGGCATACTAGCTGACATTTTAATGAGGGAGAGAAACCTGGGAAGCTAAATGCAAAGTATTCAGCAGCACTGAACCACAGACAAAGCTGCCCCCAAACCTGAGTGTCTCATGACATCCTCCTATTTGATGTAAGAATGCTCAACAACGGAGATTTTCCCAGTGAGCTTTCTCACTTGGAGAATTGATAGTCGCATCTATTCTAAAAGTCTCAATTTAAAATAATTCTAGAATTAGCAAACCCTAATAAGTAGGTAGATCGAAGAGAGTAAATGAAAGAACTGAAAAAACAGATGCTAGTTGTAAAAGGCTTGAACTCATATAGTTCTGCTATGCCTACAGGTCCTTGGCCAGAACCATAGGCCAGTTAGCTCATCAGGCAGCCCACAAGAATTGCCTAGACCTGGATGAAACTATTAATTAGGTATGTTTGCCGCCTTCAGTTATTTATAAAAATAATAAAGGTGGGATAGAAAATAAATAAAATAAATAAGCAGGCTGACATAGAGATATTGTTGGTATGAACCACTGCTACACATTGGAGATGTAACACTCCATATCAGGGCTAAATTCCAACAGTTAAAAAAAACACAGAAAAAGGAAGGCCTTTTTCTCTTTCAAGGACATACTGCATTTGTACAAAAAGACACCTGTTTATTACAAAATAAGTACAAAATCCTAGTCTCAGCATATCCAAACCCTACATTGCAGTATATTGGTTTAAATGGGGCGTGGGGAGGAATTTGCAGTCATAGACATCATTAAACCATACCTTACAATAGCTCCAGTAAATCTGGCTATGCTTGGGATTACACATTGTATTAAACCATTATTTTCTCAACCATGAATTGTTGAACAAACCACAACGGCTGAATTCACACATCATACTAAGCTACAAATCAAGGATAAGCAACTTTTCTAACTGAGGATTATGGTTGACATTTGAGTGGTGTGTTGGAGATGCACTGGATTTAATTAAAAACAAATTAATTAAATCTAATCAGTATAATTACATTACTCTCACTTTTTAATTATTTCTCCTTTGGAGACAAATTTGAGAGAGGTTCTGAAGGCTGTCCAAATAGCTTTCAGGTGCATATGCTGTGATCCTTTGCCATAAACCATGGTATACAGACTACAATGGCTGGTTTCACACCACATACTAAATTCAGAGCAAACAGTCTGCATGATATAACGTTCCCACAATATACAGCCCTAGAGATGTACCATGAACACTGAATAAATTGTGTTTTCTTTAAGCTCTGCCTTTTCTTTGTAACCATGAATAAGAGATCTGGAAAGTAGAGCATATCATGCCCAGGATAAAGTAATTTAATGACTCATCAACCCACATATTTCATATGAAGAGTATTCTGTTGTTATAGCTAATTTATGGAGTTTTCAATAGCCAAAGAATTCATTCAGTATCTCACAAATTCTGTTTATTCAAAGGAAACTTATTCTAAATTTTATTTCAGGTGCACAAGACCATTTACAATTAAGGTACTTTCAAATTAATTTTGAAATTAATTTTTGTAATTACTCCACACTAGTATAATTAATAAATCAGAATTATTTTCTGTACCTCCATGAGAAATAACCTTTTTATAAGGTTCAATTGCTTTCATATCAATCCTCTGCTCCTGGTCTCCAATAACAACAGTTCTCCATAACCTGCTGTCTTCCCGTTCTTCTTCAGCAGTATATTCTGGGATGGATTCAGATTCCTCTTGAGAAAGTTCTTTAATGGCTGGTTGCTCTTCTGAAAATACAAGAAAAGAGAATTTAAATAAGCAGTTTTTGATATAAGAAAAACCTGCTTTAACCAGTAACAAACCTGAATTTCTGAGTTCCACTCTGAAATCAGTTGTATGATTAGCTAAATTACACTATTTTCAAAAATAAGGGTGCATGAATACGTGTCCTTCCTCCTTCTTTTCAAATTTAATTGTAGCACTCCATTTTCTTCTACCAATGCAAATGAATGAACAAAAATTCTTAAACAAAAATTGTATTTATTGTTGTGTTACATAGTGGAAAAGAAAGACAAAAGAAGATTGACAGTTCCCTACAGTTAAAAAACAGACAATTTTCAAGGTACCATATCCCTTCCACTGCAAATTTTCCATAGGAACACTATTAAACAAAAACAAGAAAGCAAAGGAAATCAGCCACCAAAACAAGTGGTAAATCCAAGCAGAATAAAAACCAGCAATTGGATGCAACTTCACAACATCTGAACCATAAGCTACTTAGGTAGAATATTCTTTTCTAAAAGCTTCTAATATTAGAGCAAGAAAGGTGACCCTTTAGATGTTACTCAATTCCAACTCCAATAGCCTCAACTGCAAGGATGCCTGTACTGAATTTGAAGAATTTACTATTTTCCTACACGTTGAATCTGCTGTTTTGAATCTTCAGCTTTCTGTTGACACTTTCCCTGGGAGCTGCCTGTTAGCATACTTTTCACTTGTGTCAACATCTTTTGGAAATTTTCCATTAACTCTTATTTTCGCTAGTCAAGTATCTAGGGGGTGGCATAATCTACTGCCTGAAACATGGAGGATATCAAGCAGACTTTCTCAGAGTTCCGTTGTGAGTTTAAACAGATTTTTAAACAGATTCATTTCAATTCCTGTCAAGCTATTATGCAAGATATAAAGGACATTGTAGAAAACATCAGCTTTAAAATGTGTCATCTGGCTGGGGATTCTGTGAAAGAAGTTGAGGAGCTCAACAATGATAGAAGTGTTTCTACTGACAGCAAGATTGAGGCTTTTGCTGACAATGACCAGACTGTGGAACTGAAGGAATTAAAGGGACAGTTCAAATTGCAAACCATAAATGGAATTGTTTTTCTGATAAAAAGTTATGGGAAGGAAGAGGTTTTTTTTATGGGAGATTTTCTGCTGAGAAGTCAGAGTTTTTAAGGGGGGCTGTTCGGCTGCTTGATTTTTTTATGAAAAATGTGCTGTGTGTAATGTGGAGATACGTGAATGCTTTGATATATTTTGAAGTGGGGTAAGGATTTAAGAATGTTCATTTTGATTGATTTTAAGGCTTGTTTGACTTCATACTCTTCTTTAATGACTTGGATTAAGATTAATAAAGTATAAACAATAAATGCTTGGTTTTAGGTTTAATAGAATTAAGATTGTTATAATTGCAGTTTTATTAATTATACAGTAAGAGCAGATAATTTACATGTTTTTAGTTTGCTCTTTATTATAGTGGACAGAAACGTATAGAACAGTGGTAGGAAAGAAATAATTAAATAAATGTTGCTTTTCGGGGGGAAGTTGATTTAGAGATTTATATATTTCTTTTTCTTTTAATGTAAGAGGAAGAGGCAATTGTGTTTAGTGATTTTTATAATTTGCTAATGGAATGATTTATAGAAATAATGTGACTTTGGTTTGATATAGAGTAAGGGATTGATTATGGAAATTGCTGTATATTCTTGCTGTTAAAAGTCAGAAGTCACCTCTTTATGTAATCTTTAGAATTTTTTTTCTTCTGTTTTCACAATTTTTAGTTTTTTTCTTTTTGTAAGTTTTTTTTTTGCTTTTTTGTAGTTTTTGTCTTTGCTTTAAATCTAATAAAATTCTTATTAAATAAATAAGTTTTATTTCCACTTAACTAAGAATACAAAGATTTTCTATTCTAATGTGACCTGACATTAATGGCTTTGAGAACTGCATGCTGCTTTGTCAACATTAATGTGCAAAACAGGAACACTCTGCAATCAAGAATATGAAGTTGATGTTGTTGTTGTTGTTTATTCGTTTAGTCGCTTCCGACTCTTCGTGACTTCATGGACCAGCCCACGCCAGAGCTTCCTGTCGGTCGTCAACACCCCCAGCTCCCCCAGGGACGAGTCCGTCACCTCTAGAATATCATCCATCCATCTTGCCCTTGGTCGGCCCCTCTTCCTTTTGCCTTCCACTCTCCCTAGCATCAGCATCTTCTCCAGGGTGTCCTGTCTTCTCATGATGTGGCCAAAGTATTTCAGTTTTGCCTTTAATATCATTCCCTCAAGTGAGCAGTCTGGCTTTATTTCCTGGAGGATGGACTGGTTGGATCTTCTTGCAGTCCAAGGCACTCTCAGAATTTTCCTCCAACACCACAGTTCAAAAGCATCGATCTTCCTTCGCTCAGCCTTCCTTATGGTCCAGCTCTCACAGCCATATGTTACTACAGGGAACACCATTGCTTTAACTATGCGGGCCTTTGTTGTCAGTGTGATGTCTCTGCTCTTAACTATTTTATCGAGATTTGTCATTGCTCTTCTTCCAAGGATTAAGCGTCTTCTGATTTCCTGACTGCAGTCAGCATCTGCAGTAATCTTTGCACCTAGGAATACAAAGTCTTTCACTGCTTCTACGTTTTCTCCCTCTATTTGCCAGTTATCAATCAAGCTGGTTGCCATAATCTTGGTTTTTTTGAGGTTTAGCTGCAAGCCAGCTTTTGCACTTTCTTCTTTCACCTTCATCATAAGGCTCCTCAGTTCCTCTTCACTTTCAGCCATCAAAGTGGTATCATCTGCATATCTGAGATTGTTAATGTTTCTTCCAGAGATTTTAACTCCAGCCTTGGATTCCTCAAGGCCAGCTTGTCGCATGATGTGTTCTGCATACAAGTTGAATAGGTAGGGTGAGAGTATACAGCCCTGCCGTACTCCTTTCCCAATCTTAAACCAGTCTGTTGTTCCGTGGTCTGTTCTTACTGTTGCTACTTGGTCGTTATACAGATTCTTCAGGAGGCATACAAGATGACTTGGTATCCCCATACCACTAAGAACTTGCCACAATTTGTTATGGTCCACACAGTCAAAGGCTTTAGAATAGTCAATAAAACAGAAATAGATGTTTTTCTGAAACTCCCTGGCTTTTTCCATTATCCAGCGGATATTGGCAATTTGGTCTCTAGTTCCTCTGCCTTTTCTAAACCCAGCTTGTACATCTGGCAATTCTCGCTCCATGAACTGCTGAAGTCTACCTTGCAGGATCTTGAGCATTACCTTACTGGCATGTGAAATGAGTGCCACTGTTCGATAGTTTGAACATTCTTTAGTGTTTCCCTTTTTTGGTATGGGGATATAAGTTGATTTTTTCCAGTCTGATGGCCATTCTTGTGTTTTCCAAATTTGCTGGCATATAGCATGCATTACCTTGACAGCATCATCTTGCAAGATTTTGAACAGTTCAGCTGGGATGCCGTCGTCTCCTGTTGCCTTGTTATTAGCAATGCTTCTTAAGGCCCACTCAACCTCACTCTTCAGGATGTCTGGCTCTAGCTCACTGACCACACCATAAAAGCTATCCCCGATATTGTTATCCTTCCTATACAGGTCTTCTGTATATTCTTGCCACCTTTTCTTGATCTCTTCTTCTTCTGTTAGGTCCTTGCCATCTTTGTTTTTGATCATACCCATTTTGGCCTGGAATTTACCTCCAATGTTTCTAATTTTCTGGAAGAGGTCTCTTGTCCTTCCTATTCTATTGTCTTCTTCCACTTCTGCGCATTGCTTGTTTAAAAATAATTCCTTATCTCTTCTGGCTAACCTCTGGAATTTTGCATTTAATTGGGCATATCTCCCCCTATCTCTGTTGCCTTTTGCTTTCCTTCTTTCTTGGGCTACTTCTAGTGTCTCAGCAGACAGCCATTTTGCCTTCTTGGTTTTCTCTTTCTTTGGGATGTATTTTGTTGCCGCCTCCTGAACAATGCTGCCAACTTCTGTCCAGAGTTCTTCCGGGACCCTATCTACTAAGTCCAGTCCCTTAAATCTATTCTTCACCTTCACTGCATATTCCTTAGGAATATTAGTGAGCTCATATCTAGCTGATCTGTGGGTCTTCCCTAATCTCTTTAGTCTGATCCTAAATTGTGCAAGAAGAAGTTCGTGATCTGAACTACAGTCAGCTCCAGGTCTTGTTTTTACCGACTGTACAGATGTCCGCCACCTTTGGCTGCAAAGGATGTAATCAATCTGATTTCGGTGTTGTCCATCTGGTGAAGTCCATGTATAAAGCCGTCTCTTAGGTTGTTGGAAGAGAGTGTTTGTTATGCAGAGTGAATTGTCTTGGCAAAATTCTATCAGCCTGTGTCCTGCTTCATTTTGTTCTCCTAGGCCATACTTACCTGTAATTCGAGGTGTCATTTGACTGCCCACCTTAGCATTCCAGTCTCCTGTGATGAAAATAACATCTCTTTTAGGCGTGTTGTCCAGTAGGTGCTGCAGATCCTCATAGAACTGCTCTACTTCAGCTTCTTCAGCATTTGTGGTTGGGGCGTATATTTGGATCACTGTGATGTTAGATGGCTTGCCCTGAATTCGAATTGAGATCATTCTGTCGTTTTTTGGGTTGTATCCAAGCACTGCTTTAGCCACTTTACTATTAATTATGAAGGCTACTCCATTTCTTCTGTGGTCCTCTTGTCCGCAGTAGTAGATCTGGTGGTCATTTGATGTGAAGTGGCCCATTCCAGTCCATTTCAGTTCACTGACGCCCAGAATGTCTATCTTTAATCTTGACATCTCACCAATAACCACATCCAATTTGCCCTGGCTCATAGTTCTTACATTCCAGGTTCCGATGGTGTGTTGATCCTTAGAACATCGGATTCGCCGTTCACCACCAGCACCGTCGGCCGCTAGCCGTCCTTTCGGCTTTGAGCTAGCTGCGTCATCACGTCTGGGGCTAGTTGAGCTCATCCTCTGTTCCTCCCCAGTAGCATTTTGACCATCTTCCGACCTGGGGGTCTCATCTTCCGATGGTATACCGACATATCTCTGGTTGTACTGATCCATTTAGTTTTCACGGCAAGAATACTGAGGTGGGTTGCCATTACCTTCCCCAGGGATCGCATTTAGTCTGACCTCTCTGTCATGACCTTCCCGTCTTGGGTGGCCCTTCACGGTTTAGCTCATGGCATCATTGAGGTGCTCAAGCTCCAGCACCACGACAAGGTAACGATCCTTTGCTGAAGATGAAGTTGATATTTGATTTTAAATAATTTTCATGCTTCAAAATTCATTTGATTACATAATAAGAAAGGTAATAATTGACTGCACAGATACATTAGTGATACTGAATATACAAAATAGACTATAATCCAATAAAATCCATAAGTCCACATGCTTTATTTTCTTCTTTTAACAGATAGAAAAGAAAAAGGGGGAAAGGAAAAGGAAAAAAGAACAAAAAAGGAGAAAATATATTCACCCTCTTTTTAAAAATAAATCATTGAACTTTTACCACATGAAATAATATTCATTGGTTCTTCCATTACACTGATAGCAGGATCATCAGCAATAAGCAAACACATATTTGTGATTCAAGACCATAAATCTAGGATAGCTCTAACTTTCCAGCAATGAACTATGATCATTTTTGCTCTTCTACAGGACTGAGGAATCCATAATTCATTATATAGTAATAAATAAATTCCAAGTTTTTGGTAACTGTAATAATCTTTGTAATACCATAACAACAATCTTACGGCTATCAAATCAAAATGAAGCATTAATACAAGCCCATATTTACTGATGAATAAGCGTACCCTCATCCATTTAATCCTTCTAACATAATGAAGTAAATAATCAACATAGACTCATATCTGACTTCAAAGATGTAAATATGGATTGTCTGCAGGAACAATATAATTTGTGGAAAAAACATTGGAGAACTGAGTATTATGAAGAAATTATATACAAAATGGTAAAAAAATACTTCTCTGCTGGTATAGCATGATGCAGAAAGAGAGAAAACCATAGTTCTAAACAAAACATATATTAATTTTAGGGTTAGGGTTAGGTAATATATAGGTATCATAGCTGCATACTAAAATGTATCATCCAAAGATTATACTTGCATCTGGGATCTTTATAAATAACTGAACTAGAAATACTATTTTCCTTACTATTACAGTATTTCCTGGTGTCCAATTAACCAGATAAATCATCTAGTCTTTCGAAATGATTGTACCCAAATAACCAACAAGCTTCCAACTATAACACTGGCTCTACAATTTGACCACAATCTTTTTAATATATAGTAGCATGTTCTGCTTTTCCTTAGAGCTGTTTAATCTTATACTGCCTATCTATCTTCATGAGTTGACAGCTAAGTTCCTAGAGAATTGTATTTCATGCCAAAGTGTACCAAAAACAATACAATAAACACACATAGGTGACCACTGCACATTCACTTTTACCAAATTTAATTCATTACCATGTCCAGCATATTCTAAAGAATCTGCTTCATCTGGTGTGTCAAGATCATCTACATTGATATCAATTTCATCTGGAGTGTCCAGGTTATCATCAGAAAGGACAGATCCTTCACTTTGGTCCAAAGAGAGATTGATATTTGGAGCAGTGAGCTTTATCCTTCTGGGATGAGAGCCATTAAGGTCTAGTGAATTGGGAGGTTCTAAATAAGCATGAAGAGACAAGAATCTCTGTTTTAGATTAAAACTATTACTCTAAATAGCATTTAAATTAATTTAACTTTTGAAAAATGTACTCAACCTATCAAATAGTTTTGTTAATGTGACTTCAGAAAACAATAAATAGGACTAGGTGAGGTGGCATGGATTCACCTTGATGAAGAGCTTCATGATATGGAGGGAATGCAATTCTCTTTGTTAGTACAAAAAGGCAATATATGTTTCAATTAGGTGCTTCTCAATACTTCATCTCCATTGACTGGTATCTGACTTGAAGCCTCCACCAGCTACAGCAAGGACCAACAGAAGCAGGCAAAGTGAAGTAACACAGCCACTTCACCCTTAGAAATGCAGTGGGCTGCTTCATTGCAGCCTTCATTATCACAAAGCAGTCTTATGAAGACCTGGACCTAATAAATAATAGCAGATACAGATGATACTGTATTTGCAATTCAGATATGGATGAAATTTCAAGGACCAAATGCAGCTGCCAGCCTACTGAAAGGAGCCTGTGCCTATTTTTTGTTAATTATGACAAGGCATCAGTTCCCTCTAATTAATAGAGCAAATGTAATGATGAAAATTTTATACACAGTTGTAAAATCCCCCATCCCTGATGTTACTAATATGTCTTTTCCTGGAACACTGTCACTCAAATCCTGGGCAGTTGCCATTTATATCTTCCCTGATCTTGGATGTAATACAATGGCTGAGAAATAGTCTAATATGTCAAAGACTTCTTTTCTAACTGCTGACACCTTAGGCAGCAATTTTAATTGTGTTGTTTTAGCTGGTAAATAGAAGCTAAATCTGTACAGGCTGAAATCAAGAAAGTGCAGTGTAGCTAATTATCATACGAAGCAAGTTCATTTGCAGCCTAATGAAACTAAGCACAGTAGAAAGTGGATGGAGGGCTGCAAATGATGATCAAGGGAACTATGGAATTAATTAAATATCAAGATTAACCCTTTTTTTTACTTCAAATAAATAGTATTATCACAGTACAGAAATAGCTCACTCAGTGAATAATTAAATGCCTCAGAATAAAAAGATAATTAAAAGGTAGACTTACCAGGTCGCATTTCTATTGCAGTGGAATCTAGCATGGCCTTATTAAGGATGTCCATTCCCACATCCTCTGGTACTAGTCTAAAACATGAAGATAAACACATATGTTAACATTTTCTGTATTTGAGGAATTACAGCATTCTAAGTAAAGCTCTAACTGCTCTCATTCTGCCCGAGAGGAAACAGATGCAGAATCCTGAAGAATTTTGAAGAGAATCTGGCTTTGTTAAAGAATACAGACTCTTTGAGGAGATAATCAAAAGAGATTGAGCTGTCTCCAAAAATCACCATTTGCATGCAAAATCAACTATTATTTTTCAGATAATGGAGAGAAACCCTGCCCTGGAAAATCCTGCCCCAAATGAGAAATGTGATTTTTTCTGAGCTTAGAGAATAGCCCTGCCAGTTGTCTCTTTGTACAGAGGAATAATAATGGCATTATTCCAGTTGTAATGAACCATTGCCGTCTCCATGCAGATCAGATGTTAAACAAGACGCACATCCTCTCCATATGCACACTACATCCATATGTCAACATCTCTCCAGTTACACCATCTACACCTGCAGCCTTATCAAACACGAATCTTGCAAGGAAGCATACCCATCTTTTAGTGGATGCAGCAAGCACCGCCTAGACCGCTTCCCTAAATAATGGCCTTACAAGTTATTTCATGTTGCTGTCTGGATGAAGATTCATCTGTGGCATCCAGTCCACAAAATCCAGATTTAACTCACTATTTGACTGTACATGAATCCAAAGTGAGAGCTATTGCTGAAGCAAGACCCTAGAATTTTTGTAAGTAAATAAGATAGCTTTAAAACTTAGTAAATTAAAGTTTCCAGAGATTTATGCCCCCTAGGATTTTGTGATAAAAACCATTACAGAATAATGAGCACTTTTAGATTAGTACTAGCTGTTCTTAAGACCATAAGACCAGGCTTGGGTCTTGCCCAAGGCCTATCCAGTCCAGCACTCTGTTTGATGGTGACCGACCAGATGCCTATGAGAAGCCCACAAGCAGGAGTTGAAGGCACATCTGCTCTCCTGCTCTTCCTCCCCAATAATTCTTGATATTAAAACACATGGACAAGGTATTTCTTTATCAAAACAAGTGGATTTATTCTTTAATATAAATGTTTTTAGAAGTGCCTCTTTGCATGACATAAAAAAACCCTTTTAAGCTCAGCCACCTCTCCCCCAATTACTGTTTTTTAAAAAGTTCTCTTGGCTCAAATAGCCTAATTCTCAAAGCCACCTTCCCCCCCCCCCACCCACTGAAAACTCCAAAACCTCTCTACCTGCTTCAAATCCTTTATTTTTATTACTTTAGACCAGGGTTTCTCAACCAGAGTTCCGTGGAGCCCTAGGGTTCCACGAGAGGTCACTAGGGGTTCCCTGGGAGATCACGATTTATTTAAAAAATTATTTCAAATTCTGGAAACTTCCATTAAAGAGGTAAGTTTCATTCTTTATTTTTAGTTTAAGAATGCTGTTAATGCATATATACAGGCCTACACATAAAACAAATGTAATAATTTTGTAACTTCTGGCCTATATTTGAGCCTGAATGTGCAGGGGCTTCCTGAGGCCTGAAAAATATTTCAAGGGTTCCTCCAGGGTCAAAAGGTTGAGAAAGGCTGCTTTAGAATAATCCAGGGAGTATTTAAAAATAAATAATATAATGGTGAAAAATTTACCTGAAGTACCACAAACTAAAAAAAATTCTATCTGTTGTAACACAAATGTTCCTTTGTCTGACTATCAAAAGCTTTAACTTTTACAAAGCACTTCCAAGGACAGAGTGACAAGAATCAACATAAATAAATAAGACTGCTCCCAAACCCAGATTCTTCTAAGGCTCCTTAGCCTACGAATTCTAATGTCAACCTCTTCTCTTTTTGTAGACCAAGATGGCACCATGACATGATCACCCGCCTGGAGCGAGAAAGAGAAAAGCTAAGGCAACAAGAGAATCTGAATTAGGCAAGTAACATGGTACTTTAGAGAAATATGTAATTGTTACACAGAAAAAGAAAAGCACCTGATACATGAGAACTACTGTAGATGCAAATGCTAGGCTTTTTGGAGAAATTGTTTCACATAAGCATAGCTCCTAACAGAAAACTGTTAAAGTGCACCTTATGCTTGCTGGCCTGGGCTCTCAAAACTCCAGGGCCACACTTGACTATGACTATATAGTCCTCACAGATTTATACACTGCATTTTGTTCTTCAAAGATCTCACCTGCCTCGTTTTGACAATCTCAACTTTATACAAAAACAACTTTCTCAGTCTTTCCCTTTCTCTCAGCCCATTTACTATTTCTTCATGCTTTTTTTTTTTGCAATCATTCATTTTCTCCATATGACCAAGCACTTCAACGTACAGGTAGTCCTCAGTTAATGACTGTAATTGGGGTCAGCAACTCTGTCACTAAGTGGTATGGTGTTAAAGCAAAAAATTGCATGACTGCTCCGACTTACGACAGCAGTTCTGGTTGTGGTTGTTAAGCAAATCATGCAGGGTCATTAAGTATGATGTCACGGGACAGTGATGTGTGACTTCCTGCCAGCTTCTCCACTGACTTTGCTTGTCAGAAGCCAGCAGTGAAGGTCACAAATGGCAATCACGTGACCATGGGATGCTGCGACTCTTGTAATTTTACATAGGTTGCCAAGTACCCAAATCACAATCATCTGCCCACAGGGATGCTGTAATGGCCACAACTTCAAGGACTGGTTGTAAGTCTTCTCATTCAGAACCAGCATAATTTTGAATGGCACTGAATGAGTGGTCGCTAAGCAAGGACTACCCGTACTTCTTTCATATTTATTTATATATCAAATTTCGTCACTGCCCATCTCACTCAAAGAGCAAGTCTTGTAGTTAATGTGGAGAAATTCCATTTCAAAAGGTTCAGATGCTGAAAGTGTTGAGGGACTTATTCATCCAGGAAATGAGTCTGAAGCCCAGGAAAATCAAATACTGAGGAGCTGATCAGGAAAGAGGGTTTTTGCTCTCAAATGGACTTTTTATAAGAGAGAGGGGTAGTCTCCATTTTATCTTTGTCTTTTCCATTTGTGTTTTTCCCACGAAAGTGGCTGAAAAGGAGGTAAGGAAAAGCCCCCAGCCAGCAACAACCAGGCTGGAATCTAGTAAATTTGGACATAAGCTAGGATCAATGAAGCAGTATAGATTCTCTCTTATTTTTAATGGATTAATATTCTGTATGAGATATGTGAACTTATTTAGCATGTGTGTTTGTATGAGATTCTAGGCTGAGGGAGTAGCTATAGTCCCTGAACTGGGAGTGACTGGGGTCAACATCTTCAGAAAGAAACTGTTAATGACTTTCCCTTTTCTTCTGGCTTTTTACTAAGTTTCTAACTTTGTTTTATATAATAAATATTGAAATTTTTAATGAACCAATAGTGCTCATTCTGGGAAAAGAATCTCAACTTTAGCATATGTCTTCCCATCAGGTCAAGCTACTCAAGATTTCTACTTACCTCCTCCCTGCTAAATCAGTGGTAGAGAGGATTTTCTCCAGAGAAAAGTAACACTGGCAACCTACCTAATGAGCTCTGCCAAGCATTTTCCAGAGTCCCCTAAATGGCAGTGAGCAGTCAACTGTTTTATATGCCTACATTCTTGTCTTCAGTAGAACTTCTACTCTAACCAAGATGTTTTCAGTTAAGTTCTTTCAAGTCCAGCCTATGAGCCTAGCTAAATTGTGATATGGCAGGAGTTTTGGAGAGCCTGATAGCTTGATTGCCCAGTATTTAATTCCATCACTATGGGAGGAGAGCCTTCAACAAGAGATCAAGGTTTAACTCGATGGCTACTGATGTTCTGGCAATTCCACTGACTGTCAACCAAGTTACCAATGCCTTGGCAGCCCAGGTGAACCAGTTAGCTCCACAATGACAAATTATGACAGCAGTTTTGATAGAACCACAAGATGCAGGTCCCTTCCAATGCCTATCTAACCCCAAGTACCTATTTTCCTGCCCAACAAAGATGGTGAGAAACCAAGCAAATGTAGACTTCAGATGAACCCATGAAGCCAGAAGCCAGCAGAGCTCTGTTACCTGCCCAAGACAAGTGCTACTGCATGGAAGCTTTATGTCTGTATTGTGGAGAACCTTTTCACTCTGCACATGAATGTCCTACTTCTTCTACATACGAGCATTTTATGAACAGATGCTATACATGCTCCAGATCTGGCTTTTTGAAAAAGGAAATCCCAGCCTAGCTCAGAAGCTAAAGCCACTAGGAATTAAGCAAATTCCTAACATGCAGAGCTTCACATCAACATTTAGTCATTCCTACCTTAACAGATCCAGACTGTTAGTTGAATACAATTGCAAACCTCAATAGATTGCTGTGCTGGAACAAGTTCATTAAATTATCCATTACCTGCGCAAATGCTCTACCTACTGAGCCTGTCCAGCCTCCTGTTAGGATTAAGAGCTCTACCATTGATGGCCAGCAATTACACTCAGGCCCCATTACAGAAATATTCTAGGATATTTTAGCTCATTACCCTACAAGTGAAGCCAAGAGATGGATGTGCTTCCTGAAAAGAATGCACTGATAGCAAGGGTCAGTGCATCACACAGTGTTTAGATGGCTGCACGCATTAGACCTTTCTTCTTTCATGTTTATTTTCCACTGAGTGTTACTGGCAGAAGAATTTGTTATCTCAGATCACAATCAGTTTGGCATTCAGATACATTTCTCTTGCTTCCCTATAATGTAGCTTCAAGATAAACATAATTAGATTTACGTCAAAAATCCAGATGACTACTCGATAGCAGCAAAAAGATCTATAACATCTATTCCAACTTCAAGTGTTTATCCAGCTTATTACAGTGTAGTTACAATAGGCCTAAACATAATATGATCTACTGTAGATTATGAAGTACAACTCAAATTTTTAAAAGTTTATTTATTTACAGCCCAAGACCAACTTTTAAAAACATAACGGCACAACAGAATATCAGATACCAAATATAAAAAACAATAAACTTGTAGAAGAAAGCCCAAAACAATTGCTACTGCATAAAAAGCACCAGGTAGAATCCACAAACCACAGCTATGTATTGTTAGAAATTTGGCAACCTTTTGGAAACAGATGAGGTTTGATTTTGCAGGACGAAAGCAGTGACTTCCTGCTCAGAAGAACAATTAAGATTTCTAACAATTGGTGCTGTAAGTTGTAGCCTCCATTTAGTATATAGCAGACGCTACATATATATAAATAAATGAATATATACATATATATATATATAGAGAGAGAGAGAGAGCATATGATGAGTACATGACAAGAGAAAGGCAAATATATACACACAGTCCACATGATCATATACAAAAGTTCTGAAGGGATACAGTAGTAGCCTCATAACTGGATGTCCAATTCAGCTATGGGATCGCTTCTGGTATTTCATCGTGCAGATGATTGAAGGAGCCAGGGAACGCACGTCATGGGCAATCTTGCACAATACGTTTAATAGTTTGCATATCGGCACCACAGTCACAACAGGAACAAGCAGGAGCTCACACGGCATGAGAAACAGAGTCAATCACTGTATCTGAGCATATTCAAATATGGCATTCATAAGGAATGTAGTGCATCTTCCAATTGTCACCCTAATAGGCATCTGGCCAATCTGAGTCAAAGAGAAAAGTCTTCAGTGTGAAATGTATAGGGTACTTAAACAGAATCTGTGAATGGAACAAGGAGTGGTGATATGTGAGCTGTAATGTAAATGGAAAACTCTGGTTCTAGCTGTTTGAAGATCTACGGTAGATCCCAATTCCTCTGCTTGAGACTAACTATGATTTTGTCAGGGCTAAGAGCAGCTAGTGCCAGGAAAGAGAAGTCACAGTGAGCCAAATTAAGACTGATTTGTCTTCTTAAGAAAGACTCAATCCTAATAAGGTAAGGTGAACCAAGGATGTTCTGCAAAGAATTTGCTTCAGCCAGTTCCCAAGATGGCATAAACTCTGCAGGCCCTGAAGAAGATGCAGCCTATTTCTAATTGAATGAGAAAGTTAAGTCTGAAAGAAGGAAAATGCCTTCCTCTTCTGTAATTGAAAAAAGGCAGCTTAAATCCAGTATCTGCTAGTCAATGTGGGGAGGCTTAGGTATGTTGCCAGATTACAATGCCCCAAAGCATACACTGGTACAACAACATCTATCTAAACAGTCTTTGACAGCCAGTTTGGTGTAGTTGTTAAGGCATCAGGCTAGAAACCGGGAGTTCTAGTCCTGCCTTAGGCACAAAGCCAGCAGGGTGACTTTGGGCCAGTCATACACTCTCAGCCCTAGGAAGGAGGCAATGGCAAACCACTTCTGAAAAAAAGTTTCAGAAAACTGAAGAAAACTGCAGGGACTTGTCCAGGCAGTCTCCGAGAATCAGACACGATTGAATGGATTTTTTTTTTTTAAGTCTTTAAATTTTAAAAAGAACACCCAGTAACAAATAAAACACAAGTAAGCTTTAGGCTTAGAGAAAAGTATTAAGCTTCAAAAGGACAGAGTAATACAGATAGTCCTCATTTAGCAACTGCCTTGCTTAGCGATCATTCGCAGTTACAACAGTAATGAAAATGTAACTTTATGACCAATCCTCACATTTACATCCTTCACAGGTCTGTAAAGCAAAGGAAAGCTGAAGTAAGATCATAAGCACAGTCACAATTTCACTTAGCGACCGCTTCACTTAACTACCAAGTTGCCGGTCACAACTGTGGTCCCTAAATGAGGACTACCTGTAATGGAACATTGTAGGCCCATTCAAGATGACTATTAGAACAACTTTGAAGGAAACTGTTTACTTTGAACACTCACAAAAGAAAATTAAACCCTAACACCTCTCCCTCTCTCATGACTAATCACACCTAGAGATCTGTGTGGGTTATTGTCCTGCATCTATAAAATGATACCTCAAGAATGTTTGGTGGAGGAATTTAGATTCCTTTATTTCTTTTTCCACAGCCAGCTGCTATGCTCCATGAAAATTAAAAAGGAAAAAAGCCTCTAGCAAACTCCTTGCTATTTAACTTCAAGGGGAAGATAGTTTTCAGAGTTAGTCAACTGGCCATCATATATCTTATCTTACTAGAGATATGGAATTAGTCTACAGGTCAACTGTGAGTGCACTCTGACCAAATGCAACATTCTAGAAGTTTGCATTGCTAGATTTATCTGTTACAAGGTAATTAAGTAATTTTTACTTTAAAAAAATTACATAGCTGCATACACATTTATGCTTTCAAATTTTCTCACCTGATTCTGCACATGAAATCCTTCCTACTGCTAACCCAGTCCCATAGGAATATCTATTGTAGCTTCTTATATTGAATCAAAGTAAATTGCATCCTGTACTTCCTCTTTCTTGTTAACTTCCTGGCAGAACTCATCTTAACATTGGTGTGATAAATGGTTGTCATTTAATGATAGTTGTTTTGCTATTTCCTCCTTTTTAAATAAATAGCTCTTTATAGCATTCTACTTTTATAATTATACAGGGTCACACCTAGCTTCCCTTTTTTCCTGCTACTTTAGCATAGCAAGTTTGTGTCCACAAACAGTATGCCTCTCTCAACATCTGTAATTAAATTTTTCAGTGTTGTGATATAAATTTAAAAATATATTTACTTCACTGTTTTCAACATTTGGATTCACACTGCTAGGCATTTTTATTGAAGAATTATTTCCTTGCCTTTCCCTTTCAAATGGTTTAAACAAGGTTTGGAGAATCTATAGCCCTCCAGGGGGCACTGAACTACAACTATCACAAGCATTGGTGTTTTAAAAAAGTCAAACGATTTATAATTTGCTAACAGATTAATTGGAGGTGATTTTAGTTGATTAAAATGTTTAATCAGTGCAGGTAATTAAGTATAGCTGTGCATACGTCTAAAATTATTCAAAGTGCTTTAGACCTCAGAACCTCTGGGCTAATCATTAAAGCAACCTGACTTTATTCAGGCATTTACATGGGTCTGAGGGAAAAAAATGAGGTTTTAAAGAGTCACATTAACCTTAATGAGTGGATTACTTAAACCACCAGCATCTATTTTTCAGGCAAGCACTGAAGCTTGAAAAAAGATTGGTTGTTTTAATGAATATCAGGGAAGCATTGCAATCATACCAGAGCCAACATTTTTCCAAACCATTTTCAAAGTGTGCATAGCCTTAGTTCAGGTTTATTAGAATCATTGACCAATGTTGTATACAAATCTAAAACTATTAAGTACCAAAGAAGTTAAGAACCAAAGAAAAAGTAAAAGACATCTAAAAAATAGACCCTAACAACAAAAATAGCAGCAGGAATTAATGTGACAGCAAAACTATTTTTTTAAGGGACAGATTAAAACTTTAAAATTAAAAACATACCTCAATTATCTCCTTATAAAGAAAATTTACTACATTGGGTACTGAAGAAATGGATTTGGGAAGTGCAGGTGAAAGAGTAGATCTGAGAGAGGGCTCAGAGTTAAGGCCTGGGAATACTTCTCTGTCAGGCAGACATGAGTAGTAAACATTTTGGGACTAAGTTAAGCTGGTATTGATGGGATACAGATAATTTGTAGAAATAAGTGAACTAGGTTTAAAACCCATTTAGGTTATTACATAAAAATACATTTGTTAATATCATTAACATATTATGTTTATATTAACAATTGTTTATATTGTATATATTAACAATTATAATTAATTGTTAATATGTCCATATGTTAATAAAATGTCTGTGCTATCCTTTGTCTTCCCCACACCACCAAGTTACATTACCTTAGAGCAGTGTTTCTCAACCTTGGCAACTTTAAGGTAAGTGGACTTCAACTCCCAGAATTCTGAAGTCCACTCCCAGAATTCTGGGAGTTGAAGTCCACTTACCTTAAAGTTGCCAAAGTTGAGAAACACTGCCTTAGAGACTTTCCCAACCTTCAAAAGGCTTTAGGAAAACAACCCCACAACTAGGAGGATATGCAATAGTTACCAACTTTTGAAATACATTCAGTAATGGGGAAATTATACAGGTCTCTCCAGAAAGTTGCTCTTATATTAAATAACCCTGGTATCTCATCTCTATTTTTTTGGCTTGCTTCATTACTTCATTTCACAATTAAGTAAATAATATCTAAAACCACCAAGGAAAACCCCCTGATTTCTTGAGGTTAAGCATAAACCTTGTTGTTTAGTTAGAACTATCTTTTTAAGAAATTTGTATAGCCCAAGAATTTCTGAAAGAAGGCCCAGATTAAAAAAAACCATAGAACTCTTTAATGAGAGTTCCTTTAGTTTATAGATGCAAAAGGGTTGCTACTGAGCAATACCAATTTTAATATTGGCAGCATTCATTTAGAAAAATACCAATGAAGAAATGGTCCAGCAGTTGCTTGTACTGTGGCAAAATGCAAGTTATGCCAATGAATCATCTATGAAGCTATAATATTCAAAGTACTAGCAGCATCTGAGGCACCATGGCAGAGCCCATGGCACCATATTGCTGATCTTCCACTACAGGGCTCAGTACAGAAACTTCTTTTAGGGCAAAGAGAACCAAAGCAAATGTAGATTTGGACAAATATAGTTTTAACAGGTTATTAATCCAGCCTAATAAGAGTACTGTAAGCTGTCACCAAAGATATAATAATTAGGTCAAGGATAGTGACATTAAAAAGTCCTCAGGTGACAAAAAGTACATTACTTTTGAATTGAGGAAGGATCATAAAGTCAGTGATAACAGAATTGAGGACAAGAAGAATTAACCAGTGAGATCTTAGCAACAGCATTTTTATGGACTCTAAGTGGGTCAAATTGGGATTTACAAAAGCTAAAAATATGGTGGCTATGAGATAAGAATTTTAAAGAGATGGAGCTGCATCAGTAGAAGGGAACTGTGGGTTGAACATAGTTTTCATTAGTTGAATGTTAATGGAATTTGCAAAAGAAAAATAATTGTTGAGGGCAAAACTGCTTCATCTGTATCAAACTAACTTATTTATGATAAACTATGTAGATTTTCTAAGCCCTTGACTTAATACAGAGCAGGAACTCAAAACGCTGTACTGTATATCCCAAAGAAGTCACTTATATTTATTCTTGGTAGCCTGGATTGGGAACAGCTACAAAGGTTCCATTTATCTCATTAAACATAGAAGACACTTTGCTTTTCTTCAGAAACAACACAAAGGAATAAGAGAAAACGAGGAAGAGATTCAGTGAAAGTATAGTCAACTTCCCAGGCATTTTTTAATAAGCAGTGCTTTATCAAAAGAAGTATTACAGATCACCTTACAGTGTTCTCTTGGGTGACCATCCTTTACGGTTTTAGAGAGAGCTTTGTAAGCCCTTCTTTTTCAACCAGCCTCATGAGGCAAGGCTTTAGAAGTTCCATCATACAGACTCAAGAGAACAAATGAGCCGTGCAGAGTACATGGCTGATGTGAGACTCACAGTAAGACACAGGTTCAAACAATCACATCAGCCTCTTGTGGCTTAAGAAGGCACAGCACAGATCCTCCTATTTCTTCACCCATTTCATGGTTTTTCCCACCATGTTTTAGGTATTTTCTTTTCTGAAAGCTGTTGTGCATGAGGTCATTTCTTTAACTACACAAAGCATTTTCTCAAAACAAGTTCCTCACAGAAAGGTTTCATTTTTTACTGGCAGACATATCAAAGAGCCACAATTCTGCATGTATTTTAAGAAGTGCTTGTTCATTTTTCAAGCTTTGCGTTTTCTATTCTTTGTCCACTTGAAACCCAATTCCTTCTGAACAGCTACAGCATCTAGGAGGACCCTTCAAGAAAGAAACATCCTTTGCTTCTCTCTTGCAGGAAACCATCTAAACAGCACAGTCACCTATTCCACTGCTGTAAGATTGACATGATTTCAAGTCGGTTTACTGCTTCCCCTTAGTTAAGCAAGCTTTTAGACAGTGGTAGTGCCTTTATTTCTTCTTCATTACCATCATCAGAAAGCTATGCAGAGAACAAAATCACACTAATGAGGAGGGTTATGCAATTAAAATACACAGTAAAGTTTTGGTCCTTAATTACAAAAATCACTTCATTGTATAATCTGACAAATCTCTGAAAGGAAGCTATCATCTCCTACATAAACAAATGTGGCTGAATTTTAAGTCACAGCTGCCTAATTTTCTTATGAGACAGCAAATGCTTTGCATCCTGCTGATAAATATTCTTCTCTCCCTCGCCTCCCTCCGTGGTAACTGCAACAACAGAGCTGTTAAGAAAAGCACCATCTTTGCCAATTGCTCCGTATAAACAATGTGCTTACCTTCTTGAGGGTTAAAAAGCAATTTTGCAATAGGAAAAGTGTCAAGCTGCTCTACGACTTCATGTCAGGATCTCCTTCCGATAGCAGCTTACTAGAAACACAGACCTTCACCATTTTTCTGATCACATGACTAATGCTAGTTCTAAATAAGGAAGATGATCACCTGCCTTTGGATACCATGCTGTGCATATCCAAACAGCGATTCTAATAGGCACTCAAATAACACCACACACAGATGCTTATTAAGAAAAACTCTCTCTCTCTCTTAGTAGTCAAAAAAAAAAAACTGTGAGAACAAAATAAAGTAAATCTTATTATCAATTTAAGAGATTAAATGCAATTTTTGAAGCTGTGTATTGGATAGTTTTATGTAATCTACTTCACTTAAATTGTATTTAAAGCCATGTTGTGATGGAGAATTTAGTAAGAAAACAACACAAAAGATGGCAAATTCAATGTCTATGTACAGAACAGAGAAATTTTACTGGGACCTATAGGCAGAAGCCACTTTTCTCTGCATTAACCAGTTAATTAAAAGGCAGTTACCTTTTCTTGAAAAGCATATTTAAATATGTGCCAATGTGTAGAAAATAGCATTAAGAAATATGTAGTCATTCCCATGCTGGGTTATATTTGTCATATTATCAAAAGTAGCCTTTCCCTGTTTAGAGACGTCCAGATGTGCTGGGGCTATAACTCGTACCAGTTGAGTAAAGTTGACCTAGAGAGCAAACTAGTTCCCATTCAGTTCTCAACCTTCAAAATTGAAATAATTTTCTATATCTGGCGTTTCAATTGCAGCCAAAGAACATAATTTGGTTCCAGGGCCACTTTTAAGAAAACACCAGTGAGATAAATCCAAATAAATTCATGGGTAAATTTTGTATTCTACCTTAGCAAATGTATATACATTCATGTGAGCCCATGAGAAAAGTGGATGTTAACTTTCATATTTTATGTAGATTGCATGAAATGAATTTAATTCATAAGTTTAGCTCAAATTAGTAATGTAACATTCTGAAGTATTTGCTTAGATCTATAGAAAACAAGGGGAAAGATAAAAATTATATGATAAAGATAGCTGTGTTTACATGGAAAAAAACACCCTAATACACTGCGGGGAGGGGGTGCAGCTTATACAAAATGTAAGGGGAAGGAGAAAAAACAGAAATCTTTATATGCCCACCTGTTGTGGTCATGAGATTTACAGCTTAGAGACAGCCACAAGAATGCAAACTAATACATTACTCTGTAATATATATTGCAAGAATTACATAGCACATTCTGAGACAAAGCAGCAGTGAATAACACACATAAGCATAGTGCTGAAAAAAAATGTTTTATATCATAATGAACTTATTATAGCACTTTATCATGCTCAGGTGAAATTAGGATCATTTCATGTTTGTTAAGTCCAAAAATGTTGCTGGAACACACAGAAGTGAAAAGAATGGATGGGCAGGGACAAATTAAATAAATAAATAAGGTCACTTCATCATTTCTTTGTCTGCAGTATGACATAGATAAGCCAGATCCCTAGAGTGCCAAAGTTCTACCAAAGAATCTGTGAAGGTTGAGAAGAGAGGTCAAGAATTTACAAAAGATCTACAGGTAATCCTCATTTAGAGACCACAATTGGGATCCACAACTCATTCGTTTAAGCAAAGCAGTCACTAAGTGAAACTGCAACTGTGCTTATGATCTTACTTCAGCTTCCCTTTGCTTTACAGACCTGCAAAGGTCATAAATGAGAGGGTTGGTTGTAAAGTTATTTTTTCATCACTGTCATAACTGTGAATGGTCACTAAACAAGGCAGCTGCTAAAAGAGAACTACCTGTATTCAGAGTAGATAAGAATATGGTGACAGTAAAAATGAGTAAGAATTGGGTAATACCTGTGAAAGTTGATTTAAAAGGAAGAAGGGAAATGATTCAATTAATTATGAGAAAGAGATGAACAAAGTCTTTTTAAAAAAAGGCCTGGAGACAGGAGTGGGTAAGAAGACAGGATGATGGTCGGAATAATTTTGCTCACTACAAACTTTGACATTAGATATCTTAAAACATAGATCAAAGTTGAGTGCTGTTTTGTATGGCAAATTAGGTTTAAGCTGTAATTATTATTTGATTTGATTTACATCCTGCCTTTCTACTCAGGGGTGTCCAAGACACAGTTTAAACCAAAGACTTCCCAAAATGCAGGTCAGGTGCTTAGTTGCTACATTACATTATCAAACTACAGGTTTGGACTGACATTAACAGGATTGTTAATGTGACTGAATCAATATGACTGTGTGTTAAAGACAAATATGTTCTTGATTATATCCCCAAATATACAATATCCCAAACTGTTGATTTTTCAGGTATTTTGGCTGGCACATAGCCACTCTAGGCATCTGATGAAGTGAGCTGAAGCTCACAAAAGCTTATGTCTTTCAATAACATTGTTACTCGGAAAAGGTACCATCTGGCTTTCCATCTGATTTTAAAATCAGGCTTCATCTGATTTTTGGCTACCATAGACTATTATGGCTTTCCTCCTACAACATCTACAGTGAGAATTTGCAACTCTAAATATAATTTAGTTCAGAAGTAGAATATCCTTTCAGTAGATACAGTCAGCAATATTCAATTTAATTATTTACCAGGGATGTTTTAATTATTACTGTTAATGCTTTTGTTGTAAACTCCCAAGAGTCCATTTGATTGTAGTGCATATAAATCTAATAAATAAAATAAACTCCTTAAAATGGCAAAAGAAAATTGACCAGTTGAAAAGAGAAAGGTAAATGGTATTATTATAAGAATGCACCACACACAACATTATATGTGGTTGTATTCCATATAGGAAGGCTACCAAGAACAACTAGGAAAACAGTTGCATTTTCTTAACTGTCAGCATTAATAATTAATTTGGAAAGTATAAACAAATCCAAACTCTGTGTGGGGTGAGTCCAATTATAGCTTTGAATATCTGCTCACACAAGATATGGCAATACAATTGTTATCAATGTTCTATATATATGACAATCCTTTGTGTTCCACAGAACAGGGTCTTTGATCACAGGGTGGCCCTGTAGAATACTGGATTGTTGCAGAACATAGGAAGGTTGGTAAAAATTGGATATTCTGCCTTGCATAACCGGAAGCTCTTATTCTAATATAAAGTTTTTCTACTTCTTGCTTCTGTGTGAGCAACCTTCTGAAATATATCAATATATTCATAAATAATAAAATTAGAAATAACATTTATGGGCCTTAACATTTATAGGCCTGTCCTTACCCTACTGTTTGATTGAGCTCTCTTTCATTGCCAACAAACTGGGTCTCATCTTCCATTTCTTGTTCTTTTACCATGCTGTCTCCAGGAGGTTGTTGTGGATGATCATCCAGTTCAGCATCAGTAGCAACCACTTGCAATAAAGGAGCATCTGTTTTTGTACCACATGATATCTTGTCCTCTTGTTCCCAGGCTTGGTGAGGGCTTTTATCTAGTGGAATTTCAGCTTGGGTCTCAGAGATCAGTTCCTGGCTTAAAACATTGTCTAATTCTTTAATAGATTGTCTGCACAGTGACTCTATTGTGACTGGCTTACTACAGTTATCTTCAGGTGATACATCATGCTCTCCATTTTGGCCTACCATAGTCCATTCCTGGTCTTGTACAGGGATGCTGGGTGATTTCTTTTCATCTTCTGATTTTTGAGGCACAACAGGAGAACTTTTTTCTTCTAAATAAAAAGAGTCCCATTCATTCTCCAGAGTAGACTGCCCTTCACTTTCATTTATTATGGAGATTGACTGTAATGTATCCGAGGACTCTGCTGAAAATGTTTCAAGAGAATCCATTTGTTCAGCAACTGCTGAAAGGAAATTGCTTTCTTGTGTTACCAAAATGTCTTTTGTCAAAGATTTATTTTCTTCACCACTAATGAGCACATAATCCATTTCTAAAGACTGTTCTTCAGCTTCCTGTAATTGTGTATCTTCCTTATTGCCCTTTGTTGTCCTATCTGGGAACTTGGCCACTTGACTATCATAATTAAACACATCACAGATAGCTTCTGAAATTAAACAAAACAGTTTTAGTTAAAGCAGTTAATTACTCTTGCTACTTTTAAAAATGAAAATAGTTATCTAATTGATTTATACAGCCTTTTATTATTACTACATTTTGTTTTGCTTAGAATAGGTTTTTACTTAAAATAAGGTATGCTAGATCATTCATAGCTAGGAAAAAATACTAGTGTGTGAGAGAGAGTGTGTGTGCATGTCTCTAAAACACATTTACAGTGTATGTATTCATTTGAAATATTTATTTTTAAAAAATTATTTTTAATAAATACTTTTTTTTTTTTTTAAGTATCTCCATTTGGGACATTTTATCTGGAAAAGTTTTCATAAGTTATTTCTTTCTAAACCATTTTATTGCATATTGTGATACATGCAGTCACAAAGATTTTTATTTGCCCAGAAAAAAATCTTATATTAATAAATGTACTAATTTAACTCACCATTGGCTACACTTATGACTCCACCTGCTGGTGAATCAATATGAGTAGATTCTGCTTCGTATTCACATTCTTTCAAATAATTTGTTGACTCGGGAATTACTTCAGACTCTAACAATAAAGAACCCCAGTCTTCAGAACTTTCTCCAGCCTTGCTATTTACAACATCAGATTTCTTCTCTGAAAGATTACTTTCATTGTCACTAACTGGTGAATCAATACTATTTGAATATATTTCATACACAGGTTTTTTAAAACCACATGAAGGTTGTAATAACTCATCAGATTCTAATAAAAATGACTCCCAGCCTTGAATTTCTTGATCTTCTGCAATCTCATTTTTCAAACCAGTAGCTTTAGATTCCGGAATGTCAATTTCACTGCCAACTGGGGATTCAATATTACTTGAGTCTGTTTCAAACTCAAATACTTTCAAAGTAGATGAAGATCCAGGAGTTGCATCAGATTCTAGTAACAGGGATTCCCAACCCTGTTGAGAATATTCTGCAATATCATCTTTTATAACAGTAGTGTTAGATCCTGAAATACTCATGCCATCTTTTTGAACAGTGTCTAAACCAAATGGAGAAGCACATACTAGTCTGGATTGTTTATTGGGTGATTCTATAAACTGTGGACTACAGTTTTCCTGCATATTTTGGAGGTTTTGTAGACTATCTGTAGAATATTGTCTTTCTGTATTATACAGGAAATCTTCCTTCTTTTCTTCTAATGAGGCTTGCAGTGAGTGTTTCTTTGTAAGTGCTGGATGCATTTCTACTGTTTTCTCTGATTCACTGATGGCTGTCAAAGGATTAGTTTCATTCAGCATTATACACAGATTATTAGTCATTGGTACCTTATTCATACTATACTCTTTTCCAGTGTTATCAATTGTAGTATGCACTGTTTTCAGCTGTTCAGCTGATGCTGTTACATGGTCAAAGGCTGAAAGTTGATCATTTCCAGGAAAATTATCGCATATAAAACTATCTGTGGGCAAAACAGATTCCTGAATAATATTTTCTTCTTCAATTTCAGATGGTTCATCACTTGTAGGAGATTTTCCTTGGTAGATTATCTCATAATTATTTGAAAGACATGAACAGTTTTCTTCAGGACATAATTCCTCTCTGTCAATTGCCAGTTGGTGATTAAAATGAAAATCAGTGTCTTCTAACATTATGGGGGACATTTCATTGGGCTCCTCGTGCTCAGCTAGAACAGAAGTTTGTGCACATGTTTCCTTGCTTTCATACTGGCAAACATCAGGACTGCTTGAGGCCTGTGAACTGCTGTCTTGATCAAAGTGATTTAATATATCTGGGTTTTCTCTGCTTGTTCTCAAAATGAAAGGCTGATCAACATCAGTCCACAAATCTGGATCAATATTAAATATCTGACAGTCTCCAGGGGTGCTATTTTGTAGTATATCAGGAACAAATGAATTTTCTTGTGCAATTCTTTCTTCAGTAGCTGTTGAGCTCAGAGATTTTGTTAAAGATAGTGTAGGATCAGATGGAGATTTGTCAATAGTCTCTAGTTGCATTTCACTGTGTTCATTTATTATGTTTGCATCAAATCGATTTCTGGTTATTATGTTTGGATTATTTTTTAATGGACCAACTTTTAGATCTCCCTGAGCAACTGCATTTAACAGGCTTGTCTGCCAGTCTTCTGGAACAGTTTGTTTAACAGTATTAAGAGAGGGTTCTTGTCTTCTCTCTGTTTCATCAATATGTGGCCATGGTAGTCCATCATATTCTCCAGTGTTTGCACTACCTTGATCTGATCCTTCATACTGATGAGTCAGTACATGTTCCTCATTTTTAAATTGTGTAGATTTTTTTTCATATCTACAAGTAGCTATAAGATTTGGTTGTTTGACATTTTCATTTCTTTTTGGATCTACTGCCCATGCATCATCAGGGATAACTCCTGTAGAGTTACTTTCACTCTTAGAATTCAATCCAAGTGAACTCTCACCTTGTTTTTCCAAATTCCACCATTCTAACTTATCATCTGGAAATCCAAAACATTCTCCTTTGAATTTTTTATTTTCATCTAATGCATTTTTTGCATTATCTTGCAACAGAATATCCCAGGCATCTAAATTATTTGGACTGTAAATTTCTTCATTATTTACAGCAGATGTTTCTGTAATGTGATTAAGTACATTATCCTGATCTATTTCCCTTTCTATAAAATATTCAGATGTTTCACGGACATAGCCTTCTCTTAAAATATTAACATCTTCAGACGATTTATTTAATGCATCCATGTGGACATTTTCCTTCAAATTAGGCTGAGCATTTGAATTTTTTGAATCAACTATAAGATTTGTTTCATGGAACTGCAACGATTCCTGCTTTCTCATGTCATCCTCCAATTTGTCAGAGTCTAAATCTGACTCTATTCCTCCCTGATTTGGATTTGAATATTCTGAACCTTCATCTATTCCAGGACTTGATAAAGAAGATGTATCATCATCCACATGAGCATTCCAAAGATCTAAGTTTTTAGGAACTTTGTGATCAGTGTTTGTTTCAGAATCTTCTGGGCTTTTATTTTCAAGGGATTCCTTCCCAGATTCATCTATTTTGATATCATTTGTAATGTCCCATGTACCTTCACTCTTGTTCTGATTATTAGCTCCTTGAAAACTCTCCCTGGTATGTATATTAGTTGAAGAATCACTTATATCTGGGCTTGTTGGGCTTGAGTATATATCATCATGAATGGAACCACCACTGCTATTATCTTCCTCACAGGTATTTTTGAGGGAACTATTTGCAGGGGAGTTACTTGATATTTCTGACATTTCATTCTTCATGGGGCTTAGTCCAGCAAACTGAATCTCTTCACTCACTGATATATTCCAAGCATCAAGGATTTGGGACAATTCATGATGCAGTATAATATCAATACATTTTTCATGAGTGAACTCATTCTCACTCTCCAGACTTCCAGAAGTTTCACTTATTTCAGAAGAATCAGTTTTATACAGTAATGAATTATTTGGTTGTGGCATATCTGTTGTATCCAGGGGTTCAATATATTCTGTATATGAATTCTGTGGAATTCCTTGATTTTTATTCTTTGAAGTTGTGTCTTCAGTGTTCACCATTTCTGAATCGTCTTCATAACTTTCCAATTCAAATTTATCAGTGTTCAAGTTAGGTATTGACTCTTCTCCTATTGATGGTGGATCTTCACCACGCAAAAAAAGATTTGGTGGTTCTGATTCTGAAGTGTTCATTTCTGATCTATTAATCATGCTTTGGTTTTCAACCATTATTGGAGAATGCTTTGTTTGATTACATTCTTCTCTAGGAGAAATTGGAGAGGGACTTTCCATGTCAGGAATATTTTGTGCAGATAGATCTTTATCAAAAGGTTTAGAAACTGGTGTAGATACCCCCTCTGAATGGTAGTTTAGATGATCAACCATGTTAAAATGTTCCAAATTATTATCTTCTTTGGGAGACGAAACAAAATGTTTTGCACTACTATCTGAGGATACTTCCTTCTTTTCCTCCTTGACAAGTTGAGTCCAATCGGAAAATGGTACACTTACTTCTGGTGACTCTGCTGCTACTTCTTCCAGACTTCCACTAGTTATTGTTTTTTCTGGTGAACTGGGATAATCAGAAATTGTCCTGCTTTCTTCTGAACTATTAACATATGAAAGAGGTAGTAAAAGTGACAATGGCATGTTGTCATTTTGCAATGTTTCATTTCTAACATCATTAAGGGTGACTGATCCTATAGCAGTTTTATTTTCAATGACTTCTAGTGCTGAGGAGTAAGTTAAGCTATTATCCTCCAATGCAATTTCTTGATTGTGCTGGAGATGTTCAGCCTTTTGGTCAAATTGCTTATTCAAAAGCTTACTTTCTTGTTCTGACTGGTTGTTCCCTTTAAATTGATAATTAACTAAAATGGCATTCTCTGTATCACTTGGGTCCAAACAAGGAAATCCTGTGTCTTCAAGAACGATTTCATTATTCCTCTCACCTTTTCCTTCTATTGTGTGTATGATACTACATGGTGGGGAACTACTATTTTTTTGTGTAGGAACCAACATCATTTCATAGTTTTCAGAAGGGCTACTGTCATCAACATCATAGTCACCTGAAAAAGGCACTGTATCTTTTTTTTCTGAATCAAGTACAACAGCATCTTTTATATTACACTCAGAATGTTCAACTTCTGTTGGTGTTTCATTATTAAAGGTTAGTTTCCGAGCTTCACTGTAATCAGATGAACATACAGGAAATGTCTGTGGCAATGATTTATTATCTGCTAAATCATACATTTCTGTTGCAGTTTCATCTGAATTTGAGTTTATTATTTGGTCAAACGTTGGCTCTCTATCAGAATGTTTGTCCTCACTTTCTTTTTCATCTCCAACCCCTGTGGGTGATACATATGAATCAGATGTTGAATAGTTTGTATCTGGTGGAGAGACAATCAGATCTTCACAAGTATTTGATGGGACAAACTCTGCATCTTTGTATGACAGGAAGGGATCTTCCCAAGAAGCAAGGTTTCCAAGCATATCTTTTCTGATGTTTGAATCACACGCATCCCATACAGTGGTATTATCAAACTGTCTGGAATTAGTGTCACTGTGGTTTTCCATAATCAATTTAACATCTTTCTGCAAATTATCAAAATCAGACTTTGCATTTTTATATGCTCTGTGATTTTCTACTGAACTACCCTGCCTGTTGTTTTGAGATCTTAAATCTATTTGATTCTTTGGATTTTCACTTGGATTATCAACAGAGAATTCCAGCAAACATTTAGACATAGAATGTGTATCAAAATTTTGTGAAAAGTGATCCAAATTCACTTGAGGAACATTCCATGAGTTATCATGATCAAATTCTGTCCAAACATTAGGGAAATTTGTCTTTATATGTCCACTATTATTCCATGGTCCAGAAACTGGTTGACTGGAGTTCCACATATTAGCAAACTCTTCCATTTGCTCTTCTTCATCTTTTTGTTGATATTCCAAAGTATTTTGGGCAGGACTAAATGGTTTTTTCCAAATATCTGCTCTTGAAAATTCCATATGCTTTGGTTGCTTTTGTATACATGCTGAATCTGAAGCTCTTCTCTCAGTTTGCTGTCTCAATAACAGATTTACTTTATAATCTTTCCATGAATCAGGACTCTGAAATACAGATTCAGGTTCAGTTGAATTCCATGTATCAACATTTTTGGAATCTAATTCAAAACCATCCCACCAGCTCCCATATCTAATACGAGAATGAGGATTTTTCACATGATCAATTTCATTAATTCTTTTAATTATATCTTGTGGATAAAATAAAGGTGGCCCACTATCTAAAGGTGATGTTTCCACAAGGCTATTCATTGGGGTTGGTGGAGTTCTTCTCTCAGCACTTTTAAATATTTCTGGACAAGAGGAAAATTCATTTTCTAAGTCAATCAAACTTGATTTTTTTTCAGAAAAATCTCTGTGATTTTCTTCTTGGTGGCCAGATTCATTCAATGTCACTGTATCATCTTCTTCGCTTCGTCTTTGTAAGTCTATTGAATAATTTGCAGTGTCACATTCTGATAGATTTGCCTTGTCATCTGCTTTTGAATTAGCTGACAACTGTTCTTCTGATGAACCACTGTCATGGGAGAAATCATCCGCAGAACAGTCCACTGAATGTGGAGACATTGTCTGAATTGATGTCATAGGTGCTAAATCAAAATTGAAAAGATCAAAATTGTCACTGCAATTTCTAGATGGAGGCTTTTCTTCTTCAGCTACTGCTCCTTCAGGAATGGGACTATAAGAGTCAAATCCAGAAAGAAAACTGTGATGAGACACACCTCCTTCTGCTACTGGACTGTCATCACTAAGAAAAACTGAGCTCTCCTTAGATGATCTGCTGCTTCTAATAGTAGCAAGTCCACTGTCTGGACTCACAAGATCTATATTAACATCAGCATGGGCTTGGGCTGATCCATTATGATCCTGAGGGTTTTCTATAAAGTTGACAACGTTTGGTTGTGGTTCAATGTCTGAACCATATAGTTCCATAATACCAGAAGATCCTTGAGAAAGTGGAGCACTTCCAGCAACAGCTTCAGTGGAAGATGTTCTACTGTTTGGTGCCATTTCAGGATGTCTCCTGCTGATAACATCTTTCATTAGCAAAAAAATTTCATCACCATTTGCTATATAATTATCTTGTTGGTAAATGAGAAGTTGGTCACATCCATATTCCATAGGATCCAGTTCCAGGCATGGATTCTGACATTCTTCTAATTCACAACAAATCTATTAAGGAAAAAAAACACTAGTGTTTTGTTTGATCAACTGTACATAATGAAAGTAAAGTTAGTAAAAATTAATACTGATCTTAATGTCTTCATCTGAAATCAGTTTTTTACTTTGTAATACTTCTCACATTCTAATATACTCTGACTGAGCAAGTACTTTCTGCTTAAGCAAAGTACTTGACAAAGTGAAATAAAATTTTAGCCTATGGATCCCAGAGGGTCTAGTATTCCTGATCTTGGTCCCTAATATTCACCTTTCCTTAAAAGAATAAAAGAAAATATTTTTATGCAGCTTTCTCAATCCAGCAGTATTTAGAAGTGCCAGGTATAACAACAATGGCCATCTAACTTTTCCCAGAATTCATCAGGACCTTACTCTATTAAGGTGGAGACACATTCTGGGGAAAGAAGCATTGCACTAATATATGTACAGTATATGGTTTGATGAGAACCAGTCCAGCTATTGCTCACCACTGCCTAATAAGCTTATGTGGGACTGGAGGGCACAGAATTCTAGGTGCATTTCAATGTCATTTGAAAGCAAAGGCCAACAAAATGCTTAAGAAAAAAAATTAAATCTGACATTGTCTTTGTTTAGATAATTACTAACTTAGCCCTCTAATGAATGCACCATGATATTTCAAGAATATTATGTACTAATAAAAAGTACATAATGCAAGCATTAGTGGCATTTCTACCATTCTCTTATATTACTTAATTGTGCTATTAAAAAATTTTTTGCTAGTAATAATATCCTGTAAAGTTTAAAGAAATTATGATCTACCTTAAATATATGGTTCTATTTGTTAAATATATGATCCTACTTGTAAAGGACAACGTCAGAACAAGAAAGCCATTCTTTGATCTGGGTGAAGCCCAAAGGGTTTTAGCCAGCCTAGTTCTGAAGAACAGTACAACTGGATAAAACGGAGCAGTTTTCCCCAACCTGATGCAAGCCAGATGTGTTGGAACTATGAGTCCCAGGATTCCTAGGAGCATGGCCAATTTTTAGACAGGCTCATCATACACCCCCTAGTGGGAATAAACATTTGTTCACAGCAGTTTGTAATATTTTAAAAAGTTAATAATAATATTTGAACTGTAGAAATTTATTTTTTAGAACAGGAATAGAGGTTTTCTCTATTTTCTACTTCAAAGACTGAATTGCAAAAAAATGAATACAGATAGTCCTCGCTTTCCAACGACTCATTCAGCGACTGTTCAAAATTACAATAGCTCTGAAAAAGGAGATTTACAACCAGACCTCAAAGTTGTGTCCGTTGCAGCATCCCCACAGTCACATGATTGCTAATAGCACAATTAAGTAATATAAGAGAATGGTAGAAATGCCACTAATGCTTGCATTACGTACTTTTTATTAGTACATAATATTCTTGAAATATCATGGTGCATTCATTAGTGCACATTCACGACAGTTGCAGCATCCTGCAGTCATGTAATCGCCATTTGCAACCTTCACAACCGGCATCTGACAAGCAAAGTCAATGGGGAAGCCAGCAGGAAGTTGCAAGTCGCAGTCACATGACATCATGCTTAACGACCCACAGTGATTTGCTTAATGACCGTAGCCGGAACTGACAAACTGATGTTGGAAGTTGGGCACGGTCATGTGTCACTTCACTTTATGATTGTGTCGCTTAGCGGCATAGTTGCCAGTCCCAATTGTGGTCAGTAAGTGAGAACTACCTGTAGAGCAAAAAATAATGGACTAGCTCAAAGGTAAAGTGAGCATGACAATGCCATTCCTCACTCTCACATACATGAATACATCCGAGTCTACACACAACACACACAGAGACTTTCATTCACATATTAATTCACATATATGTACATTCATTCACTGATAACAGATGATACACATTTGATTTATTATATGCCATCAAGTCATTGTCGACTCTTAGCAACCACACAGATTTTCTCCATGATGACCTGTCTAGTCTTTCTATGATGCACAGTCACATTAATTTACATTCTAATATAATATTCATGTAACATTCTTATACACCAGCAAAAATAACTTTTCCCATGTGAATTTACAAAAAGACTTCCATAACTATATATCACAAGAGAGAGTTTGTGGATGGATATGGCTACAAGGAAGAATGTTTTAACCCAGAGTTAAATAGTACCAAAAATAGCAAACCAGTGGCACGAGGAGTAAATAGTATAAGATACTGTAGATAACCTTAGAGTAGGGGACAGTTCTAACACATGGAGAAGGCGCATGTATTTTCTTCAACCAAAATAAACGATACATATATGCTTTTGATAAAATACAATAATTCTTGTGGTGTGACCTTTATATGGCAAAAAAATACAGGAGCTGGAAAAGTAGTATTGCCAATACATTTTGTGACTATCCTATCTGAATAGGAAGTTTAAAAAACTGTATGGAAAAATCCCTACACATTCATGAATATGTGTTAAATGTTAAAGCAAAATAATGATGGGTTCTGTAAGAATGAACCTTGTTAAAAGAAAGTTCAATTTAAAAAATTTACAATTTATAATTGTTTTTTCTTCTCTAATTATCCTGTCATCCAACCTCTTAATGATGTTTTACTGTTCTCAGATCATTATAGAAGTTATTGTTCTATTCTTGCAATATTTTTAAGACTTTAACTTATCCTGTATTATTTAGAAATGTAATGGCAAAATGTGATGTAACAATGCATCCCCTATGACAGTGCAAGTTTTTATATTATTTCATTCTCTTTTTCAGAATACATACCTGATTTCCTAGTTCCATGTTTTCTGAATAAACTGCTATTTGCTTTTTTTCTTGTCCTTCTGTTAAGTAGCTGGCCGAAATGACAAGGACATCAAAACCGTATTTATCTACAAATGCTTTCAGGTCTTGATTGATATTTCTATGAAACAGATAATCCTGAAAGATGACAAATCAATTATTTATTGAAGAAATTAATTGAATTTACATCCACAGCTAACTGGAACAGTTAAACCAATAATGGACGATCCAGGGTGGAGTGGGATTGTTTTTGGTATGTTTTTGGCTACTCTTACAACACAACTCAACATATCTACTCAAAAGTAAATTCCACTGAGTGCAGTGGGAACTGGGAGTTGAAATTAACATAGCTGTAGGGTATAAAATAAGAAAAGGCTGCTATATGAGATTACTTGCAATTATAAGATACACCCTAAAAATCACTTTTGTTATTATATTTTTATTTATTTATTTATTTATCATATTTTTATCACCGCCCATCTCCCCCACATGGGAGACCCTATGTAAATTATATATTTATACTTTCATGAAAAATACTAAAAAGATAGTTTTCCCATACATGGGTGTTACAGTTATTGAATGATATACTCTTGAGACCCAGTATAAATTTGAATTATAATCTTATAAAATTCTCTGCTAGCCACATACTATATTCACTGCTGATTCTTAACTGTTTTTATCCTAGCTTTTGGCCACATGGTTCTCCAAAACAACTCTCATCACTTTTTGTCAGATATTTCTAAGAAAATGGAAAGATAAACATTTGAAAATACTTAAAGGTAAGGTCATATAATACAATAGGCAGATGGTAAAAATATTAAGAAGCATTTATCTTTTGAAAATATTAATCTAAGCCCTATTATCTTTGTTCTTCTCAGTCCAGACTTCAGTTATGATCAAGAACAAGGAGATGGTGCTCTAGAATTTATTTTATTATTTCATCATTTTCTCATTTTACTTACAGGCAAGGCTATAGGTTGTGGTGGTTCTATTTGTTCTATCACTGTCACACTTTGGTGTTAAGGGGGGAACGTGCAAGGTTGAAGCACATCCCAGGAAGATAAGGGGTTGCAACAGTGACTACCAAACAGCTACACCAAGCCTGGAAGGTAGCCAGGGTGTGTGAAATCCAGAGGACTTCTGGGAGAAGGTTGAGATTTCCACATTCCCACAGGCTCAGCCCTGCTACTACCTCATCATTTGCTAAAAGTAACCAGAGCTATGAAAAAATACTGTATCTTTGATAAGATAACAAGCACTATGCAATCAAAAGTCCAATCTTCATATTACATGTTCTCGTCTGTTCAATTCTGAGAAAGACTGTCATGTCCATAAATAGAAAGTGGTATTTTAAGCCATTTGAAAACTGGAGTAATGATAGTGCTCTCAAATTTTTATTAGGATGAGATTTCCAGCAAAAAAAAAAAAAAGCACCTTAGGCCCTTCAAAGTCTTTACTGGAAATTGTTATATGATGATAGAGCCACAGCTTTCAAACTTGAGGTAGAACATCAACTCAGCAGCGTTACTCTGAGCAATCTCTCCTCTGTGATGTCCTGTCAAACTCCTCTGACAGGTATTTCTTCAGGCACGGGGATGCACTCCTACATGCTCTCCTATTCAATCTACACAATCTGTAACCCCTCACCAAAGAAGTGGAGCATCTGGCACTGATCTACAAAACCCCATGAAAATTCACATTCTACAAGAAATCATGTGCCTAATGGTGCAGTGACTTGACATATTGTAATCTATCTTCTCTCAATTTTAATAGAATATATATACATACATACATATACATACATACACAAGTATATATCAATCCATTTAAGAAATATAGGTAGTCCTCATTTAATGACTGCCTCATTTAGCAACCATTCACAGTTATGATGGATGAAAAAGTAACTTTAAGAGCAATCCTTGCATTTACAACCTTTGCAGGTCTGTAAAGCAAAGGAAAGTTGAAGTAAGATTGTAAGTACAGTCACGGTTTCACTTAACGGCAACATTGAGGGAAGGGACCTGGATCATCGCTTAATGACCATGTTGCTGGTCCCAACTGAGGTTGCTAAATGAGGATTACCTGTAAATTGATTAACAGATGTCTGAGCACGTGTGTATTTTGTTTGAATTATGCCAACCTATACAATAAATTGAAGTCAAGCTTTATTTATTTTATGCCTGTCAGGATCCTTTCCCATGTTATTTTGGCATGGATGTAATAATTTTAAGTTTTTTCAAAGGATATGTTGGGCTATATAGTGCTTAGAGATATTGAAAAGAACTATATTCCATTTTGATAGCTTCCTTACTTGTTCCCAACCACCTATCCTTCTTTGAAGATTATTTCTTTCTGGCTCATAATTTGGCAAACTTACTAATAAAATAAAAGGGGGGAAAAAAAGACCCCGAAGCATTTGGAAATAAAGATTATATCGGAGGCTAATGTGTTGTTTTTCTACAAATCAGATTTCCATTTACTTCTTGTAATTAAAAAAAAATACTAGGTAGGCAGGGTCCTGGCAGATTAGTAAGGTGAATCCATCGACACAAAGCTTGGGACTCTACCCTTAGTGCCTATATTAACAACTGCTAGTGTTTGGTATGACACCAAAGTGTCCATGAAAACATTTGCTAAGTTGACCGCAGGCTGACTGCTATGAAGAGATGGATTTTTTTTTCATTTTCTCCCATATCTTTTTATACAATGGCATATAACTGGTAAAAAGTTTCTCAACCTTTCTCAATCAACTTTTTTTTTAACATTAGACATTTGTTTTCATTGGTGTAACAAAAGAATTTCTCATTAAACCTATCCCACATTTAAGATTTCTTGGTTGCACAGCTACCCCTTGTGTTTCAGAATTGGCACAAGATTTGTTAAATTAAACATTTTGGGGCTTTGAGGAGAAAGAACTAAAGCATCTTTCATTTTATAGGTTCTGGTAGGGCAATACAGCAGTTCAGAAATAATTTGAAAAATGTGCTTTGGAGCACAGGGTGTTCAAATGTCTTTTGCTGATTTCAAATGATCTCAGAAAGAAAGAACCAAGTTACACAGCTAACAGCAGCTACTCTCAATATTCCTATTTGGCACACCCCTCATCCATGCACTTACTAGTCAGTCAGGCTGTTTCTGAACATGAGTCTAGAACACTTCTGAAAGAGTGCTTAAGCCCAGGTTCAGACATAGTATAGCTAACAAGTTGGAAGTATGGAGGGCAGCACAGAGTAAAGTACAAGAAAGTGATCAACAATGAGCAAGCTCTAGCCTCAACAAGTGTTGCAACCGGATGTCAGTGCTGACAGTGAGAAGAAGTCAACTTCTGGCAGCACCAGAAATGGTTGATGGGCTGCCATGGAGAACATACAGCATATAATAACAGCCATGGCCATGGCACCTAGTTTGTTTGTTTGTTTATGGAACTTATATGGCCTCCTATCTCACACAGTGATTCTCACAACAACCAATAAAAACAGCAATAAAAAAACAGATCATACCCTTCCCACCAGGTGCCAAACCACCCAAGCTGTTGACCCCATGACTCAAATCCATCCTAGCCCAATGCTTGAAGAAGAGTCAGGTCTTCTGCTCTCTGGAAGGCTAAAACTGCAGGGTCCCCTGAATCTCAGGTAAGAGCCTATTCTAAAGGGCCAGGGCAATTATAGAGAAGATGTACCTCCAAGGTCCCACCAGATAACAACATTGAGGGAAAGGACCTGGAGCATGCCCATCCTATATGACCTAGTAGGATGGGTAGATACCCACAGGGATGTGCAGTCCCACTAGTAATGGCCCTTTGCCATGTAGCTTCTAGATGGACTTCAACAAAAGCCCTATGTAGAGTCCATTACAATACTGTAATCCAATCGGGAAGTAACTAAGGCACGAGTGACTGTTAGCAAGGCCTCCCAATCCAGGAATGTGTCATGAGTACTGCTGGTGAGCAGGAGCAGGGCCCTCTCCAGGAGGAGAAATGCATGCGGAGTTTAGAAGCTTTGAATCTCCCATCAAAGAAACACAGAGCAGACCCGCCTTAGATTTCTAAACTACGCATGTGTTTTTCCCCCTGGAGAGGGCCCCACTCCTGCTCACCAACAGTACTCATGACAGAATGGGCCCAATAGGTGCACAAATGGATTTGTGCAAAGGCCTCCCTGGCCACAGCTGCTATCCTGTCTTCCAGCAGGAGCTGCAAGTCCAGGAGGATCCCCAACTCATGCACCAATTCTGTCTGGGGGAATGCTACACTGTCCAGAATTAAAGGTGTCATCACTCCTGAGCCTAGGGAGCCAAAAACCCACAACCACTTCATCTTGCTAGGATTGAGTCACAGCCAGTTTCTCCCCATCCAAGTACTTACTTGGAGCAACCACCTGAACAGCTTCACCTGCCCAGCATGGGGTAGAGAAATATAATTGGGTATCATCAGCTTAGTGATGATACCAAAACCTATGCTGCTGAATGACCACACCCAGCAGCCTCATATATATGTTAAGTAGGAGAGGTGAGATCCTGAAGCCCTGAGGTACCCCACATAACTTCTTCTTCCCTCCCTCTACTGGTACTGGCCCCAGAGAAAAGAGGAGAACCATTGCCAAACAGTGTCCCCCACTCCCAATCCTTGGAGCCAATCCAGAAGGATGCCATGGTTGATGGTATTGAAAGCTACCAGGAGGGCCAGGATGGACACACCATCCCAATCCTGACCCCTCTAGAGGTCATTCACAAGTGTGACCAATGCTGTTTCACTACTATAGCTGACCTGAATTTTGACTGAAAAGGGTCTAGATAATCCACTTCATCCAGGGCCCTCCACAGCTGGGAGCACTTCTCAACAACTTTCCCTTAAAAGGGAAGATTGGAGACTGGACAGAAGTTACCTAAAACCATAGGGCTCAGGGATGGCCTATTGAGGAGGGGACAAACCAGTCTCTTTCAAGGTAGGTGGGACCACCCCCTCCCATAAAGAGGCATGGTCCAACTACATGCCACCTCCTGGAAGGCCTTGACCAGCCAGGAGGGGCATGGGTCCAGACTCATGCCGTTCACAGCTGCAAGAACACTGCCCACTTACCCAGGATTGGCCAGCTAGTTACACAAAAGCCAAAATGAAGCAGGAAAAGTGAGGCTGCCCTCCCATCCACCAAGGGTGACATAGGAAACCATGGAACATTGCTCAAACAATGACCATGATGTCATGAGCTTTGACTAGCCAGGACAACAGTTGCAGCACTTGTATGAGAGTCCTCAGATATCATAAGTGAAAATAATAAAACAAACGCAGATACTGTACATGAATCCCTTTGTTAGCAAAAGTGATGCTAACCACTTTTATTGCAGCCAGTGGGGACTGAAAGATCCACTGATACTTACTTAGAACCCAAGTTTCTTTCTCCTTCTTAGTCAACCCTCTGAACCAGTGTTTCTCAACCTTGGGAACTTTAAGATGTGTGGACTTCAATTCCCAGAATTCCCAGCCAGCATTCTCCAGCCTGCTGTGAACAGCATAGGACTAGTACTCTGAAAAGTGCATTAAACCTGTGTTTAAGAAACAGGCCTTGCACTCTTTTGTGGAAGGAAAGCTTGCAGTGGTCAACATGAACTTTTCCTTCCCCTTGCTTTCTCCCCTGGGACTTTAAGGCCGTCTGCACCAGACCTGTTTTCCAATTATAAAAGGAATATGCTGAGAGCATGAGGGTGGGAAGTGGGGTGGATATGAGATCAACAGGCAACCGATGGCAAAGGTGGAGCAGGCTTGGACTTCAGCAAACCAGCAGTAGCCAAACTGAAAGGAGGAACAGAGCCCAGCAGCTTCACCCTCTCCAGCAGAAATGCTGAGAAGCTACAGCCAGCTAATAGCTGGCAAAGCACCTTTCTTTTCTCAGCCCAGCATAGACTGAGAAACTGCCAGGCCAAGACTTCACCAACAGTTTAGAACAGCAGCTGACAGCAACAGAAGCCAACTTGGCTAAATGGTGGCTTGAGACCTTAGTATAAGGCAGGGCTGCAACTAGGGTCTGTGTCACCTGGGGCAAATATGGATTCCATGCCCATTCTGGTGCCCCCCCAGTGCTCATTTTGGCACACACACCCCAGTGCGGTGCCGGGGGCACATGCCCTGCTTGCCCCCCCTAGTTGCGGCCCTAGTATAAGGTCAGGCAACAAAAGAGAACAGAATTGTTATAGACTGTTTAGGAATAAGATATACACATAGACATAGATGTTTGATTAAAATAGCATAGGCTTAGTGTTAAGGCAGAAGTTAGGACAATAAGTAAGTTTGTTAAATTTTATATCTTTCCTGGAAACAGAGGGAAAATTAAAAATAGTCTGTTTGTTACTGGTCTGTACCATTTCCCAAAAGACCCCCTCATACCTTTCTTATAAACCTGTGTTTATAAGGAGCCTAAATGAGATCTGGCAAGCTTTATGGAGAGCACCAGTTGGGCATCAGGCCAGCATAGAGCTTTGGAGAAGCCAGGTGTCCAAGCCCAAATTACCATGGAGGGTAGTTGCCAGCAACCAGAAGGGAGGGGGCATGTCCACAGCAGCCTAAATTAACCAATAGAAGGTAAGCAGATTCCAACTTCTCATCATGTCAGCAACCACACTGCCAGTAGAAATAAATGGATATTCATCTACACAGTGAGTTCGATGACCTTATTTTCATCTTTTCCAGTAGCTCATTAAATACCTTTTTTTCATCCTTTGGCTTGTGATATTTCTATTTGATAAAATGTTTGATTGTCTTCTGAACAATAATGTTATATTGTCATATAACATTATCTGCTTTTTTGCTGCTATTAAGCAGCATTCTTTTAAATCAACAGCAGTTCATCAACCACATACCACAACTGAATATTCAGGTGGGCATTTTATTCACTTCTATCCCTAACTATATATTTCTGTCTTCTATGTAATAAATTTTTAGCTTGCATGTGAATGAAATCTATTAATTAATCTACTCAGATGTATCCAAAAATATGTTTTGTTTTCCCTTAAGTTAAAATTAAATGAACACCACTTCATCAAATGTTTGAATGAAAAAAATATTTTTCTAGATTTAAAAAAAGACAATTTTCATAGTTGTATGTTTTTTCCAATGCTGCTTTCCTGGCATTCACAAACAGGCTGGGGGGAAAACCTAAACCTAATTTGGACCACAATGGCCCATAATTTAAAATACTTACTAGCTAAGAGAGTGTGAGAGGACAGGATTTAAAAAGTTGCAGCTTTTCTCAATCTGATAGCATGTGTTAGATCAAAACCTGTAATTCCTAAATCTTTGACCATGCTGACTGAGAATTAAGGAGGTGAAACCCATCACACTTAGAGTTCATCAAGTGGGAAAGACTGCTTTAGTGCAATAGATTGTACATGAATTGTTTAGTATTTAACTTTTCTTCTTTGAAGGGCATACATTCAAAACAATTTATCAAGTAGCTTTTGGGGCACATCAATTTCAAAAGTGAGTAATTTGTACTTCAAAAGGGATAAGCCATATATCTGGGAAGCTTTGGAAGATAAAACAAGTGGCAGTGGTTTTTTGATCCTGGCCAAGACTTATCCAAGGTGGCAGAAGAATATAGGTATTGCTACATCTATGCAATGTTTGCAATCATTATTTCGAACAAAAAACAATCCATGTCTATTTATATCACAGGAAGACCTCTACAGCCTTGTATTTTATGCCTCGATAGCCTTTATACTAGAATATATATTTTACATGGCATACACTGACAGGCATAACTATTACTACATTCAAAACAGAAAGACAATTGTCCTTGTAGCCAACAGCTTTGTTATAGTATATGTTTTCACAGTGATAGTCTTATGAAGAGAACAACATTACTGCTTGTTTTAGAAATATCCTGACTATGAACATCACTCCAATTTTTGCCTATATTTAAATTTAATTTGTCCTTCATTTTTCATTAGGAAATGCAGATTCAAGTCCACATTCACCCATGAACTTTACTTGAATGAGTTAGGCCTGTCATTGACTCTCAGTTTAACCTACCACACAAGGTAGTAATGACTGGTAAGGATAAGTCAGTTTGGTCTAGTGGTTAAGGCAACGGGCTAGAAACCAGGAGACTGAGAGTTCTAGTCCCGCCTTAGGCCTGAAAGCCGGCTGGGTGACCTTGGGCCAGTCACTCTCTCTCAGCCCAACTCACCTCACAGGGTGGCTGTTGTGGGGAAAATAGGAGGAGGAAGGAATATTAGATATGTTAGCTGCCTTGAGGTATTTATAAAAATAATAAAGGTGAGATAGAAAATAAAATAAATACAATCAAGTGCTGCCTTAAGCTCCTGGAGTAAAGGCAGGCAACATCCTGCAAGCAACAACTGGGAGACGTACAACAAGATTTTCACTCAGTATTCTACATCCTTGCACCCCAAAAGCCAGGTGGCATTCCAGAACAGTTGGAATATGATATCAAAGCCTAGAAATTCATGAATATTGGGAAGGGGAGCTGCCTTATGTGACTGAAAATAGCTTTTAACTCATTGAAGACCTTCTTTTTAAAAACCTGTTATTTATTTATAGAAATCTTCAGCTTTTATTTTAAATCTTCATCCATTTTTAAAATTTGCTTTGGGTTTATTGGACTTATAATACATAAGGAGTGTTGCCAAACGTATATAACAATAAACAATAAATATAACAATTTAATCAAATACATAATAAAAAGCACAATTGAAATAAACATGTATGATTTCAAAGCTTTTTCCATCTCTACAGTCAATGGATAAATTAAAACTTAACAACTATTGATACATTGGGCACTGAGAATGGTCACTTGTGCCTTTGTCATCTCAGATTATTTTAATTTAGTCTACACAGTAGTCTTGTGACCACTTGGAAACTTCATCTCGTCCAAAATGCAGCTGCTTGCACATTCACTGGTCGGTCTTGATACTGCCACATTACACCATGGCTGTGGTGTTGCACTGCTTACCAGCATGTTCCCAAGTACAAGTCAAGGTTCTGGTCACTACCTTTAAGGGCCTCAATAGCTGAAACCTTTCCTAAATAGATTCTGGCTGCCCAATACACTTAGTCAGAGACTGCTAAGAGGACCCACCTATGCAGAAGTACAGCAGAAGATAAGCTCAACAGTGGGATATTCTGTGAAAGCTCCCCTTCTGTGGAATGGCATGTCCCCTCAGGCAAAGGATGGGCCTTTTGGAAATTGGTAGTCCTGGCTCTTACAGAAAGCCTTTAGGGACTGACAGATTAATTGATTGATTGGAGCAACACTAGCCTAAGTTTGTTAAGCCTTACTTACTTTTATTATTTATCATTGTTTTATTTATATTATTAGCCGTAAACCCCTAAGAGTTGAGGCAGGGACAAGCCTAATAAATAAATGCATGCATGCATGCATACATACATACATATATTCAAACAATCTAATATGTAAGGACCTTAGTGTTGAATGTTTAATATACTGTTTTGACTAGATACAATATTTGATGCTTCATATTTCCAACAATTTTCATATTCTAATTTAACTTCTTTCAAATTTAGGAGTCAAATACCAATTGGATAATGTCTTAAAACTGAGCTACAGTAAAACTCTAGATTAAATTTTGAATCATTCATCAACATACTGGAACCTAAATCTGTAATAAGTTACAGTAGCATTTTATATCTATATATTTTAAGAAAGAGAGACATCTACTTCAGCTCTTTGAATCATAGGTAATTTTAACTTGCTTTGCCACTCCTAAGCTATTTTCAGAAAAATTGTGGAACTAATCTTATTAAAAAGATTCTGGCTGTTTCTACTTTTTGTGTGTGAAACTCATCAACCTTGTGCTGCCATTATTTTCATAGGAATAAGTCCCTTAAGTTATGCTCAGAAGCAATGTGGTAATTTGCATTTTTAATTATTTTATACTGTAAAAACCTGAATATATTTAAAGCATTTATTTAAGGGATAGAAAAAAAATCCTGCTAACTTGCAACTCAAGTACGGCACAGAGAGATATAGAGGTGCACAAAGCAAAGATACAATAAATATATTGTTACATTCCCTTTTGTGAAAGAAAGCTGTGGTAAGCATGCATAATTAGAAATAATACCATTTTAAGCCCAGTATTGAAATGAAATTTGTTTTGTTTTTGCCCTTCTCAATAGTTAGAATACTTTCTGATTGATGGCATCTGACAGTTGATTACTCAAGTGAGCCCTATGTAAATGTTCATTGTTCATACATCTGACTCTCTGGAGAAACTAACTGTGTCAATATTAACCTGACCAAATTAAAAATAAGATGTCGCTTTTGTTCTTCACACTTCTTGCATGGGGAGCACAATATGGCTTTTGTCAGAGACGCTCCATCATTCTGGCTCAAAGAAACTGTCAGTACAGTTTGGGATTCGTTATTCATGGCCAGATATCCTGATGGGTCTAATGAAGCCTTTCTGCTGACAACTCATTTGCTAAAAATACCCAACTATCACAAAGTACAAATGAGGAATATATTTCTTTCCTCATTACCCTGCTTTTCCCTCACATTGACAATTATGCCGTGAACCCCGATGATCTTCAAGCTGGGATAAACTCAACTCTGCTCTGTAGCATATAGGTGAACAGTCTCCTCTTAGCTCATGGCCAATGTTTCCGTTTGCTCTTTACTCTTTTATGAACTAATGGCCAAACTTTAAGACATCTTTAAATTGCAATATAATAGGGTAAACACCAGTGTTTTTGCACACATGCCGTGCCAACAGCCTGTGTGCTTTTGTTGAAAAATGTGAGCTAATTACTGCAAACCCCCTCCTGAACCCAGACATAGACAATTTTTTGATAAAAGTTTTCAGGTAATACTGAGTTGCTGTGTTGTGAAAACAAAAGGAAGCTGTGTTAACACAGCTGATGCTGTTCCTCCCAAACTCCATTCTTCTTACTTTTGTTTTCCTTCTAGAGGGTTTTGTCTGTGCACACTCATTTGATGCTTATTTTATCAGCTGAGGATGTATTTTCCTATAGTTGCTGGAAGCATAGTCTTTTTTGCAACCAGTTAAGGCAGCCTGTTAATGGCAAGGTTAAAATGAAAATACCCTCAATTTAAGCTTGGTTCCTGATGGCTACATGGAGATACATTCATGCAGTTTTCTTGGTAACAGTCAAAAGCCATTAGCCATTTTCTTTTTTCAGGATGTTTTTGGACTTCCTGTCTAATCCAGTTATAATGCTTATGTGCCATCAAGTTGGAGGAAAGGTTCTCCTTATTTTCATGTGTTAGGATTGATTGATTGATTGTGTACCATCAAGTTACTGTCAATTCTTAGTGACCATATAGATAGATTTTCTACATAACAATCTGTCCCTAACCTGGTCCTTCAGTGCTTCCAACAATGCACCACTGTAACTGAGTCCATCCACCTTGCTGCTGCTTGTCCTCTTCTTTTTCCTTCCACCTTTCCCAGCATTAGAGCCTTCTCCAGAATGCTAGATCTTCACACAGTGTGTCCAAAGTAGATAATTTGAGCATGGTCATTTGTGCCTTGAGTGAGAACTCTGGGTTGATTTGTTCAGTGATCCATTTGTTTGTTTTCTTGGCTGTCCATGGTATTTTCAGGAGTCTTCTGCAACATCAGCATTCAAAACTGGCAGTACTCTCTATCCTGCTTCTTCGATGTCAACTGTTGCTTCCATAGAGTGTCACAGGGAATACCATGGCTTGCACTGTTCTGATCTTTGAAAGCGTAGACACATTACAGCAACTGAATATCTTTTCCAAGGCCTTCATGGTGCTAATCTGCAGTATATTTATTGACTGCTTGTTCCTTTACTGTTAATGGTTGATCCTAAAAGATATAATGTATTTACCACATCCATATCTTAATTGTCAATTCTAAGGGTGGTTGTTCTACCTGTTGTCATTAGTTTGGTCTTCTTTATATTAATTTTTGCTTTACTCCCATTTTTTCACTCTGCCCCTTGACTTTTATTACCAGAGCTTGCAGATCCTTTGAATTTTCAACTATCAGAGTAGTGTCATAAGCATAACATAGGTTCTATAGAAGAGCACCATGCTCCTCTTCTTCCAATCCAGCCTCTAATATATATTCAGCATATAGGTTAGATAAATAAGGGGAGAGTATATAGCATTGTCTCACCCCTTTGCCAACCTGGAGCCAGTTTGTTTTGCCATGTTCTGTCTGTACTATGGCTTCCTGAACTATGCATTGTTTTCATATGAGGGCAATGAGATGTTCTGGGATTCCCATCTTTTCCAAGTACATTCCACAACTTGATAGGATTGACACAATCAAAGTTTGCCTTTCTATAATCAGCGAAGCACATATTGACTTCTTTTGGTAACTGCCCAGAGTCCCTCCTTGTGGGGGGAGATGGGCGGTGATAAAAATTTGATAGATAGATAAATAAATAAATAAATAAATCCTTTGGCTTTCTCAATTATCCAGCATGTATCGGTAATAATGTCTCATATTCCTCGGCCTTTTCTAAAGCCAGCTTGAACATCTGGCATCTCTTTTTCCATGTAGGATCCTAATTATATTCTCCAGAGACAAATTGCCTATGATGCTGGAAATAGTCATTATTCTCCATTAATGTCCTTTTGAAGCCATCCTACTTGATGGGCAACAGGGTATGATGAATTCCATAGCTTCTGTACTTTATGAACTATTTCTTTTACTCATATTTTTATCTCACATTGTTCTGTTTCATTGGTTAACCCAATTTTTAGCATTAGGAAAGGGAGAAAAATGCTTGCTCATTCACTTTTTTTCACACCATGCATAATTCTATACATTCCAATCATTCCTCCACCCCACCATATTTATTTGTTTTTGTTGTTTTTTCCCTAACCTAAAAAGCCCCAAACATAACTTTTCCTTATAGCAATGTTGTTTCAGCCCCTTGTTCATTGTAGTTGCCCTTTTTATTCCTTTTTGAGGAGCAGAGATCAGAACTACACCCAACATTCTGTACCCCATAGATTTGTATAAAACATTATGATATTAACACAGAGATATAGAACTCTACATGGGGCTGTCCTTGCAGACCACCCAGAAACTTCAACTGGTCCAGAATGCAGTGGCACAGGCAGCTCTGGGTGCCCCATGGTCTGCCCATGTTACATTATCGTCGTGTGAACTACACAGGCTCACAGGTTCCTTCTGGGTGAAATTCAAGCTGCTGGTTATCACCCTTAAAGCCCTGAATTGTATGAGGCCAAGTTATTTGAAAGGCCAGCTCTCCCTGAGGGTATTTGCTTGTCCCAACAGACAGGGTAGGCATACTCCAGCTCTCCTCCGTTAAGCAATATCATCTGACAGGACATAGGAGGTGGGCCTTCTTCATAGCAGTGCCTGCCCTGAGCAACAGCCTCCCTCCTATAATCTGGAGGGCCCCCACTGTCTTGGCCTTCTGGAAGGCTGTGCAGTCCTGGCTGTTCCCCCAGGCACTGAACCAGGATGGGAGTTGGGCCCAACAAAGGTGTATTTGGTATGGAAGTGCTATGGCTCCTTGGTTGGTGTGTGGCTGTAATTCTATAGAGTTTTGCTTTATTTTTTATGTATCTGTAGGGGTTGATTGTTTTTGGCCACCCAGGGTTATATCGTATAAGATGAGCAACCATATAAATCTTTCAAATAAATTAAGTAAATACATAAATACTTCAATTTTTCTTAATCATTCACTACATGTGTTTATTTTAACAGCAGCTGTTTGTTTTCATCAAGCTATTCACTACTAGGCTTGAAATTCTTTCCTGGTCAACTGTATCAGCTTGGACCAAATGCATACTAAGGACTTTTTTCCACAACATTCATCACTTTATGCCACATTCTCTTTTTAATTTTACTCTCTCCAGATTGGAAAAATTCTTAACTGTCCCTTTTTAACTATTCTAGGTAATTTAAGGCCCTGAGCAAACATGGTCAATTCAGGGCTCACCTCAATCCCAGATCATTTATGAGTAAGCAAAAGGACAGTTTTCTCTAAAAACTCTAAGAAGATTTCCTCCATTGTGAAAGCTATTGATTTATTTACACTTTTCTTATTCCTTAATCAGTGTCTCATAACTGTCTGGCTCACATTTTGATTATTTTCTTCTCAATTTTGTTAGTATTATTCATACAAATTTCTCCATTATATTTTTCTTACTTTAATAAATTTCTGCTGCATGTATTGTTTCTTATTTCATCATTTTGATCATATACAATCTATTTTTCTTATTAGTGGATTGATTTTACTGTTCACATTTACTGTAAACTTACAGTACTCTTAATGAGCAATAGACACTGTATTTTCCCAGTTAACTTTGGTATTTGTTCAGGCCTCTTCTTTTGCTTAGATTGACTGGTTTCTAGCACCAGTTTTTTAAAAATTTTTAGAAAACAATTGGTTCTGAAATACATTTTCTATATGCCCTTAATATTTAATTCAGTTTCAAAATCCATTTTTCCTTATTTCCCTTTGCTTCCTTCTGTTCCCCCCTTTTTAAAAAATATCTCTTACAAGACATATGTGGAAACTGGATTAATCACAGATCAGAGCAGATCATGGTAATTTGAAACAATCTGCTATCAAGGTAGAGTAGATGGTTTTAATCCATACAGTGGATTTCATATGATCCAATATTGTTCCATTTCAAAATTATGACAGTACTGTTGCAGTTGCTCTAGCTGTCAACAGTCTGCATACGATTGTGGCAGGATATAAATGTGAGATAATATATATATAGATGGATAGATAGACAGACAGACAGATGATAGAAAAAGATAAAGCCTGATCATGCTTTCATAAGATGCCATGTTGGAGGAGTAGGAGAAGGACTGAATTCATAGATGTTTGTGGGTAGAAGGAAAAATTTTACCCTATGTACCAACATACAACATCATGTTGCAAGTACAAAAGGACAAGAGTTTGTGCCATGACATCAGAACACATATTTCATCATTTTGGCATCATCACAGTTAGGAATAAACACCTGTGACTGAATTTAGAGGTCAATATATCTGTCCTTAAGTACAAGTGACTCTTGTGATGTTAACATCACCAACCACCTCAAGTATATGACTAGGAGGTAAATTCAGTACCCATTGGCCATTGATGAGTCAGCACAAAACAAGGAGGGGAGATCAAAGAAGTGTGAACAGGGACTGATCAATGAAATTTCAAATGTAACGGATTATTAGGGGTTTAAGGAATGCTGTAATGCAGCAGTTGGATTCCAGTCCTTTTCTCAATGTAGAAGAAAAAAACCAGAAAAGAGAAACAAGACTCTTTGAAAAAACAAGACTTTTTGATGCTACAGGGAAAATCTTCTTAATAAAAGCAAAACTTTATTTTCCAAATTGAAAGTGGTAACAAAACAGAATAGACTACCCATGGAGTGACCCAGGACAGGTCAGATTATTTTCAGAACTGCAGATCCAGCCCTCAAAACAGGTCAGATAATCTCTGCATGGCCCCACTTCTTATAATTTACTATAGATGGTAAGGCTATAGGTAAAAAAAAAATTAGAAATGTATTAAGAAGGACTAGTGATTGTTAAGCAATAACTAAAACAATGATGATATCTCTGTGAAGATATTCATACAGGTTGGCTTGTGGGTACAATTGTATTTTTAAAATCCCTCCTTCAAGAACAGCCAAAAAGACTTGCAATCTTCTCACCCATTGCCATGCACTCCGATCAACATATGTAGGCTCCCTTTACAATTCGCCATCAATAAAAAACATCCATCACAAGAACGAACAGTTGGGGAACTATGAAGCCTAGTAGATTCAAGTATTATACTATTTTATAAAATTGTACTTGCTGTACTGTGTTCTATGACTACAGTAATATAAAATTAAAACTGGTCTGATAATCTAGGTTAACAAGCTCATAGATTACAATAGATATGTTACCAAGAATTACCAAGCATATATAGAAATGGATATATATTTTTCTCACGTCTGATGCCAGAGACAACCTAAAGAAAAAAGTGCAACACATAATTATTTGAAAATCTGTTGAAATAAGAAATATTATTTTATGTGACAGTGATCTTTTGCTACTTACTGTCTTGTTTGCTTTTTATTATTTTGGAATCTAAAGTACAAAACATCTACAACACTTCGTTGTTTTACACTTAAGCTATTCAAATAGATCCATAGTATGCCCTTTCACAATCTGATCTTACATGTAAGACACCAAGATGAATGCGTGGTTTGATAAAAGTACCATGGACAGGCTGCAGGTAATGAAGTACTAAACTGTGAAGAAAAATAACCAGCATAGTTACTGACCAGGCACTGTCTGTTAGTAAAATTGTCCCAAGTGTAAATTTATATTCAGTAATTTGTACCATCACCCATGCAGTATCACTGTCATGCAAACATGGTAATAAAGAAACATGTTTCTTGCTGTCAAGAAAATGTCTAGGAAAATTAATCAACCATTCATCCATCCAGGCTCTTTGCATACCCTTTTGTCAAAGAGGGAAGGCTAAGAGGCTCCTTTCCTGTTCCATGCACTCATTGCAATGGACTATAGAATCCATCAAGCTTGTGTTGATTTATTGAACTGTCTCTTAGCACAGCAGTACTACTACAGCAAATGAACTGGTAACATCTCAAAAAAACCGCCTCAGTAATGGTTCAGCAGTATCTGATGCATTTAGTTCCTTCCAACAGATTAAAGAATTTTTAAAGGTCTTGAATCTTGGCTCAGCAAACAATTGAGTATTCAAAAATGATAAAGTTTTAATATTTTGAAAACCATTTGAAGACACTGCTAATGTCCAGAAGCTCAACCATCCACATGTATATTGTCAAATATATTCATACATTTTAGGTATGGATGCAGTTATGGTTCTGTACATCTTGCCACTCTGCAAGTTTGCATTTACACAGTTATGCTGATGGCAAATTCATTTTAGCAGTAGAATAAAGATATTTCTCTCTGTATATGGAATATATGAAGTTGCATTCCTATAACTCCTGGGACAGTGTCCCAGATGTCATAAAATGCTATTCCAGGTTTGAATGAAAAATTCCCATTTCAAAGAGTGAAATCCGTATCAGATTCCTCCCCTTGCCTCTCCACAAGCTCTGCAACTAGTTTTACTGTCTGTCATATCTCAACTCCCTGAAAGGAGATATGATGTCAAAGGGGCAAAGATAGGCTAGGACTGTGGAGCACCACAGTCTTTGACGTATTCCAAGCATATCTCTCTCATTGCCTAGAGTGGGAGTATTGTCTGTCTGTCTGTCTGTCTGTCTGTCTGTCTGTCTTCCTTTGGGGGAAAAATAAGGCAGGCTATCAGTGGCAAAGCTTTTGGAAAGTGGGTGCCTCTACTTTGGCACCTCTAGTCAATGGGGTTGACTGCTTTCTCAGGAGACAGTCCTATTTGCACAGACTGGCTATAAATTCCACTTAAGTCCATAGGCAGCAGAGTCTGCAGGGGAGGGTCAAAACCAACAGGATGGAAGAGAAAGCGTCACAATGCAAGTCCCACACTTTTTGTATGTGTATTGACGTCCCACACACATTCAGAATGTGTGGGGCTTGCATCACTACCCTCCATCTGCCATCTTGCCATTTTGCCATACACATAAATGCAGCTGTCAGAGGGGAAAATTTCTAAGTAGGTGTGCATAGGATAGCCTAATAATTAAATATCCACATGCTTAGAAAGAGTTCTTCTGGCAAAAAGAATGCAAAAACTGAAGCAATCTTCAATAATGTATAAATCTGCTAAAATCCATACAGTCCATTCATCACTCAGTAGCTTTGGTTCTTTTTCATAAAGATATCTGACCTTTGCCCATTAGATTTCATTAGCAGGGCACCACACAAGGTTCTTTTGCAGATGACAGACTAGAAAGCTAAACATCATCGCCTGAAGGATTTGTGAGAAGAAGCCCATCTTCAATCCTTGTCCCTGGGAGGCACTTTTAACACCTGCCAACCACAGCACTATCATCAGAAAAACATTTACAGATTTATCTTCAGGCTGGTGATTATAAGAGATAATTTGTTTGGAGTATGGATAAAGTTGGTCTAGCATAAACAAACTCGAGACTCAAATTACATGATGGACATCATTAACTATTGATTTAACCACTACTGATCTGAAAAAGATGGGACATTAGCTCAAAATTATAGGTTTTTTTATTTTTATTTTTTTTTAAACTAAAAACTATTAGGGACAAATAGAAGAAAAATGTATTTGGGCATTTTACCTTTCCTACTTAGGGAATCTTTCATTTTATATTGCTTATATATTTATATTCATATCCAAGTATGAATCTGTATATTTCTATCTAGACTTTTCATCCCTGATTTTTTACAGCTCTGAATAGCTGCTCTTAAATGCAAGTTTATTTGCCCAGAAGTAGCATAATTTTTTAAAACTTTATTGTGGGGATAAATAAACATAGTTTAAAAGTCACTTTTGCCACCCCAAAATAACATTTGACTTCTTCTACTGATGTTATCTTCTCTGTTACCAGCTCTTTTCCCAGTACAGGGATGGGGATATTACATTCTATCACATATTTACTCAGAGAACCAGTTGTTTATAAACAATTACAACTTTATCTATATACTACTAAAACTGTCATTGTGTTTATCTGTACCCTCAAGTTAGCCCAAATAGTGCATTACACTGCAACAATTTTTGAATCAAGGTACTGTATCTAAAAGCCGCTAACTTAAAGAATGCATAAAAATCCGGGACCCATTACTCCTGTGGAATTGAAATTTCCACAATGTTCACACCAGTTTTGCTTGCGCAGTTGTGGCCATGGCAGCGTTCCCGCAGTCACATAACTGTGATTTCCAACAGTCCCTGCCGGCTTCCCACAAGCAAAGCCAATGTGGAAGCCAGCAGGAAATTGGAAGTCGCTCCCGCTCCCACTGCTTTTTTGCCTGCCTGTGGTCGTTCTGTTTATCTGTTTAGGTAAGTAAATATTGACTTATTGAAGTCTGTTTGTTTTCTATTTATGATATATACTCCTTAAGTTGATCATGGGACCATCCAGCATTCGGGTAAAAAAATAAGGTCAGCCTAAAATTTAATGTTCATTCTAGTCACATCAGACTGTACTACCTTCCTCTCAAAGGATGACCCAGTGAGTGACAGGGTTGTCTAGTTTAACAACAACATTGTATGAACAGATAGATAATATGAATAAATATTACTTCTGTTTAGAGGTACAGAACTCTATGCTGTTTTACCAAAGGATAGATCACTTTTTCACAAGGACCACTGATATTTTTCTTTTCTTTATAGTGACCACTGGCATTTTTCTTTACTTTCTATTGATTGTGTCCTTTTCCCTTCCTCCCATTACCCATCTCTCTCCTCTTTCCTTACATCTCTCTCTCCAAATTCTCTTATCTTTCAGTCCCATCTTTCACACATGGAATTGTCCAGTTAAGTGCCCTGTACTTGCTCTAGTAGAATGCAAATAATCTACCACATTGTCACATTCTCCATAATACTTCATTTTAGAGCTACAATTATCATTTGCAAACATTTAAATTTCATCACATTATCCAGTTAATGGATAACGAAGCGTTAAATTATTTTCTAGTCTCAAAAATTTTCACTAATTTTTTTGTTTTGTTTTGTCATTATAAGAATTTTAATGTAATTTTATAAACAGGTACCTCTGTTTGTTATTTTACCCTTAACATCCATTTTTTTTCCTTTGTGACATTTTAGAATACTTTTTGTTTCGAAAAGCACCCAGGGTAAAAAATAAAAAAAGTTATAAAAAAGAATTCAGATCTTTTCAGCAAAATATATTCCACATCCTAATCAAATGTTTTCCAAATGAAATTTTTACTTCTAGTAAAACTGTAAAAACTATATTTTGTGTGAATGGACATCACAAGCAGAATAAAGTTGCTAACCACCAATGGCATCTGCAGAAAGGGCAGTGCTTCTAGCAGGTTTTGTCCCTACCCTTTCCCTTTCTCCTGTAAAGTTCTGTATCCACTTTTTCACCGGATCTGGAATCTTGCATAATTGGGGTTCCAAATATATGAAAACCTAGGGGCTCCACAGGTAAAGCATTAAAAACCACTGTAAATCTTCCTGTTCAGCCCCTCTTGATTAAAATCCGTGTCTCTCTTGCCCTTCCAGCCTTGCTTCTGAAATATTCTTCTTTCAGGGTCTTTTTTTTTTACTCGAGTGCCCATTTTGTTCTCTCCCCTTGATCTCCAGGCCTCTAGACTCCCTGAGCAACCCATTTTTCAGGCCTTCTTTCTGCAGGTTTGGTTGCTCCTTTGTGAAGGTTTATTCCCAGCCAAATTAACAATTTCCCTTTCATCAGAGAAACTGAAGTGCGAATTCCTTCCTTTTCTGAGCATTTCAAGCCATTACTCTCATTTAGACAGGGTCAAGGATTTCATTACCACAGGCATAATGCAGAATAGGCACAAAACCAAAATAGTGCCATAAATGTCTGCATTTATAATAATGTGCTGTTAATAATATTGGGGAATAAAAAATATCAAGGAAACAGAGCTTGAAAACAAGGGTAGAAGTATACTTTCTCCATTAAATCCTCTTGAAGGTGAAAAACCAGTCCAGTTTTCAGTTTCCTCGGAAAACAATGCAGTTTCCACAGAAATATTTTATCATTAACTTTACTAAGATTGAATCCAGCTATATATTTTACTCTTTTACATGCTTTACATTCATAATACATATTAGAAAGTGAAATTGGAACAATTATTTTATACCAAGAATTAGAAAATACATTTGTAAAATACAAAACAACTATTCTAATCATTCTTTGTAATTCTGCTGATGTTTAGCTAAAGACCCTAATAAACACTCATGGTTATGTGAATTAATAGATGCCTTTAGCAACTCATTTATTAAACAGTCAGTTCCTTCAGAGAAAATGGTAAGAGTCATTATCTTACCAACTATGAAAAAAAAATCCAGATGTCCATCCTATGCAAAATGTTCAGTAGCTCTTACTGGACGTTCACCAGCTACAAACACATATTTGCACTGGAATATAGCAAGTAGGACAGAAATCTCTAATTGCTTAATCAGTCAATATTTTTAATTTTAGGAGGAGACTCCAAAATCACTCCAGGTATAGAAAGCTATCACATGCAGTGAAAACCTATGGAAGTATGAATCAAAAGAGGGTTTCTGGAAAAAGAGAATACAGCAGTGTCAGCCTGCCAAATTCTGAGATCTGCAAAAGTCTAAAAGAGATGTGTTGTGGTTTAAAAAATCCTAAGAGCTTGATAAAGACTGAACATTTTATGAGCGCTAAGCATTTCCAGATGCTATGGAATGCTGAATGTTTAGAAATGAAACATAAAACTTGGAGGAGGAGAAAGAATGGATTTCTTGAAGGTAGCCGGTGGCTGAAGTGATCCTATTACAAGGAAGATGCATATGTTCCTTTTATTATTTATGAACTTATCAATTTACCTATTGCTTCCCAATCTAAGACCTTTTACCAATGGAACAGCAATTAAGACCCAGAATCCAACATACAAATATATTCACTAGAACTAAATTGGAATAACTTTCTTGAGTTTAGTAACATATGATATATCTTGCACTAACACATTCACTAGGATCTATGCCCCAACCAAAATTAAGGATGCTCAGCTCCCACTGGTTCCATTGCATAATTACTTTTCATAGTGGCCCCACCAATTTCTAGGGAAGAGATTCCAATACTAGCACAGGATATAATTACATGAGCATAGAAACCAGCATAACTGCATATATTAATACTATAACATAAATCTAGAGTGTTGCTTTGGGTGCTAAGCACTGTTTTATTTTTGACTTAGCATAATATAGGGATTTTCAAGAGGAGCCATTCTGATAATGGGCTACAATTGAGTACTTACTACACTTAAGCAGTGTGCTAGAAATCTAGAAGCATAACTGAATCCATCTGCCCTATCCAGGAATGTGTTCCCGAGTAGCTATGCCCTCCTTTAATCTGGCAAGATACTTAAATCAAATAACCATCCCCACATTCTAAAGATGGTCTGATTACCTCAATGACTTAGCTCTAAATTTATGTTGTCTCGTTTTATTTGACAGTTAAATTGTTTTAATTATTTGTCTACCTGTAGAATTTTGGCCAGTGACCGTAATAAAGATTACGTGCATATGTGAGTCTTAAAAGATCCCCAAGACACCATTTCAGAGACCACAGTACTGTTCACTTACCCCCTCTGTTGGAAGCAGAACTCCAGTCTTTGGGAATGGAATCCATTATTGGGAATTTGGACCTTGAAAAACCTCTAAAGGGGATGAAGAAGCAGTAAACCATTCAGCAAGGTAGAAGGAGCTGAGAGTATGCCTCCATAACAGTTTAGGCTTGCTATAAATTAACTCCCTTGCATTGTGCAGTAGGAGAGATTTTTTTTAAAACCCTGGAAAATGTCAGAGATATTAGAAAGTATTCCTATTCTTGCTTCAACCCTGCCAGATCGCTCCAATCTTACCTTAGGAATGTTCAGCTGCAACAATTTTCAGTTAGATTTTCTCATTATTAGACTAAACAAAATAAGGAATATGGAAGAAGACTTTTGGCATCTAATCAAATGTCCAACAACCTCACATAGTACCCTTTCCTCCTCAACTTAGAATACATTTACTTGGAACCAGGATCGAAATAGTGATCTCAATAATTAAAGACAATTAATATTGATGTAAACAAGTTATTATTCCTTTTCTGTGTTTCTCATTTCTTTAGTGAACTTCGCCTAACACTGCTTACCCTGAAAGGAAATAACACAGGTATGTACTGTATATATGTACCATTGAAGAGACATCTGTATTTCCTGACAATTATAGCCACCAGATGGCGGTCTTGAACTATCTGTACTACACTAGAAAAATCTTGTTTTCCTTCTAGAGTTAAAAATTGCATTCAGAAAGTTCTTGCTCTCTCCCTTCCACTTCTAGTTTAAAGAACCAAGAGCCACTGATAAGGAAGTGCTGGAGAATCACAGTAAGACAGAAGAAGGAATACCAGATTAACTGAAGCCCATCCTTGCTCTATACCAAAACTTAATTCACCTCAGTGTAATTTAGTTACTTCTCTCAATTTTACATTATCTTTTTCTTTTCTACTTCTTTCATTTTTACCAGAACAGTTTATATAATTTTTACGTATTGACATAAGGAATATGTAGTGATGATGGAAGATGTAAGGAGGCATCCAAGTGTTGTCAGAGCAGAAGATACCAAGAATGTAATCCAGAACCAGGCATTCAAGTATATAATATACAAGTATGTGAATGTCACTGGTTGACCTATGAGAAATACTGAGTTTTAATCTCAGGATGCATTACGAGTACTACCCTATTACTAACATGTTCTGAAAACTAAGTAACGTTTTCCTAAAACCTTTAAAAGAAAAGCCTTTCACAGCAAATGATGCATCAAACTCAAACAGGCCATCAAGGTTGCTAATGGATTTTAATAGCAGCTATTACAGCATAATGTGCTTTCCCAATAGCTATTTGTTTATAAAATGTTTCGGTTTACAAGACCTTTATGTCTAATCCCAGCAGACAACCCTCAATCATTTATAATCATTTGGTTCAACCTACAAATAAATGCTGCAACATTCATTTTTCTAGCCAGATTGGCAACCCAAAAACCTCTGCACAAATGGAGGAATGGGATGGGAGCATGTACTTAGCTGCTGGTAAGGGAGTGGTAGGGAAAGGACATGTCATCGCCAGCAGTCATCAATGAGTTGTATGAGCAGCAAGGGAACAGACAGACAACACTGTGGAGGGGTACAGTTGCTTACTAGTGAGCCTGTCTTTGTTAACATGACACTGGCATCAGTGTGCAGGGCTAGAGGCTGTGGGCTAATCAATGTAGGAACTCTTTAAGGACGTGGGCTAGCCTCTTCATTAAAACTGCCACATTTTCCTTTGTGTCAAAATACCTAAATAAAAAGAGCTCCCCACAATTTATATTGCGCAATAAACAAGCAAACAAAAACCCCTCAAGTAATATTCGCTCAAAATGAAAATAGAGACTGATATATGAAACTCTGTTCCATGCAATCTGCATTCATTACAATGGAGCTTCAACATGACTTTCATCTAATAATACGCATCCATATGTTGGGTTTTTATTCATCCCAACGAAGTTCACTTTTGCTTTCTTAATCATTTACAGTTTCTACAAATGACAGAAACTGTTCAAACTTATACAAAGACATACAACTTTCGGCAAAATATTTTGAGCAATGAAACTTAAGCAAAATTAGTAGAACATAATGGGATTTGAGGGGGAAAGTATTCTGCAGACTGTCTCACAATGAAAAGAATTCTTAATCTTAAAAATGTACAATATAATACTGAATTCCATCAGACATGGAACTGATGAAATTAAAATATATAATTAGTGAATTATTGACATTAATCCAGGGTGAATATGAGCTGTTACATTTCACATGAAAACAGCTTGATATGTTTTTACATTTTTACTCACAATGGAGGGATGGTTGGTGAAGATGATGGAATTTGCAGACATGGCTAAATTAACTTCTTTGATCAGAGAAAAAACAATATCTACATTTATGGGTGACTAGAAACCCCTTTCAGACATTTTGCTGAAACAGAAAAAAATGCACTTATGACTTGTGGTTTTGATGATTAGAAAAGAAATTGGATAATAGGAAAAAGTGAGCTTTTTTTGTAATCATAGAGTAAGAGACAATTTTGTAATTGTACTTATATTAGTTGCAAAGGAAATCAGAAGCTATTTCTTTTTATTTCTGCAGTTTTGCTTTTGTCTTGCTTCTTTCTCTTTCTTTCTTTCTTTCTTTCTTTCTTTCATTTTACTCTCTATTAGTTTGTGTTAGTTTTTATGTTCTTTGTAAAACTTAATAAAATTTATTTTAAAAAAAGATATGTTTTCACATTTTAAAAATCAGCATTTCCATTGCCAAGATAATTGGAGATTAATAACCTTGTTAATTTTTTTAGGAGAAAAAATACAACTAAAATGGATTAATTGGATAAAAAAGACAAAAAGAGAGAATTATTTTATCTCAACTGCCTTTTTAAGAGCAGCATCTGTATGAGAGAGACAGGAAAACATTATTTTTGTTGAAAGCAGAATATTCCACATTGAAAGATGTGGAATACCTACATAAAAACAGCGGACTTGTTTGGGGGAAAAGTTAGATAGCCCTAGTAAATATATTATCCTTTGTGCTTTTCTGGTTATTGTTTGACTATCTCTAGACATGAACATTTGCTTTGAAATTACTTTTCCTGGCCACTGGGTGGCTGTAACTTTCCAGAGAAACATTGTTTTAGACAGTATGCTTCTCAAGGTCTTGTCTAACAAGAAAGTGAGTTGGTGTTTGGGAGCTGATATACTTTGAGATCCACTGACACAGTAACAAACTTGAAAGGGTTGGATATAAGCTGCATTGCATCAGTTCAATGCAGGGTCATGGTCAGGCAGGGAAGTTGCAATACTCTTTCTTTTGTTACCTTTTTCGTGAACCTAAAGCCATTGTGATGGCATGGTTTGAATTTCAGAGAAGGACCTAGGAGAATCTTAGTCAAGAAATTACTTTTCAATCTGTTTTACTTAACATCTGTGTTGTTGCACAGATAAAGAGAAGAAAGTGTGCACATTCCTCTGACATTCTTGGAAAAATAGTGAATGAATGAGTGGTATGAATGATTCATAATAAATTTACACTGGTTAGTACAATTAAATAAATCATTAAAAAAAACAAATCTACATTTGCAGAGGTTGTAAAACTCCATGGCTTTATTATATATCATTCTTGTATGTGCCCAAGAATGGGGATGCTAATTGTATTCATATTGATGGAACTAGCTACCCATTATGCCAACAGAGAATCTCAACAGCATTGTCAACTAATGAGTGAAAATATTATCCAGAGAGAAAGGCTGATTTCAGTTGCCATGACAGAAAATAACAAAAATTGAATACAAATTTCCTTATATTGATGACCACACTAAATACATACACAATTGACTTAATATCCCAGGGTGCCATTATTTGCAACTTTTTCTCAAAATTAGGTACAGTTCATGCATTCTTGAACTTCTTCGTATGCAACCTTAAATATTTAATACTGATAATTCAGCTAAATTAAGTCAGGATAGATGGTTTATACTGAATTGAGAAAGACAAAATTGGTTACATAGTAGAATTTTCTCAATACTTTAATATTTTTCTGCTACACTGAAATTTAATAGGATTGCAAAACTTATTTTTTATTTTCTATTAAATAGTGAAATAAAAAATAACAAGAAATTCAAACCATTGTCCTTGATCCTCATAAATACTCTATTGTCTACAATGACTTATTTCAGAAACAACTTGGGCTCAGATTTATTGTACAGTTCATCAACTTCTCAGCATGTTGGATAATGAATGTTTCATTTACATTGCTAATTGACAAGCCATGGTTCCTTCAACCTTTAACCCTTAAGATTTATCACAGTATCAACATATGTCAATATAATTGCACTTTCCAGATTTAAACAAAAAAGGAAGCTTGCAAAGGAACTTACTAATAAAAAAGGTATCAAAGGAATAATATTAAATGTAAACTTGAACTCATGAAAGGTCAACATTAATATTTGGCTATTAAAAAAATATTTTTCCTCACATTCTTCCTTAGCATGCAGATAAGATTTTGAAGTTAAAATCCTATATTGGAATATTATAATAAAACAACATTAACTAACAAAAAGTGTTACTTTATTTGCAAAGAAAGGATGTTTTTGATAAAAGATGAAAAGAGGGGCAGACTTAAGGTAAAAGATGAAAGTATATGCTTATAGGTAAAATTGTTAAGAATTTAAAATGTATGTCTCTGATGATAATGTTGGTGCAGCCTCAATTCCAGTTTTAGAGACCCAAACATCCGAAGTTGGGAATACAGTCTTAGTACTATCAGGTTTGTCAGCATAGGTCTATATTAAGTGTTACTACAACAGATGTTTGAGGTGCATGGCAGTAGAAGAGGGAGTAGGAATCTTTCCACTGCATGATGCCACTTCAATATTTGAATAGTACTATTGAATAATGAACAAAGAAAAAAAATTCAGGCTGCCTGGAGGAGAGGTTTTATCTCACCAGCCACCAGCCAGCAGAATCTTTGAAAGTTGGACCATCTTACTGACAGGAGCTCTGGTGTCTATATCAACAGGAGGAAACCCAATTCCACTGCAGGTTTCTTGATATCCCAGAAAATAGTGAGGGCCAAATAAAGCATACAGAATTGAATAAATAATTGGTGGAATAAAAACAAGAAATGAAAAAAGGAGGTTGCATTTCTTTGGGATAGTAAAATGCCTCATATTTAATCAGCAATATATGAGTAGAAATGACAATTGCACAACTGCAAGATTAAGTTTTGCATGACATGAGAAAATTTGAGTCTGTTCTAAAACATTGTGGGCACTAGGCAATGAAAAATGAGAGGTTTAAAATAGAAAATAAAAACATAAACTTTCAAACAACTCTTCCCACCCCCACCACAAACACGTGCAAAAAATAAAGAATCTGTCTAAAATTTAAGCAACTGCAATTTTGGAGAGTGCCCCTGGTAAGAGTTACTTATTTCTTCTCTTTTTATTATACTTTTCTTCAGAGGAAATAACTGGGGATGAAGGATCAGTTCACAGGCTGATTAGGATTTAGGAAAACAAGCTTTGTAAAAAGACACCTGTAAATTATTTCATTATCATTGAAAAAGCTTGCCTCCTTACCAAACCATAGGAAAGCCATTGGAATAAATTACAGAAATCTATGCCTTAATGTCTTAAGAGATAAAATAGTCAATAAAACTCATTAAAGAAGGCTTTTATGACTCATGCCTGGGAAATATGACATTAAAATGTATCAAACATAAGAGATCAACTGTGATTAATTAGATGATGAAATAATGCCTACATGACAGTCGAGTGTAACTTTTAGCCAATCAGTCCAATTTGATACCCAGCATACTATTATCACAAGAAGAGGAAGATGGCATAAGGTACAGTTGGAGCAGAGCATCTGCAACAGGCAATGTAAAGCATCATCCTTGAAGCACCAGATTTATTTTCAAGAATGCCCCTGACCCCTAGAGGCATTTTTCAAACAATAAAGATGGCAGATGTCTGCAGTACAGTGCTTTGTTTACCCACCTACTTCCTTAAAAGAAACAAATATTTTTTTTTTAATCATATGGCATAGCAGTTTGGTGTTCATGCTGCTTTTTCTTGCTGGGAAATCCTTGTGAGGTCCAGCAGCCAGATGTGTTGACTATTTAGCCGTGACAAGTCACATTGCCCAGGGTGCACCACGAGGAGGCTAGTCTACATTGCACTGAGTTGGGCTGAGAGAGAGTGACTGGCCCAAGGTCACCCAGCTGGCTTTCATGCCTAAGGCAGGACTAGAGCTCACAGACTCCTGGTTTCTAGCCCAGAACCTTAACCACTAGACCAAACTGGCTCTCAGTAACAAAGATAAACAAAGGAAGTAGGGAGTATCTTGCAAAGTGAGAGGAGTTGACAAGGAGAAACTTCTAGTTTCTTCCCTAGTTTGTGTGCTGGTAAATTGGGCATTTTGTCATTGACTGTATCTACCATGGTAGCCATTTTCTGTATACACAAGCTCTATATCAAATCTACTTTATGAGAGTAGTCCACAACATTTTCTCCATAACATTTGCTGATGTAATAGAACAACTGGACAGGAAGTGGGAGAGAGAAATACTTCTATCTAATGCATGCAACTTATATTTATAATGCATTTATTGTAAGTGCAGCTTTTTGGAATTTTCATTAGAAATTGCATTTGGCAGGCATAAGAATGGACCTCTGTATTGAGTTGATTCTAACTACTGAGTCTATTCTGAATGACATAGGTAAATTTGTGCTGTTGCAAAGCAATATCCAATGAGAGAAAAGTTGAGTAAGAGCCACTGAATCTGCATAGAAAGCCCTAAAGTTCAGCATTACCAAAGAAAATCAAGGATGAATATTATACTCATACAGTATATATCCCTGATTCTTGGCTACACAAGGGAGACTTGCAGTCCCACCTCTCAGTCCCCCACTGCACTTCTCCACAAAAAAGGCACTCCATTTGAGTTACATCAGAGGGAAGGCTGATGACTAGATCCTTAAGGCAGGCCAAAGGAAGTGATAGTCAAAAATAAAGCTGCAAAAGCATTACAGGAATTTCCATTTTCTACAAAAGAAGACTCTCAGATTTAAACCCAGGACCAACAGCAAAACATAGTAGCAAAACTACTGTGGAAGCAGGTTCTAAAGGGAGTAACTGAAACTAGCCTCCACAGAGCAGTTGTTCATGAGCATCAGTCCTATGATCCTGAAATTACCAGCTTAAAAACATCTCAAGTTAACTAATATTGTTGTCTCCATTCACCCAATAGGGTTTGGAACTAGTAAAATATCTCAGTTAGGAATGGGTGTTACAAAACTTGTCAATTTACATTCAAAAGCAGCTATTTTTGCTTGAGAAGAACAGAAAGACACGAAAAGCTTTTAACAACATACATCAAACTGTGCATTTGATGATATGAGTTAGATATATGCATATTTCAGTTGTCCATTTCCAGCTGCTTTGTGGCATCAAACTTTTTTTTTATGTTAACAGATCACATTATTATCACATTTAGAGAAGAGTAATGGCATAGGGTGTTGATACATCATTGGCAGCACAGAGCGCTATTTGAAAACATGCTTAGTCTTTGCATTCCTAATAGTGGGCCGGAGATGCACAAGTTTTTAGCATTAAACCCATGCTTCCTGATATAAAATGGTTTAGCACAATAAATGAATATACTGTAAGTTCCATAGAAAACGCCTTGTACCATGAAGAATTATTAAGAAAGTAGTCTTCTCTCAATAGCTAAAATGGCCAAAATTTTATTTTGACATTACTATACCGTCCATAATATTCTGAAATAGTAGCAAGGGCCACAAATAGATCTGGGGCCAATGAATTTGTGATTTTTAAAATAAAATAAAAATATAAAACTCTAGCAAGTTTCTAGTAAACCCTTAAAGATTTACTGACATACAAAAACAAAACAAAACAAAACAAAACCCTAAGGAGGGATAAAACTTGAAACCAGCCCAGTAAGCATGCACATTGGGGAAGAAGTATTGAATGATTATTAAACCAAGGTTGGCGGGGTAGGAATGGAATGGAATGGAATGGAATGGAATTCCCTGGAAAAGACATAGCTGGTGAGAAGTTGTAAACAGGAATGTTTATAGTGCAAGTTTTCAACTGCAGGGCCCAATTCTCTGCACACTATTAAATGATATATTGGCAGCATCTGATATTCACGAGGGTTAGAGAAGGTCCAGTAATTAGGTACTACTGTATGTACCTAAAGGAGAAAGCATGTGGGACAGAAGCAAAAGAAGTCTGAGAACCACCAGGCAAAATTTTATTACCTATTGTTTCCATGAATTTGGTTACAGAGCATACATAATAGTGCATTTACTGATGAAAGGGCCCTAGCCTGTTTGCTATGCAATCTGGGGAAGTAAAATGGCATGAAGGGCCTGTCTGCAGCTACCTGCAACCACACTACTCTTAAAGAAAGATGTGATGCTGAGGATTAACTCTGTAAACCCTAAAAGGGAGCTCTTCCTGGTGGCATATGCGAATCAGATCCTGCCTCTCCTTGTGATCTCTTTCTACCTATGACCCAAACGTAAAATCAAAGCTAGTTATGATATACATAAGGAACAAGATTAGATCAGTAAATGTTTGCTGACGAGAAGCAGCCAAAGAGGGAAAGAGTCAGCAAGGATCCATAGCAAAGGAAGAAACACACAGTGTACAGACCTAATTACTATAACATGGTAACAACAACAACAACAACAAAAAGGAATAGAATCCCTTAGGCGTCTCAGTTAAGGTAGTATTTTCTCCAGTCTGCTTCCAGCAAGTCCCATCCCCAGAACAGAAATTCCACATCAGAAAGCATAACTTTGACTTCCTTTTCTAACTTACGATAAACCAAAAAGTCAATAGAAGAGAATATCTGTAGCTCAGGGTTGAGCTGTGAAATCCTTGGTGCTCCCTGAGCTCAGTTTGCTTGCAGATGTTTCATTATCTGACTAGGTGCACTGATGACAAGGGCAGCCCCATGTAGAGCGCATTACAATAGTCTAAACAGGAGGTGACTAGAGTGTGGGTGACTGTGAGAAGGGCCTGTTGGTCCAGGAATGGGCATAACTGGTGCACAACACACAATTGTGCAAAGGCCCTCCTGGCCACGACTGCCACCTGCTCCTTGACCAGAAGTCGTGAGTCCAGGAGAACCTCCAGATTATGCACAGGGTCTGTCTGGGGCAGTGCAAGCCCATCCAAGACCAAAGATGGTAATTCTCTGGAAACCAAAGAGCCCCAAACCCACAGCCATTCCTTCTTGCCAGGGTTCAACTTCAACCTGTTGCTCCCTATCCAGACCTCAACAGCCTCCAAGCACCAGGAGAGGGCAGTCGCGGCATCGCTTAACTCACCATGGGCAGGATGTTCAGCTGAGTATCATCAGCATACTGATGATATCTCACCCCATGGTGATGGATGATCTCACCTAGTGGCTTCATGTAGACGTTAAACAGGAGCGGAGAGAACACCGACCCCTGTGGAACCCGTCTTAGCTTCTGAATATATGGAATCACTATGAACATAAGGTATTATGTTCATGTACTCAGGCAGTAAACATTGATGTTCAAATCCTGCCTTGTTACGAAGCTCATTACCTTGAACCAGGTAATCTCTGTACCTAGGGTACCTAGCAGGCTATTGTATGGATAAAAATGGAGAACACAATATATGACACTGTGAGGTCCTTGGATGAAGAATGGAATAAAACTACAAGAAGTGTATGTGTGCTTATACAGAACATCACAATCATAAACTTCCCCCTCCCCAAAAGTCTTCCTGAGCTCATACAAACTTTTGGATGAATGGAGCCCATACAACTGGTAGGTCTGTACAAATCATAGAGCTATTATATAAACTAGTAAAAATCAACACACATTGATAGTGAGAAGACCCACCCTCAGGATACAAGCCATAATTTAATGACAGATATCTACATGCACAGTGCATATTTCTATCGGGGGCATTCACAGCAAGCTGAGATTTTGTCAAAATGATGGGAGTACAAAAGGGGTAGCCATTGCATTGCAATGCCACCACTCACATGTTGTCATTTGCCCTCCCCTCTTTATTCTCCCGATGATGCCCATGATTTCTGTACTGATTTTTCTGTTGATATGGGCTTCCACAGAATCCCTACCCCCAGACAGCACATTAGATCACACCTCAAGTAGAATCATGGTTTGCTTAACCATGCTTTATTTAATAAACCACAGTTAGTTACATACAGGCATATTAAACTATAAAACATGGTTTATAACTATAGTACGATAGCTAGGTTCAAGAAGTGCATTGGTTTTCACTTAGTAATCTGTCTAATCTAGCTAATCTCCTGAAGTGATACTTCAACACTTTATAGTACAGAGTAATTACTCTAATGTTTCAGTCCATCTTTAGTAATTATCTGAATTGGAAACAGATGATTATGAAACTTTCTGGATCCAGTCTCAGTAACCACCTTAGAAGCATCACGTTTTTTTAAGCCTACGCAGATGTGGTAATGTTTATCATTACAGATGTGAGTTTTAATTTGACCTAGAGCATCAACAATATCACAGCTACCATCCTCCAGAGTGGTATACCAGTTTAAGTGATAGACTTTGAGCAGAGGGTATTTGATAATGGATTTCTGACTGCTCCATTTATTCTTAGAAGGTGATTACTTAACTAGGAATACATATGACAGAACAAAATCAAAGTATATTTCCTGCTGTACAACAGATGTATCACAAAATCACCTACAGGCAAAGATTGTCTGATGCTTGAAAATAAGTTTAATTTGTTTATGAGTAGAATATTTTCAAGATCCAAAAATATGATATATGTTCTTTTATAAAGAAAGCAATTAAAATAATATATAAATATATACACACTGCAAATGTAGTACTGATAACAAATTCATTTAAGCCCATTTATGCACATTAGTAACACACCATGTGGCAGAAAGACTAGGACTACAAGAAGACCCCTTGGCGATTTATTTTATATTAAATCCCTAATGGCCTCTCCTTATCTTTGCAAAAATATGCACAGAAGTCCAGACTATGCAACCATTGAAGTGAATGGTTATTTATTTACTAAACGAAAGCCCTGTGTTTAATGTTCCTTAGACATAAGGTAGTCTGCAAAAGTCACATTCCTACAGCTCCATATATCATTTATTTTACATACCCTAAGTCTTCGTAAGAGGCATCTGGGGATTTTTTTTCTACAAAGTCTGAATTTTTATTTCATATGTCATTACTAAAAGATTAAAGAGAACCATATTTTTACTGGGTTGTCTAGCTTCAAATCAAATTTCTATAATCAGCTTGAACATCATCTATAAAATAGCATTTAAGGGGTTGTACAATTGCAATATAAATACAAGGCCTCTCATGTGATCAAAACTGTAAAAAATAAAGTCTCCTTATGTCCAGCTCAACTCCCAGTGATTTTATGTCCATACAGTTTTCTTGGTGACACTTAAGAAATGGATTTCCACTGCCTTCTTCTGGGATTGTTTTCAATTTCTAGCCATGGTATTCTTTGGAAGTTTCCCATCCAGGTACTGACTATGACCACACCTGCTTAGTTTTGAGCCCAGAGAAATTCAACCAACTGCTGCCAAAGCCAATTCTATTCTTTATAAAAATGGCCACATAGATTAGCTTTCCCACGAGTGGTACCTTCCGAACTTATTAAATGTCATTATCCATCCATAATGCATGTTCCAGGTAGGAATATTGAGAGTTCCTCCTTGGTAGAGAGTCATGGGCCAGCAAGAAATCTGTGTTTCTGTGGTGGCACTGTAGAACAGTTCTCCATCAAAGATTTGGAAGGCACTTTCACGGCCATTCAGAAGGGCCTTGGGATTTGGTCATTGGGATGTACGGTAATAATTATTATAATACCGTATTAAAAGATATATTTAATAACAATTAGGGTTTTATTAATTCACTCATTATGTTTCTGTATTATGTTGTAGTTAAGGTATTCAATCAATCAATCAATCAATCAATCAATCAAATTTTTATTATGATCATAGACCAGCATAGTAAAGTATTTGATGATTATTTGTTTTTAACCCATTAACTGCCATGTAACCTCGTTGAACATGGCAGTAGAAAAATAAAATAAATACATAAATAATACAGGTAAGATACAAACTAGCAATGAGGACAGCAAATTTTATGCTGTGCTGTTTTGTGCCAACTTGAGGGCAGATGGACATCCCCTTAATTCATTAATGAGCCAAGGGCTTTAGAATATAGTAACACTACTTAAAATTTGTCAGTACATCCCAACTCTTCAAGTATCTCTTAGGAGGATACTGGAAGTCAATAATAAGAAACATATATTTCTTTTCAGTAAAGTCTGCATAATGAATAAATCCATAATAATGAGATTTATACTCATCACTGTTAAATGAATTCATTTTTCTATGCAGATCCACTTTGATCCATAAGATCTCAGTCCAGGAATTTATAGTTGGGAAAAGCCAGGACTAGCTTTCCCTGAATGGAAACACTTATCTGCCCTCACTGCTTTACAGGAAAAACTGTACGCATTGTTATGAGCAGGAATCAACGAGTATAGACCAGAATGTTCCTGTTTACATTATATGTCCCTTGCAAACTAAATTGCACAAGATATTGGCTGGGTTCACAAATTCTAAGCCATCAACCATAGTTTACATGCCACAATGGCAGGGTTGACACAATAAAGTCGTACCAAATTATGACTTTGGAATGGTCCCTAAGCATTTGGAGCTGATGGACATATTTAGAAGTTTGAAAGCATGTTATGGGCACTCTTAAAAATGCTGGTACCAGATGTATACTAATACAGCAGCTCCATAGCATCACTTCTGCCACATTAGCATGATGTATGTACTCAGTCTTACAGTTTATAGATTTTCTATAACTATCAGCTCTGTCAAAAATATTCTGTATATCAAGCATTCATAAGAATTTCTCCCAAGTTAATAATTACTGAGAATATAAAACTGAGTGACAGATGAACTTTTACATTCACCAGTATGCAAATAAGGGATTCATTCATAAACACCTAGTGAACAGATTTTCATTAAAACTTTGATTTGTGCGTGTGTGTATGTATGAAAGAGAAAGAGATTTTGCAGAAATAGAAAGGTAATTCTAATTGCCTGAGGAAATATTGTGAATTTTATTTATAGGAAAACCCACTTTCCTCTAAAGTCACTTAAATAAAATAGCTCTCACTTTGAAGAGAAATCCAGGAGAGAACAAGAAAAATATATTCTCAGGGCAAAAAAAGATAAAAGGGCAAGAGAGAGAGAGAGACGTATTTTGACATCCACTGGGGAGAAATTTCCCAGGAAAACTACACCATAACTTTCATTTCATTCTTTTTTTTACTTCTACTTTTCAGAGCATCACATCAACATTAAACAGACATATTTGACAAGTTTATATTTTGTAATGTTTACACTTATCCCAAAAAAGATACTTAAAACCAAGCAGAATGGCAGATATCAACACTGCAGTCCAATCTATAATACTTAGCAACATGCCCAATAACAAATAATTTTAAATGCCTTGGAAATAAATATGCCAATCACAGTATGTGGTGCATATCTCTTATCATGTAGCAAATGTCATAATGATGAATATATATGCAAAACTAATCAATCACTGATATCATGCATTTCCTTAATGGGAAAATTAGAAAAGATGAAAATAGTATGTAATTTGGGTGAACGCATAATCCTATTTTTTTTTCCAACAACACTTTATTCATGTTTCCAGTGATTTTATAAGCAAGCATATTATGGCTACATTGGCAAAGGAGGATCATTGGTACCCATACCTTTCTCTGCTCGGTTGCCTTGTAGAAGGTGGTCCCAAGGAACTGAAGAATTATCTCTGTGTAATGGCAGTTGTACTATTACTATAATACTTCAACCTTGACAACCATAGATAAGGATAGACAGACTACAGATTATGAGTGTATTATGATATTAAAATCTTGCTTTGCCAATGCTGTCAGCTCTGAAATATCAGGATTAGTTTTCCTGGTCCTTGTAACTTTTAAAACTTTAATTGGAGATGATAGAGGTAAATCTGGGACTTTTTGCATGGAATCATATAGTGAGCCATGACTCTTTGTAAGATTAGTGCTGGGTTGCCATTCCCTCATTACTATTTCTTTAACATATATAGACATGCACGATAGAGAAAATAGTAATAAAAAGATAAATCCAGCCACTAGCCACTGTCTATGGATTTAGTTAGGAAATGCACCTACTAGGCCCTAAAGAGCTTTCTGCAATCTACAGTCTTGACAACCATAGATACAATGATTCAGGCCTCATATTGTTTGGGGATTCTGAGAATTTTAGTCCAATATATTTCAAATGTATGAACTGGGAAAAGCCATCCTAGAATATTAGCAACACAAATTAAGTCAAAAGAAATCCATCAACAGTTTTACAAATCCAGATAGCAATGAAAAAATATAAGAAACTCTCTTCAAGTAATTTTAAACCCCTATCCCCAGTTTCCTTTTTCCTTACCTCTAAATTGATATATATGGTACTAACTGCTACTTTTATTTCTCCATCTGACACCTCTTTGAGATCCTTGACCAAAGCTTCTTCAATCCTCAGCTCTGTGAAACAAATAGAAAATTATTCATTTTTGCTTAAAATCATTTTTGCTAAGCATATGTTTGTGCGTGTGTGTACGCACATGCACAAGAGAAAGAGAGAGATCCCTACTTTTGTTCTAGGAAAACATGATAATTGAAAGGCCCTTTGATATCAACAAGATTCATCTATACTTGGTCAGTGCTGAGATAAAACTGGATGACCAAAAGTATTAATCAATGCAAACATAATAAGAACCTGTTGGAATATAGTTCCTTTCTGATCAAGAACAATTTCTGTAATATAAGGATTATGATACAGAGGAATGGCGGAAAGGCAACAGCTTTACAGGAATCTCACATTTACTCTGTAGTCAGATCATATTTGTTGTTTAGTGTGTTACTCAAATATGTTTTCATGTACAAATCCAGTGAATAGCAACACACTGCAGAGAGAGCACTGGAGGACAGAGAAGATGGAGTCCATGTCTGCACTTCAGGACTTTGTGGACCTGGCTTCTAATATATTAAATATATGACTTCTATCTAGACATACCACCCTCCAGATATTTTTCCAGCTTGTTATCTTCTACCCCACGCAACATTTTGGTGTAATAAACAGAAAATACGCTTTCTTCTGAGCATTTTCAGAATTGCTGGTTCTGAATGACTGGTACTGAGCCCACATACTGTAGAGGAAAATAAGCCAAATATATGGAGACATATCTCATGTCTCATGTTGTCTAGATTATAGACAACATTCAGACTAGGAACTAAATCAGCAATTACCACGCACTATTCCAATAAACTTAAAAGTCCAGCAGACATTTAAGGAGAAAGTATCAGATGGCTCAAATAAAGATAAAAGGGAAAAATTAAAGCAATGTTGTACCGTCAGCATGCAACTGTGCCTCCTGAAAGAAGGTGATAATGTCTTTTCGGGGTAAAAGTTCTGGGAATATCTCCTCCAAACGTGAAAGAACTTCTTCCTGTTCTTCAGGAATTTTGGGGGTATCTTCATCCATGACTTTTGAGAGAATGCTCCCTGAAGTTTTTTTTTTAAAAAAAGAAATTAATTCATTGAAAAAGACAACTATTACAATTATCTCATTAAATAATGTAAATAATTATTTAAAGAAATAGCTATCTATCATCTTGTTTTCATTCTTTATTATTTCTAGCAGTTTATGTGAGTGTCACATTTATTCAAGTTAAATATTTCTAATATGCCCGTTCCCATAAATTATCTTCTCACCACCAAGAAATAATCATTTGCTTTTAACCTGGAAAAATGTATCTTCAGAGCCACAGTCCAGGGAATACTACAATTAGCTTTACATGATCCCGGTAATTTAGAGGTTTTCCCTCAAGCAGCAGTGACTGTATGCAGCTTGTTAACCTATGAGATAAACTATTGGGTAAGTTAAAGTTAATTGAATAAGAATGTAGCAATATGTATTAATAGGTGACATTAAAAAGCCAAGGGACATTTCTGAAGGTTAAGTACCTGTATCTATCTATTATTTATTTATTAAATTTGTTGTCTGCTCAGCTCCAAAATAACTCTGAGTGGATTAACCTTTAAACTGCTAAGAGCTTATTGCATATTAAATGTTTTAGGTTTTCCACAATACCATCACAAAAGGCAGACTTTTCAGCATAAGAACATTTATAACCAATCAGACTATTTTACTGCCTAGCTCAGTAATGTTCCATTTCTCCAGGCAGCAGTTTCCCTGGTAGAGCTTTTTTTCATCATTCACTATTTACTCCTTTTAACCGATAGGTCTTTTGTACTTTGCATCCCACCCAGCTATAATTTTCTGTGGTTTAATTTCTATTCATGCTTGAAAGAAGAAAAAAAACCCCTCTTAATACTTTCAGATGATGATACATGATGGATACATGTATATGCATTTTTATTTATTTATTTATTTTTGCCATTCAATCGTGTCTGATCCTTGGCAACTGCCTGGACTAGTCCCTGCAGTTTTCTTGGCAAGATTTCAGAAGTGGTTTGCCATTGCCTCCTTCCTAGGGCTGAGAGTGTATGACTGGCCCAAAGTCACCCAGCCGGCTTTCATGCCATTCTAGTCAAGGCAGGACTAGAACTCACCGTCTCCCAGTTTCTAGCCCGTTGCCTTAACCACTAGACCAAACTGGCTCTCCTATGCATTAGGGTCCCCTAAATAAATGAATAAGTAAAGAACAAACTGGGAATTGTTTACATGCATGAAATAGATCAAGTCTGTGGTAAAGAACAGAAATTACCTTCCTTCCTTTCTGTTAAAAATAAATGCTATTTTCCCCACAGGGAGAAATCTACAATACTATGCAATAGGTAAAGGTAAAGGTTTCCCTTGACGTAAAGTCCAGTCGTGTCCGACTCTAGGGGGCGGTGCTCATCTCCGTTTCAAAGCCTTGGAGCCGGCGTTGTCCATAGGACACTTCCGGGCCATGTGGCCAGCATGACTCACACTATGCAATAAGTGATACAAATAACCACTTAAAGATACAAAATGGCAGTAGGCCATAAATTTCCCCTACAGGGCCAAGAGTCACTTTTAGGCAGTTTTAAATTCTTCCCAATCCACTATCCACCTACCCCCAGCAAACCAATACAGTCTTCCACTGACCTGTATAGCTCTGCATCTGTCAATGACTTTTTTGCAACTATGGTAGAACCTCATTATACATGTTCCATGTCATGTCTAGTATGCTCTTGTGGCAACACAACTGGAACTCCAACTCACATTAATGGGTAGAGTTCATAGGCGTGTATCCTTTCTCCTGACAGGCTTGTACAAAGTGATTGATCATATAGAGACTATAATCTAATTTTCTCAATTACAGTACACTCTAGATACTCTGGGACTACAGCCCCCTATCTCAACACAACTGGTGCACACCTGGATGGAGAAGGCTGGTTTGAGACTTTGTAATAACTACCATTTGAATCATTTCCATAAACATTAGAAACAAATGCAGGTTGAACAAAATTGTAAGTGCTCCAGAAAGAAAACTTTAATCAACACTCTGTCAGAATTTGCACCTTCTTGAAGTTACCAAACACTTATCAAATGTAGCTGAACACTGAATCAGTTGCAACAGAAAAAATCAGCTTGCTGTGTCTATAGTATGTATGCCATTACCCAGATTTTTGAATGATGCAATAGTGACCATAGATAAGAATGGTTCATACCAACAGGTCTCTAAGTGATTATATAAAGAAGTTTGAGGAAATCATTATATTATAAACTCATTAATGCCCAAAATTGCTTTAGACAGCTTAAACTAGCTTAGAGATCAAAAGGCCAAAATCACCCCCCTCTGCTGGGTAACGTTCTGAGAAATATGCTAAGAAAAAGAAAAAGGGGATAATATCAAATAGTTTAAAGTATTGGATTCAAATTACCAAGTAAAACAACAAAGGCTCATTAGTTTAGAATTAAAGCTGGCATCAGCACTGATTTGTCAGCTTAATTGTACATAAAAAAGAAGATAAAGAAGGCTATGCTTCAATACAGCTATGGTACCATTATTTGATTAATTTTATTTTAATTTATTACTTGTAGACACAATGTAATTAAGTAATTGATAGTGAATTGAGCAATAATTGAACAACAGCTTTTGCCAAGTCAGTTTACAGTATCAGTTAAGCTGAGACATAAATTCTTGGACTAGGTAATTGTGGGGCTGGCCCTGCCATTAGGCAGGGTGTTTGCTGTTCCATCAGGCAGCAGAGAGGAAATGCAAAGAAGCTTCCAAACTTACCTGTCCCACTCCTCTCTTACTTAACCCGCCAGATGGTTGCTGTAATGTTGCCTTCTGCCACTCTCCCTTTCCAGCTCAAATCCTTTGCTTCAAGAGGGTGGTTTGTGTGAGGTTTGAACCTGCTTCTGACTCTGAAAATGACACTTATCTGGAGTCAGAAGGGGAAAACAAAACTTTACAGGAAGGACTTGAAGAATCAAAACCGGGAAGTGACTCAGCAGAGCGGGAGAAATCGCAGGAGCTGATTGGACAAACTCCAGAGGGAGATTTGAAGCCTCCAATCAGTGCTCAAGAGAGGCGAGCAGAGAAGCGCACAAAGGAGAAAGAAGCCTGATTGGCTGCTAAAGGAAAACGGTGTGAAAAGGAGTGAATAAAAAAGCAGGTGCACCAAGAGCAAGCTGCCAGAGACAACCAATCCTTCAAGCTCACAGCACCTGCAGAAGAGTCCTTACCAGCAGTGGAAGCCTTGCTTGTAGCCAGCATGGAACCAGAGCCAGCACCTTCTGCCATCATGGACCTGCTTCCTGCACAAGTCTCTCCAGTTGAGCCTCTCCTTGCCATCCCTGCTGAGCACAGCCTCGCATCCAGCTCCAAGCCTCACTGCGTCATTCCACCGCAATCTGGGTGTGCCTCCAGATCTCAGCCTTGCCTAGATGCTCCAGTCCAGTCCAGCCTTGTCTCCAGATTCAAGCCTTGCTTAGAGGCTCCAGTCTAGTCCAGTCCAGTCCAGCCTTGTTTCCAGATCCAAGCCTTGCCTAGATGCTCCAGTCCAGTCCAGCCTTGTCTCCAGATTCAAGCCTTGCTTAGAGGCTCCAGTCCAGTCCAGTCCAGTCCAGTCCAGCCTTGTTTCCAGATCCAAGCCTTGCCTAGATGCTCCAGTCCAGTCCAGCCTTGTCTCCAGATTCAAGCCTTGCTTAGAGGCTCCAGTCCAGTCCAGTCCAGTCCAGCCTTGTTTCCAGATCCAAGCCTTGCCTAGATGCTCCAGTCCAGTCCAGCCTTGTTTCCAGATCCAAGCCTTGCCTAGATGCTCCAGTCCAGTCCAGCCTTGTCTCCAGATTCAAGCCTTGCTTAGAGGCTCCAGTCCAGTCCAGTCCAGTCCAGTCCAGCCTTGTTTCCAGATCCAAGCCTTGCCTAGATGCTCCAGTCCAGTCCAGCCTTGTCTCCAGATCTAAGCCTTGCCAAAACGTTCCAGTTAAGTCCAGTCTTGTCTCCGGAACCAAGCCTTGGCTAGATACCTCAGCCCAGCCTTGTCTAGCCTCCATGTACCAGCCTGATCCAGCCTGCGTGTTCCGCCACTCCTTTGCCATGCACTCTAGCTCCTTCCAGTCTTGCAGCTTTGATCAGAGGATTGGCTGAGTTCTGCCTCACTGTCTTGCCACAGTCTGACCCTGCAGTGTTGCCTGAGTGTCCCTTGCCACCTGGGTGGATTTTATTGTTTTATACAGTCTAATCTATTGCAAGAACTTTTGCTATTGTAAATAGTTAATTCAATAAAGAATTTTATTAGTAATTCTGCCTGGCTGTCTCATAGTCTGAACAGGACAGGTTGAGAGAGGTATTTAGGCCAGGAAAGGTGGAAGGGAAGCAAATGTCATTACCATGGTGGGAACGTGTTGCTAGTTATCAGGCAAAGAAGCAAGGTAGGTATGGGTTGAGCAGGAGAGGGGAAGAGCTGTAGGCAAAGCAGGTTCTCCTACCTTCAGCAGAAACTCCTCTCAGATAAAAGAGGAACAAAAACTAAAGTCTAATGGATTTTTATTTTACAAAAGTAGTGTTCCTAATTACCAAACTGGGTCAAATATTTTTAAATACATTATTAAAAAATAAAAAGTATTCTGTATGTAACTTGTAATCACTGAGGTAAGTCTTTTATTGTGCAATTGTTCCACCACATAAAAAGTTGCAGGGGGAGGCACAAATATGTCTTGCTACCGTGTGGGTGCAGAAGAATATATTGAATATAATAATATATTTCTAATCTTAATGCTAGGGGGCTAACAGCCCAATCTGCCACTGCATAGGCCTTCCCAAAAAAGTGTGAGGAGGTGTTGAAAAATTCAAGAGCTACAGAAAAGAATCAACTGCATTAGCCACACAAGTGAGTTCTCTAAGAGATCTCATAGCTAGCGAACTAACGGAAATATAGAAAGAACCTGTTTGATCACACCAACCAAAGTAAATTTCACTAACCCAAATTCCACTTCCTAGAGCAACTTATGTACACCCAAAAGCAATAGCTGAAAGACATCGTCCTCTCCTGCATCAATGGTATTTCTAAAAATATTGCATACCTATCCCCACAATAAAAGTAGAATGTCTCACTCTCCCCCAAACCAAGGACATCTATTTTATTTCACAGAATTTATATGCTCAGCCACTGCTCTTTAGACCCATGCCCCTCCTGGCTTATTAAAGTGGCTGGGGGCAGGGGTGTGAATTCTTCCTTGAGAGAGAGGTTGTTCCTTTGCCTCTTAAGGAACAAGACAGCCATCGCCCACTTTTGTCCAGTATCTAACCGCCACATTTTTGGAAAGGTGGTTGAGAAGGTGGTCATGCAGCAGCTTCAGCGGACCCTGGATGAAATACATATCTGGATCCCTTTCAGTCAGGATTCAGGCCTGGTTATGGGACAGAAACGACATTGGTTGTGCTTTTAGATGATCTCTGGCAGGAGAGGAATGGGGTGTGCACACCATCCTTGCTCTACTTGACCTCTCAGTGGCCTTAGATACCATCAACCATGGTATCCTTCTGGACTGGCCAGGGGTTGGGGGGTGGGTGGCACTGTATTGTGCTGGTTGCCTCTTTTCTTGGGGTCGATACCAGTTGGTCGGTGACTGGGAGGGAGAGATCCTGCCCTCAGCCCCTACTATGGGGTGCTGCAGTGTTCGGCAGCTCTCTCCTCTTCTATTTAACATATACATGAAGCCACTGGGTGAGTTCATCCACCACCATGGGATGAGGTATCATATGTATGCTGATGAGACCCATTATACATCTCTGCCTCTGGTGAATTAAGTGATGCTGTTGATGTCTTATTCCAGTGCCTGGAGGTTGTAGGGATCTGGATGGGGAACAACAGGCTTCAACTGAACCCTGGCAAGACTGAGTAGCTCTGGGTTTTGGGGCCTTCCACTTCTCGGGCTATGCCATCTTTGGCTCTAGATGGGGTTGCACTGCCGCCAAACAGACCCAGTGTGCAACTTGGGGCTTCTTCTAGGCTTGCGATTCCTGCTCAACGAGCAGATAGCCGTCATGCCTAGGAGGACCTTTGCATAGCTTCATGTTATGTGCCAGTTGTGCCCATTCCTAGATCAGGAGGCTCTCCTCACAGTCACTCATGCCTTGGTCACCTCAGGATGGACTATTGTAATGCATTCTATGTGGGGCTGCCCTTGAAGAGTATCCAGAAGCTTCAGCTGGTGCAGTTATGTGTGCCCCTGGAATGGCACATGATACACCTCTGCTCAGTGAGCTACATTGGCTGTCAGTTTACTTCTGGGTCCAGTTCAGGAGGCTGGTTTTGACCTTTAAAGTCCTTCATGGCATGGGACCAGGTTATTTGAGGGACTGCCTCTTCCCAATTACATCTGCCCATCCCATCAGATCCAGCAGAAGAGGGATGTTGTGGGTCCCATCTGCTAAAACGCTACATCTGGTGGGACCCTGGAGATGGGCCTTTTCTGCCGTGGCACCCACCTTATGGAACATCAACCCCCCAAGGTCAGGCTGGCTCCATCCCTGTTAACTTTTTGCAAGTCCCTCAAGACTGGGCTGTGATTAGTCTTGGGGCCCCAAGGGAATGGAGAGTTGTTGTGGTAGCTCCACTGTTGTTAATATCTGTCACTCTCATTGTAATATTAATTTTTAATTGTTGATTGTTTTTACTTTTTTTTATTGTGTGCCATCCAGAGTCACAATTTGTGAGATGTAGTGCTGTGTAGATATGATGAATGAATGAAAGAAAGAAAGGAAAGAAAGGAAGGCAAGGAAGGAAGGAAGGAAGGAAGGAAGGAAGGAAGGAAGGAAGGAAGGAAGGACGGAGGAAGAGAATAAAATGTCATCCTAATCATAGAATCTTGGAGCCTTGAAGACTGGACTATAAGCATGCCAGGTGAATCTGCCTGACAGTCACAGAGCAGTTCTAATTATTAATGCCTTTACAATAGTATACTGTTTCTGTTTCATGTTCCCAGAATGCTACAGATCTTAAACTCTTTTTTTCCCACTTTGGTGCCCAGTTGCTGTATCTGCTTTCTGTTACTTCCACATATTTTTCTTTAAAGATTCTACAGAGTCTCAGATGTGTGTTCCTTCCCAAGCCTAGATCCCTCTCCAAGCCCTGTCTCCCTTGACCATGAGTACCAAGACAAATTACACTGTTCCTGCTTAGCTTGAAATTCCCACTCTTAGCAGTTGTGTGCCTGCCCCTTCTTGATCTTCTTATTGTTCTGCAATAGCAGAGGTAAGAGCAGCATCTTGAGGAATGATGCTACCAGAGAGGATGGGCAGAATTTTCAGCCCTTTCTAATCCTTTATACTTAACATCTTTTTCTTTTTTTGGCGAAAAGAAGATTATGATTATACTGACATGATTTGGTGGTTTGTTGCCAAAGCTCCAAATAAAGGTGATACAACTTTGAGGGCTGGGAAGGCTGATGGCCTGACCACCTTGTTCTATGACACAAACTACACATTAGAAAATCAGTGTTCCCATTCTATAAGCACATCTCAATAATTCAACAGGATTGTAGTTCTGACTGTGATTATGAAAAGCACATCAAGATCTTCAGGATCTTAAGAGATAATATGAATTATGGCAGCCATACAGCACCACTGATCTGTTCTCAGCATTTCCAGATAGTGCACAGATGGCTCCAGTTCTACCACTGAAGTAAGATCAACATGCTAATTTTCACAGAATTAGAGGTTTCCAAGGGCAGGACATGTGACAATAAGCAGCCATTGCCTTTGGGAATCTCACAGCAAGCCAGAGTCAATAGCTAAGTTCCTCTCAAAAGCTAGAGTATGTGGTGGCAAAACTATTTGATAGAGAATATCACAGTATCCTTGCATAATGGGCAAGAGTAATTAACAGTTGGGTTTCCTTTCATGCTTTTGGCACGGGGGAAACCTTTGCCTTTGTGTACATGATAACCTTTACAAAATCATAATGTAATTGGTTTTTACTTTTATAACCATGTAGAAAAAGTTAAGAATCTTCTGAATCATCTACTTCACCAACAAGATTTCTAAGATGCAGGTTGTCTTCCCAAACTCCTTAAGAAGAAACATATACTCAACACAAGCTGCTAAAATAGTAATGGAACTCTGTCATTATATTATTTGATGACTGGATGGCATTTTTGGTCTGCAGTTTATTTGTACTGCAACATGAATCACAATAATATTCTCTTTGCTTAAATTTGCTCTATTTACACGTTACAATCTGTGCACCTTGTGGCATCCTTCATGGCCTTATATAAATAAACAGAAGAGAATGCAATGACCCAAGATACCTGACAATCAGTTACTGAATTATATCCTTGACAGCTGGCTGCAACCAAAAATGTAATGATTCAGCAATTTAATGGATCTTGAGTTTGGCAAGAGGCCCCTAGTAGTTATCTCTAGGGAAATAAAATGATACAGACTCAGGTCCCTGGCAGGTTTTCTAATTGTTTGCTTCTGGCATAAATCCAGAGATGGAGCAGGCCTCAAGTAACAGCAGAGCCTGTCTCAAAGTAGAGTGATTCTTGAGGCAGGTTTGCTGAAGTCTACTGGGAAGAATTAATTTATTGTGTAGATGGAGAATTGGCTAGAGTAAAGCAGAGCTTTAAAGCAACTTTAAATATGAAACCTACCTCACATAATAATTACCTCTGCACATACTGTATAAGATTATTTTCTTAGTTTGTGGCATTGCTTGTGGTGATTGGCAGCAAGCCCCAGCTCTGCACTTATTTTTCTGAATCAGACTGAGTCATGTATTTATTTTTTTGAAGGTATATTGTGTAGGGAGAGGAAGAATGTCCACTTTTATTCAGGTTTGTTCATTCATTTGATTACGTTGCTTCCTCTATCTGCTGCCGCTTCAGTACTGCTCCTCTCCCCCACCAGAGCTTGTTTACCTTCTTAAAACCATTTAGCCAAACAGTAATCATACAGTGAATCTAATCATGTTATTCCTTGAACAAAATCTATTCAAAATGAAGGCAAAGTTTCCAAAATAAGTTAGCAATTCCATGGTGCCCCTTTTACCCTCTTTGGCTGTAACTTTCCAGACAAAAGGCACCTTGCAGGGCTGATAAAATTATGACAATTATTATGAATATATTCTTAAGCTTTCTGTGTTTGCTTTTCAGTAATGCTCTTCTCACACTTCTTTTTTAAAAGCTAAGCTTTTCACTCATTCTTGTCTATGTTTCTACAGCTATTTTTTTTTTACTTATTACAGATACAGCCCAACTATATCTTCCTCACACATTGATTTATCTTTTCCAGTTATATCATCTATATGTCTACTGGACATATGCAGCATCACAGTGCAGAAACACTTGCCAATTTTGCTGATATCTCTCTGCAAAATCTCTCTAACAGGGAACACTTTATGCACAGACAATAATACTATATGCAGCATGGAGGAAGTGTTTTAATTTGTAATCTTGGGTGGGAGAAATAGAACAGGTAACACTTTACATCATCCTTCCAAAGATGGATCCATTTCACCAAACTTCCCTTAACTTTGGCTATTTCAACCTTCAAAACTTTATTTGATTATTTGATCCCTAAAAGGAGAAAGCTAACACAGCATCGTACAACACTTTAAAGGCTAATTGAAGTATAACAGCATGACATTTCATATTAAAGAGCTTGCTTGATGGTATGAAAATCCTTTGCATTTGAAAGCCAATGCCTCAGTACATTAGCAAGATATCCCAAGACACCTTGTTGTTCTGATGCAAACATGACTAATATTCCTTGTCCTCTGGGTGATGATGATGATTTTGTATTGCTAAACATCTGGCAAAAAAAATCTAGGTAAAGGAAAAATTATGGTGGAGATTTGAAATACAGTTAGAATCCAATACTATATCTTACATTTAACCAAAACAGACACAAAAATTAGAGCAGGGTAATTATTTCTTAGGGAAAACCATTCGAACTGGAATCGTTCCGATGTTAAACAAAAAGCTTGCCATAAAGAGAGTAAAGACGTTACTGATAAGCAGGATGGAACAGATTGAACTGGCTATCTTTTTAGAGTGGATTCTTTCAAAACAAGTTGATCTTGCATTACCTAATGGTTGGTAACTAAACCAAGCCAGAATCCTTGTATTATTGCACTTCTAACAAGTTTTTAGAGCCAGTTTGGTGTAGTGGTTAAGGCATCAGGCTAGAAACTGGGAGACAGTGAGTTCTAGCCCCACCCTTGGCACAAAGCCAGCTGGGTGACTTTGGGCCAGTTACTTTCTCTCAGCCCTAGGAAGGAGGCAATGGCACACCACTTCTGAAAAGAAAACCTTGCCAAGAAAACTGCAGGCAGTCTCCAAGAATCTGACACGACTGAATGGGAAAAAACAAAACAAACCTTAACCTTAAAACAGCTAAATTTATTTAATTTTAATTACAGTTAGTTGAACTAAATAAATATAAAACAATAGTTTATGGGTTGCTTTAAGTAACCATAGTTAGGTTTAGCCACAATTTATATTCTTGGATGGCAAATTAAATTGCATTTAATCTAGAATGGAAACAGAAGTTTCTGGTCTCTTTTCAACCAACCCACAGGAGGGGAGAATCTAAGATATATGGTTGCTCACTCTTGTAACTAAATATAAAATTTCAGAGAATATTTTAAAAAAGGATATTTTTTTTCAAACAAGAAACAGATTCTAGGGCCGCCAGTTGCACAAATCTGGACCATCACTAGATGGCAACAAAGTGTTAGAATTTTCTATCCACTAGGCGGTAGCAGAGAGTAAAAAATATATTTGCTGCCAGCTAATAGATTCTACTGTCCTGGTTCATGTTATAATATAAAAGGAAAGGGTCTGTTTCTATCATGGTTACTAAGCTATGACAACCAAACTAGGCCAGTGACTAAAACTTCCAATAAATCATTGCTTCTTATGAAAAACCTAGGTAATACCTAGGTAATATTGGTTTGCATATTCAACTACTTTTATGTTATTTATGACTACTTGTTAAATAGGTAGGTCCATTTGAATGGCACAAGAGAAACAAACCTATAACAGCTTTAACATATTATGTCTTGGGATTTTCTACATGGTACATAACTTTCATGCACAAATACTGAATGTCCATAGCCTTTAGGGTATTCCAATCAGCCAATAACAGATGCAATTTGAATCTGGGGTAAAGACAGAGTGTTGCCTGTTATTACCAGGAGTTTTCTAAAAGAGTTATTTAGGGGATGTTTTTGTTCTCTGTTGAAGCCAGAAATTGTGCATTCTATTTGTATGCAAAATATACTTTACAAATACTAAGTCGCAATACTACAAATATGAGACAGCTGTAGTCCTCTTTCACCTGAAGTAAATTCAGGAAAATGGGAGAGTATTTAGATGTAACACATTACAAATCACAGGCAACACATAGAGATGAATTATTTTTTCTGTAAACCACAGAAAGTGTTCTCACTTGATCAAACTGATGTATCAGTAGATTTGGGGTAACACTCTGATTGGGCCACTTTTTAAAAGAATTTATGAAGGTGGATACAGTAGTGTTCTATGTTAACTTTTTTCATTTTGCTTTTGTTAATGGGATTAGCCTTTTATTTGGCAGGCTTAGTGGTCAGGGAAGGGCAAGGAGGGAGAGGGAAAAGCAGAATTGCAGAAGCAAGCCTCTCCAAATCCATTTTCTAATGCTTATAGAGTGGCCTAAGGATGAAGAAGAACGGGAGGCTTCCCAGAAGCAGCCACTCCCATCCTCATCTTTAATTCATGTAGAAAAAAATGGGCTACAATTGTACTGTTAAATACAGTCATTTGTCACTAAGTTTTGGAGATATTCCAAGGGAGCTGAAACTATGTGCAGCTCACAAGTCATGAATTGCCTATCCCTATGTAAAGAATGGGATTTTTAAAAAAAAATCTGTATTACATACATGTCAACAGAACTTTGATGACCAGATGTTTGTGGATGCTGTCAGACACAGAATACTAGGCTAAATTAATGCTAAATTGATTTTATTTTCTATGATTTTGCTCTGGGAGTGGAAAGGGGAAGGAGATCCACCACAAGTTGACACAAATGGAATGGAGGACAAATTTAGATAGTGAATGTAATCAAAGACATCATATTATACTTCCTGTGGCATTATTTCTTCAATGCCACATATCTCAGAAATAAAGCTATAACAACATGAAAGATAATTTTGGTGCTTACATGCAGCTACCTTCACATAACACTCCTATCTAATGATACAGCAAACACCACAGCCATGACTACTTTTAATACTCCATATAATATGTAACAAACTCTTTACACCCTGCTTGTTTCTAGCAGCTTCCTATGGTTTTCAAAAGGATTGTTAACCAAAGAATGGATCACAGCCTCACTGCATGAGTGGATTCAGAAACACTCCATTAAACCTTTCAGTATTTAATACAAAGAACAATTTCTCACCTCTGAGGAGATGAGCCAGTTGCTGAGTGATTAACTCTGGTGCCTTTTGTAGAAGTTCTTTTGCTACAAGACAGGAAGCGGATTCTAACAACTCCAGATTGCCATCATTTTGCTCTTCGGGGATGATGACTTTGACAACAGCTGATTCTAAATTTTTATCTTCACTATAAAAGAAAAATGTTAAATGTTGCTCATTATTTCATTTGAGTACATTCTGCAGGACTAGAACTCGTGGTCTCCCAATTTCTAGCCTGGTACCTTAACCGCTACACCGAACTGGCTCTTTTTATAACATTGGACTCATCTAAATACAGTTAAGCAATTTTGCTTTTAAATAAGAAACATTACTGCAGTATGTTAATAATTTCTTCAGACTACTGCTTGGGTATGATAGCCAACAGCATGAAGAGACCAACAGAAATATACTGGGCTACTTCCATCCTCTTGACATTGTAAATGCTAACAACATTCCCCAGCCAAGCTGTGATTGTCTTAGGAATGACTTAATCACACAGGACTCTTGCTGGATAAAATCTGTTTTCCTGTTTTTCTGTTGAGGAAACTTTACACTGATGAAAAGCAGTTCTGTTAAGACTACAACAGTAAGAAGCTATGGGACATTGCTGACATGGGCATCACAGTTGAAGAGTGGGACTAGTCCTTTGCATTTCTGTTGTCCCTTTACACAGTCAAAAAATGATTCCCTGAATTGAGCTAATGATGGCACATAAATACACCTTGCAACTAGGAGCTCTAGAAACATAAAAAGACATGTGGTTCACGAGTCTCTCACACACTCTCTCTATTTCAAGCACGTATCTACAGTAGCATTTTGATAGGGAGAGGCAAGATTTTCCAACATTTTCCAAGATTACTCAGTCCCACTTGTTCCATCAAGTTGCTCAACTGCAACTTCCAACATTCTTCTCCATCTGTCATTTGGTTGGAACTGTTGGAAGTTATAGTTTGCAGCACTTGAAGGCCATATATACATCACCCCTATATATAAAAATGTAGCACAGGAGTTTCTTGTGATGAAGTCCCCCTTTTCCCCTCCCAAGGCAGTTCCCCTCTTGCCACCAGTACAAATTTGAAGGAACGAATTTCAGAAATGGGCTAGAAGAGAAGAGACAGGATGGATAGTCTTTCTCTTTTCTTCATCCACTCATGCAAAAAAGTGGGGAAGGAATGGTTTTGAAGATGAGGAAGAATTTGATTCCTCCTTTTCCTTCTGTCTCTCTAACCGTAGTCTGTCAAATCCTGTTTGTGCCAATCATGCAAAAAATGCCCTTTTACAAAGCCGTACATTTTTGTGCAAAAACTCAGTAAGCACTGAGGGGGGAGGGGGGGAGGTGTTCCCTTAAAGGAAATTCCAGGTTCAGATAAGATTTTTTTTATAGCAGAAAAGAAAAATATTGAATTCTGACTCTACACTTAATCTCAATATTATCATTCCTCTTCTTTTGCTCATGCTATTTTTAAAAACCTGCACAGTAAAAGCACAGACATTTAACATCCCTTGCACACCTAATTCCAACTGGTATATCATGCATCACTTAAAGAATGTCTAATACATTTCTTACACTGAGGCAGGACTTTATAGCTAGACATCAATGAATAAGGCTTGAATAAATTATCTTCAACTCTAAAAATGAACTGCCTAAATATACATAGTAATGATTATGAGTGTTGTGTTCCTTAACGTTTCATTATCCTTTTAATACTGTGATATTTTATGAATATCAGTCACATTGTATGATGTAAAAGCTTCAAAAAAGTAGCCAGTACTTTATCCAAGAATAAGATAAACTAGACGGAGAGAGGATTTCCAGAGGTAGCTCTAGAGCAGTGTTTCTCAACCTTGACAACTAGAAGTTGTGTGGATTTTAACTCCCAGAATTCCCCAGCCAGCAAGGCTGGCTAAGGAATTCTGGGAGTTGAAGTCCACACATCTCCAAGCTGCCAAGGTTGAGGAACACTGCTCTAGATGAATCTGTTCAAACAGGGTTTGCTAGTAATAATGATCAGGAATTCAGGATGGTACCTTGTCAGTGTACTGCTGCTCACCAGTGTTAGAAACAATTTCCCTTCGCTGTTCAGCTGATACAAATTGATTTCATCACGGAAGATGTAGAGAGACTCTGGAATATTCAGCTCCTCCAAAATAAGTCTAGTTTCTGTGTGGTAGCAGATTTCTCTTCTTGATATATTCAGTACTGGCAAACATGCGATGTTAGGTGGACTGACCTAGATCAAGAGAATTCCTGGAAATTAGAAAGCACTCCAACAGTGAGGATAACAATTTCATTATGAACCGACACCATGATCCTGAATCAGAAGTTTGTACTTTATGAAAAATGTTTACTTCCTCGAGAAATTTTTCACTGCAACTTTACAGGTGACATATTTTTTTCTAGCCAAGAAATAGGTGAGGTGGAAGGGATATTATGCAAGCATCTTCATGAATGAAAACAGTATATGTTTATTTTGATGCATGCATATTGAAGCACCTAGTGTTCATGTCTGATAATATAGTAGTTGAATATGTTTTTTCTCCAACAATAAATACATCAACAGATACAGTTTTACTACAATTGCACAGAATAGACATAATGTGGTAAATCATGGTTTACTTTAAATATGGTTTATTGGACAAATCTTAGTGACCTGGCTCATAGATATATGTATGGGTATAGATGTGCCAAACCCCAAGGCCCAAAAGAGGACATTATGCCACTCCTTGGAAAATCAGTTTTGGTAGACTGAATTTCTTCCCACTAGTATAGTTAATGGAAGGGGAAGGAAAAAAAAACTGCCTGCATCCACTGAAATCTATGCATCTTTACTTAGTGGATATGTGTGGGCAAGCAAACAAATCTCTAACAGCGGATATTTTAAGTATAAAGGACGGTTTATAAGGGAAAGTACATGGGATAGTCAGATGAGAATTCTAGATTTAGACAAATTACATACATAAAATATTTCTTGGATAGCTGTGCTATAGTTATTAAACAAACATCAGAGATTAAAATAAATAGCCGTGCAATGGTTCACAGTCATTAAATCAGTTTGGCTGTCAGATAAATGACTAAAATTTATATGATAATGGAGTTATAATGACTGAAACATAATGACATACAAAATATTTACCTTTTCAAGATAGTAGGCATAAGCTAAAGCAGAAATAAGTGAATCCAAATCACAGGATTTCTTTCCAAGGACTACATGTACTTTATCCAAATGTTTATTGCGACTCTAAAACAAAAATCATTTTTAAGTAGTCAAGGAATGCAGACATATGTTATTTCTTGAAATAGCCAAAAAAATGTTTTTAAATAATTTATTTATTGGATAGTAGCAAGCAAAAATAATCCAAGCTTAGCCATTCCTCCATCCTCTCTCTTCTATTTTATGCCAGAGGGTTGTCATGTCTGCTTCTCACTCTAAACAGACTGTAGTTCCCCATTATCTCCATGCACAGAGAGCCGTGGTTTGTTAGAAGTCTAGTTATTGAAGAGATGAGGATCAGGGAACAAGCATCCATATCAAATAAAATAGCTCAGTACAAACTGAGAAAGTACACTGGGCACAGAATATAGTCAGTTCTGTAAGAGGTGATCAATAAATATATGAAACATTGATTCTGATAGGTTGGCTAGAACACTGGAATTTTCCAGGTATTTTAATTTTTGTTATCTGATTAAACAGATTCTTATTTCTTCCCAATATTTCTTGCTTATTTTTGGATAACTACTTTTTAATATTCCTCCTCCAGGTTTTTGTTCAATTACCTTGGGCTTTATTCTCAAACATTTTCTCTTTCTTAAATTATTTAACTTTTTATTCACCATCAAACCCTTCAATAACTTCTTCTGAGTGTGGGGTGAGAGAAAGATTTGTTCCTGATTTTACATATGCCTGGGTACTTACCGTCTTACAGAGATAATTCAGAGTCCACTCCCTCCCATGTACACCCACACCCATAAACATTTTTTCATGCCGCAATAAAGTTACTTGGCAAATATGTGATTTAAGTGAATTAAGCTAAGAAGAGGAAGCCCATGTGGACAAGCCAAATCCTAAAATATTACAACAGATGGACAAAGCAGACTTGCCTTGCAGCAAACTAAAAAGATTCAGAAGAAAACATTAAGTATAATGATTAATGGTGCAAGACGTAGTAGAGATGTTGAAAGAACTACTGTGATGTATCTAAAGAAAAAAAGCATATCCATCCCTAACTATTTTAAATTCTCTGTAAAAAAAGATAGAAAAGTAATATGTCTGCCCACTGTACTTCATCTGCAACTTAATGCATGACTTTTTCTATCTGTGAAGACTTCGAAAGTTGATTATCAATATCTCATTCTCTATGAAAAAGATATAAAATTAGAAATCAGGTTCAAGTATATGCTGTTACAGGATCAAAATATATTTGTCAAATAATGTAGTTGTTTAAAAGTGAGCAAGGACAAGTACTGATGAGACATCAAAGAATACCATTTTTTTAAAAAAATCAATCACAGTTATTCTTTGATTTAATATATCAATATAAAATGTTATGAGAATAATGGAAATGCTCTAATAAATTGATTATCCAGTCAGCCCCTCTCTGCAGATTATAGGCATATCCAGTTAACAGCTTCTTCCAGAAACATTAGGCATACCTACTGCCAGTATATACTAATGTCTAATATTCTTTATGACATTTCTCAATAAATTACACAAAATATGGTAGCAAGGCAATCAACCATCTCTGTACACTTATATAATGTAGGAACTAATTCTTCTATTATGATGTCCATACAGAGGACACAAAATCCCTTTGGCATAACAAAATCTACTCAAATATTTAGCATCAATCATATCTCATCTACTCTGGAATTCTTCACATTAGCATCTATGCTGCCAAGTTTCTAGGATAATGAAATTAATCCAAGTTTTCAAAAATTATAATCTATTTGGAGGATTTATTTTAATTTATTTTTCAGCAACTTTGACTTAGGGGCATAACACCCCTCCTCAAATCACTCCCATTGCCCATACCTAGTTCATTCCTGAAGCGCCTTTGTTTCTGCCATTAGATAGGTGGAATGCACACAGAAATGAATGCAAAATGAATATTACTTCACACAAATGTATTTTGTATTTACTTAACAGTTTTATTAAGATCTAAAGAAAAAAAATTGAAAGTGACATTTTCATACCAAAACTTGTGAAGGGCATTTTCAGCCTTTATGATTACACAAAAAGAATCAAATGTCCCGTTAATTTGTCTTTATCTGATTAGAAAACAAAGATATTGCTGCATTTATTTTATAATTTTTCATAAACCAAGTGATCAAAACAGGTTTATGTAATGCATGCATATTCTCTTTTAATACATCCCACTCAGTTCTCTTTGCAGCAGCTAGTAGCACCATCCCATCAAGGTCCAATCATTATATGAAAAAAAAACCACACCTTACTTCTGTTATGTTGCCCAGCTTGTCTTCTTCCTCCTCAAAAATTGTATTCCTTAGCAAAAATAATGCATAAATTTCTCTTTTATCTTGTTTCCTAACACAATCTCTCCCTCTCTCTCTTTCTAGATAAACACACACAGAGAGAGAGAGAGAGAGAGAGAGAATATGTATGTATGTATGTATGTATGTATGTTTCTGCAATGCAGACAATATTTTGGAAAACATTTCTTCTCCCTTGTCTTTCAGGCAGCAAGCTCTCACAATTTAGTCTATGAATCGACTTCTTTACTGTGGTAGTCTTTCTTTGGGAAGCAATAATAGGAATTCAAGTTCCTTTTGTCTTCCCCATGCTAATACTGATTTATATAGGTAGACTGCAGATATTCAATTAACTATTTGGAAGTATTATGAAGTCAAATGTGAAATGTTTGCTACGTGGTCATAGAAAACATTCTAATGCATTTATGTTGCTTAGCAAGAATTACCATATTTCTACAAATTCATGCACAAAGGGAATGAGATAGAGCTCAGGCAAATCTGAATTCATGAATTTCAATTCTAATTTTGCAGTGTACAAAAATGCACTGTGATGTACAGTAATAGAGTAACAACTGACTTACAACTACGCTGAGGACACAATAGATAAAATTGAATAATGGCAAGTTCCACTGAAATAATAGAAAGTAGCATCAATTTCAAAAGCAGTGACTATTAGGCTCAGCTGGTTTTCCTTTCTAAAAATATTTCTGCCATACATGTTTCAAGATGTCTTGTTCAGTCTAGCAGAGCAAAAATTATAAGCAGCTTACAATGCTTAAAAAAATAATAAAGTTGCATGCATGTCCATACAATTGCATGCAATACAAATAGTATGTATTACATTCTTGTTTGAAAACCAAGAATACAAGACATGAACACTAGAGGCCTAATAACATGACTTGGGTTAGGGTACCAGATGGACTGCATCCCCCATAGCAACTTGCCTGCTGCCTAAAAATGTAAGGAAAACTGGTCTCTGTGTTTCATCACAGGCTGAAACCTCATCTCTAAATCCATTAAAACCAGTCTTAATTATATTGACAAGAAAGAAGGTTCTACTAATACTATAGCACTTGTGCAAGGAAGTTCAGATCACCCCTTGTTTCTGCTGGATACATCATCACATCCACCAAATTGTTTCCTTCATGGTGCAGAATAGAAGAGGGATCGCCTGGGGTCCTTCTTCCATCTCTATTCTGCTGCTGTTATGTACAAAAAGGGGTTTAAGCCAGAACAACCAAAGGGGACTGTCTATGTTAATTACCCACAGTACTGTTTTCAGTGCCTCTGGAATGTTCTATGCCTTTTGATTTAGATATAGATACAGATACTGATCTATAAATAATGTAAATTGTTTCCTGTTTATGTCTCCCTCTCTCTTTCAGCTTTTGCCTGCCTTTTGTCCTGTTTTGTCAGATAACTGTTTTTGATGTATGCTGATGTTTAATAAATAAAGATCAAGCTATAGTTTTTGCTACCTGAGCTGAGTGGCTTGTATGCGTGTTTTGATCTAGATATAGGGAACAACTGGAAGTGTGCTGAGGAAAACTAAACTGGAAATTTCAACACTTTCCCTGTCCTTGCTGAAAAATGAAGATATTTTTATTCCAGCAGGCCTTTGCCTCCTAAACGCTAATCTTTTATTAAACGCTATTAACACTAATCTTTTATTTAAAAATAGGGGTTATCTGTGGATTGTTCATATTTGGATTTATATGTTTATATTTTTACAGAATGTAATGTTTTATATTATAATTTAAAGCATTATAATTTTAAGACACTCTGAATGGTGCATGGAAATCACTAAATAAATTAATTAAGCAACTAAGTAAATTAATTAAGCACTTTTCTCTAAATCCATTAAAACCACTTAATTATGTCTGCTAGAGCAATGACTTCTATGGTATAAATGCCACAACTGAAAAGGCACTGCTGCATCTGCAATACACTTGATTTTATAAACAGAGAGACTGTTCAACAAGGCCTTCATGTAGTTTAGAGAACCCAAGGGTGCTTCTATATTAATATTAGGTAACCTTCTACCTGCAATGATTCACAAAGGCCACCTCATTAGGCCCATGAAGGACCAAATCAATTGTCAAAGCTTTTCAGTAATGGCCTGTAGCCATCTGTCACAATCACCCTTTTCCCCCTTAGGCCATTAGTCAATAAAACTTTCCAAAAATCTGTTTTCTTCTAGGTGATGTAACATGTGTTGAACTTCTTCTTTAAGAACTGCAGAGAAATATTTGATTACAGCAGGGTTTCTCAGCCAGGGTTCCATGGAACCTAAGGTTCCATGAGAGGTCACTAGGGGTTCCCTGGAAGATATTTATTTATTTATTTATTTATATTTCAAATTTTGTCCCCACCCATCTCACCTGAGCATGACTCTGGGCGGTTTACAGTAAAACTAAAATAAATACAGGTTAAAATACAATAAAAACAGTATTCTTAAATAACAATATAAATAGAAATATAAAATCCAAGATGGGGATGTTAAAAAGTTCTTAATTAGATTTGTGCAATCTACAGGGGCATCTTCAATGATTTATTTTAAAAATTATTTTAAATTTGGGCAACTTCACATTAAAGAGGTAGTTTCATTCTTTATTTTTAGTTTAAGAACATGGTTAATGCATATATACAGGCCTACACACGAAGCAAATGTAATAATTTTGTAACATCTGGCCTATATTTGAGCCTGAATGTGCAGGGGTTCCCCCAGGTCTGAAAAATATTTCAAGGATTTCTCCAACGTCAAAAGGTTGTCATGTTAGGAACATTTTCCACGTGTTACTGTTGCTATTAGTGTAGTACTACTACTAGGGCTAGTGTTAGACCTTCGAGGCAGACCAGATCTGGAAACAGACCCACAGGAAGATTAGAGCCATACTTCACTGAGGCTGGCTACAGTAACAGAATCTTGCAAACCTGATTGTGCTTTATCTCCTCACTTCTTATACCCCAGTGAATCAGGAAGGACCCTGCCTGAGTCTCTTCCAAATACAGGTAGTCCTTGTTCAACAACCATTCATTTAACAACAGTCTGAAGTTATGACGGCCTTGGAAAAAGTGCTTTACAATCAGTACTCACACTTAGGACCATCACAAACCATCACACCACCCTGTGGTCACTTGATCACAATTCAGGCGCTTGGCAGCCAGCTCACATTTATGACCAGTTGTAGCGTCCTGCAGTCACGTGATCACGATTTGCTACTTTTTTTGCTGGTTTCTGGCAAAAAACATCCATTGGGGAAGCTGGATTCGCTTAACGACATCATAAAAATGGTCATAAAATCTGGTCCCATCATGTGAAGGCTCACTTAATGACTTTACCGCTTAACAACCAATTTTTTGGTTCCTATTGTGGTCATTAGATGAAGACTACCTGTCCTATCTTGTTTCCCAGTACTTAAGGAATGTTTCAGGCCTCTTCACTTATCTTAACAGTTTTTGCATATTTCTGTCAAGGCTATCTCCCTGACTCTCTATGTCTAGCATTACTACTAGTGCTAGTGTTATCATTAATTGTCCAGGATTGCTTATTCAAGGAAGTTTATATTGCAGCTAACCATCATATCAAGTGGCCACTGCACCATCTGCAACTCAGTGAATATGCATTAATTGCCTAAGCTCAGCCTCAGGATGAGGGCATATCCACAGAGCACAACTGTTAAGCTGCTCTTGTCCTGCACTCATGGTAATTTAACCTGTCCAGACTGAGTCCTTTGGGCAGCATCATGAAAACATACTCAGTCCAGACTGCAGACAACCTCCATTTCTCATTGGACAATTTTCCTGCAGCTACAAACACACACACACACATTGAATTATATTTAGATAAATTGAAAGCATCAAAATGTACATATACTGTATGGTAGCACAATGACAGCTATGAGGTAAGCATTTATCTCAAGTTAGACAGCAAATCTTTTTAACCTCATGTGACCAGAGACTCAAGAAACAATAAAACCGTGCACCCCTGGACTTCTTTTTTTTAAAGGCCTTGGCAAATTGGGAGGTCAGAGAAGGAAGTAGTAGGAAAAGGAGAAGTTTTTGAAGTTGTTTCTGCTGAGTGTCAAAGCAGGGATGTTCTGTGTATGAAATAAGTATTCTAACTACTTCATCATTGAGGTAAAGTAGTAACAAGGGCAGAATAAGAGTTTCTTGAAAAAACACTTTGAAAAGAAGTTGAGGGGTGTTTCTTCCTCTTTGAAGTAGCCGATGAGCCACTGGGGTAGCCTGTAAAAAGTAAAGTGCACCAGCCAAAATGGACAGGACCCCTTGAGGCAACATAGGGAGAAACAGTATTTTCAAACTGCATCAGGAAAACATGCCCAGAGATCATATTTGCAATGGGAGAGAGATGAAGAGAAAGCAATGACATTCCTTCCTTCCTTGTTCCCTTCCAAATATGCTTGGTGGTACATGAAGTACTGGGGCCAAGAGAACTAGGCAACGTGAATAGGACCTCAGAAGGGCTATAAGCATAATGTTTATGAGTTACCGGTAACTCAATCTTCAATGTGATTTTTCTGGAAATTTGATTCCCCTAAAAATACATACAGGTTAGAATAATTTTCTATAATTTGAAGTCTAGAACTTGTTTTAGGTGAATTTTTGTTGTGACTACCCTGGGCTAGTCTCTACTAAATCTGTGAGATCTGTGATTTACCAGCATTTCTCATCCTCAGCAACTTTAAGTTGTGTGGACTTCAACACCCAGAGTTCTCCAGCCAGCATGGGGACAGCCCGAGAGTTGAAGGTCACGCATCTTAAAGTCACTGAGGTTGAAAAACACTGATTTAGGCCTAATTAGTAAGACACCATCTTGAGCTTCTGGAGAAAAGGTAGGAAATAAGACAATAACATGATCTGAGCTAAAATGTCAGTTTCCACTAAGAAGAGTTTCATTCTGTCATAGATAATAAATCTTTCAAATTCTTTTCCAGTTTCAGACTTTTTAAATGTTTCCTCACACAGTAATAAGCTGCATCATCTTCTGTAATGCTCTCATCACTAAATATTCCAAACAGGATTTCTTCCATTCTGTCATCACTCAGCAGGACAACTACATCACACCATCTCCTTCCAAATTTGCTTTTATAAAGCTGAGGATTTTGCTTCATACCACATCTACCACTATACTTTACAACAATACATGCAATGGAAATATTTTAGAAAAAAGTAGACAATTATCCATGGCTTAACATTTACCTCTGGCATAAAACATATCACAATGTATAATTGTGCCCTTTTCTTCAACAGGAATCCACAACTTCAAGCCCCAAGAGACCCCTGTAGAAAGGATTCCACAGGGTTTAATTCTCTATTTTTTGACTCCCTGTCAAAAAAGATGTAGGAAGAGCAAAACCATCTGAATGGGCAGCAGTCAGATCAAGGTGCTAGGAAAATCTTAAAATGATACTAAATCAGGGTTCCTTCCTTGCTGTACATTTCCCACTGCAGTCAAGCACTGGATGCATGGGAGAGAAATGGCTGTATACAAGCAGGGGAGGGGTGTAGAAGAGTTCAGAGATGACCTTGGAGAAAATATGTGGTGATTGTTAGTGAAACATGAGGTTAGCCTAAGAAAACAGGAAAGCATGAGAACTCATGATTGTCCTGCCTCGTCTGTCTTTGATATAAGAGGAAGGGAAAGAGAAATTCTGTCAGACTTTCAAGATTCTGTTATTATAGCCTATATCTATAAAATTTCATGTATTTCTTGTTTCTGTTCCTTGACCTGCCCTACCTCAGAGAGCTGCCATGGGATGAATGGGGTATATTGAATGAACAAGATGCAAGAGAGATGGGTGGAAAAGGAATATGAGTTTTGGAAAGTCCTTCAGGGATCATATCCCCACAGTGTGGTAGCCTCACCCATGTTAAACTATGTACCAAATTAATGTTGGTATATGTTCTCACACACATTTGCTTCTGACCAATTCACTTCTTGTGATGATGTAGTTTTCAGTTGTTTACAGAACTGTAAGTAAGATATGCTTGATCAAGGCTTGCCGTATAGAAGATAACAAAAAAAAAAGATCAATGGACTAGCTGAGTATTTTCTTCAAGCCTACCTCAATTAGATGGTGAAGCATTGCATTCTACACTAGTCCCATCTTTTAAAATTTGGAAGAGTCACCAAATTAATATAAACATTGTCTTAATGGAAGCAGATCACCAAGTGCCAGCTCTTTGAGGTAGGCCAGGTCAGGAAACAGACAGTGCGAGGAATACAGGAATGTATTACTGTAGGGTATAATAACAGAATCTTGAAAGCCTACCAGAGTTTCCTTCTGCCCCTTCTTATAGGGCTATTCTAAGTCTCTTTCTCACGCCTCCTCCTTTCCTTGCCTTAACTGTTCCAGCAATACTTCCTGAGGTTATCTACACGTTCCTCTACACCAGACCTGCATAACATATGGTCCACAGGCCATATGCAACCCGACAAGCAGCTTTGTGCAGACTGCTGGTATTTTTGGAAAACTCAACCAATCCACTGCTGCCAAATGTCACCACCACCAGAAGGGTCTGCTGCCACTGTCTAGTTTTTCACAGCCACCTCCACCCTGAAAGACATGCTGTGGACCACCTTCCATGTTTCCAGGTCTCACTGACACCACCAATTCCATTGCTGTCGCCTCTCCACCAGCCTCTGAACAGCTGATTGGTGTGCCAATTATCCTTTTGTAGCCCACAATTATTTTTAATGTAGCAATTTGACCCTTTTCCCTCTACAGGTTGTGCTGGCCTGCTCTACACCAAGTCACTGAAGCCGAACCAAACTTCATCAGCAGATTGCTCTTTAATGTTTTCTTCATTTGTCTGTTTTGGCTTAAAAAACAGTGAAAGGCTTTGAAGCCTTAGAGCTAAAACTACTTTCTCTTTTACAAGAGGTACATGATGCTTGATTATTAGAATAAACAAATAATTCCTGGAATAACTGGGCCTTCTCTCTAAAATATTAGACTGGAATATTACTGATGTAAAAGGCAATTTACATCTTGGGAACTGTAACTGGTTCAGAGCAGTTTGATATCTATTTTACAACAATAAATGTTGGCCAATGGGCAGGAAACTTATTTATCAGAATCTACTGTGCTCTCCTATCCACTATTCTTCTGGTCCTCCTAGAAGCATCTGGCCATTGCCAGAAGAGAATATTGGTTGTGTTTATTCATGTATTTGATTATTAAATTTTAATCTCCCTTTTTTACTCTAAGCCTAAACACTGTCACCTTTTGGCCCCAACTTCTTTTTAAATGCATCTCGAAAAATATAAAAGTGAATGTGGCACTTAGCCCAAAATTGGTTGCCCATCCCAAATCAGTGATGACTATCCTCAGTTGCACCAGGGATTGAAATTCTGAATGAAAATAGGAACCAATGGAGCAGATACAGGAAACTACAAGAAGATCTTAACTAAGCCATATGAAGAGAAATGGAAGAATTACGCAAAACCTTGCAAAAAGATGACCAAAAGGAAATAAGACAGCACAACTGAGCATACAAAGGTCAAAAACCTGTCTTTTATTTCCCTAGAGAGCAAGACAGTGAATAATGTCTTTATTATTTAAGTTGTAAGATCCTAATTGTATGTGAGGAAAAACTTCCCAACAGTAACAGAGGTTTGACTATAAAACCAATTACAGAGAGAGGTGCTTAATTGTCCTGTACTAGATGTATTCAGAGATTAGACAGACATCTGTCAGGGATACTTTATTCTGGATTCCTACTCTGAGCAAGGATTGGATTCAGTGGTCTAAATGACCCCTTCCAACTTCATTCTACTTCAAAAAAAAATTAAGAAGCATTTTCTTCTTTTTAAAAAATAGAAGGTTCTAAGTTAATAAGTTCAATTAAAATTAATATTCTTGAAAATAACTGAAAAAATTCTGACCAGCATTACCATTGGAGAGCATGAGATGAACATCATGAAACCACAACAAGATTGTACTGTGGCTATACACTTTGTCTTAAAAATGGGCTAATGGTGAAATTGGGGAGATCTACTCTAAAAGTGATAATGAAGAGGGAAAAAAGGTGGTATATAAAATGTGGAAATAATATGAAGCATTTTAGAACTGCAGGGTCAAGTTTTGATCGAGGGAATTATAAAATTGAAACAGCCTAAATGTCAGTCAATAAAACATTTCACAACATTTCACAAAGAAAACTAAAAAAACACCACAATTCTTTCCTGAGAAATCAAGCACATTACTCAATGGCCATTTTTCTGGGAAGATGTTACTGACTTTATTCATAATCTTTTTAAAAAGCATTGGAGATGCTGAAAGCCCCTGAATGTAACCTTATTTATTTGTTTGTTTGTTTGCTTGTTTATTATATTGCTGGAGGATTATTCCAATCTTCCACTGTTTTCTGCTTTGTACTGTTAAAATACTTTTAATACTGATATGGAGGCTATTGGCTTCACCTAATGTCCCAGGAGTTTACATGTCCTGCTACACTTGCAACCAACCATAGAGGTACCTTTCAAATAGTTACTGGCATAATTAGGTTTCAGCAAAACTCTTATGTCAAGGCTCTTAAAAATTTGGCTGCTTTGCTTTTCCATTAAATGCGTTAAAAAAGAACTAGAGTGCATTTTAGCTCACTGCAGACTGTTATTATTTTTAAAACACACTGTTGTCTATACTAAATAAGTTCATAATCACATTAAAAACTAAGTGATCTGTGCCACCAGCATATTAAAATATATGATAACAAACACAAGTCAGCATTTTTCCATACCAGATGCTTGTAAATGTTATTCTACAGGGAACCAATTAAAACTACGGAAAATTTGAAACAACAAACATATGGACCAAGACAGAGCAACTTATCTTGTCACCATGCTGCTTGCTCAGTACCTTGATCAGGGAACTGATAATATTGTATTATGGCAGAATTAACTGCTAGTTTAATTAAAACTTATTTAAAATCAATGTATAGCAATTATTTAGAATTGTGGTTCTCAGATCACCATATTTTATGGACTGATACTGACTTTCAACTAATATGATACTACAGCACGTGATTCAACTCATGTACTGTAGTATCATACTAGTCAGGACAGCCCGTATAGCATCATTTATCTTTTTTTCATATGACTTCTTAATTCTTTGATTCTCTAGCATATAATCTAAAGTAAGATGAGGATTCTTTCTAATCCATTACATAGTAAAGAGTCGTGAAATCAAATATAAAAGAAAAATGTTTGAATTTCTGTAAGATTAACAAAGGGAAATAATTACATTTTTTTGTATGTGTAAAAATTGTAACTAGGGGCATCTGTTGTACTCTGTGAATGTATGGATGATGATGCTTTGGAATAAGGGCTTCTATGGAAATATGAATAAACTAAATGGAAGGCATACATTGTATTCTAGGATATATGAAGTAACAAATGTGATGCTCATCAATAAAGACCAATCTGCACAAGTAAGAGAGACAAATAGTATAAATCCAATAAAGCATTAGAAGAATGTTTTGCAAGTAAACTTTGTGTTACTACATGGTAGTGTGTTGATTATCTCCACACATTGGAAAGTGTCCAGTTGCCCAGCTTTCTTTTTCTAGCCAGATGTTGCTAGGAATCTTTTGAAAATATCTATATAGTAAGAGCTATGCAGTGTGTTATCCCCTATGCTCATCACAGAATACAGATATTTCATTTAGCTTTTCTGCTTAATTTCCTTCCAGCCTGAATATAAAGTACTCAGAAAGGTTCTACATATCACAGAAATAAGCCTGACAGTGTGATCTGCTTCAAATATGCTTTGTGAAACAGCTTTCTGAAACTGTGATGTCTGAGCTGTTTGTTCTGAAGGTTAGGACTTCTTATATCTCAAGATGAATGATCTTTCATTGCAAGAGCAAAGTAAATGTGACATCCAGTCACTTCTTACATTAATTACAGATGTATATTCATTCTAGGCCTCAGGGGAACATCGCTCAGACATTACTTCCTGTTAAAAGTGGCAGTCAGCTGACCCTATATGTATTATCTGATTCACTTGTTAATGCATCTGATTCACTTGTTAATGACATCCTCATTAATCTCAAAGTTTGGAAATACACATAATAATATGTCAGAAAATAAATGTAAGAGAAAGCTCACTTTCTTATTCTCTTTTGAGACTGTTGATACAAGTTGCCCATTATGGAAACAGTAATCTTATGCTTAAGATTTATCTGGTTATGTTAGTTTAATGCTAGAAATCCAATAATTGCTTCAAGAATTCTAAGAAACATAATGTTAAGGAATTAAATAGCTATATATAATATATATAACCAAAGGAAAAAAATAATGGAAGTTTAAGAATTAGGAACTGTATTGAGAAAATAGAAGAAATATTTTTCACCCTCTCTCATAGTATGAGAAATATTATATATATTCAGTGAAAACGGTCATCAGTAGATTAAAACCAAATAGATTTTCTATCAATTGATTCAGCAAAATAAAGAGGTTTTTTGGCAGGTAACCTCATTTTGACTTTTTTCATAAGGTACAAAAATATCAGTATTGGATGAACATGGAGAGTAAAAACAGCTTTGTTGTGTATTTGGTTAGATATAACATTCCAAATTACCTCTAAATTACTAAGGGTGTATTCAGTGGTAAATTATCACTGAAAAAATGGCCTACTGCTAATTCAGTGAAAAATGTGCCAGCACATCTACATTTTCTTGCATTCTTGATCCCAAATTCAGTTGTTTGTGTTCTAGAAAAGCCTATGGATTGCCAAAAAAAAAAGCCAAGCAAATACAAAATTCTGCTTTGACCCTATTTGAGAAATAACATACAATATATGGGGTAATAAAAAAATAAACCAGATGTTACAGAAGTGTCTCTATTCCACTATCAATAGTAAGTAAAATGAAGGCTTTTACTGCCTTTTACAGAATTATTCGGTTGGTGTGGCCAAGAACAAGAAGGATGCACAATTCAGGTCATTACAGTAGAGCCATTAAACTTGCCATGTCAATAATCTGCGATTTAAAAAGAAATCAAAGCTCTTATATTAAAGTAAATCAATAATGTACATTGTAAATTCTCAACATAGGAAGTATTCAGAGATTTCTTTTCAATAAAGGTCCAAATTGCAGTAACTGGAAGACTGAAGTTAATTTTCTATATTTAACCATAAAATTAAAAACTGCTTCATATAGTATGATCCCAAGGCTTTTAGTCAGTAAGACTTATTGAGTAGCAAAACTCTGATTTCTGCCTGAAATTTTCTGAGAAATTGTATCTAAGCTCAGCAATTTGAAAAGCACAATCATTTCTAAATATGAATTTAACACTAATGCAATGACATTTTTATCAACTAAGAACTAATTTTTTCTTTAACTTTGTTTCATTTGATATTATTAAGTAGTAGTAGGATTTGAAACTATTGGGCTAAGAATACATGGCATTATTCCTGCAACAGTAAGAGTATTACTATATAATGCAGTTTATCTGAGTGTATATTTTAGTTTGTGACTAACCCTGGCCAAAATGCATTAAGGCAGATTCTATCCTTTTCCTTCCTTCTAATTTTTATTTAGTAGGGCAATCATATCTGGGGTCCAAAAATCCAGACAATTATTATGTAGCAGCAAAGAAACAGAAAACGCTACCTATTTACTGGCATCTAACTGTCATTCAGATTTTCGCAGCCCAGCTCTTATAGCCCTTCATCTACACAGCTAAAATCTGAATTGCACCTGAAACACTAGGGCACATGCCATTGGAAATAACTCATAACCAGACTCAAATAAGCAAGAGGTTTTATTCCTTTTTGAATGACGTTGCATAAAAGATACTCCCATTACACTGTGTCCCTAACATTTATTTATTTGTGTTATGAATACTGGATTAAGTTCAGTTACTGTAATAATTAAGGTGTTGGACTAGGACTGGGTAAAGCCAGTTTAAATTCCATCATTAGCCATGGACATTCACTGACTTAATGCTAATCACTCTACCAGCCTACCACACAAAGTTGTTGGGGAGTTAAAATGAAGGGGGATCCCAATGTAAGCTTCCTTGAATTCCTGGAGAAAAGATGGGATGTAAATCTAATAAACATACAGAAAAACACACAACACTTTCCCTCCTCTTCTGTAATTGCATTTCCACCACCATCAACAAAAAAATCATTATTGAAAAGTAAGAGAATTCACTGTATTTATGCCTGGACCACAACTTATATATTTCAAAGGACTTAAAATGTACTTGTTTTTATACTATACTATAATCTGTTTATAGCATATTACATAATGAATTAACTGTCAGATCAGCTACTGAAAATGTCATTTTTATATCTTGAGGGATGTGATCCTTGGACTGTTAACAGATCTTGTATATTATAACGTCCTTTAAAATCACTTTTAAAAAATGTATTAATACCCTATTATTTTCTGCCATCATCTTCATTCAAGACATTTCTCCTCACACTACAAAGAAAAAAGAATTCAAACATCTTATACTTACAATTATTATCAGCTAAATATTTTGCCTAGCTGTTTCACAAAGGAAAATAATTTTTCTTAGTTTCTAACCAATGAGCTATATGCCACCTTTCTGCAAATTACTTTTGAGAGCCTAAACAGAAAGAAATGCAATATGGTAGAACAATTAAAGGAATCTCCTTAAACCAATGTGGTTTTCAGTCACAAGTAGGTTAAAATAAAGGGCACATTAAATGCTCCATTTTGGGGCATTTGGTAATAAATCATTACACAATCAAACTGGCTATTAAATGGAAACTACTATAACTTCAGAATGGTTAGCTTCCTAATTAAAATCTACTCATCAATCACCCTGCAAAGGAATGTGCACTTCATCTTGCATGTTTTAAAATTGTGCAGGTGGTAGCAATGTTTAAACACAGCTGTTATTTTTTGGATCATTTTTGCACAGAGAGATTTGTCTGAGGACTCTTATGAAAATATTTTCTCATGGTTATCTTCAATCTGGCATTTCTTGAAATAATAAAATACATTTAAAACATCATCTTTATTATTTTTACCATCATTGTTTAGATCATAAATATTGTTTTTTCAGAACAATGTTTTCCAAATAGAGTTTGAATTGTTTCTTAAGAATAGTTCAAGATTTTCAATAAGTCAATTCTGTAGTACTGGTAATTAAAATTAGTTACATTCTTAATGATCTAACAGTACAATATGTAGAACTTTTAAACTCATCCCATTGGTTTGAAACATTGACCCATGGAGTCAATACATTAACTAGAAGTTAAATGTAAACTGGTTCAACACTGATTTCAGATTCTGTCAAAATACATCATAAACTAAAGGAAGCTTTAAAATGTGATACTTTTTCATGTAATTGTCAATAAGTTGATAAAAAAACATAAGCCACTTTTTAAAGACTACATGAAAACACAGTTGCTATCAACTGTCTTCTTTACTTGAAATAGAAGATGAAAAGCCGATTTTGCAGATTTTTTAAAATTAAATATTTAGTATCCAAATTAGCAGAGCATTTACAATGGGATCACCAGTTATTATGCATTTGCTTCTTAAGATCCATGGCAAGAAATGTTTTAGAGAGTGCACAACATGCCAGGGTAGTATGCAACAATCCATTTCTTAAGCTGTATGCCTTCTAATTGAACAGTTGGAGTTGAAACATATATGCAACGAAGTATGGTTCTACTGATGTAAGTTTGAGTGTAACAGTATAGGGATATTTCATGCAAGGTTTTATAATTGCTCTTCTTTCTGATCAATCCCTAATATATAGCATTTAATGAAGAACTTAATCTGTCAAGAATCAGGCAGCCCAAAGTTAAGGATATGCTTTCATTCTTTTATTGCACACCCAGGTACTGTTTTGAACAAAGGAACCATCAGTTAGATTCACCTATTTTCATGGAATCAGCTCACTCATTGCATATCAGCTTTAGTTGCAGTAACCAGCAATTCTCCCTTCATGAGAGGTAGTCAAGGACATCCTGTTCTATCCCATTTTATATATAAATACTTACTGTATTATATATAAATACTTACATAACACTGAAATGCTACTACTTTTGGCCAAGAACAGACCCCATTAGAGACTGATTGCTTTCCCCACTCCTGACACACTTTAAACAAAAACATTACATGAACTGATGTGATATGCATTATTCAATGTATCAGGCTTGTACCATCTGTCAGTGTTAAATTAATGACTCATATGTATATACACATATTTTAATCCATGATTACTAGTAAAAATTAATAAGGTTATCCTTACAGACATGTTTAATTTTTTTATATGTACACAGCTAGGCATTTTATACACAAAGTCATGCTCAACATGGAATCTTCCAATTATTTCCAGGATCAGTCAAGAAACAAAATTTTGTATCAACTGGTAGTATGTGGATGGCAATAACATACTTCCAGTTTCTGAATTGTCCTGTGTTTAAGCACAGTTAAATGTTGCAGTATATTTTTGTGCTTGCTATCTAGGTAGCATGAGTATTAGATTATGATATGTGAGCAATCTGTTTATTTTAGGATTATGGTATATCCTGTATATTTTACCAATCCTCCTTTTCTTCATATGGGATAGTTGCTATAACCTTATTAACCTGCATTCTGCCATACGATAAACACATCAATAAGATCCACTAGAAGAAGTTGCATAATGATATTTAAATGGCTTCCATCCAAAATACAAGTGTTACTTCTGTGTTTTGACTGGCTGAACCAATATTTCTTTTATGTAAAACTTCAAAGACATAAAACTGAATAGAAAAATTATAGGTTCATACATAGTTGCACATACAAGATGTACATGTTAGAAATAAATATGTGGAGTTTTTACTGGAATTTTTTAATCATATAATATGCATTATGAAGTGGTAGAATTGTAGGATCCTGAAGGTTCTCAAATTCATATCAGGTTTCTATGGAGCTCAAAACTTTTAACAAATTATTCTCCATAAAGCAGGAGTCGGCAGTGCAGCACCAGTACACACCATGATATGCCAGATAGCATCTGTGCTGTGATTCCCAGTGTTTTTTTAATGGCCCAAATCTCTCAAGCTCGCTAAATCTCACAAGATTTAATGACATGCTAGATATGGCTCTTTGTCTTTTATATGACTGGTTGTTATGGATTTATTTATTTATATATTCATTTGGTTTATATGGCCGCCCACATACAAAGTGACACTTGGTTTATCAATGTAAGCCAGCTAGAGCCTGTGGAATTGTGTGGCATACCAATTTTTGTAATAAATACATAAAACATAAAATTGTTCACTGGTGCTGGCATCAAAAATGTTGCTAACTTCTGCTATAAAAGTATATGTATGTAGTACATATGCATATTTAAAAATGGTAATATGAATTTTCCCATCAGTTAATGCAGCGAATATATTTTCCACAGTTATTCCTTTCCTCTGTGAAGTTCTTACCCCAGGCAAATTCACCTGGTAGTATATTGTTTTTCTGTTTCACATTAGGAGATGTATATACCCTTCATCCATGCTTTGAATAATCAAAGCACTATTTTATTTAGCTATTTTTAGATTTTATTCACTATATTAATATTTGTAATTTTATATTCTTTTAGCTTGCCTCACAGCTGTATTGTGGTAATGCTGAGAAAATCTAAAACTATATTCATAATATTTCCACAAACAGAAAAGAGGAGTGTTTTATTTTCTCTTACACTTCATTCTTCTAGAACATGAAGTCCCCCAGATGTTCATCCTTAAGAACTTCTAGCCAGTAAACCATGCTGACAGGAGAAATAGATTTGAAATCCAACAAACCAAGAAAGCACCACAATAGGAAAAGCGTTCAATAATAATCAAGTGATGTTGCAAATCTCACCTTTTTTATTAAAAAAATAATTTATTAAAGTGCTGTATGATATCCTACACAATAGATTCCCTGGTTGACTACCTGGACTCTGAAAATAAGCAGGCTATGGCCTAGCTGGTATCAGATGAGACTCCACCATGGAATTCCAGCATTGTAAACCAGACTGGGAACTTATAAAACATTAAAAAAGACAATTGCAAACCATTTATGTTCTACTGCCACAAATCTGTCTATGTAATCACCAAGAGTTGAGCTTGATTCAAGGGCATCTTTACCTTTACTTTGAAAAAAAAAACGTATTGTATCTTACAAAGTAAGCCATTACTTTGTAATGAAAGCTCTTGCTACAATCGATAAATGCTCTTCTATGATTCCATTGCACTTTTTGACTTCTTGCTGAACGAACAAATTCAGAAACTCTTCTGGAATTTGCCCTTTAGCACAATTTGCTTACTTTAGGATCTACAATGGTTGTGTTTTATATTCACTGTTCTCAATGAGCTCTCCCTAACAGAAGCTCACAATACACATTATCCATGTTTGAAAATGATAAAATATATATTATGTCACCTGTGCACAGAGTGGTACAATGGAATGTGAATACAGCAAGCATAGACACACATGTTATGGCAAGGAAACCTCTCCAATTTTCCATTCAGACTATCTCTACTAATATAACTAACAAAGTCACCATCAGAGATGCAGCACTGTGCCATCTTCCAATTTTCATCTAAGGCTAGCATGGGAAGACCTGGTGTTAACTAGGACAGGGAAGATTAGCAGGACAAGATCTTAGAAGCAGAACTTTAAAAAGTGGAATTCAATGTTCTTAATGCTCACTTTCTGCCACGAAGTGATGACATAATGTTAATTTTAGATTTTGAGTGCTTCTGCTCTGGGTCTAGAGTTAAAAAGAAAGTCCTCAATTATGCATGCCTTCTGTGCTTTGTCATCAGCTTTTACTATAGCTTTGAAGAAAACTTAAACAAAACCTTAGATAAAAAAAAGAGCTGTAACATTAATTACTGTGAAATATTATTCTATTAAGAAATCTTACCTAGGACCCTTGGCAGATAGCTGATATCTATTTAAAGATATTTTAAAATACACAAATAACATGTTTGTTGAAAAAATAAGAAGGGTGGAGATGGTATATTGTGCCATCCAGTTATATTTTGAATACATATGAAGACAAATGCAATATTGCTTATGGCCTTATTTAGAAATATTTATTTTTAATGTATTTGCATGAAGTCTAAGAGTAACTTTATTTCAAGCGGCATGAATTATGACTAATGCTTATATGCTAAGAAGTTTTAAAAATAACTTTAAATGTTAGCTGATAATGATAAAATGAAGAGGCTCATGGCTTCTGGCCTTGTATCCCTATGTATTCTCAACTGAACTTTCCTTAGAAATATTACAGAACCAGTCTAATGATACAGGGCTGCTGTATCATTACATTTGGTTCATATCAACAGTCATTTTAAGTTAAAGTGGTTTCACTGGGGGTGTATTTATTTTCATATTCTGATGCTTTCATAATATGACATTGATTGAACTTCCTCCTTTATTGCTGTTTACTTCCATAATTTGAACCCTCAGAATCAAAAAGAGCTCCATGCACTGTTGTAGAGTATTGAATAGATTATTCCGGACACATTTTCCCAAGAGTATACTTCATTTAGTACAATGAGACTCTTTTCTGAGTAAACATGGATTGAATTGTCTTACATACCATAAGATGAAATTTCTGTGATTGACTAAAATGATAGGGAGAAGCTTGCCAGCTCTATGGGATGCCTTCTAACTACAAACCAAGTTCTTCAAATGGGTGGGTGAGGATTCAACTATTTCTTGTGAGTCTTTAAAAACAATGGACTAGACACTTGAGAAGTAATGGATTCCATTAGTTACACTGGGGTTGCAACTTACAACATAAGCATTGTGATGTCATTGTTAACTATTTCATATTATTATCCAAAATGCTGATTCATACAAGCTCATCTGGATGTCTTCCAAAACTTTAAAAAAATGTGCAGGAAAGTGTAGCAAAACAAGCTGGCATAGTAAGAAAGCCTTTCCAAGATACCCTCTTTTTCTGCAGAACTTACCAGCTTTGTTTTGGCGCGCTGCAAAAAGTCTTCCATGTTGTGTGGCTGGCCTGCGGGTTCTGTTCAGCCAGGGCAAAGTCCCACGACAGAGCTCTGCACTGCTTCTTTGGGCGGCTCCTGCCTCCTGCATCTGGTGTCCTGCTGCCTTGGCCTCTGCCTCTTCCGCCGCCGCGGCTGCTACGTCTCCCAACAGATCGCCGCTGCCCGTGGACTCCTCTCCCTATTTAGGCAACAAAGTGGTTACGGGTGCCCGGGCATGGGGGGATGGGGGGGGCGGGCAGCGAGAGGGGGAAGAGTTTACATGATTCCACAAGCCGACCGAGCTCTTCCACCAATCGCAAAGACGCTCAGGCGGGCTGACGTCACGCAGACAATTGCTGCAACCATGGACAGCGCCCAAAAGTGAGTGGAAAGTGAAGATGCAGAGATCTGCGGCAGAGGGAAGAAGCGTCTCGCGCGCGCTCTGCCTTCCGCTCCCTCTCTCGCGTCCTAAAGCACTGCAGAGCCCATGTGGGTGTCTGATATGCGGGAACAAGGAGGGACGTATATACAGAGAAGTAAAACTTCACATAAGATTTTTTTTTTAACCGTGTTATGATGCACGATCCTTATGATCCTTCCTGGTCATTATAGTTCGGGGGATTCGAAACTTCCGTTTGGCAGATGCAATCGTGATGCCCAGATTTTACCCTGCTTGCTTAGAAGTAAACCATATTGATTTCAACTGAATTTCTAAACAAATATCCTAACGATGGTAACGCATATTCTGTAGATTATTATGGCTGTCGTGTTTGTGTGTCTGTTTACCCTTTGCAGCGTCCTGAGCAAACAACATGTCTTACTTTACTCAGTGAAGTACGGCAGGCACTTCGTATATTTTGATAGTTTACACAGAAGCCAAGTGGAGAATATTGTTCAAATCTTTCTAGTATACTGCTGTAAGTGAAACTCCAACATACATCTCATATGTACGTAAACCAACATACGTGCATAACAGGAAGTGCTGTGCATGCTGGATGTATATTTGGGTTTCTCAAAGGATTTATAAAATGGGTCCAGATCATAACATCCTGATTATGATTAGATTTCTTGTCTACAGTATTTCTGAACTTCATACTTTGTTTCCAGCTCTGATGCACTTGGCTGACTTGCAGGATACTCTGTTCGTGGGCTAAATCAGAATTGATGCATTAGATAAATATTTGTTTATTAATATAATAAATGATTTTCACAGGTGTACTTAACTGATTAGCTATTTAGGTATGCTGAGTCCATGTGATATTTCTCAAATAATCACATTAAATGCAAATAAGATATATAAAGAAGTTTATTTGGATATTGATAGATGGGAAGTCTTTATTTATTTATTTATTTGGTTTATAGAGCCGCCCATCTCCAGCCAGTGACTCTGGGTGGCCAACAATAATAAAAACAATAAAACAATAAAAACAATACCAGATGAGAGATCTTAAAAGCCATTGGTGTAAGCACAACCATGAAAGTAGAATACTTCACAGTTTACATGGAATGTCCACATATATGAAGAAAAAAAATTCACAAACTCAGTGCATTGTTCCATAAAATTTTATGGGATTCTTCAAATCCAAATATATCTTTGAAAAAGATGCAATTGAAGGTGGGGGCTTTAGTTTCCCAAATCATGAATTATATCACTACACATATCTTTTGACTAGTACTAAATTTTGGATAGCTTCACTCAGTATAAATTCTCCTTCCTGGGCTCTTTTGAAATAGTCGCACATAGCACCTTCAGTTAATTGGTCTGTTTAGGATTCAAAATATAAGATTAGATATATCTCCTATCACTATTACATTTATTCAAATATTATGATATACTATTTCTGGAAAATGGCATTTTGATTCCTTTTTTATGCTAAATTGAAGCAAGTGATAATCTAGTCAAAACTGATTGTAAAAAACCTGTTATGTGTAAATTTTGGATGGATGTTAGGAATTTTACTTTAGATCAATTATTGTATGATAATGATGAATTTATATCATCTCTTATGTTAGAAGATAAATATTATTTGCCTGTTGCTGCCAACTGGCAGCATCTGCGACTTGTATTGACACCTTAATCTGAACAGTGGCATTCTCAGCTTCAAAGACACCTAAATTACTAGAACTGATCACCATATTTTATGAGAGGAAAAAAAATTAGTGTGTAGAAATACATTGCCAATAAATCAATTCAATATGCAAATTTTAAAACTGAATAGAAGAAGCAATTAGAGATCCTCATTTTGTCTGAACAATAGGAAACTGTCTCAATGCCTGTATCAAAAATTTCAATAGATCTTAGACTTTGGCTTATTCAACAAAAAAAATAATATTTCAGACTTACTGGATCACATTTACATAGAAAAGGAATGAGTAAATTATGTTGTTGGAGATGCAATAAAAATAACACTTCATTAAAACAAGTTTTTGTGAAAGCCTAAAATGGTTACACTCTTGGAACCTGTATTTACATTCATTAATTTTACTTTGAGACAGAGTTTAAAATTTTTTGATATTTATATTCTTTTTAACTACATCCATTTTACATGGAATTGACCTCTGGACAATGGAAATGGATTCTCTATGCCCTTCTTATTGCTAAGAGACTAGTCCTTCAACATTGGAAAGATAAAATTATGGTCCTGGTTACTCCATGGATTGAAGACCTGATGTTACCTGCAACTTATTGAAAGAGTTATTTATATCTGGTTATAGTTGTATGTTAAATGAAATATGGTCATCCTTCAATGAAACTATTGTGTAAAACTTTATATACATATATGGATTTCTATAATCTATCTATCTGTATTTACTTTTTTTCCCCTTTTTTCTATTGTTGTCATTGTTGCTGCTGGTACTGTTTAAACTTTCTAATAAATAATCCAAGAACACAGATAATAAGGTGCTATGTCTAATTAACTAACTGTGGCATAGGAGGTGGACAAAATAATTTAGCTACAGTATACAAACTCTTTTCCACCATTCTGCCTAATAATTAATTCAGCAATATAATGACTTTGCTTTGAGTATTTTTCCTAAGGCTAATTATAATTATGCTTACAGGCTTACTTCTTCAAATTGTCACATATTAATTTGGCAAATGGGTGGCTTATTTCCTAAGACACAAAATTTGATTATTTGTGCCAAGATAATATTTGCATTTTAAACATATTATACAGTACATCAAAAGATAAAGGAGGAAAATCAGTCCAAAAAGCATCCTCAGTACCATCCAGGAGCCACATGATGTTCCATGGTGACTAGGTAGAGAAAACATAAAATTGGCACAGGAATTGTGGTGGCAATAAAAGAAGTGTCACAGAGATTTTTTTAAAGAAAAAAAAGATGGTTTGGAGAAGGGGAAATGGAAATTATGCTGCTACAATTTCATTTAATATCATTTCCATGTCAGCACTGGGTGACCCAGGTAGAGGCAATGCATTCAGAACATACGTTCCCATCTCTCATATACAGCTGGAATTTTCAAACATCTAATGAGGTCTTCTATGTGACTATAGTCTGTGCATTGCTTTGAAGTAAACCCCCAGAAGTCAGTGAGATTTGCTTCTTAATAAACATGCATAAGGTGGAAATACTCTTCCTAATTGTTGAAAAATATCAATCTGGCCACAAGAGAGTTGTTCCATTTAACACTGGAATGCATCTAGGTCACCATTCTTTCTGACCATTGGAAGGATCTAAGCTCTCAAGGTTGTCTCCTGGCAGTACCAAGGGCTTTGAAAGGCAATTGTTTTTCAGGTGCATTACTGAACATAATTCAAATTAACATGCTCAGATTCCTATCCAAAGTCTTTAATGCTTGTTGTAAGCCAAGACCATAGAGTTCTATGAGGCAACAAGGCAGCATATCTACTTTATTTTATTTTATTCTCCTTCACTGTGGCATTCCAGTCAGCCCAGGGTAATTACTAGTCAAAGGGCTTGGCTTGGAAGGGAATCCCTAATTTGAATGAGATTTTAAGAATGCACGCTTAATGTTCCAGTCTAAAGGTGTGCATGTTTACTATCTTTCTGGGCATATGTTTCTATAGGTTTCCTACTTGTTTCACTTTAGCTCTCAAAAGCATAAGGAACTGTAGGCTATTTTAGTTGAAAGTGGGTTTACTGTTTTACAATGAGCACAAGCTAGAGGGACTGGCTTACAGTCCTTTGATTTTAACACATATGCTGATTGAAGTGACAGATGAGATGGCAAAATGATTACAGATAGTAAGAATGTAAGGAATAATAAGGTTAAAAAAGCTGTAGCTTAGCTGATACGGAGTTATGAGGCTTGAAGATCATAACTAAATAATGGAAAATCCCAGGATTCCGGGTACAAGCAAAGCACCCTGGGGTCTCCTAGCATCAGGTTTCTTTGAAGTTTGACCAATCACCAGAGGATTTTAAGATTTAAGTAACTGTGAAATAAATGATAACAGCCATTAAAATGAGCTGGGTAATCAATAGTAGGCAGGATGAATTATAAGGTCTGAAATAACATTGCATTGGGGGGGCAGAACAGAATGATTGACAGATAGTTTGAATGTTTTCACCATCAAATTCAAATTATACATTTAGTTTAACAAACAACACGCTATTACTTTTTCATGAAAACTCATTTTGTTTAGTTTTTTCCTAATTATGAATGGTTCTGTGATCTTTCTAGGTCCCTGTCTAAAAAAAAATCTATCTATATGTCCTGCCTGATGTTTAGTCATCCTTGAAACAGAGTAACTAAGCCTCTTTATGGCTTACTACACATACACACATACAGGTAACCTATTGTTATTTTTATTATCGTTATTTGATTCTTATCCCACCTTTTTTACATATAATTCAAGGTGACAAACATACCTAATACTCCTGCCTCTTTTTTAAAAAGGATTTTTTTTTACCCTGCCTTTATTGTTCTTATAAATAACTCAAGGCAGGGAGCATACCTATTACTCCTTCCTCCTTCTATTTTCCCATAACAACAGCCCTGTGAGGTGAGTTGGCCTGAGAGAGAGTAACTGGCCCAAGGTCATCCAGCTGGCTTTAAGGCCTCAGGCAGGACTAGAACTCACAGGCTCCTAGTTTCTAGCCTGGAGCCTTAACCACTTAGACAGTGTACTTCATGAATATACAAAGAAAAGAACTCTGATTACCTAGATACTCTCCTACTTAAAAATAAAAACATGACAAGTTAATGGTCAAACTCAAGAGACATAAAATGCACAAATGACAAGGATGGTAAGGAGCAAAATACTAATGAAAATTACACATAAGGCATTCAAAAATATTTCTTAATCAGTGCTTCATTGGAATAAAATATTGGACCTTTCCTTGAGAAACTAATTACTATAAAATTATAGAGATTTATCTTTATAATACTTCGCCTTTTTTACCATCTCCATAAATTACAGGATTAAAATGTTTAAAAAATGTTTGACACACACACACACACACACACACACATATATATATATAAACTTTTTATGAGGGCATCTCTCCAAATACCAATAACCCATTTCTGTCATTATTGATTCCAAAGCACGCTACATTTTATACATAAAAATCCATTGTGATAATTGATTGACTTGGGGCAGTAAAATCCATTAGGCAATTTATCACTTCTCTATTACCTAAACCAGTGTTTCTCAACCTTGGCAACCTTAAGCTGTGTGGACTTCAACTCCCAGAATTCCCTAGCCAGCAATGCTCACTGGGGAATTCTGGGAGTTGAAGTCCACATAGCTTAAAGTTGCTAAGGTTGAGAAACACTGGCCTAAATCATCTGTATATTGCTTCTATTTCTGCCTACCTTAGTAGATATTTCATTAAATTGTCCGTTATTTTAATGCTATGTTAATGACTGTCCAGATGTCAGACAACCAAGGACTGTAACCTGTTCTGTTAAAAGAATTTTAAGCCAGATTTTTTTTTCTACATTAGGTTCAGTTGGGTCAAATTAGAGTCATAATATGTTGGTTCCTGGCTACATCTATTTTTTTTAATTGTACCTAAAGATAGTTCATCCATGAAACATCTGTGTATAAAATCAGCAAACTGAATATTCTTCCCCAGGATTATTTTGAACTTTGGCCTGACTGCCCCAAAAATGAAAAGTGCAGTAATGCCTAGTTAGAACTAAATCACATGTAGCACAAAACTAACCAGGGAAGTGCCAGGGCCATTAAGACACGAAAGAAATAAAGGGATCCTTAAGGAAGATATGGAGATTGCAGGGAACACAATGAATTATTTGCATCTGTCTTGACTACAGAAGTTATAAGACAGATACCTAAGCCCATTGACTTTCTCTGGGATGGAATTAGAACAGTTAAAGCAAATTTAAGTAACAGAAGAAGATACTTGTGACCTTAAAGGATTTTACAATAACAAATCACCAAATCCTTATGGCACCCACCAGAAAGTTCTTTAAAAAATCAGATGTGAATTTTCTGACTTTCTAGGTAACAGTATTTTAAAAACCCGTAAGATTGTATGAACAGGCAATGGCAAGCTAACATGTGGAAAAGAAATTGAAGTAGACTCAAACATTCACAAGGATGGTGGCTGTAGTTACAAAAAAGAAGAGAGAGACATATGCTGCTTGGGAGAAAGTCTATGATAAATGTAGACAAAATATTAAAATGCAGAGACTAACATTGACAACAAGGGTATGCATTGTCAAGGACATGGTTTTCCTAATTATACTATGTGGCTGTGAAAGTTGGATCATCAGAAAGACTAGTGAAGAAAAATGTTTGCCTTTTAATTGTGGTGGCATTTAAAATTACTGAGAATATCTTGGACTATAAATCATTCCATATTGCATAAAATAAAACCACACAGCTCACTGGAAGCACTAATAATGAAACTAAAGCTGAGATATTTTGGACACATAATGTGAAGGCAAGAATGAGAAGCCTGTGATGCTGATGGGGAGAGGGGGAGAAAAGGAGATTTAAAACAGGCAAAAAGAAGTACTTCTTCAAAAGCTGCATAATTAATCTGTGGAATTTATTCTCTTTATGACATGGCAATTGCCACTAACTTGAATGGCTTTAAAAGAGATTGGTAAATTCATGCAGGGAATGTCTTTCAAAGGTATTGGTGTCAAAGATCCAGTCCTCAAGATTCCAAATACAATAGGTTCCAAACACCGCTTGCTGGGCAGCAAAAATGGGAAAGTGACATAGCACTGTCTTCTGCTGGTGAACAACCCAGAGGCATCTGGATGGCCATTCTGAGGAACAAATGCTGAACTAAGATGGGTTTTGGCCTCATCCAATAAGGCTGTTCTCATGGCACCCTGCTTCACCATCTCATGATCCAAATCACGATTATCAGAAATCAGAAAATAAAATGGTTATAGATCATGTGTGACATCTCTATAAATTAGCTGCATAAATTATAAATTATAACATCTGTATAAATTAGTTGTTAAGGCACCAGGCTAGAAACCAGGAGGCCATGAGTTGTAGTCCCACCTTAGGTACAAAGCCATCTGGGTGACCTCGGGCCAGTCACTTACTTTCAGCCCTAGGAAGCAGGCAATGGCAATCCACATCTGAAATCTTGCCAAGAAAACTGCAGGGACTTGTCCAGGTAGTCAGCAGGAGTCAAGGCTGACTCAAAGGGACAAAAAAAGAAAAAGAAAATTGGCCTACAATGGTGCATAAATTAGAAGCCACATAATCAGATATAAATCTGGTGTGTTTCAAGGTCTTGGGAATCTTTTTTTCTCACTTGTGCTATTTTACAGTTCATTGAAGATATTACAGCAACACTCCAGAGCTTTTGTTTTCTTATTAGCAAACCTTTTCATAAAGATCTGCTTTGCTCCCATTTGATTTAGCAGCTCTTGATATTCTGTACAACATACTACTGAGCTGCCTGTCAGGAACAATTTGTTCTACTGGGCAATAGGCTTCTGTTCTGAAGAACTCCTTGAAACAAGGAATATGAATTGCTGAATGGCACAGCCTGACCAAAAGATAAAGTACATTTTATTACTTTAATAGTACTTATTTTCATAATAGCTGAGCAGCTGGAAAATAATTCTTTTATATTAATTAATGAGAACTATTGTACCCAATATGTTAGTGTATTTTACTGGATATATTTAAACTATACAGTATGCACATATAGATGTCATCTTGATCTTAAATGGATAGTGATAGACTAGCTATTGTTATCCATAACTTCCCCTATGGGCTTAAGTACTCTTATAAAATGTTATTTAAAAAATAGATACAATTTATTGGTTAATATCTGTAGAATGTTGCCGTGCACAGAATGTTGTATATTTAACCAGGGTATGTGTTGCCTGAATGCTAATACAGTTTCTTCTTTGTATTAATTAATTTGGATGTACAAACAGCATCACACTGGAATTAGAGGACCTACTGTATTGATTTCAAAGAAGATTCACTTCCCCAAGGGGAAGGGATTCCCCCGAATTTAATGGTTGTTACTATATGTAGCTTTTCTTCTCCTTTGCACAAGTTGGCACCTTTCAAAACGCTCTTTTCTGTAAAATTATTTTAGGGCTATATGCTAGGCCGGGAAGTTGAAAAGACATCCCAGAAGAAGGCAAAGTTTTAATTCTTCTTCATGTTTGTCAAGAAAACTACACGGAGGTGTTAATATAGTCACCAGAAGACAAATTTAACTCAATGAGATCTTTATATTACAGGCAACCTACCCCAACTTAATGCCTTCAGAAAGTGTTAGACTTTCCCCGAGATCAGGATGCCCCCCACTCTGCTGTTGTTTAGAAGAGCTGTGAAGACCTGGCTCTTCACCCAGGCCTTTGGCAAGAAAGAATGAGACCCCTTGCCTCATCCCACTTGCCATCTTTCATCTTTATCTTTTATCCTTTATTGATTTGATTGTAACTTCTTTAATTGTTGTGAGCCGCCCAGAGCTGTTGAGAGTTGGACAGCATACATTTTAATATATTATTGTTGTTGTTGTTGCTGTTGCTGTTATCCATACTTAGTAGGGCCAAATTTCCTAGCCCATCTGGTTTTTACATTTTTTTTTAAGGAACATTGGCTTGTTGCAAAGTACAGCATCCAGTATCTTTATTTCTGAGAATGTGTAGAATTTAGAGAGGGTTACAGAGAGATGAAATTTTGTGACTAGTGACTATTTTGTGAATGGGCAAGCCATGCCCTCAGGAGCCACCCATATTCTGGAAATCAGAAATTGGCCCATCAACTGAAAAAAATTGGCACCTATTCTATAGAATTCTAGAACAGAATAATCTTTCAGTAACTTAAAGGAATTTAAAGGCATGGTAGCAGGATTATATATTTTTATAATTTTGTTACTATGATTGCTCAAACAGTGGTCTAAACACTACTGAAAAAAAATGGTTTGATGAATATAAACAAAAATATTACCAACCATGGACAATAGCAGTCCTGTCAAGCTAACTTAAGCAAATCAACACCTATCATCCATTTCCATCTAGCACTATCTCTAAACCAAATACTTAGATCCATGAGTTACTGCCTCCATGGTCATAGTATTGGCCATAAGCAAAGACATAAATATATTATTGTTATTACAGTACAACAAAGAAATCAAACTGACAATTAAAAAAAATGTTTTTCCTTCAGAATATATGGAGCTGGAAGATGAGAATAAGTGAAAAACTGACACATCATTGGAGGTAAAGGAGTCCACAGTTTTCTCATAACTTTCCAGCTCAATCAGATGATAGCAGACAAATAGAAATGGAGTCCACAAAACATAAAATAAAGCCTTGGAGAGGAAGAAAGACAGTACTCCCCTGGAGACTGATCTTAACTCATATACTGTACAGCTGCCTATTGCAGTATTCAGAGCTGCCCTCATTTTTTTTTTCTTTTTGGCAGTGAGAATTTCCAGTGGTGCAGCTTTGTCAGGGCTCAGTTCCTTTGCAAAGAGATCTTTGGAGGCTTATTTCAAGTTCATTTACAAATCTACAGGCTGAGCATAAAGGTAGAGTTTCTTAATATATCCCAGCAGCCAGCCCCATCTATTGTCCATATCCCCAGAAGTCAAACTTACTTAGTATGCTATTAGTTGCTTGGGCCTCCAAAATTTATCTATGATTCTATGGGTCTATTATTCTGTGCCACATTTGAAAACCGTAGCTTCTTTGTTTTATCTGCTTTCACGGCCCCACACAGCCTTTGGAAGTATAATGATAAGAACAAATCTTCTATAATAACTTTCCTGAGCCATTTATATATAATTTTCCTAAGTAAGGATATGCCTTTGTATTTCCAGCACTATTTGTGGCTCCATTGATAATCCTTCTGTCAAAAATCCTTCTTACAGCACTATATATAGTGATGCAAACTCAGTCGTTGCAATGAGATTCCTTCTACTTCAAACTGACATGTTAGGGAAAATGGGCTTTCTTTCTTTCTTTCTTTCTTTCTTTCTTTCTTTCCTTCCTTCCTTCCTTCCTTCCTTCCTTCCTTCCTTCCTTCCTTCCTTATTTATTTATTTATTTATTTATTTATTTATTTATTTATTTATTTATTTATTTATAGCATTTATGTGACTACTCATCTTGCAAGTAGTGACTCTGGGCAGCTTACATCAGATCAAAAACATAAAAACAAAAAGGACCAACAACAAAATACCCAAGACACAAGACAAAGGCCAAACCACCATACATTCCAATCCCAAAGTCATTTCAGGATAGGCTCATCCAACACTCTAGCCCAGCATCCAGGAGAAAATCCAGGTTTTCAAGGCCTTGCACAAAGCTAACAGGATTGGGGCCATCTGAATCATGGATGAGGTACGTTGTTCCAGAAGGAAGGCCCTACTAGGTGACATTGTTTCAGAGAAGCATGCCCACTTCCTGATTATCATGGAATGGGAAGAGACAATTGGGGACAGACGGTCACATCTATACAGCATTTTTAGTTAGAATTTATACTCATAATTTATTCAAATTTCTGATGCATGTAAACACATCAAATTAGCATTCTTTTCACAAGCTACCCTTAGGGGGAAGCATCTTGACTTGTTATTTTGCATAACTTCTCTTAACATCAATGGGAATTAAGCTCATGACTCAACAGAGAATAACCACTAAATCTCATTCATTTACATTTTATAAATCTGGCATCTTTACTTTCAAGATTTCTTATCAAACTTGATATCAAATTTTATACAAATCTAGTAGGGATTTGGTGAAATAGATAATTTTGTATGCTTTGTGAATCTAAAAATTAATATGAAGAATATGAGCTGCAGGGAAGAATTTAAAAATGAATCCAGTGAATTATATTTATAATTATTACATGTATATTCTGCTCCTACTGTAAGGAGTTCATACACTGCACCTTCCTTTTTTTAACTTCTGAGAAATCCTGCAGTGTTGATTAGGCCAAGAAGTTGATTATGTTGCCTAATTTCATGACTAAGCAAGGATGATAAACAAATTTTGTCTTTCTACATAAAAGCAGAATATTATAATTGTTTTCCACTGTTTTGTCATATTCAGAGGTTATAACAAGTTATTTAATAACTCTAAGGCTACACTCTGAAACACGTTTACAGAGGAATAAACGTCACTAAATGCTATATTAGAGGATTACTCATGAATTTTGAAGTTAATATATCCCAGAATGTGAACTGACAGGCTGGAGCCAAAACTCTTTCTATTTTTTTTCAACTATAGCTATAGACCATACCTTTGAATGCAATTTTTCAGTTGTTTAGTTGTCTAAAAGTTTCCATTGTTGACTTATTATAGATTTGATGGCTAAGAGTAATATAATAAGTTATCTGTTAAGTTATCTTAGCATTCTCTCCCTCAAATATATGTAATAACCCCAACTGAGGGACATATCATACTTTTTGTTCAATTATGGATCTTAGTATTCAGAAAATTCTCTGCCAAAATGATGCAACTTTTTCACAGGTCCACCACATATGAAGAAATGTACTCTTCTGTTTACATTCCTTTCAACCTTTTATTAAGTAATTACTAGATTTTTGCATTATTTTTATTGAGCTTAAATGCTATCTCTGCATTACCTTCAACTGCAATTCTTGCCTAGAGGCCAATGGCTATACCACTGATTTTCATAGATTCACTAGTTCCTATCTTCCATTTATTTACCAAATCTATATTCTGCAATGCAGTAGTGGGGATCGCCTAGTTTTAATAGTTTCTTATATATTCTGGAAATTTTTGGTTGTGAGTGATAATTAATTATTAATTTCTGAAAATTGGTGAGAGGATGATTTGATGTTTCCCTGTCAGCCCCACTAGATAGACCAGGAAATTAACTCCACATGAAGTTTAAAAGTGTTGGAGGTCCTGGCAAATCCAGCATGCCTCATTAGCATGTACATTAGCATGTAAATTGAGTTTGTCCCATGATGCAACTCTGAGGTAGCTGTTTGTTGCCACTCCCACTTCCTCTCTCTTTCTCTTTTGCCTTCTTTCACCAACTGAACAGGCAGCATGGATGCTGCTCTCTTAATCAGGGCCATGTGCTCTGGCCTTGATGAAGAATTCTGCTCCTATCTTCCATGCAATTCTTAGCAGTTGTAGGGCTAAGGGTGAAAAGTTTGGAGACAAAAGAAGAACAAAGATTTCATCTTTTCCACCAAACATGGATGTAACCAAACCAAAAATAAAGTCAGTAAGATATTCTTTTTACTTCTTAACCTACTCTGTCTAAGTGTGTGATTCTTTATGCTTAGGAGGGCTGAATGTGTAAGATCAATAACCTGTGTTTCTCTAACATGCTCATTAAAGCTATTTTAGAATATTTTTTTTTCTGTGTACAGCTTCTCAGCTGTGTTAAGCTCTGCTCCATTTCAGTGGTTCTAGCAGGCCACCAAATAGCTTCAAAAAGAAGCTAAAACATATATATATATATACACACACACACACACACACACACACACACACATACATACATACACACACACACACACAAACACATACATACATACATACATACACCAGTTGAAGTTGATTATATATATATTCTATAACAGAATCTTACAAGTCTGATTGTGCTATATGTCCTCCTCCTTCCTATAGTTCAGTGAATTAGGGAGGCATCTGTCTGACCTGCTTTTGAATAGTATTTTATTGTTCTGGACTTTAAAAATGCTTCAGCCTTTTTTGTCTAGGTAAAAGTTCCTGCATATCTCCATCAAGTTCATCTTCCTAACTGTCTACATTCTCTGACCATTTTATCATTCAGAAAAGATTTAACTGAAGCTATGTTAACCAAGATACCTGATGGTGTATCAGGTATCTATCTTTTCCTTAATGCCTAACAAATTATTGTTATAAAAATATCTTATTGTATATAAACCACATTGTCTCTATAACCTGAATGGAATTGTCCTTGTTTGTTGTTTATTCGTTTAGTCGCTTCCGACTCTTCGTGACTTCATGGACCAGCCCACGCCAGAGCTTCCTGTCGGTCGTCAACACCCCCAGCTCCCCCAGGGACGAGTCCGTCACCTCTAGAATATCATCCATCCATCTTGCCCTTGGTCGGCCCCTCTTCCTTTTGCCTTCCACTCTCCCTAGCATCAGCATCTTCTCCAGGGTGTCCTGTCTTCTCATTATGTGGCCAAAGTATTTCAGTTTTGCCTTTAATATCATTCCCTCAAGTGAGCAGTCTGGCTTTATTTCCTGGAGGATGGACTGGTTGGATCTTCTTGCAGTCCAAGGCACTCTCAGAATTTTCCTCCAACACCACAGTTCAAAAGCATCGATCTTCCTTCGCTCAGCCTTCCTTATGGTCCAGCTCTCGCAGCCATATGTTACTACAGGGAACACCATTGCTTTAACTATGCGGGCCTTTGTTGTCAGTGTGATGTTTCTGCTCTTAACTATTTTATCGAGATTTGTCATTGCTCTTCTTCCAAGGATTAAGCGTCTTCTGATTTCCTGACTGCAGTCAGCATCTGCAGTAATCTTTGCACCTAGGAATACAAAGTCTTTCACTGCTTCTACATTTTCTCCCTCTATTTGCCAGTTATCAATCAAGCTGGTTGCCATAATCTTGGTTTTTTTGAGGTTTAGCTGCAAACCAGCTTTTGCACTTTCTTCTTTCACCTTCATCATAAGGCTCCTCAGTTCCTCTTCACTTTCAGCCATCAAAGTGGTATCATCTGCATATCTGAGATTGTTAATGTTTCTTCCAGAGATTTTAACTCCAGCCTTGGATTCCTCAAGCCCAGCTTGTCGCATGATGTGTTCTGCATACAAGTTGAATAGGTAGGGTGAGAGTATACAGCCCTGCCGTACTCCTTTCCCAATCTTAAACCAGTCTGTTGTTCCGTGGTCTGTTCTTACTGTTGCTACTTGGTCGTTATACAGATTCTTCAGGAGGCATACAAGATGACTTGGTATCCCCATACCACTAAGAACTTGCCACAATTTGTTATGGTCCACACAGTCAAAGGCTTTAGAATAGTCAATAAAACAGAAATAGATGTTTTTCTGAAACTCTCTGGCTTTTTCCATTATCCAGCGGATATTGGCAATTTGGTCTCTAGTTCCTCTGCCTTTTCTAAACCCAGCTTGTACGTCTGGCAATTCTCGCTCCATGAACTGCTGAAGTCTACCTTGCAGGATCTTGAGCATTACCTTACTGGCATGTGAAATGGTGCCACTGTTCGATAGTTTGAACATTCTTTAGTGTTTCCCTTTTTTGGTATGGGGATATAAATTGATTTTTTCCAGTCTGATGGCCATTCTTGTGTTTTCCAAATTTGCTGGCATATAGCATGCATTACCTTGACAGCATCATCTTGCAAGATTTTGAACAGTTCAGCTGGGATGCCGTCGTCTCCTGTTGCCTTGTTATTAGCAATGCTTCTTAAGGCCCACTCAACCTCACTCTTCAGGATGTCTGGCTCTAGCTCACCGACCACACTGTCAAAGCTATCCCCGATATTGTTATCCTTCCTATACAGGTTTTCTGTATATTCTTGCCACCTTTTCTTGATCTCTTCTTCTTCTGTTAGGTCCTTGCCATCTTTGTTTTTGATCATACCCATTTTTGCCTGGAATTTACCTCCAATGTTTCTAATTTTCTGGAAGAGGTCTCTTGTCCTTCCTATTCTATTGTCTTCTTCCACTTCCGCGCATTGCTTGTTTAAAAATAATTCCTTATCTCTTCTGGCTAACCTCTGGAATTTTGCATTTAATTGGGCATATCTCCCCCTATCACTGTTGCCTTTTGCTTTCCTTCTTTCTTGGGCTACTTCTAGTGTCTCAGCAGACAGCCATTTTGCCTTCTTGGTTTTCTCTTTCTTTGGGATGTATTTTGTTGCCGCCTCCTGAACAATGCTGCCAACTTCTGTCCAGAGTTCTTCCGGGACCCTATCTACTAAGTCCAGTCCCTTAAATCTATTCTTCACCTCCACTGCATATTCCTTAGGAATATTAGTGAGCTCATATCTAGCTGATCTGTGGGTCTTCCCTAAACTCTTTAGTCTGATCCTAAATTGTGCAAGAAGAAGTTCGTGATCTGAACTACAGTCAGCTCCAGGCCTTGTTTTTACCGACTGTACAGATGTCCGCCACCTTTGGCTGCAAAGGATGTAATCAATCTGATTTCGGTGTTGTCCATCTGGTGAAGTCCATGTATAAAGCCGTCTCTTAGGTTGTTGGAAGAGAGTGTTTGTTATGCAGAGTGAATTGTCTTGGCAAAATTCTATCAGCCTGTGTCCTGCTTCGTTTTGTTCTCCCAGGCCATACTTACCTGTAATTCGAGGTGTCATTTGACTGCCCACCTTAGCATTCCAGTCTCCTGTGATGAAAATAACATCTCTTTTAGGCGTGTTGTCCAGTAGGTGCTGCAGATCCTCATAGAACTGCTCTACTTCAGCTTCTTCAGCATTTGTGGTTGGGGCGTATATTTGGATCACTGTGATGTTAGATGGCTTGCCCTGAATTCGAATTGAGATCATTCTATCATTTTTTGGGTTGTATCCAAGCACTGCTTTAGCCACTTTACTATTAATTATGAAGGCTACTCCATTTCTTCTGTGGTCCTCTTGTCCGCAGTAGTAGATCTGGTGGTCATTTGATGTGAAGTGGCCCATTCCAGTCCATTTCAGTTCACTGACGCCCAGAATGTCTATCTTTAATCTTGACATCTCACCAATAACCACATCCAATTTGCCCTGGCTCATAGATCTTACATTCCAGGTTCCGATGGTGTGTTGATCCTTAGAACATCGGATTCGCCGTTCACCACCAGCACCGTCGGCCGCTAGCCGTCCTCTCGGCTTTGAGCTAGCTGCGTCATCACGTCTGGGGCTAGTTGAGCTCATCCTCTGTTCCTCCCCAGTAGCATTTTGACCATCTTCCGACCTGGGGGTCTCATCTTCCGATGGTATACCGACATATCTCTGGTTGTACTGATCCATTTAGTTTTCACGGCAAGAATACTGAGGTGGGTTGCCATTACCTTCCCCAGGGATCGCATTTAGTCTGACCTCTCTGTCATGACCTTCCCGTCTTGGGTGGCCCTTCACGGTTTAGCTCATGGCATCATTGAGGTGCTCAAGCTCCAGCACCACGACAAGGTAACGATCCTTTGCTGAAGGGAATTGTCCTAGATGTATCATAAAAGTCAGAATATACCATCATGGAGTTTAATGCAGAGATGCCATTTATCAGTTCTGGACTTTCCTTCCTCCAAACCTGAAGTATAGCTTTAGTAAATATGTCTTTATATTGCTTATTTTTATAAGATCATCTGGAAGAAAAACACATTTGACATGTATCTATCTAGGTATTGTACATTTTCTATCTGAATCTGAATCTACTGTTTCACTCTATTTTCCAGTATGAATGGAAACAAAGAAGCATTATGAATTTCAATGACTGCTGTGTATTAAACACAAGCCCTATTTATATTGAAATCAACATTCAAATTTCTATATTTCTTTCTCCTGTCCAAGCAATGCAACAGGCTTGATTATTCTCTCTCTCTCCCTTTGTCTCTCTCTCTCCCTCCCTCTCTCTCTCCCTTTGTCTCTCTCTCTCTCCCTGTCCCTCCCTCTCTCCCTCCCTCTCTCTCTCTGGAGGAAGACCAGTTTCTGTCTATCTCTTCTTTTGGCAATACCAGATCTGGCGTCAAGCTGATAATTTTTGATTTTATGAGAACTAGCTGTCACAGAGAAAGATTCTAGGTGGCCTACAACTGCTTTCTTCTCTCTTTCTTCAGGGTTCCTACTTACATAGGTGTTGATAATAATGGCCCTACGAGGGAATGAGAACATCCAGATGCAGCAGGCTTTTAAGATAGTCTTTTTTGCCCTTCCTCCCTCAATTTTACTGAGCAATATTATATCCTTAAAATTAAATATATTATTTAATATTTATATTTGAAAGTGAAACATTAATACCAAAGTATTGCAAGAACTAGAAAAGCAATTAATCAAGAAATCCAGCAACTGCAGAAGGTAAGATGAAGGTTCTATATCTACCTATCTATCTCCAGCTGGAAAGAGGGCAGGTGGGGTCTGGTGCCTTTTGTTTTGTAGGCTACCATGAGGTTTATGTTCTCCCCTCTCCTATTTAATATCAACATGAAGTCATTGGTAGAAGTCATCCACTGATATCTCTGCCTCTGGTCATGAAAGTGATACTATCAAAGTTCCATCTCAGTGTTTGGAGGCTATAGGGATCTAGATGAGGAGGAAAAGGCCCAGAAAACTGACTGATGATCAGTTTGAGGACTATGAGAACCTGGAGATTTTCCATCATTAGTTCTTGAGTGAGTTACACTCAACTAGAACTAGTGCACAATCTGGGGGCAGGAGCAGGTGGTACCTATGGGCAGGAGGGCTTTTGCACAGATTTATTTAATATACCAGTTGTGCCTGTTCCTAGATCAAGAAGTTTGCTCCTAGTCACTTATGACTAGGTGAACTCTCTTTTGGATTATTGCACTCTACATGCAGTTGTACTTGAAGATTACTCAGAAGCTACATCTGGCCCAGAATGCTGCAGTGTGGGTAATTATGGATGCACCTCTAACACCACTACTGTGAGAGCTGCATTGATAACCGGTGGGCTTCAGGATGCATCTCAAGATGCTGGTTGTCACAGATAGCATTGGCATGCTCTGGGTCCTGTCTATTAAGCAGTGCCATCTAGTGGAATCCAGGAAGCATGCCTTCTCAGTCACCACACCTGCCCCATGGAAAGCATTCCCCCAAGATCCAGATAGCTCTGACCCTGCTGGCCTTTAGAAAGGCACTGAACACATGGCTCTTTCCTTGGGTATTGACCCAGGATACTGCACAAGCTGTCAGTACTATTATGTGTAAGATTAATTTTGACCCCAACTTTACAGATGTTTATATGTAGTTTGCTTGTGATTTTATTATTTGAATTATCTGAATTTTTACAGTAGTTGTTCTTAATGCTGTCAGCCACCCAGAGTTGCTTGACAAGTAGGCAGCCATAGAAATTGAATACATGAACAAACAAACAAACAAATAAATGCATGTTACCTCCCCTGAAAAGTTTAGTGTTGAAGGAAAAAATAAAGCTACTATATTGCAGCTGCACCGCTGATCACCAAACAGCTGATTGGCATACTGGCACCAGCGGCCTGACCCCACACTCACTGCTGATTTGTATAACCTTCTCAGACAAGGCACCCTCTTTATCTCTGCACCCAGGTCAAACCCCCATCACCACCATGCCCTTTGTATACCACTGGAGATCTGTGCTGGAAAAAGAACCCATATGAAAAGGATTCATATGTTGTCCATTTGATGAGGAAATCACCAGCCACTGCATTATTTCTCACTTTTTTTCCAAACATTGTGGGTGTAAGGATTGCCTATTCTACAACACCATCAGACTCATAAGCAGGATCACAAAGATATCTGATTTATTAAAGAATAGTATGCAGGATCACAAAGCAAGCTGAGAATGGAAAAAGCACACCAAATGCAAACTAAAAACCCTCGGTACAAACGAGATCCCTCCCCCCATAGAATCTTCCCAGGCTCACAATCCCAGGTGCTCCTAACGGCTTCTGATGGTCCGCGGGAAAAGTCCTTGAGCAGAGCACATAACCCAAACACATTCCATTGAAATGAACATAGATACAGAGCTTGGCACAAGGTTTCACAGCAGCTCCCTCCCAACAGAAATGCACGTCAGCACCATGGCATGTGAAACGTTACGATGTACAGTGCACATTGAAACAGTGAGCATGACATACTGCCCCCAAAAAGAAAGAAAACATTAAGTGGCAGGCTTTAAAGGGTAAGCCAAGTGGAAATGGTTAACTAAATCAGGAGCATTAACGTGGCGAGCAGGCACCCATTCAGGATGAGGAAAGTGTTTCCAGTGGATCAGGTACTGGAGGGTGCCTCGAAGCTTGCGAGAATCAATGACCTCCTTGACTTCAAAGTGCTGTTAGTCATCAATCATGATTGGAGCAGGAGGAGGAGGTTGGGGATGCCAGCGGGAAGAGTGGTGGACAGGCTTGAGCAGGCTGCAATGGAAAACAAGGTGCAAGCGTTTCAAATTGTGAGGCAGGTCCAACTTAACAGTAACTGGATTGATAAGACCAACAATAGGGAAAGGACCAATGAACTTGGGAGCAAGTTTTTTAGAGGGCTGTGGGGACTTGATGAATTTGGTAGAAAGTTATACTTGATCCCCAATTTTGAAATCGTGTTGCAAAGAATGACGTTTATCGGCTTGAAACTTGTAAGCAGCCTGGGCATCAGCCAAAGCCTGTTGAGTCACCGGCCAGGAATCAGCCAGCTTAACAGCCCAGTCAGAGGCAGAACAGGATTGGGGAGGGGTTTGTGGCAGCTCAGGGATGGGAACAAAGTCGTGACCAGAAACCACACGAAAAGGGGTTTGCCCGGTGCTTTGATGGACAGCATTGTTGTAAGCCACTTCAGCAAAAGGCAGCAAGTCCACCCAATTGTCCTGATGGTAATTTATGTATGCTCTAAGGAATTGTTCAAGGGCAGAGTTCAAAACCTCAGTAGATCCGTCAGTCTCAGGATGCGACAATGTGGACAGCGCCTGTTTGGTGCCAATCAATTTTAAAAATGATTTCCAAAACTGGGGAGTGAACGCAGTCGCTGACCAAACGGGAGGGGCTACCGTGGAGACGGTAGATGTGAATGAGAACTAGGCAGGCCAATTGCGGGGCCGAAGGGATGGACGCACATGGAATGAAATGGGCTTGTTTGGAGAAAAAATATTTTACAACCCAAATGACAGTTTTCTTCTGACTGGGGGGTAAGTCCACAATAAAATCCATAGAAATCTCATCCCAGGGATGGGATGGGCTGCCCACTGGCTATAGAAGCCCCTGTGGTTTACCTCCTTTACGTTTTGACATGGCACAAACAGGACAGGAAGCAACATAGTCTTTTACATCACACCTTAAGGTTGGCCACCAAAATTGACGGCAAACCAAATGCAAGGTTTTGACAAAACCAAAGTGTCCAGCAAGTTTGTCATCATGGGAACGCTGCAAAACATCAGCTCTTAAAGTTTCAGGCACATAAAGGCAGTGTTCCACCCACACCAGACCGTTTTCAAAAGAAACATTGTCTCTATTAGCTAGCAACCAAGTGTCAGATTTCAGTGCCTGGAAAAAGTCCTTTTGTAACTGACAAGGAACTTGCATTTTCCGCTTCCCAGACGGAGCTTGGGGCGGGGTTGCCTGCGCACGGGTCTGGCTCCGAGTGACGGCAACCAAGCCCAGTTGTGGTTCAGTGAGAACAGTCCCAACTATATCTGCCACGTGGTCAGAGTCCTGAGGTAAACGTGACAAAGCATCGGCCAGAAAGTTTTTCTTTCCCGGAACAAATTTTAACTGGAAGTTAAAGCGATTGAAAAATTGAGCCCAGCAAAGTTGTTTAGGACTGAGATGCCAGGGGGTGAGGAGGGCTTCCAAATTCCTGTGATCAGTCCAAACCTCGAAAGGGCATTTAGCGCCTTCCAGGAGGTGATGCCAGGCTTCCAAAGTGGCTTTTACAGCAAAAGCCTCTTTTTCCCAAACATGCCACTGGCACTCAGTTTCAGAAAATTTTCTGGACAAATAAGCGCAGGGTTTCAAGTGATTTTCAGAATCTCTCTGTAACAATATAGCCCCAACTGAGGAGTCAGAAGCATCAACTTGGGCCACAAAGGGGCATTTAGAATCGGGGTGCTGCAAAATAGGTTCAGCAGTGAAGAGGGTTTTTAACTTCTCGAATGCTGCCTGGCATTCAGGCGTCCAATTCAGCACTGCCCCAGGGTGTTTTACCTTGCATGTCTCCCCCAAACCCTTGGTATGTAGCAAGTCAGTAAGGGGCAAAGCAATCTCAGCAAACCCCTGGATAAATTGCCAATAATAATTACTGAACCCTAGGAAACTTTGCAATTGCCTCCGGGTGCGGGGACGTTCCCAACTTAAAATCGCCTGAATTTTTTCAGGGTCCATTTCAATGCCCTTGTCAGATACCCTATAGCCTAGATAGTCAAGTTGGGTTTTGTGAAACTCACATTTGAAAAGCTTGGCATAAAGCTTGGCATCTCTAAGCTTACTTAACACCTGTTTGAGAAGGTGTTCGTGTTCCTCCTCGGATGCAGTGTAAATGAGCACATCGTCCAAATAAACCAGGACCCCTTTAAACAAATGATCATGTAATACTTCATTAATCAATTCCATGAAGACTACGGGTGCTCCTGCTAACCCAAAAGGGAGGACTTTGTACTGAAATGAACCCAGTGGACAATTAAAAGCAGTTTTCCACTCGTCTCCAGCTCATATGCGGATGCGAAAATAGGCTTCACGAAGATCAAGCTTGGAGAAAATCTTCCCCTTTGACAAATGAGCTAACATGTCCTTCATGAGTGGCAGAGGGTATTTGTTGCAGATTGAGATGGAACTTAACCCCCTATAGTCCGTACAGAGTCTAAGTGTGCCATCTTTCTTTTCCTGGAATAGCACAGGGGCCCCAACTGGGGAATTTGCAGGTTCAATAAACCCCCTTGACAGATTTTTGTCGATAAAGTCCCGTAATGCCCCAAGCTCCTTCTGAGTCATTGGATAAATTTTTGGCTTGGGCAATTGAGCGTTAGGAATCAACTCTATGGCACAATCAGTTTTCCGATGGGGGGTAGCTGATCTGCTTCCATTTCTCCAAAGACATCTGCAAAATCTTGGTATCGATCAGGCAAACCTTCTAAATGTGCCAAACTAGGGCGCAGCATGGCAATTGCAGCCCTTCCAACCGCTGCACTTGAAGCCCTCTCCGCAGTAGGGGCTTGGTAAAACCCATCCTTAAAAGTCAGAGTTCTGTGTTCCCAATTTATATGTGGGCTTCGATAGGTCAACCAGGGAATCCCCAGAATTACCAAGGGGTTGCCAACAGGTGCTACTATAAATTTTAAAGTCTCATGGTGGCTGCCCATTTGCATTGTGACAGTTCCAGTGAAATGGGTCGCCGCCAACCCCCCACCGTTGAACCATCCAACTGTGTGAAGATCAAAGGCTGCTGGAGGGGAAAGCTAGGCAGGTCCAAAGCAGCAACCAGATCAGGGTGAATCAGACACCTGGAACACCCAGAGTCAACTAAAGCCCAGACCTCTGTAGTCTTTCTGCAGGAGCTCAATTTCACTTTCACTGCTAGAGTGGGACAGTCAGCACTCACCATAGCATCCTCGCGCCCATCCTCCTCCACCTGCCCACAGGTGCTTTTCCTGGCAGGTGGCTGGCATTTCCTGCCGGTTCCTTAGAGTCATCTTCAACCTCTCCCGAGAAGTAGGGTACTTCTTCAGCATCGGCCGCCCCCTTGGCTGCTGTCATCCGCCACGAGGGGGGTGGCGATTTGGCCGGCAGCTTGCCCGCTCAGTCTCCAGCCTTGGCTTTTGGGCAATCAACTGCTCGATGCCCTTCCTTTCTGCATCGGAGACAATGACCCCTCACATAGCACCGATCTCTCTCCTCTTCCAAGGCTCTATAGCCTGGCTGGGTAGCAGTTGCGGCACTTCGGGGTCCCCTCATGGTGGCTGGTTGTTTTTCAGGTCGTTTGGTTTGCATGTAGGTATGCTGGGCATGCTCAGCTTTGCCGGCCAGACAGATCCATTCGTACAATGTCTCTGGTTCCTCTCTACACAACGCCCACCGCAGGATGTCCCTGTTGAGTTCCTCTTTAAATCGTTCTATTAAGGTTGACTGAGACCAGTCGGGGATTTTCCCAGCTAAAGCCTTAAACTCCAGGGCGTAATCAGCTACAGACAGTTGGCCCTGGGTAAGATCCTTCAGTGCCTTTTTAGCCCTTGCCTTGGCTAGAGGATCCTCAAAATGCAGCTTTAACGCCCACATGAATTCCTCAAAATTCTCAAGCCCAGGGGAGTCAGCCTCACTTAATTTAACATACCAGTCAGCCACTCATCCCTTCAGCTTGGTGGCAATGGCAGTTATTTTAGCCTCTTCGGAAGGGAAGTATGGTCCAAACTGCCTCATATAACTTTTAGCATTAATGAGAAAGAAAGACAACTTAGTTGGATCCCCATCAAACTTGACAGAAAAGTCTTTCACCCCTGCTCCTGTTGGAGCTGAATTAGCGGCTGCTTGAGTGGTTGGTGTCATGAGTAATGACGGTGAGCAGGAGGGGGCCTCTATCCAGGGGGGAAAACGCATGCGTAGTACTGAGGAATTAAGCAGCCATTCAAAGAGACACAGATCAGGCCCGCCTTAGCTTTTGGGGTTTATATGTCTGGGTTTTTCCCATGCTTATTCGGTTTGTTAGGATTCTGTTTGTGTAGCAGTAATAAACACTAGAGAACTACTCCTCATCTCAGTGTGTGTCTCACTGTTAGGACATCAATCCTAACAAACCCCTACTCCCATCAAAAGAGGGAGGAACAAGAAATTAAAGGAGAGACATTTGAGAAATGTCTTCGGAAAACCAAGAAATTCAGCTCGCCATCCAACAATTGGCAGCAGCCCTGCAACAACACCAACAACAGGTAGATCTCCAGATCAACACATTACAAGACGCCAGGCTACAGCAGTTACAACAACCAGCTCTGGTTATCCCACAACCGGTGCCAGCAACAGCAGCAGCAGCTCCACCAGTAGTCTTGAGATCCCAGGGCAGTCTACCAGAGAAGTTTGGAGGAGAAGCAGGACAGTTGAGAACTTTTCTCACACAGTGCACAATGTTTTTTCGACAGCAGACCAGCAGAGTTTCCCACAGACAGAACCAGAGTCACCTTCATCCTAAGTCTGCTAAAGGGCCCAGCAGCCAAATGGGCTATTCCCATGGTGGAGAATAACGACCCAATTCTCAACGACTACCAGAATTTTCTGGCAGGGTTCCAAGCACACTTTGACAACCCGATCAGAGAGGTCACTGCCAGCCAGGAAATTCAGAAGCTCAAGCAAGGTAACAAGAGGGTGGGAATCTACATTGCTGATTTAAAGTTGTTAGCAGGAGATCTGGACTGGAATGAGAGTGCATTAAAAGACCAATTTAAACAGGGGCTGGATGAAGAAATTAAGAATGAATTAGTGCGCCAGGGAACACCAGCTAACCTAGAAGCCTTATATCAGTTGTCTGTGGTCATAGATGCCAGACTAGAAGAGCTCAGACAGATGCAGCTGGGGAGAGGCAGGAGCCTCAGGACGCTTCCAGGATTTCCAGCTCTCTCCGCAGCATCTCCTTACTCAGGACCAGAGGAGCCGATGCAGATCGGGGCGAGCAGGAGGCTTATTTCTGAGGCTGAGAGGCAGAGAAGGAGAGAGAGAGCCCTCTGTTTCTACTGCAGAGTCCAGGGGCACATGGTGAGAGATTGCCCAGCGAGAAGCCAAGCAAATTCAGTAAGAGCTCCAGGGCAAGCAGCTGAAACAAGACCCATCTCCGCCTCTACTTCCAACCAGGGAAACTCCGTCAGTCTCCCTCCACAGGGCTCAGCAGGGAGACCATCAATCAATTAAGGAGGGCTCATGCCAAGGATTCCAGGCAATCCTTTTACTACTTACCAGTAATAATGCACATAAACCCAGAGCACCAGGTCAAGCTAGAGGCCCTCATGGATTCCGGAGCTTCAACCAATTTTATTGATGTACAGACCGTACAAGACTTCAATATCCCAACCATAGAATTGCCATGTCCCATAGAAGTTGAGACCATTGATGACCAGCCCCTCAAGGCAGGGCTGATTAGAAGTTTCACAGAACCTTTGCAACTAACAACGGGAGACCACACTAAGTGGATCCAACTTCATGTTACTGCATCACTTAATGTGCCTATAGTCCTCGGCACACCTTGGCTGAAGATCCACAACCCATTGTTGAACTGGACTACGGGAGCAATCTCCTTCCCAGCTAAGGAATGCCAGCACCACAAGATTCAAGCCGCTCTTCTCTCTCCAGCAACCAACGCAGTCACGGAAGCAGGGGGGGTCCAGTTGCAGGCCAAGTATGCAGATTTCACAGACGTTTTCAGTGAACAAGAGGCCACAGCACTACCCCCCCATAGGGACTGTGATTGCACCATTGAGTTGATACCAGGAGCCAAGATTCCAGCAAGGAAACAATATCCCATGTCTCCCAAAGAACTAGCCACCTTAAAGGATTACTTGGATTCTAATCTCCAAAAGGGGTTCATCCGACTATCTACTTCCCCAGTGTCTGCTCCTACCTTCTTCGTACCAAAACAGCCTGACCTGTTGGCACCTGCAAACCAGGAGACACCCATGAGAGTGGTCCACGATTTCAGTTTTTTAAATAAACTCACAAAGAAAGAAACTTATCCACTGCCCCTAATATCTGATCTGCTGGATCGCTTACAGAAAGCACGCATTTTTACCAGGTTGGATCTCAGGAATGCGTACAATCTGATCCGGATGAAAGAGGGGCACGAATATCTGACTGCCTTCGACACCAGGTTTGGTAAATTTGAGTACCTTGTTTTGCCCTTTGGCATGTCTAATGCAGGAGCCATATTTTCTCGATTTATGAATCAAATTTTCTCTGATTTACTAGATAAGTATCTGGTCATTTATCTAGATGACATATTAATTTTCTCTGAGGATGCTACAACTCATGTAACTCATGTACGTAATGTCTTACAAAGACTGAGAGAGAACAAACTGTTCGCCAAGCTAGAGAAGTGTGCCTTTGATTTAACTGAATTACATTTCCTGGGCTATAAGGTATCAACAGAAGGCATATCCATGGATCCTTCTAAGGTCCAGGCAATTCTCTCTTGGCAACCTCCCTGAAATGTTAAAGAAGTACAGAGATATCTAGGATTTTGCAATTTCTATCGGCAGTTCATAAAAAACTTTAGTGACAGGGCTAGACCCCTCACACAGCTTTTGAAGAAAGGATCAAAATTCATTTGGGGGGAGAGGGAGCAAGCAGCCTTCCAAGAATTTAAGCAACGCTTTGCATCCCAGCCGCTGTTAAGACACCCTGATCCCACGAAGCAATTCATCATGCATTCAGATGCCTCCGATATTGCCATTGGGGCAGTGTTATTGCAATATACAAACAAAACCGAGAATACATTGCTTCCGTGTGCCTTTTTTTCACGCATGCTATCACCAGCAGAGAGAAACTATGATGTTTTTAACAAGGAGTTGCTGGCAATTAAACAAGCATTCCAAGAGTGGAGGCACTGGCTAGAAGGTGCGACTGTAGTGATTGCCTATCCTGATATACTCAGACTCACAAGCAGGTACTTAATGATATCTGATTTATTGAAAGAATAGTATGCAAATACAGAGAAAGCTGAGAATGACTAAAAGCGTGCCAAATACAAACTAAAAACCCTCGGCTCCAAACGTAATCCCTCCCCTCGCCCAGCCATAGCAACCACCCCCCTCCCAGGTGCTGGTAACCGTTTTCCACACATCCTGGGAAAGCAACCTTGAACACATGAGATAACCCAAACACATTCCAACCCAGCAGCCAACAGATAAGAACTCCCCGAAGAGGAATCCTCCTCCCTCCCGAGATCAAACACGTATCAGGCAAATGACATGCAAAACGTTACGATGTACCAGAAACATTGGAACAGTGAACATGACAGCAACCTTTCCTGTGAAAGTTTGCACCGATCACAAGAATTTACAGCTTCTACAAAACACCAGATCCCTCACCCCACGCCAAATCAGATGGAGCCAGTTTTTCTCCCGTTTCAATTTTGTGATTTCTTATGTGCCCGGGGCGCAAAACTGCTTGGCAGACGCCCTGTCTCAATCATTTCAGGCAACCCCCATCACTCACCAGGAGGTACAGGGTACCATATTACAACCTCACAACTTTGATCAGTCTATGAGGGGGAACCAAACAGAGATTTTAGCAGCAGGCAGACAAGCAGAGGACCTATTTACAAGAGTCAGAGCTCAGTAGCAACAGGACCCGTATGGCAGGGCCAGGATGGATGACCTCCAGAGGGGCCCGCAAGACACTGCCCCCCCTTTCAATGTGGAGGCAGGAATCCTCTGGCATAGTGGGCGATTATATATTCCCCCTTCATTGAGGGAAGAAGTACTGAGACTTTGCCATGACCACCAAATGGCAGGTCACGGAGGTGTTTTCAAAACTCTCCATAGAGCTCTGAGAGATTACTGGTGGCCTAAGATGGCTGCAGACATAAAGAGTTACGTAGCTTCTTGTCATACCTGTAGACGAGCCAAGCCTCTCCCAGGGAAGCCCGCAGGACTCTTGCAACCCCTACCCACCCCCAGTGGGCCTTGGGATACAGTTTCCATGGATTTCATCACTGATTTACCCCCGGTCCAGGGGCTGACGTCCATACTAGTGGTGGTGGACCTTTTCACTAAAATGGCGCATTTTATTCCTTGCAAGGGCCTCCCATCTGCGCAAGCCACAGCGCAGTTGTTCATGGACCATGTTTTTAGGTATAGAGGCATGGTGAATCACTTGGTGAGTGACAGAGGCCCACAGTTCACTTCCAGGTTCTGGAGGGCCCTTTTCCAGTCATTAGGGGTCCAGATCCACCTGTCATCAGGGCATCATCCTGCTAGTAACGGGCAAGCTGAGAAAATTAACCAATGGTTACAGCAGTATCTCATGTGTTACACCATTTATCAGCAAGACAATTGGCCAGCCCTACTCCCCATGGCAGAATTTATCTATAACAACTCGGTGCAATCATCTATCAAGATGTCTCCTTTCCAAGCACTCTACGGGGTTAACCCTTGGGTGTTGCCCACCTCCTCCCAGCAGGGAACTGTTCCAGCCGCGGCTGATTTTCTGAAAGAGCAACAAGCCGTGCAGGAGTTGTTAAAGGAGCAGCTGAACAGGGCAAAGACTGCGTACAAGAGAGCTGCAGATGCTCACAGACAAGAGTGGCCAGCAATTGCGGTAGGAGACAAAGTGTGGCTCTCTACCAAGTTTTTAACCTCTACCAGACCCTCCAAGAAGTTGGACTCTAAGTTTGTGGGCCCTTTCACTGTGGTACAGCAGATAAATCCAGTGGCTTATCGCTTAAAGCTGCCAGCATCCATGAAAATCCATCCAGTCTTTCACAGAGCCTTGCTAGCCAAGGACCCTCCCCCAAGTGCCTTACGATCGCAACTGCCCCCTCCACCTCCAGTAATTGTGGAGGGGGAGGAGGAATATGAAGTCAAGGAAATTCTGGACTCTAGGAGGAGGGGAAGGGGCATACAATATTTCATACACTGGAAAGGGTACCCTGAAGAAGAGCGCACGTGGGAGAATGCCAGAGATGTACATGCACCAATGCTGGTTCATCGATTCCATCAGCTTTTCCCTCACAAACCCAAGCCTCGCACTCTACCAGAGATTCCTCACTTGGCTGAGCAGGCAGAGGAATTCGTAAGTTTGCACCTTCTACCCCCACCTGAAACCTTGACACCAGTTGCAGAGGAGGGGGGGGGACCACAGCCCTCCACCAGCAGCATGCATTTCCCAGGGTGGACGACTCTTCTAATTATCTAGCTATTTTCCAGCAGCAGCCACCTGGGCCAGAAGAGTTATCAGACCAGGAGAGCAGCACTGATTTGTCCTTGGAGGAGTTTTCCTTTGAAGACTTTCCATCGTTGCCCAGTTCCCATGGGAGCTTGGAGGGGGAGATGGCCTCTCATGAGACTCTGGAGGGAGGAAGGAACTCTGAAAGGGAGGAGGCTGAAATGGAATGTGAATCTGGAGGGGAGGGTGATGTCATGAGTAATGACGGTGAGCAGGAGGGGGCCTCTATACAGGGGGGAAAACGCATGCATAGTACTGAGGAATTAAGCAGCCATTCAAAGAGACACAGATCAGGCCCGCCTTAGCTTTTGGGGTTTATATGTCTGGGTTTTTCCTACGCTTATTCAGTTTGTTAGGATTCTGTTTGTGTAGCAGTAATAAACACTAGAGAACTACTCCTCATCTCAGTGTGTGTCTCACTGTTAGGACAGTTGGGCCCCAGGTTACAGTAGTTCTCCCTCCTTGGGGTGGGAACACTGATGGTCGAACTCTGCGGGGTGGAGATTCATCCCGGCGCCGTCTCCGGCCCCACTCCACCAGCGGTCTGGGTGAGGGGATGGAGGATGATTGTGTGGAGCTGGAATCTCCTTCGCGCCTCGGCTGCCCCCCCCCCATGACAGACAGGTTTTTTAGCATGTACTCCATCGATTCTAATTTGGCCTCTACCACTCTTAGCCTTTCAGGGGTTTGAGATTCCTCCCTCCCTCGCGTGTTAGGCTGTCTCCCTGCTGATACCATGGTAGATTCTACATTTGGGGTCAGCGGGAACCGATATTTCCAGGACACCTGGGACATCCCTGGCTGGGGTTCTCCCATTTCATCCCAGGTGATCAACTCCACGGGCAATTCGCTGGGTGCCAGTTGCTCTGGTGCTCTCCCATCATCGGATTTCTCTACCTCAGGGCTGGAACTTGAATCCTGCCAGAAACCTGAAGGTTCTGGGGTGAGGCTCAGTTCTCCGCTCCTGACCGTTGACTTGGGCATCAAGCCAGTTGGCTCCTCAAGTCTCTCAGTTGTGAGCTTGGATTCGGCCATCGTTAACTGTTTTCCCTCACAAGAAACTCATCTTGGTAGGAGTTAACGGTACAACTTTGGTGATTCTCAGCTTTATGTAAGGATTGCCTATTCTAAAACACCATCAGACGCATAAGCAGGATCACAAAGATATCTGATTTATTAAAGAATAGTATGCAGGATCACAAAGAAAGCTGAGAATGGAAAAAGCGCACCAAATGCAAACTAAAAACCCTCGGTGCAAATGAAATCCCTCCCCCCATAGAATCTTCCCAGGCTCACAATCCCAGGTGCTCCTAATGGCTTCTGATGGTCCGCGGGAAAAGTCCTTGAGCAGAGCACATAACCCAAACACATTCCATTGAAATGAACATAGATACAGAGCTTGGCACAAGGTTTCACAGCAGCTCCCTCCCAACAGAAATGCGCGTCAGCACCATGGCATGTGAAATGTTACAATGTACAGTGCACATTGAAACAGTGAACATGACAGTGGGTAAGAAAATATTTGACAATTCCCAGACCATAAGTTATTCTTTGTTGGTCCACAGATTTTCAAACTCCAAAATCACTCAGTGAGTTTTTATGCATATACAGTGTTAAATTAATCTAAACTAACATTCACTATAGAGATGAACATTAATTTAATCTATAATCACAGTAGAGACAGAGCGGACATAATCCCCAACTTCATTATGTATTAAGATTTCTTATTCATTGTTTTATCAAGATAAGACTTAGAATTTTTTGCTATTTAGATAACACTTCGAGAAAGTTATAACTGACCCCTCTAAATATGTTATTTGGTTAATTACATCATTACCATCATCTCCATCTAAACCATTTCCCTCTCACATGAACATTATTGCATATACAGTAATCATCTGAATGGTACTGTCACTCATGGACAAAATTGGGTACCAAAGTTTAAATAGAATGTTCTCTACCTTGAGTCATTTGATTGGTCCATCTAACTCAGTATTATTAACACCAGGCATAAATCATTTCAGCGGCCTCAGTGAGCACAAGAGGTGCTGGGAGTTACAGTCCAATATATCTGAAAGGCCATAGGTCATCCTTAATTAAAAGTTAACTAACAGTTAATTAACTAACAATCTGCCCTTATATAAAAATCTTTCTCTTCCCTTCTCCAATATAGAGATATAGCCAGTTCTTCCCTCTTGGGCAAGACTTGATTTGGGTCATCTATAAATATTAAATACAAACCCAATCAGCCTTTGTAAACATATATATTTAGGGGAGTGGAATAGTTCACAATGCCTCAATTAAATTTAAAGTAAATCTAAGAGTGGAGAACAGTATTTGCCTTCATTTATTAAGGATATTCTCCAAAACTAAAGCTTTAAACTTAAAGTAATGCTTCCTCTGCTGGCTGTACTGAAAATAGCAGCTATGTTCAATAGTACATTACTAAGTTACTATTTCACAGGCCAGGCAAATAGCTTGCTTATTTATGTATTTATGTATTTATTTATGTATTTATGTATTTATGTATTTATATTTCAAATTTTGTCACTGCCCATCTCATTCAAACAGCAACTGTGGGCAGTTAACATTAACATTCACACATACATCTCTTTACTTAGGATTGGTTTAAAACAATACCTGGTTCCTTTAGGTAGAGGTAAAGGTTTCCCTTGACATTAAGTTCAGTTATGTCCGACTCTAGGGGGCGGTGCTCATCTCTGTTTCAAAGCCGAAGAGCCGGCGTTTGTCTGTAGACACTTCTGTGGTCATGTGGCTGGCATGACTAAACAGAACGCCGTTACCTGCCTGCCGAAGCGGTACCTATTAATCTACTCACATTTCCATGTTTTCGAACTGCTAGGTTGGCAGGAGCTTGGACTAGCAACAGGAGCTCACCCCGTCACACGGATTTGAACCGCCAACCTTCCGATTGGCAAGCCCAGCAGCTCAGCAGTTTAACCCGCAACGCCACTGCATCCCTTGACACCTGGTTCCTTTAAATCTCTCTAAATGTGTTGGAACTCCAATGGCAAGGATTCCTAATCACCATGGACTATGGGAATTCCAAGAATTGTATCCAAATACATTAAGAACATTATATTGGAGAAGGTGATTCATAGAAAATAGTTTAAACTCTGAACTTCCCTTTTATAGCTAAGAGATGCATATTTATGAACATTCCAACATCAGCTTTGTCCTAGTAAAACCAGTGAGTTCATTGGTTTTTATTCTTTCAAGCTCAACAGAATATTGGAAAGAAATTATGTAAAGGAACTTAGGATTCTATCAGTCTGTTGATCAGGAGGATAACTTTCCAAAAATGGAAAAGATTGTGACCAAATTTGGTGTGGGGAAAGAAGCTGGCAAGATTGAATTTGAAAATGGACTGGATCTGGCCAAGAGCTGCAGAGAAACGAAATCCAGAAAAAAAAACCCCTAATGTATGGGACAGGCAGGTGGGCAGTGACTTGGAGTGCTGCCAACTGCTCTATCTTAAGCCCCACTTCCTTCTTCCCAGAGCAGACCTACAATGAGCAATTGAAGAGAATTCCAGAAGCCATGCCCTGCCTGTTTTCCCCACTCTGTTTTAAGGGGCTTCATGATGAGTCCTGCTATTGTATATGCAGTTATAGAAAAGGAACCCTTAAAATCAAGCCATTAATTAAAAAAAAAGATAATACCAAAGTTCTTCAATTCATGAGTTATACTTTCTAAACTTGCAAGCCATATGCTCCAAAACCTAGCTCTGGCTGATTATTTTATGATGAGATAAATACACTCTATACATTCTTAGATGAACTTTCCAATTACTAGGGCAGGCAAGAGTGTCAGCTTCAGCCCGGCTGCCACTGTATTGGTGCCTCTTTGATAAGGTAACAAGCTAATTTATTTAGTACAGGACATTGGAGAGAAAAATGTTAGAATACAAAATATGGTATATGTGGTATATACAGTAAGAATAACATTCCATGTAGTTTATGCCCCATGTTCAGTACTAAGTGTTAGAATAGAAGCAATAACAGCAGCAGCAGCCACAGCATTTATACTCCACAGTTTCACAAGTTTACAAGGTTCTCCACCCGTCCAATTTAATTCTCCCAGCAGTCCTGGGAGATTATGCTGAAAGATAATGACTGGCCCAAGGTTACTCAGTAAGCTACATGACTGAGTGGGGATTCCAGCCCAGATGGCCCCACTTCTAGTCCAACACTCAAACCATTATATTAGCTGAACAAATAACATCATGACTAGAGTCACCTGAGGCATCTTGAAAAAGTTGGAATGGTGGAGGATCAGTTACAAAATATATACTCCATACATTACTCCAAAAAGAGAGCAAGGTTCACTTTGGACTGTTTTTTAAAAAACAATCTAAGAGTTTTCATATAAATATAAATACATTCATGGCTGCTTTAAAATTCTGTGGGGTAAATGGAGCCCTCAGGCTTTTACAGCTTCATAAACACTTTCTACATTTAGGAAATTAAACTGAAATTTATGTCAGTTTGTTAATGGCATCACTTAAAAGCATAACAGTTAATTAACTAATTAACAACTTAATTAATTTTGCATTTAACTCACTTCACTTCGCCTAAATCCCTTGATGAAACGTAATGACATTTCACTGTGATTTCTGACTAACTACATAAACTGTGTGTTAGGTCATTCTTTTATATAATAGATATTTCATGAAAGTAAATGACAGAGTTACCACTAATTAATTGGGCTCAATCTGGCCCTGCTGAAGAAGTGGCATTCACATGAGTAGGAAGCTTGCAAGAGTATAAGAGAGTCCTGTTTATCTTTCACCTCCATAGTGTGCCCCTAAGAACTTAACCTGAGAAGGAATAATCCTGAGAGCCCTCCTAAGTCTATTCCTTCAAGGAACATGAGCATTTTGGCTGAGCAAAACCAGGACTAGATGGGGATATGCCAATCCTCATAAAAGGTCCTGATCTAAATGCTTGAACATGTGTTTAGCTTCACACAGCAAGGTATGAAGAGAGTTTTGCCATTCTCTTTGAGGGTCAGCATTATACCTTATGGAGGACTGAATTTTTAAAAAATGTGCCAGATTTGGGGCTGAGAGTGGGATGTTATTGGTTTGTATGTTTATAATATTTTTTTTTCTTTTTCCATAACTGGATGTATTGAAAATAATATATTGAGTGGTGCCTTGGTTATTTAAAAAATATTAATTCCATAATTGGGAATTCATCAGATTAGATTTGAACAAGTAACAAGTATTTGTAACAAATAACAAGTTACCAACTAAAGAGAATATTTGTAGCTCAGGGTTGAACTGTGGGGTCCTTGGAGCTCTCTGAGCCTTGTTGTTTTCTTGCAGATATTTCATTGCCAGACTAGGCAACATCTTCAGTGCGAGCTACTAAAGATGTCTCACATTGAAGATGTTGCCTGGTCTGGCAATGAAACGTCTACAAGAAAATAACAAGGCTCAGAGAGCCTCAAGGACTCCACAAATAACAAGTTATTTGAACTAAGAACCATGAACTAACCAGTCATCATCTACAATGAAATCTCCTTATAATTCACCTCAGTATAACCCATACTTGACACACTGGCATATCCACCACAAAAAATATCCTTTGGAGCAAAAATATCCAATGATTAAATAAAAACTGTGAATTGACAAAATAAACTAAAAAGTATCTACTAATACTTTGGCAGTGGGGTAGGGAGGATGCTGACGTAGAATAACAATTGCTTTGCAATTCACTTTCATAACAGAGTCTTTTGATGGTCACTTCTGAGGAATGGATAATTTTCAAGAACATTTGATATGGATATATGGTATATAA